>NC_053499.1:31843025-34243025 GCF_905171775.1 Rana temporaria | reverse complement strand
CAGCCGTCCCAAAACACAAGGTTTTACACGTGAATTTAAATACCATCCAATAAGTTTTCTTTTTTCAACTAGTTTATAAGTTCACATATATTTTCAGCTGCTAAGTCCTCAATAAATAATATGTTGATTAGTAGGCAAGGAGGATAGTAAAAGGGACATTTAAAGAGGTTTTGTTTTCAGTTAAGTCTTCAGCTGACATCCTCCCAAGTGTGTCTTTGAATCCTTACATTATCAATTTATGCATGCAATAATTTTCTTCTGCAGTAATATAATGTGGTGGCAATGTATGAATAAACAAGTGCATCCAATGTGTGCAGTGGCTTCAAAAAATGATGTATAAATTATTTAGAAAATAATCTTAAGGCATGTTCAACAGAAAAGAAAGACAAATCACACTCTCACCATCAAACTGCATTCCTTTTATGCCTAAATGCCATCAATTGATCATGTATAAAAGTAAAAGGATGTAGCGAACCAACAATTGAAATGAGTTGTAATATTTTTTTCATTATGATCTCTGGTCATCTGTCATTCCCCCTTTAAATTAAGACAGATCCTTCTAAATTAAAGGAACAGATCCATCTAATTTATGTTAAGGTTCCATACCTTATAAAAACTAAAATACTGGTAATTCTATGCTGGGGAAGATTTTAACATATAAAATCAGCCTACACCAAAATCTGTGATACCGAAGTAGTGCATAAATAAATCAAATAGTGTGGCACTAAATTAACACAACATGATAAAAGATATACCGTACTTAATGTGCATAAAACTCCAATATAAATTAATGATAAAAACCTCAATTCATAAAGTGCAAAAATGTGAAATGAATGCGAATTTACATTTCATAAAAAATACACCAACGTAAAAAAAAAATTGGTGTTGAAAATCAATATTCAAATCATATAAAAAAAATAATAAGTCCCAATTCATGAATGCAAAAACTTAAAAAAATTGGTAATTCATGTGCAACATCCTGCCTGACTCATGTTGCATCAAAGAATGATGTCTTCAGGGGAACTGGCCAAACGGAGCCAATTAGCCATTTGGCCAATTCCTCTGAAGACGTCATTCTTTAACAAAATGCGCCATGGGTAGGGCCTACACCTGATACCTTTATGGTATCTGACTGCCGAAACACCAGTGTTTTATTGTGATTTTACTGCAGTAAATATGTAAGGTCCCTTCTATTATTAAAGATACTGATTTTTTTAAACATATTGAAATATGAGATGTAGTTTTCTTTGCATTACATTGCTGTCTCCCAGCAAGGGAATGAGGAGTGACAGGAAAATATCCTGGTTATCTTAAATGCACTGTTGACCATTTAATAATGTGGACAGAGTAGGAGTTCCAGAGGATGGGAGAGTCTCAGGAGAAGTCCTGAAGGCAAGCATGGGAGGAGGAGGTAGAGATAGGAGGGGAGTAAGCGAGCAGGAGGTCTTGGGAGGAACAAAAAGAACAAATTGTTGGCATTTTGAGACTTGGTAAGTGATATTGCTGGGGGCAGAGTTGTGGATGGCTGTGTGTGTTAGTATTTTGAAGTTTATTAATTGAGTGATCAGAAGCCAATGAAAGGATTGGCAAATAGGGGATCAGACACTGAATGGTTGGTAAGGTGAACAAGTCTGTCAACAACATTCATGATGGGCTGAAGAGGGGAAAGCCTATGTAAAGATAAGGCAATGAGGAGGGAGTTGCAGTAATTTAGAGATAACCAAGGAGTGAATTAGAAGCTTTTTGGTGTCATTTTGGAGATGTTGCATAGGTTGTGGCAGCAAGATTTGGACAGTGATTGGATATGGGGCTGAAAGGAGAGTCCATGATTACACCTAGCACCCTGGCATATGGGGACAGGCTGGTAGTTGTGCCATCGATCTTGACAGGAGTCAGGGGAAGGGGCACATGGGGAAGGAAGTATTTTGAGCTTGGTTTTGGAAAGATTGAGTTTGAGGAAGGGGTGTGACATCCAGACCGATATGTCTCAGTAAATTAGTGATGCTTGAGGAGACTGATGGAGTGAGCTGAGGGGTAGAAAGACAGATTTGGTAGGGTCAGAATTAGGTGTAAACAACTAAAAGCATGGATCTATTCTGCCTTGTATCAATGGTTCAGACTGCTGCTGGTGGTGGTGGTGTAATGTTGTGAGGGATAGTTTGACTGATCCAAGTTCACTGCACCCTTTGTCAAAGTCAGTATAAGGGCTTGTTTAAAAACTGCACACATGTGCCAAAGTAGTTCTGTCTTCAGCAGCTAATCATATATTTATGTAGGTGTCCTACATGTTATCTAAGAATTGTAATAGAAATAGGTTTAAAATAACCTATCTTGCCTGATAATCTGCACATACTGCATATTTGCATAATTATTCCACATATCCCATATTACATAAATCCTATCCAGGAAGGCCATTCACATAATCTGATGGCTGACCATCTACCAAATAGGCTTATTCAGGGGATGCTGAGGAGGGATTACAGCAATAGTCATTCCCTGATTGTCTGTGGGCACACACCCAGCCCAAAATGTTGTTTGAACGTCAGTGCTACTCCTGGTATTGAATAATTAAGTGTTTCTTCTCTGCATATAGTAACTATTTTATAATGGGAGAAGCCACGCTAAAAATAGTCCCAATTAGTGCAAGAGGAACCTTGATTGAATATCATCACAATATATATCCATGTTTGAAGTGTTAAGATAAGTAATTTTCCCAATGGCACCACTGTGATTCACATCAAAAATGTGCACCGCCACCTTAAAAAAAACTTGCTTACCAGATAGCAAGCAAAGGTGGTGGTGTACTTTTCTGATGTGAATCACAGTGGTTCCATTAGGAAAAGGACTTGTCTTGCCACTTCAAACATGGATATATATTGTGATGCTATTCAGTCAAGGTTCCTCTTGCACTAATTGGGACTATTTTTAGTGCGGCTTCTCCCATTTTTTATCTATTTGTTGTGTATCTTATTTTAAGCTGATGCTTTTTTGATTTATGTGTGACACATTAGCGCGGTCTTTTAACCTATTAACTATTTTATAATACCAGTAGATAAATTCTCAAATTCTCTGAATATGAAACTGTAATTTTAAAATGGCAAGACAGGAAACCATCTCTTTACTGCAATGGGGTCATCTGGAACACATGATATTCTTTATTGTATTTTTGATGTGCATGACTATCATAATTACTATGCTAGAATGTAGTTCAATATTTTTTTTTCTATTTTTTAGGAGTGAGTTTGTATAGTCGCAAAGATCTACTTCAGCGCCCAGCACATACGGCAACAAAGACATTTCAAGCCCTTCGTATCTTTGTTAACAATGAACTTAATGAACTTTATGGGGGGCTCCAGACAGCTCAGAAGTTTCTGAAAACTGGTGGGAGACTTGTTGTTATTTCCTTTCATTCCTTAGAAGACCGAATAGTCAAGAGATTCCTGCATGGAATACGCATGGATGAAAAACCTAATATGAGTGCTAGACAATGGATTAGACAAGGGCAGAGGAAAATCACAGAGATAGATGAAGATGAAGAATTTCCAAGTCCAGGACCTAACTCTACATGGAATGTTTTACAACGTAAAGTTCTCTTACCAAATTATCAAGATGTTATTGAAAATCCACGGGGAAGGTCTGCCAAAATGAGAGCTGCCATTAAGCTATATTAGCTTGAATAGAAAAATCTTTTATTCATTAGATTTGATACAAAACGCTGCACTGTACAGTATATACTGTATGTATTAAGTATGTTTGTATTAAAATTGCTATTTGATGAAAATTGTATTTGGTCTTTTATAGTAGTTTTACAGACTGTAGACTGCACCTAGTGGCAACAGTTTGGGAAAGGCCTTTTTCTGTACAAAGCTAGGGCCATGAGTTTGGTGCAAAGAAACGTGAATGGTCTGCACAGAGACCTGATCTCAACCCTACTGAACACCCTTGGAGTCAACATGAACACTTAATGTGGGCTAGATCTTCTCATACAATGTCAGTGCCTAATGTCTCAAATTAACTTTAGGCTGAAAGACCACCAACTCCTACAGCCACACTTCAAAATCTTGTGACTAGCTTCCCATAAGAGACTGTTATAGCTGTTAAGGACAGGGAGAATAACTTCATATTAAAATGCTATAAGCAAAACATTAGCGGCAGGGGACTTTACCTACAGTATATCCAAAGACACTTTCACGAAGACTGCTTAAAATGTAAGGCTTTTTATTTTTGTTCACATTAAGACATTATTAAAACCATATTTATCAAAGTTAGCTGCCAATACAAAGGTTCTCTTTTGACTTTATCTATACACACATTGTCCTCCTCGCATATTAAAACCAGCTGCTCAACTCATACGTATATTATATTTATTCATTAAGTTCAAACTTTCAGTTTATCTTTCCAATACTCGCAGAGGGATGAGACCAATTCTTAGAATGTTTCCTATAATAAACCTGCTTCTTCAGCAGATAGGAGGAAGTAAATCTATAAGATCGTATCCACAGTGTTAGCAATATGTATGAAACATAAATTGACATATTAAAACTAACCATAATAATATAATGTTCACACTTACAATGTATCTTAGCACTGAGCCAGCCAGGCATTCCATTCAGCATTGTTTCATATGTAAGGAAAGGGGGATATGTCTTTCTCATGGACCAATATAAATAACCTAGACATAGCTATTGTGACGGGAATCACTTTGGGTGGGGGGCTGGTGGAACCCAGAATCATTTGGAGAGGTTGGGAAACCCTTTTTTCAGCTCCCCATGCACCTCCTATGTCTAAGTGACCTTGTGTCTATTAGAGGCACAGGGTAACCAAGAACCCCAGTCTGATCTGTACTAATCGGACTCGCTGTACAACCACACTGGGAGAAAAGCATTATCTTAGTCAGAGCTATGTGAGTGCTGAAGCTCTAACAGGGCAGAACACTACTGGCCTCTACACACAACAATCCACTCCGCAGAAGCTCCAGCGTAAGAATGCAATTGGCACCTCACAACTGCAGCTTAATCTGTTGTCGGTGGATGGGACTGTGGTCTCCATCTTTATACCCCAGGGATGCTGGGCAGTCGGCCCAGATCCCCAACAGCATGATGTAGTGAGCCCAGCCACCCTGTCTTCTCTTCAGCGGTTGAAAGGACTCCAAGGAAAAGCGCCAGTACGCACTTCCCCTCAGCAGTGGGTATGTTCTAAGAGAGAGGCAGAGGTTGGCTGGGTGATGCTCTCTTTGGAACAATTTGTTTGGGGCACAGGCATTGGGGAACTGGAACTATGGACAACTTTGGAGGTCAACCTGTATGGGATCTCCTCCTGTGTTAGTCTGCTGCCGATAGGGGAGAGATGTGACAGAAGTCACTTTGGGCAGGGGGCTGATGAACCCAGAATTGCTTGGAGAGGTTGGGAAACCTTTGTTTCAGTTCCCCATGAACCTCCTATGTCTAAGTCACCCTGTATCTATTAGGGGCACAGGGTGATCTGTACTAATCGGACTTGCTGTAAAACCACACTGGAATGCTGTGTGTGTGTGTGTATACATACATATATATATATATATATATATATATATACACACTGTGTATATATTGTATATTGTCTCATACTGTTGTGGACGCTTTGCTGGGTCGTTTGGGGTGTGGCTGTATTCCATCGTTCTATTGTATCTGTCTGCCTCGGGAGAAAAGTATTATGGGATGTGTGTTTGCTGTGAGGAGGGAGGGGGAATTCCTCCAACAGCTCTCCCTGCCGATTGGACAGTCTACCCTGCCCTGAATGCAAGGGAGGGTCTTGAGTGTTACCTGTGTTTTAATAAACTGTTCATGTTCAGCAGCCAAAACGAGTACTGCCTAGTTCTTGGTTGTCAGCAGTTGGAATATCTGACATCTATAGTCAGACTGGAGGAAGCGGTATATGACAAAAGCACTGAAGCGGAGTGTATGACGTTTTGTTACATTGGTGGCAAGCAGTGGGACGCTTCCTGGAGTCTGGGACATCCAAACCTCCACCTCTGGATAGCAGGTACAGCACAGAGGACCAGTATCAGAGCAGGTCCTGCTGGGATGGTATGGTTATATCCGCTGCGAACTCTGGAATGAAATGCTAGCCCGTGAGCAGTGCCACCAGGGAAAAATCCCTCCACCCAGGAAAGGTACTGGTCGCATTATGGATAGCAGGTGCTGTTTTTGGGAGAAAATCCGCACAAGGAGCAGACAGCGGAGTTAAGCAGGCTGGTCTGGGCAGAAATGCGGCTGGATGAGAGCTAACGAGCCCTCCGGTGGCATGTATCCCAAGCATGCCCTTGGATAGCGGATGACAGCCCAATAGAAGGCTTTGGCTACGGTGACCTGGGTCTGTTGTATGTGAAGCTGACAGGGAACCATAGCTTTGGGAGCGATTTGGAGTGGCGGTTGGACAAAATCATGATGCTGAAGAGATGCTGAACGTCTCGGAAATGCACTGGAAGATACAGGAATGGGAGCTGGAGATCTCCTACAGACGGCTGCTAGACTCTGCTCAGTGCCAGGGCTGGGCTCCATTTGCCTGGGACTGACTTTTCATGAGAGGATGTTATTGATGATGAGTCACCTGCCAAAGTGTTGGCACTGGGCCCGAGGGACACCAGCCCATGCCCTGGACTTTTATCAATTCCAGAGACCAAATATTTGATAGATGTTTCTGTAGAGGAAGAAACACCTAGCGAAACCCCAGCAGATGTGCTGGCTGCAGGATAGAGTACTACAGACCCCTGCTCCACACCCGTGGCAGATTTGGAGGCCCGAGGTGAGGAGGTGGTGTTTCTTCTGCCCCAGTATTTCCCTAAGCAGGACAATAACTTCTCCTCAGGATGTGGAAACCTTACAAGAAGATCTGAACAAATTAATGGGGTGGGCAACTACATGGCAAATAAGGGTTTAATGTGGAAAAATGTAAAATAATGTATTTGGGTGGCAAAAATATGAACGCAATATACTCACTGGGGGGAGAACCTCTGGGGGAATCTAGGATGGAAAAGGACCTTGGGGTCCTAGTGGCTGACAGGCTCAGCAATGGAATGCAATGCCAAGCTGCTGCAAACAAAGCAAGCAGAATATTGGCATGCATTAAAAAGGGGCTTAACTTCAGAGACAAAGCGATAATTCTCCCACTCTACAAGACTCCGGCTTCACCTGGAGTATGCTGTCCAGGTCTGGGCACCAGTCCTCAGGAAGGATGCGCTAGAACTGGAGAGAGTCCAGAGAAGGGAAACAAAACTAATAAAATTGTATGGAGGACATTAGTTATGAGGAAAGGTTGTGAGCACTGAACTTGTTCTCTCTGGAGAAGAGATGCTTAAGAAAGGATATGATTTCAATGTACAAATACCGTACCGGTGACCCCTCAATAGGGATAAAACGTTTCCACGTAAGGGAATTTAATAAGACACGTGGCCATTCACTAAAATTAGAAGAAAAGCGGTTTAACCTTAAACTACATAAAGGGATCTTTACTGTAAGAGCGGTAAGGATGTGGAAGCCCTTTCCACAAGCAGTTTCAGCAGGGAGCATCGATAATTAAAAAAAACTATTAGATAAGCACCTGAACGACCACAACATACTGGGATATTCAATGTAGTACTGACATAAAATCACACACATAGGTTGGACTTGATGGACTTGTATCTTTTTTCAACCTCGCTTACTATGCAACACATCTGTACACTCACTACTTTACATTGTAGCAAAGTGTAACTTCTTCAGTGTTGTCACATGAAAAGATATGATAAAATGTTTACGAAAATGTGAGGGGTGTACCCACATTTGTGAGATACTTTAAGTAGCAAAGACAGATTCTGATGGTATTTTTTATTTCAGAAGAGAGGACCACAATCAGGACCACAATCAGGACAAGTCTCTTTACCAGCTCTATCAATGTCCCCGACAGAGACAGTTACCTAATGTGATTTTGGGCAATTACTGTACTGTGTAAGGTCTATAAGCATGTTAAGCTTGCAGAAAGATAACATTACAATGTTTATGCAGAAATAGAATCCTAACAAAACTTAAGTGTCAAAATATTTGAATATGGAGGGTTGCCAATTTAACTTCAGACACATTTATGCTATATGGTAAATTTGCATATTTGTGTTTAGAAACAAAATGTATTCCTAGTTACAATGGGAGGCTTGAAGAATGACACATAACCAACATATTGTTCAAACACAGAAGGAAAAAAGAATGTGGAAAATATGGACAGGATCTGTCTGGTCTAGATTATGACAACTTAAAAAACGCACCTCATCCCAAAGTAGTATGTAGAAGAGAAAAAGCAAAGGTGGGACTGTAGCGGTGCTGACAATAAATAGCAAAATAATGGCATAAGTTTTAAGTATTTATTAAAAAGAGAATAGTGGTGCATCAAGCTACATAGCACAGTGTAGGCCACACAGAAAGGCCTAACAAGTACAAAGATAACCTGATTATTAGCACAATCTTATACAATTTCCAGCAACATAGAACAGGTAATATGCAAAGAGATCACAACCAGGTTGATAAGACCTTATCTCTTTGCATATTACCTGTTCTATGTTGCTGGAAATTTTATAAGATTGTGCTAATAATCAGGTTATCTTTGTACTTGTTAGGCCTTTCTGTGTGGCCTACACTGTGCTATGTAGCTTGATGCACCACTATTCTCTTTTTAATAAATACTTAAAACTTATGCCATTATTTTGCTATTTATTGTCAGCACCGCTACAGTCCCACCTTTGCTTTTTCTCTTCTACAAGGAAAAAAGAATGTGTTTAAATTCCTCTAGCAAGTCTCAAGTACAGTAAACACATTTTAGCAAAACTGCACATTTCTCTAAATCTTCTCAATATATTCTACTATCTTGTGCATAATCTTTCTTAACGGCCACAAGGTGGCTGTAATCTGCCGGAAGGCCGTCAATATACAGCTTTTGGCCGTGCGCCACTGGGGGGCGCGCCTGCCGCGTCACACAGGTACCGATGCGCGTGCCTGGTGGCCGCGATGTCCGCCAGGCACCCGCGATCGGCAGTCAAAGAGGCAGGGACGTGGAGCTCTGTGTGTAAACACAGAGCTCCACGTCCTGTTAGGGAGAGGAGACCAATGGTATGTCCCTTGTACATAGGGACAACCATCGGTCCCCTCCCCCCACAGTAAGAATCACCTAGCAGGGAACATATTTAACCCCTTGATCGCCCCCTAGTGTTATCCCCTTCCCTGCCCGTCACATGTATACAGTAATCAGTGCATTTTTATAGCATTGTTCGCTGTATAAATGTGAATGGTCCCAAAAATGTGTCAAGTGTCTGATGTGTCCGCTGTAATATCGCTGTCGTGACAAAAATTGCAGATCGCCGCCATTACTAGTAAAAAAAAAAAAAGTAGTAATTCTATCCCCTATTTTGTAGACGTTATAAAGAAATTATGAAACATAAACCTGCATTATCTATATTGTGAGCAGTTACATTTATTGAAGGTTAGGCAACGTGTTATTAAAGTGACATTAAACCCTGATCTTGTTTTATATTTTAGCAGAGGAGGTTCACAGTTACTTTACATGCTTAGTTTTCTTCTTTTAAAAGCCACTGACCCACCTTCCGGTTTGTGGGTTTCTCCTTTCCATAGCAGGCTCAAAAAAAGCCACCCATGTGTGCACTCTCTCAGCCAGGACTAGAGCACTATAATTCCATACATACATACAGAACCTGGAAAAGCCATTTTCGTGCAACTCCCCTGCTGCTGCCTCCTCTTAGCCAGTTGTCCGATAGCAGCAGTAGCCTGAATGGCATGAATCTAGAGCTGGTGGCAGTAATTCTCTTAAAAGGTAAGTGCTGGGCACACCAACTGAGCAAATGATATGCTAGGGAGTTGTTCCCCTGAGTTTGAACATTTAGTGTTAGTTTTAAATGGGAAGAAGCTTTTGGTACATTTTGAGAATTTAAATTAAAATGGCATAAATCCTCTTTCCAAAAGAAAAAAAAACAACAATATTCAGTTATTACAAAACTGTAATTTACAGATCTTTTTCCCACAGGAAAACTTCCGGAAAAACAAAAAGAGCATCAAGAAAAATCCTAGCGGGAAAACCGTTCGTCTGTAGGCTTTTCCAATGGGGAAAAAAAACATGCATGCTCGGAAACAATTAGACGCATGCTCGGAAGCATAGAACTTAATTTTGTCGGCTCGTCGTAGTCTTTTACGTCACCGTGTTCTTGGCAGTCACTTTTGTGTAACCGTGTGTATGCAAGGCGGGCTTGAGAGGAATTTCGTCGGGAAAACCATAGTTTTTTTTTCCGACAGGAAAACCATTCGTGTGTACGGGGCATTACACTCTTTGGCAGTATTGATGTATATATACCATGGTGGGTACACCCTGACAAGCACATGGCAATAAAGCTTTGAAAGCCACTATAATTTCCTTACATGAGACACTAGCTAACCTTCTGTATAGGCAACTTCTGTATAATTCCAATGGTGTCTCTCTAAAAACCACCTCCTTAAAAACACTTAAAAATGTTATCTGGCTTCTAGGGTTCACTGATTTTGGGAACTCACTATATCCACAACTATTGGAATTTGCTAAATTAGAGGATATGCAGGGAAAGACAGGTGTTGGTATCAATCATTTACATCATCTTTATGATCATCTCTTCAAAACATTTTCCCCAATTATGATCCAGATTCTCTATTCCTCACATTTAGTTTAATATACAGTATATCTGCAACTGAAACATTGTGCTTTGGCTCAGTATTGGTCATTTTCTGTGTATTTTTAAATGAATACCGTTAGAAGGGCTTACTAGGTAGTCGAGAAAATTGGTTTTCTCATACTATGCTAAACTGCTAGAGACTAAAAAGAAACCAAAATTGGAGAAGTAAATGGACCCTGACACACCCAACCTCATGTATTCTGAATGGAAGGAAGTACTTTTCACTTATCCACAAACTGTGATCGCTTCCAAAGATAAATGAGTCCAACTTTGGTGCCTCAATCTCACTTATTATACATTTTAAGATTATTATATATGAAACGCTTGCCTACAACTTAAATGTGTTGTTGGACCTGGTACATTTCTATACATGACATGGAGTTAAAACGTATAGCCTTTTGGACAGTAATCATGGAGTTGTAAGCGTAAGAACCTTGATATATCGAATATCTGTAACCCAACAGTTTGTTTACTTGGTGTCTAAACAGATTCTTTATGGATAACTTTAAATAAATATTACTTTGCATTCTCCTTTTTTGCTAGGATATTAGGGCAAAAGCAATAGAAATGTTCTACTCCTCCCTCTTTGGGGAATGGATTGCATTAGTGAATGAATCCCTTACTTCTCACAAACTTACTTAGACTGGGGCGGAGGTTCGCCTACCTGCAGGACAACCCTAAAAATACAGCCAGAGCTACAATGGAATGGTTTAGATCAAAGCATATTCATGTGTTAGAATGGCCCAGTCAAAGTCTAGAACTAAATCCAATAGAGAATCTGTGGCAAGACTTGAAAGTTGCTGTTGAAACGCTCTCTATCCAATCTGACAGAGCTCAAGCTATTTAGCAAAGCAGAATGGGCAGAAATGTCACTCTCTAGATGTGCAAAGCTGGTAGAGAAATCCCCAAAAAGACTTGCAGCTGTAATTGCAGGGGAAGGTGGTTCTACAAAGTATTGACTCGGGGGGCTGAATACAAATGCACGCCACACTTTTCACATAATTGAAAGCCATTTATTATTTGCCTTCCACTTCACAATTACAGTATGTGCTACTTGGTCCAAAATATAAAATCCCAATAAAATACATTTACGTTTTTGGTTGAAACGTTACAAAATTTCAAGGGGTATGAATACTTTTTCAAGGCGCTGTACTTGCTCTGTGTAATGGTTTTGCACAGAGCAACTCTGGCTTCCTTTCCTGCTGACTGCTCCCATAGCCAGCCACTTGCTATGAGGGCACTTATGCATGCTTGCTCCCGAGCCCTACTTTGTGTATACGTTAGACAAATCCCTGCCTCCACCAAGATGGCTGCCTATTTTTGGACATTCCTTCATAGTTCACTTCTTCTGTTATTCAACCTTATATGACTGTTTGTTTAGCCGGATACACACTACAGCTTTTGGTAAGAGCTGCTGTACTAACCATGCAAGGTTAATTCAGTGATCTCCCCTGCTGAGCTGTTGTCTTCTGATGGGGACGCCCCCCCCCCCCTGAACACTCTGCCCTTGCCACTTCCTGTTTTATAACCGAAAGTAGAAACCATAGGGTTTTTTTTTTTCAAAGTTTACTGTCTTTTCTCGTTTATATAATTAAACTAAACTTTTCTCTAACGTCCACCTAACCACCTGCTCCCTGTATCTTGTTCCCTCACAAATGCTACGGTCATCCTCTGTCTCCCTCCTACATTCTCTAACATCTTCAATCTCTCTCTCTCATCTGGCATCTTCTCCAGCTCTCTAAAACATGCACTAGTCAGACCCATACTTAAAAAGCCATTACTAGACTCCACCGTCTGGTCCACAACCAACTGTTTTTTGTCTGTTACAGCGTGATGAATGTGCTTACTCCATTATAGTATTTTTACCAGAATGAGCGCTCCCGTCTCATAACTTGCTTCTAGGCATGCGTGGGTTTAAAACGTTGTTTTAGCCCACAGACGATCATTATTTACAACCCGAAAAACGAAATTTTTCAGAAGCCGAAAAACGATGTGAAGCCCACACACGATCATTTTAAATTACGTTTTTAAA
The DNA here is from genome assembly GCF_905171775.1 of Rana temporaria. Taxonomy (NCBI): domain Eukaryota; kingdom Metazoa; phylum Chordata; class Amphibia; order Anura; family Ranidae; genus Rana; species Rana temporaria. The sequence continues at coordinate 34,230,276 of NC_053499.1, read as the reverse complement.
AACGCCGTTTTTTTTTTCATGCCGAAAAATCATCGTGTGTATGCGGCATTAAGCTCTGGTTTAAATAAATAAAATGTTATTCACATATGTATTCTTAGGTGGTTAAAAAGTACCTTCTTTTGTTTTCAGCCACGTACGACGGAACTATAAAGGGGAAGTTCCATTGGAATGGCGCCACCCTTTGGGCTGCTTTTGCTGATTTCGTGTTAGTAAAAGTTTGGTGAGAGACGATTCACACTTTTCAGTCTTCATGCTTTTCAGTCTGTTACAGCGTGACAAAATGTGCTATCTCCATTACAAATGCTAGTTTTACCAGAACGAGTGTTCCCGTCTCATAACTTGCTTCTGAGCATGCGTGTTTTTTCCCGTCGTTAAAGCCTACACACGACTGTTTTTCACGTCGTGAAAAACGAGAAAAATTAGAGCATGTTCTAAATTTTCAATGCCCATTTTTCACATCGAGAAACATGCTCTGGAGCATGAGCAATTTAAAAAATGTATCTCGTCATGAAAAACGGTCGTGTGTACGCGGCATTACAAGTAGATAGATCACAGCAGCACACAAATGAAAAAGGAATTTGGAGACCAAGAGGAGGCTGAAAACAAATGAAGGTACTTTTTAACCACCTAATGCCACGTACACACCATCACTTTATGTGATGAAAAAAACGACGTTTTTAAAAACGTCACTTTAAATGACCGTGTGTGGGGGAAAATGTAGTTTTATGTCTTGTAAAAAACGACCAAAAAAATTGAAGCATGCTTAAATTTTATGTGTCGTTTTTCAAAACGTCGTTTTTTACTTCACAGAAATTGACCATGTGTAGCAAAAAACTACGTTTAAAACAACGTTTTTACACCCGCGCATGCCCAGAAGCTAGTTATGAAGCGAGCTTCAATGGAAAAAAGTGGTGAACATAACCTTGCTTTGCTAGAGCATTGTGAAAAAACGATGGTGTGTAGGCAACTTCGTCTTTGAAAATTGAAGTTTCAAAAACGTCGTTTTTTACTTCACAGAAAATGTCGTTTTTTTTCATCACATAAAGTGATGGTGTGTATGCGGCTTTAGAATACATACGTGAATAACATTTTATTTATTTAAACCAGAGCTTAATGACGCATACACACGATCATTTTTCAGCATGAAAAAAAACTGCGTTTTTAAAAACGTCATTTAAAATGATCGTGTGTGGGCTTCACATCGTTTTTCGGCTTCTGAAAAAATTTCATTTTTCGGGTTGTAAATAATGATCGTGTGTGGGCTAAAACAACGTTTTAAACCCACGCATGCCTAGAAGCAAGTTATGAGACGGGAGCGCTCATTCTGGTAAAAATACCATTTATAATGGAGTAAGCACATTCATCACGCTGTAACAGACAAAAAAGCGCAAATCGTCTTTTACTAACACGGAATCAGCTAAAGCAGCCAAAAAGCGAATAGAACTTCCCCTTTAGAGTGCCGTCGTACGTGTTGTACGTAACCGCGCTTTGTTCATCATTTTTTAAAAACGATGGTGTGTGGGCAACGTCGTTTTTAATGATGAAGTTGGAAAAGCGTCGTTTTTTGGACATGCTGAAAAACGATGTTTTTTTTCATGCCGAAAAATGATCGTGTGTACGCGGCATTAGTGTCATTTTCATGTGCAATATTACCTGACCAAAAAGAAATAACAAAAATTTTATTTTTTAGTCCTGAAACTAATAAAGAAAGTATAGCATAGGCAAACACTCTATAGATCCCCTTTCATTCCTGTTTACATCATTTAACCCTCAACCTGTAATTAATATTGTCAGTCTTGTATAAAGTACAGAGCATGTTCTTAAGTTGTAATTGAGAACATAAAATCACTTCCAATTTTCTAATATTTAAAGTGTAACTGAGACACTTTTAGTAGTTTTCTTCCTGCGGTTGCTTTTGATTTGCGATACGACGGCTTGACATTTCTTATTAAAATCCAAATACTTTGTAGTTTTATGGGAGGCCACGTAATGATCGTGATTCTAGCTTCACAGAGCTATTCCAATGGGCATGTTACACCATCTGACTGTACCACTTGTTGTGTGTGTGTGTGGTTTAGGCGGTGGTGAGTGTTGACAGCTTGCTGCAGACAGATTGGAGAGTCTGATAGTTGCTTGTTGAAATGTATGCTAGCATCTCAACAGCGATATCCAAGCAAATATAATTTAATAAATCTTTTCAGCTGTCAAGATCAAGTTGCATTCCATTTATTAAAAAAAAATTCTGAAAGCGAGCTGTATTTAAGGACATTAAAGTCTTACTCTGCTAAGAAGCACTAATGTAACTGCAAATAAGTAAAAGAAAAACACTTGCTGTCTATAAGATCCTATGCTTTCAATAGCAGAACATTCACTGGCTGTCAGTGATATGAAAACTTATCCCCATGCAAAAAAATACACAGTCTAAATCCATACATATGACTTGTTTTACCTGCCAAAGGATTTTTAATTCTGTTGAGTTCCTTTTTCGATTCCCTTAACCCCTTCATGACAGCATAGCCAGGTTGGTGATCTCAATTTTTTTCTTTGTAATTAAGTGATGCTGTTTAGCCACTGATCCACCCTCATTATACTAACTGTAAAATAAAGAAGCTTCACTCTCCACTCATGTCATCTATGTCCTGATGTTAGGCCGCGTACACACGATTGGTCCATCCGATGAGAACGGTCCGAATTCTCAAGGGGTTTGGAGTGTGGCTGAATCCTGCATTTTTATGAGGTTGACATTGGGTTTTTATTCCTACTCAGGGGGTTTTATATAAAAAAAATGCATTTACTATTTTATTACCTATCTCAGCATACTTTCACCATCACATACAACACAGTCTCTTGGGGTACCCCAAAGCTCCATTCTTGAGGCCCTACTATTCTTTCTCAAAACCTCTTTTGTGGGCCAGTTGGTAACCTCCCATGGCTTCCAATACCACCTTTTATACTGACGATACCCAGATTTAGACCTCCACTACCCAGCACAGCCCCTTAATCTCCTTTTGTATCACAAATTTACTGAGCGACATATCGGTATGGATGTCATGTCCTCAATCTTTCCAAAACTGAGCTTGTCATTTTTCCTCCTCCCCTCCATCATGACTTTACTATATGGCCTCATGCACACTGGACGTTTTTGGATGTTATTACTGCAGCTGTTAAAAACTTCATTTACATGGGGTCATGCTTTATTTACATAAAACACGCCCACCTCTTCACAATTTGAATTAGGCGCGTTTACGCCGGCACATTTACGATACGCCACCGTAACTTAGGACGCAAGTGCTTTGTGAATACAGCACTTGCCTCTCTAACTTACGGCGACGTAGCGTATATGAGATACGCTACGCCTGCCTAATGTTAGGCACGTCTACGTGAATCTGGCTAATAGACTGTTATCAGCAGTTTTGGGCAGTGGCATTTTTGAGCAGTAAAAAAAAAAAACTAGTGGGTTCTGTGAAACGTTTTTTAGCTGTAAAAACACTCTAACGCTGATAAACATCAATAAACGCTCAAAAACTTCACTCACCAGCGTTTAACATTTTTGATCCATTGAAAAAAATTATTTCTTTAACAAAAAAAACGCTATTGTAAAACCGTTGAAAAAAGTTGAAAAACTCACTGCAAAGCTACTGGCGTTTTTATAGCGTTATTTTATCATCCAGTGTGCATGAGGCATTAAGATCGACGGCACAACCATTGGTCCCTCTGCATATGCCAATGTGCTAGGTGTAATCCTAGACTCTGACCTCTCCTTCAGGCCCCACATCCAATCACTGGCTAAATCTCGCCACCTTAGCAGATTTCCAGATTTCGCCCCTTCCTAAACTAACGAACTACAAAACAACTTAATCACTCCTTGGTTATAACCTTGACTTCTGCAACTCCCTCCTCACTGGCCTACCTTTACACAGGCTATAGTTCCTTCAGTCTTTTATGAATGCTGCTGCTAGACTTATACTGTACACCTTACTAAATGATTCATGAATGCTGTCCCTCTCCGCCAATCCCTTCACTGGCTTCCACTAGCCCAACATATAAAATACTAACCACAACATACAAATTCATTCACAACATCGACCCCAGCTACATCACCAGCCTCATCTGAAGATATTACCCAAATCGTCCTCTCCGATCCTCATAAGACCTCTTGCTCTCTAGCCCCCTTGTTACCTCCTCTAATGCTCGCCTTCAGAACCTCTCCTTTCCTATGGAACTCCCTACCCCAGTTTGTACAGTCAGCTCTTACCTTGTTTTTGGCAAAAACGAATTTATTCAGGGAGGCCTACCCCCACCTAAAAAAACAAATCGTAGCTGCTGACTTTGCATTTTTTTTGGGGGGGGGGGGGGACTGGAGCTCCCCCTTAAGTCCAGGGATTTATGAGAAAGGCGGACAGAGGTTCCAGAGTAAGTGTCAGGGAATGCATGCCCATAGTGCAGATAAAGTCTCCCAGTGCATACATATGCGCATTCGCAGACTGGTAACTGACCGGCAGATGTGCATGAATGTGGGCATAGTTAAAATATTTGCCAGCACACCATGGAACAATGAAAATAGCGTCCAAGAGCATGATTTATTGCATAATCACAACACAAACAGAGTGCAACATTTCTGAGCCACGCAGGGCTCCTTCGTCAGGCATATAATGAAGGGGCCCTGCGTGGCTCGAAACGTTGCACTCTCTTTGTGTTGTGATTATGCAATAAATCATCCGCTTGGATGCTATTTTCGTTGTTCCATGGTGTGCTGGCAAATATCTTAACTGTAACTTGTACCAGTATCCAGCTGGTTGTTGCTACAGCACCCGAATCCAAGAGCTCATCCAGAAAAGTGTGCGATGGGAATATGAAGTATAAATGTAGGCATAGGCGCGCAAGCGCACTTGCGCATCCAGGTGTGCGCCGTCACCAATGCTGGCGCCAAATTGGCTACTTAAACAGGCTACAGTATGGGCTCATTGCTGTTTGGTTTGTAGATTTTGTGTGTTTGATTCCTGTGTTTGACCTCTGATCCTGACTCAGCTTGCTTCTGACCTTTGTTTGTCTTCTACCTGCCCCAACCTTGGCTTGTCTCTGGATTCTGCTTCTGCCTCCTGTTTTTGCCTGATCTACTTCCTGTTGCTGACTTAGCTTGTGACTCGACTATCCTGCTGTCTGTCATTTATGCCTGATCTGCCTGACCGTTACCAACCCGACTTGTCTGACCGTGAATTCTGCTCATCCAGCCTGCTACAGCTCTTCGGTCCAGCAAGCTCTAATTTGGCTCCAGCCTCTAGCTGCTTACCCACAGTCTGCTGCCAGCCAAGCTCTGTGCCAGCTCATCTGCCACCAGCCTGTTCTGCAGCCACATCCACCTGCTGACTGCTGCTGCCACGCAGACTACTGGACTGATCACAGGCACTCGTACCTAACTGTGCTCCCGTGGCTGCTGTCTCACTACCAGTGGCCCCCGAGCCAGAGCTGTATGAGAGTCCTTCATCTTCATGTCAGGCTCACTGACCAGGTACATGACAGTAAGTATATTTACCCTACAGGGTGGTTTATATTGCATCCCAATAGAATTTGGTTGTGTTCTTTTTGTAGAAATATTAACCATCTTGCTGTTGAATTAAAGGGTTTGGAAAGGCCTCCATGCCATCTAGTGGGCATATAAGAACCACAGATTTCCCTCTGCAAACAACAAGTCCAAGTTGTCATGTGTCCTCTGTTAGCTTGTACTGATCATCTGGATCTCTCATATACTCTATGGTCCCATCCAATACAAGGTTCAATAGAGGGTCAAATTGTTTCAGAACTCTACTTGCTTCTCTGCCACCCTGAAATTTCACTCCAACTATTTTGTATTTGGACTGGTCAAGTATGATGTCCTTTTTCTTCTTTTCCTTATCCGCCATCTTTTGGCACCTTTGTTGGCAGGTCTAATATTTATGCTCATAGACCTCATAGTGAAGCCTAATGACCTTGGATTTTACAGTAGAGTGTAGATTATCCTAGATGAAACAGTTGTCAGATGAGTTGTGTACTGTCTGCCTTCTGTTGTCTAGATTTTCTGTACATGTATGTAAACTTCAGATAAAATTATGTTTTGTAAACTTGAAGGACAAGCTTATAATTATCTTATATGTTACACCTTTGCCATTTGGGTCATGTACTATTTTCATCCTAATGCCCTCTGTTGTCTGGACCTGTCCTGGCAGTGTCTGAACAGCACAGAAAACCCTGTTTATAAGCCTGAAAGACAGGCTTGTCACTCCCCACGTTTAGTTCCTTGCAACACTGAATTAATTGACAAATGGTCCATGAGACAGAACAGTATGTCAGCAGTTAAAATGTGCCACGCTTGTAATTCCAGATGCCTTTTTTTTTTTTTTTTTTTGCTTCAGGGGGGTCATTTCTCTACTGCTTAATGCAGAGTTAGGTTTTACATTGATGTGCATTAGTCACAAGGCGAAATTGAAAAGTAAAAGCCTTACAAATTAATTTTCATGATAATGATAGTATAGCAAGTATTGAAGTTAACAACTGGAACAGATAGGATAATGTACAGCTATTCTAGAGCATAACTGCTGAAAAAAACCCCATCCCTAACCAAATTGCCTTCAGGGTTTTACTCCTCTTGTGTTGATGAGACAGCAATTACCTACGCTGCTGGAAAACTTTATGAGCTGTGGAATATTACAGGGCTTGAAAACCTTTGAGATGGAAACCAATGGTGCTCAGAGACTCGTTTATTTCCTAGTCTCTCTGATTTGTGTGGAAGGTGTGTTTCGAAGCATGGATCATTGTTATACAGTGTTTACATAAGGGACAGGTTTTAACCTTCATGTAGTTCTGTTTGGATAGGTTTATTGAATTGCATGTTTTTATATCACTTTTTTTTCTTTTTTACACAAAATGAAACAAAACTGCAGGTTGAGAGTTTTTTTTTTATCCAAACCTAAAGCTGATCTCCAGATAGGAACCTCCACTCACCCCTTCTAGCTAATCCCTAGTAGATTGAAAAAATATATTGGATGGCCAAATACTTGACACGTGACACACCCGGCTCTGAGCCTTCGTTCTTCTGGACTGCAGATTCGGTGGGCCTACGATGCTGCCGGGTGATGTAGATACTTCCCATTGTCTTTCCATTAGATCCTGAAGACCCCTGTGATGAGATGCAGCAACACGATTGGTTGCAGCAGGCCAGACTGCACAGGTCTTCCCAGAAGCTCCATGGAGGGTCATGTTACAGCAGCCTTGCGTGAATAAAACATTTGTGGGAGCACGGTGGATTGGAAAAAAAACATTTTGCCAGAGGTGGGCTTCAAATGGCTTTTTGTAAGCGGACTAGAACTTTTGAATAGCACAGGAAAGAGTAAATATTTCTGTCAGGTTTTATTTTTTCAGTACTACAAAAGGTTCACACTGAGCTTATATCCTCCCAGATATAGCTTCTAAGGTCTTTTACTCCAACTACAGCATTCAACAACACCAGGCAGATCTTTTTCCTATTGTAAGAACCAACAATATTTCTGTTTTTGTATGTGACTCCATTGCTGAAGTATTACCTTACTGTGCCTTTGGTTCCCATAAAAGAAATGGGGGTTGAGGTTGTTCCTGGGACAGAGTCACAGAGAATAAAAACATCATCAGAGGTTCAACCTGTTCATTGCCCTGCTAAAAATGTGCCTTTGTTGTGTCCTTGTTGGAAAGATTTTTTTATAATTTTCTGTGCTAACAAATTTTCGATGTGAGCTTTTGGTGAGCTTTGTAGGCTCCATTGGACAGGGTTTCTCTGCCTACTATTGCACTTAACTTTGTTTTTACCCTGTGATCACTTTTATCCATTGTACACACTGCAAGGTGGCTTTTTGCTGTACAAACTTGTATATTAAATCCATTTTTGACCTACGCCATGAGGAGGCTTCCTTTTTTCTTTGATCTGAGTATCAACACCTTGGCTGCTATCCATGTGATGAGATACTACATTCATCTCTCTACCACGCTATCACCTGGCTACAAAACATTTGCTGGATTGCTGGATCACCATTTGGAGCCATTTCCTGGTGGAGGGATCATCCGACAAAGCAGGCATAACTCTCACGCTTTTCAGACTCACCACTCATGTGGGGGGGTCCACACCATACGGTAAGAGTACCCATCTTCTCTTCTTTGGTGGCGGCCTCACAAGTTTACAGTGGTGACATATCCTGCTTTAAGTCATGATCCACACCAGTTTTAGACCTTGATGGATTACTGATTGACTGTGTTTCTTATGTTTGCACATGAACATTTATTTTGTTTACATTTTGCAATTTTTTTTGTTCTCATTGGAGTGGAGTTCATCTCCCCTATACATTATCTCGGTCACAGAAATGTTGTATTCTTTTTATGACAGTGTCACATGCCACATGTTTTACTATCACTGTTTTGCTTTATTCACAAGCTTGTTTATGCATATGAGCTTGCTTACACACATATTGTCATTAACCTTTTGACATCTTATGCGATCAGCGCCGCACTTTGTATTCTTAATTTCCATTGGACATTTGCTGTCGGAATTTCCGACAAGAAAAATTTGTGAGCTGGTTCTCAAATTTTTAGACAGCAAAAGTTCTTGTCGGAAATTCCGATTGTCTTTATGCAATTCCGACGCACACAAATCCTATGCATGCTCGGAATCAATTTGACGCATGCTCGGTATCATTGAACTTCATTTTTCTCGGCTTGTCGTAGTGTTGTACATCACCCGGTTCTTGATGTTTAGAATTTCTGACAACATTTGTGTGACTGTGTGTATGCAACACAAGTTTGAGCCGAAATTCCACGGTTTTCCACGGTTTTCCCAACCAACACACAGATAAAAAAAATTGGTAGAAGTTGTAACCCTACACTACACAAATTGAAATGAAGTTGAGGATGGAGTTCGGATTTTTAATTTTTTATTGTTAAACATATATAATTGCAACAAAAGACATTTTGAAACTTAACATAAAAAAAATTACCTTTCCATTTCTAGTCTGCAGCCAGTGTTATTTTCTAAGAGACAATGTACACTGGGCCAGATTCACAAAGCACTTACGCCGATGTATCTAGAGATGCGCGGCGTAATTCAAAAATGCGCCACGCGTATCTTTGCGCCGTATCCTCAAAACGAAATACGCCTGAAAACCAGATTTTTCCGTCCGACGTAAAACGATTACACCGGTGCATCTAATAAGGTGGAACATAAAGGTGCAGGTAGCTTCAGAGCACATGTAAATACACTGGTGAATTTTTTAGAATTCATTTTTTACCTCTCTGTATGCAAAAGTGAAAAAATTTAGTAATCTTGTACAAGGTGCATTACATACTAGGAACTTACTCGTTATTATCCACAGCCTCGGATCCACCCCAAGTGACATATTTCAAGTAGTACAATTTGTCTTCTTCTAAGCTATGGAATAGTGAAAAATTAAACACAGTTATTTTGCAATGTTTTTTTTTTTTTTTGTAGAAAGGCTTGAGGGCTTTTTAAGAATAATGGCTCCAATACCGGTAAGTTTTTAATGGAAGTGCTACAGTTAAAAATGACTATCCCACACACATGGTTCAGAAAATAATCTTGCCTGGTCCTATTTTTGCATTCTATTACCCAGAAGTCTGAGTGTGCTGCAAATTGACTTTGAAATATCAACTTTTCAATCCTCCTTGCATATTAGCTTTACTCAACTTAGAAAAAAAAATCTGCTGAAAGCTGTAATTCATGATCTGAAATATCTCATCTGGGCAGGATACCTACTGCTTATTAAAATACACAACAGGATTACATGTGACATTGAAGCAACAGGCAGCTGTCAATTTCAGGGGAGGAAAAAATTACTTTCTGAAAGATAGTATTTCATTTACAGCTATTCCTTTTTAAAGAGGCATTTCATGGTTATTAGAAATTCAACTTACAGAGAAATATCAATGGTTTTAAGTACATTTTATTTCCATTTTTCAAAGTCCTTTAAGTTGAACTTCAGGCTTCCTGAAAAATCTACGCTTGCAGTTCCTCTACACTGCCACCACTGCACTGCAAGGGTTAAAGCTGTTGTAAACCCCGGTGGAGAACAAAAATAAACCTGTAAGATAAAGACATAATGAGCTAGTATGCATCGCATACTAGCTTATTATGAAATACTTACCTCAGAATGAAGCCCTCCATCGGTGCCCGCACACCCCTGAGACAGCGGACATCTTCCTCAGTGTTTCTTCCAGGTTCGCAGGCTCCAGTGCCGTAAGTGGGCAAAACCACGACGATGTCACTCCCATGCATGCGCGGAACCCGCCGTTTACGGTACAGGCTCTGAAGGTCCGGCACGGTAAGCAAGACCTTTAGAGCGCCATGTGCCAATTGCGTCATCGGCTGCATGCACTTAGTTTTTTTCCTGAACTGTGCAAGTTTAGGAGATATTCACATTACTTTCACTTTAAGTGCTCGTTGAGTGTGGTAAAGTCTTATTTTTTACTTGTACCTACAGGTAAGCTTATAATAAGACTTACCTGTAGGTACAAGTAAAAAATAAGACTTTACTTCAACTTTAAGTGCTCATTAACCACTTCATTACTGGGCACTTAAACCCCCTTCGTGCCTAGACCAATTTTCAGCTTTCAGCGCTGACGCAGTTTGAATGACAATTGTGCGGTCATACAACACGGTACCCAAATTATATTTTTATAATTTTTTTCCCACAAATAGAGCTTTCTTTTGGTGGTATTTGATCACCTCTGCGGTTTTTATTTTTTGCGCTATAAACATAAAAAAACTGAAAATTTTGAAAAAAAACACAATATTTTTTACTTTTTGTTATAATAATATCCCAATTTTTTTTTTTTTTAAATAAAAATTTCCCTCGGTTTAGGCCGATACGTATTCTTCTACATATTTTTGTTAAAAAAAATCGCAATAAGCGTATATTGATTGGTTTGCGCAAAAGTTATAGTGCCTACAAAATAGGGGATAGATTTCTGATTTTTTTTTTTACTAGTAATGGCTGCGATTTGCGATTTTTTTGTCAGGCCTGCGATATTGCGGCGGACGTATCGGACACTTTTGACACAATTTTGGGACAATTCACATTTATACAGCGTTCAGTGCTATAAAAATGCACTAATTACTGTATAAATGTGACTGGCAGTGAAGGGGTTAACACTAGGGGGTGAGGAAGGGGTTAAATGTATTCCCTCATTGTGTTCTTACTGTGTGGGGGGAGGGGGGTGACTGGGGGAGGTGACCGATGCTGTGTCCCTATGTAAAGGGACACAGATCGGTCTCCTCTCTCTCTGACAGCATGTTTACACACAGAGCTCCACGTCCCTGCTGTCACCGACGATCGTGGGTGTCTGGCGGACATCACGGCCGCCAGGCACTCGCATCGGCTCCCGAGCGATGCACCGGGCACGTTGTTTCCCCGCTGCGTGCCCCCAGTGGCGCGCACGGGGAATCACAACAACAGGACGTCTAAAGACGTCCACTCGGCACTTGAGAGCCGCGCTGTGGACGTCTTTCGTCTATAGCGCGGCCCTCTAGTGGTTAAAGGGGAGTTCCAGTCATTTTTAATGTTTATTAAAAGTCAGCAGCTACAAAAAGTGTACACTCGCCTGCTCCACGTTCCAGCGACGCGCCGGCCGGGGCTCCGCTCCTCTCCCCCCCCTCTCCGGCCGGCGTCTTCATTCTAAGTGCGGGCACCCGGCCGTGACAGCTTTCGGCTTCACGGCCGGGCACCCACTGCGCATGCGCGAGCGGCGCTGCGCCATCCGATTGGACAGGCGATCGCCTGGGACCTGTCACGTGTCCCAGGAGATCGCCTACAGGGAGGGGCTGCCAAAAAGCGATATGACGTATCACCTTAGCAGCCCCTTGGTGGAAGAATGACAGGAAGTCCCACTCCTCCTGAAGCCCCCACTCCCCCCCAAAAAAATTACATGCCAAATGTGGCATGTAAGGGGGCGAGGAGTGGATTAAGCGCAAGTTCCACTTTTGGGTGGAACTCCGCTTTGAGTCAAGGAGGTAGAGCAATAAGGTGTAATACATTACTCCTTGGGCACTCTCCTCTTCCTGAAGAAGTCATGCGTCGTGACGAATACGCGTAAGAGTCCACTAAGAGGTACCGGAGGTGACGCTTGCGAACTCGCCACTTGTTTTTATGCCTGTTTTTATTGCATCCATGTGAGTACCATAATGTATGCCTTTTTTATTATTAAAAACGTTTAAACGATACTGCACTATTGGCGCTTTTTACCTCCCTGGGTGAGGATCATTGTTGTCCATTGGACGTGACTCCTGAGGGGGACCTTATCCACAGAGAGAGATTACAGTTCACTGGGACACACTACATTCTGAAACGACTGAAACACCAGTTACAGCAGCAGTAAGGTAAGGGGACACTAAAACTTCAAAAGGATATTGGAATTCCTTCTCTGCACCACCTTCACGCTGAATATTTCGGCATAAGCACCAGCACTTTGTTGTTGATTGTTCCTTTGATATTTTGATCTTTTAAACAGCGTTGGTTTTTGCTGTTTTCTGCATGGACACTAATGACATTTCTTATTATCACTTATGTGTGTTGTTTTAGTTTAGCTACTATATAGCAATGCATGCTTCAATATCACTGAGCACTTTGGCCCAAATTCACAAAAGAGATACGACGACTCATCTCCAGATACGCCGTCGTATCTCTGCCTAGCGTCGTCGTATCTATGCAAAAGATTCATAGAATCAGTTACGCATAGATATTCATTAGATCCGACAGGCATAAGTCTCTTACGCCGTCGGATCTTAACTGCAATTTTTTTTGCCCGCTAGGTGGCGCTTCCGTAAATTTCCCCGTCAAGTATGCAAATTAGCTAGTTATGCCAGTTTCCCGAACGTACGCGCGGCCGACGCAGTAAAGTTACGACGTTTACGTTAGGCTTTTCCCCGGCGTAAAGTTGCCCCTGGGTCTATGAGGCGCAGTCAATGTTAAGTATGGGCGTCGTTCCCACGTCGAAAATTTTAAAAATTACGTTGTTTGCGTAAGTCGTCCGTGAATGGTGCTGGACGTAATTTACGTCCACGTCAAAACCAATGACGTCCTTGCGACGTCATTTAGAGCAATGCACGCTGGGATTTTTAGGGACGGCGCATGCGCAGTTCATTCAGCGCGGGGACGCGCTTCATTTAAATGATACACGCCCCCTACCCGCCGAATTTGAATTCCGCCGGGTGATTTACGTTATGTCGCTGTAACTTTTCACGCAAGTGCTTTGTGAATAAAGCACTTGCCTGAAAAACTTGCGGCGGCGTAACGTAAATCAGATACGTTACGCCCGCTCAAATTTCCGCCCATCTACGTGAATCTGCCCCTTTGTATTTTTGTATTTTTGATTGGATGTCATTTGTATCATAAATATCAGCGATTAATATTTTTTGATGTTCACATATCGGTTATAGCAACTGTCTTTTCTTTAATTCATCTACCCTATCACACAGCACAGCACTACCTATTTATTACTGCCTAGAGTTCAGCCTTAGGACATGACAAAGCATTCATGGAGCACTACAGGTCATCAAAAGACATGACACAGCAGTGGCTTGAGGCTTGCTGGGATGGAGCTAGTGATGACTCACTTGTGTGTACAAATGTCAGTTTGAGCTACTGATTTTTGTAAACAGCAGACTTTACTACAGGTGTAAAGGAGACAAGGAAACATGAAAATAAAGCTAATTTTCCAACTGCTGGTGAGAGAGAAGCAAACATATCATTCATATGCAAAATTTCATAAAATTATAAAAAAAATACAAATAAAGAAGAAAATGTATTTTGTTTGCAAGGAACTGAAGTTCCACTAAAAAAATAATATATATATATATACACACACACACACATATATACCGTATTTATCGGGGTATTGCGCGCTCCGGCGTATAGCGCGCACGCCTAATGTTGACCCGAAATTCCTGTAAAAAACATTTTATTACTTACAGTTTTGGTGTCTTGCCCGGCGTCCATCGGCGGCCTTGTCCGGTCCGGTGTCCATCCGTGGCCTCGGTGGTGTCCTCCCGGCTTCTCCTGCACTGTCTCCAAGTCGAATCCACGCTTCCCGCGCTCAGTTTGAAGCCTCCGCCGTCATATCGAGCGCAGTACACTCGGGCACGCTCGGCTTCTCACGCATAAACGTCACAGAGCGTGACCACGAGCGAAGCCGAGCCTGGCCGAATGTACCCAAGTGTACTGCACTCGGTATATGTCGGCGGAGGCTTCAAACTGAGCGCGGGTATCAGCGTATATCGCGCAGCCACGTTTTTCTGCCTTATTTTAAGGGGAAAAAAGTGCGCGGTATACGCCGATAAATACGGTACATATTTATATATTCTGGCCCAGATTCTCAAAGGGATTACGACGGCGCAACGCCATGTACGCCGTTGTAAGTCCTAATCTGGGCCGTCGTATCTATGCGACTGATTCTTAGAATCAGTTACGCATAGATATCCATTAGATCCGACAGGCGTAAGGCTCTTATGCCGTCGGATCTTAAATGCTATTTTTTTTGGTCCGCTAGGTGTCGCCTCCGTCGTTTTCCCCGTTAAGTATGCAAATTAGCTAGATACGCGAATTCCTGAACGTATGCGCGGCCGACGCAGTAAAGTTACGACGTTTACGTTAGGCTTGTCCCAGCGTAAAGTTGCGGCGCAATCAATGTTAATTATGGCCGTCGTTTCCGCGTCGAAATTTAAAAATTTACGTTGTTTGCGTAAGTCGTCCGTGAATGGGGCTGGACTCCATTTATGTTCACGTCGAAACCAATGACGTCCTTGCGACGTCATTTGGAGCAATGCACCCTGGGATATTTTTCGGACGGCGCATGCGCAGTACGTTCGGCGCGGGAACGCGCTTAATTTAAATGCTATACGCCCCCTACCCGCCTAATTTGAATTAGGCGGGCTTGCGCCGGGTGATTTACGCTACGCCGCCGCAACTTTACAGGCAAGTGCTTAGTGAATAAAGCACTTGCCTGGAAAACTTGCGGCGGCGTAACGTAAAGGAGATAAGTTACGCCCGCACAGTTTTGCGCGATTCTACGAGAATCTGCCCCTCTGTTTATTGTAAAATATCTTATCATTGTGCCTCATGTATTAAAGAATTTGTTTCCATGTTCAATTTGTAATTATTAATGAAGGCAGAATTTTTTAACTGATGATCAAAAATAATAGCCGTTCTGCAACAATGGTTGTTAGCCAGAGGCCATATGATCTAGACTTGGCGTCGGAAAAGAAAACTTTTTTGAATTTGTGCCAAGAAAGAGGAACTTGTTTTACTTAAAATAATAATGTGATTAGTAGCACTGACGTGCTCTATTGATTCATGTGAAATGTGAATTTTAAGTATGGGTCCACTTAAAAATTTACAATATATTCTATTCGATCTCACGTCAATCTATAATAGAACAATATCAATGAAATTTGGAGCTGGAAATACAGTATAAGGATGTATGTTTTGCTATATTGAAGAAATGCTCTCTAGGAGTTATACTTGACCTTTTTACCCCTCTATCCAACACTCTCAACCCCCCCCCCCCCAAGAAAAAAAACCTATTGACATTTCCTTTGTTCGTATATATGTTTAAATAAATGTAACCAGAAATCTGGTCTTTATACTCCAGAGGGCACTTCTGCCTGTTAAATTATCCATAGCAGTATGGAGCAGGTGTTCTAAGCATGTGGTACATTTACCCTCAGGGGTAAACCTGTCAGGTTCAAGGGTTCCCCCTGTTAGACAAATTAAACTAGTTTAAATGTTTAGCAAATATTAAAGTACAACTCCAGAAAAACAAAGGAAGGGAAAAGAATGAATAGCATGTCAAAAGAATAACATAAAAAAACAGATTTTGTTGCAATATTCACTTTCAATCCAGTACTAGCCCCCAAAAATATAATGTCCCCAGTCTCAGTGACCGATGACCATCATTAGTCAACCCACTTCCTTTGAACCCCAATTGTAAAGGTCCTGATCCTGTCTGTGATTGGGCAGTGAAAGCAAAAAGAGCACTTTGATGAGCTCATCTGTCACTCTGCTTTCTCCTCCTATCAGCACCTGAACCGAGTGGTTTCTTCTGCTGCTTCCTCCTCTCACTTCAGTCCTGGTAAACAGGGACTGCAAATTCAAGTACTTACACTTGCATTCAGAACCGGTGAATCCACTCATGCTCCCTCTCCACAACCGCACTCCGCAATTATTCAACCTCTTATGATAAGCAGGTCAAAAACACTCAGGGTAAAGCTCCCCTCCCCTCATGCCTCGTACACACGACAGGAAAACTGCCATGAGAGCTTTTGGCTGGAATCCCGGCCGTGTGTTTGCTCCATCACAGTTTTCCCGACAGGAAAACCGCCGGGAATCCCAGTGGGGAAAAAAGAGAACATGTTCTCTTTTTTCCCGCTGGGATTCCCGGCAGTTTTTAAGCTGGCAGTTTCCCTATGGGGAAAACCTGCGGTGGAGCATACACGGGTTTCCTGGCCAAAGCTCTCATGGCAGTTTTCCTGTCGGGAAACACGGCCGTGTATAGGGGGAAAAAGCTATCGAGCAGGCTCTCTGTTTTCCCCTTTTTACCCCCGGGAAAACTGATCGTGTGTACAAGGCATCACTGTCATGTAAGTAGGATGTCCTTTGATCTGGTAATCCTTTCCCAATGTGAAATGGAATCCTTCTTTCCTCCTCCACATGGACCACCCAGTGTGATATTAAAAGAGGGAAGTTCTGATATCATTTATTAAATACCATGAAATCAAAGTATTGCACTTACAAATGTGTGAAAACAGTGGTGCTTAACCACTTTAGCCCCGGAAGAATTGGTTGCCCAATGACCAGGCCATTTTTTGCGATACGGCACTGCGTCGCTTTAACTGACAATTGCACGGTTGTGCAATGCTGTACCCAAACAAAATTGATGTCCTTTTTTTCCAAAAATAGAGCTTTCTTTTGGTGGTATTTGATCATCTCTGCGATTTTTATTTTTTGCGTTATAAACAAAATAAGAGCAACAATTTTGAAAAAAGACAATGTGTTGTACTTTTTGCTATAATAAATATCCCCATTTTTTTTTTAAAAAAAAAAGCTTACTTTTTCTCAGTTTAGGCCAATATGTATTCTTCTACATATTTTTGGTAATAAAAATCACAGTAAGCGTATATTGATTGGTTTGCCCAAAAATTATAGCGTCTACAAATAGGGGATATATTTATAGTATTTTTATTATTATTTTTTTTTTACTAGTTTATCGGGACTGTGACATTATGGCGGACACATCAGACACTTTTGACACATTTTTGGGACCAAAAAGCACTGATTACTGTAAAAATGTCACTGGCGGGCAAGGGGTTAACACTAGAGGGCGATCAAGGGGTTTATTGTGTTCCCTAATGTGTGTTCTAACTGAAGGGGGATAGGACTGACCTAGAGGAAATTACAGATGATGGTTCCTAGCTATTAGGAATTCACGATCTGCATTTCCTTACTGAACAGAACAGGGATGTGTGCATAATTTCCGGTTTGCCAAACTTGAGTCGTGGAACGCAGGAACGTTACGGCATTACTATCCTCTTTAAGCACCTCAATTTTTACACATTTATCAGTACAATACATACATTTTATGGTTTTTAATAAATGATATCACACTATGGGAAGCCTCCCTCTTAATATCACACTGCATGATCCCTGCAGAGGAGGAGAGAATGATTTCCAATGGCAAAGTATTACCGGATTGGAGGACATACTACCTACATGACACTGAGAATCTAAGGAAACGAGAGCGTCACCTTGAAGAAGACACCCGGCTACTCAACCCCATTCCCTGCTGAACCGGCTGAATTTTATCCATATATCGTCACGGCTGGTTGTACAGATGTCAATCTACCAATCAACTTCTGTTCAGTCACTCTGTCAGGTTTTTCCTGATTGATCATTGCCAACGGCTCTAGATCGCAGCACTGATCAGTGTATCCTGATGGTGGGGAAGGCTCAACTCTGTGGAGTGATTCCCCTGTCCACATTGAGTGTGCAGATAGGGGAATTGGGTGGGGTTTTTCTTTCCTTCAACTGGCTGAATTTAGCCCCCCAAAAAAGATTAATGTATGGTCAGCCTAAGGGGTGCTTTACTGTCAGAGCAATAAGGATGTGGAACATCTTTCCACTGTTGGTGTCAGCAGGGAGTGTTGATAATTTAAAAAAAATATTTAGATGGGGACGTAAGTGAATGCAATAAACAGGGATTTGGGAAACGGTAGTGACATAAACACAAAAACACATGCACAGGGTGGCTACCTGTCGGCTGACTGTCTGGAGCGGGCCATGTGAGATCCTTTTTTCATTCAAGGTGAGATCCTGTCTTTTTCCCCCTTTTTTTCCCTACCTCTCCTCCCCCTATTTCTAAGACCACCCTCCACCCCCCTTTTTTCATCTTTACCCTTTTTTTTCTTCTTTCTCTCTCTCTCTCTTTCTCTCTCTCCTCTTCTTTTCAAAATGGCTGTTGCCACTGGAAGTTTCTGAAGTATAAAGGCCTGATGGCAGGCAACCTATGTTGGTTTAAATAACTTGTGATGGCGAAGGTGCTGGATCAGCAAAGCCATCTTGTAGTGGATACAGATGGAGCTATGCTCCCCACTGGGGGCTCCGGGGGGCCTGGGTGCAGCCTGAGGCCAGGCGCGGCATTAGAGAAGGTTAGAAGAAGGCCTTGATTGCCCCCCTCTTTTGGTGTGGGGCCCGGACGGGGATGTTCCCGGACTGACCCTGGACCACTTTGTCCCTCAGTGGGAAGGTTTGACTCGGCTCAGTTAAACACATATCGTACCATGTTTGTTAAACTGTGACTGACTTCAATAAACAAAGTTTAAACAAAAACACATACACAGGTTGAATTGGATGGATTGGTGTCTTTAGTCAACCTTACTAAGTGGAGCTTTGTTTCCTTAAAGTAGAGATCATGAGTTTGAATGCCAATACTCCAGTTCTTTCCACCTTTGTCATCGGAAGGCTCCATGTTCTAGGGCCAGTCATCTTCAAGGTTTAATGAAGTCCATTGTCTTCCAACCCTCTTCTTGTGAGTGGAAGGTGTTATTGGATCACCTCTTGGTACAGGGGTACCAAGTGGTGCATAGAGTGGTGTTGATGTCATAATTTCAGAGATGTTCTCTTCATCATTGAGAACTGCCTAGCACAGACAAAGGAGTGAATAGAAACCTTTGCCTCAATTGAGCCGTCTGAGACATCTAAAAAAAAAGGTAAATAAAAAAAAAATTAATGAGGTGGACGCCTCCAGGGGAGGAGGGTATGGACTGGGAGTGGGTTAGCGAAGTGTTATTTTACATTTTGTTTCATTTTAATAACAATTATTCATGTAGATCTGCATTAGTTTTGCTGCTGTGTTATTTGTTGGCTCTCTGTATTTTCCTGACATTCTCATCTCCACCCATTAATTAACAATGCTGTTGTATTTGGTGTCCTATGTAAGTCATGGAATGTTACTTTCACCTTTGTACTCCATATCGTTTGTACAGAATGCTAAATAATTTTGATCACCAGTAGATTGTATTATGGGCATTTTTATCATTAACTGCTTTCTACTGGTTTGGTCAGATGAGTCAATAAAACAATATACAATTAGAACAATGCAATTCAAGACAACTGAAAAATACAGGAATTCCATCTAAAAATAACTATCATTATGGACTAAAACATATTTATGCTTGCATATGTTTCCTTTTTTTAATGACAATTAAATATAAAATATTGTATATAAATATTTTATATTTTTTATTTCAAGCTAGCAGTTAAAGTTCTAAGCTTCTATTTGTATGCCTACTAAGGTTCTCTTATCTACTTTACTAAGAAAAAAACATTTATGGAGTTTAATAGCTCAAGCTGAATTTTACACTCTTTGGAAAACCTATAATTCCTGGCAAATTCTATAGGATAGGTGGAAACACTCAGCTCACAGGGGTGTATGTTTCACTTGATTACAGCAAACTTAATAAGCACATACTAAATGGTATCTTTGCGCCGGTAACACATTTTTTAATTCCTGGTAAATCCTGTGTTATGGGGCCTCGATGAATTAAACATTTATTAATATATAACAATAAAAAAAGGGGGGTCCAAATGAAGATTATAACCCAGGATGACCAACCAGCCAGGTGGGCTCCAGGGGGTTGGCCTAAGTCAAAGGAAACTGGCTTTTGAGTTTCCTCAATTCTGTTTTGTGACCTGGAGCCTGGAGATTTCTGGGTGGATGAAATCGCCAATCCTGGGTCCAGGTTTTGTGAGCAGCCAACACACAAATTGCACAGGTGTGTGCAGGTCTTTTTGTAGTGATCTGTCCATAGTTTAGGGCTCTACCCCACCAGACAGGAGGTCGTTGCCCAGGAGTCAGGAGGTCTCAACCTAGGAGAGAGGTGGGAGCCAGAGCAGCAAGGTAAGGCCAGAGCAGGAGTGCTGCATGTATAAGCCTGGAGGCTGAATGTTCGTTAGTTTTGATGGAAGATAATTGCTCTAAACCCCTGTGAATTAAAATCATGCTTTGTGTTTTCTGAAACTTTCTTTCAATAAAAGTGGGCAAGCAGTGTGCTGCAAATGAAAAAAATTGTATTAAATAAAGTTTTCCTTTCAAACATCAAATACATTATGTGACAGCCAAACTGTAAGGAGATCAAACAAAAAAAAAAAGAAGAAAGCGAGTCCTTAAAGCTCAACATTTGATGCAAGTTATCACAATAGCTATAAAACAATATGAAAACCTAAACTTTAACCACTTCCGTACCGTAGCATGTCATGTGACGTCCTGGACTTCAGTGGGGGATATCTGAATGATGCCTGCAGCTACAGGCATCATTCAGATATCCTTCTTTTCAGGCGGCGATTCTGCACACCATATAAATGATCATAGTGGCGGTTCCGCCGCTTGATCGTTCTTATAGGTGGTGGGAGGGGGGGTGCCCCCTCCCGCCACCTATAAGAACAATCAAGCGGCAGAACCGCCACTATGATCATTCTTGGGCAGAGTTGGGCAGAGGGAGATAAGGTGCCCTCTTTCTCCACAATAGAAACACAGGCCACAGCCTCTCCTCTGCTCTCTTTCACCTTTAGACAGCTTGGTCTGGCAGCAGAGCAGACAAATAGCAAGGCACTGGCTGGAAAGGCACAATAACCTGGCAAAGAGGAAGTGCTGAGATAAAGCTTATATAGGAAGTTAATGGGAGGAGCACGGGGTTCAAGGTTCAACTGAAATCAAGGTACAAGGCAGGGTTGTCTAAAGGATCTGACAGGTTTATCCAGTAGATCAGGCAGGGAGTTGTCCAGAATCCCAGATAGCTCAATGGGAAGAGTTAATGCCAGACACAGAAGAGGTCCCAGGTTCAAGCCCAGGTCCTGACACTGGCGTTCCTGGCCCCTCCTTCCTTCCAAAAGCCCCCAAGAGTAAGCAGCTAGCTATGGGGGAACAAGTGCTGAGGCCCTGTGTGTTTATTCAGACATAAAGCAGTGTTTTGGCACCACCCCCTCTCTCTCCTCATTGGCTCACTGACTTTGATTGACAGCAGAAGGGGGAGTCTGGACAGTCGAGTCTCTCAGGCAACATCGCTGGATCGAGATGGGGAGCCGAGCTGCTGCACACAAGGTTTTTTATCTTAATGTATAGAATGCATTAAGATAAAAACACTTCTGCCTCTAGAATGGCGAAGCTTAAAGAGGATTGAATGTGTACATATAAAGATACAAAATATCATCTCATTTAAACAATTTTTTCTTAGCATCGTTTATCACCCCCCATTGCAGTCTCCCAGTAAGTTAATTAAAGCGGGGGTTCACCCTTAGAGGGCACTTTTCCCCCTTAGATTCCTGCTCGTTATTACTAGGGGAATCGGCTATTTATTTTAAAATATGTGCAGTACTTACCCGTTTACGAGACGCATCCTCTCCGTCGCTTCCGGGTATGGGCTTCGGGAATGGGCGTTCCTTCTTGATTGACAGGTTTCCGAGAGGCTTCCGACGGTCGCATCCATCGCGTCACGATTTTCCGAAAGAAGCCGAACGTCGGTGCGCAGGCGCAGTATAGAGCCGCACCGACGTTCGGCTTCTTTCGGCTACGAGTGACGCGATGGATGCGACCGTCGGAAGCCTCTCGGAAGAATGTCAATCAGAAGGAACGCCCGCTCCCGAAGACCCATACCCGAAGCGACGGAAGAAGATGCAGCTCGAAAACGGGTAAGTACTGCACATATTTTAATATAATAGCCGATTCCCCTAGACCGAACGAGCAGGAAGCTAAGGGGAGATTTTTATTTTTTTTTTTAAATGGGTGAACTCCCGCTTTAATATAATTTTGCACAGTTGAACTCAACATGAAGTCATTCATTACTTTCCATGGCTTATCATCACGTATAAAACACAGCCAGCTATTGTGGTTTAATGTAAACTCATGCAATGCAAATTTAGACCACTGTGTAACCTTTATGCCTGATACAATACGAGGCAGCGGCTAACGAAATGGTACAATAAAACTGTTGAAGATCACAGTACAGTTCTCAGACATCCTAATTATAATGGGCTCAGTCACTAAAGGAATTGTGTAATTTCAATTAGCTGGAAATAAATGAACTGTCAATGTTTTATGTGCCATGAAATTACCCAGCTATTTTATCTCACTTAAGATGCTATTAGGGCTACTGTTTAACAAGTACCATTCAAGTGTGACATGCTTGGCACACTCACCTTTGCTCAACACTGGGTTTTTCAGCTGTTCAGGTGACAGGACATCCATTACTATTATATCTGTTTCTCTATCTCTAGGAATAAATGTGCAGCATAAGACTGAAGATTTCCATTTTTCGAAGGGTAGTTGAACACTGACATGGCTAGGAAAAGGTTAAAACCCAACTCAAGCTTAGTAAAAAAAAAGTGCAAAGATCATTCCACAGCATCCTTTTTTTAAGGGTGCAGGCATGCTTCAAGAAAGGGGGGTGGGATAACAGATGCCGACCCTAGAGTTGTACGCTAGGAATGCTAGTAAAGACTTAAAGTAGAAGTCCACCCTAATACTAAAGTCTCTAAATCTACAGGCTTCAATGATCTAATGCCCCATACACACGATCAGAATTTCCCATGGAAAAAGTCAGATGGACTTGTTTCATCAGATATTCTGACCGTGTGTATGCCCTGTCTGACTTTTTCCATCAGAAATTCCAACGGACTTAGAAAGAGAACATGTTCTCTTTTTTTCAGACGGAAACAAATTCTATCGGTCTGTATGGAATTCCTACGAAGAAAAAAACATGCATGCTCGGAAACAAATTTGACGCATGCTCAGAAGCATTGAACTTCATTATTCTAGGCTCATCGTAGTGTTGTACGTCACCGTGTTTTCGATGATCGGAATTTGGTGTGTTCGTGTGTATGCAAGACAGCTTGAGTGGAATTCCAATGGAAAAATGGAGGTCCAGTGTGAAGTTTTCTCAGTCAGTGATGATTTGGGGAGCCATGTCATCTGCTGGTGTTGGTCCATTGTGTTTTATCAAGACCAAAGTCAGCAGCACAGCCCTCTACCAGGAAATTGTTCAGCACTTCCTGGTTCCCTCTGCTGACCAGCTTTATGGAGATGCTGATTTTATTTTCCAGCAGGACTTAGAAAATCCTGTGAGAATCCAGAGAATCTGTGGCGTATTGTCAAGAGGAAGATGAGAGACCAGTGGCGGCTGGTGTTACATCGGTTGGGGGGGCAGCAGACGGGACCTGGACTACGGGACCCCCCCTGCCAGCTCACTCACCCTGCTGACAGGTGACAGTGGCTTTCCCCATCAGTCTCTGTGTCCCGGCTGCATCAGTCGGGCCCATGCATCTCCACGGCTGTATGTCTCCTCTGCCAATAGAATGGCTTCTTCTTTTGGCCAATTGGGAAACAGGTCTCAAAACCCACTTCATGGTCACTATGGTTAATTGCTGCATTAATTTTCCTGGTCCACAAACCGTGGCAAAGCTAAACTTTATTCCTTAGGCCCCATACACACGAGAGGATTTATCCGCGGATACGGTCCAGTGGACCGTTTCCACGGATAAATCCTCTCAAAGATTTCCGCAGATTTCTATGCGATGGAGTGTACTCACCATCGCATTGAAATCCGCTCGGAAATCCTCTGGCGATGACGTGTCGCGCCGTCGGCGCGATTATGACGCGGCGACGGGCGCGACGCTGTCATATAAGGAATTCCACGCATGCGTCAAATCATTACGACGCGTGCGGGGAATCCCTTTGGACGGATGGATCCGGTGAGTCTGTACAGACGAGCGGATCCATCCGTTGGGATGGACTTCAGCAGATGGATTTGTTGTGCATGTCAGCAAATATCCGATCTGCTGGAATCCATCCCAGGGGAGATTTATCCGCGGAAAAAGATCCGCTGGCGTGTACACACCATAGGATCTATCCGCTGAAACCCATTTGCTGGGATTTATCTGCGGATGGATTCTATGGTGTGTACGGGGCCTTAGAATGTGTAATGGTATTAAAAATGAATAGAAATCACTAATTGAGTGCAAAAGGGGATGTTAGTCAACAGTATCTCTCCACTCTCCATGCTAATAATGAAATAGCCACTCTAACAAAAAAATATATTATTATTATTTAGATACTTATATACTGTCAATTTACGCAGCGCTTTACATATACATTGTACATTCACATCAGTCCCTACCCTCAAGGAGCTTACAATCTAAGGGGCAGATCCACAAAGATCTTCCCCGGCGCAGCGTATCTGAGATACGCTACGCCGCCGTAACTTACTTTTTGGTTTGAATCCTGAAAGAATTCGTAGTGTATCTCTCGCGGCGTAACAGCGCCTAATTCAAATCGGCGAGTAGGGGGGCGTGTTTCATTTAAATGAAGCGCGTCCCCGCGCCGAACGACCTGCGAATGCGCCATCCCTAAATTTCCCGCCATAGGCATTGCGCTAAATGACGTCGCAAGGACGTCATTGTTTTGACGTGGACATAAATTACGTCCATCCCGATTCACGGACGACTTACGCAAACAATTTTTTTTTTTAATTATACGCGGGAACGACGGCCATACTTAACATTGCGTACGCCACCAAATAGCAGGTTTAACTATACGCCGGAAAAAGCCGACTAGAGACGACGTAAAAGAATGCGATGGCCACTCGTACGTTCGTTGGATCGTCGGAAATAGCTATTTGCATACTCGACACGGATTACGACGGGAACGCCACCCAGCGGAGCCGAAGAATTGCATCTTAGATCCGAAGGCGTACGAAGACGTACGCCTGTCGGATCTAACCAGATGCCGTCGTATCTTGCAATATTGAGGCTGGCCGCCTAGGTGGCGCTTCCATTGCGGTTGGCGTAGAATATGTAAATTAGTAGATACGCTGATTCACGAAGGTACGCCCGGCCGCCGCAATACATTTACGCCGTTTACGTAAGGCATTATCAGGCCTAAAGTTATTCCATCTAATAGATGGAATAGTAATGTTAAAGTATGGCCGCTGCTCCCGCTTCGAAATTCTAATTTTTACGTCGTTTGCGTAAGTCGTCCGTGAATAGGCGATTTACATCGATTACTTCCACGTCGAAATTAATAGAGGCCCGTGCAGCGTACTTAGCCGCAATGCACACTGGGAAAGTAGGCGCCCAGCGCATGCGCAGTTGAAAAACAACGTCAATCACGTCGGGTCAAGCCTCGTTACCATTAAACACGCCCCCCTCAGACACATTTGAATTAGGCGCCCTTACGCCCCCCGCCCGCTTTAGGCTACGCCGCCAATAACTTAGCAGGCAAGTACTTTGAGAATCAAGTACTTGCCTCGCTAACTTACGGCGGCGTAGCCTAAACACGCTAAGCTATGCCGCCGCAAATTTGCACCATTCTCTCTGAATCTACCTAATGGTGTCTGTCGAATGTTCAAAGAAGATTTGACGAGCAGCGAAACTGTACGGCGCTGCAATCATACTTTTCCGGACGAATGTTCCGCCTACAAGCTATAGTAGAATTCTAATGTTGTATGACTAGTAATAATTATATTTATTAATTATTATTACTAGTCAACCAACAATAGAATTTTTTCTATGGACCGAGCATTTGACCGGAAATGTATGATTGCAGCGTCGTACAGTTTAGCTGCTCCGTCGAATCTTCTTAGAACTATCAACAGACACCATAAGCCTTCAATGGACAGTTCAATGTTTTTCAATGCTTTGTCGAATCTTCGTTGTTCATGTTGAATTGTCAAGTTAGTTCTAGCTATTTTACTGCTTCTCCTCTTTGGTTACAATTAGGGTTGTCCAGATACCGATACCAGTATCGGTATCGGGACGATACGAGTATTTGCGGAGTACTCGTACTCGCGCAAATACCCCTGATACCTAAATAGAATACTTTCCCCCCTTTCCCCCCCCCGCCGCTTGCCGCCGCATCGCGCCGCCGCATCGAGGGACATGGCTAGAGGGACATTGCTGCATATGTGAGGGACATGGCTAGAGGGACATTGCTGCATATGTGAGGGACATGGCTGCATATGTGAGGGACATGGCTAGAGGGACATGGCTAGAGGGACATTGCTGCATATGTGAGGGACATGGCTAGAGGGACATTGCTGCATATGTGAGGGACATGGCTAGAGGGACATGGCTGCATATGTGAGGGACATGGCTAGAGGGACATGGCTGCATATGTGAGGGACATGGCTAGAGGGACATGGCTGCATATGTGGGGGACATGGCTGCATATGGGGGGGGACATGGCTGATTTGGGGACACATTAAAAAAAGTATCGGTATTCGGTATCGGCGACTACTTGAAAAAAAGTATCGGTACTTGTACTCGGTCCTAAAAAAGTGGGTATCGGGACAAACCCTAGTTACAATCAGTCAATAACATTCATCATCATCATTATTTTTATTTTACTTCCCCCACCCATTCCAGCAGCAATCTTTTCTCTCTAAATGTTGAATCTTTTTCTCTCTATAATGTCGAATCTTTTCTCTCTATAATGTCGAATCTTTTCTCTCTATAATGTCGAATCTTTTCTCTCTATGTAGAATAGTCTTGGACTAATAGAGTTAAGGTTAGGAACAATCGACCAACGAAAATTTTAAATAAAGCATTTGTTTATGTGGATCTTTCAGTTTTCATACTCTGTGCGTTCGTTTTCGTTTGTTAAAACGATAACGAAAATTAATCTGAAATTCACACGAAAATGCATTTGGACGAAAGCAAAATGCACATTATTCAGCGTCATCACATATGTCCTGAGATGTTGCCCCAGAGATGATACAGTCATATGGTATTCGTGAATTTCTTGGCTGTGTTTTTTTTTTTCACACACAGCATGAATTATATATTACAAAGTGGATAAAAAAGGAAAATTTATTATCATACTTACCGTAATTTTCCTTTCCTGATGGACTCCATGGCAGCCTACTTGTGGGTTAATCCGCCTCCTCTCCAATGTGATAGGACCCCATACCCTATAAAAGTTGACTCACCGCCCAGTACTGGTGTTCCGTAAACTATCCCGACTCCATAATTTCAGGGTGGGAACTCCGTCTGCCATGGAGTCCATCAGGAAAGGAGAATTACGGTAAGTATGATAAACATTTTCCTTTTTCCTGACTGAACCTCCATGGCAGCCTACGTGTGGGAAATAACTAGCCAGACCACACGGGTCGGGTGTATGCTGAACAAAAAAGGAACACCAGTACTGGGCGGTGAGTCAACTTTTATGGTTATTGGGTCCATATCACATTGGAGAGGAGGTGGGATTAACCCACTCGTAGGCTTGCCATGGAGTCAGTCAGGAAAAATCCTTTTACATATACAACCTACAATACCTGAATAAAGCAGCTGTATTTTGAAAAATCTTCCCATGTAGTAAAAACACATAAATACAATGCAGAGGTCTGAGCTTCCTTGCTTATAACCTTATAATTGTAATAAACCAAAGCAAAACACTCATGGGTTTAGATTAGCCTTAATCCTTTTGCTGCCACTGATGTAAAGTGGGTTTTATATACACATTTGGCTGCTACAGCAGATTAAAATGGGTGTAAATTTTACAAAGTGACAGTCAGCTTTTAGACGGAAGTCATCCTGCAGCTCTACAGCCTCTGTATTGCTGCAATAGACCCCTGGAATGGGCACTCCTACCATTTTTCCTGTGCTCTACTGTCCCACCTGCAGGCCTAGGACCAGCATGGTGGGAGTCACCAGGTAGAGGGGAGGTAAACCAGTGAATGACTGTTTGCTTATCTCCCTTAGCTAGGAACCCGAAAGTAATGGGGATTTGGTCACTTCCCATTTCAGTTACTTTCCTTGGTCGCTGTGGCAGGGAAAATGTAAATGGAGTACGATCTGTGTTCCATTAGCTTTAGTGGAGACATGGTGGTCTCATAGACCCCTGACCCTTTTAGTAAAGAGAACTTGTCACAGTTAAATGCTATCAAATAGGGTGGGGGGGGGGTTGTCAGCCCCCTATTAAATTTAAGTTAAAAAAAGGTAAATAAATAATTAAAGTTGAACCCATTGTACTCCTAAAAAACAATGTAAATCCAGCCGCACGTATACACACAAAGGAAAATAGATGAATGCATTGGGGCACATACTGTACATACATAAATGTTGATTTCACTAAACATGTTAGGTATTGCTGTGCACTCCGGAGAGAGAGCAATAATTATACAGTCCATCATCTGGGGTTAACTCTAAATCAATGACCTGTAAGGACTTTTAATGTGTTGCTATAGAAGATATTATGTTACTGAAATTTGTCACATTTCACAGATTGTGCATGTTTGGTATCTATTTACTCGACATAACCTCATCAATTTAGTAATATATTGCATTTGTGTACACAAAAAATAATTTTAGTGTAAAAACAAAACATTTGAACTTCCACCATTTTATTTTCCAAAGTCTCTGCTTGCAGAAAATATAGTGGCCCAGATTCACGTAGAATCGCCTATCTTTAGGCGGGCGTAGCGCATCTGAGATACACTACGCTGCCGTAACTTAGAGCGGCATGTCCTGTATTCTCAAAGAATTTGCGCTTTAAGTTACGCCAGTGTAGTGTAACTGGGCCGGCGTAAGCCCGCCTAATTAAAATGTGGAAGTGGTGGGCGTGTTTTATGGAAATTAATCGTGACCCCACGTAATTGACGCTTTTTCCGAACGGCGCATGAGCGCGCATGCTTAGTATCACGTCGAATTTTCAAATTAAATTGCGCCCGCTCAATGCCTAGTCGATGTGAACGTAACTTAGGTCCAGCTCCATTCACGGACGACTTACGCAAACGACGTAAAACGTGAAAAATTCGACACTGTTTCCCGACTTCCATACCTAACATTGGTACGCCTCATAGAGCAGGGGTAACTTTACGCCCAAAAAAGCCTAACGTAAACGACGTAAAAAAGCGCCGGTTGCACGTACGTTTTGAGAATCGGCGTATCTAGCTCACTACCATATTCAACGCGTAAATCGACGGAAGCGCCACCTAGCGGCCAGCGTAAATATGCAACTTAGATACGACGGCGTAAGAGACTTACGCCAGTCGGATCTAAGACAAATCTATGCGTAACTGATTCTAAGAATCAGGCACATAGATACAACGCCTCAAACTCAGAGTTACGCCGGCGCAACTCCTACGAGAATCTGGGCCATAATGTGTAGGGTTTTAACAAATCTTCAGGCCTAAAATTATCATTTTAATATGTGTGCAAATGTGGCTGAGAAAGGGTTAGCTTTTTGTATTTAAAGAAATGCCAGTGAAACTTATTTATGCTTGTCTGTCAATGAAGTATTCAGATTCGCTGAGGAACTTTCACACATTTGGGATTTTCTTATTAGTAAGGATCATTTGCTTGAAAATGTGTTTGGTCACTGTGGAAGTGTTCAGTTGACTGCATGTTACTGTTACTTTGTACTTGCAGTGTTCCCGAGTGACTCGCTACGAGGTTTAATGCACAAGTTGATTGTAGCTGTATTAAAGCGGGATTCCAATCACATTTTCTTATTTTTAAAAGAATACTATTTCATCCTGCATTACAATGTTACATTTAAGTTCACTTACCATAGTTAAATCCGTCGCCGATCGGCCGAGTTATAGTGAAAAGAGACTTTTAAAATCTCTTTCCTGATGTTCTCATTTTGCTTGTGGGCATGTGAAGCCCACAAGCAGTTACTTCCTGGACTCTGCGATGCGAGTGACCAGGACGGACCGCCTGTCCCGCCCCATTCTCGCGCATGCGCCTTCTAACATAAGCGCAGTGCCGTCAACCACATCACAACGTGCGTCATCGTCGGAAGTGCAGGCCATTGTGATGGCAACCAAAATCAACAAGAAGAACAGTGTCGAGCCGCACGTCCTTCTCTGGTTCAGGGTGCTCTGTGACTGACCGAGAGATCAAAACAAAGGGCTATTCCCACATTGAAAATGGCGCCTAAATCTTCAGTGATCGCGTCACTTCCTGTGTCGAAGTCCCGCGATTACAGCGCTAGGGGTTGAGCACCGCATCCTGGGAAATGACACACGTTTCCCAGGAGCAGTAGCGCGCTGAGGAGCCGAGGGAGATGACGTCAGAATCCTAGGTGATTCAGAAGGCAGATTTTGTGGGACCGCCTAGCAACAGGTATTTCCAGGTGAGTAAAAAATAAATAAATATCAAATAGTTTTTTTGCAGGGTATTATATGCACGTTAATGCCTTCTTGTATTTTTGGTGGAAACTCCACTTTAATGTCCTTCCAACAAAACAGTTATGTACCGTATTTATCGGCGTATACCACGCACTTTTTTGCCCTGCTGACTTTTTTGCAACCTGACTGATGGTCCGTCGCGCCTACACACCATCGGTTAAAAAAACGATTGTGTCAGAACGGGGTGACATAAAACACAACGACGTGCTAAAAAAAACGAAGTTCAATGCTTCCAAGCATGCGTCGACTTGATTCTGAGCATGCGTGGGTTTTTAACCGATGCTTTTGCATACTAATGATCGGGTTTGACCTATCAGTTAGGCATCCATCGGTTCAATTTTAAAGCAAGTTCTAATTTTTTTGACCGAAGGTTTAAGAACCTATGGGGCCTACACACGATCGGTTTGGACTGATGAAAACGGTCCTTCAGACCGTTCTCCTCTGGCGATCCTATCGTGTGTATGCGGCCTTATACTCCCTTATATTTGAAAGTGCCAATCCAATTTGATTAGAGTTTAATATTAAAGCATTAACTCTACTTTTCCTTTTTCCCTTTGCGAAGGAATCTCTTAATCTCAATAAGTCTTCTGTGTGAATAATTAATGGTAGAGATTTGATCAGATACATCAGTTTTTGCAGAACAATACATTTAAATACTTAAGCATCCACTTAAGGATAAAAAGGTAGCTCTCTCCATTCCTCCAATACTTTGAACACCAAATCTATCACCGGAAAATAGTTAAGAGTATGAGGGCCATATTCTCAAACAAGTTACGCCGGTGTATCTACTGATACACCGGCGTAAATCGAATTTCCCGCCGGCGTATCATTATTTTGTATTCACAAAACAAGATACACCGGATTTAGGCTAGGATTCGACTAGTGTAAGTCACTTACACTGTCGGATCCTAAATGTAATTCGCCGCCGGCCGCTAGGTGGCGTTTACGTTCAGGTCTCATTTGTTTATGCAAATGAGCCTGATACGCCGATTCCCGAACGAAATCGTGTCGCGTAACCGTCGCTAACGTCGTTTGCGTAAGCGTAAGGTTACCCCTGCTATATGAGGGGTAACCTCACGCCTGTCCCACGTATGCCATGTTAAGTATGGTGTCGGGTCCGCGTCGTCTTTTCCCGTCGGGTACGTCGTTTTACTAAGTCGTTCTTGAATACGACTTTACGTCAATGATGCACACGTCGGCGTCATTGACGTTTTCCGCCGAGAACTGGAGCATGCGCACTGGGCTATTTTTAGCCCGGCGCATGCGCAGTTCGATCGAAACGGGGGCGCGCTTAATTTAAATACAAGCCGCCCCCTTGGAATTACGCGGGGATACGCCGGGCCAATTACACTACGCCGCTTCAAACTACGGAGCAAGTGTTTGGGGAATACAGCACTTGCTCCTGTAAGTTGGGGCGGAGTAGTGTAAATGGCTTACGCTACCGCCGCGGGAAAACTACAAGAATCTGGCCCTATGTCTTTTTTTTCCTAATCTACATCAAGAATGATTTGCAAGTGAATGTGAGAGTGACATTACTATGGTGCAAGGGAAGGGGTGTATTCCTTGTGGGTGGAACTCCAAATGGAGAAGACAAATGGGAAAGTAATAGTGGGCGTATGCTATAGGCCCCCAACCTAAGGGGGGGGGGCAGTCTGACCTCCTATCACAGCTATAAATGGCAGCAAGGCACGGCAATGTTATTATAATGGGGGATTTTAATTATCCAGATATCGACTTGGTGGAAGGCACTGCTCGCTCATCTAAGGCTCGTCAATTCCTAAATGTCTTGCAGGACAATATCATGGGCCAGTTGGTGAATGCACTGACAAGACACAATGCATTACTAGACCTACTGAATACAAACAACATAGATCTGATCGCAGAAGTGGAAATATGGGGCAAATTAGCAAACAGTGATCACAGGTTAATTACATACAGACACAGCACGGGTTGAACTGGATTGACTGGATTGACTGGTGTTTTCTTTTTAACCTTATCCACTATGTAATGTATGTAATCATAAGCAAACTACTGCATAAGCCTAAATATTGGAACCCATCAGTTCATTCTCTTCCTGGGTATATACACAAGAGGAAATAAGAAGAAATCTGACCAAAATGAGGGTAAATGCCCTCCTAGACATTTTTATCTAGAACAGGATTTCCATATATATATATATATATATATATATATACACACAGTATATACACACAGGGCTTTTTTCTCAGAAAATAGGTGCAGGAACTCAATCACAACCCCCCTCGAAACCCCCTCTCACAGCCGCTGACCTCTGCATCCCCCATCCACATCCCACTGGCACTTTCACCCATCTTCAGCAACCCCCCCCCCCCCTTAAAAGTTCCACCATTGTCCACACATCCTACTTTTGTTGCTGTATTAGGCTGAAGCACCCAGCCGGCTCTAGCACCTCCACTGTAGGGGACTTCTGTGTTTACAGGTGATAGTGGTAGGCAGAGAATCAGAGGTGGTGGAACTGAGTTCCACTAAGTCTAGCTGGAAAAAAATCTCTGTATACACACACATAAACACACACATACATCCACTTTTTTTACTATATATTTTTTCATTATTCATTATCAGTTGCAAATAAGTGGTTACACTGCCTTTTGAACTTACCACCTTATATTTTGCATGAAAGATATTCAGATAACATTTTAGGTCACACGGATTCATTATTCGTGCATGTGAAGGAGATTTATATGCTGTATATCAGCATGTCCAAAGTCCGGCACGCGGGCCAATCGCGACCGAGTTCCGGTTTCGGATGGCCCGCCTGGTCATTTTGACCATGTATATCTTTTGTGGCCCTCAACGAATCCCCGAGCGCCGGGGGGCTACAAAAGAATACATGCTGGCCTGCCGAGGAGGCAGGACGAGCGTCGTGCATACAGGCGTATTTCCTGTTTACCACGGCGTAATGTGCAAACAAAAGTCCTGTCTCCTGCGCTGCCATTGGATGACTGTTCTGTCCATCATAGGAGACTTTCAATTAAAGAGGCTACCGATAAAAACAGGAGTTTCTCCTGTATGTCTGTCTGCCCTCATCCCGCCCCCTCCCTGTCTCCTCCAATGCTGCAGATGGGCATGAATCAGGCTACAATGGTGAGTCTGCATACATGGAAAGGGGGGTGCTGCATTCAGGGCAAGGGGGGTGCTGCATTCAGGGAAAGGGGTGCTGCATTCAGGGCAAGGGGGTGCTGCATTCAGGGAAAGGGGGTGCTGCATTCAGGGAAAGGGGGGTGCTGTATTCAGAGCAAGGGGGTGCTGCATTCAGGGCAAGGGGGGTGCTGCATTCAGGACAACGGGGTGCGGCATTAAAGGACAACCGGGGTGCTGCATTGCTGGGCATTGACCCTTATTTTGCTTCACAGTTCTTTTTTTTTTTAAATTTAAGATGTTTTAAAGTGAAGGTGCGCGTTATACGCCGATAAATACGGTATATCCAAATAACACGCCTGAGCTCATCTCTTCACCACACACAGCCACAAAGGCAAGACAATTCTTGTTGGGCAGTGTATTAGTTGCTCGAACGAACACACCTAGACCGAATTTTAATGGTTCACAGAATCTCAGGCAAAATGGTTGGCCCTCACGCATGTTCACTTCATCAAATCTGGCCTTCTTTGAAAAAAGTTTGGACACCCCTGCTGTATATGGTTTAGTTTTTTTTGCGCTGAGTTTTATTCATTTTTATTGCATTTTTTGGTGTGGGAACACATGACAACAGTTGCAGCAATTATTTATATTATTTATTGAGTTTGGTTCACAATTTGCGTGGTAACATGGGAGACTCTGGTATAGTAAATTAGCATCTCTTATTTTCTCCCCTTGGTTCTGTTAAATATACCAGACCACTTTAACCACTTGCCGACCAGCGCACGCTGATATACGTTGGCAAATTGTCACGGACAGGCAAAAGGGCGTACAGATACGTCCCCTTTAATTGCCGCCGTGTGGTCGCGTACGAACCGCTGGTAGCGCGCTCGCAACCCTGCCGCTAGCTCCGTGACCGCGCCTGCGGGACCCGTGGACCCGATCGCCGCCGGTGTCCCGCGATCGGGTCACAGAGCTCATCTCCCCGTTCTGCCTAGTGACACTGTCACTGATCATGTTCCCTGTCATTGGGAACAACGATCAGTGACATGTCACATGTAGCCACGTTTTCCTACAGTAATAATCACTTCCTAGGGAACACTTAACCCCTTCAGCGCCCCCTACAGGTTAACACCTTCACTGCCAGTGTCATTTTTACATTAATCAGTGCATTTTTATAGCACTGATCACAATTACAATGGTACCAAAATGGTGTCAAATGTGTCCGATGTGTCTTCCATAATGTTGCAGTCATGATAAAAATGTGCTGATCGCCACAATTACTAGTAGAAAAAAAATATTAATAAAAAATGCAATAAAAACTATACCCTATTTTGTAGACGCTATAACTTTTGCGCAAACCGATCAATAAACGCTTATTGCTATTTTTTTTTTAACACAAAAATATGTAGACGAATACGTATCAACCGAAACTGAGAAAAAAATAGTTTTTTATATATATTTTGGGGGATATTTATTATAGCAAAAAGTAAAAAATATAGAATTTTTTCAAAATTGTCGCTCTATTTTTGTTTGCAGAGGTGATCAAATACCACCAAAAGAAAGCTCTATTTGTGGGGAAAAAAAGGACATAAATTTTGTTTGGGAGCCACGTCGCACGACCGCGCAATTGTCAGTTAAAGTGAAGCAGTACCGAATTCGCAAAAAGTGGCACGGTCATTTAGCAACAAAATGGTCCGGGGCTGAAGTGGTTAAATGGTATGTAAACTCTAACAATGAACTTTAATTTGTTTCCAGTTTGCCTTTTACATATACCAGTTACATTGTACCCAGCTCCCAGAATAGGGTTTGGAAAAAAAAAATTGCCTTAAGTTCCGGAAGGTTTTACCCCCTTAGTGACCGGAGCATTTTTTACTATTAAGCACTGTGTTACTTTAACTTGTAATTGTGCGGTCATGCAAAACTGTATGCAAATTCAATTTATATAATTTTTTCACACAAATAGAGCTTTCTTTTGGAGGTATTTGATCACTACTGGATTTTTTATTATATAAACAAAAGAAAAAATATGATATATTCTACTTTCTGTTATAAAACCTATCCAATAAAATCAAATGTTTTAATAAATTTAGGCCAAAGGGTATTCTGCTACATGTCTTTGGTAACAAACATCCCAGTGAGTGTATAATAATTGGTTTGTGTGAAAGATATAGCGTCTCAGTCCTAAGGCCCCAAAATGGCAGGACAGTACAAATACCCCCCAATGACCCCTTTTTGGAAAGTACAGTAGACAGTCTGAGGCATGGTGAGTTTTTTGAGGTAGTAATGTTTTGTCATTTTTTTGGGAGAAGAATACGTAAATACAAGAATAAATACAAAATATTTTTTCACTATTTTTTTTTTACATACTGTTATCAGTGTGTAGCACCCTCTAGTGTGCTAGAAGTAGAATGGCTGGAGTTTTGTTAGAGTAGGCAAATTTCCAGGCTTGGAAGCCTGGTCAAGCCTGGGTGTGTTTTGATCTGGGTTGGGAGTGACTCAGAGTAGAGCTGGTGACTCACATTCAGAATTACCCAGACTTCCCACTTCTTTCCAGAGCCTTCTAAAATATTCTGAAAAAAAAGGAGGAGGGGAGAGGTGGAGCTGCTTGCGATGTTTTGAGGGGTTCTGACCAATCCCTAACTTGGATTGTCAAGGAGCAGACTGGGGAGGCATGCCTGAGAGAACTAGGATGAACAGTCTGGGCTGGGTGTAGAGCCAAGCAGGAGGATTGTGGTATCACAGGCAGTGGAGAGGGGAAGCTGCAGCCAGAAGGGCTGGGCAGTGCCTGAAGAGGTGGTGCTGGGAGCAGTAGTCACGTGGACAGCTAGAACTGGGGCTTTCTACATTTTTATTACACTATAGCGGCCCACGGTCCTTGCCTGCAAAATACATCTGCTTTAGGTCTGGCTGAGCCAGTGTCAGGTCTACAAATCTGTGCTAGCTGGTCCAGGAAGTACAAGCAAGTGATGTGCTGGAGGTGTTGAGGAGAGATAGTCTGCAAGCAAGGGATGTGTTGGAGTTGAAGACTGAAGTTGTGTATATACTGTAGTTAGTCCCAAATACTTTTCTGCAATCAGTTTGGCAGCTCATGAATATCCCATCCCCATCCAAGTTTATTCCCCTCAATAAAAATTTAAACAAAGTTCAAGGACTGGCTTTCTGCCTGAAGGTGAATGAGAACTGTGTGCCTGGCTGGGCAGGGTGACAGACGGACCACAACACTCAGCAGCCCTTACGAAGGCACCGCTACAAATGCAGTACAGCTTCACCATGTGACTGCTGTGGTGGTGATCAGGCATAATGACTGGTGACAGTATGTAAAAAAGAATATAATAAAAAAAACAATTATTACACTTTTTTAAATAAATCTTCTTTTTATGTTTTATTTTTTATGATTTTTTTTTTTTTATCCTGTCAGAGTAGCTCAGTGTCATCATAGTGACAGTATACTACTTTAGGGGTGGGGGGTTGAATAGGGATTTTTTTTTTACACTGTTATTGCTGTTATTACAGTGATGATCACTATATAAGCACAAGTTTTAGCTGTCATGGATGGGTTAACTATTCATGAACAGCTTGCTTATGGTTGTGATTGGCTAAGCTAATCACATGGTACATGCAGACAGGTACCATGTCATTGCTTTGGGCCAATCACAGATCACAACATTAAGCAAACTTTACATGAATGGAAAGCCATTCACATCTGGTTTTCTACATTGTTATCATGTAATCGCCATGGGCAATCGTAGTGATCAAATGATACCCAGATACCAGTAACAGTATTCTGCTGTGTCCAATGGACACAGTGGGGTAGATTCAGAGAACAATTACGCCGGCGTATCCATAGATACGCCGCATAATTGCTAAGCTGCGCCGGCGTATCTACTTTCTGTATTCAGAAAGCTAGATACGCCGACATTACCCTAAGATACGACTGGCATAAGTCTCTTACGCCGTCGTATCTTAGGGTGCATTCTTACGCTGGCCGCTAGGTGGCACTCCCGTAGTTTTCACCGTAGAGTATGCAAATTGCCTACTTACGCCGATTCACAAACGTACGTGCGCCCGGCGTTCGTTTTTTACGTCGTTTAAGGCTTTTCCGGTGTAACGTTGTTCCTGCTATTAGGAGGCGCAGCCAATGTTAAGTATGGACGTCGTTCCTGCTTCGAAATTTGCATTTTTTACGTCGTTTGCGTAAGTCGTTCGCGAATAGGGCTGGACGCAAATTACGTTCACGTCGAAACCAATACGTCGTTGCGCCGTACTTGGAAGCAATGCACACTGGGATATGTACACGGACGGCGCATGCACCGTCCGTACAAAACGTCAATCATGTCAGGTCATCCTAAATATACATAAAACACGGCCCCCCTTCCACATTTGAATTACGTGCGCTTACGCCGCCCCCTTTTACGCTACGCCGCTGCGACTTACGGAGCAAGTGCTTTGTGAATACAGCACTTGCTCCTGTAAGTTACGGCAGCGTAAATACGATACGCTGTGCCGCCGTAACTATGCGCACCCATACGTGAATCTACCCCACTGGTCACAGGAGGAGCGTGCTGTGCACTCCTAACCCGAAAAAGCTTAATGATATATATACACTATATTACCAAAAGTATTAAGACACCTGCCTTTACACACACGTGAATTTAAATGGCATCCCAGTCTTAGTCTGTAGGGTTCAATATTGAGTTGGCCCACCCTTTGTAGCTATAACAGCTTCAACTCTTCTGGGAAGGCTGTCCATAAGGTTTAGGAGTGTGTCTATGGGAATGTTTGACTATTCTTCCAGAAGTGCATTTGTGAGATCAGGCACTGATGTGAATGAGAAGGCCTGACTCACAGTAATTCATCCCAAAGGTGTTCTATCGGGTTGAGGTCAGGACTCTGTGTAGGCCAGTCAAGTTCCTCCACCCCAAACTCGCTCATCCATGTCTTTATGGACCTTGGTTGTGCACATGTTGGAACTGCAGTAAATGTACTGTGATCGGATGGCACATGGTTAAAGTTCACTATTAGGATGACAACGCTGCGCCACCTTAGATACAATATGCAGAGTGTTAGAAAAGGAAGATTACTACCTGCAGGATCACCAGCTAAAAATAAAGGTAAAAACCTTGAATAATACAAAATAACAATGTGGCCCCTACATCTCGGGACTAGTAAACTCAACTGCAAAATATAACTGGGTAGATTCATAAAAACTTACGACGGGCGTATCAGTAGATACGCCGTCGTAAGTCCGAATCCCCGCCGTCGTATATTTAAGCGTATTCTCAAACTGAGATACGCTTAAATATTGCCAAGATACGACCGGCGTAGGTCTCCTACGCCATCGTATCTTAACTGCATATTTACGCTGGCCGCTATGGGCGTGTACGCTGATTTACGCCAAGAATATGTAAATCAGCTAGATATGCCTATTCACGAACGTATGCACGGCCGTCGCAGTAAAGATACGCCGTTTACGTAAGGGGTTTTCAGGCGTAAAGATAAACCACCAAAAACATGGCGCAGCCAATGTTAAGTATGGACGTCGGAACCGCGTAAAATTTTACGTCGTTTGCGTAACTCGTCCATGAATGGGGCTGCCCGTAATTTACGTTCACGTCGAAAGCATGACGATTTGCCGACATCATTTGGAGCATGCGCACTGGGATACGTCCACGGACGGCGCATGTGCCGTTCGATCGAAACTTCATTTACGTGGGGTCATAGTTAATATACATAAAACACGCCCACAGCTTCAACATTTGAATTAGGCGGGCTTGCGCCGGCCCTAATACGCTACGCCGCCGAAGTTATCTTATAACTTAAAATAATAATAATAATAATAATAATAATCTTAAAATACCAAACTCGCCTCTCAAAGTTACGGCGGCGTAGCGTATAGGAGATACGCTACGCCCGCCTAAAGGTACGTGAATCTACCCCATCATTTTTATTCTTGGGTTTAAATATATTTTAGGTGAACATGGGGCTCTGGGCTGATTGTAGCTCAGGGGTCATCTTTCCTGCTAATTTAATGGCTCCCCCATGAGGCTGGTCCCTACACTGCCCTAATTATACTGTAATGAAGGTTCCTGGACCCTTGGTCAGAAACAGGACATGCAGGAACCAGCTATCGCCCATTACATTGGAAGGGTTTTAGAATAAATAAATAAATAAGTTCTTTTTAATCTAGGCACAAGTCACTCAGCTTACAACATTTTAATAACTAACTCTTACTGACTGGTAATGCTTTTGGTTTATAATTAATGAGAATGTGAATATGGATATTTTAACTGATGACATTTTACTAGCTTTGATCTAGAATTTAGAATGGCAAAAAATATGTCCTTTATATTTTGAAAAGTTCATGTTTTTTTCCTACAAATAAAAATGCTGTTTTTTTTTTATGTACAGAAAAGCGGGGACATAATGACAAGGCAGGGAAAACAAACTCTAGTCTTGTTATTTTGTAATATTTTAAAACAAATTATCCAACAGACGTAAAAAGACTCAACCTGCTGCCTTTTCAATACTACAATATGCACAAAAAAATTTGACTTTTTAGACTTACAAAGCTGAAGGCTTTAGAAAACTGGTTGGGTTTTGTCTTTTAAATTAAGCAAGTAAACCTGTCACAACTTGGAACAGTTATAATAATATGTTAAAAAATGCACAGGTAGAAGTTATCTTTTTTGAAAGTCACATGTCAAATCAGTAGAGCCAGAGATATAAGCAGCTTAAATGATGTGCAAATCTTGACTTTTTTCTGTAAGAGTTTAGACTTACCATGCCCTCGTCTACATCCAGAGCTTCCTTGTCAGTCCTGTGATGGTTGGCCTGACTAACAAATATGAAGGCTTAAGAGGGGGCTGAGGACAGAGCCAGGTTAAACTTTTATAGGGAAAAATAATATCTGCATTTAACTTCAGCTGCTTATATACACTATATTAGCAAAAGTATCGGGACGCTTGTTTTTACATACACATGAACTTTAATGGCATCCCAATCTTAGTCAGTAGGTGTAATAGAAACCCAGGTAACAAGCGTGCATTGGCGCACAGGCATGGGCATACCAGGATGTGCACAAGAAAGGGCATGTACTGGCGCATGCATGAGCGAGCCGGCACACGTGCGTGCACACTTGTGCGCATTGGTGCCAGTCCGCCTATTTAAACCAGGCAATGACATGCACACTTTGCTGAGTGGTCTTTCAGCTTGTTTCCTGTTACCAGATCTGTTCCATTTCCTTGTGTCTGACCTGGCTTCACCTGTACCTGTCTTGGATCTCTGCATGCCTACCTGTGACCTTGGCTTGTTTTGACTCTGCTCCTGCCTTATGTTCCTGTACCTTGCTGCCCGGCTGTGTACCGAACACGACCTGTATCCTGTCTTAGTCTCTGCTTCAAGTCTCGGTACCTGCTCTGCTCGGCTGTTGATGACCCCCTGGCTTCCATTCTGGCTATGCCTCCACCTGCTGTTCCAGCCACACAGAGTTCCTGTCTACAGTACCTGCCCAGTGATCTCCAGCCTCAGGTCTCTGCCAAGGACCAGCAGGTGCCATTTACTACATCGCCTCTCGTGCCACTCTGTGTCCTTCACTCCCTGTCATCTCTACCAGGGGCGTTGGACAGGAGGTGTAAGAGGAGCAGGGATCGGGGCATCGGCGGACATCAGGCTGCGGTGGGCATCGGGCAGTGGCTCCTGTCTTCTCCTCGCTTCCACCGTGCGTCTCCTCCCTTCCTCCTAGGTGTCCAATAGGATTACCTGTCCTTTCAGCCAATCGGGGGATGGCTATCAGACCCGCTTACCGATTGGCCGGATCAGTGTTGCAACAGCGAATATTTATTTGTTGTTGTAACACCTGGGTGGGCTCATGTTGCAATGCTCTGCACCATGAGCCCACCCTCTGGCTCTAATCAGGTGCTTGAAAAAAAAACCCTGCCACTGTAATTCATGTGCCCGGCGTTCTGAAAGGGGCTGGATGCATAAATAGGGTGTAGCTGCCATGGATTAGGGAGCATTAATTAGGATGTGGCGCTTCTGAAAAATGGTCAAACATTCCCATAGACACACTTCTAAAGCTTGTGGACAGCCTTCCCAGAAAAGTTGTAACCGTTATAGGTGCAAAGGGTGGGCCAACTCAATATTAAATCATATGGACTAAAACTTGGATGCCATTAAAGTTCATGTGCGGTGTCCAATACTTTTGACAATATAGTAAGAATTGTCAAAAGTTTTCTTTCTCCAGCTTGCATGCACTGATTAGTATGACTTGATGCTACATGTTCTCACATGGTTATTCAGAACAAGGACAAATGGATCACCAAGGATCAATGAGTAACTGAAAAAGCATAGATGATTCATTGACTGTATTGACATCATGAGTAGATTTTTTTAGTTCACAAAAGGACTTTTTCTTTTTACATGAATAAAAGAAAAAAGAAACAGTGTGTCATGGGTTTTGGCGAAGATAAAAATAATATATTCAATATTATTCAGCAAAAATATGAAAGATTCATTAGGCCTAAAATTTGAGATGAATCACTGAAATGAGAACTCTTTAGGAACTAAGCCATATTTGCCCAGCATCCAGGACACTAACAATTGACTTAGCAATCTATAACTTTTACAAGCTTGGGTGAGAGTCTGAACAATGGAAACTCTCATCACAGAACAATGAAATGACTTTCTCACCATACAAGATGTTTAAACCAATTTCAAGTAAGAAGGTATCCCCATTGTGGAGTCGTTTTCATGGACAAGAACGTTGTCCTAAAAACAATGGCTGGTGGGTCAACAAAGGTCCCTGAGAATGAATTGTTTACACAGCTGGTCTTAGTATCCTGTCTTAATTAACAGGCAGTTTAATGTCCAAACTTCACAAACCAATGTATAAGTATTAATACACAGGGTAGTCAAAGAATATATGTTGATATGAAATAAATGAGAGGTAATGCATAGATTATCACTGACATCTTAGGACCAAGGGAGATATTCCGTTAATTTAGAACTTTGTTAGAAGAAAGAATTATATGAGAAATTTGTTTTATAAATAGAAGTGCTTTAAATAAGCTAATCAACATTATGAAATATATCACATTGTGATTATAAAAATGTGAATTAACCTGTAACACATATCCATCAAACACATATCAAAATAATTCATGTATCCATATTAATAAGTATTTCACATTGATTGAAATATAAACC
Organism: Rana temporaria; assembly: GCF_905171775.1. Classification (NCBI taxonomy): domain Eukaryota; kingdom Metazoa; phylum Chordata; class Amphibia; order Anura; family Ranidae; genus Rana; species Rana temporaria. Next base: position 34,187,213 of record NC_053499.1, on the reverse strand, counting down.
TATGCACGATTGGAAAGAATGTTGTTGGGAAATATGCGGTTATACCGGAATATAAATAAGCATGTTATGTGGAATACAAAAGTATGCTAATTGTATTATATAATATAAAGATACCAGAGTCGTATGTAGATGTGTATAGATAAACACAGATGTATATATATATATATATATATATATATATATATATATATATATATATATATATAGCTGTATGTCGATAGTTTACCCAAAAATATAAATATCCAACGTATAGATTATCTCACAATAAAGATGAGACACCTAGTGGCTGGAAGTGATATTACTTGAGGTTCTCCAAGCCCAGAGAACAAGTCAATTATTAAGCTGTCAGCCAATAGAAACCAGACACGTCTTGACAGGAACACCCATATGTGCCACAGGCCTATGAGTGAAGGACAGTTGTCAGAGGGGCAGAACTGAGTATGATCTTTATGGTCCTATTGTTTTGATCGATATAAAGTTAGAGAGTGAGAGAGCGAGCTAGATCTTAAAATGGGAAAATGAAAGAGGACCCCAAGGAAGACCCCATCAATAGGAGCGCCCCATGAGAGCAGGAATGAAGCAATGACTGAAATATGATACAGGGAGGACTGACTCCGATGGGAAGGGGGCGCACTTGCACTATGCATGAAGACTGCAACGATTTTAGCTCTGGTCACTTGCCAATAGGAAATAGCCATCTTGGGAATTGGTAACTATGTCATTTTGATTTTATCTCAAATCTATTGTTGTTCCCTAGAAATGTTGAAATATTGAAGTATTGAATATCCTGTAGTGATGGTTTGTTCTCATAATTGATAACTAGGAATTTTTTCTTAAAGAGTACAATTTTAATTATATTTTTATTTTTACGTAGTTCCAATTTTATTGACAAAACAAACGTCCAATATATTTCACATTGTTAATCACTTACCTGCCGACGCAGCCCAGAGAGGCAAGCACAGTATTCACAAAGCACTTGCTCCCACTCGCTGTCAAATTTACGCTGGGTTTCCTCGGCGTAAGCCAGCGTAGGTGGAAGTGGGCGTGAGCCATGCTAATGAGGCGTGACCCCATGCAAATGATGGGCCGAGTGCCATACAAGTACTTAAAACGAACGGCGCATGCGCCGTCCCGTGGCCGCATCCCAGTGCGCATTGCTCAGAATCACGTTGAAACATCTGCCTAAGATACGTTGAATCAATGCCTACAACGTGAACGTAACCTACGCCCAGCCCTATTCACGTACTACGTAAGCAACGTAAAATACGACGGCTGTGTTCCCTGGTCCATACCTTAGCATAAGTTGCGCCTCATATATGGGGAATAACTTTACGCCGGACGTACGACTTACGCAAACCGCGTATATTATGCGCCGGGCGCAAGTACGTTCGTGAATCGACGTATCTCCCTCATTACCATATTTGAATAGGAAATCAATGCAAGCGCCACTTGCGGCCAGCGCAAATATGCGCCCACGATACGCCGGCGTAGGAAAGTTACGTTGGTCGGATGAAGCCTATTTTCAGGCGTATCTAGTTTTGTGGGCACGGCACACAGATACGACGGCGCATATTTGCACTTACGCGGCGTATCTCGAGATACGCCGGCGTAAGTGCTTTGTGAATCCGGGCATATGTCTCTATACCCTGTAAACAGTCATTTCAGCAAAAAAAATGTTTTCATTTACAACTCCTTTAACCACTTAACGCCCGCCGCACGCCTATTTACGTCCACAGAATGGCACGTACAGGCAGATGGGCGTATATATACGTCCCTGCCTTCTAGCGGGTGGGGGGTCCGATCGGGACCCCCTACGCTGCGTGCGGCAGGCGGCTTACCTTTGGGGAGCGATCCGGGTCGACGGCGCGGCTATCTGTTTATAGCCGCTCCGTCGCGATCGCTCCCCGGAGCTGATGAACGGGGAGAGCCGTATGTAAACATGGCTTCCCCGTGCTTCACTGTGGCGGTGTATCGATCGAGTGATCCCTTTTATAGGGAGACTCGATCGATGACGTCAGTCCTACAGCCACACCCCCTACAGTTGTAAACACACACTAGGTGAACCCTAACTCCTACAGCGCCCCCTGTGGTTAACTCCCAAACTGCAACTGTCATTTTCACAATAAACAATGCAATTTAAATGCATTTTTTGCTGTGAAAATGACAATGGTCCCAAAAATGTGTCAAAATTCTCAGAAGTGTCCGCCATAATGTCGCAGTCACGAAAAAAAATCGCTGATCGCCGCCAATAGTAGTAAAAAAAAAAAATTAATAAAAATGCAATAAAACTATCCCCTATTTTGTAAACGCTATAAATTTTGCGCAAACCAATCGATAAACACTTATTGCGATTTTTTTTTACCAAAAATAGGTAGAAGAATACATATCGGCCTAAACTGAGGGAATTTTTTTTTTTATATATATGTTTTTGGGGGATATTTATTATAGCAAAAAGTAAAAAATATAGCATTTTTTTCAAAATTGTCGCTCTATTTTTGTTTATAGCGCAAAAAATAAAAACCGCAGAGGTGATCAAATACCACCAAAAGAAAGCTCTATTTGTGGGGAAAAAAGGACGCCAATTTTGTTTGGGAGCCACGTCGCACGACCGCGCAAATGTCTGTTAAAGCGACGCAGTGCCGAATCGCAAAACCTGGCCTGGGCATTTAGCTGCCTAAAGGTCCGGGGCTTAAGTGGTTAAGTAAAATCACCTCGCTCATCCCTACTTTCAATATGAAATCTATTTAGTTGTCAATGATAATTATTGCCGATTTTTTAAAACCATTATCTTGCTTCATTTAGAGATGAATCTTGGTTAGTTGTTATTGAAAATCATCTCCATCTTTTCTCTTTCTCATAAATCAAATTCATTCCATCAAGTCAAGCCTTTTCTAAACCGTGAGTTGGCTAGCTCTGCCCTACACAATATAAAATTCCTTTCTAACAATTGACTTTATGTTTTTCTGATGCCCTTTTACCACTTGTGGAGATCTATCATGTTCTCTGCATTAAATGCAGTTATATATTTCACTGTAAGGCAGTAGCCGACTTGCCAATATATCAGGTGCACAGCTAATGAGCTGAGCATTTAAGATAAGCCTAAAAGGATTAAATTAAAGGTCGTCATATTGATGTTTAAAGACCCTAAAGGACTAAGTCCTTGTTATTTATTCACTTAATCACAGGTGACTCATGAACAGTCACAGTAAGATTTTCTCTTGTTTTTGATTCGGAGTAGGGTTTTCTGCTGGTTGGGATGCAGTTTAGATCAACATAAAAGTAGGTACGTCTTATAAGATCTCGTAGTTTAGTGTTTTTGCGAACAATGGTTTTGGGGTAAAACAAAATTTTTGGAAATGTTAACAATTTGAAGAGAATTTTCTGTGATTTTGTAGACTAAAAAATAAAATTAACAAATTATATTTTTTATAGGTAAACATGAAATATTGCACAATAATTGTATTTTATTGTATTTTAACTGTGCTGTATACCTTGTATATTGTAAAGTGCTGCATAAACTGTTGGGCCCAGATTCTCATACGAGTTACGCCGGCGTATCTCCAGATACGCCGTCGTAACTCTGAGGCCCCGTACACACGACCGAGTTTCTCTGCAGAATTCAGCCAGAAACTCGATCGGAGACGTATTCTGCCAAGAAACCCGGTCGTCTGTACACTTTCGGCCGAGGAAACCGACGAGGATCTCGTCGGGCCAAATAGAGAACATGTTCTCTATTTCCTCGTTAGTCAATGAGGAAACTTGGCTCGCCGAGATCCTCGGCGGCTTCACAAGGAACTCGACGAGCAAAACGATGTGTTTTGCCCGTCGAGTTTCTCGGACGTGTGTACGGGGCCTGAGTCTGAGTCGTCGTATCTTGGCGCCTGATTCAAAGAATCAGATACGCCAGAATTTGTATAAGATACGACCAGCGTAAGTCTCCTACGCCGTCGTATCTTAACTGCATATTTACGCTGGCCGCTAGGGGCGTGTACGCTGATTTACGCTTAGAAATATGTAAATCAGCTAGATACGCCAATTCACGAACGTACGCCTGGCCGTCGCATTACAGATACGCCGTTTACGTTAGGCTTTTCCCGGCGTAAAGTTACCCCTGCTATATGAGGAGTAGATGAGGCGTACCAATGTTAAGTATGGACGTCGGGCCAGCGTAGAATTTTTCACGTTTTACGTCGTTTGCGTAAGTTGTTCTTGAATAGGGCTGGGCGCCATTAACGTTCACGTCGAAAGCATTGGCTTCTTGCGGGTTAATTTGGAGCATGCGCACTGGGATACTTTCATGGACAGCGCATGCGCCGTTCGTAAAAAGCATCATTTACATGGGGTCACATTAAATTTACATAACACACGCCCACAGCTTACGCCGGCCTATTTACGCTACGCCGCCGCAACTTTGGTTTGAAAATACGGCACTTGCCTGCCAAAGTTGCGGAGGAGTAACGTAAACAGGATACGTTACGCCCGCACAAAGATGTGCGCTTCTACGTGAATCCGGGTCTTGGTGTATATAGTGCAAGTATTAAAAAACGCAGAGGTGATCCAGCTCTAGAAAAAGCTCTATGCGCGAGAAAAGAAAGACATACGTTTTTATTTGGGTACCGCGTCACGCGGCCGCGCAATTGTCGGTTAAAGTAACGCAGTGTCGTATCGCAAAAAAATGGCCTGGTCATGATAGAGGGGTAAATCTTCTGGAGGTCAAGTGGTTAATGACATAGAGGAGTGGGGTGAGCTAGTACACTACAGGAGTTTCAGAGTGAGAAACTGAAAGTGGTTGTAAACCCTCAGGCGGGGTTCACACTGATGCGAATCGGATGCAGTTTTTCTTGCATCCAATTCACATGAGAGGAGACTGTGACCGGCTCTCAATGAAGCCGGCTCACACATCTCCAGGGGGCGGCTGCGGAGCGCATTGCAAAGGGGTCCTGTGCGACTCCATTTCAGGTCTGAATTCAGGCAGAAATTCGGGCCTGATTCGTCCCTGAAATAGAGAACAGGGACGCACCAGACCCCTGCTGTGATCCGCACACAGTTTTTCAACTTCTGTGCTGCAGTTCCCCCCAGACCCCCCCTTTTTGTTATCTGAGCCCGATCCGATCCAGCGATGTGCACCAGTGTCTCTCTCCTCATTGCACAGAATGATAGCAGCGGGAGCCGCTGTCAATCAACTTCATTAAGACGGGAGCGAGGCCGAGTCCTACTGTCTGTGTCAATAGACACAGCAACGGGACTCGGGAGTGAGCCTGCATGGTGCCCTCATGGAAAATGACACTCCGTGGGGGCACCCGATGAAGAGGAGGGGCCTGGAGCACCACCGGCGCTCCAGGGGGACCCCAAAAGAAGAGGATCAGGGCTGCTCTGTGCAAAATCATTGCACAGAACAGGTAAGAATATGTATTTTTTTCATTTTTAGATTTTACAACCCTTGAACTCAGGAGGTAGGCAGGGCTCCCTGTATCTGTATCCATCTCAATCCTTTTTTTTTCAGTTTTGATTGGAGTGTACCTTTAACCACTTAAGGACCGCCTCCTGCAGATATACGTCGACAGAATGGCACGGCTGGGCACAAGCACGTACCTGTACGTCCTCTTTAAGTGCCCAGCCGTGGGTCGCGAGTCCGCAGCTCCGTGACCGTGGCCTTGGGACCCGATCGCCGCCGGAGTCCCGCGATCGGTCCCCGGAGCTGAAGAACGGGGAGAGGTGTGTGTAAACACAGCTTCCTCGTTATTCACAGTGGCAGCTTCATTGATCGTGTGTTCCCTAATATAGGGAAACACGATCAATGACGTCACACGTCCAGCCCCGCCCCCCTACAGTTAGAAAAACATATGAGGTCACACATAACCCCTTCAGTGCCCCCTAGTGGTTAACTCCCAAACTGCAATTGTCATTTTCACAATAAACAATGCATTTTTATAGCATTTTTTGCTGTGAAAATGACAATGGTCCCAAAAATGTGTCAAAATTGTCCGATGTGTCCGCCATGTCCGCCATAATGTCGCAGTCACGAAAAAAATGGCTGATCGCCTCCATTAGTATTAAAAAAAAACACAATTAATGACGTCACACGTCCAGCCCCGCACCCCTACAGTTAGAAAAACATATGAGGTCACACACAGCCCCTACAGTGCCCCCTAGTGGTTAACTCCCAAACTGCAATTGTCATTTTCACAGTAAACAATGCATTTTTATAGCATTTTTTGCTGTGAAAATGACAATGGTCCCAAAAATGTGTCAAAATTGTCCGATGTGTCCGCCATAATGTCGCAGTCACAAAAAAATGGCTGATCGCCTCCATTAGTATTAAAAAAAAAGAAAAAAATGCACTAAAACTATCTTCTATTTTGTAAACGCTATAAATTTTGCGCAAATCGATAAACGCTTATTGCGTTTTTTTAACAAAAATAGGTAGAAGAATACGTATCGGCCTAAACTGAGGGAAAAAAAACGTTTTATTTTTTATCTTTTTGGGGGATATTTATTATAGCAAAAAGTAAAAAATATTGAATTTTTTTCAAAATTGTCGCTCTATTTTTGTTTATAGCGCAAAAAATAAAAACCGAAGAGGTGATCAAATACCACCAAAAGAAAGCTCTATTTGTGGGAAAAAAAGGACGCCAATTTTGGTTGGGAGCCACATCGCACGACCGCGCAATTGTCAGTTAAAGCGACGCAGTGCCGAATCGCAAAAACTGGCCAGGTCCACCACACACAAGCAGAGTTTTCAAACTGGGCATTCCCTGACAGTAAATGTGTAATAATTCAATTATATTTTCATCATAACTATTGCTCTCTTGTTTCTCTCTTAGAATGATACCACTTCCATGCCTTGGGAATTACTCTCTGCTATGTGACTACAGTTGCTGCAGTTTAATTACCCTATAATTGGATTGTCATTCCTTTGTTCAATAATAGTTTCCTCAGAAAATTCAAGGCCCGGAGTCAAGTTAATTTTGCTTAAACAAATACAGCCTGAACACAAAAAAAGAAAAAAAAGAAATTTCTATCTGCAAGGAATAATGCTGCAGAATATGTGAAATATTTTTAGTCGGACAAAAACTCGGTTTATTTGACAGATGACTCTGTTGCTATAAAAATATTCCTGACTGATTTGTTAACAAGCCTTGTTATACTGAGATGCATTGTCCTTGATCCATGAAGATCTTAAAAAAAAGCCTTGCCTGGCTAGATAGTATGTAAATTAGGCTATATCTAATTTTATGCCGCTGAAGAAGAAGAAGAAAAAAAAAACGGATTTCTCAATGAACCACTTTACAAGTAGAACTTTTTGAATGATTTTTCTCAATGACGCAAGGAGATGCTATGGAGAATTAGATCAAATCGAGCTAAGATGTTGAAACAGAATACGTATCCAGCTGGGAGGTTTGCTATTTGGAGATGTGCTTTAAAAAACAGAGGAAAAAAAGTACTTTTGAAGTTTAGAACACTAGACAAATCATAAAACGCTGCAATAAAAATGCTGTGTGAATAACTATTACCTGTGGCTGCTTTTTGTTTTTGCTTGAACTGCCTGCCAAAGATGTTAGACTTAGATACTTAGTGAAAATTCATCTGCAACAGCAAAAGACAAATTTGCTAATGCGGTTCATGACTTTAATCATTTTTCACATATTCTTGTTTGGGTGCAACTATACAACATACTGGTGTGTGGGACACCAATAGGTAGATTCACAAAGAGTTAGGCCGGCTTATCAGTAGATAAGCCGACCTAACTCTGAATCTACGCCGGCGTTTGTTTAAGTGTATTCTCAAACAGAGATACACTTAAACAAAGCTAAGATAGAACGGCTTGCGCTGTTCTATCTTAGATTGCAATGTTTCTGTTGTCCGCTAGATGGCGCTTCCATTGCGGCCGGCGTAGATTATGTAAATGAGGGGATACGCCAATTCACGAACGTACGCCAGGCCTACACCGTCGCATTATGTCGTTTCCGTAAGGGATAGGCCGCCTAAAGTTATTCCACCTATTCCGTAAGTATGGCCGCCGTTCCCGCCGCGAGGTTCGAATTTTTTTACGTCGTTTGCGCAAGTCGTCCGCGAATCGGGATTTACGTCATTTACGTACACGTTGAAATCAATAGGCCCGTACGGCCTACTTAGCCGCAATGCGCACTGGGAAATGTAGTCGCCCGGCGCATGCGCAGTGTCAAAAAACGTCAAAAACGTGAGGTCAAGCCTCATTTCCATACAACACGCCCCCCTCCAAGTCATTTGAATTAGGCGCCGAAAATTAGCAGGTAAGTGGTTTGAGAATCACTACTAGCCTAACTAATTTACGGCGGTGTAGCCTAAAAAGGCTAGGCTAGGCCGCCCTAAAGTTAGGCGCCCCTACGTGAATCTACCTACAAATGTCCTTTCTTTTGGGTAGCTTTGATTGACAGAACTATATATAATAATATTAATAATAATAATAATAATAATAAAAAAAAACAGCTTTTACTGCAAAACTCCTCTTCATTCCATGGATGCCCCCTCTTCCTCCCAAAGTCCTTTGGGTTGAATGAAGCTCAGCATTATTAAACTTGTACTTACTAGGTATACGGTTTTGCGAATATAAAAAATTATATTATTTAACATCTTTGTGCTTTTCTTGTAGGCTGTCTTTCCAGGTGGAGTTATCTGTTTGAAGGACTTCAAGCCCTGCCCGTGTCTGCCCACTGCCTATGGGCCTGTCATTGTTACTATCACCAGGAAACCTTTATAGTATTGGAAGAGAGGAGTTCCCCAGGTAGGGCTTTTAGGCAGCGGGGTCAAAAAGTAAGTTAAGTAGTTTCAGTAAAAAATGACATTTATTTGTTGATGAAATCGGATATCACAGTGAATAATGGTGGAAAATATACCAATATAAAAAAAGAGTACAAAAGTAATTATCACAATCCTGGTTGCAGTAGACATGAATGCATATACATCTCAAAGTACAATGAGTTATTATACAATGTAGATCCCCAATGTAGGTCCCCGACGACCGTTTCGACCATTTGTTCGGTCTCTTCAGGGGGACAAGGGTTCTAAAACGTTAATTAGAAAATTTAAATTAATAAAAAGAGAACATGTCAACATACATCACATAAAGTATACCATGGTGATATATTTACCGCTAAAACAAGAAATCCAGGATAATGGGAGCCGCCGGACAGTCCGTCCTTATCTCACCTTTATAGTATTTTCCTGGCTGACAAAATGACACTTCCCCGGAAAGTCCTGGGTACCCAAAGAGGCGTTTCCATCAGTCCATCGTATAGGGACACCGACGTTCCACGTGTGTCTGACGCCATGCTTTTCGGGTCCTGACCCCTTTTGGCCGTGACCTTCTCTCTTCCTTCTCCTCGGCCGCCAATCACGGCCAAGGAGGACAAGAGATCGCCCCCCCCCATCTCTTCAACCCCTGGGAGACACGGCTGTGGGCAACGGATCAGGGGATTGGCATACACCCTCCTTAGCATGCTTCCCCTCAGCATCAGTGAACAGATGAGCTCGCCCCCATCCCTCCAGATCTGTAGGATCCATTTGGGATCCACGTTCTGGGCGACGCAATCGAATTCAGGGATCCTCCCCCATAGAAAACCCCGGACGAATCACAGTGGCTCCCTTTCCCTACATATACACTGACACTGGCAGTCTCCCCTCAGAGGTTCATATCTCCACATATGGTGGAGACGCTGGGGAGAGACATCCATTGACAAACAAATTCAGGTACACTCTTACTTCTCTTACTTATTCAACTGCTGTAACTATATGCTGTGCATAGCATTTCCAAGTCAGGCATTATTCAGTTTGTTATCTTTTTTTCTTTTTTTTTTTGTTGTGAGCAGGGCCGATCCGCCCTATAGGCTCACTATGCAAGCCCCTTAGGGCCCCGCAAAGCTGCGAAGGGCCCCCCAAATGACTAGAGGCCCCGCCTGGTGAGAAGTCATTTTCGCCCCCTCACCCCGCTTCTCAACTCGCTGGCTGCATGGGAGAAGAGGTAAGGAGTCAGCACCCCCTGCTTCTCAATTTAATGTAAGATATCATTTCCAACAGCAGAACACCCCCTCCCCCGCTTCTCAACTTTCTTTAATGTGACATGTCACTGTCGTCAGCGCCCCCCGCTTCTCATTTTTAATGTGCCATGTCATTTTGCTTAGGGCCCCAGGGAGGTCAGGATTGGCACTGGTTGTGAATGTTATCCTATTTCCACTTTTGGATGCTCTGTATGTTTAGTTTTCATCTACACATATTGTACCAACCACAAACGTCACGTTAAGGTGAGTCTCATTCAAATGTTCACTTATCCTTTGGTGCTCTATATTTACCTGCTCTTCAAGGAAGTATATATAACCACCAGCACCTATATCTAGTAAGCAGGTATGAACATACCCTATCCTATCCCTCTCTAACTCCATATTTTTTTTTTTTTTTGCATTTTTATTACATTTATCCTTCTTTATTTTTATTTTTATATCTTTTTTTATATAAATATATACTGTATATAGATTTTTTCAATTTCTCCTTTACTTCACCCCTCTCCATATTCACAATCTTACTATTCATATACATAGGGGCCCGCTTTGATTTTTTCCTCTCCGGAGGGGGTTTTGGATGGAGCATCTCCACGGGCTCCCCAGGCTCAAATGTCCTCTTTGAACTGTTTCTCTATCAATACAGTTTACAGGCAAGCCAACTCTATAACACAGCTATGCATCAACGACATATAAACTGATTGCAATATCTAGACACCCTATGAGGTCCACTCATCAGTTTGTCCCCTACTCTCCCTCCCACATTACACTCATGTGGGGAACACCGCGGCACATGTAGAAAAATATTTATGTAACTAAACTGCTCTTTTCAAATGGTTTACATTGTCATGTTTTAAACTTAATTATATTTTTCGTATTAAGTATATGTGATTATATGACATTCTTCTGTGCTATCTATTTAAGGCCCTGACAAAGCGGGATTGCCCGCGAAACACGCAAGTCATACCTATTGATATCTTCGGATCTGCACACCCTGCATTAAGAAACAGTAAACTGTATCTTGTTTTTTACTGATATGAATTGAATTTTAAGGTGGCACTGCCCATGGCAGGCAAATAAAACTTTTCTATTTTGTTTATAACTATAGTACTGTATTCTTTTGCTCACACTCTACAGAGATACAATTAAAGTCCCACCCTATTCTCCATTTTTTTTAAAACATATCTGCATCCTCTGAGTACAGGCTGTGATTGGGCAATGAAGAAGCAGTACAGTGATGAGCTTAGCTCTGTGTCTCTCTGCTTTCTCCTCCTATCCTATTACTATTTATCACCCTCCTCATCAGCTCATGAACTGATTGACTCTTTGTGCGGCTTCCTCCTCTACGTTCTGCTATACAAGGATTGTACAAGGCTAATGCCTAGACATATCGAGTATTTACATGGCTTACATTTAAAATAATACTCTTAATAATGTAAAAAAAAATATATATATATGCTGCATTCATTTGTCACGCATATATTTAAATATCATTGGCACAAATTCAAATCACATAAGATTAGTAATTATTTATATTGAAAAAAACAACATCTACCACATTTGCCGGTGTATAAGGCGACCGGGCGTATAAGACGACCCCCTAATTTTACAGTTTCTTTTAAGAATTTTTGCCTGTACTCACCGTATAAGATGACCCCCCTTCCGAGGCTTCCAACTCTTCAAATTTCTTCTTTCTGGAGCCATATTCTTCTTCCTTCTTGCTGGAGCTGGAGCCAATCACGGCGAGCGATGTATTCTTTTAATGAATACAAAGCTCACGCAGATCTTCTAAGTCGCCCAGAGGGACCCGTCTGACTCTTTCCCTAAACGGTTTGTCTTCCACTAAGCCCGTGGTTCTCAACCTGGGGGTCGAATGATGATTTGCCAGGGGTCCCCGAATCCTGGGCTGTTCCTGAAGCTCACAACGCTCTACCAGGCTTTTTGCGGCCACCCAGCAGGGCTATCCCTAGAGCCTGTGGACGGCCAGCTGGGCTGTTCCTGGAGCAGGCAGCTGCCCACTCAGCCTCTTCGCAGGCGCCCATTCAGTTCACAACATGGCTGGGGGCAGAGACTAGAGGTCAGCTGACTGGTGAGAAATGTGAAGTGGGAGGTGCTGGAGGAGACCCTATCTCCTGATTTCAGCATAGGTGTCGCTGCTATGAGACACCACAGAGTCGGAGACACAGTGAGTTACATTACCTGTGATTATAATTGCCATTAAAAGGACTTAGGTAGCGCTAAATGCTACTTGTCTTGCCTTGGGTGCTGACAACCCACGCTATGAAAATAATTTTACTGTTAGGGGTCCCCACAACTTGGGAAATGTTATCAAGGGGTCACAGCACTAGAAGGTTGAGAACCACTGCTCTAAGCGGATCTTGTGAATGGCACTCCTTGCACACCCCATGTCATATTCATCTTTGGAGAATATCTTCTGCCATCTGGCCAGCGAGCTCTGGCTCTATCTTTCCATTCCAGTGGGAGGGCCATGTCTCCTGTGCAGAGCTTCACTACCGCTGCTTCACTTCCCTCTTCCTTCTTCCAATCAGATGGAGTGATAGGGGTGGCTGAGTTCACTTGGCCTAGCAGCATTCTGGCCGGTACCTTCACAGGTGTGGTCATAGTGTTTCTGATGCTCACTGAGACCTTCCCATGGTTCCTCCGCAGTGCCCTAATGAAACCACTTCAGGGATCACCTCTATCCCTTTCTTTCTCTGTTTATCTGCTTCAAGAACAACGAAGGGGCCCGGCTGCTCCCAGGTAAGCTTGACAGAAGCCTTCAGGCAGGTCACTTCTCCTGGCTGCAGTATTATTTCCGTTCTATCCAGCCTCCAGATTTTGCCGACTCCTTCTGTGGGTGCCTTTTTTTCCAAGACTAGACGCTGGTAGACCTGCCTCAGCATCAGGTGCACTCTTGTAGGCGGGGTATCCTGTTCTTGAGCTAGAGGTGTCAAAAGCCTCTGGACTAAGTCCGTGTTAGTTCCTATGATGAGAGAACACGGCTCCCGGTGGACGAGGACAGACTACTGCCAGGGTGTCGAAGGTTTCGGCCTCCCCTGCCACTGAAGGGTCAAAGGTCAACTTAATTGGCAAGTATCCATCATAGGGGAAGTTTTGAGTTCCGATTCCCCAAATCTCCAGCTCTTCCAGATTGCACAGCGGCAGGTGCCTAAGGTGTCTATCATAGAAGTCCCTATATAGAAGAGTCACTTGGGCTCCCGTGTCAAGGAGGCTTTTGGTGTAGATTCCTTCTACTTGGATTGAAACCACTGGTGAAGGCCTCACTAACTTGGCAGGAAACTTCTTTTTAGAGACCTTCTTGTTTGGTTCCGCTGTCTGTACTCTAATGCCCTGTACACACGATCGGTTCATCCGATGAAAACGGTCTGATGGATTTTTTGATCAGATATCCGAAGAAGCTGACTTTCATCAGTCTTGCCTACACACCATCAGTTAAAAAAACGATCGTGTCAGAACGCAGTGACGTAAAACACGACGACGTGCTGAGAAAAATGAAGTTCAATGCTTCCGAGCATGCGTCGACTTGATTCTGAGCATGCGTTGATTTTTAACCGATGAATTTCCCCACAGACAATCGTTTTTTTTCTATCGGTTTTTTAACTATCAGATAATTTTAAAACAGGTTCTTTCACCGATGGGAAAAAAAGCGATGGGGCCCACACACGATCGGTTCGTCTGATGAAAACGTTCCATCAGACCGTTTTCATCAGACGAACCGATCGTGTATACGCGGCATTACTCCTTTCTTCTGTGAACTTTTATTGGGTCTGGACCCTTGTTGGGCCTGGTGTGCACCGATCTCCTTCCGCTGTGGAGCAGTTTGGGTCATGGGATGGAAAGCATTTGATCGCCCAGAGGCAACAACGGGGGTGCTTGGTGAAGACTTGCCCCCCCCCCCCCCGACGCTGTCCTCTCTTGCCACTGAATGTCTTGGAGTCAACTGAGACCCGCGGACACCAAGTTGACTCCTTCACACCTTAATTTTCTTAAAACAAGGGGCTCATCATAGTGCAGTATGTTCAAAACCGCTTTATTAGTATAAAAATTGTATAAAAGACTCACTCACAAGGTGTAGTGCCTCCAGATTGGCACAAGTCTTTCTAGCAGTAACGAGCACCACCAACGCTCATCCATGTGGTGATTCCCTCCGTCTCCGTGCGGTTCAGCGGCAGGGGATGGTGCAGGGGATGGCACGTGACATGTTTCCGCCCAACGGGCTTACCCACTAGTGAAACACGTCAGGCGCCATCCCCTGCCACTAAACTGCACAGAGACAGAGGCTTGGAGCGCACACCGACAGAGGGAATCACCACACGGATGAGCGTTGGTGGCGCTTGGTACTGCTAGAAAGACTTGTGCCGGTCTGGAGGCACTACACCTTGTGAGTGAGCCTTTTATACATTTTTTTTATACTAATAAAGCGGTTTTGAACATACTGCACTATGGTGAGCCCCTTGTTTTAAGAAAATTAAGGTACCACCTTTTGCATGAAAGGCTGAGAATTGCGTGCTGGCTGTAAGGAGAGGAGAGACCCACCTAATTTCTAAAGGCGATTGATATATCTAGGTCTGGTGAGTGTGCATTTTAGAAGTTGGTGGCGGTGGCACGATCCGGTGGAAGATTTACCGCTTATTGATTTATTCACACCAAGGAGCACTTTGAGCATTGGACTTTTATATTGAATTGAAAGTTATTTGGTATATTTTTACTTTTGGATCAGTTACATATATATAGCCATATTTTGTTATTGATTTTGTTATTGGTGTATTTATTCACTGTGGGGTTTTTTCTAAGTGGGGTCTGAGTTTGCAGTGTGCTGTTGGTTTAATAATATTAGGTTCACTAAAATTAGGATTGGCGCAGTAACACATTTTGTCTATAAGTGTAGTAATATGGTTACATTTAATGAAGGTACAACATTTAGCAAAATGTGCAGGAGGCGGTCCTTAAGTGGTTAAAAGAGGCACATCTAAGTATGCAGGCATCCGGGGTAAAGCTGTCCACATAAACCATCCTCCATACCACTGGCTCTCACTACTGTCAGTCTGCAATCGTGACCGGGAAGTCTACCCTAGTAGAGCGATCTGAAAGCGAGGCCTGAACGGCTCGTGGAGCGTAGAGGGGAAGGGATGATGTTGATGACGGTACGATTACCCTGGATGATTGCATACTTAGATGTGCCTCTTTTAACCACTTAAGGACCGCCTCCTGCACATTTACGTCGGCAGAATGGCACGGCTGGGCACAGGCACGTACCTGCACGTCCCCTTTAAGTGCCCAGCCGCGCGTGCCCGCTACCCGGTCCGAAGCTCCGTGACCACGGCCGCAGGACCCGATCTCCGCCGGTGTCCCGTGATCGGTCACAGTAGCTGAAGAACGGGGAGAGCTGTGTGTAAACACACCTTCCCTGCTCTTCACAGTGGCAATGTCACTGATCGTCTGTTCCCTGATATAGGGAAAGGCGATCAGTGATGTCACATGTCCAGCCCCGCCCCCTACAGTTAGAAACAAATATGAGGTCACATATAACCCCTATAGCGCCCCCTAGTGGTTAACTCCTAAACTGCAATTGTCATTTTCACAGTAAACAATGCATTTTTATAGCATTTTTTGCTGTGAAAATTACAATGGTCCCAAAAATGTGTCAAAATTGTCCGATGTGTCCGCCATAATGTCGCAGTCACGAAAAAATCGCTGATCGCAGCCATTAGTAGTAAAAAAAAAAATATATTAATAAAAATGCCATAAAACTATACCCTATTATATAAACGCTATAAATTTTGCGCAAACCAATCGTTGAACGCTTATTGCGATTTTTTGTAGAAGAATACGTATCGGCCTAAACTGAGGAAAAAAAAAGTTTTATATCTTTTTTGGGGGTATTTATTATAGCAAAAAGTAAAAAATATTTATTTTTTTTTCAAAATTGTCGCTCTTTTTTTGTTTATAGCGCAAAAAATAAAAACCGCAGAGGTGATCAAATACCACCAATTTTGTTTGGGAGCCACATCGCACGACCCCGCAATTGTCAGTCAAAGCGACGCGGTGCCGAATCGCAAAAACTGGCCAGGTCCTTTACCTGCATAATGGTCCGGGTCTTAAGTGGTTAATCGTCAACCATGTGAGTTGCTAAATGTTGTACCTTCATTAAATGTAACCATATTGCTACACTTAGAGGCGCATTGCTTCTCTTTTATACTCGGTTGTAACAAGATGCTACTTGTATATCAAAACAGCGCTTGCATATCAAGTATAAAATGAATAAAAAAAATTGCTGGTCTTGCAAAATGCTCTCAAACCAAGGTCTCTCTCTCTCTCTCTTTCTCTTTCTCTCTTTGACACACTCCTATACCTTGTGGACGGCCTTCCCAGAAGAGTTGAAGCTGTTATAGCTGCAAAGGTTGGGCCAACTCAATATTGAAATCTATGGACCAAGACTGGAATGCCATTAAAGTTCATAATGTTCATACACATTATATATATATATATATATATATATATATATATATATATATATATATATACTGTATATATATATATATATATATATAAAAAGATAGTAACATCTGTCACAAAAGTCGCCTTACGTACAGTCTACAAAACAGCTAAATTTCAATATACTAATAACATTTCACACTGCATGTATTGAGTGTTTCTTTAATACAAGTGTACTAAATCTTTACACGTTTCATTGGAGATAATGAGAGAATGAATCTTGGCAAAATGTCACCACTCATCTCTTGTATCACTGACAGTCCATTCACTGAGTGTTATTGGTTTTGGACTAGATCTCTCTGATTGACACTTATGTCCCCATCACTTTGGAATAGATAGGCAAGAATGGGGAAGTCAATCCTCTGACTCATTCAGTTGTATATACTAATTTCAATTTCAGCTGCTTTTCCCTGTAAACATCTGAATTTATTAGCACAGAAGAAATTTCTGAGCTTGCAAAATGTGAAAGGAGCTATTACCTTTACCTTTTGACTGTATATGAAAATAAATATTCATATAAAAATATTTAATAATTAACTAAATAAATGCAATATTACTTATTGTCTTTTTAGATCTGACCATAATAGATTAAAAATACTATGGGCCAGATTCAGAAAGGAGATACGACGGCGTATCTCCGGATACGCCGTCGTATCTCTGAGTGTGCGTGGTCGTAACTATGCGACTGATTCAGAAAATCAGTTACGCATAGATTTCCCTAAGATCCGTAAGTGTCTTACACCGTCGTATCTTAGGCTGCATATTTACGCTGGCCGCTAGGTGGCGCTTCCGTATAGTTACGCGATGAATATGCTAATTAGGTAGATACGCCGATTCAGAAACGTACGTCCGGCCGGCGCATTTTTTTACGTCGTTTACGTTAGGCTTTTTTCGTCGTAAAGTTACCCCTGCTATATGAGGCGTAGCCAATGTTAAGTATGGACGTCGTTCCCGCGTCGAGTTTTGAAAATTTTACGTAGTCGTGCGCCAATAGGGCTGTACGTAAGTTACGTTCACTTCTAAAGCAATGACGACTTGCGGTGTAATTTCGAGCATGCGCACTGGGATTTTTTCACGAATGGCGCACGCCCACATCATCCCCATTTAAATTAGGCGGGCTTACGCCGACACACATACGTTACTCCGCCCTAAGTTCTTTCTGCATACGAAACTTGCTCCCTAAGTTACGGCGGCGTACCGTATCTGAGATACGTTATGCCGCGCCGACAGATACTCCAATGTATCTGAATCCGGCCCTATATATGCAAAGTTATGTTTTCTTTGATGGCAATGTAATAATTTAGTTTAGGGTCCTGAGTTTTAACTTTATACTAAAACTTTATGGAAATCTACCATTATGTATTTTAGTCGTGCTTTTGATAAACAAACAGCTAAATCAGTGAGTTTACAAAGAAGTAGCCCAGAATTAGATAAAGAGTGGATTATTACATAAGTGTCCAGTGTATGAATTATACTCATTGGACCACCGAATCACAGTTTAGAGTTGACATTAATAGTGAGAGCTTCTGCCCCGGTGAAAAAACATAGCTCTATGAGCCAAATGGCACGTCTTTAAAACCATAAAGGTAATAAATGACAGACCTAAGTCAACGGTTATTCATTAGTGACATTAAATTTACTGGCGTGTGCATGTCATGGACATAATCAGAGACATTATGCACTAGCTTAATGATTTCTGAACACATATATAATAAGAAAAATTGATTGGAATTGAAAAATACTGCGAATGTTTTAGTGGTGTCATGCTCCAAGAAACCTTGCCCAGATCTTGTTAGAAAAAGAGTCATTGTTCAATTCTCAAACTGCACATTTTCAAGGCTGAGCTTGTAGCAAAAGCTATAGAAAAGCAAAACACTCATAAACCTCTTTTAATTATCCCTCATGGGTTATAAGTTTAGTAAAATAAACATTTTATCTAAATATGCAATCCTGAAACTGTCAATTCACTATACCTTTGTGCAGTATTTACTGCAAAATACTGAAAACGCTCCGTAAATCCCACATGAACAGGCGTTAAAACTCAATTCACAGAAGAAAATAAGTTAAATGTATGCAGTAAATAAGCATTGGTCGAGGCATGCAGTATTTAGGGCATGCCCCATTTGGTGATGTCACAAGGGGACGGTGCCATCCGGTGACTTCACAAATGGCACCGCCCCTTCGTTTATTTAGCAACTGGAGGCAATGGAGCTGTCAGATGGTGGTAGACTTTATCGGGAGTGACGGGTTTTTTTCCGAGTCGGTGGTGGCATCAAGATTAATCTACTACTAAAATACTGCATGACTTAATAAAATAACCCAAGCAGTATGTTAGTAGCATTTTTTAGTAAGTGACCAAAAACTTTGAAAAACCCTGTGCAGTATCTCACCGCATACTTGGATGCGGTAAGATACCGCTTTGTAAATGGAACCCACTGTCCCTGGAGCTGGTGTGTGGAAAGCAGAAAAACATGGACATCAGTTTGTTGTGTATGGGGCTGCATAGCTGCAGATTTGTTGGGGTGCCCATACTGACCCGTGTCCACAATCAAAAGTGCCTACAATGGGCACCTGAGCATCAGAGCTGGACTACGGAGAAAATAGAAGGCGGCCTGGACTGATGAATCACATTTTCTTCGTTTCAATGTTTTTATTGAAGTTTTTACAAAGAAATACAAAATGTAAGAAAAGTCCTTAGTTATCCTAACAATGAATGGGAACCTCCATTACAGCCAGAATCACATTTTCTTTTACCTCATGTGGATCGCAGTGTGCGTCGCTACCCTGGTGAAGAGATGGCAACAGGATGCAAAATGGGAAGAAAGCAAGCGGGAGAAGGCAGTGTGATGCTTTGGGAAATTTTCTGCCCAAACCTTGAGTCTTGCCATCTTGGGAAACCTTGAGTCTTGCTATTCATGTGGATGTTACTTGACACAAACCACTTACTTAACTATTGTTGCTGACCAACTACACCGCCTCACGGAAACTGTGGCAGGGGCCTCTTTCAGCAGGAAAATGCACCCTTGCACACTGCAAAAATGGTTCAAGAATTGTTTGAGGAACACAACACACTTTAGGGTGGAGCTCCGCTTTAACCCTACAAATTCTGGATGGACCCTCTGCACATTGCTACACCCTTTCCAGCAAACTATGCAGTGAAAAACAGGGTAGTTCACATTTATAGCAATACATGTTTAAGCTGACCAACTGCAACAAAGTAATCCCTCTTCTGGCCAGTCCTACACTGCGTTGCCACTGCAAATGCTACGATGGACACCATAACAACACCGGGCATAAAGGATTTGAGCACAGCACAGGTCATGGGTGTCCGCTCCATAGGGCAAGGGGGTCAATTGCCCCCCCCCCCTGGAAGTCAGAGTGGACTGCACTTTTGAGGCTCCACATGGATGCATTCCACACACGCACACACACACAATATCTTATTAAAAAATATTATTTTTAATAATGTGGAATACTTTCTATGTAGAACCTGAAAAGTCCCAGTATATTCCTGACATTGTCATGAGTATAAAGAGACATACAGAATACAGCCCACCTCTACCTTTGCACTGCTGGGGGGAAATTACCACTTGTCTTTCTATGTTTGAATGTTCTAGCCAGCCGCACTGCTCTCCTCCTAAACCCAAAGCCTCAGCATCATTGCATACCATACATGAACATTAACCCTGTATGGTACAATGAGGATGATGGAGTGCTACCACAGCCTGTCACAAATTTCACAGTAGCTGCAGGGGACCAGTCACAGAGATTGAGGGAATCAGGAAAAGTTTGGTACACAGAGAGTATATTTGTTCCAATTTACTATGTTTATTATGCCTCAGAGAAAGCAACTGGAGAATTCACACTCAGCTCACTTTTGAAAAATAGAAAGGGACTAGCAGGGGTCTGTTTAGTCCCCTGATATTTCACCAAAGCCCCCTATCAAGACTGTTAAAAAAACTGTAAAAATACATTTGTAAAAAAAACTACTGACACCGTCCACTGCCCTACTGACACCATCCATCTTATTAGGCCGCTAGAGGGGGGGGGTTTAAACACAGGGTTAAATGTGACTGTGTATTGACGCTGCCGAATCGCCCCCCCCCCCCTGAAAAAATTTCAGCGGATGCTCATGGCACAGGTACCTTATTTATCGGGGTATAGCGTGCTCCCGCGTATAGCGTGCACCCCTAAAGTTGCCCGAATTCCTGTGGAAAAAAAGATGTTTTGTACTTACAGTTTTGGTGTCTTGCGCGGCGTCCATCGGCGGCCTCGTCGGGTCTGGCGTCCATCTGCGGCTTCGGGTGTCCTCTTCGTCGGGTCCGGCGTCCTCGCGTCCTCCCCGCTCATTTCCCGCGCCGAGTTTGAATACTGCACCGACATATACCGAGCGCAGTACACTCGTGTATCGTCGGGCAGGCTCGGCAACTGTCGCGCTGACGTCCTGTACGCTCAGGACGTCAGTGTGATTGGCGCCGAGACTGCCCGAAGATACACGAGTGTACTGTGCCCGGTATATGCCGGCGCAGTATTCAAACTCGTGGCAGGAAAGCGGGTATCGGCGTATATCGCGCACCCACGATTTTTCCCTGATTTTCAGGGCAAAATAATGCGCGGTATACGCCGATAAATACGGTATATCTTTTCTCTGTTGTAACGAAGGTCAGTGACCAGATCTGAACCTAGTTGCTCTCCCCCACCTTGGGTCTTTATGCCCCATGTTGGCATGGTGTCTACCATAGCATTTGCAGCGGCAAGGCAGTGTAGGACTAGCTAGAAGATGGATTACTTTGATGTAGTTGGTCAGCTTAAACATATTGCATTATATGTGAAATAAATATCCCTGTTTTTCACTGCATAGTTCGCTGGGAAGGGTGTAGCAGTGTCCAGAGGGTCCATCCAGAATTTGTTGTGTCTTTCTCATATCCAGACAGGGAAATGAATTGATACAATGTATAAAACAAGCACAGCCAGCACTGCAGACACAGTCTGTGACACTGTGAAGACAAATTGCTGTGATTGCAAAATTATAGGTATTTTCAACTCATCGCATATTATCTTGTCACTACATAAAGGAAAGCCTACTGTGCAGACTGCAGTGTTTTCTTAAAGAGCAGTAATTTGTTATGTTTGATCTTGTACAATAAAGCTAATTTGTAGTTAAGCTGTCTATAAACTTTCATTGCCCTGGAAATTAAACATGCATTTACTAACCTGTCTAATGGAGCACACAAAACTGCATCATAAACAAATATTATATCATTGAAGAAGCAACACATTCAGATGCTGTATCCTTAATACTGTAGGCTGTCATGTGCAATGAATTAGTCATTCAAGGCTTGAAGACTATAGGAGATAGTGGGAACCAAAATTAGAGTGTTATGCAGCCAAACAGAGAGAGAACACACCCCTCCAGGCTGACCATGGGTGCAAACAGGTACCAGGTGCCCACCTCGGCTCACCACTGCCCACAGCAAATAGAATACCAAACGAAATGGTAGCACACTGGAATCTTGGATTGCTTGATGAATACTTTATTGTCAAAGCCAGACAAATGACAGGGAATGCAGTTGACATGTTTCACAAGATTGTATTTCGCTTGATCACAACCATCATGTGATCAAGCAAGATACAATCTTGTGAAACGCGTCAACTGCATTTCCTGTCATTTTTCGGGCTTTGACAAAAAGTATTTATCAAGCAATCCAAGATTCCAGTGTGCTACCATTTTGTTTGGTATTCTATTTAGAGTGTTATGCAGACTGAATATACTTGCCATGGATCAGCGATGGGGGTTTGTCCCTTCCGTCTCCTACTGCTCTCATACAATATTCTTAAAGTAATAAAGTCTTGTTTTTATATATTTTTGTTAAAAATAACACACGTTATACTTAACTGCTCTGTGTAATGATTTTGCACAGAGCAGCCTAGATCTTCCTCTTCTTGGGTCCCTCTTCAGCTCTCCTGGCCCCTCCCCCTCCTGTTGAGTGCCCCCACAGCAAGCTATGGGTAGCACCCGAGCCACAGCTTCCAGTGTCCATTCAGACACTGAGCCATGGCCCATCCCCTTTCTCTCCTCCTTGGCTGACTGACTTTGACTGACAGTAGTGGGAGCCAATGGCGCCATGCTGCTGCCTCAGCCAATGAGAAAGGGAGAGTCCCAGACAGCCGTGTCTCTTGTGTAACATCGCTGGATATAGATGGGCCTCAGGTGAGTATTAGGGGCGTTGAGGAGGGCTGTTGCACACAAAAGGCTTTTTATCTTATTGCATAGAATGCATCAATATAAAAAAAAAATCTAATTTCCAACTACTTTAACACTCCTTTTTAAATGATTATATTATTATGATACATGATTTATAAAGCACCAACAGTTTGCACAGTACTTTACAACATGTGGACAGACAGTTCAGTTACAATACAATTCAATACAGGAGGGCCCTGTTTGTTAGAGCTCACAATCTAAGAGGGAGGGTCAGGTGATACAAAAAGGTAATAACTGTGGGGGATGAACTGATGGAAAAAGTGAAAATACAGTTGTTAGGTGGAGACGGGATAGGATTCTCTGAAGAGAAGGTGTGATCAAGGTTTGGGTGGAACAGAACTCGCGCATAGATCAAGAGGAGTTTTAAGGCCCTTGGACAAGGGGTTCTTTATTTTGGGCGATAAAAAACAGGGGATAGATTTATGGACTTTTTTTTTTTACTGGTAATGGCAGTGATCTGCAATTTTTAGCAGGGCTGTGCCATTGCAGCAGACAAATCTGACTCCAAGTGACACTTATTGGGGACCAGTGACACCAATACAGTGATCAGTGCTAAAAAAAAGTGCACTGATCAATGCATAAATGACATTGGCAGGGAAAAGGTTAACACTAGGGGGCGATCAAGGGGTTAACTGCGTTCCCTCAGTGTGTGTTCTAACTGTGTGGTGGATGGACTCACTGGGACAACACAGAGATCGCTGTTCCTGATCACTAGGAACAGCTGATCCCAGTGTTGCCGCCAGGCAGAATGGGGATCTGCCTTGAGGAGCGGCAGGCATTGGCTGGCGGACATTGTGTCGACCAGACCCACCCATGCGCTCCCCCCGGCGTGCAGCAGACGTGCCCACAATATCTTATGCGCAAAATGACGTAAGGTACATTGTTTATTTTTTTCATTAGTGCAGTTTTATTATTTTATCGTTATATATTCTTATGATTTATTCTACTGACTGGTCTCATTAAAAGATAAACGTTCTGTATATCACACCTTACAATGTAACAACAACATAACATCAGCCCCGACGAAGCAGCATCTGTGACCTCTGTAATGTGTTGGCTTATTATCAATATACAAAAAATAAAGACCTTTGATTCTAATTCAATCATTATGAACTTCTGGCCTTGCTTCATTTAAAGTGGATCTGTCATAAGAGAACGATGGGGGCTGTCACTGCAGTCCTACTTAAAACGGTCGATGGCTGTGATCAATTTGAGTATGTTTTTGGTACAGTTTTATAACAAGCATGCTATAAATAAGTGTCAGCAAAGTGTCAGAACTTCTCTTTATATTGTTCTGGGACAGTGACTCACACAGTATTGACATCAACGCATCAAGAATACAGCTGGTAATTAGCATTCTCAAAGGAGAGTTGAATAATCGCAACCTCCATTAATCTCCTATAACAGTGTCCCTTTAAGTCTTCCTGTCAAATAAACCAGTTATCTACCTGACTGTTATTGACTCATACCTGGTCTTGGGATTATATGTCCTGTTTGCCAAGTTACCACATTTCTGCCCAGTTTATCCTTGAAAATATTCGGTAGGCTGACGCAAATGTAAGAACTGATCCATTTGTTGTAACGTTTGTAGGGCAGTAATTCTTCTTAAAGTGTTACTAAACCCACAACAGTAAAACCTTGGATTGCAATCAGAACAAGTCCTTCAGTTTATAGTCCATATAAAAAGATTATAGCAATGTGATAAGTTGTGTAACCATAAAATGTCCATCCACAAGGGGATTAGAAGCAAAATCCAGCAGGAGCTACAGAGTATAAAAGAGAAGAGTGGCGCCTCCAAGTGTAGCAATATGGTTACATTTAATGAAGGAACAACATTTAGCAACTCACATGGTTGATGATTAAAAGAGGCACATCTAAGTATGCCGGGATCCGGGGTAAAGCTGTCCTCATAGACCAGGGATATGCAATTAGCGGACCTCCAGATGTTGCAAAACTACAATTCCCATCATGCCTCTGACTTTGGGTGTCATGCTTGTGGCTGTCAGAGTCTTGCTATGCCTCATGGGACTTGTAGTTCTGCAACAGCTGGAGGTCCGCTAATTGCATATCCCTGTCATAGACCATCCTCCGGCTCGCCTACTCTTACCACTATTAGTCTACAATCGTGACCAGGAAGACTACCTTGCATTAGAGCAATCTAAAAGCGAGGCTTGAACTGCTCGTGGAAGGGACGACCTCAATGGTGGCGAGGAGAATGGTCTATTTTATTTTATACTCAGTTGTGAAATGACGTTACTCTTATATCAAGACATTGCTTGTATATCAAGTCAAAATGTATTAAAAATGTTTGCTTGTCTTGCAAAACACTCTCAAACCAAGTTACTCTCAAACCAAGGTTTTACTGTATTTAGTAAAGCATGCTTGTTATACGCACTGTGAAACCTAAGGGGTTAATTCTTTGCATTGTGTATAAAGGCTGTTTGATCCTGTCTCTCTGATTCTCCTCTTCTTCCTATGTCTCCAAAAGATAATCTGATATTTACAGAGCCAGGGGACAAGCTGCACATGCTCAGTTTGGTGTGTATTGCTAGAAAGTTTTTTTTTTTTCTTGGGAGGGTGCATGTGATCAGCACAGGGCCAATCAGCACTGTCCAGACATATCCAAACAGAGGATCAGGGGAAAATGAAAACTCCTCCTACAAGCTTTACCAGCAACTGATAGAAGTCACAAGACTGCTATATACTGCTGATGAGAAAGGGTATTTATCAGTTTATATTTACTAAAATAAGTGCATTTCTGTGTTATGTGTACTGTGGGAGACTAGATATAGTGAATACAGGGTCCTGGGTTAAGTAACACTTTAAAGTGAAGCTGTGCTTTGCTCATGCCGACCCCATATCATCCTGTTAAAAGTAGAAGAATGTTTAATCTCTTCTGGCAGCCAAATGCAGCCACAGAGGAATGAAGGCAAAGGTAAGTATGGTTGGCTCTCTATTTAACTGCAAGTGGTGTCGTCTACCTGACTGTGCTGTTTGGGCAGGGCTGTATGCATCTCATACATTTTTAATTGCAGATAATATTGGGGTGCCTGGGAGCGGCTCTGCAGCTTACGCATGCATTTTCAAATGTGTATTAACTAAATCCCTGTTTTTAACTCAAACTGTTTGACAGGATAATTTGGTTGGCAGCAGACTGGCTGGTGAGTTGAGCTTGGAATTTTTGTTCCATATGCATCTTAAGCCCCGTACACACGATCGGAATTTCTGATGGAAAAAGCCCAATGGACATTTTCCATCGGAAATTCCGACCGTGTGTATGCCCCATCAGACTTTTTTCCAAAGAATTTCGTCAGAGTTTAGATAGAGAACATGTTTTCTTTTACTCCGATGTGAGTTTGGCCGGGCAAAAGCCTGATCGCTTGTACGGGGCATTAGGCCTGGATGGACCGAAAAATAAAATGTTGGCAGGAAAAGCATCTCTTCATCTGTTTATTTAAGTGTTTGCCTGGGTATCAGATTTATGTGTTGGGATCTCTCCATCACAGTTCTTGGCTTCATTCTTTCTCTTTGAGCATTGGGTGTTCACAGACACTTGTGGGTGTTCCTACTTCTTTGCATTCCCCATACTATAAGGTGAAAGCGCAACGAGGAAAGTTGCAACCCTTCTAATAGCCAGCCCAGATGGATGTACAATATATACCATATATACTCGAGTACAAGCCAAGTTTTTCAGCACAATCTTCCAATGTGGACACTAGTTCTGGTGACCTGGGGAGTCCCCACAGGATTCCCTTGATTTGCAGGGTTTCCCTCTCACTTCATGTTTAGCTATAGGACAGTAAGTGAAGGGAAATCTCCCCAATGGGACACAGATGGCGAAAAAAGAAAAAAAACTGACAGGGGTTATAAACCTCCCTTGCTCTACCTAAAACAAACAAAAACAAACGTAGCACTATACTCTTAGTTAGGGATGAGCTTCGAGTTTGGCGAACAACAAACAATTTGGGGTGTTTGCGGGAAATTCGAAAAGCCGCGGAACACCCTGTTAAAGTCTATAGGAGAAATCTAAAGTGCTAATTTTAAAGGCTAATATGCAAGTTATTGTCCTAAAAAGTGTTTGGGGACCTGAGTCCTGCCCAGCTGGAGCTAGTGACATTTATTATATAGGTGAGGCGGGGCCACCCATCACGTGACCCCGTCCCCCTCTGACGCACCCTCTGCTACGTCACTGGGGAAGCCCTGGGTTCCCCCTTGCGTCAGAGGGGGGTGGGGTCACGTGACGGGTGGCCCCGCCTCAACTATATAAGATATGTCACTAGCTCCAGCCGCGTCATTCGCCGGGCTGTCTCCGGTGGAGACAAGTGGCCGGCGGTGCTGCACTCTGGATCCCGGATGATCTTCTCATCGCTGGAC
Organism: Rana temporaria; assembly: GCF_905171775.1. NCBI lineage: Eukaryota > Metazoa > Chordata > Amphibia > Anura > Ranidae > Rana > Rana temporaria. Next base: position 34,160,024 of record NC_053499.1, on the reverse strand, counting down.
TAGAGAGGAGATCACCCGTCGCTGGATACCGACAACGTTGGAGCGGGGACCAAGAGTGGATTAAATTTGGGGTGGAGTTCCTCTTACATTTGGTGTGTTTGCAGGTTCTGGTGCGAACCGAATAGGGGGGTGTTCAGCTCATCCCTACTCTTAGCGCTCTGACAGGAGATATGCACCCTACTACACATCAGCCACTCTGCCTGTCCTTCCCCTTCACTGCCCATTCAGAGAAAACTTTGTGTTTTGTTTAGGGGTTCACATAATACAAAGCCTTCTGTGATTGTGCAAGAGGAGAGAAGAGGCGGACAAAGTGGCTGCAATCAACTCTGCAGCTGCTGTATCTGAGACCTGAAGACCCAGTGTTGGAGTACCAGAAGTGTATTGATAGTTGTACTCACTGCTCCGAAAAAAGAAATGGTAAATAAAAGAGCTACAGTATTTGTCAGGAGGCATAGTTGGACCCCTCATAAGCCAGCAGATTTTTTTTAAATGCTGCAATTCCTGCAATTCTGGATTCACACTTCTACCTTGTGATAATACAGGTAACGCATTTAACATGCCGAAGGCCCTGTTTACATTAGGCAATTTAGAATCACAGCAAAACTTACAATGTGCTTTTGGACACCATTATTCCTAATGGCACCCCAAACACACTGTGCAATTTTGTCAAGATTGTCACATAAAAATTGCACGAGGCTCAATGCACAACAAGTTGTATAAGCTTCTTTAGACAGCCAAGCCTGTTTGTTTTTTCCTCCATGGGTTGGGCAGAAATCCAGGGGAAGCTGGATGACTCGCTGGCAGCATCACTGAGACCTCCCCCCTGTTTCTAGAATGTACTGAAACCTTCTATAAAGATGGGAGGGGAGGTAAGGTGGAGCTGCCCGGAGTATTTTGGCGGCCATGACCAGTCCCCAACTTAGATTGGCAGGGTACAGGCTCCCTCAAATACTCTGAGTCAGCCCAGCTGGGGAGGAGAGTTTGGGTGGAAGCTGGAGTGTTAGACTGTTGTGGCCTTTGAGCGAGCTCCCCAGTCTGGGGGTAACCTTAGGCCTGGGCTCGGGTGCGGACAGGACCCTCTTGAAGACACACAGAAGAGGTGTCCTGGCCAGGAGGCACTGGGAGCAAGGAGCGAGGAAAGCGGAAAAACACTGCCGGACAAGTCTCCAGGAGGAACAGGAACAGCCAAGAAGGCTGGTAAGTGACAAACAGTCAGGAGGACTGAGAGGCACGCCTGAGAGGACTGAGATGAAGCAGTTTGGGATGGGTGCAGAGCCAATCAGGAGGACCCCGCCTGTGGAATGCACTACCAACCACCATCCGACTGGAGTCGGACCACTTGGCCTTCAGGAGAAAGATTAAAACCCATCTCTTCTGAGGTCAAGGGGTTCCTTACCCATGAAATGGATACAGCGCCCAGAGGCAATTCAGTTTGCATGTGTTGCGCTTTACAAGTCTCTCTCTCTCTCTCTCTGGCTTGAGCAGTGGAAAGAGACATCTTCAGCCAGGAAGGCTGGCAGTAGCTGAAGAGGTGGTACTGGGAGCAGTAGCCACATAAAGGACAGCTTGCACCATGCACCAAACACTTCCATTTTTCTACACCATAGGGGCCCGCAGTCATTGCCTGCAAAGGATTTGCTTTGGGTCTGACAGAGTCAGTGTAAGATCCCCACGTCAGTGTTAGCTGGTCCTGGGAGTGATAGTCTGCAGGCAAGTGTATGTGCTGGATGAAGAGAAGAGATTGTATATACTGGAGTTTATATAGTTAAGTCCCTACCAATTTCCTTCAATCCAGTGGGCATCCCATATGCACCCTATCCCCATCCAAGTTCTATTCCCATATTAAACAAAAACAAAAAAAAGTTGCAAGGACTGCTTCTTGGCTCTGTGTGACTAGATACAGCGCTAAATATGGTAGGGTGTGTTGATAGCCAATTTGAGCTTCCTTAATGTAACATACATTGACTTGCAACATAATGCTTGTTAGCACATCACAAAGATGTAAGCTGACCGTTACCAACTCTCAAAAATCGAAGTTTCAGGTGGACTGACCCTTTAAGTAAATATAAAAGCAAATGACATTTCAGCTTATGCATTGAAGGAAAACACGATCTCCTCTTACTTCCATTTGTCTTTGAGAGATTAATAAAATCATATCAGTGTAATCTTCTTTAGATAGAAAAATATACACTGGATGCAAAATCAAATTCCCGCTTCTATTTATTGTTCTTCCCCTTGTCTAAATTAATCAAACCGATATTAAGATGTCACCAGCAGGCATGTCTGATTCATTTAGTGCTTTAGGGTGCTTCTCCTATTCAGGAAGATTGGATTGTGCGTTCAAAAGAGACTGGCGTGCAGGTGAAGGAACCCTGGCCTTTGTGCCCCGCAGCTTTTCACACATGCCTTAGCTACGTGAACCGATTCAATAAAACGGGAGAGACAGAAGAAAAAGGATGTGGAGGAAATTAATTCCTTGGATTACGTCAGTCCATAACCTATTGTCCGCCTGGTGTGTGGCCTTGGTTTACTCAAAGGTATTTATAGACAGACTGTGAAAAAAGTTATTTCATTACCACGTTTCTGCGGATGTCTTATACTATTACGTAGGTTGGAGTTGCAAGACGAAGGGTACTTGTATTGCTCTTCGTCTATGGTGTGCAACTGTTGCTACCTTAGATTTAAATTTTTTACTTCTAGAATCTTTACTAAAGTGTAGGTAATCCCAAGAACAAAAAAATAAATAAAAAATTGCGTCTTACGGCTTACCACTCTTTAATGTGTTGGCTGCGCTAGTATTTATTAATTAATTTTTTTCAAAATATTTTTTTTTTAACCACTTTCCGACCGGCCGCAGTACATATACTGTGGCTGGTCGGCTCTATTGCGCGAAACATCATATCTGTGCGTAATTTTGTGCAATAGCCAGCCGGGCACGCATGCGACGCAAGCACACTGATTAGCCAAAAGGGGAGGCAATCAGTGGGTCCCACCGGAGGCGATGTCCGCCAGCCACCTGCAATTGCTCCTTAGAGACACAGAGTGGTGATCTGCCAATGTAAACAAGGCAGATTGCCATTCTGACAGGAAAGAACAGAGTGATCTGTGTTTCTGCTAAGCAAGAACACATATCTCTCTGTTCATCCAGTCAGTCCATCCCCCACAGAGTTAGAAAGCATCCCCTAGGGACACACTTAACCCTTTGATTGCCCTTAGTGTTAACCCCTTCCCTGCCAGTGTCATAAGTACAGTAACAGTGCATATTTTTAGCCCTGATCACAGTAATACTGTCACTGGTTCCCCAAAAAAGTATCAAAAATGTCAGCTAGGTGTCCGATTTGTTTGCCGCAATGTCGTAGTCCTGCTAAAAAGTGCCGATCGCCGCCATTACTAGTAGAAATAAAAAGGCATAAAAATATTGCAAACCAATCCATATACGCTTATTGGGATTTTTTAACCAAAAATATGTAGCAGAATACATATTGGCCTAAATTGGTCAAGAAATTCGATTTAGTTTTATTGGGTATGTCTTATAGCAGAAATTTATTTTTTCCAAATGTTCTGCTTTTTTTGTTTTTAGCGCAAAAAAAAACTGCAGAGGTGATCAAATACCACTAAAAGAAAGCTCTATTTGGGGGGAAAAAAGGACATCAATTTTATTTGGGTACAGCGTCGCATCACCGAGCAATTGTCAGTTAAAACAATGCAGTGCTGCATCGCAAAAAATGGCCTGGTCATGGAGGGGGTAAAACCTTTGGACCATATGCCGCACACTGGATCAAATTGGTCTGCATGACTGTCATCGCAGAAGGAAGCCTCTTCTAAAGATGATGCACAAGAAAGCCTGCAAACAGTTTGCTGAAGGCAAGAAGACTAAGGACATGGACTACTGGAACCATGTCCTGTGGTCTGATGAGACCAAGATGAACTTATTTGGTCCAGATGGTATCAAGTGTGTGTGATGGCAACCAGGTGAGGAGTACAGAGACAAGTGTGTGTTTCCTACAGTTAAGCATGGTGGTGGGAGTGTCATGGTCTGGGGCTGCATGAGTGCTGCCAACACTGGGGAGCTACAGTTCATTGAGGGAACCAAGAATGCCAACATGTACTGTGACATACTGAAGCAGAGCATGATCCCCTCCTTTCAGACATTGGGCCGCAGTGCAGTATTCCAACATGATAACGACCCCAAACACACCTCCAAGACTACCACTGCCTTGCTAAAGAAGCTGAGGGTAAAGGTGATTGACTGGCCAAGCATGTCTCCAGACCTAAACCCTATTGAGCATCTGTGGGGCATCCTCAAAATGTAAGGTGGAGGAGCGCAAGGTCTCTAACATCCACCAGCTCTGTGATGTCTTCATGGAGGAGTGGAAGAGGACAGTGAGAACCTGTGATGCTCGGGTTAACTCCATGCCCAAGAGGGTTAAGGCAGTGCTTGAAAATAATGATGGCCACACAAAAAAGACACTTTGGGCCCAATTTGGACATTTTGACTTAGGGGTGTACTCACTTTTGTTGCAGTGCTCCCACACCGCCCCAAAAATACTGCTTGCAAGACCATTTTTCCCATCCTGCAAGCACACTGCCCCAGTGTGAAGGCACTTGGGTTTTCACACTGGGGTGGCTTGGGAGGCAGTTTTCAGGCACTTTACAGGCGCTATTTTTAGCGCTAAAACGCCTGAAAACTGCCTCAGTGTGAAAGGGGTCTTAATGCTGTCAGCAATGGCACCATATGGAAGAGAAATGTCACAAGGCCTGAGCAAGAAAATCATTTCTTTACACGAGAGGGGAAGGCTACAAGAAGATCAGCAAAGCTTTACTTATCAGTCAGAATACTGTAGCAAAATTTAACAGAGATGGAACTGTAACCATGTCACAGAGACGTCCAGGCCATCCACAGAAGTTAAAGGGGTTGTAAAGGTTCGTGTTTTTTCACCTTAATGCATCCTATGCATTAGGGTGAAAAAAACACCTGGCAATCACCGCCCCCCTGCTCTCCGTTTTACTCACCTGAACCAGTTCACCTGCTCGGCGTGTCCCCTGGCGTCCTCTTCTCCACGGAGTCCTGGCGTTGATTAGATAGATTGATAGCAGCACAGCCATTGGCTGTCGCTGCTGTCAATCAACTCCAATGATGTGGGCGCCAGGGGGGCGGGGCTGAGTCATACGCTCGGCGTCTATGGACACCGAGTGTATGACTCGGGAGCGCACCCGCAAGGTAACCCCCTCGGGAGAGCTCTTCTCCAAGGGGGTTATCTAATGCGGGAACGAGACGCAAGAGCCGCCGAGGGACCCCAGAAGAGGATGTTTGGGGTCACTCTGTGCAAAACGAGCTAAGTATAACATGTTTGTTATTTAAAAAAAATAAAGAAGGAACCTTTAGTGTCCCTTTAACAGCTCGACAGGAGTGTCTTCTGATGAGAAGGGTTGAAGAAAATTGTCAAGGAAGTTCACTGCAGTTAGCTAAAGAAGTAGAAAGCCAAACTGGGGCGATTGTTTCCCGTACAGCATACAGTACAGCATACATTGCAGAGAAATGTCGTCCACGAAGGAAGCCTCTCCTAAAGCCCATGCACAAAAAGCCCACCTAGAATTTTCTAGGGCCCATGCAGAATAAGAAGACGACTCCTGGGACTCTGTACCAATGAGACCAAGAGAAATGTTTTTGGAACTGATGGTTTCAAAACTGTATGGTGTCACAAAGGTCGAGGAGTACAAAGAAAAATACATGGTGCCTACAGTGAAACATGGAGATGGCAGTTTCCTTCTGTGGGGCTAAATGAGTGCTGCTAGTGTCGGGGAGCTGCATTTCATTGATGGTATCATGAATTCACAGATGTGCTGCTCTATTGAAAGAGAAGATGCTACCATCACTCCCTGCCCTTGCTCATCGTGCACTTTTCCAACATGACAATGATCCAAAACACACATCTAAGGTCACTGTTGCATTTCTGAAATAGAACAGAGTTAATGTGATTCAGTGGCCACTAGGGTGACCACGTGTCCCGTACTGCCGGGACAGTCCCACATTTTGCAGGTCTATCCCATGCACATTCATTCCAGGACAATACAGTGTCCCGGAATGAAACTGACACAGGCACCCCCCGGGCCAATCTGATGCTCCCAAAAAAGGCCGCCACATCACCGCTTTACTAACTGACAGTACTTGTCCTGGCCGGGAATGCCTGGAGGAGCACAATCTCACCCCCTGCTTGTTATTGGAGACATCATAAATCCCGCCCCTTGTGTCCAATCACTGTGCTGTGATTCGTTACAGCACAAGCTGATTTTTGGGAAGGGAGGGTGTCCCTGAATGGTAGTTTGGAAATGTGGTCACCCTAGTGGCCACTGGCCAAGTATGTCTCCTGAATCTGATCTGAACCCAATTGAACACCTATGGGGAATTCTGAAGAGCTGGGCATCACTCTCCATCCAGCATCCAGGCTCTTGAAGAATGGAAAAAGATAGATGTTGCAATATGTCGCCAACTTGTTCATTCCATGCCTAGAAAACTTGCTGCTGTCCTTACAAATCATGGAGGTCATACAAAATTCTAGATGTAGTAGTTTTTGTTGTGGGGTGTATTCATTTTTGCATCAACTAATTTGATTTTGTAATCAAAGTTATATTATTAACCATACTTTCATGTAATAAGCTAAACAAATGTTCTATAAAACTTGGGACTAGTAATCTTACTAAGATTTTAGTCTGACTGTTACAAGATATTTAGTTGTAACGCGGCATATACAGCATTGGAAATCGTTAATAAGAGTTAACTGCCAAGAACCATTTCTGCAGAGTTCCCTCCAGGGTGGCAGCTGTTGCTACTAGTTACACACACCAAACTGCTGTGCTGATTAAAGAATTAAATTAGAAGTAATGTCACACACTGGTTTATCCATCTCCATTAATCTGCTTCTGATTCAAAAAGTATTAAAGTAACTTTGGCTAAATTAGTTTCCACATCTTACCTTAAGACATCTGGATCTGCTTATTTAATTAATATTCTCAGTGCCATACACAAATTCACACAGTTCTGATAACTTAGAGAAAAACTTTTAATTTTCAGGAATATATGTTCAATTATTTGTTTATTGCTACAGTAGAAAACAAGTCCCTCTATGTTTCCTGTTTGTCTGTTTATGCTGTACCTGCTATCTCCTGTACTGTCAATTGCTAGTATAAAGTATATGCAAACCCTAACCATGTAAAACAACCCATTCAGTTTAAAATAAAAATGAAAGGCAAAACATTTGTGTATAGATATAAAAAAAGAAAATACATTATACACATTGGGGCAGATCCACAAAGATCTGCACCGGCGCAGCGTATCTGAGATACGCTACGCCGCCGTAACTTACCTGGCTTTGGTTTGAATCCTGAAAGAATTTGCGCCGTAAGTTACGGCGGAGTAGTGTATCTCTCGCGGCGTAAGGGCCGGAATTCAAATGCGGTGAGTAGGGGGTGTGTTTCATTTAAATGAAGCGCGTCCCCGCGCCGAACGAACTGCACATGCCCCGTCCGTCATACATGTGAGAATGCATTAAAAACCCCCTTTTTTTGAATATAACTAATAGTGATACAGTCAATCAAAATTATTGTATCCAAATAGAATGTGAATGACACCGCTTTATACGGCTTTTAAGTAGCAGAAAATGCTTCCATTGGCTATGAATCCAGCAGATATAGGGCCAGATTCACAAATGAGATACAACGGCGTATCTCCTGATACGCCGTCGTATCTCTGTTTCTATCTATGCGACTGATTCATAGAATCAGTTACGCATAGATAGCCATAAGATCCGACAGGTGTAATTGTTTTACACTGTCGGATCTTAAGATGCAATACCGCGGCCGCCGCTGGGGGGAGTTTGCGTTGTAAACCAGCATCGGGTATGCAAATTAGGAGTTACAGCGATCCCCGACGGTTTTTCACGTTCGTTATTCGCGTACGCAAAGAAAGCTTGTCAAGTTTCTCGACAAGCCTAACAAGGAACTCGTCGAGGAAAACGATGAACCCTAATGCCTCGTACACACGATCGGAATTTCCGATGGAAAAAGTCAGATGGAATTTTTTAATCGGATATTCCGACCGTGTATATGCCCCATCTGACTTTTTCCGTCGGAAATTCAGACGGAGTTAGAAAGAGAACATGAAATTCCGTTCCTCTGTATGGAACTCCGATGGCGAAAAAAACACGCATGCTGGGAAACAATTTGACGAATGCTTGGAAGCATTAAACTTAATTTTTCTAGGCTCGTCGTAGTGTTATACGTCACTGTGTTTTTTGACGGTCGGAATTTGGTGTGTCCATGTGTATTCAAGACAGCTTGAACAGAATTCCGTCGGAAAAACCCATCAGAGTTTATTCTGACGGAAACTCTGATCGTGTGTACAGAGATGCATCTATAGCTTTTGTTATATATAAAAAAAAGCTCCTGCTTCTAACTTTTTATTATGTACACATGTTTTATGATCTATTTTCTTAGCTACCAAATGAGAACAATAGGACTTTACATGTACCTTGCAGGGTCTAATAAATACACATACTAAATAGGCTTAAAAGATAAACACATTTTTATTTTCCATATACAAATGGTTAAGTCTATCCAGGATGTGTTGGTCCTGGCTGAAGAATCTAGAAAACTGGCCCATTTTCTCAATTCTTCAGCCAGGACCAACACATCTTGGATAGACTTACAGTAATTGTGGTTTTAACCAGTTGTATTCAACTTTTTTAAAGCTACAGTAACCATCTGTATATGGAAAAAAATTTTTTAAAAAAAAATGTAACGCCTATTTGGTATGTGTAATTATTAGACCCTGCAAGGTACATGTAAAGTTCCACCCCATTTTTGTTCTCAGGCCTCCTACACACGACCGTTTTCCTCGACAGATTCCATCAAGAAACTTGGTGGGAGAGCTTTTTTTGCCGAGGAAACCGGTCGTGTGTATGTTTTTCATCGAGAAAACTGTCGAGAAACTCGATGAGAAAAAAAGAGAACAAGTTCTCTTTTTTCTCATCGGGAGTCTCAATTTCCTCGTCGTGTTCCTCGTCGGGCTGGTTTCGATGAGAAACACATTTGTGTGTATGCTAAGAAACCTGCGCATGCTCAGAATAAAGTATGAGACGGGAGCGCACCTTCGGTAAAAGTAGCGTTTGTAATGGAGATAGCACATTTGTCACGCTGTAACAGACTGAAAAGTGCAAATCGCCTCTTACCAAACTTTTACTTAACACGCAGTAACATGAGATTAGCAAAAGCAGCCCCAAGGGTGGCGCCAGTGGAATCGAACTTCCCCTGCCGTTGTATGCGTTGTACGTCACCGCGTTTGAGAACAAGGAGATTTGGTCTTGACAGTGTGTACGCAAAGAAAGCTTGTCAAGTTTCTCGACAAGCCTAAAAAGGAACTCGTCGAGGAAAACAATGTTTCATTTACGACGAGTTCCTCGGTCGTGTGTACGAGGCCTCATTCGGTAATTGTTTTATATGGGATGGTACCTTTGTAGGGTCATAATTGCCTCACATTTAACCGCCATACTCTTCTAACATATTTTCTTAGCTAGATTGAACAATCTGGTAGATTTATTTTTGTAGTTCAGTATGATGTGGAATAAATTCAAAAGAAAGGTAGAAAAGTTGAAGAGTATACAATAGTGAATTACTTATGTGCTGCTCTAGAGAGACCTACGAGGCATGAGTAAAAGAAAAAATAATTATATTTACAGCAGAAGGTCATATATAGACTATAGAAGAAACAAGTTGAGTGCAGAATTTCCTCAGCAAGTGGCAAGACATCATAATACACTTTAGACCTGATATAAGGATTTGCTCCAGTCAGTGGAAATCGTAAAACTACAGTTAGGGGGCCTTGAAATGCCGACACTGAGGTTATGATAAAGCAAAAAATATCTTATCCAGCAATGTGTTTTGCGATTCTGCCAAGCTACCTTCCAATAAAAGCAGGCAGGGAGATGACTGCTACTGTTTAAAGCAGACGGAAGGTTTATGTGGTTTACCACTAACTGCCAGAAAAGTTTTCCAGCCATCATCAGCAGGTATGATGTGCACCCCCATGGCCTACAATATCTGCAATCAATTAACATGGATGTTCTGAAGATGACATGGCAAGGAAAAACAGTTGCAAAGAGAAATCTCATGAAGAAATACATGGCAAAAATCACAGGGCTATTATCATACTGCACCAGTCACCCCTGAATAAGTGATGCTCTTTTTTGAAAGCTTACATAGCGAGTCCTGATCTCAAATTGAAGGACCTAACCCAAGGAATCCAAGCAAGCAACCCAGCTTCCAAAGAGTTCCACAGTAAATATCTGCAAATTAAGTATTGTACTGACCTAAACCTTTTTCAAAAACTATTAGTAAAATCAAATACAGGTGCTTATTACCAAAGACAGTCCACAATATTTTGGTAGTAGAGTAGATAGAGAAATTAAGTATGCAAACTTGATTCAGATTAATAGAAGTAGCATACAAATAATTGAAATACAATGTGGAAATGAATATAGGTTTTTACATTTTAAACAAAGATATGATTTAAAGTTGATAAAATAATAATTAATAGTGCGCTAAAACCAACCTATTAATATTGCACAGTGCTTAGTAATTAGTATATTTCTAAATGCATAAAGCTGTTTAAAGTGTTACTAAACCCACAACAGTAAAATCAGTCTGTGTATGTAGTAAAGCATGCTTGTTATACTCACTGTAGAACATAAGGACTTAAAGTGATATTAACCACTTAACGCCCGCCGCACGACTATTTTCGTCCGCAAAATGGCACAGACAGGCAGAAGGGCGTATATATACGTCCTTGCCTTCTAGCGGGTAGGGGGTCCGATCGCGACCCCCCCCCCCCCCCCCTGTGTGGGGCGGGCGGATTCCCGCGGGGAGCGATCCGGGACGACGGCTATTCGTTTATAGCCGCTCCGTCGCGATCGCTCCCCGGAGCTGAAGAACGGGGAGAGCCGTGTGTAAACACGGCTTCCCCGTGCTTCACTGTGGCGGCGTATCGATCGAGTGATCCTTTTTATAGGGAGACTCGATCGATGACGTCAGTCCTACAGCCACACCCCCCTACAGTTGTAAACACACACTAGGTGAACCCTAACTCCTACAGCGCCCCCTGTGGTTAACTCCCAAACTACAACTGTAATTTTCACAATAAACAATGCAATTTAAATGCATTTTTTGCTGTGAAAATGACAATGGTCCCAAAAATGTGTCAAAATTGTCCGAAGTGTCCGCCATAATGTCGCAGTCACGAAAAAAACCACTGATCGCCAATAGTAGTAAAAAAAAAAAAAAAATAATAAAACTATCCCCTATTTTGTAAACGCTACAAATTTTGCGCAAACCAATCGATAAACGCTTATTGCGATTTTTTTTTACCAAAAATAGGTAGAAGAATACGTATCGGCCTAAACTGAGGGAAAAAATATTGCATTGTTTACAAAATTGTCGCTCTATTTTTGTTTATAGCACAAAAAATAAAAACCGCAGAGGTGATCAAATACCACCAAAAGAAAGCTCTATTTGTGGGGAAAAAAGGACGTAAATTTTGTTTGGGAGCCACTTCGCACGACCGCGCAATTGTCTGTTGAAGCGACGCAGTGGCGAATTGTAAAAACGCCTTTAGGCATTTAGCAGCATATTGGTCCGGGGCTTAAGTGGTTAAAGCGGTGGTTCCCCCTTAAAAACGACTTTTTCTTATTCCACTGCCCCCCCACATTCCATCACGATTAAGGCTCTTATTATTTTTTTCATGCTGTACATACCTTAGTACAGCATATTCACCCGTGCATCCGGGTTGCGAGTCCCGCGGGAGTGGGCGTTCCTCACATGCTGGTGATTGACGTTTTGCCCAAAAACAAGCTCCCCCCCCGTCGCGTAAGCCGCGTCACGATTGGCGAAAGGAGCCGAATGGCGATGCGCATGCGCAGTATATCGCCGACTCGCCGTTCGGCTCCTTTCGCCAACCGTGACGCGGCTTACGCGACGGGGGGAGCTCGTTTTTGGGCAAAACGTCACTCACCAGCATGTGAGGAACGCCCACTCCCGCGGGACTCGCAACCCGGATGCACGGGTGAATATGCTGTACTAAGGTATGTACAGCATGAAAAAAATAATAAGAGCCTTAATCGTGATGGAATGTGGGGGGGCAGTGGAATAAGAAAAAGTCTTTTTTAAGGGGGAACCACCCCTTTAAGTTTAAATAAGATAAATACATTTTAGGTGCACCTAAACGTATACTAGTTTGACAAATTATTTATGAGCCCAGAGATTTCAATAAATGCACAACCTCCTATAAAGTATAACAGAAAAGTGTACAGGCCACAAGGGGGCAGTGAGCAGAGTTTAAAGGTGCAAAAAATCAAAGAATCAAAAAAATACAAAATGTATTGATACATAAACAGTATAAAACGACCTATATAATTAGGGCTATAGATAGCCCAATGGTCATTTTACAAAAGAATGGTTGCCTCTACATGTTTCACCACAAATGTGGCTTCTTCTGGAGCTTGTGTAGGACCTTTATTTTAAAACATTACCACCTGTTGAATGGTCACGATTCCGGATACTCCTCAAGACCCACCAAGAGATCCAATGGGGGACGTCTGTGCCACAAGAGCAAAAGGAAAACAGTTGCCCTATATTATTTCAAGAAGTTCTAGCAAATTGATTGATCAATATTTAATATTTCCCCATAAACGGACTTCATCCATTACCAGCATACTTCAAGGTGCTTGTACCCTCCAAGCATTTCCTTTATTTCACTTTGCCACCATTGCTTGACTCAGTGCCTGAGAATGACACCATATACTCAGGGAGGATCAAAGAAATTTGTTCTGTCCCAAGGGATTAAACCTTTTTGGGAAATGAGTATTGAGCCTCACCAACAGCAGGCTAAGTGGCCATTTAACATTACGACTTTTCACACATTTTGTTTGATGCACCTGTAATGTATTTAGCTTTTTTAAACTAAAGGTTGCACTAGAATTTAAAGTGAGTTAATTGTAGTAAAACAATCTATATAATTAATATACAACACCACATGTGAACTAATAGTGATAAATTATATTAAATATAGTCCATAAATCCTCAGCTGGATAAGTGACACTGGAAATAGGATCCGGCCAGCGTCAGAAATAGTGTCAGAAATAGTGTATTAATAAAGGAAGAAGTCCAATGACTGAATAAGTGAAAAAAATCAAATGGTGATTTTTAAAATAGGAGATCCACCACCACTTATGACAAGGGGCTTACCGAATGGATTGGACCCAGAAGGGCATATACCCACTAGGCCCATCAAGCTTGTATAGATGATACACTGGAAAGGGTACGCCACAGATCTCTCACAATCTGGTATTCTTGATAAAAACTTCAGACAAACAATTCAGGAGTAGTTCATGCCAAGCAATGGTATACAGCAAATCCCAAAGGGAGGCATATCAGATATCCAAACGATGGGTATGAAAAAGAAGAAATTGGAGTGCACATAGCATAATTCCGTATAAATAACACAAAATGTATTTAAAAGAGAAAAACTCACATTTTGCAGTGATAAAACAAGCTCATAAAATTAGGGTAGCAATGACAACAGCAGTGACCCCAGATGAAGTTCTTTTTGTAACAAAACATGTCGGGAAGGACTGCTGTTGTCATTGCTACCCTAATTTTATGAGCTTGTGTTATCACTGCAAAATGTGAGTTTTTCTCTTTTTGACGCTGGCCGGATCCTATTTCCAGTGTCACTTATCCAGCTGAGGATTTATGGACTATATTTAACCACTTGAGACCCGCGCTATTGACAAAATACGTCAACAGCGCGGCTCTCAAGTGCCAACAGGACGTCTTTGGACGTCATTTAATAGCATTACCCGCACGCGCCACTGGGGGCGCGCAGCGGGTAAACACTGTCCCGGCGATGCGTGTACCTGGCGGCCGCGATGTCCGCCGGGTACACGCGATCGTCGGTAAGACAGCAGGGACGTGGAGCTCTGTGTGTGAACACAGAGCTCCACATGCTGTCAGAGGAGAGGAGACCGATCTGTGTCTCTTGTACATAGGGACACAGCATCGGTCACCTCCCCCAGTCACCCCCCTCCCCCACACAGTTAGAACACACCCAGGCTACACATTTAACCCCTTCCTCACCCCCTAGTGTTAACCCCTTCCCTGCCAGTCACATTTATACAGTAATTAGTGCATTTTTATAGCACTGATCGCTGTATAAATGTGAATAGCGCCAAATTTGTGTCAAAAGTGTCCGATACGTCCGTCGCAATATCGCAGTCCCAATAAAAATCGCAGATCGCCGCCATTACTAGTAAAAAAAAAAAATAATAAAAAAAATCATAATTCTGTCCCCTATTTTGTAGGCGCTATAACTTTTGCGCAAACCAGTCGCTTATTGCGATTTTTTTTTATACAAAAATACGTCTAAAAATACGTATCGCCTTAACTGAGAAATTTAAAAAAAAAAAATTGGGATATTTATTATAGCAACAAGTAAAAAAAAATATTTTTTTTTTAAATTGTCGCTCTTTTTTTGTTTATAGCGCAAAAAATAAAAAACGCAGAGGTGATCAAATACCACCAAAATAAAGCTCTATTTGTGGGGAAAAAAGGACGTCAATTTTGTTTGGGAGCCACGTCGCACGACCGCGCAAATGTCAGTTAAAGCGACGCAGTGCCGTAAGCTGAAATTTTGCCTGGGAACGAAGGGGGTTTATGTGCCCAGTAAGCAAGTGGTTAATATAATTTATCACTATTAGTTCACATGTGGTGTTGTATATTAATTATATAGATTGTTTTACTACAATTTACTCACTGTTAGCGCTACACTTTTTCCACAATATTTTTAAGCAAATTTTGATCTCCCTTGTTGTGTTAGCTGCTCCATTTATTTATCATTAGATAGGGCGGTATTTTTTCTTTTTTAATTTTTTGCACTAGAATTTAAAGCCAGGAAGGGGCTGGAATTAAACCCAATTCAAGGGCAGAAGTTGGCTTTGACCTTATTTTTCTGCTGCTTGAAAAGCTTTAGAACAGTGATGGGGAACCTTGGCACCCCAGATGTTTTGGAACTACATTTCCCATGATGCTCAACTACACTGCAGAGTGCCTGAGCATCATGGGAAATGTAGTTCCAAAACATCTGGGATGCCAAGGTTCCCCATCACTGCTTTAGAAGCTGCTGCATTGCATATGAATAGGATAGGCCGTGTCCACAAAAATCCAAAGAAAAGCAAAGCATTTCAGTCCTGAGTTCCTAGCACTCATAAGCACTATTAAATCAAAAAATCTGTTAAAAGTGAATTTACAAATGCTGACGTTCGCTGGGAATACATTCAAAATACCAAAAAAGGTTCCAAGGGTCAAATGCAGGAAACAGAAGACCATTCAGAAAAGCCCTTAGGGTGCCTAATGTGCTTATAAATGCTAATGATATAATTTTGGCCCTGCTGAACGTCCATAGTAACTTTATAATGATTGGGGGCAAAGGAGAATATGACTTAGTAACCATCAAAGAATAAATAAAGATCGTACCTGCCAATGTGTTTGCATATTTAGTAAATGAAACCAAACCTTTGGCTGTAGATGAACTTTTTTTTTTTTTCCAAGGAGATGAATGCGCCAGGGACTATATTCAAAATAAACTAATTATGAGGACATTGAAAACTACTACTTGCTCAGGATCAATTCAGGATACGTACATCGGAATGGTAAGCTGAGTACGGGATGTACTTAGGATGCCACGCCATGATTCTGTGTCTTGCTGTCAAGGCAAGTCTATGTCTAAATTAGGTAGCGCTTTCCTTGTCATATATTTGTTTTATTGCCAATCACAAGCCTGATCGTCTGTGCATCTGTATTTAGAGTAAACGTTACCATGGAAACAATTACCATGCCTTAATTGATATACGTGGAGTCATGTAGCTCAGATGTAACACAAGCATAATATCGTAATCTCTGCAAATTAAAAACGAAAAATCTTGACAGCAGATTACTAGAAAAATGTGTACGATGTTTGCACTGGGGAATATATATTTTTAATTTTTTTGCTGTATGTGGGCAGTCAGATACTGGGGCCTTATAAAACAAGCCTGATATTTACTCCCACACCTTCTGTCTAGAATATTTCATTATAAGCAGAAACGTTCCCTGGTCCCAGTTTTTTTCTAGACAAAAATATTTGGAAGTAGATATTGGGTAAGTGAAAGATATTCCTAAAGGGAAAATATAGAAGTATTGTACCTGAGCACATATTCAAGTATAATTGCATTTTTAACCTTAAAAAGACTGCACAATGACTTGTTTGTGTATATATATATATATATATATATATATATATATATATATATATACATACATATACACACACAGGCAGTACCCAAGTTACTAACACCCGAGTTACGAATGACTCCTACTTACAAAAGGCCTCAAATCCCGGCCACTTGTGCTCCATGCTGGTCCTGGATACCTCCGAGCACCTTCGGACACAGCCCACACTGCAGTACTACATGTACTTCATGGCCAGAAGAGCCCCAGATAACATAACAAGCGCCCGGAACATCCCACATCCATGCACAGGCAGAAGTTACACTTACAAATGCAGTGTTGCGACTTACGAACAACTTCGACTTACGAATAAGCCTACAGTCCTTATTGTGTTCGTAACTCGGGGACTGCCTGCATATATATATATATATATATATATATATATATATATATATATATATACATACACAGACTGTATTACTGTAACAAAAGTATTGGAACGCCTGCCTTTACAAGTGCATGAGCTTTAATGGCATCCCAGTCTTAGCCCGCCCTTTGCAGCTATAAAAGCTTCAACTCTTCTGGGATGGCTGTCCATAATATTTAGGAGTGTATCTATATAAATGTTTGACCATTCTTCCAAAAGCGCATTTGTGAGGTCAGGCACTGATGTTAGAGAGAGGGCCTGGTTTTCAGTCTCTGCTCTAATTCGTCCCAAAGGTGTTCTATCAGGTTGAGGTCAGGACTCTGTGTAGGCCAGTCAAGTTCCTCCACCCCAAACTCGCTCATCCACGTCTTTATGGACCTTGCTTTGTGCACTGGTCCAAATCATTTGGTTGAGTTGGGATTTTGATGTGGGGTTGTTTTTCAGTGGTTGGGCTTGGCCCCTGTAGTTCCAGTGAAGGGAACACTTAAGGAGTCATCATACCAAGACATTTTGGACAATTTCATGCTTCCAACTTTGTGGGAACAGTTTGGGGATGACCCCTTCCTGTTCAAAAATGACTGCACACCAGTGCACAAGGCAAGGTCCATAAGGGTGAATTAGAGCGGAGAGTGCAAGCCAGGCCTTCTTGTCCACATCAGTCTCTGACTTCACAAATGCGCTTCTGGAAGAATGGTCAAACATTTCCATAGACACACTCCTAAACTTTGTGGATAGCCTTCCCAGAAGAGTTGAAGCTGTTATGTCTCAATACTTTTGACAATATAATATTGACCTTATCCTTTCTCTGTCAGTTAAATATAAAATATTGTATATGAATAATTCACATTTACTATTTCCAGCCTGATTTACTAATTTCACATTAACAATGCACTGTCAGAGAGCATATCATTGATGCTTTGAGCTCACAAGAAGTGGGTTGAATAATAACAGGTGCCATTCAACCTTGACGAGAACTGGTGCTGCAACACAGAAGAAATATTGCTTGGTATACTTGGGGGGGTTCAGGAAAAAACTTATATGGACATGTAGTTTCAAATGGACATTAAGTAAAAGACAAAATTTTAATAATACATAGACATTTTCTTTTAAATAAAGTTTTTGCCATATATACAACTGATTATTGTAAGCATCTCTGGCAGTATTATATGGTTTTTAGAAGCCCTGTAACTCAAACTTTTGCCTGACAGTAGCCGATAAGGTTTGGGTTCAAGGCAAAATTTGCAGGTTCTAGATTTGTGGTCCCGGTATATTTATGTGTAGATTCATCTGGGTGAGTTTTTTTTAATAAAGCATAGTGTACTGTGCAGCTTTTGAACTATGGTCATAAAATACATAAAGGAGTGCCGGACCAAAATCGGATAAAAGAGTCCATGATAACTTTAACTGTTGCTAAAAAAAAAGAAATAAGCAACATGTTTGTACTACATCACTCCCCTCTTTATCAGGGCTCAACACAAGATAAATGTATCCTATCCTACAATGTATCCCTTACCAATTCACATGGGAGGGACGGGATCTGGGGGTCCCCTTGTTAAAGGGGGCTTCCAGATTCCGATAAGCCCCCCTCTCACAGACCCCCACAACCACGGGCAAGGGTTGTGGGGATGAGGCCCTTGTCCCCATCAACATGGGGACATGGTGCTTTGGGGTCCAGACCCTTAAGCATCCTCCCCATGTTGAGGGCATGTGGCCTGGTACGGTTCAGGAGGGGGGCCGCTCTCTTGTCCCCCCTTCTTTTCCTGCGGCCTGCCAGGTTGCGTGCTTGGATAAGGGTCTGGTATGGATTTTTGGGGGGACCCCTACACCATTTTTTTAAATCTTGGCGTGGGGTTCCCCTTAAAATCCATACCAGACCTGAAGGACCTGGTATGGAATTTGGGGGGACCCCCAAAGGGCCTGGTAATGGACTGAGGGGGAATCCATGCCTTTTTTTTTCAATTAATTTTATCTGTATTGCTGGGACCCGACAATTCATTACAGCCGTTAAATGACTTTTTTCCTTTAGAAATGTTGTTTTCCTGCAGGGACTGTTCTAAACACGGGAAAAATGCATCACTTTACAGGCATACTAAAGAAATCCCCCAGATATGAAATATAAAGGAATATTTAACTTTTATTGTTTCACTTTAAGCATTATTAAAATCACTGCTCCTAAAATAACGCAGTTTTTAAAACTTTTTTTTGCATTTATATATCTCCCCTGGGGCGGGACCCGGGTCCCCAAACACTTTTTATGACAATGCCATGCATATAAGCCTTTAAAATTAGCACTTTTGATTTCAAATATATAGAAACTGCTGGATAATCCTCTGCCACCAGATTGTGTGACCAGTAGTTGGTAAATTGAAGTACAGCTACACAGTACCAGAGCCTTTAAGCTATCCGGCAGTACTGTGAGGGTAAATTGGTTTAGGTGCGTCCTTCAAATGAGTCCCCAGGCTCTTCCTGAGAAACCAGCCTTCCGCTTGGTTCTCTCCAAGAAAAGTTCTCCCCTGGGTCTTCTTAGTTGCTCGACTTCTTCCTGCAGGCAAGACAGCACAGGACCACCTCTGGACCAGTAGACCCCCCAGCCAGACTTCTGGGCCTACGTGTATCAACATAGCCTTGGGCCAGCAGGGCCCGAGGTAGAAGAGAGCAGCTGTCACATACCTTCCTTAGGCCAGGAGGGCCATGAGGTCAGAGAGCGCGAATCATGTGGCTTCTGTCCCTTAATATGCTCTCCTAGAATGCGCAGCTACAAAGAAGCTGCTGATTGGGCTGTTTCTGGGGAAAGAATAGCCAATACACTTAGCCTGCTGTATTTCTTACACCGGCCTGTGGTGACAATTACACCTACTGGCAACAGTGAGAAATGCACACAACACGGCTAAACTGGAACAGAAGCTAATTTATCTTTGAATTAAAATTTCTGAACTATTTACAATTCAGAACAACACTAAATTTACATATTTAAGAATCTATTTTTCACATATCTTATATTTGGGATTCATAAACTTAATACTGAAAATATGAGATTTGTATATTTTTCAATGTTCTGTACTGAATAAAGTAGCCGATGAAATACAGTATGCCTGTAATGAGCTCATTTTCCTTACATTGATGTTAAGCAGGAGGTTTGGCATTAATCCACCCACTTTGTTTTCCCTGAAATCCAACACAAATTTCAGGCTTGGCTTTACACCGAAAGATTCCAGTGGCAGAATTCAATTTTCTATTAATTGTTCTGACTTCAGATAGTTTTTCACTAATCCTACCAATTGTATTACAGTTTCTGGTTGTTTTGTGCCCTGGAGATGTTATTGGAAAACAGTTTTAAGGAAACACTGCACTCGTTATCACCTGATCAAGAAGCTTGGAGACTGTATTTATATTGTAGACATAATTTAAAATGTAGGTTTGTCTATAGATTTGGTTAGTATTTTAGGAATATTAAAGTTAAATATTAATATTAAAGTCTTATGCTCAATAATAAGGAAAGCCAAGTATGCTTACAATGTAAACCACTTCAATTCAGGGCATTTTCACCCATTTTCTGCCCAGACCATTTTTTAGTTTTCAGCGCTTGATTGTTAATTGCAAGGTCATGCAACACTGTACCCACAAATAGAGCTTTCTTTTGGTGGTATTTGATCTGCGTTTTAATTTTTTGCGCTATAAACAAAAGAAGAGCGACAATTAAAAAAAAAAAACACAATAAAATGTTTTCTTTTTGCTATAATAAGTATCACATTTAAATAAAAAAATTTGTATCAATTTTTTACCTCCGTTTAGGCTGATATGTTTTCTACATATTTTTGGTTAAAAAAAATGCAATAAGCGTATATTGATTGGTTTGTGCAAAAGTTCTAGCCTCTACAAAATAGGGGATAGATTTATGGCATTTTTATTCATTTAGATTTTTTACTAGTATTGGCGGCGATCTGTGATTTTTATTGTGACATTGCGACAGACATATCGGACACTTTTGACACAGTTCTATAAAAATGCACTGATTACTGTGTAAATGTGACCGGCAGGGAAGGGGTTAAAACTAGGAGGCGTCAAGGGGTTAATTATGTGTCCTAGGGAGTGATTCTAACTGTAGGGGGTGGGGACTCATAAGGGGAGGAGACCGATCTGTGTTCCTCTGTACTAGGAACACACATTGGTCTCCTCTCCTCTGAAAGGATATGGATCTGTGTGTTTACACACACAGATCCACGGTCCTGCTGTATTCACAGGCAATCACGGGTGCTCTGGGCCCCGTGCGATGCACGTGCACGCACCGCATAGACAGCCGGGAAGCCCAGGACATCATATGATGCCCGCCCAGGATGGCAGATCCCTCTTGCGGATGTCATATGTACATGGGCAGGATGGGACGTAGTTAAAGTGGTATTAAAGGTTCAGGTTTAAAAAAAAAAAAATTAACAAAAGTCATACCTATGTTTTGCACAGAGCAGCCCCGATCCTCCTCTTCTTTGGTCCCCGCCGGCACTCCTGGTCCCTCCCCCTTGACTAGTGCCCCCAATAGCAAGCCACTTACTATAGGGGCACTGGTGCATGCTCATTCCCAAGCCCTACTCTATAAGACCCACAGAGCCATGGCTCAGCCCCACCCCTGCTCTCTTCTCATTGGCTTACTGTCGGTGATTGACAGCAGTGGGAGCCAATGGTTCCCGCTGCTGTCTCAGTCTATGAGGAGAGGGAGTCCCAGGACAGCTGAGGCTCTTTTGCACACTGCTGGATCAAAAGGGGGCTCTGGTGAACATTAGTAGGTGCTGTAGGGTGAGCAGTACAAAGGAGTTTTTTTACCTTCATGCATAGAATGCATGAAGGTAAAAAACCTTCTGCCTTTACAACCATTTTAATTAGAGGGTGTTTTATTAGTGCACAACATTTATATGCCACATGAAGAGGGGAAACATCTCTTGGAGGTTTTTTTTCCTTTTGTCACGCCCAAAAATGCCAACAGAAGTAAGACAGGCAGCCCAAGACTTACTAATAAGCATTTTCTGTTAATGTGGCCCTCCCGGTTTAAAGCCCAACTCCATAAATACAGAAAAGGACACCCTATCCTTAGATGCTGCTTAAGGATAAACTAAATGGGTTTCTAAAACCTAAATATTAATAATTTAAATTATGCTGAAATGGTTACTCAGATAATCAGTTACCCATATCATTATTATTATTATGTAGGCAATGTCTGGACAAGGCAAATCCAGCACCCAGGGCAATGATGCCAAACTGTGCCCCCCACACCATTCATGATGTGCAAGCAGGTTTTTATTTTTTGCTCTCTAAACCAAAAAAAATGAAACTTTTGGCAAAAATGAAAATGTTTTACTTTTTGCTATAATAAATCCCCCCCCCAAAAAAATAAAAATAATATATATATATATATATATATATATATATATATATATATATATATATATAAAAATCTTCCTTAGTTTAAGCCGATATGTATTCTACATATTTTGGTAAAAAAATCACCATAAGCGTATATTGATTGGTTTGCGCAAAAGTTATACCGTCTATATAATAGGGGATATGGCATTTTTTTTACAAAAGTTATACCGTCTATAGGGTTGTCCCGATACCACTTTTTTAGGACCGAGTACAAGTACCGATACTTTTTTTCATGTACTCGCCGATACCGAATACCGATGCTTTTTTTTAAATGCAGCCACGTTTCCCCAAATGCAGCCTTGTGTCCCCAAATGCAGCCTTGTCCCTTAATTCAGCCATGTCTCTTAATTCAGCCATGTCCCTTAATTCAGCCATGTCCCTAAATTCAGCCATGTCCCTTAATTCAGCCATGTCCCTTAATTCAGCCATGTCCCTTAATTCAGCCATGTCCCTAATGCAGCCATGTCCCTTAATTCAGCCATGTCCCTAAATTCAGCCATGTCCCTTAATTCAGCCATGTCCCTAAATTCAGCCATGTCCCTTAATTCAGCCATGTCCCTTAATTCAGCCATGTCCCTAAATTCAGCCATGTCCCTTAATTCAGCCATGTCCCTAATGCAGCCATGTGCCCCTAAATTCAGCCATGTCCCTAATGCAGCCTTGTGTCCCTAAATTCAGCCATGTCCCTAATGCAGCCTTGTGTCCCTAAATTCAGCCATGTCCCTAATGCAGCATTGTGTCCCTAAATTCAGCCATGTCCCTAATGCAGCCTTGTGTCCCCTAAGACAAAGCCAAGTCAATCCCCCCCTCCCCCCGCCGCTGCCGACATCTAGTTACTATGCGCTGGGGTTACACAACAGCTGTCATTTGCATTTGAATAGCTGTGTGTTTCCCCGCCGCACCGTCATGTATAGCCCCTCCCCCTTGCCCAGAAACTTTGATAGACAGGTCACCCGTCGTATCAAAGTGCCCGGGCAAGGGGGAGGGGCTATACATGACGGCGCGGCGGGGAAACACACAGCTATTCAAATGCAAATGACAGCTGTTGTGTTCTCCCAGCGCATAGTAACTAGATATCGGCAGCGGCGGGGGGAGGGGGGAATTGACTTTGCTTTGTCTAAGGCGGCAACAGCTCTCCTCTCCCCCATACGAGGACTGCTCTGCTCCGCTCTCCGCCCCCTCTCCACCCGCACTCCACCCCCTCTCCACCCGCACTCGGGAAAAAAAATTCTATCTGGCATCGGGAGTATTTGCGCGAGTACAAGTACTAGCGCAAATACTCGGTATCGGTCCAGATACCGATACTAGTATCGGTATCGGGACAACCCTAGTCTATATAATAGGGGATATGGCATTTTTTTTATTAGAAATGGCAGCAACATTATGGCGGACACATCGGACACTTTTGACACTATTTTGGGACCATTGTCATTTATACAACTGTGCAACGCGTTCCCAGAGACTGGGAGGTTACAAAATCCTGTTCCTGGAGAACGTGTTGGTGAGGCTTCGGTCAGTCAAAGAAGGAGCGGCGGAGAAGGTGGCCGTCTGACCTATGCGTTCAGACAATTTTTTAGTCCACAACCCCAAGGTATGACCGGTTCCAGCAACCATCGCCAGCGTCTGTTTTACATGGCGCTTTTTGGAAATGTCAGATCCCTTCAAGACTGCCTATGCTGATGCTGAGTGACTGTCCTGTCATGCTGAGTGACTATCCTGTTATGCTGAGTGACTATCCTTTTCCTCCTCAATGATCATGCTGATAGCTTGTAAAAACATTTTTGGTTCTGGGCACCGCCACCAGTGGCTAAGGCCCAATTTTTCTGCCCCTGTTTAACAGGGGCATGTAATTACAATTTTTGATGCAATACTTTGCAGCAGGGCTCATTCCTGCGCTTCAACTAGAGTATCTGTGAGGGGTTGCAGTGTTGTGGCACCAGCGCCTAAGGCCCAATAGGCATCTCCCTGTTCTGCCTTTCTGTGAGACGATCGCGGGACCCGAGCAAAAGTAGGAGAAAATTATATGGACAGCTGCACTCCAAAAAAACTTTTGGTTGCCTTTATTAATAAAAGGATAAGTTACAAGTTACAGCAAACAATGGGCCGACGTGTTTCGCACTGGTGTCTAGTGCTTAGTCATAGCTGTGACCCGAGGGCACGCTCAACGAGCACGATGGCAAATTCAAAGGGACGTACAGGTACATCCCTTTGCGCAGCCGTGCCATTCTGCCGACGTAAATGTATATTCGACTGTCAGGCAAGTGGTTAAAACAAAGTAATGAAGCACAAAGTAAACAGAGCTCAATGGAGAAAAAGTCATACCTCTTTTATTGCTGAAATTTATTGACCTTGGTGCCTCCACTGAACTTTTTTTAGTACTACAAGAACCTTAGTGTTATGGTCCAGAAAAACACACATGTTCTGCAATACATAAGAATGATTCACCTTCTTGTTGGCAAACAACAGTGGGCCAAAGATGTTAGTAGGGATTCAAGCATCACTCAAGTGCATAACAAGTGGGAAAGATAATTTAGTTGGCTTATGCTGTGGTTTCTCCTGATTTATACTGTAGAATGATTTTTGTGTCACTGAATAAAGCAATATCTACAAAAGGCACTCTGTTAATCCTGGCTATGTAGTGGGCATATAGTGAAACAAATCTTGTTTACTGTTAAATACATAGATAAAAGTACATAGTACAGTAATTGAAACCTTGGTAGGAGACACTGGTTTTATGAACTGGCACGACAGTTGATTATTCTTGTTTCTTGAATTCAGACTATGGGGTTGATTTGCTAAAACAGTAGAGTACTAAATGTGGTGCAGCCAATCAGCTTCTAACTTCAGCTTGTTCAATTAAGCTTTGGCAATAAAACCTGGAAGCTGATTGGTTTCTATGAAGAGCTGCTCCAGATTTTGTACTCTTAAGTTTTATTAAAACCCGCCCATGACTGCTATGATTGGCTGCAATCAATGCGGCCTCAAGATGTCTAAAACACGGCCCCGTAGTGACTTTGCATAATACCCGCCCAGCTCTGTAATGATTGGCTGTCATTAATGAAGTTTTTAAAGTCCTATTTTTAGTTACACACACGTTTTTTAAATATCGTTTTCATCTATGGCTTGCTGTGATCATTTACAAATGATCTCCCCGCTCTGTTTGGGCCATATGCATCCAATTTGATTTACTGTAGTGTCCGAGACATAGTGCTCGATTAAAGTGCAGCAATATAGTATTCACGTTCCCCTACAATCCCCAAACAACACGGCTGACGTCCGCCCCTCCTTCCGGTCATCTATTGCACCTATCGTGGCCGGGGGCGGATCGATCGTATCCAATAGCTGTGGCTGATGGGGAATAAAGGAATAGTGATGGCACTGTGTAGCCACGCCCTCTGTCGAAGTCGGAAGTGACGAAACGCATCAGGGCGTGGCAACAACGGCGCAACACGGAAGCCTACCTGCGTTCCACAGCTGACCATCTGTTTACCAGCATTACGAGCACTCGTGCGGCCCCTGGTGCCCAGAGGACGGCGGTGACGGCAGGAACTTCAGGCTTGTCTATATGTTCATTCATTACGTTTTATCTGTACGGGTATTTACATAGGGGGGCTGTCTTCCCAATCATTGTGGGGGCCATCTTTGTAACAGTATTACACTATCCAGTTTTTTTCCTTTTGCTTATATGTACCCCCAATGAGAAATACCGTTGCAGACTCTGAGAGCTGTGGATGGTGCGTCTATGAGGAAAAGCATTATCACGCATCTCCTTTATAGGTTGTGGTAAGCCCTCACCCCAGAGGGGGGAGTTATCCACACCTTTAGGTGAATCTGATCACCTAGCACACCACCCCCTTCTCTCTGTTTAAGCTCCAGTCTGGGGCTATTCACCTAAACACTCTAAGCGCTGTTTTATCATTTGAACCACGGTTCTATATATATATATGATATTTTGTTTTTATATCTTCAGTGGTTTTACCCATTTTAAATAGCTGCTTCTTGGAATTTTATCAATTTTATTCACTATTGATATTTCCTTCATATACTTTTATACATTTTTCTTCACTTGGGATCAGTTATTACATTGGTCTTTGGCGCCGGAAGTGCATTTAGATTCCCTTTGTCTTGTCTTGTATATGCACCTTAAATTCCAATCCATGCTGATTACTGCTAATTATACAGTTTTCATTTGCATATTTTTTTAATTATTTTAGTATAAAATATCTTTCATCATGCTATAAAATGTAATGTAGTACGACAAACAAGAGGTCGTTGATTCATGCCCATGTTGCGGTAAACACATAGATTATATTTTGTTTACATATCATCAGCTATGCAGAGATAAAAGTCATTATGCAGGCTTTTTGATAGCGATACCTCTGCTAAATACTAACATACCCACCATTAAAATGGCGGCGCCCAGCGGGACACACACACCTTCAGCAATATGGCCGCCGTGCTATTTCCTGTTTTGAGCTACAGGAAAATGTCCGCGGCAATTGCAATTTCATATACCAATATAAGTTTATACTTTTGTGCTTGTTTCTTATCCCCCGATGAAGTCACGTGATCCGTGACGCCACGCGTAGGGACGAATCAAGCACCGGAGGTGACGCGGATGAGCCCGGTGCTCGTATTCTGATAGGCCCTGATATTTTTTCTAAATGTGAGTACTATATTTTAACCAATAAATACGGAACGATTTTAAAAACATACTACACCATATTGGGATTCCTTCTTTATCCTCTCCCCGCTATTTGAACATATTTCCTTGGAGAACCCATACCCCACAGACAGGTGAACTGTATCATACACCCAGGCAACATACCCCCAGGATTTGAAACAGCACCAGGCCGGATCGAGATTGTGTCTATTTACATGCTGTAACTTCACAGCAGTGAGGTAAGGGGCCATCCACTCACCACTATTAGGAGAACGCTCACAGTATGGACACTTTACAGGAAATCTGTCACCCACCACTTATATCCAGCATTATATATTTTTTGGACTTTTATACTTATTGTGCATGTTTTTTATTTTTCATAGACATTTAAAATCACTGTGTATTAATTGGATTGTCACGTATGTTTACAGGTTTGTTGCACTTTATAGGACCTGTTTTATCTTTATTTTTGGCATTTGCATTTTACCACTGTCACAGTATTTGCTGGTAGGATTTTTACCTTTATAGGTAGTGCTCTTTTTTTTCCTTGGATTTTTTGTGCATTTATTTGCTCCATATTTTTTTAGTAATCAGCACACTAAAATATAGGAATATGTAATTTTTCCCATTTCATATTGGGGATTTATTTGCACTTTGCACTTATTACTTTTTTTATTTAATAAGCTCAGCACTATTCCATATACACACCATTTTACATTAGGTACGGCATACCTTTTAATTGTTTTGTAGCAGTTGTTGCATTTTTTCACATACCATATGATAGCGCGGAAATACTCTATATACACAGTTTTCATTACTAAAATCTTGTATATAGACCCGTATCCTCCCCTCCAGGAGCTTGCATACTATTGATGTTAGACTAACTGGTCTGTAATTCCCAGGGATGTATTTTGGTCCCTTTTTAAATATTAGTGCTACATTGGCTTTTCTCCAATCTGCTGGTACCATTCCAGTCAGTAGACTGTCAGTAAAAATTTAGAACAATGGTCTGGCAATTACTTGACTGAGTTCCCTAAGTACCCTCGGGTGCAAGGCATCCAGTCCTGGTGATTTATTAATGTTAAGTTTCCCAAGTCTAATTCTAATTCTGTCCTCCATGAGTGTGCTTCTTGTGAGTGTATGGATTGGTTTGCACAAAAGTTATATCATCTGAAAACTGGGATTTTTAATTATTTTTTTACTAGTAATGGCAGCGATTAGAGACTTATAACAGGACTGCGATATTAGTGCGGACATTGTGACACTAACTGACACTTTTTGGGGACCAGCGACACTAATACAGTGAACAGTGCTAAGAAATATGCACTGTAACTGAACTAATGACACTGGCTGGGAAGGGGTCAGGGGCGATCAAAGGGTAAAGCCCTGTACACACGGGCCAGAATCTCGTCAGAAAAAAACGTAATTTTTCCTGACGAGATTCTTGGCAAGAATCTCTTGCCGCTGAAGTGTACAGACACTCCATTCTTTTGTATGGCAAGAATGCGGTGACGTCATTTCGTACAACGAGCTTGCACTCGTCACATTCGATACCGTTGCCGCCATCTTGCTGCACACTACCTATGCCAAGGAAGCTACCGTGCATGCGTCAAAGTAATTTCGAGCATGCGCAGGTTTCCGCGGCGACAGGTAAGTATACACACTCTTAGGTTTCTCGACAGGAAAACACTGCCGAGAATCACGACGAGAAAATAGAGAGCAGGTTTACTCGGCAAGAAAGCTCTACCAGCTGTTTTCTTGCTGGTTCTTGCCGAGTAAACCGAGCGTGTGTACGAGGCTTTACTGTGTTTTACTAAACTGTGTGTGCTGCTTTTACCAGGGGAAGAGATTACATTTTTTCCTTGCTTTGCAGAGACACAAATTCCATCCCTTCCCTCTTGTCAGAACAGCCATCTACCTTGTTTACATCACCATTCTGCCTAACGACTGGCGGTTGTCGGCGGACATCGGGTACTGTGCACCCACCAATCGGCTTCCGATGTGTGTAATCACAGTCGAATTGAGCCGCCATCGGCACGCATTTGCACCCCCTGCCCAGAAGTGTTGGATCATGTAAATATATACGTGCTCTGGCGCACAAGTGCCACCCTGTTGCAGTAAAACTTCTATAGGGCGATCCGGAAGTGGTTAATAATAAAGGGTAAATTTAAAACAATATACTGTTTCTGTATATTTTACCATGTACAACGTAATATTTTAGAGGTGCAAAGCTACTGATAGGACTGTCTACAAAATAAGGATAGACAAATCTAAGGATTAAGTTAACACAGCAACCAGGTGCTAAAGATAAATGGCTGGATGAAAGTTTGGCCCCCAGCAGCTAGACTGTATCTCATCTATCTATTTAATTGCAAAATTCTATGTTCGACTTAGGTGTACCTTTAATATAAAACCCTGTTTTGCCTCCTTGTATGTAATCTCTATGCATCTGCAATCACCTGCAGTATTGTGCTACGTCCCATTATGCTCAATAATCTCAAAGAATGTATTTGACGAAGACTGTTCTCTGTGGCAGATCTCATGCGTCAGTGTGTGCTCTGTAGAAGTCTTTCACGTTGCACTCCATGTTCTCATAAAAAAAAGATATTTTCGCTTCATGAATCATATAGAGAATCTGCGATCTGACTCATAGATTATAAAGGAAAAAAAATGAAAAAATAGCGCTGCGCATTGAATACAATATTGACCTTGTAGGCATTATTATATACCGAAGCAACAAGTGACATATCTTTTTATCATAGCCTTTGTGAGTGAATGGGAAAATTTGTCAGATGTCAGAATGGGTCAGAACTAGTTCTGAATGGCCCAGGATTTTAGGGTTATTTAACTATAACTATTTTTATTTCTTCTCTTATTACAGGGCATGCATTTGATGTTTGATAGTTATCTCACGTTATGTATCTTTACATTCTGCACTAAAAGGTTAGTCCAACTAAAGGTGATATTTAAGTTTTGTGTTGAACAAATTAAATTACACTTGATAGGAGTTTTTCTGCCTTTGCCTGGACTAACTGCAGGTTTAAAGTGATATTAAAGCTTCTTTTTTTTATATAACAAATAAGTTATATTTACCTGCTCTGTGCAGCGGTTTTGCACAGAGCAGCTCCCATTCTCTATTTTCCGGGTCCCATGCCAGAGCTCCTGGCTCACCCCCCCCTCAAGCAGTGCCCCCAAAGATAGCTGCTTTCCCTGGGAGCACCACTGTGTGCTTGCTCCTGAGCTGCTGCTCTATGCATCCATAAGATACACAGAGCTGTGGCTTGGCCCTGCCCCCCTTCTCTCTCCTCATTGGCTCACTGGCTGTGATTGACAGCCAATGGACTCCCGCTGCTGTCTCTGCCAATAAGGAGGTATAGTGCTGGGACAGGCGAGGCTATTGTGAACACCACTGGATCGGAGGGGGCTCAGGTAAGTATTAGGGGGCTGCTGCATACCTAAGGTTTTTTACCTTCACGCATAAAATGCATGAAGGTAAAAAAAACTTCAGTCTTTAGAACCACTTTAACTACTTACAGACCGCCCACCGTCGTTATACGTCCTCACTTTAGAGATGAATATCTTGGTAACGGCAGCAGCTGCTGCCACAATCGAGATATTCATCTCTTCTGTGGGTGGCCGTGTTAACGATAATGGCGGTCTCCGCGGCGGATTCGCCGCGAGATCGCCGTTATCGGCGGCGGGAGAGGGGCCCCCCCTCCCGCCGCTCTCCCGCGCCCTCCGCCGCTTACCGTAGCCGTCGGTAGCGGCGGAGGGGATCGCGACCATCCGGCAGCTGAGCGGGGACGAGACTGAAGGAAAAATCTCCTTCGCCCGTCCCCATAGCTCTGCTGGGCGGAAGTGACGTAAAAACGTCAGTCCCGCCCAGCGTCTTAAAGAAACATTTTTTTTTTTTGTCATTTGAAAAAATGACATTTCCAAATTTTTTTTTTTTTTTTTTTGCATTTAAGCCCAAATATGAGATCTGAGGTCTTTTTGACCCCAGATCTCATATTTAAGAGGACCTGTCATGCTCTTTTCTATTACAAGGGATGTTTACATTCCTTGTAATAGGAATAAAAGTGATAATTTTTTTTTTTATTTCAGTGTTAAAAATTCTAAAATAAATAAAAATAAATGCGAAAAGCAAAAAAAAATTTTTTTAAAGCGCCCCGTCCCGACGAGCTCGCGCGTAGAAGCGAACGTATACGCGAGTAGCGCCGACATATGAAAACGGTATTCAAACCACACAAGTGAGGTATCGCCACGATCGTTAGAGCGAGAGCAATAATTTTAGCCTTAGGCCTACTCTGTAACTCAAAAAATGCAACCTGTAGAATTTTTTAAACGTCGCCTATCAAGATTTTTAAGGGTAAAAGTTTGACGCCATGCCACGAGCGGGCGCAATTTTTAAGCGTGACATGTTGGGTATCATTTTACTCGGCATAACATTATCTTTCACAATATATAAAAAATTTGGGCCAAATTTATTGTTGTCTTATTTTTTAATTTAAAAAAGTGAATTTTTTCCAAAAAAAGTGCGCTTGTAAGACCGCTGCGCAAATACGGTGTGACAAAAAGTATTGCAATGACTGCCATTTTATTCTCTAGGGTGTTAGAAAAAAATATATATATAATGTTTGGGGGTTTTAAGTAATTTTCTAGCAAAAAAAAATGGTTTTGTCTCGTAAACACCGACTCTGAAAAACAGGCCCGGGGCTAAAGTGGTTAAAGGGTAACTCCACTTTTGAGGGGGGAACATTTTTGTTGCAAATAAAGAAAAGATAATATAGCGTATACAATTGTGACATAAGTCATATTGTAATTTAATGTTATTAAAACATTACCTTTCCTTTTCAATCTGCAACTCTGTAATTTTCGGAAAATGCAATATGGCTACCTGGAGGTGTTCTGCACACAGAATATGTACAGAACACCCCACAGAAACATAATTTCCTGCTTGTGTGATTGGCTCACCAATTTTCCCAGTAATCTACACTTAGATACAAGTCAGATTTCTGGCATCCCCTGCAAGAAAAAAATATTTTTTTGTGAAATACTCTCAATAGGAAATCACGGCTAAAGGGATGCAGACCCAGCTACTTTCCTCATTAGAGGCCGGCAGGTGCACAGCTGGTTGATAGTTATGAAACTACTCTCAGACTCACTCCACCCAGGGGCACAGAGGAACAAACAGGGATTACTTCAGAATAATAAAAGGTAGGAATCTGCAACAAAGTTTGTTAAAATCCTTGTAATGTACATAGATCACCCAGAGGTGAATGTTTTTTTTCTCAGTGGAGTTACGTTTTAAGTTTTATCTTATATCTTTTGATTAAACTTGATGGACATGTGTCGTCTTCTAACCTGACTAGAGTATATATTTTTTTTTTCTGTATGATGCAAAAATAACTATTTCTAATGGTTTTAAACATACATTCATACCTTTCAACTTTAAAGCCTAACTGAACAATGACTTTAAATAAGCTAAACCCATCCCAAGTGCATCAAAGCAAATAGTGTTCAAAGTCATACAAATCGCTTCCTTTAGACAGCAAAGTAGAAATGCCTGTCCCCTGCCAGCATACTGTAGAGAAGGACCTCTAGCTTTGTGTGAAAGCACTGGTCTCTCTGCTTAATCAGTGCTAAATAATACTTGGTCATCCTGCCAGAAGACTTGTTCAAGCTCTTTCTGTTATTAAAGGGTGACAACATCCTTCCCATTTCATAGTTGTGCTTCATTGTCACCCTGTCACGTGGACTTCCGATGGGGACATCAAAAAAGAAACAAAAATTAAAAACTACACTTGTTTGTTATAGACACTAGGTCTCTTTCACATGGGTATTCCGATGAGGTCCACCTGTCGGATCTGATCAAAAAGTCAGTGGAGCCCTATGGACAGGTATATATAATTGGACTTGCATTTGTTGACACCACCTACCTCCGGGTCCAATCAGGTTCAGACTTCATCCTTTTCTGTTTTAGTGGACTGAATCAGGGTTATGCCTGATGTAAACAGTCAAGAAGTCGCATTAGGAGAACTTCACTGGCAGGCTTAAAGGGGTTGTAAAGGTTCATGTTTTTTCACTTTAATGCATTTTATGCATTAAGGTGAAATAACAGCTGGCTGTCAGGGCCCCCCAGCCCCCCCCCCATTTTACTTACCTGAGCCCGTTCACCTGCTCTGTGCGTCCATGGCATCCTCTTTACCACCGAGTCTCGGCGTTGATTGAATAGATTGATAGCAGAGCAGCCATTGTCTACCACTGCTGTCAATACAATCCAATAACGCCGCCAACGGTGGGCGGGACCGAGTCATACATTCTGTCTATGGACACAGAGTGTATGACAGGGAGCGCGCCCACAAGGTAACCCCCTCGGGAGAGAGCTTTCTGCGGGGAGGAGCTGCGAGAGCTGCTGTGGGACCCCAGAACAGCAGGATCAGGGCCACTCTGTGCAAAACGACCTGCACAGTGGTGGTAAGTATGACATGTTTGTTATTTAAAAAAAAAACTATACAACCCCTTTAATATGCATTTATGAGACTTTGCAAGGGAAATAAGAATAACAGTAGAGTCACTGATAATAAAGGGCGGCAGCACATATTTTGTTTTTAATTAAAGGCCAAAGTTCTACTTTAATGATAAAACAGATGTTGCTAATAGACTATATAAACATGGATATAAAAAAAGGGCGTGAGGAATGTTTGATCAGGACAGTGATGATTACTCTTATAAACAAGTATACCCTAGACACCAACACCATGCTCCAAATTCCATTACCAATGCTCCCTTCAAAATCCGATTTCTCAATATATTTTTTTTTAATGCTCATTCAACTGCAAAAAGCCACAACAGAGGTAGCCAAAACTGAGATATACTCAACACAAAGCCACTAAATGGATCAGCCACTAGAAGACTCAGAACTTCAGTCATAAACAACTCCTGACTTAATTTATAATATCTTCCCTTCTGATCTTTCATCATATGAAGTATTGTTGCTTAGCAGAGTATTGAGTTTTAGTTCAAAAGTTAACAGGCATTGATTCTTGCTTGATCAAGATATGTACAAAATATTTTATAATAGGAGTTAAATCAACATAAACTTTTTATTCATGAAACTAAATATTGTTTACAATTCCAAATAAGTTCCATCTTGGACATCTTAGTTTCAATCAAGGAAAATAAACTTTAGACTTACATTGACATAAAACCTACTATAAGTTGTTGCAGCTTACCAGCCTTGACCCATATATCTTTTGAAATAAGCAACCTAAGGCCAGTGTTATGGATTTAGCAATTGCTAGTAAATACCTGTTTAAGCCTAACTTCATGTTCACTGTGGGCTAGATTCAGAAAGATGAGTGCATCTTTCTTCCGGCGTAACGTATCTACGATATGTTACGCCGCTGTAACTTTGGGCACAAGTTCTGTATTCAGAAAGAACTTGCGCCCTTAGTTACGGCGGCGTAACGTATGTGTTGCGGCGTAAGGCCGCCTAATTCAAATGGGGATGTTGGGGGCGTGTTGTATTTAAATTTTACTTGACCCCGTCAAGCATGCGCCGTCCGTAAAATATCCCAGTGTGCATTGCGCCAAATTACGCCGCAAGGACGTATTGGATTCGACGTGAACGTAAATAACGTCCAGCCCTATGACGTCCAGCCCTATTCAAAACTCGGTGCGGGAACGACGGCCATACTTAACATTAGCTACGCCTCATATAGCAGGGGTAACTATACGCCGAAAAAAGCCTAACGTAAACGTCATAAAAAAATGCGCCGGCGGGATGTACGTTTCTGAATCGGCGTAAATACCAAATTAGCATATTCCTTGCGTTACTATACGGAAGCGCCACCTAGCGGCCAGCGTGATTATGCAGCCTAAGATACGACGGTGTCGGATCTTAGGGATTCTTTGAATCAGGCGCATAGATACGACCGCCCGCACTCAGAGATACGACGGCGTATCAGGATATATAAAAAAGTTATTTTTTTCCTCAGTTTAGGCCGATACGTATTCTTCTACCTATTTTTGGTAAAAAAAATCGCAATAAGCGTTTATCGGTTGGTTTGCGCAAAATTTATAGCGTTTACAAAATAGGGGATAGTTTTATTGCATTTTTATTAATTTTTATTTTTTTACTACTAATGACGGCGATCAGCGATTTTTTTCGTGACTGCGACATTCTGGCGGACACTTCGAAAGATGTTGACACATTTTTGGGACCATTGTCATTTTCACAGCAAAAAATGCATTTAAAATGCATTGTTTACTGTGAAAATGACAATTGCAGTGTGGGAGTTAACCACAAGGGGGCGCAGATGGGGTTATGTGTGACCTCATCTGTGTTTCTAACTGTAGGGGGGTGTGGCTGTAGGTGTGACGTCATCGATTATGATTCCCTATATAAGGGAACACACGATCGATGACAGCGATACAGTGAAGAACGAGGAAGCTGTGTTTACACACAGCTCTCCCTGTTCTTTAGCTCCAGGGACCGATCGCGGGACTCCAGCGGTGATCGGGTCCACGAGTCCCGCGGCCGTGGTCACGGGGCTTCGGACCGGCGTGCACCCGCGACCCACGGCTGGGCATTATACAATCACGTACAGGTACGTGATTGTGCCCAGCCGTGCCATTCTGCCGACGTATATCGGCGGTAGGCGGTCCTTAATTGGTTAAAAAATAAAATCTGTGAGTTTCATAGGGCCAGATTCAGAAAGAATTATGTTGCGCAGCGGCGGCGTAATGTATCCCATTTACGTTACACCGCCGCAGGTTTACAGCGTAAGTGCCTGATTCACAAAGCACTTACCTGTAAACTTGCGGCGGTGTAACGTAAATCTGCTCGGCGCAAGCCCGCCATATTCAAATGGGGCGGGCACCATTTAAATTAGGCGCGTTCCCGCGCCGAGCGTACTGCGCATGCTACGTCCGTCAAATTACCCGACGTGCATTGCGCTAAGGACGTCATTGGTTTGACGTTAGCGTAAATGGCGTCCAGTGCCATTCACGGACAACTTACGCAAACGACGTGAAATTTTAAATTTCGACGCGGGAACGACGGCCATGCTTAACATTGCTTAGACCACCTAGGAGACAGCCTTAACTTTACGACGCGTATCGCTACAGAAAATACGTAAATTTAGATCGACGGGCATCGCGGACGTTCGTGAATCGCCGTAATTAGTCATTTGCATATTCTACGCCGACCGCAATGGCCTCGCCACCTAGCGGCCGGCCTAGAATTGCAGCCTAAGATCCGACAGTGTAACACAAGTTACACCTGTCGGATCTTAGGGCTATCTATGGGTAACTGATTCTGTGAATCAGTCGCATAGATACGACAATCGTATCTCAGAGATACGACGGTGTATCAGGAGATACGCCGTCGTATCTCTTCTCTGAATCTGGCCCTTAGTGACTGTAATCAATCTGCATACTATATCCCACCCCCATAGTGTTTAGCAATAGGAAGATATGGAGGAGGAGGGATGGAGGGGAGTGTCATTTACCACTAAGTATACGCCCACATGTGTGACTCTATATACAGTATATATATATGGGCTGCATAGATAAGAAAAGGAGAAAATTAAGAGCTTGGAAGGGAATTCAAATTTGAGCATTCTCAATAGAGGATACCAGCTGGTCTACACAATCTCAACCTGCAGTGGGGACACAGAAAAGAGGGACATCTGACGGCAGTATTGACCAGGTATATTTCACTCTACACAAAACAAATGCTTTAGTGGCTTTGTGAGTATAAACTCCCTGTTACATACTGTAGCATTTAGCCCTGGTTCATACTGGTGCGTTTTGACAAGCGATTTGATCCTGGGCGTAAGGAGAGTTTTTCATAGTCTGGGTTTGATGGCACTTTATCTCATGGAATGTATTATGCTAAAAAAAAAAACTTCTATCTTTGGAACCACTTTAAAAACAAGTGATGAATTTGTTTTATATTACTTGCAAACACACTTTCAATGTTTGAATTGCCTCAATAGCCCCCATAATGGGACCCTCTTCCACCCTCAGGCCCCATATTATTTGCATGGGATACTGTTACTAATATTTATATAACCATACTTTTCATTGCTTTATCCAATTGTCATGCTGCAAGGCTTCTCACAAACATTTCTTTTTCTACTTGAAATATATAATTATTGTTAAATTTTGCTTCATTTGTCTAATAGTAAAGAAATAAATGAAATCATCTATAAGAAATTCCTTTTGTTAAAACCTTCTAGAAGGTTCCCTGTCTGTGTTATTTAATTTCTGTCCAAGTAACCATTACTTAGGAATCCTTTTATCTTTTTTATTTTTTAATGTCTGACTTTATTCCGGAAGGATTGAGACCTGGAAGCAGAGGCCACGTAATGAATAAAACACGTAGACTATGACTCAATACACACAAAGGATATATTACCTTCCCTTGCTCGTGATAAAAGATGTAAACCTGAATCTTGACAAGTGGATTTTTGGAAAAAAAAGGCTGATTCTCCCAAAAAACTTTTATTCCATTATAGGTGAACTTTTTTTTAAATGCGTGTAAACCCAAAGAATGCTCTTCTCATACAGTATATGCTTCCTTTTGGTATGTTAATGTATCACTTCTGAACTGCCCTATAGCAGGTTTACAGCTACAGGACACCCCCCTGTGCAGAATCACATATATATATATATATATACATGTGATTCTGCATTCTGCCTAGAGGGCATGTGCACTCCTGGCAGGCCGCTTCCCCTGTGATTATTCACAGCAGAAGCCAATCCATGGGTGCCGGGCACTGGATGTCTGCCGGCACCCGCCGATCGTCGGTAAAACACACAGAATGGAGATCTACCTATGTAAACATGTGGATTTTGTGTTCCTGCAAAGTGTCCTTATTTTGTAGACATTCTTATTAGTAGCATTGCAGCTATAAAATATTATGTTGTACATGGTAAAATGCAGAGCTTTTTTTCAGGGGGAACTTGGGGGAACTCAGTTCCACCACCTTTGGCTCAGACCCTTTGGTGCCTGCTCACCACAATCACTTGTAAACACATAAGTCTGGTTTCTGTGTTTACAAGTGACAGCTCTGCACTCTGTGTGGAACCCCCCTGAACTCTGCACTCTGAATGTAATGCAATCCTGGTATTTAATGCCCCTTTAAAACCCTTCTACTGTTTGTGAAATCTGAACAGGGTCGTGGTTGAGTTCCTGCACCTATTTTATAAGAAAAAAAGCTCTGGTAAAATGTACAACATAATAGATAACAGAAGATACCTTTAGATAACAGAAGATACCTGTTGGTCCTGCTAGAAACTTAAGTCTCATACACATGATCGGGCTTCCAACGGACAAATCCGTGGAATTTTGTCCGAAGGGCGTTGGCCGTGAACTTGTTCTGCATACAGACGGTATAACTTTTTCAGCCAACTTACACAAAACTACGTTGTTTTTCAGCTCTTTAGCGCCACCCTTTTGGCAACTTCTGCTATTGTTGTCTGATGGTTAGCATTGGTTCGGAGCATGCGTGTTTGTACTTTGGATTTTAGTCCGACGAACTTGTGTACACACGATCGGATAATGCGACGATACACATTTGTTGTCGGACAATTTGAGAGCATGGCTATCCAACATTTGTTGTTGGAAATTCCGACAACAATTGTCCGATGGAGCATACAGACAGTCGGATTATCCGACAAAACCCTTCCATCACACAATTGTTGTTGGAATATCCGATCGTGTGTACTGACCTTAAGTGCGATGCTAACTTCCTGTGCTCTCTGCCTGTGCTGAACCTGTCAATTAGCATTGTTCTACCTCCCTCCACCTGTGTAAAGAAGAAGAGCAGGGGGCATGTTCTTTAGTCTTGGCCTTGGGTGACAACATTGCTCTTCTAAAGGTACAGTACAAAGAATGATAGAAACATTGTTACCCTAGGATAGCAGGTGTGTTACTGGCAGAATCACCAGTTGAAAATTTAATAAAAGCTGACAAAAATAAAAAAATGGCCTCGTATTTAAGGATGGGTAAGCTATAATTTATTACATTCTTGCAAAGTTTAAAAATGCCTAGGTTCACATTGGATCGATTTGTCATGCGATTTGAGAGATCAAATCATATGACAAGTCGCAGCCTATTGGCGGCAATGGCACTGTGCGACACCAATTTTGAGGTATAGTTCCGGCAATACTTTTGCAGATTTAAGGTGAGATTTCAATAGACATCTGTGTATGAATCCACACAAATGTCTATCAAGTAGCACCTGAAATCACGCTGACCTTGCTACTTTGAAGTGAAGTAGCGCAATTTCAATATAGCATCAATGTGAACAACAAAAAATAAAAAAATAAAATGCTTTAAAAACAAACTAAAAAAAAGTCTAGAAACTTGCATAAAGTCAAGTTACAAGCCCTCGGAATTATTTTTTAACTATAAAAAGCAGAAGTATCACTCTTGCCAATTACAAGACTGTTCCCAACTAGCAAAAATTAGTTTTCAATTGAGAAAGCATTGTGTGAATTTGGGTGGAGCCATAGTTGGCTCTCACCGTCGTATTGTATTGCACCAGAACTTGTTCCCTGCCCAAAGTTTATGGAACACTACATTTTCATCCAATGAATACATCCAAAAACCAAAGCAAGACACAAAAATAACCATTCTTGTTTCATAATTACTGAAAAATAACATGTCCTGTCTGAAGTCTGATTGTAAAGCAGGATCAGAGGAAACAAAAAAATAAATAAAAATAAAATGTGATTGGTTTTAGATTCAGCATGAACAGTTTAGATAGAGTAATGTTAATCAAAGGGAAAAGAAAAAAAAGCCATAGTAAAAACAAATACAAACTAAAAAAAAATGCATTAAATTATATTTAAAGTCAGAAGGCTTTTTTTATCTTAATGCATTCTATGCATTAAGTTAAAACGCCTTCTGTGAGCAGCAGCAGCAGCAGCCCCCCCCACTCCCTAATTACTTACCTGAGCCCTGTCTCTGTCCAGCGATGTCCAAGAGTCCCTCTGCTGTGCGCGACTCTTTCCCCTGATTGGCTGAGATGCAGCAGTGCCATTGGCTCCCATGGCTGTCAATCAAAGTCAGTTAGCCAATCAGAAGAGAGGGGGGTGGGGCCTGATTGACAGCTATGTGTCTGAATGGACACACAGAGCTGCAGCTTGGCTCAGGTACACCCACTGATGGGTGACTCTGCCCTTAGCATATTTAGAAATGTCTGATGGAGGAGCAGGGAGCTTCTTTTTCCAGGTGGTAACGGGTGTGTAATTGACGATGGATCTACACCGAGGGACATTGTTTTAGATTTTTTAAATAAAGGAATTGTCAAAAACTTGTGTAGTGTCTTTATTCACTTTTTACGCTTATTTGATGAATGGGTAGGGGTACTATGTATCCCATACTCATTAACATGAGATCCCCTTGTTAAAGGAGGCTTCCAGATTCCGATAAGGCCCCTGCCCATAGACCCCCCACAACCACCGCCCAGGGTTGTGAGTAAGAGACCCTTGTCCCCATCAACATGGGGACAAGGTGCTTTGTTATGGGGTGGGGGGCAGAGCCCCCCCGCCCAAAGCACCCCCCATGTTAAAGGCATGTGACCTGGTATGGTTCAGGAAGGGGGATGCCGGTTCGCCTTCCCCCTTTCCTGGTCTGGCGGGCTGCATGCTTGTATAAGGGACTGGTATGGTTTTGGGAGGACCCCACGCCATTTTTATTTTACGTTTTGGCATGGGGTTCCCCTAAAATCCATACCAGGCTTGAAGGGCCTGGTATGGATTGGTATGGACTCTTTAACAACCAGCTATTCTTCACACAATTCAAAACGGTCAATCATTTTTTGACCGATCTGAACTCGAATCCTTTTGAATATTTTGAATGTGTTAGAAAATAAATAAACAAAAGAAATTTAACAAACTAAACTAAACAAATTCCAAAATGAATCAACGAAACAAAATTAGTAACATAGCGAATCTATCCCAATGGAATTTTTTTTCCGTTCTCCACATGTCTAACTCTGACACACAGAATATTTAAAAGTTTCTTGTTCATGGTTCCTTTGTTAGAGCAGTTAAATTTAAAGTCCATCTCCAGGCCATTATTACATTCAGCTAACAAAAATAAAGTTTTAAAAGCAATTACCGTATATACTCGAGTTTAAGCCGAGTTTTTCAGCAAATTATTTTGTGCTGAAAATTACCCCCTCGGCTTATACTCGAGTCTGTGTCCATCTGCAGCCGTGTGTGCCTGATCTCACAGTGCTGTGATGTCAGGCTAGTCCACACTGCAGCTGTGCAGTGTAACAAAGCCCTGCCTCCTCCTCGTCCGTTATAGGTGGAACACATGGCCACCGACTTTCTGCATGTTACAGTACCGCACACTTTTTGGATATCAGAGCGTGGCCGACTTTCTGAATTTCACAGCGCCGCCGACTTTCTGAATATTACAGCGCTGCCGACTTTCTAAATAGCACAGCGCCGCTGACTTTCTGGATATCACAGCGCTGGATTATAAGGCTGCAGATGGACAGAGGAGGAGCAGCGCTAACCACACACAGGGTACAATGTAAGTTTTGCCCGGTTTAATGTAATTTAGTGCCATTTTTTCTCTTTCCCCTGGGGGTCTCTACAGAATAAAGTATATGTTTTATATATCCCTCGTCTATGCACTCTAGGAAGCCCAAAAGGAAACCTATGCCTGTGTATTCGCCCTAAATGCATGAAGAACAAGTAGGGACGGCTCAGATAGTTTTTACTGTAGTGTAGTGAGACCATATCATTCATACATACATTAGTGTAGAGTAGGGACAGCTTAGATAGTTTCAGCGTAGTGTAGTGAGACCGTGTCAGTAATCTTGACATTAGTGTCAGTTCAGATAGAGTCAGTGTAGTGATGGTTGAACATTGTCTATTTGATTGCATTACTGCCAGTTTAACAACATTTATTTCTGTGTGCATTACTGCCAGTTTAACGCCATTTACTTTTGTGTGCATTGCTGCCAGTTTAACGCATATGGTTTTGCGTGCGTTTCTGCCAATTTAACACCAGATAGTTCTGTGTGCGTTACTGCCAGTTTAATGCCATATCGTTTTGTTTGTTACTGCCAGTTTAACGCTATTTACTTCTGTGTGCGTTACTGCCAGTTTAACGCCATCTCGTTTTGTTTGTTACTGCCAGTTTAACGCTATTTACTTCTGTGTGCGTTACTGCTAGTTTAAAGCCATATAGTTCTGAGTGCATTACTGCCAGTTTAATGCCATATCGTTTTGTGCGTTACTGCCAATTAAACACCATATAGTTTTGTGTGCATTACTGCCAGTTTAACGCCATATAGTTTTGCGTGCGTTACTGCTAGTTTAACTCCATATAGTTCTGTGCATCACTGTACGTTTGGTGCATTATATTACAGTATATTATAGTGTATCCATGGAGTGTGTCTGTGTAGTGTGAGTACTCAAATTAAAGGGCACCAAACACATCTTTACATTGATTAAAGCGCATCTACGTACAGATTTCAACTTCTTCTTTACATTTGCTTATAAGCACTATAGGAAGGCGCCACCGACACCCAAAGACCAATTTTAACGCACCCGTTACTTCTATCCAAAGTCAAAGTGACACCAGAATGTATTCAATAAATCTCTAATCTTGTTCCCAGTGCACTACATTGTGGCCTCATCATTCACACTGGCTCCCCAGCTGTTACTAAGCAAAATAAAGGCAGCGTGCAGGACATTTTTTCTTTTTTTGGCTTTATAAATTCAATTATTGCTACAGCAGATTCTGGACATGGTACAGATCTGCCACTTTACAGTTAGACTAAGGGGACCCCAGACACTATATTGTAAGGAATTTTGTAAGGAATTTTTCATTTTTAGGCTTTCTCTTTAAAAATCAAAAAATCACTGCTCATTTAAAAATTATGTTTTTCACAAACTTTTTTTTTTGATACAGGACCCGGACCCCTATAACCATTGTATGCCCAATTACTTGCATTTAAGCCTTCAAAATGGGCACTTTAGATTTTTGACGTTTGGGTCCCATTGACTTTAACAGGGTTTGTTATTCGGGTCCGAACTTTCGCAGTGTTTCGAAGTTCTGATGCAAACCGAACAGTGGTCCGTTTGGCCCATCCCTAATCATCATGTAGTCATCTGGAGCCTGAGAGAACATCCAGAGAAAAGTATCCACAGCACCCAGGCAGAAATATAAGCAGTCAAAAACAGAACACTCCCCCTCTGCAGTCCAGTATACCTGGTACATGATGTGACCACATATTCAAACATTTGGAATTTCTTGTGCTTTATTTTGTATACAACTGGGGGATTATTTTGGCCCTTACCGGAGTAAAGGTTTAGACCTTAAACACTCCTTAAAATGTTTAGCTAAATTCCAGTTTTCATGAAATGGGATGTTCATTCAAAAACCTAAACATACCCCTGACGCCAGTTAAATAAGCATTAGTTATACACACATGCAAAATACAGGTCATTCGTGTACTCACTAAGACATAATCATTTTCATAAGCCACTGATATTCTTAGATTTTTTTTATGTTGGTTCTTTCTGTCAGGCTTTCCAGGAAAGGAATGTTTTATTTGCAATCAGCCTTATTTTTGCCCACAAATCCCATAAAACCACAGCATTCTAAATGCTTTCGCTAACACACTTTTCTCCAAAAGAAATAAACAGCTTAACTGAGAACTGCAACAATTTTCCATACAACATTATGCATGTTAAATAAACGTAGTTCCTTCTTTAGTAAACCATCAGTCATAATAATCTTGTGTTGGGTTTGTCTAACCAAGTAGCATAAGCAGGGAAATCAGAAGTAGCTCCAGTTTCTACTAATAAACAAATCATTTATTTTGTGTATTTAGGGTAAAGTTAAAAGGATGCTTCCCTGTATTTTACTTAACCCCTTACCACCAGCCCTGGTGTTAGGAGTGTCTAGCTCTCCTGCTCCTCATTCCTGCATACTGGTTTTGACAGTGGCATTTTCCTTGTCTGTCCACCTGCAAGGTGGTTAATGTTACCAGTCTCTGGGTGGAGACCAAACCTGATTTAACTACTTTCCGACCTGCCGCCGTTGTTTTACGGCGGCAGGTTGGCTCCTCTGCGCGAGAGCCCGTAGCTCTACGTCGGGCGCGATCGCCACCGGGCACCAGCGATTGCTCGTTTATAACAAATAAAATACTTGCGCTGTAGAGTATGGGACAAAGAGTGAAAATAGGTGATAAAGCTACAAGGTGACTAGTGGGGATAATAATGTGTAACAATAAAAATAATAAAAAGACAATCCTTAATAGAACACGGCACTCTAAAAAAGTCCGGATCTGGCACAATCCTGCCGTGTATTGGTGTATTTCATCAAAAGTGAATCCAATCTCAAACAGTGCAGATATTGTATAAATGATAATGCAAAAAACACACTCTTAAGGAAGAGACACGGAAAATAGTTCTAGAAAAAGTACATATAAGACCATTGGATCCGGAGTATGGGTGGAATAGAGTAGTTGAGCCAACACCAAGATCACATGTATACACCTCTGGTGGACCCAGCTGCTCACCTCAAATTAACCACAATGTGTTTAGATCAGCCTGGTCCGGATTGGTATAGTCCACAATTAGGTAGCAAATACAAATCTCCATCCGGTGTGTTACATGAAAAAACAAAGTAAAAAGACAACAAAAGGCTGATGGTGAAATAACGTCACAGAGGGGGCTGGTAATTGGGATCTTGGCGAGTGGGAGTGCACTCACATGTAGGTGAGAGATCTCAGGCTCGTATCCACGAGCACCGAACTCGTTAGTCCCTCTGTTTTTTCCTCTATTTTTTCCTCCTGCTAGATCTTAGGAATCGTGGGCTAGCTGTTTGGTCTCCCCAAAGGTTCACAGTATATGGAGATATCCCAGCTGGTATGGGCTTGTAGCAACTCCTATTCCTCTCTCAATACCTCAGATGGAGCGCTCAGATGGCATGATGATGGGGAAGAAGTGAAAAAACACACCCATAGTGTAACCCAGTCAACGGTACAAACAGGTTTATTAAAAACAAAGTAAAAACTCACATAAAAACTCAGGAACTCTGCAACAATCCTACGAGTGGCGAACTCGTGTGTCTGTTCGTCAGATGCTGGAGTGTGTT
This sequence comes from Rana temporaria, assembly GCF_905171775.1. NCBI lineage: Eukaryota > Metazoa > Chordata > Amphibia > Anura > Ranidae > Rana > Rana temporaria. The sequence goes on along the minus strand of NC_053499.1, from coordinate 34,115,066 downwards.
TAAATGAGCTAAATACATTCCATGTGCATCAAAGATGTACAAAGTCTTACAATTTGTTTTCTTGTGTCCTGCCAGCATATTGCAAAGGGGACCTTTTTTGTGTGAATCTTTGCAGAGGTGTAACACACCTGATGAGTCAGAGTCAAGGCTCTCCAGTCATTGGGGAGCATAGACTTTGCATATTGCAGGGCTATTGGTTGGATTGAGTATGGGGGTGTGTTGGATCTCTGCAATGAGATCACTGCTTCCCCACAGAGAGCAAGGGTCATACTTTTGCAGCTGCTGGCTATGGAAACATTTTTCTTCTCAGGGTGTGTCTGCATTAGAAAGAAAATGAGCTCAAAGACTTTGAACACCTTGAGGCAATTTTACTAAGATAAGAGCAGCCAGACTCTGGAACAGAGTCATACATGGCAACCAATCAGCATCTATCCTTCAATGTATTCTGACAGCAGGATGCCTTTGAATGGAAAATACAGTGTATGGATCAATATTTGGCCAGTTTCTTTGGTGGTGCACATGTTATGATGCTCTTTTATGATACCAACCATTTAAAAGCTTTACAGAACAAGCAACTTTGACAGTTATCATTCATGGCAAGCCTTAAATGTACAGTAACTGGTTTGGGAAAAAGTTTATGCAATGGGTTTAGTCCTGCTTTAATTCCCCTTCCATGACTCTTGATAAACTTGGAATGTACTCTTCAGCTGATTTAAACTGAAGGTTCAATTGGATTTGAACAAAACAGTACAGATCTTTATTTTAACAATGTGAATGTATTTTCCCTTGGACTCAGCACATCAATGGTCAGGGTAAAGAGTTGACGACATAAGCTCTTTACCATGTGATCAGCTGTGTGCAATTTGGGCCGATCACATGTAAATAAATGCTGGTTATCCTTTATTATTTCCTTTACTCAGCGCTGTCAGTGTCTGGGAAAAGGAAAGCCGAAAACTGTCTTTCCAGTTAGGGGACATTTACACTGATCATCAGTGCAGCCCAATCAGTGCAACATATCAGTGTCCATCAGTGCAGCATATCAGTACCCATCAGTGAAGCCTGTTAGTGCCGTCTATCAGAGCAGCCTTATCAGTATCCATCAATTTGGCATAATCAGCGCACATCAGTGAAACAGAAAAACTACTTATTTGCAAAATTGTATAACGGAAGCAAATGTTTGGTCCTTTTTGTTTGTTTAGCAAAAAATAATAAAAAATCCTAGTGGTGATTAAATACCACCAAAGCTAAGATCTATCTGTCTCAAAAATGACAACAATTTCATATGAGTATGTGACGGGAGGGCCCGTGGAACCCAGAATATCTTGGAAAGTTTGGGAAACCCTTGTTTCAGCTCCCCATGCCCCTCCTATGTCAAAGTTACCCTGTGTCCATTAGGGGCACAGGGTAACTGAGAAAATATGGCTTGGATTACTTAAAATGGAACAGTAATTCTTATCCACAATATCTCCCAGGATATATATAAAGACTATTCTTGGTTTGTTTGATTTTGAACTCAACAAGTTAATTAAAAGAGCTGATCACATTGGTCTCTGTACAATGTAGGAGACGGGCCATCTCCTACAGGAGCTCCTGCTATTGTGTGAAGGTGTCATGTGTTTATACTTATGATAATGTATAATCCTACTGTGTGAAGCTCGGTGATAATAAGTCTCACCTGTAGTGAAATCCTGATTAATAACAACAATGGCTAGGTGGGCACAGAGCCACCTCGTCTGGGTAAAGTATTAGTAATTAGCTCATGTTCATTTATGTTTCTGCTTACAGTTTGTATTGTCATCCTGGTGTATATATTTGTGTGAGATCTCAAATAAAGAAGGCTATTCCTGATGTACTCCAAGACTGGTGTTGTCTAGTTCTTGGGGGTTACTATAGCCAGATCCATTGGTCTCGTGTTACAGGACTTAGGAAACTATATACTGACGGAAGCACTCACGCGGAGTGTACCAAGATAGTATCCATCCAAGAATTGAATGCCTCAAGCAAGCGAGCATTCTTTTTATTGATATCAGAGAGGAAGCAGCCTAGGATCAAAACAGGGACCACTCCTATTATATTTTGATTATGGATCTGCTTCTTTGAAGGAAAAAAGGAAAACCACCTTTAACTTCTATCTGTTCACCGCTATAATACACACATCATATGCTGGTGATCTTTGGACATGGAGGGTGAACACCATAACCAATTGTTTGATATGGAAAATAACAGGAAAGTCCTAGGGTTTGCTGCCTGTATTGAAAATTATTATTATTGAAAAATGTTGCACAAGCACAAGTGCAAAAACATAGGCAACCGCACAACACAGAGTGATGTCATAAAATTAAGGCCACGCAAGATATACAATACAGGAAACTTATACCTGAGCTGCAATCTAAAAATAACAGATCAACTATAACCAGCTAAAAGAACAACACCACCCCCCCACTCCCAACCGATCTCCCTTCTGTAATGGAAAAAATATTGCGCTCATTCAAAAAATGACCAGCAGCAGCTAAACAGTGTTATATTACACAAACAGCAAATAGGAAAAAATGACAGCTGCGCTAAGAAAGGAATAATATGAGAAAATTAATACTCTATGAATATAGTGCACATGATAATAAATTTGCAATGACTGAACATCACTGAATCACACGTGATTAAATGAAAACATGTGAAGAAAGACAGTCCAATGGATGATCTGACCATAACCTCAAAATAAAGTCCATAAAAATAATTCCCCAAGCAGTAGAATCATAAAGTGTCGAAATTTAATGAGAATCCAGTGCACAACAGTTGACATCCAGACCAGTGAAGAAAGAAAACCACCACCATAGGTAATAGATGCCTCTTACCAGATGGTTTTGATCTCTGGTTAGGAGATCAAACTCGCTTAAAGTTGACAATAACACCACAACTTTCCACCAAGGTTATCCTCCATACAGCCATTCACATCCAGTAATTGCATATATTGTCAGGAAGAAAGAACTCGCATAGTGTAAAATCCAAGGGGTGTTTAATAAAGTATAAAAGAATGCACTTACAATGTTGTAGACATCAAAACGCATATAAAAACATTGAGCCAGCTGGCTCCTCGATATGCCTGCCCGTCTTCCGGGTTTAGCTGGTAACACGGTGACGTCAGAACGTCGCCTGCCCAACGTTTCATTACAAAGAGGACGTGACCATTATTCCTTTCTTAGCACAGCTGTCGTTTTTTCCCATCTCCCTCTGGCGAGCAGTTGTACCAGGAGAAGTGGATTCACTATAGCAGAGTGCGGCATTCAAAGTATGAAATAACACAGAAGAAAATAAAATAAAGGTAATCCCTCTAAACTCCAGTAACAGAATTAGTATCTCATTTGGACCACTACCACTCCTAATAATTGAAAAAGGAGGGCACATAACATTTAATATCCTATCAAAGAAACAAGGTATTTCTTACAGAGCTTAAGGATAAAAATGCATTGTAGTATACATTATTAAACTAATCACTAATTTATTTGAACCCCCCCTGGAAAGATAGTAGGCCTTATCGAACGGGATCATGGAGTTCACTAGGTTCTTCCAGAAGGACACCCTTGGGGCAATAGGTTTCTTCCCAAGTAGAATAATAGTCTTGCATAAAACAATAACATGTTAAGTAGGGCTCTATGGGCATTGGTAGGATCCACTGCCTCCCAAAGGCCAAGAAGACATACAGAAACTGACATTGGGATAGGGGAGGCAAGTATCTCTGCAATGCAATTTGTAACGTCCATCCAAAGTTTACAGATCAACTGGCAATTCCATAAAATATGTGGGTTTGCTGCCTAAAGTCAGTATTTGCATATCAGAGTGCCTCAGGTTTTGAAGGTGATGTTCTAGATGACAATAATTTTATTACCTCCGTTTGTGACTTTAAAGTAAACCTGTACTGAGGAATATCCATGGTTTGCTGGCTGTCTATGTCAAAACTTTGAGTGGCTAAGGTCAAACAAAGGTACTGCACTTTTTCAGTGACTCAGAAAAACTTGAATACAGAGAGTCAGTACGGCAGTAGGCAACTAGTAAACTTCAAAATGCAAGGTCATCAATGGTGACCTACAGATGGTGGGCTAAGTAAAGCTTTTATTGATAGTTTATATATTGTTTTTCTTCTTTTAATGTTCACATTATGATTACCCTCAGTCTGTAGCACCACACTGAGCTGTTGAAATCCTTCATAGTTGCCTAAGGTTGCTTAGCAATGTGATGTATCTACTACCTTTTGTTCATTGTTTCAAACTAGGATCTCCAGGTGATTGCTGAATCATTACTACATGTTGCCATCATGTATCCTTTCTTCCCTATTAACTATGTGTTATAACATTCTATAAAGGGCTCTCTAAAAAAATAGAAGGGAAAGGTTAAAGGATAATCCAGCTGTTAAATGTTGCTTCCTCTTTGCTTTCATCCTACCGGCATGCATTTCCAGTTAAATCACTTTCTGAATACCTGTTTTTGTTAACGTTTTGCATGAGACCCCAATGCTCCAGTTGGCCTGTATACTGTGGAGGGCTGACAGTACTCCCAAAGCAAATAGAACCATGACATCATCCTGCTGGGACCTATGTACACAAAAAGCATTGCTTCAAGCACTTCTCAAGCCTCGTACACACGACCGAGGAACTCGACGGGGGAAACACATTGTTTTCCTCGTCGAGTTCCTTGTTAGGCTGTCGGGGAACTCAACAAGCCAATTTTCTCCATTCCCGTCAAGGAAATAGAGAACATGCTCTCTTTTTGGCTCGTCGAGTTTCTCGACAGTTTCCTCGATGAAAATGTACACACGACCAGTTTCCTCGTCAAAAAAATATCTCCCAGCAAGTTTCTTGCTGGTTTTTGCCGTGTGTACGAGGCTTCAGTGTTATCCGGTGACTCAAATCGGATAACACTGACATAGGATGCCAGCTTCCGAAAGGATTCGTCCAGCCTGATGACCACTTATCTGAGAATGGCATGGAATTGCACACCGATTGACCGCCTGGTCAAATAGTATAACAGAGTGGCTTCATCTTTTATCACCCCTCTAACACATATCACCTTGTCACAAGCTTAATCATAGAGGTATTCTATGGTAAAGCCTGTGAAAGGGTGAAGCGCGTTAGTGGGCATAGCTTGGGAAGAAGCAAACTGAAGCTGATCTGTTATATTATTTAACTGGGTGTACAAGAGAAAAACCCTGAAATTCGCTGCATTCCAGGATAACCTTATTTCCTCTCATAAAAGCATCATGGACACTGTAAGGACAGTAGATGTTCCTATGGTGTCTGTGTTGCTTTTATGAAATTAAATAAAGTTATTTATAGGTGCAGCTGGTTCCAAAGTTTTTCTCTTGTGTAAATGCTTAAAAACGGGCAGTGTGCCCTTGGTTCACACTTGTAGTCGGCAAACTGTAGACTTCACCTAGCGTGACTTAGAACTTTTTTTTAGATTGGTGGTCTGTCACAGTATACTTCAATGCCTTTCTCAGCTAGTTGAAAATACACACACATTTGATGACGTAATAAAAAATACAGAGCTGTATTCATTTGTTTTATTGGATCAAAATGTATAATGGCTTACCAATGCACAGTAATATAAATCCTAAACAAATATAAAAAAAAATGCAAATAAATGCTTGTAAATATTTTTTTTTTACAAAAAACATGTACAAAAAGTGTATGTACATTTGCATTCATTTGTATCTTTTATATCTACCTGAAGTTAAGCCTTAATTGCATAGTGTTTAGGAATTTTAATATACTGTAGTACTGACTAAAATGATAGCTTTGCAGAGTTCATGGGTAAACTGGTGTGAGAGCATGGCAGTGGATTGACTAAGGCAGATTGATGTTGCTGCATTAAACAGGAACAAACAGGAACAAGCTCATCCTTACAATTGTAAGTTATCGAACTCATAATTTCCATGTTTCCACCATGCAATCTCATAATCTGATTGCTTGATCATATTTATGAACATAGGGCTAGATTCACGTAGCCCGCCGTAAGTTTGTGCAGGCGTAGCGTATGTTATTTACGCTACGCCGCCACAACTTAGACGGGCAAGTGCAGTATTCACAAAGCACTTGCTCTGTAAGTTGCGGCGGCGTAGCGTAAATCAGCCGGCGTAAGCGCTCCGAATTCAAATTTGCATGAGGTGGGCGTGTTTTATGTAAATAAAACATGACCCCACGTAAATGACGTCTTTAACGAACGGCGCATGCGCCGTTCATGAAAGAATCCCAGTGCGCATGCTCGAAATTCCGCCGCAAATCGTCACTGCTTTCGACGTGGACGTAATTTATGCAAAGCCCTATTTGCGAACGACTTACGCAAACGACGTAAAAATTTAAAAATTGGAAGCGGGAACGACGTCCATACTTAACATTGCATACGCCTCATAATAGCAGGAGCAACCTTACGCCGGAAAAGCCTAACGTAAACAACGTAAAAAATTCCGCTGGGCGCACGTACGTTTCTGAATTGGCGTATCCAACGCATTTGCATATTCTACGCTGAAAGCAACGGAAGCGCCACCTAGCGGCCAGCGTAAATATGCAACTAAGATACGACGTCGTAAGAGACTTACGCCAGTCGGATCTTAGGCAAATTTCGGCGTATCTTGCTTTCTGAATACAGAAAGAAGATACGCCGGCGCAGATTCGAATTTACGCGGCGTATCAATAGATACGCCGGCGTAAATTCTCTCTGAATCTAGCCCATAGTGTCTTATAGCTGGATTCAGGTAGATGGGCGCATTTTTCAGGCGGCATAGCGTATCGTATTTACGCTACGCCGCCTTCAGTCAGAGAGGCAAGTGCTATATTCACAAAGCACTTGCCTCCTAAGTTACGGTGGCGTAGCGTAAATGGGGCCGGCGTAAGCGCGCCTAATTCAAATGAGGATGAGGGGGGCGTGTTTTATGTAAATGATTGGTAGTTCTTTCAGTTATAGAGCCTCAGCATCACATGTGGGCATTATCTATACCATTATGCATGCAAATGCAGCCTGTCTAGGAACGCTCACTTCTCCAGACTGACATCCACCCATCAAGGCATTTTGATATTTTCATAACGCATCCCAGGAGCCTACCCACTGCTTCCATCAGGGCTGAGGGCTCTTGAGAATAGTACTGAGGCAGAGTGCTGTGATGTTGTCAGGAAACTATGTACAGCACCCTGCTAGCCCCTCCCACCAGCCATGATGTGCTTGCATTGCATAGGGAAGCATCGAGCTCCAATGATTTAAAATAACATATGTAATGAAAACTGAAAGGGAATATTTAAAAAGGGAGGTACCAGGGAAGGCAAAGTGTAAGCAGCTTAAAATTTAGCTTTCAAAGTGGTTGTAAAGTCAGAAGGTTTTTTAACCTAATGTAGTCTAGCATAATGCATTTGAGCCCATATTGATCCAGCGATGCTGCAACGAGAGACTCGGCTGGCCAGGACTCTTCCTCCTGATTGGCTGAGACAGCAGCAGAGTGCCATTGGCCCCCGCTGCTGCCATCAAATGAGAAAAGAAAGGGGGCGGGGCGGGCCGCGGCTCCATGTCTGAATAGACATACAGGGCAGTGGCTCGGCTTGGGTGCCCCCATAGCAACCTGTTTGCTGAGGGGGTACTTGGCAGGAGGTAGGGGCCAGGAGAACCAAAGAAGGAACCAATAAGAGGTGGATCTGGGCGGGGCTGCTCTGTGCAAAACCACCACACAGAGGAGGCAAGTATAACATGTTTGTTATCTTTAAATGAAAAAAAAAATAGACTTTAATATCACTTTAAAGTTTATATGAGTATTATATTTGAGTAATTGTTTTTTTGTTTTGGTCAACCGAGAATTGGCCCTATTTATAATTTATTTTAACTTGGCCCTATGTTAATATGATGGATTGATTTAGTCAACTCAGAATAAATACTTTCTATCTGTTTTTCTACATAACTTTGGCAATAATTTACTGCCACCATAAATCTGGCACAATACATTTTTTCCTATGGAGGGAAGATGAAGAGTGTACTGTATTGAAGGTGTTGTGAAGGTGTTGCTTTGTTTTCTTGGTATTTTGCCCTTTGCTGCCCTTTTACATGTTTCATTCTGCACTTTGACTCTGCAACTGTCCATGTCAAAAATCAATACAAGAAAAGCACAAACGGTTCAAAATTATCTAACAAATGCGATGAAGGGTGTAGCAAAGCAAAACACCGTTATTTTTCCAATCTTCGAATACAAAAACCTTTTGATTTTTAGGTATCTTGTTTTTAAGGAAGATTCTGCACTTGTTGCAAGTAAAATTCTAGGAATATTCAGAATACATCAGGCAGATGTATAATTCATCATCTTGATTTACTATAGCAAGAAAAAGTGGCAAACAAGAAAACAGAGAGGAGAGAATGCACAGCAAGTGTGTATTAGCATGCTTCGGGGGAATCTGGTGAAGGAGTTTAGAATCACAGGGATTCATTAAAGAACTGCCTATATCTTGTATGGTAGGCTCTCGTTTGCTGTTTTAGGTTACTGATCCATTGTTGGCTTCAGGGCGACATGGGTTAGGAGGAGAATAAATTCCAGGCTCCATCAATCCTGTGAATACTTGGTGTGTCTGACTGTAGTAATAAGACTGAGCTCTCCAATAAACACAATTCAGCATAAAGTCAGACAGAAGGCAGTTTATAAAGAGTTCTGTTCATGTGATTTGTATTTTTTAGGTATATGCTAGTAAATAGTGATTTAACCACTTCATTACTGGGCACTTAAACCCCCTTTGTGCCCAGACCAATTTTCAGCTTTCAGCGCTGACGCATTTTGAATGACAATTGCGCGGTCATACAACACTGTACCCAAATTATATTTTTATCATTTTTTTCCCACAAATAGAGCTTTCTTTTGGTGGTATTTGATCATCTCTGCGATTTTTATTTTTTGCACTATAAACAAAAAAAGACAGAAAATTTTGAATAAAAACACAATATTTTTTACTTTTTGTTATAATAATATCCCAATTAAAAAAAAAAAAAAAAATAGTTTTCCTCGGTTTAGGCCGATACGTATTCTTCTACATATTTTTGTTAAAAAAAAAAAAAACGCAATAAGCGCATTTGATCGGTTTGCGCAAAAGTTATAGCACCTACAAAATAGGGGATAGATTTATGATTTATTTTTTATTTTTTTATTCTTTACTAGTAATGGCGGCGATCTGCGATTTTTTATTTTTTTTGTCAGGCCTGCGATATTACGACAGACATATCGGACACTTTTGACACAAATTTGGGACCATTCAAATTTATACAGCGATCAGTGCTAATTACTGTATAAATGTGACTGGCAAGGAAGGGGTTAACACTAGGGGGTGAGGAAGGGGGTAAATGTATTCCCTGGGTGTGTTTAACTGTGTGGGGGGAGGGGACTGACTGGGGGAGGTGACCGATCTGTGTCTCTATGTACTCCCTGACAGGACGTGGAGCTCTGTGTTTACACACAGAGCTCCACGTCCCTGCTGTCACCGCCAATCGCGTGAACCCGGAAGACATCGCGGCCGCCAGGTACACGCATCGGCTTCCCAGCGATGTGCCAGCAGAGTGTTTACCCGCTGCGCGCCCCCAGTGGCGCGCGTGGGTAATGCACAGAAAAAGACGTCCAAAGACGTCCACTTGGCACTTGAGAGCCGCGCTGTGGACGTCTTTTGTCTATAGCGGGTGGTGGTTAAAGACATTATAAAACTTCCTACCTGTAGTTTTCACCTGCACAATATGTGCATTGATAATGTAGTTTTATTGTGTCATTTGTTGCCCTTTGTGTACAACTATAGTAGAGTAAATCTTCACTTTGCTGTGTCAGAAATTTCTGTGTTTAAACATGAGGTGTTCTTCATGGAACTGCACAGGTTAATATATGAACTTTGTCTGTCATTTGAGAACTGACACTTCCTGTGAAGAAACTATACATCTCACAATCCCTTGGTCTCTTAGTTTAGCGTTGGTGCAGGTGAAAACTTAATCGTAATTAGATCTGACACAGACGCAAACAAGCAGAGCAATAAACAAACAGCTCACTCGTTCAGTGTTTTATTACATTAGCACTCCCACATTTATAATGCAACACAGAGGGAAATGGCAAGACATGCACTGGATGCTTTGTGACCCAGAACAAAAAGTTGTCTGTCTCTGAATAGGGCCAAGCAAGCTGAATTAATACATGGACACTACAAACTGCAGCCACAACTTGTGAATGCAACCTTACAAGTTAAGGGAAGCTGTCATGTACCTTGTGGCAGAGCCTGATGTGTAGAGGGAGGCCTCTCATGCAGCCCTGGCTCTGAGACCACTGAAGTTGCAACAGTGGCCACCAGAGTGTGTTGCCACAGAGGGTCAGATCGCTGGAACAGTAGATAGCAGCATAAAGAGCAGACCCTGGATTGGGCAGACAGCAGGTGGCAGGTGCTTGACAGGCAGCTGGCAGAGAGCAAGCGCAGGACCAGCAGGGACCAGGTAGCATGCAGAGCATTACAGGAGGATAACTGGATGCAAGGTCAAACGAGCCAAGGTCACGGCAGGTAGGGTTTAAGCAAGGTCAGGGCAAGCCAGGTTAATAACCGAAGTCAGCACAGGGAACAGATACAGAAGCATTGTTAATATCTGTAGATCAGACAACACTGGCTAATGAAACCTCTTATGTTTGCAGCCCATGGTACACATCATTTTTCAACAATGCCATTTCTATATGATATAATGATGCTCAATAATAAGCATGAAATGGAAAAATAACAATGCTCAGGAGAGAATGGAAGAAGTGAAAATAGTGATATTTTTTTACATTGGTTATCAGTAGAGAAATGCATTGTTACATTGTTGGTTAGTGTAATTTCTGTTCACATTGGTCTTTATTGGCAAAGTTCCCTTTATGCTGTTGATGAATGAAGAATGCCCCCTTTACTTTGGGGCTCAATAGAGAAATGCTTGTTTACATTGGTGGTTCGTGCAGTGCCCTTTTACATTGGTCTTCAAACTTCATTCTTCAGTGGAAAGGTGCCCCTTTACATTGGGAGCGAGTGGCAAAATGCCCCCCCTTTGAATAATATCCCCTCACAATGGTGGTCAGTAAAAAAAAGTGCTCAAAAAGTGGTCAGTGAAGGAATGGCCTTTTTTTACAGCGGGGTGAGTGAAAGAAGTGCGCCTTTACACTGGAGATCAGTGAAAAAAATGTTGTCAGTGGGAAAAATTTCCATTATATTGGGGGTCAGTATGCATTGCATTGATAGTCCCTGTCAGAACTACATAGACACTATTATCCGGCGTACACAAGGTTGGACATTCCGACAACAAAACCGTGGATAATTTTCTGATGGATGTTGGCTCAAACTTGGCTTGCATACACATGGTCGCACAAATGTTTCGGAAATTGCGAACGTCCAGCACGTACGACGGCACAATAAAACGGAAGTTCCATACCAAGTGCGCTACCCTTTGGGCTCCTTCTGCTTATCTCGTGTTAGTAGAAGTTTAGTGAGAGACGATTCGCACTTTTCAGCCTTGTGCTTTTCAGTCCGTTACTGCTATTTGCGCTATCTCCATTACGAATGCTAGTTTTACCAGACCGAGTGCTTCCGTCTCATACTTGATTCAGAGCATGTATGGAATTTTGGGCTTCAAAATTGTCTACAGACGGTCGGAATTCACAAGAACAGATTTTGTTGTCGGAAAATTTGAGAACCAGCTCTCAAATTTTTGTTGTCCGACAGAAAATGTCCGACGGGGCCTACACACGATCGGAATTTCCAACAAAAAGCTTCCATCAAACATTTGTTGTCGGAAATTCAGAGCGTGTGTACACGGCATTAGGTGGAAGATTAATACTTCACTGTTCAATGAACGCAGTAATACTTTGGCAGAGAACAGAAGGCTTCTACTTTTAGAAAAAATATATATAAATCAGAGATCACTGAATGCTTTCTATGGTTTTTATGAAAAATATGTATACACAGTTGGGTACTACTTGTATTAAATGTACTAATATCCAATAATGGCTTTTATAAAGGGCTACTTACTTTATTCCCTTACTTTAATAATGAAATACAAACTTTGGGGGAAAAACATTCTATACCTTTACTGGGCATGTGCCAAATATAGCAATAATCATTGCCTTATTAGTACCATTTGGATCAGATCATTTTAAGGATGGCCAGATCTTATGGTTATCTAACAGACCTTCTACCTCTTCTGTGGAGCTTGTGTTCAGGTTATTTAAACAGTGAAATAAGTAGGCTCATTAAAAGCAAATCCATTAAAAGGGAGTCAATATTCTTTTCAACTTTTTACAAGATGTGATCAGACTAATATAAAAATTCTCATTAATTTGTTTTAGAAACATTTTTTTCTGTGTATAGTTTCTAATTAGGTATATATACTTGTTAGCCATACTTAACGTGTAACAGAGAACACCACTTGTTCTTGTCTGAGTTTAATATACTTCCTTAGTGTTCAACTTAAAGTAGAACTATCCTTTGCAGCCAAGAAAGTTTCTGTCTTAGCCTCTGTTTGATCTGCAGTTGCCATGGATCTACACATGTGATCAGTGATGACACCAGCCATTAGATGACTTGAGAGTTCAGTCGAGAGCACAAGCAACTGTGACATTTATCATTCATGGCATGCCTTAAATCTAAAGCCCTGTACACACGATCGGTTCGTCTGATGAAAACGGACCGATGGACCGTTTTCATCAGACGAACCGATCGTGTGTGGGCCCCATCGGTTTTTTATCCATCGGTGAAAAAAAATAGAACCTGTTTTACATTTTTCTTATAGTTAAAAAAACGATAGTCTGTGGGGAAATCCATCGGTCAAAAATCCACGCATGCTCAGAATCAAGTCAACGCATGCTCGGAAGCATTGAACTTCATTTTTCTCAGCACCTCGTAGTGTTTTACGTCACCGCGTTGGACACGATCGGATTTTTAACCGATGGTGTGTAGGCAAGACTGATGAAAGTCAGCTTCATCGGATATCCGATGAAAAAATCCATCGGATTCGATTCCATCAGATATCCGATCGTATGTACAAGGCTTAACTATTTTGGGAAACGGATGGGTTTATTCCACTTTAAGCTAGTATCTTTTCAGTTGTCAATTCAGCCGCTGCAATCCAAGAACAACATTTGGTGACTTGAAGACTCATCCATCTGAATAACTGGTAGACACTTTGAAGTTGAAATGATCAGACATCCATATGTAAACCCAAATTTTAAATTTCACGTTTAAAAAAGGTCTACTGTCTTTATAAAAGTTATTATTAATCTTTTAAAATATGCAGCTTTCATTAAGCTGTTTGAGGGATATGAGTTTCCTATATGAGCTGTAGCAAATGCATGGTGTCCCGTAAATAGGAGGGGATAGAAAGAACAAAAAGATGCAAAATCGTGTCAATGAAATGACTTGCATTCTCAGTAACATAACATTCCTCTAAACAATGGGTCTTCCTGGTGGATCATTATGATTTTTGTGTGTTTTTGGGAGTGCGTAAAAGCATGCTTCTCGGAGATATGGGGTTTTGAATAAACTCCCAAATTTGTTTGGAAATAGTGCCTCCTCCATATGCGGGATCTACCAGTAGGTAGAACTCTTGTTCTTGTTGGGAATTCGATTTGCTCCAACCCATTCTTATTGGACAAAACCTTACAACACATTTTTTCATATTTTTCCACATCCATAGGTGCAATGTTCCCTCCCTTTTCAGAAGGTTTAATGACTATATCCTTCCTGTCCATGAGTTGTCAATGAGTTGTGAAAGAGCTACTGCGTGCCAGCACATCGGCCACTCCTGTTTGGTGAGTGGTGCGGCAAAATTTTCCTGCCATTGTGATGTTGGAAAGGGCGGGGTTTGGCTGAGAATTTGGCTATTTAGCCTGCGGACCTTAAGGGGCTGACACCATGATCATTGGATCATTGAGGATTTGTCTACAGTGCCTATTCCCCCCCCCCCCCTTCACTATTCCCGGAGGGGACATTGTGGACCACTGGGCATCTCTTTTTTCTGCTTATCCTTGTGTTCATGTTTGTGAGGGTCATGCAATCAATTGTACCATGGAAGTTCAGATTTAGTACGGATTGATTTTAGATATTTTGCTTGAGCTCTGAGTATTTTTTGCTTTTTTTCACCTAAACAAGTGTGTTTTTTTTTCTCTAACGACCTGGACTCTGTTTTCAGATATTTAAGTATATAATTTCTCCTGCAGAAGCGAGTGCTGTTTCACAAAATGCATTGAGATCCAATACACAAGCATCTTTTCCATGGACTTCCAGTCATGTTGTAACTCATGTAACTATACACTGTATGTTTAATGAGTACCTACTGTATATTGAAACATTCTAACATTTTAAATGTGTTTTTAAGATATTGCTTTTGAATAACATTTTATTTTTATTAACTTTTTGTGTCTCTCAAAGTCCCTTTGGCACCCTTGTTCTGTATTTCAGTATATTAATAGGGACTGGGACACAATTATGTCTTACACACACCAGCCATTATTTATAGAGAGAGATTTCACCGCTCCAGGTGAGCCCTGTACACAATCAGGGACGGTTGGATTACCAAGGTGCTGGAAATGCACGTAGCAATAGTAGACTGAAGAAAGGAAAATGGACAGCCGCACTCCGGAATAACTTAAAAAGAAAGTTGTCTTTTATTTTCAGAGGCCAGAGTTTTTTCCTCCCCTTGCATTGGAAGATTGTTATGATGGGCACCATTGTTCTTTGGGGGGGTGTAAAGTTCTGGATCATCTCTGCTCAGGGTTGCTAGTTTCGCACTCAGAATTAGTGCTTAATCATGGCCATGATTAAGCACTAATTCTGAGTGCGAAATGCGTCGGCTCCTGTCTTTGTGGTTGCTGTGACTGTGCATATTCAGTTGAAAATAAAAGACAACTTTCTTTTTAAGTCATTCCGGAGTGCGGCTGTCCATTTTCCTTTCTTCAGTCTACTATAGCCATTATTTATAATTGGGAAGCCTGACCTCTCCTGGAATTTAGTACTTCCTTATTAGGGCAGTGAAATCACACATATGACATCACCGCCTAAAATGGAATTCCTGTTTTGTTCTATTAGGTTGTTGACTTTACAGGGGAATGGGATTATTGCTCAATAAGCCTCAACAGTCTTGAGGTGGGGAGCCTGAGCTGCTTACCACTGGCTGCATTAGTGAACTGGCAAGGGTCTGTTCACACCAGCCTGGTCTGTTGTGGGGTGCTTAACTCACATGCGTTGGTTCCCACTTTAACATGCATGTGTTTAGGGCAACTAGGCAACTAGTTTATTTGAATAGGCTTCCCAATGACCACAACAAAAAATCGTGTGTGCAGTACTTTTTCGATGCAGCAACGCAAATGCGCCGAGAAGGTACATTGGGGTATCATTCATGGCACTGGATTGCACCAATGTGTGTTACAGTCTATAACCACACTGCAATGGTGTCAATGGGCCCTAAGCATTCCTTTGGAACAGTATTTGCCTGGTATATCAGATACTGTTTATCAAATTCTCTCAATGTCGAAGCAGATTTTTTTTAGAAGTAATCTGATAATTTCAATGAAGTTTAACTTTTTTCCTGGGTGAGAGTGCAATTTTTATTTTATTTATTTTATATGTGGTAAAGTTACTCTTAAAAGCCTTGTGATTTTTAAAAACATGTATTAATCCACAATATATTCCCACATTATTGACCTCCTCCTTCTGTTTCTAAGAAACTAGTTCTTCCTACCCATCAGTGTATTTGTTAAACATCTGCATTGAATGTGCTTGACTCCAGCACAGAAAAAACATACGCAGCTACGCTTTTGATGGTAAAGGAAAATTGGACACCTCATATTGATATGAACTTCATTTACACAATGCATTGGTTCATCATTTTTCTACATTCATTTTTCTTCACAAATGTATTTTCGATAACCTACTCCTGATAAAAAAAAAAAAAAAATGTATTTCAATTGTTCTTTAAGGCCCCGTACACACGGTCGGACAAAACCGATGAGAATGGACCGAGGTTCAGTTTCATCTGTCCAAACCGACCGTGTGTATAGCCCATCGGTCTGTTTTCCTTCGGTCCAAAATTTTAAAACATGCTTCAAAACCGAACCGATGGACCGCTGCCCGATCGGTCCAAACCATTGGTTAGTACAGAAAAGCATTGGTTCAAAATCCGCGCATGCTCAGAATCAAGTCGACGCATGCTTGGAAGCATTGAACTTCGTTTTATTCAGCACGTCGTGTGTTTGACGTTACCGCGTTCTGACCCGATCGGTTTTTGGAACGATGGTGTGTACGCTTATCAGACCATCAGGCCACTTTAGCGGTGAACCGATGAAAACGGTCCGTCGGACCATTCTCATCGGTTTGGAACGACCGTGTGTACAAGGCCTAAGAGAAGAGGGAAGAAAAAAAATTAAAGCCTTAACCATGAGAATAACATATTTAGAAAGGTAAGACAAGAATGGCGTACCACCGCTTAGGAAGTCCAATGCTCCTTCATCAGGACTTGGGTTGATGCTGGAGATGAAGGATGGATATAAAGAAATAATTAAGTAAAGAAAAAGAGTAAATCTGGAAACAATTTCAACAGGTATTGGGACGCGCATCAGCAGCAGGAAGTAGAATTTAATTGGTTCCTATCAACAGCACCTCCACATTCTTTTCTCCAGTATTACAAAATATTTTCATTAGGACATATTTTTTAATCACAGGTACCTTTTATAAAAGGCATGGTAGACAAGTGATTAAATCAAGCTCACAGTTGATGCTGCAGTTGTGACCTTGGTACCGACTTTGGCAAAGGGTTTTCTGATGAAAGTCATCTGGGTGGCTCTCAATTTTATAGGGTTCTCAAAGTGATGCCCCCCAACTGGCTGTACCCATGGTGGTTTCCTGTTCCTCCAGGGAGCCCAGGACTGTGGGAAACAGCTTCCCTGGTACAAACAGGAAGAATTCGGGGAACATTCATTACTTGATCCCTCCTGCAACTAAAGCCACATGCATAACATCACTTCCAGGGCCACAGCTGCTATTTCTAGGTTATTGTAGCCAAAGGTGCAGCTATTCAAATACGATCTGTGGACATCTGAGGGCAGGAGAGACAATGGGGGTCTAATAGACCCCAATGTGTACATAAAGTGGGCCTGTCACCTGCCCATGCTTTCACACATGGAGATTGTTAAGCCCTTGTCATAGCAAAAAAAGTAAAAAAAAAAAAGAATGACATGAAATTAATATTGAAGCATCCCCATCACCCCCGCACATAATAAAAATGAAACAAAGAGCGACAATTTAACTTTTTGCTATAATCCATATTCCAAAAAAACAACAAATGTATTCATCAGTTTAGGGCGATATATATTCTTCTACATATTTTTGGTAAAAAAAAAACGCAAAAGGCCTATATTGATTAGTTTGGGCAAAAGTTATCGCGCCTACAAACTATGGAATAGATTTAGGGATTTGTTATTGTTTTTACTGGTAATGGCAGTGATTACTGGTAATGGCGGGACTGTGACATTGTGACAGACAAATCTGACCCCAAATTACACTTTTTGGGACCAGTGACATTATTACATTGATCAGTGCTATAAAAATGCAGTGATCAATGTAAAAATGACACTGACAGGGAAGGGGTTAACACTAGGAGTGATCAAGGGGTTAACTGTTCCCTGGGCGTGTTCCAATTGTAGGGGGGATGAGCTGCCTGGGACATGACAGAGATCACTGTTCCCACTTACTGGGAACAGTAGATCTCTGTCATGTCATCTGTCAGAATGGGGATTCGCCTTGTTTACAAAGGCAGATCCCCATTCTGACTCTGTACTAGATGATCACGGGTCACCGGCAGACATCGAGTATGCCTGATGCACAGGCACGCTCTTGCAGCGCCCTCCCGCAACTGCGCGAGCCGACATACAGTGCCGGTGATTCGAGCAGGGGAACCAACCTGGAGTAGTACAACTGCGGCTGGTTGGTCCTTAAGTGGTTAAATTTTTTTTATAAAATTCTCTACATTTTTAGTTACATTTGTTTTCTAAAATAAAATACGTTCCAAGATGTACAAGCTGCTGAAATCTGTAGAAATCTTCACTGCAGGGCTGCCCTGTCTTCTTCCTGCTACTGAACTTACAGCACTGTGGGGATTACCAGCTTTTGGTCTGCGGGCTCAGCTGCACTAAAGATCTGAGGGGGACACATCCTCTCCTGCCCTCTCCTCTATTGAGAAAACATTATTTAATTGATTACACTGCCTGTAACATGATCTGTGAATGGGGTGAGTCTGATCAGTTACAGAATTATCTCCTCAGTTTGAAGATTGTGATACAAACAGTATAATCAATAAAAAAAAAATCTTAATAGAGGACAGGGCAGGGGGGGATGTGTCCCTAATGCAGTGTTTCTCAATTCCAGTCCTCAGGCCCCCCCAACAGGTCAGGTTTTCAGGATTTCCATTATTTTGCACAGGTGATTTGATCAGTTTCACTGCCTTAGTAATTACCACAGCCGTTTCATCTGAGGGAAATCCTGAAAACCTGACCTGTTGGGGGGGCCTGAGGACTGGAATTGAGAAACACTGCCCTAATGGAAGCTGTTAAACCCCTGAAATGAGTATTGAACTCGGCAGCAGGAAGAGGAAAGGGCAGCCCAGCAGTGAAGATTTCTACAGATTCCAGCAGCCTACACATTGTGAGATATACAGTACTTCATTACAGGTAAGTATTGTAACTAGATCTGTGGAGGAAATTTTTTTAACTAAACTTTAGCTTTAAAAGAGAAGTGCAAGTTTAAAAAAGCAAACAATCATACTAACCTAGGTGGATTCTGCATTGCACCGATGCTGCATCCACCTACAGTAGGTTAGAATGATTACTTTTTTTGGAAAACCTGCACATCTCTTTTAAAGCTAAAGTTTAGTTACAGTGGGCCAGATCCACATACCTCGGCGCATATCTAAGGCCGGTGTAGCGTATCTCAGATACACTACGCCGCCGTAACTTCCAGCGTATTTTCCGTATCCACAAAGAATTTGCGCTGTAAGTTACGGCGGCGTAGCGTAACTGTGTCGGCGTAAGGGCGCGGAATTCAAATCACAAAGATGTGGGCGTGTTTTTTTTGTTAATTCTACTTGACCCCACGTAAATGACTTTTTTTTACGGCGCATGCGCCGTCCGTGGGGGTATCCCAGTGCGCATGCTCGAAATCACCTTGCAAATAGTCAATGCTTTTGACGTGAACGTAATTTACGCAAAGCCCTATTCGCGAACGTTTTACACAAACGACGTACACGACGGAAAATTCTATGCTGGCCCGACATCCATACTTAACATTGCGTACGCCTCATAGACCCAGGGGTAATGTTACGCCGAAAAAAGCCTTACGTAAACGGCGTTAAAAAATGCCCCGTGCGGACGTACGTTTGTGGATTGGTGTATCTAGCTAATTTGCATACTCTACGCGGAAATCAACAGAAGCGCCACCTAGCGGCCAGCAGAAATATGCACCTTAGATCCGACGGCGTACTAAGACGTACGTCAGTCGTATCTAGCCCCCATTCAGTCGTATCTTGTTTTGTGGATACAAAACAAAGATACGACGGGGCAACGTTGAAATTACGCGGCGTATCAATAGATACGCGGGCGTAATTTATTTGTGGATCTGGGCCAGTGTTTTTTTATTCTCCACAGCTCTAGTTACAATACTTACCTTTAATAACGTATATTCATTACAGGTCCCAGGCTTTAAGACTGAGAGCTGAGCGATAAAAGACCACTGATTGCTAATGCCACGTACACACGGTCAGACTTTTGACCGGGCAAAACTTTGTCGGAATTTCCAATGGAAAAATAGAGAACCTGCTCTCTATCTAAGTCCGTCGAGAATTCCGATAAAAAAAAAAAAATCCGATGGGGCATACACACGGTCGGAATATCCAATGGAAGGCTGCCATCTGACTTTTTCCATCAGAAATTCTGACCGAGGCTGAGCCAGATGCTAGTGCAAAACCAGGACCGACTGAGCCAGGTACCTTTTCATAGTCTGGACCAGCTGATCGGTGTCAGCTGACAATGGGCTTTAACCCACTGTCGGGTGAAAACGGGTCAAAGGAGTGCAGAACTAACTGCACTCCTGTGACCCAGAAGAGAAGTATAGTCAAAATAGCTTTGACCATACTTATCCTTTAGGATGGGTTCACACTATGGAGTTTATTTACTAAAGGCAAATGAACTGTGCACTTTTCAAAGTACAGTTGCACCAGAGCATAGTAAATGAGCAGTTAGGGTTAGGGTCAGGGTGAGGGTTAGGGGTTAGGGTTATGGGTTAGGGTTAGGGTTATGGGTTAGGGTTTTCCATTGAAGAATATGGCTAGGACTCAGGAATAGGAACAGGGACCTCCCCCAAAGGTCAGAAGGCGGGTTCTCAGGGGTCAAAGGGCACAGGGCGTGGCTGACCCACCCCCACCCAAGTGTACCGCCTACCCCAACTAAGTCGGGGAATGAACAAGTCGGGGAATGAACATGTGATTGGGTATTCTTTGCAAAGTAAATCTTTACCTTATTTACTAAGCTCTGAAGCAACTGCTCTTGTCTATTTGCCTTTAGTAAATCAACCCCCAAGTGTGGCCACAGGGCACAGCAGGGGTCCGATGGGTCTCCATTTACTGTTTCAGGTCCGAATTAGGTCAAAATTTTTGTGCCTGAATTCAGACCTTAAAAAGATCCAAAGATACACAGGACCCTTCTGCTGTGTGCTCCGCGGCCACCCTGGAGGTGTGTGAACTGGAGCCATTGAGAGCCGGTCACACTCTCCTGTCATGCAAATTGAAAGCGGGGAAACCTTCATCCAATTGACATAAGTGTGAACCCAGCCTTAAACAAATGTTGCTGTTTATGTTCTTTCTGATGTATTTGTCAGAAATGACATAATATAAAACAAAGAATACCGCAATCACAATTTTTTTCCCTGCATTTTAACCATTTGTGTACTAGCCTGCATATACCCCTTCATTGCCAGGTAATTTGTCAGTGCTGTGATAGTTTGACCTTTAATTACATGGTCATGCAACACTGTACCTAAATGAATTTTATATATTCTTGTGAAGCAGATGGAGCTTTATTTTAGTGGTATTTAAGGCCGGGTTCACACTGTCGCCGCTTGCGACGCACAGCAGGGGTCCGGTGCGTGCTGGTTCACCGGTTCAGGTCCGATTTCAGCCCGAATTTTGGGCTTAAATCAAACCTGAAACACACAAAAAAAGGCACTAGTATTTCCTTCACACTGCACCAGACCCGCTGTGGAGATATATGAACCGGCTCTATAGGGAGCCAGTCACATTCTCCTGCTATGCGAATTGAATGCGGGTAAACACGCATTCAATTCGCATTGGTGTGAACCTGGCCTAAAAGCCACTGTTTATTTATGTTTTACTATATGAAAAAAAGACCAAAACATAAAAAAAATCCCATCAAATAAAAAATCCCATCAAATAAAAATGCCAGGATAGTACAACCCCCACCCCCCCAAAAAAACATCCCTTTTTGAAAAGTAGATACCCCAAGGGTGATCTCATTTTTGGCACGATTTTTTAGAAAGGAAAGAAACATGCTTACCTATTTTCATTTACCTTTATAGCCCTGTACACACGATCGGGATTCCCGGCGGTAAAAAGTCCGCCGGGAATCCCAGGGGGAAAACCGAGAACCTGCTCGGTAACTTTCCCCCTGTACACACCAGAGTTTTTCCCATCGTGAAAACTACAGTGAGAGCTTTGGCTGGGAATCCTGGCCATGTTTATGCTCCACCGCAATGTTTCCCATAGGGAAACTGCTGGGAAAAAGACCACCGAGAATTGTGGCAGAAAAAAAGAGAACATGTTCTCATTTTTCCTGCCAGGATTCCCAGCGGTTTTCCTGTTGGGAAAACTGCCATGGAGCATACACACAGTCGGTTTTCCCAGCCAAAAACTGTCATGGCAGTTTTCCCGATAGGAAAACTGGTTGTGTGTACGAGGCATAATGCCTCGTACACACGATCGAGTTTCCCGGCGGACTTTTTACTGCCGGGAAACCCGAGGGGAAAGCCGAGAGCCGGCTCGGAAGCTTTTCCCCCCTACACACGGCCAATTTTCCTGGCAGGAAAACTGCCATGAGAACTTTAACTGGGATACCCCGCCATGTGTATGCTCCCCCACAGGCTTTCCCCATAGGAAAACTGGCAGGTTAAAGACAGCCGAGAATCCCAGCAGGAAAAAAGGAAACATGTTCTCATTTTTCTCGCCAGGATTCCCTGTCGGGAAACTGCCATGGAGCATACACACGGCCAGTTTTCCCAGCCAAAAGCTGTCATGGCAGTTTTCCAGACGGGAAAACTGGTCATATGTACGAGGCATAAGAGTTACTTTCCTGAATGATTACGCCTTTTTCTACTATACTCACAGAGCTCGCTTATATTATTGCACATGCTCTGTTAATGGAATATTGTTGATAATTATAAAATTCAATAAAATATTTGAAACAGGAAAGAAACATGCGGATATCGAGGTTGCAACATATGAAGCTCCACTTAAAATATTACCAAAGATGTCAGCATTGCAATACTTGTTTACTAAACATAGCCTCTTTTATTACTTAGCCCTCCTGGGATCGCAGAAATAGAAATATCTACATTCAAGAAACTTTTGTCATAATGTTTTTTTTTTTTTTTTTTCCTTGAAGTTAAAGTATTTCAGACTAGCAGAGAAAAAAAAAATCTCTTGCAATTCCCATTCAGCTGTCTATACAGCTGTGAGTGGGTGAATCTTAAAGTCAATACTGCAAAGATAGAAAGTCTTAATTTACACAGAAACTGAAAAAAGCAAAAAAAAAAAAAAGCAATTTCTTATTATTATTTCAGGGAGGCTATTGATAAAAAGCTCAAAGGCTGCTTGTCAGGGACCTCAGTCCTTTTTAAAGACCAGAAGGATGCAGATGGAGAGGAGCTAAGGTTTGCCTTGAGTTAGTGATCTGCCGGTTGCCCTGAGTCCCTCAATGACGTTAGCTGAGCCCCCAAGGGGAGCTGGTGAGTCAGAGAAAAGGAGGCATTGAGATTGCTTGAACAGCCATTAGCACGTCATTGGTAATCCCAGCGACACCTTTTGCAGCGTGGCATTTGTCTCAATGTACTCGACTGGAGTCTGATAGTATGTATTATTTAAAGGTTTTTCACTGCTTTTCTTTAGATGGGTGTTGTAGAAGTCTGACTGATTGCTTCCTTGTAATGCTTACTAACACTTCATAAACTTGCCAGTAGAACGCATATGGACCCGCTGAAAGAGACAGATTTAGCAGCAGGAACAAGGGGAGGAAATTTAACTGTTGCGTTTAACTGTTTCTTGAAGGATGGATGTTTATAAACAGGTTTCATCAAAGCACAAGCTCACACTTAGACATTAGAAATATATATATTTATTTATTTAGATTTTTTTCCCCCCTTTTTTTTTTAGAGTATGAAATGTCTTTTCTAATTATGCATCCCACATACTATGAATTACTGACAATATATATAGCAATGATGCATTCTTGCTGCAGTCTGCTGGGTTTGGTCAAAGCAGAAGCTTATGCTTGGATATTATATACAGGAGATTTTATATATATATATATATATATATATATATATATATATATATATATTTAGGCATGGTAGGTCTTTTCTAATTATGCATCCCACATATTCGCAATATTTATCCCCATGATGCATTCTTGCTGCAGTCTGCTGGAACCATTGTTGTCAGAAAGGGAAATGTTTGCCAGTGACCTGCAGGCAGTCTTGCCAGAGGCAGTTTAGTTCCGTTAAACCTGAAAAGGACTCAAATAAAGCTTAACCACTTAAGCCCCGGACCATTTTGTTGCTAAATGACCGGGCCACTTGTTGCGATTCGGCACTGCGTCACTTTAACTGACAATTGCGCGGTCGTGCAACGTCCTTTTTTCCCCACAAATAGAGCTTTATTTTGGTGGTATTTGATCACCTCTGCGGTTTTTATTTTTTGCGCTATAAACAAAAATAGAGCGATAATTTTGAAAGAAATGCAATATTTTTTACTTTTTGCGATAATAAGTATCCCCCAAAAACACATAAAACATTTGTTTTTCCTCAGTTTGGGCCAATACGTATTCTTCTACATATTTTTGGTAAAAAAAAAAAAAAAAATCTCAATAACCGTATATTGATTGGTTTGCGCAAAAATTATAGGGTCTACAAAATAGGGGATAGATTTATAGCATTTTTATTATTATATTTTTTTACTAGAAATGGCAGCGATCAGTGATTTTTATCATGCCTGCGATATTGGGGCGGACACATGGGACACTGTTGACACCTTTTTGGGACCATTCACATTTATACAGCGATCCCTGCTATAAAAATGCATTGATTACTGTATAAATGTGACTGGCAGGGAAGGGGTTAACACTAGGGGCGATCAAGGGGTTAATGTATTCTCTAGGGAATGATTCTCACTGTGGGGGGAGGGGAGTGACTGGGGGAGATGACCGATGGTTGTCCCTATGTACAAGGGACACACCATCGGTCCCCTCTCCCTGAGGGGTTCTGTTACTGGGCAGAAGCCGATCAGCATCCATTGACTGGCAAGTGGCACCCGCCGATCATCAGTAAGAGAGGCTGGATGGACCTCTGCCTATGTAAACAAAACAGAGCTCCATCCTGGGGTAAGTGCTACTGACCAACTGGTGGGGTGGGAGGGGTGTCGGTGGCATACTGTTTGCCACCCCACCCCCCCTCCAAAAAAATTACCGCCACAGCCTATAGGTAAGCCTTATTATAGGCTTAACTATAGGTAAAAGGCATCAAAGGAAGCTTACTACTTCTTTAAAGGGGCTGTAAACCTTTGTGTTTTTTCACCTTAATGTATCCTATGCATTAAGGTGAAAAAACACCCTGCAGTGTCCGGCCCCTCAGCCAGTTTTACTTACCTGAGCCCCAAATTTTCATGGGCGCAATCCCGCCGAGTTCTCGGCTCTTTATTGGATAGATTGATAGCAGCGCATCCATTGGCTCCCACTGCTGTCAATTAGATCCAATGATGCGGGCGCCGGGGGGGCGGTGCAGAGTCCTGCATTCGGCGGCTATGGACGCCGAATGCTGGAAATAGGAGTGCGCTGCAAGGTTGCAGGGTGGAGCGGAAAGAGCCGGCGTGGGACCTCAGAAGAGAATGTTCGGGGCCACTCTGTGCAAAACGAGCTGCACAGTGGAGGCAAGTATGACACGCACGCACTTGTACATCAGCAGAATGGCACGGACAGGCAAATGGGTGTACAGGTACGTCCCTTTAAATTTGCCAGCACATGCGCGCAAGCTCAATGACCGTTCCCGCGGGACCCATGGACTTGATGCCCGCCGGTGTCCCGGGATCGTGTCACGGAGCGGCGGAACGGGTGGTTGCCTGTGTAAACAAGTCATCTTTCTGTTCTGCCCAGTGACATGACACACGGTAAGCCCCGTCCCCCTACAGTTAGAATAACTCCCTAGAACACACTTAACCCCTTCCTCGCCCCCTGGTGGTTAACCCCTTCCCTGCCAGTCACATTTATACAGCACTGATCGCTGTATAAATGTGAATGGTCCCAAAGAAGCGTCAGAAGTGTCCGATGTGTCTGCCATAATGTCGAAGTCACGATATAAATCGCTAATCGCCGCCAATACTAAAAAAAAAAAAAAAAAAAAAAAAGCCCATAAAACGATCCCCTATTTTGTAGATGCTGTAACTTTTGCACAAACCAATCAATATCGCTTATTGCGATTTTTTTTCCAACAAAAATATGTAGAAGAATATGTATCGGCCTAAACTGAGGAAAAAAATAATGATATCTGTAGCACTACCACCGGAGGAGCTGCTGGTTGTGTTGGGTGGCACGATTACCACATGGCTCCCCCGAATTCCTAGGGGTGAATGATGCGTAATGCATTTGGTAGAAGTAAAAGGAATGTCCAGAACAGGTGCTCTTTGCTGTTCTCTTTATTACCCAGCCGGGTAAAAACAATAAACTTATGGTGAGGAAAGTAAAGTTGAAGAAGGAAGAAGAACACAAGATTCAGGCGTGATAATAGGGAAACAGTCCTGCTCTCAAGCGTAACACTTCTCTGCGCCACTCCAGCCTGAGTGGGTTTAGTGTACCCGGACAGGCCTCTCTCACTGACCAGGCAGCCGGAGTATCACTCGAACATTTGTAGGATAAAGTCTCTGCCACAGACCCTCCTTGGTGAACTTCAGGGAGACACCTCTGCCACAGGCCCTCTCTGACTTGTAGTTACGGAGGCAATCCTCCTTAGATAAATTACGCCTGGATCTCCTTCAACTTGTCGCTCAGGTACCGACTGACAGGTGATCAATCCCTCAGTGTCCGGCTACCTTGATCCCCGGTGGTTTGTCGAGGCCCTTTTGGATCGCCAGCCTCTCTTGGCGCTCCTCAGACGGACTCCCCACCGAACAACAATACAGCTTGGGATCCTTAAAGGTGGTAACCCAGTCACTCACTGGGTTCCCGTTGCTGTTCAGATGCTCCGGGCCAACATGGTCCTGGAACCAGGAACACCGCGTGGCACGCACGCCCCGACCAGGTAGGCCATAACGCCAGGGCACCGTGATGTGGTCACCCTAAAGGTGGGTGCCACACTCGAAGAAGAAGACCCAGAACCAATGGCGTCTGCCTCATAAATACCCCTCCCCAGCATGCACAGCGAGGCCAAACCCTCCTTATTGGCTGCAGGGAAAGAGCACCCAAACCTTGACTCCACTGCTGCCACCTGCAGCACCGGGTTGGAAGAACACCCCAGTGCAACAGAATAGCCTACAGCACAGCCAAGCTGAGACAGAGACCCTGTTTTGCACTTAATAATTTGGATCAGAGTTTAACTACACTCTGATCTCCCTCTAAAATTAACTAGCACCGGTACTTAAAGGGTCACTAAAGGAAATTTATTTTTTAGCTAAATAGCTTCCTTTACCTTACTGCAGTCCTGGTTTCATGTCCTCATTGTTCGTTTTTGCATTGATGTTGCTGTAATTCCTCTCTGTTCTGGATACTTCCTGGTTGTCTGTTTCCTGATCACCACAGTACTGGGAGATTTCTCACTGTGGTGACTAATCAAGGAGGTGTGATTACTGTGTGTCTACAACCCCTCAGCACCAATCCAGTTTCGTTTTGCAAAACCTTCACTGCCCTCTATTGGCTCTCTGGCTCTGTACATCAGAGAACCAGGAAACAACAGCAAAAACGAAACTAAACTGTAGGTACATTATATGATTGGTTTTTATCTATTTTTAATCATTTTTAAAAGGAATCAGTTAACTATTATGTCTCTATACCCTGTAAACAGTCATTTCAGCAAAACATTTTTTTTCCTTTAGTGACGCTTTAAAGTAACCAGGCGCTACATATCTTTTTTGGGGGATATTTATTATAGCAAAAAGTAAAAAATATTTTTTTCAAAATTGTCGCTCTATTTATGTTTATAGCGCAAAAAATAAAAACCACAGAGATGATCAAATATCACCAAAAGAAAGCTCTTTGTGGGAAAAAAAGGATGTCAATTTTGTTTGAGAGCCACATCGCACGGCCGCGCAATTGTCAGTTAAAGTGACGCAGTGCTGAATCGCAAAAAGTGGCCCGGTCCTTTGGCCGCCAAATCCTCCGGGGCTGAAGTGGTTAATCAAATCTATAGTATCACTTTAAAGGGGTTGTAAAGACAAAAATATTTTTTGCTTAAATTAAAGTCTAACAGTAGCTGATAAAGTAAAAAGTAATGTTTTGCATTATAACTAGTTTGATACCTGTTGAAATCGAGCTGTTTTATTCACCTCCAGCACTCCTGAATCATTATTCTCACTGACTTCCTGGTTTGCGGTGCACATTCATTCTTGCTACATCATGGCCTAATGGGAACTACAGTTCCCATTAGGCTTAGCCTCCATGCCTGTGAGGGATAAGAGAGCATCTTCATGCAGGGATGTAGTCATAGGGAGGGGGTGAGCACATGCAAGGCGGCTGAAGCCTCGTACACACGACCGAGGAACTCGATGGGCGAAACACATAGTTTTCCTCGTCGAGTTCCTTGTTAGGCTGTCGAGGAACTCGACAAGGCAAGTTTCTCCATTCCCGTCGAGGAAAAAGAAGACATGCTCTCGTTTTGGTTCAATGGGATCCTCGACAGTTTCCTCGTCGAAAACTGGACACACGACCGGCAAAAAAAAATCCCAGCAAGTTTCTTGCTGGTTTTTGCCGAGAAACTCGGTCGTGTGTACGAGGCCTCAGATGCTGGTGGAAAGCAAGAAGAGGAGTGACAGGAAATGGCATTTTCAAACCTGGATTACTGTATTTTGGAGGTCAAAAGAAAAAATGAGGTAAGTGAGACTTAAATGCTCTAGCTTACAGCAATCAATTGATCTAATAAAAAACGAACCATTAGTGTTCCTTTAAGTTTTACCCAGATGTAAAGATCAATACCAGGACAAGCAATAATGTAAACACACTAATGCCAAGTGAGTAAAGGCTATAGCTACAACAATTTGTGATACGGCAATAAAGAAAATGACTCCATGTCTACAAATAATTTTCAGACTTCTTTCTTGGATAAAAGTGCAATACTTTAATTGTGAACATTCTTTAACCGGTTAACGCCCGCCGCATGTACACGTCCACAGAATGGCACGTACAGGCATATGGGCGTACATGTACGTCCCTGCCTTTCCGCGGGTCCGATCAGGACCCCCCCAGTACATGCGGCGGTCGGTAACCCACAGGAAGCAATCCGGGACGAGGGCTCGGCTATTCGTTTCTAGCCGCCCCCTCGCGATCGCTCCCCGGAGCTGAAGAACGGGGAGAGCCGTATGTAAACACGGCTTCCCCGTGCTTCACTGTGGCGGCTGCATCGATCGTGTCATCCATTTTATAGGGAGACTCAATCGATGACGTCAGACCTACAGCCACACCCCCCTACAGTTGTAAACACACACTAGGTGAACACTAACTCCTACAGCGCCCCCTGTGGTTAACTCCCAAACTGCAACTGTCATTTTCACAATAAACAATGCAATTTAAATGAATTTTTTGCTGTGAAAATGACAATGGTCCCAAAAATGTGTCAAAATTGTCCGAAGTGTCCGCCATAATGTCGCAGTCACGAAAAAAAACGCTGATCGCCGCCATTAGTAGTAAAAAAAAAAAAAAATAATAAAAATGCAATAAAACTATCCCCTATTTTGTAAACGCTATAAATTTTTGCGCAAACTAATCGATAAACGCTTATTGCAATTTTTTTTACCAAAAATAGGTAGAAGAATACGTATCGGCATAAACTGAGGAAAAAAAAATGTTATATATGTTTTTGGGGGATATTTATTATAGCAAAAACTAAAAAATATTGAATTTTTTTCAAAATTGTCGCTCTATTTTTGTTTATAGCGCAAAAAATAAAAACCGCAGAGGTGATCAAATACCACCAAAAGAAATCTCTATTTGTGGGGAAAAATTTACGCCAATTTTGTTTGGGAGCCATGTCGCACGACCGCGCAATTGTCTGTTAAAGCGACGCAGTGCCGAATCGCAAAACCTGGCCTGGGCATTTAGCTGCAAAATGGTGCGGGGCTTAAGTGGTTAACATTGATTTAATTGTATGATATAATCTTAATTAAATGCACTCCAGAACCCCCCCCCCCCCCAAAAAAAAAAAAACAAGCACATAACAATTAAATGTATGGTATAATCTTTTGAGTAATTAAATGCACTTCAGAACCCCCCCCCCCCCCCCCCCCCAAAAAAAAACAAGCACATAACAATGGTAACATTTCCACAGCAAGCTGTTTACGCCTAACGCAGTTTTACATTGACTGACTTTCCACTTTATATCATTTTTACTGCATTGCAGGGTACAAAGCAACTAAGCCGTTCTTTAAAGTTATAACCTGGTGAGTTTTTTTTCCTCTGAGTCACAAATGAATATTAATGATCTCTGAATGTGACAAACAAATACGCCACATTTTTCAGAGGGAAATGAAGAGACGAGATCTGTAGACAGATTGTCTGACATCCAAGAAAGGGTTAAGGATCAATGGTTTGATGTTCTTTACATTGAGTCACACTGCGAAATCAGTCAAGTGCTTTTCTTTTTTTCACTTGTGTGTTAATTAGTAAGAGTTTCTGCCACCGTCCTACCTGGGTATCTTCTGGGAAGGGTTGATGTATGACTGCTTAATGATCAGATCAAATTAATTCTGAGAGGTAGCTAAAAAGACATGATCTGAGATGAAAAAAAAAAAAAGAAAAAAAAAATCGGAATTAATCAGAGTTGTAAATACGTCAGGAAAACAAAAGTCTGGTGGCAATTAAAGGTACAATCCAGTCAAACGTGAACATTTTCCACTGAAGGGACAGGGCTGACCTGATGTCTACATTTTTCATCCTGGCATTTATCTTCTGCAGCCTGCTTGCTTAGTAGCTTATTCTCTGCTGTTGTTAGTACCCTCAACCTTGACTCTTCTTAATGTTCAGCAAAGGTTTTCTAAACTTTCCAATCACTAGTTCATCCCTGTAACTACAGCTGTGAGATTGTTGTCCAATCCAAAACTGCAATCTGTCTATTAGCACACAAATAGGTGTATTTATGAAAATAAAAATCACATTGCTGTTTGTCCATTAAAGCTGCAAATAAATTATTGGGTGTGCATGGGGTAACATCGAATGTTTACAGGCTATATCCTCTGCAGATCGAGTATGTGTGAATAAGGAACATATTGCATCATGACCACTAGATGGTGGTATCACAGAAAATAAGATTTATTTTTTAGCTCCATCTAGTGGCCATAATGCAGTATTTTCTGCATTTACACATTTGATCTGCAGTGAATATAGCTTGAAAACTTTAGATTTTGCCCCATTTGCACAAAGTGAACCTATATGCAGGATCAATAGATGAACAGCTATGCACATTTTTTAATCAATACACCCCACAGCCCCAGTTCAAAGTGCTGCGACTTGTGATACATAAAGTTGCATGACAAATCAACACACATTAATTTCAATGGGTTCTATCTTAAAGAGGAGTTCCTCCTGGGGAAAAAAAAGAAGAAAAGTCAGCAGCTACAAATACTGCAGCTGCTGACTTTTAATATATGGACACTTACCTGTCCAGGTAGCCCGCCATGTTGGCACCCGGCTGATTTTCGGATTGACTTCCGGGTGCTGTAGCTGCCATTTATGCTAAGAGAAACCAGCAGTGAATCGTTTCAGCTTCACAGCCGGTACCCTACTGCAAATGCGCGAAGTGCGCTGCGTTTTTTTAACTGGCGGAGGAAGGAGGAGGAGGGCTGAACTTCTGAGGGACGGCCCCGTGGCGCCGTCTCCCAGAAGTGGGGAGGGGTCTTAGGTGTGTACTTACTTTTGTTGCCAGCGGTTTAGACATTAACCACTTAAGCCCTGGAGCAAAATGCAGGTAAACGACCAGGCCCCTTTTTGCGATTCAGGACTGTGTCGCTTTAACTGACAATTGCGCGGTCGTGCGATGTGGCTCCCAAACAAAATTGGCGTCCTTTTTTTCCCACAAATAGAGCTTTCTATGGTGGTATTTGATCACCTCTGCGGTTTTTATTTTTTGTGCTATAAACAAAAATAGAGCGACAATTTTGAAAAAAATTCAATATTTTTTACTTTTTGCTATAATAAATATCCCCCCAAAATATATAAAAAACTATTTTTTCCTCTACATATTTTTGGTAAAACAAAATCGCAATACGCGTTTATCGGTTGGTTTGCGCAAAATTTATAGCGTTTACAAAATAGGCGATAGTTTTATTGCATTTTTAATAATTATTTTTTTTTTTTTACTTCTAATGGTGGCAATCAGCGATTCTTTTCGTGACTGCGACATTATGGCGGACACTTTGCACAATTTTGACACATTTTTGGGACCATTGTCATTTTCACAGCAAAAAATGCATTTAAAATGCATTCTTTATTGTGGAAATGACAGTTGCAGTTTGGGAGTTAACCACAGGGGGCGCTGAAGGGGTTA
Source organism: Rana temporaria (assembly GCF_905171775.1). Lineage (NCBI taxonomy): Eukaryota > Metazoa > Chordata > Amphibia > Anura > Ranidae > Rana > Rana temporaria. The sequence goes on along the minus strand of NC_053499.1, from coordinate 34,082,997 downwards.
TGTTTCACCTAGTGTGTGTTTACAACTGTAGGGGGGTGTGGCTGTAGGAGTGACGTCATCGATTGTGTCTCCCTATAAAAGGGGATGACACGATCGATGCAGCCGCCACAGTGAAGCATGGGGAAGCCGTGTTTACACGCGGCTCTCCCCATTCTTTAGTTCCGGGGACCGATCGCGGGACCCCAGCGGCGATCGGGTCCGCGGGTCTCACTGTCCTGGTCTCGGAGCTTCGGACCGGGTCGCCCACAATCCACGGCTGGGTAGATGTAAAGGACGTGCCGGTACGTCCATCTGCCCAGCCGTGCCATTCTGCCGACGTATATCGTTAAGTGATTAATGGCTGTGTTGAGTTATTTTGAGGGGACAGCAAATTGACACTGTTATACTACTTTACATTGTAGCAAAGTGTCATTTCTTCAGTGTTGTCACATGAAAAGATATAATAAAATATTTACAAAAATGTGAGGGTGTACTCTTTTTTGTTAGATACTGTGCGTGTGTGTGTGTATATATATATATATATATATATATATATATATATATACACACAACAATTGCAAGTTGATAGGTGCAAAAGCAAGGGCGGGAGGTGGAAGGGGGAAAAAATAAATAAATAAAAACGACAAAAAGAAAGCTCTATTTGTTAAAAAAAGAAAAAGGGAATATTGGTACAGTGTTGCATGACCGCGAGATTGTCATTCAAAGTGTGACAGCCCCCAGTCAAAGCAGCTCCCCCCTACAGTTAGAAAGCACTCCGTAGGAGCACATTTAACCCTTTAATTGCCCCTGATGTTAACCCTTTCCCTGCCAGTATCATTAGTACGGTGACAGTGCATTTTTTGCACTGATCACTGTATTGGTGTCACTGATCCCCAAAAAGCGACGCTTGGAGTCAGATTTGTCCGCCGCTATGCCGCATTCTTGCTAAAAAAAATGCTGATCGCCGCCATTACCGGTAAAAAACAATAATAAAAAAATCCATAAATATATCCCATAGTTTGTAGACACTATGGGGCAGATCCTCAAATAAATGATGCGGCGTATCTCTTGATACGCCGCGTAATTTCGAATTTTGCGCGTCGTATCTTTGTTTTGGTATCCACCAAACAAGATACAACGGCATCTGTGTTAGATCCGACAGGCGTACGTCTTCGTACACCGTCGGATCTTAGATGCAATTTTTCGGCGTCCGCTAGGTGGCGTTCCCGACGTAATCCGCGTCGAGTATGCAAATTAGCTATTTCCAAAGATCCACGAATATACGACCGTCCGTCGCATTTTTTTACGTCGTTTCCGTTCGGCTTTTTTCGGCGTATAGTTAAAGTGGCGTACTCAATGTTAAGTATGGCCGTCGTTCCCGCGTCTAATTTTGAACATTTTACGTTGTTTGCGTAGTCTTCCGTGAATGGGGCTGGACGCCATTTACATTCACGTTGAAAACAATGACGTCCTTGCGTTGCATCTAAGATCCGACGGTGTACGAAGACGTACGCCAGTTGCATCTAAGATCCGACGGCGCACGAAGACGTACGCCTGTTGGATCTAACACAGATGCCGTTGTATCTTGTTTTGTGGATACCAAAACAAAGATACGACGCGCAAAATTAGAAATTATGCGGTGTATCAAGAGATACGCCGCATCATTTCTTTGAGGATCTGCCCCATAGTGTCTACAAACTATGGGATATATTTATGTTTTTTTTTATTATTGTTATTTTACCGGTAATGGCGGCGATCAGCATTTTTTTAGCAAGACGTCCTTGCAAAGTCATTTGGAGCAATGCACCATGGGAGTTTTTACGGACGGCGCATGCGCCGTTCGTTCGGCGCGGGGATGCGCTTCATTTAAATGAAACACGCCCCCTACCTGCCCAATTTGAATTCCGCCGGGAGAGAAAGAGCAAGAAAGGCAGCTAGAGAGGGATGGGGGTAAAAAAACAAGAACTTAGGATAGAGAGAGATAAAAGGGAAAGAAAGGAGAACAAAGAGAGTGGTACAGCCTAAAATGTACCAGAAGGATTTTAATACTGTACGAGTGGAAGGGTCTCGGAAAGCGCTAAATGCTCGTGGGTTAGGGGCGCAAACTACTTGTCTTGCCTTGGGTGCTGACAACCCACACTACGAAAATAATTTTACTGTTGGGGGTCCCCACAACATAGGAAATTTTATCAAGGGGTCACGGCACTAGAAAGGTTGAGAACCACTGCTCTATACCCTGTAAACAGTCATTTCAGCAAAAAAAAAATCCTTTACAACTCCTTTAACTAGTTGCCGACCAGCCTGGGCGAGAGCCCGTAGCTATACGTCGGCTCTTTTAGTGGCCACTAGGGGTGCGTGCACTCGTCCGTGACTCCCGTGCGGGTGCCTGGCGGGCGCGATCGCCACCGGGCACTCGCGATTGCTCGTTACAGAGCGGGGACCGGGAGCTGTGTGTGTAAACACACAGCTCCCGGTCCGGTCAGGGGGGGAAACGCTGATCCTCTGTTCATACAATGTATGAACAGAAGATCAGTGTTTCCCCTAGTGAGGCCACCCCCCCTACAGTAAGAACACACCCAGGGAACATACTTAACCCCTTCCCTGCCCCCTTAGTGTTAACCCCTTCACTGCCAGTGGCATTTTTATAGTAATCCAATTCATTTTTATAGCACTGATCGCTATAAAAATGCCAATGGTCCCAGAAATGTGTCAAAAGTGTCCGATGTGTCCGCCATAATGTTGCAGTACCGGAAAAAAATCGCTGATCGCCGCCATTACTAGTAAAAAAAATATATTAATAAAAATGACATAAAAATACCCCCTATTTTGTAAACGCTATAACTTTTGCGCAAACCAATCAATAAACGCTTATTGCGATTTTTTTTACGAAAAATATGTAGAAGAATACGTATCAGCCTAAACTGAGGAAAAAAAAAGTTTTTTTATGTATTTTTGGGGGATATTTATTATAGCAAAAAGTAAAAAATATTCACTTTTTTCAAAATTGTCGCTTTATTTTTGTTTATAGCGCAAAAAATAAAAACCGCAGAGGTGATCAAATACCAGCAAAAGAAAGCTCTATTTGTGGGGAAAAAAGGACGCCAATTTTGTTTGGGAGCCACGTCGCACGACCGCGCAATTGTCAGTTAAATCGACGTAGTCCCAAATCGCAAAAAGTGCTCTGGTCTTTGGGCAGCAATATGGTCCGGGGGTTAAGTGGTTAATGAACCTTCTACAACAAATGTTTATAGGAAGGGCTTTTACAAGAACAATCTTTTCTTGGTTGGATCGTGACTTACAGGTCACCAGTCTACCGTTATCCTCAGATAGAAATAGAGGAAGGCAGATCCTGTTATTTTAAAATATTAGTACTGCAGATTATTCCAGCACCATGGACAGCATGGACATGACTTGTTGATACTGAAGGTTTGTGCGATTTGTAAAAATAGAATCACTTTCAACACTAAACTACATGATTGTTTATTTTCAATGTTTCTAGATGTAGATGAAATGACTGAATTTTAATAAGATATAAGTCCTGTGTATCCTTACTTGAATCTTGGTGTGCTTTGTGTGTTTCTTCTGGATCTGTATAGTAATTTAGTGTAAAACACTGGGGTTGATTTACTAAAGGTAGTTGCTCTCTGCATGTGCAGTTGCTCCACAGCTTAGTAAATGAGTTAAGGCTTCAGTTTGCAAAGAATGCCCAATCACGTGCAAGGAAAATGTAAAAAAAAACCACAGAATTTTTGCTTGCACGTGATTGGATGATGGAAGTCAGCACAGCTTCTGCTCTCATTTACTAAGCTCTGGAGCAACTGCACCTGCAGAGTGCAATTGCGTTTTGCAAAGTGCACAGTCTATTTGCCTTAAAGCGGAGTCCTGACATTATTTTTTAAGTCAGCAGCTACAAATACTGCAGCTGCTGCTGCATACTTTTAAAATAAGAACACTTACCTGTCCAGGGCGCTCGCTAGGCTCTCGAGTGCTGCCGCCGCCATCTTTGGTAAGGGAATCAGGAAGTGAGCCTTCCTGGTTCTCTACTGTGCATGCGTGACCCCACTGGTTCCTGCTGTCTTCTGGGACCATGTGTCTCCCAGAAAACAGCAGGAGGATGGAGAAGGCACCGGAAGTGGCGCAGATACCCGCAGGTGGCTTGGGTATCTATGCCCGGAAGTGGGAGCAAAATACCTGTATTGCACAGGTATCTGTTCCCCCCTCCCCCTTGAAAGGTGCCAAATGTGTCACTGGAGGGGGGGGGGGGGTTCCGTACAGCGGAAGTTCAATTTTTGGGTGGAAATCAGCTTTAAGTAAATCAACCAGCGGCGGCCGGTCCATAAGGGGCGCAGGGCCCTAATGTCCATGCGGGGTGCTGGACGCATAGATTTCTATGAGTTGTTTTTTTCTTTGAAGCACATATTTAGAGCCTGGGACTCTAATTAGCTTAAAAAGGCTGCGCCCGAGCCCATCCACTTGTGACATTAGCGAATTGACATTCGCTATGGTCTTCATGCTTCTCCTCCTGACCAATCAGGACAGGAAGCAGGTCCTAAGACCGGATTGGCTGGGAGGAGAAGTGACTGGATTGGCCGGGAGGAGAAGCTGGGGAAGCAGCCTGTGACCTGGATGGGGTAACTGTGGGACTGGCAGGCTGGCAGGCAGGCGGTCAGGCGATTAAGCAGGCAATTGATCCAAGGGTGGGTGGGCGGCCGGGGGGTTGGTTTGTTTGCCGCCCCCAAAAAATGAAGCACCAACCGCCACTGAAATCAACCCTATTGCCTCTGTGCAGGAGCTTCATGTATTAAGACCGGTCACTGCTGCTCTCCCACCTTGAGCAGAGCGACTGGTCTTGTCTCCACCCCCTCCTGTAGTTTTCTGCAGGCAGCCTTTAAGTGAGTGGGCTGTTGGGTTCTTGCCAGAACTCTGCTCTCTTCACAGACATGTTTCTGTGCAGTACAAGTTATTATCAGAGTTTAGAAAGAGGCATCTGATCTGGTGCACACAATGTGGATTGTCGAATTCAAATTCAGATCGATTAGAAAAGTTTTTGAATCAATTTCGAATAGTTTTTCAAATTTGAATAGTTTTCTAAATCGAAAAGTTTTACAATTTTAAGTTGTTTCAAATTCGAATAGTTTTTAAATTCGAAAAGTTTTTTGAATTCAAATAGTTATACAATTTCCAAAGCGAATAAAATTGAATAATAAATAAAGGAATAGAATAGAAAAAAAAATAACAAAATAGACAAGAATATAACAGAAAATGAAAGAATATAATATAATAGAGTTAAAGGGGTTGTAAAGGTAATTTTTCCCCCAAAATAGCTTCCTTTACCTTAGTGCAGTCCTCCTTCACTTACCTCATCCTTCCATTTTGCTTTTAAATGTCCTTCTTTCTTCTGAGAAATCCTCACTTCCTGTTCTTCTGTCTGTAACTCCACACAGTAATGCAAGGCTTTCTCCCTGGTGTGGACAAAGCCTCTTGAGGGGGAAGGGGGCGAGCAGGAGGGTCAGGACGCTATCTACTTTGCAGATAGAGAAAGGAGCTGTGTGTTAGTGGACGTCCTGACACTCCTGCTCGCCCCCTCCCCCCTCAAGAGGCTTTCTCCACACATTACGGTGTGGAGTTACAGACAGAAGAACAGGAAGTGAGGATTTCTCAGAAGAAATAAGGACATTTAAAAGCAAAATGGAAGGATGCGGTAAGTGAAGGAGGACTGCACTAAGGTAAAGGAAGTTATTTAGGGGGGGAAATTACCTTTGCAACCCCTTTAAACAAAACAAAATAGGATAGTAACTAAAATAATAGAATATAATGTAATAGAATAGATTAGAAAGGAATAGAATAGAATATATATATATTTTTTTTATAAAATAGAAAGATTATAACCATCTTCTAATATTCTAACCAATCTTTTGTGGCTATAGAGGAATGTATTTAAATGAAAGTATTTTGTGCTCAGAGACCAGAAATCGGCTTTAACATATCTGTTTTTGCTTTTCTCCTGAAACATATTTGCTGTCATACAATTCTATTTTAGAAAAAATACGCTTTTCAAAGGAAAATAAACCCAAAAACAAAAATGCTGTATCAATTTTCCAATCATTAAATGTAATCATTGCATTATTTTTTTTTCTTTTTCGGTGTTTGTTTCCTTTCCTTTAGACTCCATCCACACTTGTATGATTCCAAAGTTGCGCCGACTTTGGAGTATAACTTTGATGCAACTTTGGATGGGTGCAACAAATGATAATGGGCAACTGTTGCACAACTGTTGCATTGTATAACATTCAGGTATGACTTTTATTCAACTTTTGAAGGTTAAAATTGAATTTAAATGAAGCGCGTCCCCGCGCCGAATGAACTGCGCATGCGCCGTCCCTAAATTTCCCGCCGTGCATTTTTTTAACTTAGACGGGACTATAGTACATTCCGATTCACAGACGACTTACGCAAAAAAAAAAAAATTAAAATTTCGACACGGGAACGACGGCCATACTTAACATGGCAAATCTAACTATACGCCGCAAAATACCAGCTTTAACTATACGCCGGAAAAAGCCGACTAGAGACAACGTAAGAGAATGCGAAGGCCGCGCGTACGTTCGTTCGGAAATAGCTAATTTGCATACCCGACGCGGAAAACGACGAGAACTCCACCCAGCGGACGCCGAAGTATTGCATCTACGATACCGAAGGCGTACGAAGCCAGATGCCGTTGTATCTTAGTTTGAGGATTCAAACTAAAGATACGACGCGGGTAATTTGAAAGTACGCCGGCGTATCAGTAGATACGCCGGCGTACTCGCTCTGAGGATCTGGCCCTTACATTCTAAACTTCCTTTTCAAAAATTTGGTCCCAAGTTTAATTGTTCCTTTCAAAGTAAAGGAACCTTGTGGCCTACAAACTTATGCTACCTCCTTCAGTGAAAATCCAACCCGTTTTTCACATTTGAAAGTTCTTAAGAAGTAATCCCTTTTCTAGACATACACATACTCCGCTAGACCTAGTCCAAGTGCAAGGGGAGGAAGAATTAATAGTGGATAAATGTCTTGACTCCCTTATGCATCCTGACAAAACTACAATACCTGTTAAGAGGGAAAGGCTATGGGCCACAAGAAGATTCTTGAGAGGCTGAGGAAAATGTTCATGCCCCTAGATTAACAAGAGATGTTTTCTCACAAACATGGCCCTAAGACATCCAGGGGACATCCTGGGAGGAGGGGAGTACTGTTAGGGCCTGGACTTGAACCTGCAAAAAAAAGGGGAATATTTGGGACTTTAAATGAGACGCATGGAAAGGTTTGCGCCTCCATCCCTAATTGCTATGCAAAAAAGGAGGGGGAGGGTGGTACTTTGAATAAGGTGTGTGGGGTAGAGCCAGACAAATCTATATGTATATGTAAATATTTATATTTTTTATTAGACCAAAATAGGGCATGGATCAACCCATATAAATGCATAATAGCACATTGGCATAAAAAATACAAAATAGCAACTTACAAATTGTGAATTAAAACCACATGACACAGAGAATAAATATTGTACATTACAGTCCCCCAAATGGAGTAAACATTGACATTATATCAGGGTTGGTAAAGCAATAAAACCATCTAGAATCATAAATATGAAGTGGATGCATCAAAATAAGCGCAACGACGTTTCATGGCCTTCTATCCACTCAACAGGAGCAAGTGCATCAATATACTAAAAGGGGGATAAAAATACTATTATAGTATCCCCCACCCTCAAAGTGTATGGGAAGGAGGGGAGAGGGAGGGCACCCAGCGTGCATCATGGACTTGAACTTGGGACCTCAGCCGAGTCTGGCAATGCCTCTTCTTGCTGAGCTACCTGAGATGCTGGAAAGCACCCTGGACAATCCTGCCTTGTGCCTTGAATTCTTTACTCCTCCCATAAACTTCCTGATTTAAGCCATGTCTCTGCACTTCCTGTTTGTCAGATTATTGTGCTTCACACATTATCCCACCCACTGCCTCGAGCTACCTCTACTGCTACTTGGAATCGGCCTTAGCTTGTGACACCCAACTACGAAACTCTTCTCCTGCACCGACGTTGGTTTTTGACCCCCGACTACAAAACTCTCCTCCTGTATCGAACTTGGCTTGTGACACCCTACTACAAAACTCTTCTTCTACATGTCCTTTGCTTGTGACTTTTCGACACTAGTCATCGGTCTAGTGATTCAGACAATTCAACCTCTTAAGAAAAAAGAACTGTGCTTAGCTTGAGACTTTTGAAATTGGTCTCCACTCATTACAGGTATTCTCTTAACAATAGCACTTGCGAATAGGCCCTGGTGTTCCACCATCATGGGGGCCCTGACCGGGGTCAGGGGGGCCCTTTATGGCTTCTTGCACCGGGGCCCTGAGGGCTCTAGTTACGCTGCTATAAACCATATGCAACCAGTGAAGTTTGTTAGTTTTCACCTAAAGTTTACAGCTTCTGAGATTCTATCATGGTGAATTAATTGGCCCTTGAATAATGATTGGTGAGTACACAAATGTATTTTTTAGATGACCTAATAATATTAATTAATGGATGATGTCATAAATAAAAGGTTATGCTGTACTGACTCCATTTTTTTGGTCCTGTAAATGGAACATTTCTAAGGGCACATATTTCTTATTTTAATGTTGCTAACTATCAGCATTTCAAACAAATTATTGCTGAAAGCCAAGAAAACATACTGAATGTGTATTTTTTAAATATTATGTTCCATGAAAGTGAGAGGGGTGGGCAGTGTGAGGGGGTGGCAGGGCTGCTTTTGGACGATATCCCTGCTAGAGGGAAAAAAAAAACACATTCTTAGTAAACAAGTTCTGAAAGAATATTTAGAAATACAGTACTTAAAGCAGACCCTGCATTAAAAAATATAATTTTTAGTTTAATATACTGTACTTGCATGGAAACCTTGTTGTCTGGTCCAGATACTTCTTGCATTCTATGTAGATATTGTTTTGGCGCTGTCATTTTTGAGTAGCAACAGAGTGATTTGTATTCGTTTGAGGCTTTTTATACACAAAATTCCATAAAGGTGAGAAGACCACTGGCAATTTGTCCAAGGTTACCCTTAAGCCTTGTACACACGATCAGTCCATCCGATGAAAATGGACCGATGGATCGTTTTCTTCGGTTAACCGATGAAGCTGACTGATGGTTCGTCACGCCTACACACCATTGGTTAAAAAGCGGATCGTGTCAGAACTCGGTGACGCAAAACACAACGACGTGCTGAAAAAAACGAAGTTCAATACTTCCAAGCATGCGTCGACTTGATTCTGAGCATGTGTGGATTTTTAACCGATGATCGTGCCTACTAACGATCGGTTTTGTCCTATCGGTTAGGAATCCATCGGTTAAATTTAAAGCAAGTTGGCTTTTTTTTAACCGATGGTTAAATAACCTATGGGGCCCACACACGTTCGGTTTTGACCGATGAAAATGGTACATCAGACCGTTGTCCTCTGGTTAACCTATCGTGTGTACAAGGCCTTAAAGTGTTACTAACTCCACAACAGTAAAATCAGTCTGTATATGCAGCATAGCATGCTTGTTATACTCACTGTGGAACTTAGGGGGTTAATCCTCTGCTTGTGTAAAAAGGCTATTTAATCCTGTATGCACAGATCCTCCCCCTGTTGCACTGTCTATCTGGGGAAGGCCAAATAACACAGGCAGAGTAGTCAACTTGCACATCACACTTGAGAAAGGAGCGTGCATGCTCCGTGTGAGTCTCGTGCATGCTCTGAAACACGCTGTGTTTCCCCTACACTCTGGTGATGTCACATGCTCCCGGGCCTCCTCATAGAGTGGAACAATTCCATCTCCTCCAGCCATTGAGAGGACTAGCCGGCTTCCTTCCAGGATATCGCGCTCACCCCAGCTGGACATTCCGCCTACACAGGACACAAAGAGACACTGGAGACAGACCCAGGAGTTTTTTTTCTCTCCAGAGCCTGTCACCCCTTACTTCTATGTAAGTGTCGGATTACATATTATTGTATACATTAAAACTTGCACTCAGGGGCGTTTTTCTCATTTTCTTCTTGACCTGCACATGCTCAGTTGTGTCTTTTATGCTGGAGAAAACAGTCACATTCAAGACCCTCTGTCTTACCCACAAGTGCACACAAGGAAATGCGCCTCAATACTTGTGCGAGAAAATAAAGCATTACACCCCCAATCGCCTTCTCCGATCAACCAACCAAAACCTCCTCCACATCCCTAAGTCCCACTACAAATCAAAGGGAGAACGAAGATTTGCAGTCCAAGGACCACGGCTATGGAACGCTCTGCCCATAAACATCCGCATGGAAGAAAACCATCGGGCCTTCCGAAAAAAAACTTAAGACTCATCTCTTCTGAAGGATAAGGACGACACTGGATGGAAATAAGCGCCTTGGGGCGATTAAGTTTGCATTTGTAGCGCTATACAAGTTATTCACTCACTCACTCACTCATGAACTATTTTCATTTTAATGGGTTTAGTAACACTTTAAATATTGTTTTTGATGTGAATATTGTTTCACATTTTATTTCACAGTCTTTTTTTTTTGTACTGGAAAAGCTGCCAAGAAAAAAATATTCCGTATCAAGATCTCCTGCAACAACCATTTAAAAAAATAAAAAAATAAGCACACCTTCAGAAAGGTGTGAAAATAAGAGTATTATTATTGAGAACATGGTATTATAAAAAGAGAAATGATAAAATATTTTTGTATTCTGCATTTCTATATTTTGTGTTCTGAATGCTGTACATTAGGCATGAAAGTAATGGTAAAAAAAAAAATATTTTAAAAATTCATCGATTTTTTTGAAACGCAGTTTATATTAGACGTTAAGATGGAAAAAAAAAACAGGCATCAGTTAATATACAGTACATGGAGGTACTCTTTTTTTATTATTATTGTAATGTATGTATTGTGTGTTTTGCAGGTATACAGTACTTTTAGGATAGTTCAGTTTATTTGTTTGTATTTGTGTGTTTGACCATCATTTGTCTACTGCCACACTAATTTCCTTTTTTTTACTTTTTTTGCTGTTTTTTTTTTTTGTAAAAAAAGTTAAATAATGAGGTTAATAAAGGGCCATTTTTGGAACAAGAACAGGCCCAAGATAGTTTAAAACAACTTTTGCAATAGCCATTTAAATCCCAATGCTACCTTAAAAAAAAAAACCCAGCAAAGCCACTTTCATTTTGCCTTTCTTATTGACTTTTCACCAATCTCAAAATCTCCCAATTTTCATAGAATATTTTGGGGAAATGCAAAGTTTCAATTTCACTCATCCCTACTTATGAATTGAAAAAAGTGTTGGGAAAAGAAGGAAACCTGTGATCTGTTCAAGGTCACGTGAGCGCAATCTTTTCCTAGCGGTGAGTGTTCTCTGCCGTGTTATTCAGAAAACACAACACGGTACATCACCATCTCCAAACTGTGCTCTGCATTTTGTTTTTAACACACATGGACAAGTATGGAGGGCCAGATTCATAGAGATTTGTGGCGGCGTAACGTATCGTCTTTATGTTACACCGCCGCAAGTTTTCAGTGCAAGTGCCTGATTCACCAAGCACTTGCGTGTAAACTTACGGCGGTGTAATGTAAAGCCGTCCGGCGCAAGCCCGCCGAATGTTCTGCGCATGCTCCGTGTAAAAATTTCCCGACGTGCATTGCGCGAAATGACGTCGCCTGACATAATGTTTTGAATGGCGACGTGCGGAACGTACTTTCGTATTCCCGGACGTCTTACGCAAAAAAAGAAAAAATTGAAATTCAACGCGGGAACGACGGCCATACTTTAACATGGCTCGTCTAAATTTAAGCCATGAAAAAGCAGGCCTAACTTTGCGACTGGAAAAACCGACTAGCGACGACGTAACGAACGCGCGTACCTTCGGGGATCGCCGTAAAAGCTAATTTGCATACCCGACGCTGGAAAACGACGCAAACTCCACCCAGCGGCGGCCGAAGTATTGCATCCTAAGATCCGAAGGCGTACGAAGCCGTAAGCCTGTCGGATCTTAGCCAAATGTCGTCGTATCTTTGTTTGTGAATTACAAATAAAGATACGACGCGGCAAATTTGAAAGTACGCCGGAGTATCAGCAGATACTCCGGCGTACTTCTTCTCTGAATCTGGCCCGGAGTATTTAGTGCAATCTCCTGCCATTGGTAAAGAACTGAAAACACCTTCCTTTACAAATTGACCCCAAAGATCCTAAAATCCAAACCTGTCTATGTGCTTCTGACTTAGACGCAGGGAGACATGAAAAGATGTAGGTTTTATTTATTTATTTATTTATTTATTTCTATATAAAGGGCTGTTTTTTTTTTGTTTTTTTTTTTACATGACTCCAATTATGATTTTTTGTTGTTTTAGATATAAAAACGATTTCAAAGCATTCCTAAAGCATCACAATTTGTGCTGCTGCAAATGGAAAATGTTGTTACTTCTGTTTTACAGTTTTTTTTTTTTTTTGCCATATTTCTATTAGATTGTATGTTATATATTTTCAGTATGAGCAGCAACAATAATTTTAGCTAAAGAAAGGCCACAGCTGGAGATTGGCATGTGGACAAATAAATATGTTATGACTTATAATAACAGTATGTCTGATCTTTTTGCGGATGCTTCAAACACAATGAAACAGATTGGGAGCCTGATATAAAAATGTTATCAAGAGTAGCTTTATATTCATAAGTTAACAATGTAACAACATGGTGTCAGTTCGGATAAGTCACTTAATACTCAATATTTTTATATCTATATGTTTTATATTTCAGCACGTAAAAATAATATGTTAGTAGTTTTCAATGTAGAAATAAAAAGAAACACCAAATCCAGCTTTTTTCATTTTGATATTTGCCCATTAACAATTATTTTTGCGCTGCAAATCTTGATAGGAAATACATAGTAATACAGAAAAATTATGGCAGAAGAAAATCAAATGGTCCCTTGAGTATTTTTTTTTTAGTTATATGGGACTTTTTTTTTGTTAAATTGTAACTTCACTACCTAGCACCTGGTCCCCATGTTGAGGAGGATGAGGGCCTCTTCCTCATAACCCTGGCCCAGTGGCCCAGTGTTTTTGAGGGTCTATGGGTGGGCGTTATTGGAATCTGGAAGCCCCCTTTGTGAGCAAGAGCACCTGGGGTATCAGGAGAACCTCTACCTAGAGGCCAAGAGTGGGCCTGTGCAGGTAGGAATGGCAATTAAAGCTGAGAGCTTAAGAGCCAGATGTCTTAGCATTTTCTGTTATTTTGTATTTGCTGGGAAAGAACCCCTACATGGGCAACACACATGTGTTGGACTGTTATCTTTGTTTTACTCATTGTACAAACACATATGCTGCAAGAGCTGAATAATCCCATATCACACTCTATATGTCAATTAAAGCCTATTTCAGGAAACAAGTGGTTAAAATAAAAACATTTTTTAAAGGGGATGGGGTTGGTTTGTTTTGTATATATATTTTTTCATGTTGGAGATCTTTTTTTAAATTAAAATGTCCAGAAAGATGATGGAACATAAACAAAATGCACCAGAAATGTTTGGCTTTCCAAATATTAAGGATCTACCCCTCAAATACTTCATACTGTAAAAAATGCAGGGTTTTCCTGTTGAGTCATATTATGCATGTGTCATAATCTTTTAAACCACAGCAAGCTTGGAACAACAGCTGTATCAGTGCTACAAGCATTAAATACAGAGGAAACACATGGCATGCTTATATAGGTTTGGTCTTTATGTGGCCTACATTATGCTAATGTGTTCACTGGCTGGCAGCCCAATTACAGGGCAAATTGCCAGCATTACTGGAACATAATATAGATGCCAAAATATGGCTTTACATGGGTAAGCTACGGATAACCGCGGATGATACAGGAGATGACAGCAATGACACATGTTTTTAATCGAACACAGACCTGATCCTCGTGCACATGCAGGACGGAGTATGCAAACAATATGATAATTAGTCCTGTTATGTTTTTTGATATGAAGTTTAGGTGCGGACATGCTTTTATGTTTGATTTACATTTTTCAGACATGAGCCACAAGACTCCGCTGTGCAAACTAATAAATTATACTGGTCTTGGCTTTTTTTTAATTTAGCTTTCAGTAAAAGGTTTTGAAGAAAGACATATGCTTGTAATTTGAATTTATTAGTAGTCAATGATGTAAGTAAGCAAGAAGAGAATTTACAGATGTGATGGCAGCATTACATATTAATAAAACAAAGCATAGACACATCACTGATTATTTTGAGCACACCTATCAGCTAATTCTTTTTAAGAAGAACTGTTCCAATTTCAGACTTCTGAAGAAGACAGTTGGGTGGGTTGGGTGTTCGTGAGCTCAAAATTGTCCTAAACTGAAAAACTGTAGCTAGTCTACAGGCTAATTAAAAAAATTAATCCAGTCATATTTTTAATAAAGTAGATGTAAACTGTACCTCTTTTCCATAGCAATGACAAACAGTTAGGACACATTACCTTTTAAAATCTAAAAAAAATTAATAATTGGCTGTTGTGCTCCACAGGGTCGGGGTGGTAGGTGTGATGAAATAGATTGAGACCCCTGACACAATTTCAGGCCAAAACCCATTCTGCCGTTGACCCAAATAGTGAAAGTATACAGAGAACTGAGAGAGCGCTCGGTTTCTTTCGGTGTTCCAGCGTCAGAGAGACCATACCCATTTATTTCCATAGCTTTATAGACAAAATGACATCACACACGTGAGCACACCGATAGGTCAGTTCATAATGGTCAGTCCATATAAGGGTCCTTTCCTGTTACACGTTCTCCTTGCCACGAGGCACAAAAGTTCCTTGTGGAATGTCCAGAAACACAGGGTCCCATCCTGAAGCTTACATGGGGCTTTCCTTGATGGAGGGGGCTTTGGAGTGAAGAGGGAGGAGGGATGACAGCTGTCTGGTATTAATAGTTCTTTGTCTCCACTCCAAGTTGAGATGTACTGAAACTTTTTTATAATCTGTCATTTCACTTAAGGATAATAATACTTGTATAATCTCACACATACATATGTTTATCAAGAAATAAAAGCAAATAAACAAATAATGAAAGAAAAGCAACATTTGAATGATTTTAGCACAAAGTAGCATATAATAAAATATTCATTTTAGTAACTTCCATCACAGTGACTAAGTCATGTACTGATGATGCCGTTATTGGCTTACTTGGTGAATAGATGACAGTAAGGTTCCCTGCAGGAGCTACTGTCAATCAGCCAATCAACTTATACGTACCCCCACAAATGTACATGTCTGTGATGTGGGCAGCTTGACAGAGAACAGGCAGTGCATGCCATGCGTAGGCACAATATGAATTTAGACTGGGCATGGGAGTGAATATGCAGAGGCAGTTTTTTTTTTCAGCTGGAACTTGGTGGAACTCAGTTCCACCATCTCTGGCTCAGACCCTTTACTCCCTACTGACCACTATTACTTGAAAACACAAAAGTCTGGCGTCTATGCTTACAAGTAACAGCTTGTTCCCTAACAGCTCCCACAGATCAGATCTCCTGAGTGGCTCCCACTGAGTGAAAGATGGGAACAAGGAAGATGCAGGTACACAGGGTGCAGTGCAAATGCCCAAATCACCACTGGATGATCTCACCGTAAGTGAGAGAGGTGGAGCCAACTATAGTATGCAGGGAGGTACTAGAGCTCGCTGGGTGCTTCAGCCTAATACAGCAACCAAAATAAGACACCTGGAAGATAGTGGAGCTTTTAAGGAGATGGGGAGAAAATGGGGGCAGTAGAGGTCCGAGCTGAAGAGCGGTAAACGTGAGATGTGGATGGGAATGCAGAGGTAAGCAGCTGTGGAAGAAGACTGAATTCTGCAGTCTGTGTGTAGCGCACCCCTGAACTCTGCAGTCTATGTGTAACCCCCTCCCTGAACTCTGCACTCTGTAAATAATGCACTCCTGGTGATATATCCTCTGTGTTGTGAGAGACACAAGACTCTGGTCTGGAACAATGGATGTTTATTTCAGGTCATCTGTACACTGCAACATGCATCTCAGGACAGTACATCTTATCAGCTTCTTTACATGTGCTCTTCCAAGATGTCTACTATGCCCCTTGACCCTTGTCATCACTGCTGGGTGGAGCCAGCCTTAAAGTGACAGTACATGTGGAACCCTTCAGGTATAACACCTGGTATTTAATGACTCTATTTAGACCCTCCCACTTTTAGTGAAATTTGACCACACCCACTATTTGATGTTGTGTGTAAGAGGGTGTGTATAAGAGATAAGGGGGGGGTTCGTGATTGAGTTCCTGTAACTATTTTCTGAATAAAAACGCACCATTCACTCCATACTTACATCAATCAATCCAGTTGGCTTCTGTCTAAATTGTTGCCCTTACCATGTGTATGCCTCATACCAGAGGCGGAGCCCGCCTCTGGTATGACATGCACCCGGTATGGCCAATCACCGGCTGTTTAATGCGGGCGTCACTGCGTCAGTCGCTCCCTCCCCCGGCCAAGTACCACACTACAGGCCGCCGCGCCGGGGGCTAGATTTATGAGGGAGCCGGAAGGCGGCCGCGGGAGCCGATTAAATAAAAGGACGGATCAGGGGTCTTTTTTTTTCGTGCGGGGGTCGGCTTTGGTGCCCGGCCGTGCCGCCCCCCGCAAAGTGCGGCCCTAGGCCTAGGCCTTGTCGGCCTAGGCCAAGATACATCCCTACCCCCTGCGCTACTTAAGATTAAACTGCTTCTCCTCCAATCTGATTGTGTGGCCCTGTGTACTTTTACACCCCCTGAGATTAAATAGCTTATGCTGGGGTCACCATTGAGGTATTTGTAAATAGCTATCATGTCCCCTCTTAAGCATCTCTTCTCCAGGGAGCATAAGTTTAGTGCTTGTAGTCGCTCCTCGTATTTGAGGTCCTTCAGTCCCCTTATAAATTTATTTGCCCTTCTTTGGTCTCTCTCCAGCTCAGCACATCCCTTCTGAGGACTGGTGACCAAACTGGACGGAATACTCCAGATGTACAGGGCACAGAATGCACTGGGAAGCACATGCAAGTGGTTGTCGTTAGGGTGGCTGTGTCAGTTTCATTATGGGACACTGTATTGTCCCGGAATAAAGTTGCCCAGGACGCAGGACAGACCTGAAAAATGTGGGACTGTCCCGGACAATCCTGGACATGTGGTCACCCTAAGGTGAACTGGCCATAAATCTGTCAGAAGGGGCCTAGCCAAATATACTTTACATAGGGAAAGCATTTTTTATTGGAGATATTCTCAGACCCAACCCTTTCAACAAGCTCTCTGCCAGGAGAAAACATGTAAAGAAGTACACAATTAACAAGGAAGGTATAAAGATGTTGAAGATATTGACAGCTTCTGCCGCATGTCCATGAAGCGTTCTATAGAGAAATAAGGGTTACTGTCAGTGGTAGACTGGAGAAACAGAACAGTCACTATTAAGACAGAGGAAGTTTTCATGCAGCAAATAAAAAGAATATTGGTTCTCAGGCTTATACTTTAATAAGTAATTTGACCTTTAGGTCAACAGGAAAAGATTCTGTTAGTTCTTCAGCTCAACAAGGTATTTTACATTTTAATTCTCAGGAATACACTATCTGAATTGCAAATTTAAGTTAAACAGAAATGTTTTTAATTCAGAGATTAAATGCAATTAGCAAAACTACAAAAATAAAGAGCACATTGCTGAACTTTTTAAAAATATAAAAAAAAAAAAAATCACTAATGATGTTTACCAAAATACAATGTCATGTACCATTGGGTAGGCAACCTGAGACTCTAGGAGTTCAATGACGCTACTGAGCCTCTTTTCAGGTGTTAATCCATCTTGTTAATGTATTTCTCCAAATTAATAAAGCATCTGCAACATTTTTGTTTCTGACAGCGACTCATGTACCAAATTCAGGTACTGTAGGTCTAAAATACGCCACTTTTACATTATGGTATAATAAATGTACGTAATTAAAAATAAAATACGGACAGTTCATATCATATGAAAGTGGAGCTAATTAAAGTTGTATACCCATTTTTATGACTTTCTATTGAATTATCAATTGCAGTGTTTAAAATAATTTTCTATAAATAATTTTGCCTTTACCTGCTCCCCTTGCGAGTTTTCGCTATATTCGTTTGTGATGACGTCACCTGCGCATGCACTGTATCTTCTAGCTTTCGGCCAAGCCGGGACCCTGCCGGTAAAATGCCGTGTCTATGTCGGGGCTGCGTCATTTCCTGTTGTCGACATCATCCCCAACATCCCTCGATGCTTCCTTCTAATTACCTCCAGAATTACCTTGTTTCTGGAGTAAGCAAGCACAGATTCGCTATGCTATGTTTCCGTAGTAACCGTAAACTAAGAAGAGGCTTGAATAATGCGATTACTGCTCATGTGCGAGATTTTGGAGACGAAAATGTACTGCGGGCGGAAATAAATAACTATTCAGATGCAGAAGACCACAGTTGAGATGGCGCCCGCTATTACGAAGAAGCAGTGTTTCGGATATAAAGAATAGGTATTTACAGTAAGAACTATTTTTATGCTTACTCATAGTACCCATTTGAATCAAAATTAATAGTTATTTTATAATATTGTTAAAATCGTTTTTCTTTAGGAAAGTTTACTACTCCTTTAAGATGAACTCTCTTTTGAGAGAGAGAAACTGGCATAGATAGATTTTGCAAAATTGTCTTGCATACATTCTAAAAGTGTACCAAATTCAAGAACCAGTTCTAGATGGGTGCATGCGCCACCACTTTATGAATTCCAGGGATTATATGGTAAGGGGCCTTGTAAATTTTGATGGTTAAAGGGTTTGTAAAAGATTTTTTTTATCTTAATAGCTTCCTTTACCTTAATGCAGTGCTGTTTTCATGTCCTCATTGTTCGTTTTTGCTCTCAAGTTGCTGTAATTCTTCTCTGATCTCCACACTTCCTGGTTGTCTGTTTCCTGATAACCACAGTACTGGGAGCTTTCTCTCTGTGGTCACTAATCAAGGAGGTGTGATTACTGTGTGTCTAAAACCCCACAGCACCAATCAGTTTCGTTTTCCAAACCATCACTGCCCTGTATTGGCTCTGTGGCTCTGTACAGCACAGGCAGCAAACAACATGCAAAAACAAAACTAGAAACTACAGGTACATTATACGATAGATTTTTATCTATTTGTAATCGTTTTTAAAAGGAATCAGTTAACTATTATGTCTCTATACCCTGTAAACAGTCATTTCAGCAAAAAAAATAAAAATATTTACAAATCCTTTAAGCCAATCGAAAGTTTGCAAATAGTCAAGTCAGGTGAGCATTGTCAGAAAATAGTCAGAAAAGAGAAGAGACCATATCTGAGGTCTGAAATGTCATGGTATGGAGGGCATTAAAGGGGTATTGAGCTTCTGGCTCCACTGTCTCATGCAAATCTTTATGGAAGCCATATTCCCAACAATAGTTGTACAGCTGCAATGTTGAAGGTAGCTGACATTTACAATTGATCTAATGAACTTAGTTTACCATAACTTAATAAAACATTTAAATGCCCCTTGAACAGTCTGCATAAACAAAATATAATTCACCAAATTATTTATTTAAGTTGTCTTTGTACAGTATTTTTGTTCTACTTGTCACCTATTTATATTTATTTATTTCACTTTTATTTTATAGCTAACATTATCAGGTAAGCCAGCCAAGCCTCTGTAAGCCAGAGACAAGCTAGTGTGTAAATCAAATGGTGAAACAAATCTAAGTAGAGGGCATATTAAGTCCACATTTCAGTGTGATTCTAAAGGCATATTTTTTTAATAAAATAAAAAAATCTGTTATACTTACCTGCTATTCGTAACAATATTGCATAGAGCCAGTCCCTTACCTCAGTCCTTATCGGCGATCTCCACTTCTTTTTCCAGCAGAAGGCCCTATAGCTAGCCGTGTGTGTGCATCCATAAACATAGAAATATGTACATAGACACACATATAGTGTGGCTCGGCTACACCCCTGCACTCCCCTAGGAGGATCTGAATGATTGTTCAGGTGTCTCATAGCTCGGGTCTCCTGGTGGGACAGGAGAGCCCAAGCAAACTGTAGAATGTGCCGGGGGATGGGGGTGTCCCTTCCCGCTGCTTGTAATAGCAATTGTGATACTAGGTAGTCGTTCCGATTGATATTACAAGAGAACCAACTGCCAGCTCTAAAAAGCAGTGCCGGGAGATGCTGGCATCATCTGTGAACAACCACTTGAAGACCAGTGACATACCACAGGGTACATGGTACACTGGTCAGTAGTGGTCGGTAGTGTTGCCAACCTACCAGATTGAAAACATTTACTGGCACACCACCCAAAACTTACTGGCACAGCCAAATTTTTACTGCCATTCCCAAAAGTTACAACATTACAGTTTTAAGTGCAAATTAGAGTATTTAGGCTACAAATACAATATGCAATTAGCAATATGATTTAAGGTAGATAATAAGGCAAAAAACATATTTCTTTTATTTTTGATATAGTAAGTAGCTCAGGGACCAGCCTCAGGAGGGCAAGAAATTAGAATGGGCAGCACACACACATACAATTGACTCTCACAGTGACACTGACAGCAATGTGCAACAGCACATATGATGATAAGACCTCACTTACACAACACGTCCCCTCCTTAGTCAAAGTGACAGTCTCTCTCCAAGCCATGTGGTCACTCCAGTCTAAACAGCACTGACGGTCCTGGTCCCAGCCTGCCTTGCTCCCATATCGCAGACCCGCACACGAGGCTCTGACCGCTATGATTGGCTCCATTGCACATGACATCCCACAACATAATCAGGCACCGCCTCCCCAGGAGTTGCCTGATCACACCGTAGCAAGCACTCGGATGGTCCCAGCCGGCTCCGGACCAAGCCGAGTGTCACAGACATATTTTTTACTGGCAACCTTTTACTTTTACTGGCATTTACTGGCAGGCGAACATTGCCTGTTTTTTACTGGCTGCCAGTAAAAATACTGGCGGTTGGCAACACTGCCGGTTGGCAAGTGGCTAATATCATTTAACCTCTGTCATAGGGCATCTGGAGAACTCTTATGTCTCCACTATAGGCTAATGTGAACTCTGTAGGCCCAGAAAAGTGAATGCCTTTGAAAATCCTCATCCTCTGCCACAGACAGTTTAGATTCAGATGGGTAGCTAGGAAACTTTTTTGTTCTTGGCTCTGGCTTACACTTCCAGGCGTTGGGTTTGGGAGGCAAAAATTGGACCACTCTGGTACTCCATCCTCCCTAAGCAGTAGGCTTGAAATTGTAGAACTGGACCCTGCTAAGCACATATCCTTAGCAGGCAGAGCCAGGATCTCTGGACTCACATCCTCCTCAGGCAAAGACCCTTCTGGAAGATAACCACTAATATTTATCCTTTTCCCCAAAAATAGGTGTGCTTGGGCTTAGAAGAAACCTATCACCCATAGTGAACATATTAGCATAAAGCTCAGGCTGGTCACACCTAGTTGCAAACACTAAATTTAGACTAGGCGCACACTAGCTTAAGACAGGGTCCCTACAATAGCATAGGAGTGCTAATGGTAATTAACAAACAAATAATAATGAACAGATGCAAGTAAAGACAGATAAAAATAACTGACTCCCGCTCTTCATTGCCTCTGTAATCATGGCTCCAACCCCCCCACAGACATTTTCAAGCACAACTACAGTAAATGATACCACCAACTTGGCAACAAAAGCATGTGTTCCCTCTTCAGATACCTCCAAATTTTTCTATCCTTTCACTTGAAGGCACTATGCTAATTTTTCCAAGTTTAATACACACAGGGGCAAAAATAGTCAAATGTGTTCATACAGTTGTGTTCAAAATTATTCAACCCCCCAATGCTGTAAAGGGTTTTAGGGAATTTAGTGTACATTTGTAATTGTATTCAGAATGAAATCCTACAAGGACTTCTTAAAGAACCATATGCAACTAAAATGACATCAATTGGTTTTGTAATACAGTAGTAAATGTTTATTTTGTGAATTCTTCATTTACACAATTATTCAACCCCTTAAAGACTACCACTCTGAAGAACAGAGGTTCATTGAAGTGTATTGAATCAGGTATTGAAAACACCTGTGGATGTCAGGGAGCAGCAATAAAGCCTAATAAGCATTAATTAGGCAGCTTTAAAATGACTGTGATACTCAGCTCCTTCTAGACATTTACTGGTGTGGTTACAAACATGGTGAAGTCAAGAGAATGGTCCAGGAAGACAAGAGAAGAGGTGATTACTCTTCACAGGAAGGGCAATGGCTATAAGAAGATTGTAAAGATGTTAAACATACCAAAAGACACCATAGGAAGCATCATTCGCAAATTCAAGGCAAAGGGCACTGTTGAAACACTACCTGGTCGTGGCAGAAAGAAGATGCTGACTTCGACTGCTGTGCGCTACCTGAAGCGTAGAGTGGAGAAAAGTCCCCTTGTGACTGCTGAGGAACTGACAAAAGATTTGTCAGATGTGGGTACTGAAGTTTCTGCTCAGACAATACGGCGCACACTGCGTAATGAAGGCCTCCATGCCAGAACTCCCAGGCGCACCCCCTTGCTGTCTCCAAAGAATAAGAAGAGTCGACTGCAGTATGCCAAAAGTCATGTGGACAAACCACAGAAGTTTTGGGATTGTGTTCTGTGGACTGATGAAACTGTTCGGGCCCATGGATCAACGCTATGTTTGGAGGAGGAAGAACAAGGCCTATGATGAAAAGAACACCTTGCCCACTGTAAAGCATGGCAGGGGTTCAATCATGCTTTGGGGCTGTTTTGCTTCTGCAGGTACAGGGAAGCTTCAGCGTGTGCAAGGTACCATGAATTTTCTTCAGTACCAGGAGATATTGGATGACAATGTGATGCAGTCCGTCACAAACCTGAGGTTCGGGAGACGTTGGACCTTTCAACAGGACAATGATCCCAAGCATACCTCCAAGTCCACTAGAGCATGGTTGCAGATTAAAGGCTGGAACATTTTGGAGTGGCCATCGCAGTCACCAGACTTAAATCCGATTGAGAACCTCTGGTGGGACTTAAAGAAAGCAGTTGCAGTGCGCAAGCCTAAGAATGTGACTGAACTGGAGGCTTTTGCACATGACGAATGGGCGAAGATACCCGTAGATCGCTGCAAGACACTTGTGTCAAGCTATGCTTCACGTTTAAAAGCTGTTATAACTGTAAAAGGATGTTGTACTAAGTACTAAGATTGAATGTCACTTGGGGGTTGAATAAAACTGATAATGATGTGAGCACAGAAAAGACATTTGTGGTTATTTCATTATAAATGTTATGTTATATTTGTCTGACCTACACGTGCCTCTTTGATTTAATTGTAAGCAGGATGACTGAATGATCAAAATCAATGTCAAACTTGGCAAAACAATCAATTTCAGTGGGGGTTGAATAATTTTGAATACAACTGTATAATATTAAAATATTGCACCATAATATATTTCATGATTATGAATATCATTTATCTCATATATTTTACACAATGATAAGGGTCATATAATAAACTTTGTATGATAGCCGTACAGTGCTGCCCATATCACCTTTTTTATTTTTAAACATATGATAAAAATGCAGCTTTGGCTCAGTGAATAGTTCAGCTAGTCATCATGATAATTAATATAGAACATTGTAAACATTGTTGTACATTATATCCCTTTTTGGTGATATGTATGCTTTGCATTTCCTGTGATAATATTTGAAACGTTTGTTCAATCATGTAGAATGATATAATAATATATGAGCAATTTTTATTTATTTTTTTACATATCTTTTATTTTGTTTTCTCCAACAGATAACACAAAATGTTACAACTGTAAATACATATTCCACAGATTCTCATCCATCAATACATTTTTCCTAAACCATCTTAACTCCTATTGCCATCTTATCTTATACTCCTTCCCTACCCCCCACCCCCCCCCCCCCTCCCTAAAAAAAAAAAACCAACCACCCCCCCCTCCCCTCCCTCTCTCCTCTCTCGAGATATAGGACTCATACTTCTAAGTTCTTTCCCATCCACCTCTACCTTAATTCCTTCTCTCTAAGGTTCTTAGATCTCCTCTAATAACCCCTTTCCTTCTTCTGATCTAATAAATATATTCCATCCGGACCATGTTTCTTCATACTGTATCCTCCTGTTCTGCGCTGAATGCACCAAATCCTCCATTGCACCTACCTCTTCAATCCTTTTAAGCCAACCTGCAATAGATGGCGGGCAATTCTAACCGTTTTGGCTGCTTAGTGTCCTTGCCGTATGTAATATATTTACTCTACAGGTTTTCTCTCTGCAATACTGGAAACTGAACTCCAAGTAAACAGCTAAATACACAATTTAAATATATATATATATATATATATATATATATTTATATATTTATATATATTTAGAGAGAGATAGAGAGAGAAAGAGAGAGAGAGAGAGATAAATTGTCCTAGCGTCTTACTTGCCAATGTATTAGTAATACTGCTCCATGAGATTTATGTTCTAGGACAGTGTTTCTCAACCTTTTTCCAGTGGGGGAGCCCCTGAAAAGTACTTTCAGTCTTGAGGCACCCCACCCCAAGGCTTGGTGCACGTTACTGTGTGTGGCGGAGCATGTACATAATCGCACTCGTTCCGGACACATGGACAAATGCTCTGCACTTTAGGGGTGCCATTCATTCTTAATAGTACCCCACACATTGGGAAACAAATTGTAAAATTTTAAAATGTTAAAATCCGAAAATAAGAAAGAAAATCCGACAATTTGAAAGAGCGAAAATCCAAAATAATAGCTACCTAACTAATAAAAACTAACTATTAATTTATAGGCATTGGAATTTCCTTTCAAATTTAGCTGTTAGTAAACATGACAAATACAAATTAATCCTAATTTACAAATCATCCGAAATAACAAATGCCGAATCTAAACAAATGGAATATTAAAACGTTTTTATTATTATTATTGTAATTTATTATTATTATTAATTTGTTACGTTCCATTCTTTAGAAAAATGGGTATATCCAGGGCGCTCCAAGCATTTGAATCCTGACAGATAAAGTCGGTGTTGGAGAGGATAGCAGATCTTCACACACTTTAGGCAGCACTCGGGAAAACAAGCAATCTCTAATGGAAACAGAAAATCAAACAAGGCGCCTCTAAGTGCAGAAGTATAACACTTTTAACATCCCCTAAAGGGGTTAAAAACACTTACAAGATAATGGATGAAACAGGCATTTAGAAGGTAAGTGCGTCCAGGAGATGTTCCAGTGGCAGGGCAGTCCCAGTCTGTGATGGTAAAGCTTTCAGGGAGGTCCACATGATAACAGCCGTCTTGTGATGTAAATGTTCAGATGACACAATAATGTGTTTCAGAACAGCTCATTGGTTCCTGGCTGAAGAAGGAACCAATGAGCTGTTCTGAAACGCGTCCCGCCTCTATGACACACTTCCTGTCCACTTCCTGTTTGTGTTCCATGCTGGTTTCTGTCTCGCTTCCTCTGACGTCATCCCCAGCCTCCAGCGTTATTGTGTCCTCTGAACATTCACAGCACAAGTCGGCTGTTATCTTGTGAAACTCCCTGGAAGCTTTACCATTACAGACTGGGACTGCCCTGCCATTGGAACATCTCCTGGACGCTCTTACCTGCTACATGCCTGTTTCATCGACTATCTTGTAAGTGTTTTTAACCCCTTTACGGGATATTAAAAGTGTTATACTTCTGCACTTAGTCTTGTTTGTTTCACGTTCCATCATTTAGATACAGCATTCGTTATTACAGATAATTTGTAACTTCGGATAAATTCAGATTCGTTGCTTTAACTAACATCCAAATTTGTAGGGAAATTACAATACCTATAATTTAATAGTTAAGTTATTATTAGTTATTTATTATAGAGTACGCTTACTGGGATATGTGGACGAAGGTAGTGTGCTAGTAAACTCCACGATAGTAGCACTGCAGTGCTTATTTCAAGCAAGAAAATTGATTGCACAAAACTGGCAATCACTGAGGCCCCCGAGGACTGAAGAATGGGTTAATGAGATAAATAAGACAGTGTGGAAGGAAAAAGTAGTATTTACCAGACGGGGTAATTTAAATAAGTTTATAAAGCTTTGGAAGTCTTGGTAGAGTAAGATGGGATGGCCCCCGTGAGGGACTGGGAGGGAAAACCAGAATTTAAACTTGCAGTTAAATCTACAGGTCACAACAAATAAAGGGGTGTTAAAATCAAATTAAAATAAGTAGGGCACTGGTTGTTAGAGGAGGGAGGGGAGGAGAGAGGAAGGAAGGAAGGAAGGGAGAAGTTGAAAAGATATAGGACTTACTATAGATAAGAAAAAGGAGAGTATATAGGATATAGGACACCTATAAGTAGCTAGGGGTTGGGTGGGGAGGAGAGGTAGGAGGGGGGATAAAGAGAGGTGGTGGATATTTAAAGGTTAAACTATTACTCTGATGTACTATGTTAATGATATGTTTTAACTGGATGTTTTTGTATTTGAGAAAATAATAAAGAATATTGAAATTAAAAAAAAGTTATATATTATTTAGATTTTTGAAGTTTGATTCTTATTTTTGAATTTTCATTCTTTTGAATTTTACGAATTTTAAAATGTTCAGGTAATTCTAATTTACGAATATTCAAATAATGTGTTAAATGAGGTTTCGTTAATTTGTATATTTCTGAATTAACGAATTTGTCAAAATTCGTAAAAAAAAAAGAAACAGATTGCTCATGTGTAGTACATGCGCTCCTCGACAGAATGTAAACTGCTCCCTGTTGTATATGGTTCAGCAATAACAATATGACCACTGACAAATAAAGTGAATAACATTGATTATCTTGCTACAATGGCACCTGAATGTGGGTGGGGTATTTATAAGGCAGCAAGTCAATGCAGTAGATGTTCTGAAAGCAGAAAAAATGGGGAATCTCTTGTGGGATGTTCTTGGTCTGCAGTGAATTGGCAACAGGATCATAGGTGGCCAAGACTCACTGATGCATGGGGGAGTGAAGGCTTGCCTGTGTGGACCGATCCCATAAAAGATCCTCAAAATGCTAAAGATGAAAGCTGATTTATTTTTTATTTTTTTGGAGCATCATATTGCCAAATATGATGCAGAAATCTCCCTCCACTGAGTTTTCCTCTGCAAAAAAGCTCTGCCACCAAGTTTCTTGATGGATTCTGTCAAGGAAAACGGTCGTGTGTACGAGCCCTCAGATTAGATGGAGAGTGTCTGTGAACAGCAATTTTCAAGTCTTGCCCCAGATTCTCAAATGGATTTAGGTCTGGACTTTATGCTGACCATTCTACCACATGAATATGCTTTGATCTAAACCATTCTATTATAGCTCTGGCTGTATGTTTAGGGCCGTTGTTTTGATGGAAGGTGAAACTCCACCCCAGTCTCAAGTCTTTTGCAGACTCTAAAAGATTTTCTTGTAAGATTGCCCTGTATTTGGCTCCATCCATCTTCCTATCAATTCTGACCAGCTTCCCTGTCCCTGCCAAAGAAAAGCATCCATACAACATGATGCTGCTGATGTTTCATGGTGGGGATGGTGTGTTTAGGGTGACGTGCAGTGTTAGTTTTCAGACACACATATCGTTTTGCTTTTAGACCACAAGGTACAATTTTGGTCTCATCTGACCAGATCACATTCTTCCACATATTTGCTGTGTCCCCCACATGGCTTCTCGCTAACTGAAAACGGGACTTCCTTTGACTTCCTTTCAACAATGGCTTTCTTCTTGCCACTCTTCCATAAAGGCCAGATTTGTGGAGAGCACGACTAAAGCCCAGTACACACGATCGGTTTGTCTGATGAAAACAGACCGATGGACCGTTTTCATCGGACAAACTGATCGTGTGTGTGCCCCATCGGTTTGAACATGTTTTAAAATTGTCCTATGGATAAAAAAACAATAGAAAAAAACGATCGTCTGTCCGGAAGTCCATCGGTCAAAAATCCACACATGCTCAGAATCAAGTCGATGCATGCTCGGAAGCATTCAACTTCATTTTTCTCAGCATGTCGTAGTGTTTTACGTCACCGTGTTGGACACGGTCGGATTTTTGACCAATGGTGTGTAGGCAAGACTGATGAAAGTCAGCTTCATCGGATATCCGACAAAAAAATCCATCGGATTCGATCCCATCAGATATCCGATCGTGTGTACAGGGCTTAATAGTTGTCCTGTGGACAGATTCTCCCCCCTGAGCTGTGGATCTCTGCAGCTCCTCCAGAGTTACCATGAGCCTCTTGGCCGCTTCTCTGATTAATGCTCTCCTTGCCCGGCCTGTCAGTTTAGGTGGACGGCCATGTCTTGGTAGGTTTGCAGTTGTGCCATACTCTTTCCATTTTCCGATGATGGATTGAACAGTGCTCTGTGAGGTGTTCAAAGCTTGGGATTTTTTTTATAACCTAACCCTGCTTTAAACTTCTCCACAACTTATTCCCTGACCTGTTTGGTGTGTTCTTTGGAATTCATGATGCTGTTTGTTCACTAAGGTTCTCTAACCAACTTCTGAGGGTTTCACAAAACAGCTGTAATTATACTGAGATTAAATTACACACAGGTGGACACTATTTACTAATTTGGTGACTTCTGGAGGCAATTGGTTACACTAGATTTTAGTTGGGGGTATCAGAATAAAAGGGGCTAAATACAAATGCATGCCACACTTTTCAGATATTTGTAAAAAAAAAATTAAATCTTTTATTATTTCCCTTCCACTTTACAATAATGTACCACTTTGTATCACATAAAATCCCAATAAAATACATTTACGTGTTGGTTGTAACATGTCAAAATGTGGTGAATTTCAAGGGGTATGAATACTTTTTAAAGGCACCGCATATTAGACTAGCATATATTTGTTTTTTATAAGATGCTTGTAGGTCTAAAATTGTAATTTAAGGGTTCATGTCAAAGAAACATACTTTTGTTTAAAAAAATCACAAATTTTGTCTGCATACAAGAAATATATGACATTTCCCAACCTCTTAAAACTGTGGCCCTTTGTGTAGGCATTAACAACCAGACACATGCTTCCTCTTCATAAGAATGTTCATTGCCATGAACTGTCTTTTGATCTGTTTGCCAGCAGTGTGAAATTGGTGGGGATCCAGACATGCTTTGGAGGAAGTTTTATTGTTAGCTGATTAGATTTTCACTTGACTTGAAACAAGCAAACAAATGAAGTAGGAAATGGAAATCTCATCACATTTTCATTTTTGTCCTACTAACTTACAGGTTTCGTATTATGGTGGTATAATATAAGTTCCGCCCTCTAACTGTAATTACTTTTTCATTCTCATATTATTTAAAAAAAAAACTTGTTAAACTTGATAAAATGAAAATTGCAAACTGTATGCCCTCTGAATGCATGAGGGGAAAGGTCAGAATCATACTTTAGGGGTGGCACATAATGAATGTCTGGCTTAGCCTTGTGCCTCCCAAATTTCTTAAATTCAGTAAGCTGAAGGAGTCATTTAAAGGGTAAGTTCACTTTTGTACACTTTTTTTTTTCTAAATTCCAGCTCCCCTATGCAAAAACATCAAAGCTTTCCATTAAATCTAGAGTCACTTACTTTTCTTGTCTAAATCCACCCCCTGAAATCCTCCCCCCTCAGTACAGACCCCTCCCTCAGTATAGATGCCCTCCCTCAGTATAGATCCCCCTCACTAAAAACAGACCCCCTTCCTTAGTATAGACCCCCCCCACTAAGTACAGACCCCTCTCCCTCGGTACAGACCCCCCTCCATCAATATAGGCCCCTCTCAGTACAGACCCCCCTCAGTACAGACCCCCTCCCTCAGTATAGATCATCCTCACGAAGAACAGACCCCCCTCCTCGGTATGGACCCCCCACTAAGTACAGACACTCCTCCATCAGTACAGACCCCCCTCCCTCAGTATAAACCTCCCCTCAGTGCAGCCCCCTTAGTGAAGACCCCCCTCAGTGCAGACCCCTCCCCTCAGTGCAGACCTTTACATCAGTATGGACCCCCTCTTAGTGCAGACCCCCATCAGTATAAACACCTCCCTCAGTGCAGACCCCCATCAGTATAGACACCCCCCTTAGTGCAGACCTCCCCATCAGTATAGAATCCTCCTCTTAGTGCAGACTCCCCATCAGTATACACCCCCCCCTCAGTGCAGATTCCCCCATCAGTATAGACACCCCCCTTAGTGCAGACCCCATCAGTATAGACACCCCCCTTAGTGCAGACCCCCATCAGTATAGACACCCCCCTTAGTACAGACCCATAACTAGACAGAACAGGGAAATGCCTTGTTTACATAGGTATCTCCCCGTTCTGCCACTCCATGAGACGATCACGGGCAACCGGCAGACATCGAGTCCGCGGGACCCGTGGGCACGTTTACAGAGCATGCGGTGGGGGCGCGCACACGTGCCCGCACGCCGGCAAATTCAAAGAGACGTACAGGTACGTCCCTTTGCTCAGCCGTGCCATTCTGCCGACGTATATGTAAATGCAGCGGTTGGCAAGTGGTTAAAAAGTATTAGTTCATGAGATCCAGAAGCTTTACCCCACTCATGCTTCCACCAAACCAAATGATCTTTGTACCACGCTGGCATACACTGATGTCCTTTTTAAACCAAACTAATGTCATTGTGACAGTGACTCTCTTGCCTTTAATAGTTAATCTCAATGTTGTTTACAATGAAGTCAAACATCTAAAACCGGTAATAGTATTGCGTCAACGTGAACTGTTTACATGAGAACTTCACTTAAGTGGTATTTATACATCTCTTTCAGCTTGTGTTGTGAAAAGACAAGAATAGAAAAAAAACATAAAAATATGTTAATTGGAGGCAAAGCAAGAAAAATACAGGAGACTGTAAAGAGAGACACGGAGTGGGAAAATAGGAGATTTTTTAATTAACAAGTTTTATCCAGAGACATTTTTTTTCAAGCTCGGGGATGAGTCATCTATCTTTAATTTAAGTTTGCTGGTGGCCAGGAAAGAGGGGGGTTATAGACTTAATAAGAACTTAGAGCAGAAGAAAAAGAAATCATTATTTTCTAGGCTGCGATATTTCAAAAACTGTCCTCGTTACGTGCTTTTTTGTGTACTGTCCCAATTACGCTCTTTGGAATGAAGAGTTTATGTTTAAATTATAAAATGACTCCGACTGGGGGGAGGTCTTTGGCCGTTTCAACATTTTCCGTTTAAGTGCTCTGTAATATTTTAAACAACAATACAAGATTTCTACAACTATTCCTACAAGTGCATCATTTTATAAAGTTATTATAAAGCTTTAAATATACAGCATAAAACAGCAACAGTTGCTTGAAAATTGCTGTTATCCAAATAGATTGATTAAAAAAATGGCAAAATGTGCGCTATATATGACAAATAAAAGTGGAAGTAGCAATACGCTGTCTCCTGGGGGTCTGTCTGTTTCACTGTAAGATTGATATTATCTTCCTATTGGTATTGTTCGCCAGTTGGGTTATATAACACCCCATCAGTGGCTGTCAATGCTCCATGAGGAGAAGGATCTGGGGGTTTTGGTAGATCATAAGCTCAATAATGCAATGCCAAGCTGCGGTTTCCAAAGCGAGCAAAGTCCTTTCTTGTATTAAGAGAGGTATGGACTCCAGAGACAGAGATATCATTTTGCCCCTGTACAAATCATTAGTAAGACCTCACATGGAATATGCAGTTCAGTTTTGGGCCCCAGTTCTCAAAAAGGATATCGGAGAACTGGAGAAAGTTCAGAGAAGGGCAACCATACTGATAAGAGGCATGGAGGAGCTCAGCTATGAGGAAAGATTAGAGGAACTGAATTTATTCACTCTTGAGAAAAGGAGATTAAGGGGGGGGGGGGATATGATCATGGGGCCAAATTCCCAAAAACGTAGCCTAACTTAACTTTCAGCAGTTAAGTTACACAGGCGTTAAATTTCTACCTAAGTGCCCGACCTTCAAAGCACTTACCTAGAAATTACACGCCTTGTAACTTAAGTTCCTCCGTCGCAAGGCGGTCCTCCTCTCCGGGGGGCGATTACAATTTAAATGAGGCGTGCTCCCGCACCGGCCGTACTGCGCATGCGTGTGACGTAATTTTCCCGATGTTCAGCGCGCGAACGTAATTTACGCCGGGCTTTGTGGATTGCGACGGGACAATAAAGTTGCGACGGGTGAAAAAAAAAATACGCGCCGAAAAAAAATAATCAAATTTTAAAAAAAAACGCGGCGATCGAAAAAAAGGTCTGGTTTTACATGGTGGACTAACTTTCCACATTGTAAAACCAGCCCTAATTTTGCGCAAGCAAATCGGAACTTACGCAGAAACCACAATGCTTAAAAGCTTTGTGGATCTGCTTAAGTCCTCATTTGCATACGCAAAGCGGCATTTCAATGAGAAATGCCCCCAGAGGCGGATGCGGTACTGCATCCTAAGATCTGACAGTGTAAGTGTCTTACAGATGTCAGATCTTCTGCCTAACTTTGGAAAAATCCTTTTGAGGATCGTTTCTAAAGTTAGGCACAGAGATACGCAGGCTGAACAGCAGTCCCGCCTGCGTATCTCTTTTGAAGATTTGGCCCATCATGTACAAATATATAAGGGGTCCAACTTGGTGTTGAGTTATTCACTTTATGGTCAACACAGAGGACAAGGGGGCACACTTTACCTCTAGAGGAAAAGAGATTTCACCTCCAAATACGGAAGGGTTTCTTCACAGTAAGAGCTGTGAAAATGTGGAATTGACTCCCTCCAGAGGTGGGTCTGGCCAGATCGGTAGATTGCTTTAAGTAAGGCCTGGATTCTTTCCTAAATGTACATAATATAACTGGGTACTGACATTTATAGGTAAAGTTGATCCGGGGAATATCCGATTGGCTCTCGGGGGATAAGGAAGGAATTTTTATCCCCTGCTCTAGCAAATTGGATCATGCTTTGCTGTTTTTTTTTTTTGCCTTCCTCTGGATCAACTGTGGGCATGGAGTTGGGAATATGGGATTGTATGTTATTATTATAATTTTATTTTTTATTTTTTAATAGTTGAACTGGATGGACTTGTGTCTTTTTTCAACCTGACTATGTAACTATGTGTGTTTTCCATATTGGAATCTGGCTATCCTTTTGTGACCTCTCTTTGCGTGAATAGTACAGATCACTCCTGTGTCCATTGATAACTGAGCATAGTAAGTAGTAAGTATAGTGTTTACTATGCTTCAGTTTATAAATAAAGAGGAGCCTCTGTCTCCTGTTCATTCATCTTCAGAGGCTGCAGAGAAAGGAATTCCATCCTCAATTTCTTTTCTCTGTCTCAAAGGTGAGATGTCAGGGACCTGTTTAGACCCCTGATATCTCCCAAAGCGCCCCAACAGCTTTGTAAAAAAAAAAAAAAAAAGTATAAAAAATATTTTTACAAATGTAAAAAAAAAAATGTAAAAAATAAAATAAATTTTTTTTTGAAAAATAATAAAAAATAAATGAGAAAATGTATTTAAAAATAAATAGAAAAATGTATTTAATTATTTTTTTTAATATAAAAATGATGGGCTCATTCACACAGGTTCTCTGACCCATACAGTGTGAATGAGCAGTTTGTGTGGCTGGAGCTGTCTATTACTCTATGAGGAAGCAGCATGAACACAGCCGCAGGTCCTAATTTGATAAGTGTGCAGGTGAGTGGCCCCGAATGCACGCTGTCTGTGTTTGGGACTGTACACTTGCACCCACGCGCCTGTCAAATTAACACCTAAAGCTGTGTTCATACTGCTGATGTGTCCCCATAACATAACTTAGGCCAGGGCGGATCCTAGGCAGGGTGCACAGGGTGCATTGCACCCAGGTGCCTGCAGAGGTGGGGGCGCCGAACATCTAACCGACTCTCTAACAGAAGCCCTCTCTGTGTCCATCAGAGGCCCCCCTCCAGGTCCCAATAAAATACTCTGCTTCTCTTCCTGTATTTTGTTTATTGTTAAGAGACCATGTAAGAATCCCAGATTAATGAAGACTTCGTGGGGGAGCATCTCTGTGGTTGAGTCATTGCCATAGAAACATTTGTAAGTGGGAGGAGTTGGTAAAATTACGACGCCCATGTGGGGCCGCCAGAAATATTTCTGCACCCAGGCGCCTGTGACCCTAGGATCGGCCCTGACTTAGGCTGCCTGCACACAGTTCTAGCCAAATAATAATAAAAAAAAACACTGATTCACACTGCACTGGTCACATCTCCCATGTGACCAAGCCCCGAGACCTCATTTGCACACAGGACTTTATTTATTAACTCAATACAGTTCTAAAAGTTTTTTTTGCCCATTTGGACGAGTTTTCTTCCTGCAAAGCCACAACAGATTCCTCCAAAATAAGTCAAATCCTCTTTTTGACAGTTGTCATCTCTGAATCCCCTCGATTCCTGACCCAGTGACCGCTCACAATTTTAGATTTTCCTCTTATCCTCCAATCTTCTCTTTCAGTGACAGTGGTCAGCAGTATGATGGTGACATTGAATCTCCCAATTGTGGACACAGAGGCCCAGATTCTCAAAGGGCTTACGACGGCGCAACGCCATTTGTGCCGTCGTAAGTCCTAATCTGGGCCGTCGTATCTATGCGACTGATTCTTAGAATCAGTTACGCATAGATATCCATTAGATCTGACAGGCGTAAGGCTCTTACGCTGTCAGATCTTAAATGCAATTTTTTTTCCCGCCGCTAGGTGTCGCCTCGTCGTTTTCCCCATCGTCTATGCAAATGAGCTATTTATGCTAGATTCCCGAACGTACGCGCGGTCGACGCAGTGAATTTACGACGTTTCCGTAAGCGTAAACTTGACCCTGCTATATGAGGGGTAAGTTTACGAAGGTCCGTCGTATGCCATGTTAAGTATGGCGTCGGGTCAGCGTCGTCTTTTTCAGTCGTTTACGTTGTTTTCCTAACTCGTTCGCAAATAGGACTTTACGTCAATGACGCTCACGTCGGCGTCATTGACGTTTTCCGTCGTGAGCTGAAGCATGCGCACTGGGCTATTTTTACGCCCGGCGCATGCGCAGTTCGAACGGCGCGGGGGCGCGCTTAATTTAAATACAAGCCGCCCCCTTTGAATTACGCGGCCTTACGCCGGGCCATTTACACTACGCCGCCGTAAATTATGGAGCAAGTGCTTGGAGAATACGGCACTTGCTCCAGTAATTTGCAGCGGCGTAGTGTAAATGGCTTACGCTACGCCGCAGATTCTACGAGAATCTGGCCCTATGTGTAGTAAAAAGCTGACAGGGGTTATAACACCACACCACTCTGTCTAAAATAAAAAAAATAAAAAGGTACATAGATACATTTTCTGGTTCTTTCACAGCACAGCATTAGGCCTTCTCTGGTTTGTGAGTAATTTGTATTATTGTGTTAGAACTCAATGCAGGGAATATGTTGAAGGCGCTTTAACAAAAGAATCAAGACAACTCAGTGGTAAATAAAGGTGCTACAGTGATTGAAAAACTGGAAAGACTGTCACGAAGATTCAAATCTGACTCATCCATTGCAGAAGAGATGCAGAAGTACGGTAATACATTTAAATCTGATTCATTAAAAAAGTTCTATGCACTGAATGAGAAATTAAATAAGGGCTTCAAGCCACCATTGTCGCATGATCACGCTGTCATGCTGGCTGCAGGTTAATTTCAATGGGTTATAACTGTATGAGTTTTGTTTTATTCTTAGGATAACTTATTACACGGAAATAAACTCTTTAAGAGCCGGTTCACACCACGATCACAGGGGAACGCGTGCATTTTTGTGTGAAGCAAACTGACAGCCCATTCCATACAAAAAGTAGTGCTTGTACTACTTTTTAAAATGTACTGCACCAGATCGCATGGTACTGCGGTACCATATGATTTGGTGCCCACAAACGCACTGTGTTTGCGATCTGCGTTTGGGGTGCCATTGAAGTGACACTAAAGCTTAGATTTTTTTTTAAACAACAAACATATCATACTTACCCAATTGTCCTCTTCTGGGTTCCCATGGCGGCTCTCGCGGCTCCTCCCGCAAGAGCTAACCCTCTCTGGGAAGCTCTCTCCTGAGGGGGTTACCTTGCAGGCACCCTGCCGTGTCATACATTCGCCATCCATAGCCGATTGTATGACTCGCCCCCCCCCCCCCCCGGCGACCGCGTCATTGGATTTGATTTACAGCAGTGGGAGCCAATGGCTGCGCTGCTATCAATCTATAGGCACGGGAGAACGATACAGGATTGCACCCTTGGAAAGTCGGGGCTCAGGTAAGTAAAATGGGGGCTCGGGGGGGGCTGGTGACTGCAAGGTGTTTTTTCACCTTAATGCATAGGATGCATTAAGGCGAAAAAACATGAAGGTTTACAACCCCTTTAACAATACATTGGCAACCAAATGCAGATTGCAAGGGCACTGCAATCACTCACAGGAAACATGCACGGGACAAACCTTTCCTGCACTGCTTTCTAGTGTGAACCAACCCTTAGGAAATGAAAAAACTGTTAGAGCCGTTTATGAACATGTGTTCCAGAGGTCACAATTATGATTGCACCATTGTTCCTGCCATAGGTCCAATGTCACAAACAAAGTGTGTGTAGCCATGTGATTGGCTAGAGATGGAGAGTGATTTAGGACACTGTGCTGCAGTGTTCTCTGTATTCCCAAAGGTCTTCAGTTAATACTATCTCACCTCCATACACCAGGCGGAGCTGACACACAGATGGAGCTCAAGAGATTTGATGGTTGGCATCATTAAATCATGGGAGATGAAGTTCGGGAAGAAACTTTACTATGGCAGTTAATGACATAATGGCCCACATTCCTAATGCAAGCTGGGTATAGAGAGAGAGATGTATTTTCACAGGCTGAATACAGATGGATTTTCTCTTTGCTTCAAAGAGACCGATGTGTGCTCCTTGCTGCTTATGTGTGCACATCAACCTGCTACAAGCCTGTGGCTGTGTGCTGAGGATCATGCTCCAGGAGTCGCTCCAAGCAGATCCAGAAGTTAACTGACATCTGAACAGCCGGACCCCTGTTGCTGTATCGATGGGACTGGTGAGAGAACACTGCTGCCATTAACATGTTGCTGATAGAACAGACTGAGCACACAGGAACTGGCCATCTAATAACCAGCATAATTTACTGCATGCAGACTTTATTGGGATGGTACTCATGTGCACCACCATAAAACTGGGCCCCAATAATAGCCAGCTGAAGAATTAGGTCTAAAGACTGTTTACTCAGATAGCTGCTTCACAAGAACAGTGCCTATTGTCCATAGTAAGATGTACCTTATTAAGGAGTCCTAAATGTTATCACTGCCATTCAGATACAATACACTCTCAAGTGAATCTATTGTTTATAGAGGCGTTATCATAGTTCTAATTATCATTGTGGTTACTATTTTCTAACGCCATTACTTGTTGACTTTGTGGATTACTTGTTTTTATTTTAATTAAGCTGCAGTATAACTAATCTACTGTGCATAAACTGTAACAAATAGAAAATATGAATCTATAGTACAGTACATATCCAATCCATTACCAATATTTAACTCATTGGATCTACTTTTTTTATAACTTTTTTTAATTTTTTTTGGGATCTTCTTAAAAGGCATTGTATATGTATAATATACTCATTTGAATGCTCCTGGTTTCCCCCCAAGCCTATTCTGATGGCAATGGATGGTGTGCACAGGTGAAGGCATAACATGCTTGTAATGTCTATACTCAACGTAATTGTTATGCATGTAAGGTATATATAAAAGATAGTAGCTTTGATCACATGAGTTTCATGTTAGTAATAGTAATTACATTTTTATACAATGTATAAAGTTGCTGCCATAATTTCCAAGAGAGGAATTTAGTGGTATTTCATGAATATCATTAAGGTGTTTGGGGTCAAGCACATATTGATACTCTTGTAGTTCAACAATTTTTATAAATTCTAACAATGATAACTTACCTACAGTATAATTTAATATTTCATATTCTGTTTGGTCCATAATTGAGGCCCTCATGTTGTGAAAACATATTTTTATCTTAATAATCACAAATATTTGGATTGTAAGAAGCTATCACATATTTGACGTGAACTGGTAGTTTTTACTATGACTATAACTGGTAACCCTATTACCTTAGCCAATTGTTTACTTTTTGCTCCTATTCCATAGATTTCTTTCCCTCATATGAGGCTTATCCATACCATCTGTGTTTCTATACACTGGCTTATAACTAATCATTGGAAATCTTCCTCAGTTCCCATTGCTCATTTGAAAGAGAGAGTAGACTTTATATGAAAAAAAAACTATTTGCACCCTATTGAATTTTATGCCTAGTTATAACACTAAATGAGATCCCTGGTTTGAACATCCTGACATAACTGACAATTGATGTCCTTTTTTCCCCACAAATAGAGCTTTCTTTTGGTGGCATTTGATCGCCTCTGCAGTTTTTATTTTTTGCGCTATTAACAAAAAAAGACTGACAATTTAAAAAAAACAAAAAAACAATATTTACTTTCTGCTATAATACATATCCAAAAAAGAAAAAACAAACGTATTCACCAGTTTAGGCCAATATATATTCTGCTACAAATATTTGGGTAGTAATGGAGGGGATCAGCGATTTTTAGCATGCCTGCGACATTGCAGCGGACAAATCTGACCCTAATTGACACTTTTTGGTGACCAGTGACACCAATACAGTGATCATTCCTTTAAAAATGCACTGATCACTGTATAAATGGCAATGGCAGGAAAGGGGTTAACACTCGGGGGCGATCAAGGGTTTAAGTGTTCCCTGGAGAGGTGTTTCTAACTGTCAGGGGAAGGACTGACTGGGAGTAGCGAGAGATCGCTGTTCCTGATCACTAGGAACATCTGATCTCTCTCTCCACCCCTGTCAGAATGGCATTGTTCACATAGGCAGATCCCAATTTGCCTCTTTACTGCGATCGTGGGTGGCCAGTGGACATAGAGTTCCTCGGACCCACGGGCAAGCGACAGACATGCACACGTCCGGCGGCGTGCCCGCACTTGTGGACTGACCATAGCCCTTTAACTACATCACAAATGGACAAGGGTGAGCAGGAATACATATAGCCAGAATGCCAGCAAGGCTAAACTCTTTTTTCTTCACAATACAATACAGACCAGGTTTAAAAAATGTTACTGCTGATTTTTTGGCCCAGTTACACCTACGTGCAGCTCCTAGTACATAGAATGAGGATTTTGATTGTTGCATGTACTAAAATAGATACAGTTATGGCATCTGAGTTCAAACAAGCTTGTATTGCATGCCCAGTACAAGTACAAGTATGGTACATTTTATAAAGCAAATGGCCAAACTCATAAAATTAACTGAGCCCTGTTCAATAACCTTACTTCAGAATAAGACAAATTCCAGTTGCCTTAAGGGACTGGAGAAGCTTCAATCAGAAGCTTGAACTTCAGTTGATCATAGTATCTTCTCCCCTTGATGTTGGCAGCTGAAGAAACAAGTGCTTTATGGTGGGTTCACATATGAGCACGCATCGGCTCACAGCAGGAGTCTGGTGCGTCATCATTCACCGTTTCAGGTCCAATTTTAGCCCGAATTTTTGGCATAATTTTGGACCCAAATAATAACAAACTCACGGGGCTCCTTTTCAAATTGCTCCAGAGCTGCTACGGAGATATGTAAACCAGCTCCATAGAGAGCCGGTCACAATCTCCTCTTGTGCAAATTAGATGAGAGGAAATCCACATCCAATTTGCACTAGTGTGAACCCAGCCTCACAGTTAGGCGCTACAGTTTTAGAATGCCGAGTTGGCTTCAAGATTATCTATATGTGAAAACTGTAAGTATGTTCATTCCTCTATTCTGGAGTCTGCTGGTCCATAGGTGTTCTGTCCCCTTACCCTCTTTCCCTGGAGTTTGGAGTGAGAGTCAATAAACTTTTGTTTTGCATCTAAAAGTGACTGGCACCCATCTGTACACATTGCTCGACTATTGCAGAGGACTACACCCTGAATTGAAATGCTAGCTCACCCTGTCTTTGGAGAGTCTCACTAGCTTTTGGGGGTCAGGGGGGTTCTACATGATTTTTTGTAAAATAATTCTTTACAGCCTTGTTATATGTATTTTTCAGCATTTTCCAGCTTTAGTAAATTAACCCCTCTATGTCAATCAGCAGATGTATAGTTATTGCTGAAATACCTACTATATGGGCAGACGGACAGGCTAAACTCATTCAACATAATTGCAAGTAACTTTTGTTCACCCAAGAAGCCCAAGCATACAGCCTGCCATTGACATGAATGGCTGTATGCTACACTAAACATGTATATGGCAGTGCTATCATAAACACCAATACAGCATATGGAAAAATAGAAAATGTACATAGACATAATGCAAAATCTTATGAAAATCCTTCCCAGAAAAATGGACATTCAAAGTGGATTGAGGTAAAATCTGTATTGATGTCCATGTATTTGTAATGGGAAGTTCATTAGACTAGCTATGCTCTACAGTAGGTCTAACGGACAGTTGGCCATATAGTATATTTTTCATTGGCACAAAATAAAATAAATCACTTGCTGCAATCTATCCAGAGGGGACCCTAGGCAGCGTCTGGAGCTGCAGGGCTTGTGCTCGTCGCTGGAACGACTGGGTTCAGGTAAGAAAATGGGGGGGCTCTGGGGTGCAGAAGGTTTTTCACCTTAATGCATAAAGGTGAAAAATCACAAGACTTTACAACTCCTTTAAGCTGGCCATAGGTGGATCAACATTTGGCAGTTTCAGCAGGGACCAGCCAAGTTTTTATTCATCTATGGCGGTTCCAATTCGTGAGAA
This sequence comes from Rana temporaria, assembly GCF_905171775.1. Classification (NCBI taxonomy): domain Eukaryota; kingdom Metazoa; phylum Chordata; class Amphibia; order Anura; family Ranidae; genus Rana; species Rana temporaria. Next base: position 34,042,125 of record NC_053499.1, on the reverse strand, counting down.
GTCGATCTAATGATTAACTTCTCACAAAGGGACTTTAGAACATTTTTGTTCGGTCACCACTGCAGCCAACCTTCTGCCGCTCTGGTCAGTGTTTTCTAACTGTGATGGCCAACTTTAAAAAATGCCTGGATTCTTTCCTAAATGTACATAATATAACTGAGTACTGACATTTATAGGTAAAGTTGATCCGGGAAAAATCCGATTGCCTTTCGGGGGATCAGGAAGGATTTTTTTCCCCTGCTGTAGCAAATTGGAGCATGCTTTGCTGAGGGTTTTCGCCTTCCTCTGGATCAAAAGTGGGTGAAGGATTGTGTACATGGGATTGTATTTTTTTTTTTTTTTATGGTTGAACTAGCTGGACTTGTGTCTTTTTTCAGCCTGACAAATGTAATTATGGTGGTTCAATGATTAAAAAAAGTTTCTGTTTCTTGCTACTGTATAATAACAAGTTAAAAAAAGATTAAAGTTAAGGCATTTTCTACAAAGAGAGAGGAAGGTTTGGAGGTAAATGTAGGCCATGGACATATTCTTTAAGGGAAACATTACTATAAAATCTTAAATCTATTTTTAATACACTGTCCCTTTAATAACACAAAATGTCACATTTACAAATTTGTAACCTTCAGTAAATGGATATATAAGTTGTCACTATAGGTTACAGCACTTTCTATGGCTTCTTTGTATCTAAAAAAGTATTATTTTATACGATAGAAGGTGATGAATTAGAAAAAAACACGAAAATTCTAAAAGATACAAAGATTACTGCACTACCTAATAAATGATGATTTTCTGGTGCAGCTTGCTTCTGTCCTACAACTCATTGATAAATCACATTCACGTGGCCCATCTGTAAATTAAATTCACTGACGCACATTTCAGAAGTCGTCTGGATGCCTCTCTTCTCACAGGATTACGTTCATGCTGAATGATTTTGTTAAAATATGTCACAGCGCAAAAAAAAAAAAATTGAACTGTGTCCCCAGTGCTATAGTCATGACATCGAGACTGATTACACTATTTGGTGCTTGTCAATGAATGTTATTAGTGTCTAACAGAAATCTCAATAATACAACCTCCATAATGAATTACTTTTTCAGTCATTTCCTCCGATTGGCGCTCTTCGTAGAAAATGTCTACAGCGCTTATGACGAGCGTGAATTTAAAGCATCTAAGATTTATGAATACTTGTTTGTGAAATAGAGTTGACAATTCCTCTTGGCTATTAAAAGGTAAATATGTGAGTGGTGGCAATGTAACACTCTTTGTTTTACAGACTTTGAAGAATGAGTTTTCTCCGGCAGTTAACTAACATCACAACGTCAACATTGTCCTATTTTTCTGTAAACCCTCATGTGCTGCATGCAGTAGTGTATTTAGGTTTTGTGCTGCCCTAGGCCTGACTAAACTTGTGCATCCACTAATTTAAATATGACCCACCCCTTCCTGTCAAGGCCACACCTCTTTTTTTGAGTGGGGACACTAGTTCCGAGGGCCTGGGGGGGGCAATGGATTCCCTTAACTTGCATAGATTTCCTCTCACTTCCTGTTTGGCCATGGGGCAGGAAGTGAAGGGAAATCTCTACAATGGGACAGGGATGGTAAAATATAAACTAACAAGGGCTATAACCCTCCCTTACTCCAAAATGAAAAAAAAAGTGTTGACTATAGTTCTACTTTAAGCACAAATTTCTGATAATTTTATGGAGAGGACTAAGAAGATATAACCATGCCTATGGTGCAGCCGAAAACTCATAGCACAGTGAGGATTTGTGGTCCAGACTGATTGGACAGTCAAAATTAGAAGCAGCTTGCGTTACACTAACAGTGTAGCACAAGCCGGCGGGGACTCTTTCCGTGCTGCCCCCCTGCAAAGTGTTTCCCTAGGCCTGGGCCTTGTTGGCCTATTCTAAATGTTGTACCTTCAATAAATGTAATCATATTGCTACACTTAGAGGCGCCTCTTTTCTCTTTTATACCTTGTAGCTCCTGCTGGATTTTGCTTCTAATCCCCTTTGAGGAGGCTGCCATTTGTGGATGGACATTTTATGGTTACACAACCACATTGCTATAATCTTTTTTTTTTTAACAGAGAAACTGATCCACAGGAACCACAACAACAGAAGTAATATGCCAACATCGATACAGACAGAGGTAAATTGATACAGAGTTCCCAACAACGTGACGCAAATATTTAAGAGTCTGGGGATACAGCAGTAGTGAGGTAGGACGGGTCAGATAATCAGGTTGCTAAGTCGGTCCCTCTGAGGTTTTGTCCCTCGTCAGAGTATTTACTGGTAAATATATTCCATAGTTGCCATGTCTTGGAATATGCCTCTTGCCTATGTTAGTTAGTGAGGATCAGGTCCTCCATCTGGCTAATATCGTCCACTTTGTGGAGCCATTAAGCAATGGTCAGTGGGTGTGGGGATTTCCAATTAGGTGGGATGCAGGCTTTGGCTGCGTCCAGGAGATGACGTACCACTGATTTTTTGTATACTCGAGCTGGCGTATCCGTGGCATGCAGGATAAAATAAGCCGGTTCATCCGGTATCGTTCGTCCCGTAAATTTTTGAGTTATACAACGGACTTCTCCCCAGAAGTTCGGTATCCGAGGGGAGGACCAAAATATGTGTAGGAGGGTGCCCTTCTCTTTCTGGCATCGCCAGCAGAGATCTGAAGATGTTGGGAAGAATTTGTGTAATAGGTCTTGCACCAGCGTGTAAGGATCTTGTAATTTGTCTCCTGCATTCTGGCACATTGGGAGGATTTGTAAGTAAATTTGATTAAGTCCAGTTTATAAGGACCAGTGGGGTCTGACAGTTCTGTAAGCGTCCTCCATTTTCCCAAGATACTAAAGTGGGACGCCTGATAGAGTCCTGTGCCCCGAAGTTCATGGAACTTCTTGTCATACAAGCCCGGTTCAAATTGGGGGTGTCCTATCACGGGTCTCAAGGGGGAATGGCGGGTTGAGAGGGAGGGTTTTGACAATAGTTGCGAGCAGACATTAGCAGCGTTGCCTATAAGAGGGTGGTGTTTGAGTTTAGGTGGCAGGGTAGTGTGGCACCAGGGGGCTATGTGAAGGGGTACATCACTTTGGTCCTGTTCCAGTTGCTTCCATAATTTGGTGTCTTTATGTCTTATCCAGTCAAGAAGTCTACTGAGATGGGTCGCGTGAGAGTATGTGCGAATATCCGGCATTGCCAGACCCCCGTGTAATTTTGGGAGGGAGAGTAACCTCCTATTTAGGCGTGGGTGTTTCCCCGCCCAGAGAAACCGAGTGATGGTGGAGTGAATTTGTTTGAAATAGTCCCCAGGAATATGAATTGGAAGGGCCTGTAGAAGGTAGAGGAATTTGGGTAAAATCAACATTTTCAGGATGTTACAGCGTCCGAACCACGAGTGGAGGCCGCCATCCCAGCCGTCAAGTAATTTTTGAACTGTTTTCAGTAGGGGGGAATTTGAGTTTATACAGTTGGGACATTGAAGCAGGTATGTAGAAGCCCAGATATTTCAGGGCCATGTCAGTCCATTTTAGATTAAAACTGTCTCTGAGTCGCATCAGCTGGTGTCGTGGTATCCCTATGCCCATAGCCTCCGATTTGGAGAAATTAATCTTTAGGTTGGAGAGGTGGCCATAGACGTCAAACTCTCGTAGGAGGTTCGGCAGAGAAACTGTGGGATTCGTAAGGGAGAACATGAGGTCGTCAGGATAGGCGGACACTTTGTGCTGTGTCTCGTTGGCTCCTATTCCAGTAATGTCTGGATTCAGACGGACGTGACACAGAAAGGGCTCCAGGGACAGAGCAAATAGTAGGGGTATGAGGGGGCATACCCTGCCTAGTCCCGTTCGTAATCAGGAACGTCTCCGAGAGTACTCCATTTGCCCTTACCCTAGCCGTCGGTGCTGCATAGGCCGCAGCTACCCAGTTTAGCATCCTTCTCCACAGACCTATATGTTTCAGCATCTCGAACATGAAACTGATACTATAATCTTTTTATGGACTATAGACTGAAGGACTTATGAATGAATGGTTGTGGAACGAATCATTTGAGTTTCCATTATTTCTTATGGGAAAATTTGCTTTGATATACAAGTGCTTTGGATTACAAGCATGCTTCCGGAGTAGTAGTGGTAAAAAAGCACTTGTGGGTTTAACCAATCATTTTTCTTTTTTAGAATTCTCTTTCAAGGGGGCGTGGCAGGGGGTGTGTCCCATGCCTACATACTTTTGATAATAGGTGTCCATTTCAGAAAGTTGGGAGGTATGCCTTAGGCACAAGGCAAGTAGAGCGTCAAATACATTTTGGAAGGGCTTTTTTTCTCAAACAATAGGTGCTGGACCTTAACCACGCCCCCCCCCCCCAAAACCCCTTCACCCATACACACCCTCCAAATTATATAAAAAAGTGGGTGTGGTCAGTCAAATTTCACAAAAAGTAGGAAGGTCTTAAAGGGGCATTAAATACCAGGATTGCATTACATACAGAGTGCAGAGCTGTCACTTGTAAACACAGAAACTGGACTTCTGTGTTTACAAGTGATTGTGGTGAGCAGGCACCAAAGGGTCTGAGCCAGAGGTGGTGGAACTGAGTTCCACCAAGTTCCCCCTAAAAAAAAGCCCTGCATTGTGGGCACATTCCTTAAAGCGGAGGTTCACACAAAAAGTGAACCTCCGCTTTTTGGATTCCTCCCCCCCCTCCAGTGTCACATTTGGCACCTTTCAGGGGGGAGGGGGTGCAGATACCTGTCTGAGACAGGTATTTGCACCACTTCCGGGTTCTGACGCCTGCGGGAGTCACGTCACATCCCCCCCCCCCCCGCTGTCTTCTGGGAAACACTGTTCCCAGGAGAGAGCGGGGACAAGTGACGGCGCGCCGCAATCCTCCTTAAGGCTTCACTTCCTGATTCCCTCACCGAGGATGGCGGCGTAAGCAGTTGAGGACCGAGCGATTGCTCGGCCTCGTCTGCTGACATCGCGGGCGCGCTGGACAGGTAAGTGTCCATTTTTTAAAAGTCAGCAGCTGCAGTATTTGTAGCTGTTGGCTTTTAAAAAACAAAAACATAACGGGTGGACCTCCGCTTTAAGCTAAGTAGGGAACCTATCCCCTACGATTCTAGGGAAGAAACAGCATGAGCCATCATTCATTACATTGTTAACAATACTAGCAGAAAATGCCTTGTTCATTTCACTTTTTCCTTTGTTCCTGCCCATGTGGCACAGAGGGGTAAAACAAGATGCTCACTGCCAGATACCATTTGGAGTTTCCAGCAAAGAGAAGCAGATAGAACCACAACTACTGTAGGTGTATGGACACATGAAGAAATAAAAGTACATAAAAGTGCTGAGAAAAGTTAAGAATGTTAGTGAAAAACAAGCAAATCATACAAAAGCAAGGGAAAAAAAGGCTTTTAGCTAAATCAGGACTCGAGAGACAGACCAATAGCACAGTGAAGGAGATAAAATTGGGAAGACGCAAAAGCGAGGAAAAGTCGTTAGATACATTAAAAAGGTAACACAAAAGCCAGAGGACACATAAGGAAAGCAACACATTAGCCAGCAGACTCAAAATCAGAAAGGCAAACTGAGCAACACGCAAAAGCAGAATACATAAGAAAAGAAACACATAAAAGTAAGGAGACACAAAAGAAGAAAGACAGCAAAGCAGGGAACATATCTGAAATGAAATGCATTAGGAGTTGCTGTCAGACTGCTAGTGAGATAAAAAATCAATCAAAAATGTATCAGATGGATAAAGGAAGTTTGAATGAAAGGTATATTTAGAGAGCCGTGTTGCAAAAAAATAATAATGTGTATTATTTTTTTGATATTTTGTTCGTAAATCAGGGACCATCAAAAACTTTGCAGAGGCCCTAAGATTTTTAGTTATGCAAAAAATGTTAGCTATAGATTTGTAATTGTATGCATGTATGTAGATGAGACAACTATATTTGTTCACTATGAAATCAGGTTCTTCATCCTTCATCCATTACACAATAGTTGCTCTTTACCACTTCTTTTCACAAGGCTTGAGAGATGGGAAGGTGTAGGTCAGGGATCCTCAAACTACGGCCCTCCAGCTGTTGTAGAACTACACATCCCATGAGGCACCGCCGGGCACCCGCGATCGCTCGTTACAGAGATCGAGAACTGGGAGCTGTGTGTGTAAACACACAGCTCCCGGTCCTGTCAGGGGAGAAATGCCTGACCGTCTGTTTATACAATGTATGAACAGCGATCAGTCATTTCCCCTAGTGAGGCCACCCCCCCTACAGTTATAACACACCCAGGGAACATGATTAATCCCTTCCTTGCCCCCTAGTGTTAACCCCTTCCCTGCCAGTGGCATTTTTATAGTAATCAATGCATTTTTATAGCACTGATCGCTATAAAAATGCCAATGGTCCCAAAAATGTCAAAAGTGTCCGAAGTGTCTGCCATAATGTCGCAGTACCGAATAAAAATCGCTAATCGCCACCATTACTAGTAAAAAAAAATATTGATAAAAATGCCATAAAACTACCCCCTATTTTGTAAACGCTATAACTTTTGCGCAAACCAATCAATAAATGCTTATTGCGTTTTTTTTTTACGAAAAATATGGAGAAGAATATGTAACGGCCTAAAATGTATGTAAAATGTAAAATATATTTTTGGGGGATATTTATTATGGTAAAAAGTAAAACGTATATATTTTTTTCTACTAACACTCGGCTACATTCGGCCAGGCTCAGCTTCGCTCGTGCTCACGCTCTGTGATGTTTATGCGTGAGCATGAGCAAAGCCGAGCCTGGCCGAATGTAGCCGAGTGTACTCCACTCGGTATATGTCGGTGCAGGCATTCAAACTGAGCGCGGGAAGCGGGTATCGGCGTATATCGCGCACCCACGATTTTCCCCTTATTCTAAGGGGAAAAAAGTGTGCGATATACGCCGATAAAAATACGGTAATGATAATGGTATTATATTGTCTACCATCATATGTCTGTTATTCTGAATTCTCTATTTATTGTACAACCCCGTGCATGTATACATAAATTGATTGTACTCCTATTTAACTTTAATAAAATGTTTGAAACAAAAAAAATTGCCCATCAATACAACTTGATCAATGCCCATCCGTAGCCTCACAATTGCCCATGAATGCAGCTTGATCAAAGCCCATCTGCAGGCTCCCCATTGTCATGAATGCAGCCTGATCAATGCCCCATCTCAGGAAGGTGGGCGGGATGAGATTAAATATAGCGAGAATCTCCTGTTTACTCGGTGGCCTCTTAAATACAAAGTCCCGCCTCCTGGCCCGGGGTCTATGATAGACAGAACACTGGTCCAATGCCGGCACAGGAGACGGGACTTCCGATTAAAGAGGCTGATGAGTAAACAGGAGATTCTCGCTGTATGTAATCTGAAGGCGCTCGTCCCGCCCCCCTCCCCGTTCTCTCCAAGGCAGCCCAAATTGCAGTATCGGTGTATAACACGCGCACATTATGTGCAACTGATTTGCAGGGTGAAAAAGTGAGTGTTATACGCCAATAAATACAGTATTTATTTTTTGTGCGGGTATACAACCGCTTTAATAATGTATATTAATTCTTATAATAATTAATTGGTCCACATAACTTGGGGGTTGGAAGTGGTTTGTTCCTTGCCTACAGAGTTTTTGGTGTCCCCTTTTCTCATCTCAGAAGGTTTGAAGATATTTTTACTCTGGCAGCATCAACATTTTGCTATAGGGCCATGTATCTTATGCGTACACACGACCGTTTTTCGGGTTCAAAAAATTACGTTTTTTTTTAATGTCATTAAAAACGATTATGTGTGGGCTTCAGAGCATTTTTCACGATCTAAAAAATGGGCAATTTTTTTTTCAAACATGCTCTATTTTTTCACAATGTTTTTAACGTTGTTGTTTTTAAGGTTGTAAAAAATGGTCACGTGTGAGCTTTGAAGTGATAAAACCACGCATGCTCAGAAGTTATAAGACGGGAACGCTCGTTCTGGTAAAACTACCGTTCGTAATGGAGTAAGCACATTCATCACGCTGTAACAGACAGAAAAGCGCAAATCGTCTTTTACTTACACAAAATCAGCTTAAGCAGCCCAAAGGGTGGCACCATCCAAATGGAACTTCCCCTTTATAGTGCCGTTGTACATGTTGTACGTCACCACGCTTTGCTAGACCCTTTTTCACGAACGTAATTTTTTAGAACCCGAAAAACGGTCGTGTGTACGCGGCATTAGAGTTAGGTCACAGTCCCTTAGAAAAGAAACACAAAAGAAACACATACCAACAACAACAAAACTTTCTTTTTTTTTCACATGAACGACTTGATAACAAACAAAAACAGCAATTTAAAAAATCAGTAGTCAGTCTACAGCCAGGATACAATCCATGTGAATTCGCAGAGTCTGTCTCAGCTCCAGTCTGAATTTTAATTTTAGCAGACACAAGGAACTTTGTAACAGAGCACTATTGTTAACAAGAAATACTTTCTTTGTCGCCAGTACCTTTGCTCCTGCGTAATCCTAGAAGCTTTGCATCAGAGATCAATGTTACACTGTATTAAAAATTTACCAACAATCTATTGGCCATATGGCACATACTTTGCATGATGACAGAATGAGCATTCAACACCTTTTCAGAATGATTCTGTTAAATCTGCTGTTTTATGTAGTCTCACAAAGCTCTGTTAATAAAGCTGGGGTTTGTCCTACCTTGCTGTCAAAATACCATAGAACTCATTGGTTATATTAACTTGTAATACATAAATTGGGCAGCAGTTTAAAAGCTAAGTCCACCTTTTAGACCATTTCTCATTTTACACCCATATGTAGGATATAACATGAAGCATGATTGCATGCTCCACCCCCAAAATCCAAAAGGTCCCCCTTTCCTGAATCACAGGGAACTTCTTGATCCATAATTCTGTTATTTAAATTCAGCACAGCCATTTGTGGCTCCACCTGCACAGTCACATAATCCAGGTCCAGAATCATTAACTTACATTTATTACATGTCCCATCTATCACAATGGAAAAAGGACTCTGCAGAGCCTGCCTGCAACCCTTCCTCCATCTTCATTGTATTATCCTCCTAGGTAGGTGCTAGGATGAGTGTAGAATAGTTTTTGGTTTCTCTGCTTACAGTGACAGCTAGGTAAGTTTATTTGCTGTCTGTCTAAAAGAGAGCAGTGATTGGCTAGTGTGGGGATTGACTAGTGTAGTCTGCAAAGTGTGCTCAGGTGCTGCTCATACTGTCTTGTAGTCTCACTGTATCCTAGCAACTATGGAAAGTGCTGGATAATAGGGGCATCTAAGGCCCCATGCACACGAGATGCTGCTAAACTCGAGTTCAGAGGCATTTGGGCATTTTTTTCAACTGCCCCTGAACACATTTAATGTTATCCTATGTGTCCATGCACACAATCACGTTTTTTGGCGTTTCAAAGCAGTTGGGTTTAGGGCCGTTTTTCCAAACCCAAAATTTTGGGTTCAGAGGCTTTCAGCTTTTGCGTTTTAGACGCAAATCGCGGCAAATCGCGGCAAAACGCGGTACTGGCGTTTTGCCGCGATTTCGTTTATAGGCGTTTTTAAAGGTGACCTATTTTTTTACATTAGAAATCTCAAAAATGATGGCAAATGATGAAAAACCATAAAAAAAAACATAAAAAATTTAATTGCTTGCATTGCATTGTGGACAATCCACAACTTGTGGCAGGTGACATGGCCAGGTGACGTGGCAAGTGGACAACCCACAACTTGTTGTAGGTGACGTGGCCAGGTGATGTGGCAGGTGACGTGGCCAGGTCACGTGGCCAGTGGACAATCCACAACTTGTGGCAGGTAACATGGCCAGGTGACGTGGCAAGTGTACAATCCACAACTTGTGGTAGGTGACGTGGCCAGGTGACGTGGCAGGTGATGTGGCCAGGTGACGTGGCAGGTGACGTGGCCAGGTGACATGGCAAGTGGACAATCCACAACTTGCGGCAGGTGACGTGGCCAGGTGACGTGGCCAGTGGACAATCCACAACTTGTGGCAGGTGGGGTGGCCAGGTGACATGGCAGATGACGTGGCAAGTGGACAATACACAACTTGAGGCAGATGACGTGGCAAGTGGACAATCCACAACTTGTTGTAGGTGACGTGGCCAGGTGATGTGGCAGGTGACGTGGCCAGGTGCCGTGGCCAGTGGACAATCCACAACTTGTGGCAGGTGGTGTGGCCAGGTGACGTGGCAAGTGGACAATTCACAACTTGGCAGGTGACATGGCCAGTTGATGTGGCAGGTGACGTGGCCAGTGGACAATCCACAACTTGTGGCAGGTGACGTGGCCAGGTGACGTGGCAGGTGATGTGGCCAGGTGACGTGGCAGGTGACGTGGCCAGGTGACATGGCAAGTGGACAATCCACAACTTGTGGCAGGTGACGTGGCCAGGTGACATGGCAGGTGACGTGGCAGGTGGCGTGGCCAGTGAACAATCCACAACTTGTGGCAGGTGGCGTGGCCAGGTGACGTGGCAAGTGGACAATCCACAACTTGTGGCAGGTGACGTGGCCAGGTGACATGGCAGGTGGCGTGGCCAGTGGACAATCCACAACTTGTGGCAGGTGGCGTGGCCAGGTGACGTGGCAAGTGGACAATTCACAACTTGGCAGGTGACGTAGCCAGTTGATGTGGCAGGTGACGTGGCCAGTGGACAATCCACAACTTGTGGCAGGTGACGTGGCCAGTTGACGTGGCAGGTGGCGTGGCCAGTGGACAATCCACAACTTGTGGCAGGTGACGTGGCAGGTGATGTGGCCAGGTGACATGGCAGGTGACGTGGCCAGGTGACGTGGCAAGTGGACAATCCACAACTTGTGGCAGGTGACGTGGCCAGGTGACGTGGCAGGTGACGTGGCCAGGTGACGTGGCAGGTGACGTGGCCAGGTGACATGGCAGGTGACGTGGCCAGGTGACGTGGCCAGTGGACAATCCACAACTTGTGGCAGGTGACGTGGCCAGTTGACGTGGCAGGTGACGTGGCCAGTGGACAATCCACAACTTGTGGCAGGTGACGTGGCCAGGTGATGTGGCAGGTGACGTGGCCAGGTGACATGGCAAGTGGACAATCCACAACTTGCGGCAGGTGACGTGGCCAGGTGACGTGGCCAGTGGACAATCCACAACTTGTGGCAGGTGGGGTGGCCAGGTGACATGGCAGATGACGTGGCAAGTGGACAATACACAACTTGAGGCAGGTGACGTGGCCAGGTGATGTGGCAGGTGACGTGGCCAGGTGACGTGGCCAGTGGACAATCCACAACTTGTGGAAGGTGACGTGGCCAGTTGACGTGGCAGGTGGCGTGGCCAGTGGACAATCCACAACTTGTGGCAGGTGACGTGGCCAGGTGACGTGGCCAGGTGACCTGGCAGGTGACATAGCCAGGTGACATGGCCAGTGGACAATCCACAGCTTGTGGCAGGTGACGTGGCAAGTGGACAATTCACAACTTGGCAGATGACGTGGCCAGTTGATGTGGCAGGTGACGTGGCCAGTGGACAATCCACAACTTGTGGCAGGTGACGTGGCCAGGTGACGTGGCAGGTTATGTGGCCAGGTGACGTGGCAGGTGATGTGGCCAGGTGACGTGGCCAGGTGACATGGCAAGTGGACAATCCACAACTTGTGGCAGGTGACGTGGCCAGGTGACATGGCAGGTGACGTGGCAGGTGGCGTGGCCAGTGGACAATCCACAACTTGTGGCAGGTGACGTGGCCAGGTGACGTGGCCAGGTGACGTGGCAGGTGACGTGGCCAGGTGACACGCTAAATACACGTACACTGCTGCTCTCTCAGCTGCTCTGGTCTCACAAAATAGCTGAAATGGTTAAATAATATTGTTTTTTGAGCTTAGGGAGGGTCTTATGATGTTTCTTAACCAAATGCTTATAAACGCAAACGCGGTAAAACGCGGTAAATCGCGGTAAAACGCCGCGAAATTCGCGGCAAAAACGGGCGTTTTAAACGCCGGTTTTTGCGTTTGAAAACTTGTGTTTAGATGAGTTTGCATTTGCTTCTCGTGTGCATGGGGCCTAAGTCATCTGGACATTCCTAACTTTCCACAGGATCAGTCAGGAGGGTCACACAAATTGGACGTGTACAGAACTTGAAGTCCCTATCCACAATTGCTCTTTTTAGACCATGTAATAAGCCTTTCATCCTTCTAGCTGGAATTCATCAGGGAAAAGAGGCCACCTCCTGGACATAGTAGATTTGGTCATGCATATAGGACGAGGGGTTGCGAACCTCCTTCAGCAGTGGATACATACTCTCCCAGAGCGGTTTTGGTCTCATGGGCTGCCCATTCGAAGGTGTCCATGGAATCCAGCTGCAAAGAAGTATCATGGTTGCCAGGATACCTTTTCAAGCAGTACGGTGTAGATCAGGGGGTCTTGCTATTTTTTTTTTTAAAGTGTATTTTGTGCGTGTACTCGAGAGAGGAGCCGGACTGCAGGAGTTGGGAGTAGGCAGGCCTCCCCCAGAGGCAATCTGCCACCTTTCTCCATGCCCCGGGTGGCAATGGCGGGTGTGTGAGGGGGTCCTCCCACACAGCCCGCCCTACCTGCTCCGCTTTGAAGCCCAACGGGGCAGAGGGACTCCTTATAAGGGAGTGAGAGGATTTGCCCGCTCAACCAGCCCCGTTAGTCCTTCGCCTCTCTTTTAGAGACCGCGTGGTCAAAGTGCGTGCATGTTAACCCAAATTTCGAGTGCGTGTAAGTGTGGTGGTTTTTGTGGGAGGGGGGTGGGCGTACTAAGCGCAGGCTTACCTCGCATAGCACACCCACCGGGAGCCGGGCTGAGACCACCAAACTCAATTCACATGTAGCCGAGACCGGGATCCGAACCCCTAGCTGCAGAGGTGAATGGCTTGTCAGCGCAGTGCCAATCGCGTTGAGCCACCGCAGCTCCTGGGGGGGGGGGGGGTCTTGCTATTAATGGACTGTGGAGGAAGAACTGTTCCGTCTTCTGTCCCTTTCTAATTAAATATTTGATTCGACAAGTAGAACCCACCCTGTCAGTTAGTTATTTATCACTAGTATGCTGCCATGGTGGCGTGAGGAAAATTGAAATTCGTATCAATACTTACCGTAATTTTCCTTTCCTGATGCCAAACCATGGCAGCATACAAACCCACCCTTGTTTCTGCATGCAGCCAATTACAAAGAATGGGGTGGGGCCTAACTAGGTATTTCATTTATGCTATTCACTGGTCCTGATGGAGTGGAAGAGAGGCGGATCCTATCACTAGTATGCTGCCATAGTTTGGCGTCAGGAAAGGAAAATTACGGTAGTATTTGATACAATTTTCCATTTTCACAGTCTCAACAGAAAAAGTCCCTGGCTAGAGTGCCAGATACAACTGGCAGGCATTCTTAAAGGCCCTACATTTCCTTTGGTCCTCCAAGAAGCTTTTGGAAGCAAGAACCCTTGGTTTAGGAGGTACCACCATGGGATGACTGAACGTTCTTGGGCAGGAGGAGCAACTGCTGCAGTTGCGGCAGGTAAACGCTGATCGACAGGAGCAGTTGATACAGAAAGATTCTGCAGATGACCCTCTAGCTGGAAATATCCTTCTTGCAGGTTCTTCACTGCTTGATTGACAGCTGCGACTTCCTGGCACAATGCCTCTAATGTGGAAGCACCCCTGGAAGTGGTGACAGGAGATGCTGCATCCAAAAAAGCACGGGTTGGTTGCTGTGTAGTTTCCTGACGGCCTGTGGTAATGAGGCACCTTATAAAGGCAGAGCCAGACAGGGATTACAGCAAGCCAGGTGACACTCTGACTGTGCAGACTGATCTGAGCAGCAGGACTAGAGCAGAAGATGTAGTCCAGAGCAAGTGCCAGGATCGTACACAAAGGATCAGTGAGGAACAAAAGCCATGGTCATATACAGGGAGCAAGCAGAGTCCTTGACAGCAAGCGAGTTCCCTGCGCTGGGGACGAGCACACTCCAGCCAATGTCTTGAGTCCTGATTAGATAGATTGATAGCAGTGCAGCCATTGGCTCCCGCTGCTGTCAATCAAATCCAATGATGCAGGGGGTGGAGCCAAGTCCTGCTGTCTGTGTTAATGGACGCCCCGAGGTAGAGCGCATCTCCGAGGAGACAGGAGTGCCATTGAGGGACCCCAGCAGAGGAGGATCGGGCCACTCTTCGCAAAACCAACTATAAGTATGACATGTTTGTTTAAAAAAAAAAAAGAAAAAAGAAAAAAAAAAAAAGTTTATATATGCTTTAAACTCAATTATGCCTGCTTGTTGAATGGTAAACAGGTAGAAGAGAAACATAAGAATACATTTATGTTAAAACATAACACATACATATGACTTCTTTGTTCATGAGTCTTAGCTGATAGTATTGCAGTTTTGTTATGGAATATGATAACGTGTATTAGAAAAGCAGGATTAAATCTGTCTTTGTATTTAGGCAAACATACCGGTACTCTTTATTTAGAAGAAAAAAGTTTGCAAAAAACTGCTTGTTCAGGCTTTATGCAAAGTTGTTCCTGCTAATCCATTTTAAAGTGAGAATCAATCTAATCAAGCCGTATAGATATTTCTGGGGGTGTGTGTTTAATACAGCTATATCACATAGTCTTACGCTGGGCCACAGAAAACAGCAACATCATCTTCTTATCTACTTGCTGTCCTATTCTTCTATAAGCAGTTAAAGCAAAATTGTACCTTTTTTCTAAAAGGGGTTAAATATGCAATACAAAAGCATAACAGCAGCCTATAGTGTTACTGCATTTTACAACCTCAGGAGCTCCAAACTCTGGGACAATCTAATTTCAACAAGCTGTTCTATTCCATACTGCCTCCCATACCTTCCTGTTGGCCAATAAGGCCAACCATCACTCTCCCAGCAGTCATGGATTTCCATTTCCCTTGCCCCCCCCCCCCCCCGACTCCTGCTGCCTTCTGCGGATTGACCAGGAAGGGATTTCCCGTCTCCGCCGGGATTCCCGATCAACCAGCCGCCTTTTCTGCCCCCCTCTCCCACCACCTTCTGCGGCTTGACCAGGGGGGATTTACCATCTCACCGGTAGTCCCTAACAACCAGCCGCCTTTTCCGCCCCTCCGCCCCTCTCCCACCACCTTCTGCGGCTTGACCGGTGGCGATTTCCCATCTCACCGGGAGTCCCGATCAACCAGCTGCCTTTTCCGCCGGATGCTCATAGAGCCAAGCAAAGACCCAATCAGCTTTGTTGGGCTCTATGTTATAGTAACCCAGAAAGGACATCACATCGCTTCCGGGTTCCCCAGTTGTAAACAGCGCCATTTTTTTACTGATCTCACTGATCTTGGTGTGATCAAATGCTTTTAATTGCAAAGAAGGGATTTTGGGTCTTATAGACCCTAGTCCTCTCCATAAAGAGTACCTGTCACATGCCTATTGCTGTCATAAGGGATGCTTACATTCCTTATCATAGCAATATAAGTGCTAAAAAAATGTAATAAAGTGACGCTGTAAAAAATAATAAATAAAATAAACAAGTAAATAAATACAAATTTGCTCCCGTCCAGTGCTCCCGTCCGGCTGTGCTCATGCGCAAAATGCAAATGCATGTGTCGGTCCCGCACGCATTGAAGTATCGATCATTCCAAACATGTGAGGTATCACAACAAACGTCAGATCATGGGCAGTAATTATAGAACCAGACCTAAAGGCTTTTAAAACATCACCTATGTATATTAAAATTTACATCGTTGGTCGCCGTATTTTCTCGGCCTATCTTTTATATTTTACAGAAAATTGGGTTATGTATTGTGTTTTTTCGCATTAAAATAAAAATTTCTAATTAAAATTCCTGTACAAGTTTTTCTTGATATTATATTTTTGTCTTTGCATAGTTTTGTGTCTTCCAGTTGGTTGGTAAATCCCCATATTAAGCCAAAAGGTGAAACATGTCGGGATATCATACGAACATATAATCTCTGTACAACCTGAATTTCACTTGTATAACCACTGTAAGATTGGGGGTTGTTAACTCTTGTGGTATGCGTTTTTTTCAGTGATTAACACCAGTCAGGAACTATGTTTTAAGGGCATGGTTGCCCATTTTTATTAAAAAGGCAAAAATAAAAAGTTCAATCAAAGGTTTCCCACGCAGGGGGTTCTTCTCCATCAAATGCAAACAGAAAATGCTAGCCCACCTGGCTCTCTGTAGCAGTACTTCTGCACGTTATCCTGGTCACCCAGACCGGATTCCTCAACATAGGCGGCTTCCCTTCAGCGTCTATAGCTGTGCCTCTTGCAGTTACCAATTTTCTGGCTGTCTCCTACAGCCTCTCTGATTTCTGGAGACCTCCTGTCTCTTACAGGAGCTGTCTCCAACTGGGAGCGATGAGATCTTAGCACACTCTCATTATAAGGGCTGTGCTCACCTGAACACACACCCTGCTGGTAATCACAAAGTCTGGATACAGGGTTGGAGATTCTGTCCCACCCCAGACACTGTGGAATCTCCAAACTACAAAGCCCCATTATAAAATACCAAAACCTGGAGAAAGCTACACAAGCAGTCTTCTCCAGTCCACATCTACGCACCCAGCAAATGTGCATACCCTGTGTCCATTTTAACACTATTTCTTCTGGGACAGAGCCTCGCTCTGCCACACCACCCAAATGGAAATGTATAATGAAACACAATGATCTGATGTAATTAGATTTTTAACTATGTTTATAATAAATTTTACATTTTAATTACTCTTGGTTTCTATTATTATCTGTTGGCACCGCTATTATGCCACCCCAATTCTACTTCTACATTTGACTTTTTGGGATGAGGTGCCGGATGCTAGGGGGGTAATCCACAAAATGGATACGCCGGCGTATCTACTGATACGCCGTCGTATCCCTGTTTCTATCTATGGATCTGATCCACAGAATCAGTTTACCATAGATAGGCAGAAGATCCGACATGTGTAATTGAATTACACTGTCGGATCTTAAGGATGCAATTCTAGGCCGGCCGCTAGGTGACGAGGCCATTGCGGCCGGCCTAGAATATGCAAATGAACACTTACGGCGATCCACGAACGTTCCGATGGGCCCGTCGCGCTAAATCTACGTCATTTACGTCGAGTTACGCCACGTAAAAATAGGGCTGAGTCCTATTTGACTAAGCCCTATTAAGTATGGCCGTCGTTCCCGCGTAGAAATTTTCAACTCTAGGTCGTTTGCGTAAGACGTTCGTGAATGGCGCTGGACGCCATTTACGTTAACGTCTAAGCAAATGACGTCGGAGCGACGTCAGTTAGCGCAATGCACGTTGGGTAAGTTACCCGACGGAGCATGCGCAGTACGTCCGGCGCGGGAGCGCGCCTAATTTAAATGGGAATCGCCCATTTGTATTAGGAACGCCTTGCGCCAGACGGAGTTAAGTTACACTGCCGCAAATTTCAAGGTAAGTGCTTTGTGGATCGGCACCTAACTTGGGAGATTTGCGGCAGTGTAACTTAACTCTGAAAAGTTAAGTTGCGCTCGGCGGCTGTGGATCTGGCCCTATATGTTTACCTAGGTCGGACAAAAAATATATGTTTGTGGGTTATGTTATTAACATCTGATTTTGGGAAAAAATTACTTTAAAAACAGCTTAAAGTGATATTAAAGTCTGCTTTTTTTTTTGCTTAAAAAAAAAACGTGTTATAGTTATCTGCTCTGTGCAGTAGCTTTACACAGAGCAGCCTAGATCCTCCCCTTCTTGGGTCCCTCACCCGCACTCCTGGTCCGTTCCTCCTGCCAAGTTCCCCCACAGCAAGCAGCTTGCTATGGGGACACTTGAGCCAAGCCACTGCTGATTGTGTCCATTTAAACACAGAGCTGCTCTTCGGGTACCTCCCCCTCTCTCTCCTTATTGGCTCACTGACTGCAAATGGTGCCAACTGTTGTGTCCCTGCCAATCAGGAGGGAAAGTCCTGGACAGCAAAGACTCTCATGCAACATCGCTGGATCGAGATGAGGCTCAGGTAAGTAATATTATGCCTTGTACACACGGTCAGAATTTCCGACAACAAATGCTTGATGGGAACTTATTGTCGGAAATTCCGACCGTATGTAGGCTTCATCGGACATTTGCTGTCTGATTTTCTGACAACAAAAATTTGAGAGCTGGTTCTCAAATTTTCCGACAACAAAATCCGTTCTCGTAAATTCCAATTGTGTGTGGACAATTCTGATGCACAAAATTCCACGCATGCTCTGAATCAAGTACAAGACGGAAGCGCTCGTCTATTAAAACTAGCGTTCGTAATGGAGATAGCACATTCGTCACGCTGTAACGGACTGAAAAGTACAAGGCTGAAAAGAGCGAATTGTCTCTCACCAAACTTCTACTAACACGACTGGTATTGAACTTCCCTTTAATAGTGCCGTTGTACGTCACTGCATTTTTGCCGTTCGGAATTTCTGGCAACATTTGTGAGACCGTGTGTATGCAAGACAAGTTTGAGCCAACATCCGTTGGAAAAAAATCCACGGTTTTGTTGTCGGAATTTTTTTATCTTGATGCATACAATGTATTAGGATAAAAAACATTCTGCTTTTAGAACCACTTTAAGAATTACTTGCTTATAGATATTTTGATTGCATGGCTAATTCTGAATTTCCTATAAAGATTATTGTAAAGCAATTTTTTTTTTTTTTTACGTTCAAAGTAAACTTAACTCTTGGTTCCCGTTTTCCTGTTGTTCATACGCCACAGAAAATGCTGCTCCATTATCGCAAATTAATACGATGTTACTTGTTCATAGATTTATGTAGCTCAATTTTTTATTCACTTTGAAAGATGTTCAAAGTCCTGCAAAGTATGATTAGTGTAAAAAGCACATAGTGTATGTTTTTTAAAATAAGGTAAAATGATAATCAGCAGCAGACTAAATTTAAGATACAGCGGCAATTAAAATTGTGTCATGCTGATTGCTTCTTCACATCGACACCATCATTATATGACTTGTTCAGAAATAATCCCATTTGGACACCCTGTATTCTTAGGGATCACCATGTTTCTTCACCCACATGAATTATTCAGCATGGTACATAACCATGACATGAACTATTGTAGAATAAAGGGGAATGCTTAGAGGGCAAAAGGAAGAAGATCTCAGTGTGACGATACCTGGAGATTACAATGAAATGACAAAGCTATTGACTGTTAATGAATCTGAGTCCAGTCCTGTTTTTAGAACTGAAATGTAGTGGCGGCTGGTGCTCAAATTTTTTGGGGGGGCGCAAACAAACGAAAAAATAAGTAAATAAATTGCAGCCTCACTATGCCCATCAATTGTCGCCACTGTGCCATCAAACGCAGCCACTGTGCCATCAAACACAGCCACTGTGCCATCAATTGTCGCCACTATGCCATCAATTGTCGCCACTATGCCATCAATTGTTGCCACTGTAAAATGCCACCATTTTCCCCCAGTAAAATGCTGCCAGTTTGCCCCCTGTACAATGCTGCAAGATTGCCCCAAAATACCGCCAGTCCCCCCCCCCCGGCACTTACCCGATACTTACCTTTCTCGGGTCAGCCATCCTCCTCCACGCTCCCTTGATGTCTTCCCACGCTCTTGATGATGTCGCTTTAGCCAATCAGGTGACCGGTAACCAGACCCAGTGAACCTGATTGGCTGAGACACGTGTCAGTGTTAAACAGGGAACACACACCCTGTGTGCCCCCTGATTAACCATTTGAAAGCCGATTAGAGCCCACAGGCTGTAATTGGGAAGCCTATCAGAGCCACTGTCTCTGATAGACACTTCCAAAACACACACTGTTATTCAGATGGCCGGCGCTCAACAGGGGGCCGGCCACCTGAATAGTGGGCGGAAGCAGCAACAATACATAGATTCATGCAATGCATGAATCTATGTATTGTTGAGAGAGTGGGTGCAGGAAAGAGGGGGTGGCGCTTCTGCGCCTACTATGGTGAAATGTTACTCAGGAGTCAGCCTTCGTCTCTGTAAGCCTTTAACTACCACTGATCGTACTATGTAACCTTTGAATTTATTGGATACTTACAAGGGTGTCAATGGCAGACATAAAGAACAAGGGTGAAAGTGAGTTGCTTTTGGTAAAAGTTATTTAACTTTTTTCTAATCTGCAAGTTTATAAATGTATTTATTTCATTTTTTTTTATGGCCTAAAGCAGATGTCCATGCACACACTAAAATCCCTGCATCTATAGCCACCAACATTCTAACACTAACCTCTCTAGCCCTGAAAAGAAAAAATCAGTATACATACCTTTTCTACAGGCGATCCACACCGAGCTGTCAGCCGCAGGCTTCGCTGTGTGGGCGGGTGCAGAGGGCACGTCCGTCAATGGAAGCCCCATAGTAACTCTATGGGTGATGTCACTTTCCATTCATTTCACAGCCATTGTCAGACATGTACTCAGCAGAGTTTCCACCGCTGGAGATCGGGTCGGATCGCCTGCAGAAAAGGTACAGTATGTATACTGCTTTTTTCTTTTATGGGCTAGAGAGGTTAGTGTTAGAATGTTGGTGGCTATAGATGCAGGGATTTTAGTTTTTGCAAGGACTTCAACTTTAACTCCTAAGAACTCAATACACCATTAAAATATACAGTAAAACCTTGGTTTGAGAGCGTTTTGCAAGACAAACACGATTTTTTAATACATTTTGACTTGATAGTAGCCTCACATTTATAAAGTAGCGTCACAAGTATAAAAGAGAAGCGAGGTGCCGCTTAGTGTAGTAATATAATATTTAATGAAGGTTCAACATTTAGCAACTCACATGGTTGATTAAGAGGGTTGTAAAGGTTAGTTTTTTTTTTTTTTTAAATAGGTTCCTTTAAGCTAGTGCATTGTTGGTTCACTTACCTTTTCCTTCGATTTCCCTTCTAAATGTTTTTTTTCTTTGTCTGAATTTCTCACTTCCTGTTTCTCCTATTAATATGGTGTAGGCAGAGTCAGGTGAATGACACTAGCTTTCACTCTGTTTAGACTAAATCCACATCCAAGGCTCTATTTTTATTTTACAAGTATTAGAACTTATTGTACATTTGATATATTTAATACTGCTTCATATTAAGAACAAGGCAAATGTAATCACTCAGCATACTATACTGGGCACACTGTAAGCACTCCGTGTGCCAGGGCCAGGGATAAAACAGCACAGTCTGCCCATATCCTATTAGTTAAAATGGTGGGCCCGGGCACCTGCCGAGCAGGACGACTGGTTGTACCCCCTTATTGCAGATACTGACCCTATTTTTCCTCCCCCTGCAGCGCGGCCACCTGAATAGTGGGCGGAAGCAGCAACAATACATAGATTCATGCAATGGATACTTATCTATGTATTGTTGAGAGAGTGGGTGCAGGAGAGACAGTTAAACTGTCATTTCTGCAGTAATTTGAGGACCCAGTACTGGCCGTTCGTAGCTCCCCTAGACCCAGAACTTGGCACACATGTAGCTCCTTGCTTTCTCCACAAGTGTGCAAAGTTTGTTGTCTGGGAGAACTACGACCGAGGAGCACCGATTTTTCAAAGCCGGGCACCCCTTCCATAGACTCCCATGTTAAACGTCAGTCTAGTCATGGACACAGTGCGGCATGGCACAGCAAGGCATGGACACAGTGAGGCATGGACACAGTGAGGCATGGACACAGTGAGGCATGGGCACAGTGAGGCATGGGCACAGTGAGGCATGCACATGGACACAGTGAGATAAAGTAAGGCATGCAGATGGATACCCTAGGTTTATACTCGAGTCAATACGTTTTCAATTTTTTTTGTGGTGAAATTAGGTGCCTCTTCTTATATTCGGGTCGGCTTATACTTGAGTACATACGGTATATCTATATATCTAGTTCTGATCATTTTAAAATGTAAAAGTGTTCAGCTTCTTTCCATTTGTAGCACCACTTTTTCCTTCTGAAAGCAGACCCCTGTTAATATTTACAGTGAGTCTTGAATCTGTTCCAGATAGTACCAGATAGTACTTGTACATGCCTACTTAAACATTAATATATGGAGTTCAGACATGTATTTTTTGTGAACTGGGAGAAGTTTCCAGTGAGCCCTCGTGGGAGTCAAAATGTGCCTCTGCAAATTAGGGAACACGGTTTAGCCCTGATAATTTTTGTATTAAAGCATTCATGCAGGCAATGCTCTGCAGCAAGCATGTGACTACAGTATTTTCCTGAATGAACGTTCTCTTGTAATCCAAAATGAATTAATTATTTAAAGCAAACCAATCATAAACCTATGTGAGATGTCACGTAAGGCCACAGGAGGCCACAGGAGATCTGTCTACTCATTGTAAATATACTGCGACTACAAGGAAGTCAGCACAAAACATATTAACCACCTCCTTACCGGGTCAGTCAAAAGACGTCCTCGGCAGGAGGTGGAATACCGGGGTATGCCTGCAGCAATATGCCATAACCCCAGTATTGATTTTTTAGCCAGCGATTCATTAACCAATAAAAGTGGTCAGGGTGGTGGATTTGCCACTCGATCACTTTTAGGCCCCGTACACACGAGAGGATCGATCCGCTGAAATTTATCCGCGGACCGGTTTCATCGGATAGATCCCCTGATTTTTTTCGGGCCGATGGATTTCCAGCGGATCAAAATTTCTTAGCATGCTAAGAAATCTATCCGCTGGAATCCAGTCCAGCGGATTGATCCGCTGGTCTGTACAGACTCAGCGGATCAATCCGTCCGATTCCATCCCTCGCATGCGTCGTAATGATGCGACGCATGCGTGGAAGTCCTTATATTACAGCGTCGCACACGTCGCCACGTCATCATCGCGGCGACGGCGCGACACGTCACCGCGGAGGGAATTCCGCGGGGATTTTGATCTCATGGTTAGTACAACCATGAGATCAAAATCCGCTAGAGGATCGATCCTCTCGTGTGTACTAGGCCTTAGAAGCCTGAAAACCAATCCAGTGGCTGCTGGTCACAGAGATGAGCAGAGGAAATATAGCCTCTGCTCATCTCTATGGCCTAGGAGGACTGGAGCGACGTAACGTCCGGTTTCTGGTCCGATGTAAGGTCATTTTTTTAAAGCATTAGATCAATGTTTTTATTTTAATTTTTTTATCTAATGCTTTACGTTGTCTTGTTGACCCCAGATCTCTTCATAAAGAGGACTTGTCTTTGCTTATTTCTATCACAAGGAATGTTTATATTCCTTGTGATAGGAATAAAAGTGATCAAAACATTTTTTTTTTTTTTTGAAGGGACAGTGTAAAAAAATAAATACAATTTAATAGTAAAATAAAAAATAAACACACCTCGCGTGTATTCAAACCAGTATTTAGCACTATATCTTCTCTGTAACTCTAAACTAGTATGAAGATTTGTCCTTTTTTCCCACAAATAGAGCTTTAATTTGGTTTTATTTGATCACCTCTGCTGTATTTTTTTTGCACTATAAACAAAAAAGAGCGCCAAATTTGAAAAAAACAAACAATATTTTTTACTTTTTGCTATAATAAATATCCCCAACATTTTTTTAAAAACACATTTTTTCATCATTTTAGGCCAATATGTATTCTTCTACATATTGATTGGTTTGCGCAAAAGTTATAGCGTCTACAAAATAGGGGATAGATTTATGGCATTTTTATTATTTTTTTTTCTAGTAATGGCAGTGATCAGCTGTTTTTAGCGGAACTGCGACATTGCGGCCGGACAGATCGGACACTATTTTGGAACCATCGACATTTATACAGTGATCAGAGCAACAAATAGCCACTGATTACTGTATAAATGTCACTGTCAAGTAAGGGGTTAACAGTAGAGGGCGATCAAGGGGTTAAATGTTCCCTAGGGAGTGATTTCAAATGTAGAGGGGAGTGGACTGACTAGGACCTGCCACAATATGATGACGGCGGCTGGTCGGCAAGCGGTAATGGTATATTGCTACATATGGAAGCTGAAAATTAGAAAAAAAGGTGAACTTAGCCTTTAAAGGGTTTGTAAACCCTCATTTTTTTTCCTACTTACCTCCACTGTGCAGTTTGTTTTTCACAGTGTGGCCCCCGATCATCGTCTTCTGGGGTCCCCCCGTCGGCTCTCACGGCTCATCCTCGCATCGATAAACCCCCCGGGAGAACCACATATCTTAGGGGTTACCTTGCCGTCATGCTCCGGAGTCCAGCATTTGCGTCTATAGACACAGAATGCTGGACTCTGCCCCACGTCATCGGATTTGATTGACAGCAACCTGAGCCAATGGTTGTGCTGCTATCAATCTATCCAATCAAGAGCCGAGAACCCCCAGGCAGAGAGCTAGAGCATGTCTCCGCCGAGGGAATGAAGGGCTCAGGTGAGTAAAATGGGGGGCTGGGGGGCCAGTCACTATCAGAAGTTTTTTCACCTTAATGCATGGGATTGCAGACTGCAATATTCCAATAAAACACAAAAACATCAAAAGAAATGGAGTAAACATAGCACTTTATTGGTTTAAATAATTAACAAAATTAATTTATAATATATTTCAAGATATGCAATTGAAGCAATAAATCTGCTCAGTCCTCATGACTCAAGCATAAATTAATCAAAATTATTAAACAAAAGTCCCCCTTAAAACAAGGTGACAATCCTCTTAAAGTGCCAGCGACGAAGGATGGGAGGGAGGGAAGCGTGTAGTGTTGCTGCCGACCACTCTGCATGAAGACTGCTGAGAGAAAATACCTTTTATAGGGAATTCCAAGATTCAGGAAGGTCCTGCAAGAAACTAGAACTTTTCTTAAGAGGGCAATACAATTAAAATAGTACATCTGAGGCAGAAATTGTTGCCGCCTTAAGCATTAGAAGGCATACTTAAAGGGGCAATCTAAAATACACTGAAGCTGAGGCAAACTGCTGTTGCCATTTTAAGTAATAGAATAGCAGCCTCAAGCCCATGGAAAGTGGGCCCAAATGAATTGAGCCTCCTTTTTGCCATAGGATGCATTAAAGGGGTTGTAAAAGCAAAAAAATATCCTAAATAGCTTCCTTTACCTTAGTGCAGTCCTCCTTCACTTACCTCATCCTTCCATTTTGCTTTTAAATGTCCTTATTTCTTCTGAGAAATACTCACTTCCTGTTCTTCTGTCTGTAACTCCACACAGTAATGCAAGGCTTTCTCCCTGGTGTGGAGTGTCATGTCCCCAGGGACAGGACCCAGGTCCCCAAACACTTTTTAGGACAATAACTTGCATATTAGCATTTAATATTAGCAATTTAGATTTCAAACGTTCGAGTCCCATAGACTTTAATGGGGTTCTAAAGTTCACACAAACTTTTGGTCTGTTCGCAGGTTTTGGTGCAAACCGAACGGGGGGGGGGGGGGGGTATAACAATAATCACAAGAGCCATGTCAGCGTACAATTCTGTTTCTAGACAGGACAGAAAGCATCAAAGTATCTTCTTTGGTATTAACCACTTCCCGCCCGGTCAATTGACGTCTGGGAAGTGGTTGTGAAATCCTGACTGGACGTCTATTGACGTCCTGCAGGATTTCATGCAGCGCGGCGATCGGTGATGCAGGGTGTCAGTCTGACACCCTGCATCGCCGATCTTTTTATGACAATAACTTGCTTATAAGCCTTTACAATTAGCACTTTAGATTTCTCCCATAGACTTTTCCAGGGTGTTCTACGGCTTTTCGAATTTGCCCCGAACACCCCAAATTGTTCGCTGTTCGGCGAAAAAGGCAATGTTTGAGTCGAACACGAAGCTCATCCCTAATCAGTACTTGTCCTCTTTGGTGCAATCTCTAAGGACTCTTTCACACGGGCGTTCTGATCAAGTCTACCTGCCGATTTTACAGGTGGACTCGATTCAGCCCTATGGAGCGGTGGATGTCAGCGGTGACATGTCCCCTGACATTCAGACCAATGGAAACCCTATCGGATCGAATAGGATCACATGAAAACAGACAGGCGGTCCCTTTTCATTCAATCTCCATAGGGCAGAGCGGGGCTTTGACAGGTCCATCTCCGCACGTCCGGGAAGTGGTTGTGAAATCCTGACTGGACGCCTATTGACGTCCTGCAGGATTTCATGCAGCGTGGCGATCGGTGATGCGGGGTGTCAGTCTGACACCCTGCATTGCCGATCTGGGTAAAGAGCCTCCGGCGGAGGCTCATTACCACGTGATCAGCCGTGTCCAATCACGGCTGATCACGATGTAAACAGGAAGAGCCGTTGACCGGCTCTTCCTCACTCGCGTCTGAGAGACGCGAGTAGAGGAGAGCCGATTGGCGGCTCTCCTGACAGGGGGGGTTCACGCTGATTGTTTATCAGTGCAGCCCCCCCTCGGATCCCCACACTGGACCACCAGGGAGTGCCCCCCAAATAGCAAAAATAGATAAAAGAAAAAAAAAACAATACAATTTTTTTTAATACAATCGATGCCAATCAGTGCCCACAAATGGGCACTGACTGGCAACATGGGCACTGACTAATGATGCCCAGCAATGCCATCAGTGCCACCCCTCAGTGTCACCCAGTGTCCATCAGTGCCACCCAGTGTTCATCAGTGCCACCTCTTAGTGCCCATATATGCCCAGTGCCCACCTATCAGTGCCCATCTGTGCCGCCCAAGAGTGCCCATCAGTGCCGCCCAAAAGTGCCCATCAGTGCCACCCAAGAGTGCCCATCAGTGCCGCCTATGAGTGCCCATCAGTGCAGCATACCAGCGCCGCCTATTAGTGCCCATCAGTGCCGCCTATCGGTACCCATCAGTGCCACCTCATCGGTGCCCATCAGTGCCACCTCATCAGTGCCCATCAGTGCCACCTCATCGGTTCCCATCAGTGCCGCCATATCAGTGCCCATAATTGAAGAAGAAAACTTACTTATTTACAAAAAAATTAACAGAAAAAAAATAAAACATTTTTTTTTTTCAAACACTTCGGTCTTTTTTTAGTTGTTGCGCAAAAAATAAAAATCGCAGAGGTGATCAAATATCACCAAAAGAAAGCTCTATTTGTGGGAACAAAATGATAAAAATTTCATTTGGGTACAGTGTAGCACGACCGCGCAATTGTCATTCAAATTGCGACAGTGCTGAAAGCTGAAAATTGACTTGGGCGGGAAGGTGCGTAAGTGCCTGGTATGGAAGTGGTTAAGGAACCCATAACACGTGTCTTAAACAAATATTTCTGTCAAAAAGTTTCTTTATTTTTCATTTGGACATCTTTAATGTCTGCAGGTGAGGCATACTGATCAATCTAAGACAGTGGTTCTCAACCTGGGGGTCGGGACCCCCTCGGGGGTCAAATGATGATTTGCCAGGGGTCACCAAATCCTGGGCTGTTCCTGAAGACCGCACCCCTCTCCCAGCCTTTTTGCGTCTGCCCAGCTGGGCTGTTCCTGCAGCCCACTCAGCCTCTTTGCAGCCGCCCATTCAGTTCATGGCATGGCTGGGGGGGGCAGAGACTAGAGGTCCACTGACTGGTGAGGATTGTGAAGTTGGAGGGGCTGGAGGAGACCCCATCTCCTAATTTCTGCATAGGTGTCACTGCTACGAGAAACCACAAAGTCGGAGACAGTGGGTAACACTACCTGTAATTATAGTTGCCATTAAAAGTCCCCACTACAGTTCTCAGATCAGCAGATGACCATGATCAAGAGTACCTAAGGGTGATCAGAACAGCCCCCAAGCATTGCCACTCATCCCCCCACCCCCACCAAGGAGTAAGAGAAGGAATAAAAATAGAGAATACATGGAATAGAGAATACATGGAAGGGAGATGAAAAGAGGGGGAGGAAGAAAGAAAAAGGGAGAGAAAGAATAAGAGAAAAAAAAAGATGGCTAGAGAGAGATGGGGGGAAAAACAAGAAATTTGGATAGCGAGAGATAAAAGGGAAAGAAAGGAGAACAAAGAGAGAGTGGTACATCCTAAAATGTATCATATGAGGTTTTAATATTGTACGAGTGGAGGGGCTCAGGACCGCTAAATTTCCATGGGTTAGAGGCGCAAATTACTTGTCTTGTCTTGGGTGCTGACAACCCATGCTACGTAAATAATTTTACTGTTAGGGGTCCCCAAAACCTGGGAAATTTTATCAAGGGGTCACGGCACTAGAAGGTTGAGAACCACTGATCTAAGAGCATCAAAGGCAATTTAAAGTACTTGCCAAGCAAATTCCATTCAGCTGGGTCTAATTCCTGACTCTAAATTGTTTGCTTATCAAAGGTGATATAATCCCACACATGAATTTAATATACCATAAACCACTTTCTGCCTTCTAATGCTTTATGCGATTTCCTGAAAAAACACACTTGGATGTGTATGAACTCTCGTTTGATGTCTGTAGCACATGTCCTTCTATTTGGTGTGTTATTTCAGGTGGAATTTTAAACTTTGTTCAATGTTCAAACAAAGGTCTTCTCGCTGTACAGTTCAACAGCAATAATTTATTCAATACATGACTTTCTGCGGTTCCCCAAAAAAAAGCGTTATTTACTCCTGGATCCTATATAAAGAGTATCTTAAGGGCCACTTTTGAGTGATCTGTGAATGTGAATACAGTTTTGTGTTTGCACAGATTTGGCCTGCAATATCATTTTTCTTCTGTTCTTGTGACTTTACATCTGTTCACATAAAGAGGATCACATTGTGAAATCATTGTAGAAGTTTTGTGTCTTTCTTATTCTGTCTTTCTTCTCTTCAAAGAAAAGCTCATTGTTTTTCCTCATTACCTTTTGATAGTATTGTTGTATTTTTATATTTTATTCATCATAATAGGTTGTAGAAGAGTATATCATTTTGACTGATATGTAGTTCTTAAAGGGGTTGTAACCCCTCATGTTTTTTCACCTTAAAGGGGTTGTAAAGGTAAAAAAAAAAATCCTAAATAGCTTCCTTTACCATAGTGCAGTCCTCCTTCACTTACATCCTTCAATTTTGCTTTTAAATGTCCTTATTTCTTCTAAAAAAAAATCCTCACTTCCTGTTCTTCTGTCGGTAACTCCACACAGTAATGCAAGGCTTTCTACCTGGTGTGGAGTATCGTGCTCTCCTTCTCCCTTGAGGGGGGAGGGGGCCCTGGGGAGAAGCGTGACGGGCATCAATTTACTCGGCGTAACATTATCTTTCACAATATAAAAAAATTGGTCTAACTTTACTGTTGTCTTATTTTTTAATTATTATTTAATATTTTTTTAATTCCAAAAAAAAAAAAAAAATCCCCAAAAATTATGCTTGTAAGACCGCTGCACAAATATGGTGTGACAGAAAGTATTGCAAAAACTGCCATTTTATTCTCTAGGGTGTTAGAAAAAATATATATATAAATATAATGTTTGGGGGTTCTAAGTAATTTTACAGCAAAAAAAAAAAATTTTTTTAACTTGTAAACACCAAATCTCAGAAATAGGCTCGGTAATGTAGTGGTTAAACTCACTTGGTGCCTTATCTGTATTAAATTAGCCTCAGCCTGTAATTCATATGTGTTCTGTTTGAGGCTGGGTTCACACTACTACACTACTTTCATCCTACTTTGCTCTGTGTTCAATGTTTCCCTATGAGAGCGTCTTGTAGTGTCCTACACAAGTCGGTCCGACTTTGAAAATGCTCCCTGTACTACTTTTGATCCTACTTCTTCAGGCCCATTGAATATCATTGAAGTCGGACCAAAGTAGTATCCTGTTCATGAAAGTAGGATGGATGTAGGACCAATGTAGGATAAATGTAGGACCAATGTAGCAGAGCAAAGTAGGATGAAAGTAGTGTAGTAGTGTGAACCCAGCCTCAGGCTGGGTTCACACTACTACACTACTTTCATCCTACTTTGCTCTGCTACATTGGTCCTACGTTTATCCTACATTGGACAGAGGAAAAAAATATTTTTTTTATATATGTTTTTTGGGGATATTTCTTATACCAAAAAGTAAAAAATATTGCATCTTTTTCAAAATTGTCGCTCTATTTTTGTTTATAGCACAAAAAATAAAAACCGCAGAGGTGATCAAATACCACCAAAAGAACGCTCTATTTGTGGGGAAGAAAAGGACGTCAATTTTGTTTGGGAGCTACGTCGCAAGACCGCGCAATTGTCAGTTAAATTGATGCAGTGCCGAATCGCAAAAAGGGACCTGGTCCTTCAGCAACAAAATGATCTGGGGCTTAAGTGGTTAAAATACTCTGTATATCCTACTGGGTACATTTATTATTAGATATATGATATAACTTATATACGTGTGTGTGTGTATATATATATATATATATATATATATATATATATATATATATATATATATATATATATATATATACTTTCACTGTATACGTTTTTGTTTTTTTAACCCCATCATGACAGGTGATACAGAAAGCATACTGCTACTACTAAATGTCTTATGCTGGCCATACATGTATTGATTTTTAGATGAGAATATTCATACAAATGTTTTTGTACATTTAATGAATAGATAAATGTTGTTTGAAAATTTCACTTGCTTTTAACATTCAATTTTAAAGTGAATGTAATTTCTGAACCAAAACCACATACACTGTCTGAAAATTTGTTCAGTCGAGAAAAGTTTTCTATTCTGCTCCTTCGAATTTTCCTTTCACTGTAGTCAAAAACAAACGTCGATTTGACCCCACAAACAATTTGAACATTTTCAAAGGAAAACTCATTCATGTATGGCCAGAATAAGTGACAGCAGGCGCAGGGAGCTTGTATAAAGCTACCTGCCTATGACAAGGAAGTCTGTCACTCATAACATTATATTACAATCCTGTCTGAAAATCTGCAAAATAGCGATTTGCATCTTTTTTTATTTTTTTTATTTGTTCAATAAAAATGTTGATCTGAGTCTGATGATGTGTACCAGAGTCAACCTCTAATATATATATATATATATATATATATATATAGATAGATAGATAGATAGATAGATAGATAGATAGATAGATAGATAGATAGTAAAACCTTGGTTTGAGAGCGTTTTTTTTAATGAATTTTGTCTTGATATACAACTGGTGTCATGTCACAATTGAGTATAAAAGAGAAGAGAGGCACCTCTGAGTGTAGCAATATGGTTACATTTAAAGCGGGGGTTTACCCAAAAAACTAATTTTTAACATTAGATTCAGGCGAGTTGTTAGAAGCACAATCAGGTGTTTTTTTTTTAAATCATTGCAGTACATACCGTTTTAGAGATAGATGTTCTCCGCGGCTTCCGGGTATAATCTGCGGGACTGGGCGTTTCTAATTGATTGACAGGCTTCCGACCGTCGCATACAGCGCGTCACGAGTTGCCAAATTAAGCCGAACGTCGGTGCGCAGGCGCCTTATAGAGCCGACTCGCAGTCCGGCTTCTTTCGGCAACTCGTGACCCGCTGTATAAGACGGTCGGAAGCCTGTCAATCAATTAGGAACGCCCAGTCCCGCAGATTATACCCAGAAGCCGCGGAGAACATCTATCTCTAAAACGGTATGTACTGCAATGATTTAAAAAAAAACACCCGATTGTGCTTCTAACAACTCGCCTGAATCTAATATTAAATGTTTTTTTTCGAGTGAACCCCCGCTTTAATGAAGGTACATTTAGCAACTTATTGCTACACTTGGAGATGCCTCTCTTCTCTTTAATACTTTGTAAAAAAAAATCTTTCATATACAAGTGCTTTGGATTACAAGCATGTTTCTGGAATGAATTATGCTCACAATCCAAGGTTTTACTATATATATATATATATATGTAGCGCTACCCCCTCAGGAGCCGCTGGTTGTTTTGGGATCGGCGTATTAAGTTACCCCTTATCGTTGTCTAGGGTGATTGTAGTGAGTAGAGCAGTAAACGAAAGTCCAATCAGCGAATTAGATTTTCTGAATGCTTTATTTCTCGGCCCAACATGACCAACATCAACATGAGGTAAAGAGAAAAGGTTGATGAAGCGAGAGAGAACTTTGCAGTATCAGGCCTGGATTTGAAAAAGAGCAATCCTGCTCTCAGTAGTATTAGACACAGTTCGTCGCCACTATAGCCAGAGTGGGAGAAGTGCCCCCAGACAGACTCCTGCCACGAGCCTGGCAGCTGGAGCACCACTTTATGGTTGCTGGGAGGAACAGGTCTCTGCCACAGACCTGGCTCTAGGGACCTCTGCCACAGGCCTAGTACTTGGATGAGCTAAATGAATAGAGCGAATCCTCCCAGTAGATTAGGTTTGGGTCACCGGGTGACAGTTGAAGTGTACCTGTCAATGTCCCGGTCACCGGATCCCTGATGGTTCGTTCAGGCCCCTCAGATAACCTGCATCTGAGTTTTCCTTGAGCCGATCCCCCACCGCACAGCACATAGCTTGGGATGTCTTCAATAAAGCTGGGGACCCAGTAAGTCACTAGGCCTCCGTTCAGCAACATGGAGCTCCGCGTATCATGCGCCCCCGGCCTGGTAGGCCATATCGCCAGGGTCAGTTGGATGCGCACACCCTAAAGGTGGGTGCCGCACCTGGAACCTGGAACCCGCGAAGAACGCAGAGAAAATGGTGTCTGCCACAGATATACTCTCCCCCAGTATGCCCCGCGAGGGAAAACTCCTCTAATTGGCTGCTGGAGAAAAGTGGCTCCGCCAGAACCCCTCTAGCGCCAACTGTCGCCCAGGGGTGGAATCGGCACCCCTGGAGCGCAGACTGACCTACAGGACAGTTCAGGAATAACAGCAGCCCAAATTTAATAATTGTATACATATACACACATATGCTAATCTGTAAATATAAAAAAAAAAAAAAAGAGAAAAAGAAAAAAAGAAAATAATAGTGAAGGGTGTAAAATGGCTGGGTCCGGAACCTGCTCAGATTTCTGACCTTTCTATTTTGTTTAAAATACATTTTAAAATAAATTTGGCCTATCACTCCATTTAATAGAACTCAATTTGTGTCACAGATCAACAGTAATTTGCTCGTCAACTGTGTACCATGCTCTGGTTCTCTTCCAGTTTATTTCCTATCTGTAAAGGTGTGTCTGAGAACTGCAACGTGGTTCACCCACCAGTAAAGTTCAAAATTCCTTGTGGGATGCTCTTCAGGTCTGGTATGGATTTTAAGGGGAACCCCTTGTCAAATTTAAAAAATGGTGTGGGGGTCCCCCCAAAAATCCATACCAGACCTTTATCTGAGCACGCAACCTGGCAGGCCGCAGGAAAAAAAGGAGGGACGAGAGAGCGCCCCCCTCCCTCCTGAACCGTACCAGGCCACATGCCCTCAACATGGGGAGGATGTCATAGGGAATAACGATCAGTGACGTCACATTCCTAGCCATGCCTCCCCACAGTAAGAACCACTCCTTTAGGGCACACTTAACCCCTATAGAGCCCCCTCCTGGTTAACCCCTTCACTGCCAGTGTCATTTTTACAGTAACCAGTGCATTTTTATAGCATTGTTCACTGTAAAAATGACAATGGTCCCAAAATAGTGTCAAAAGTGTCCTATGTGTCCACCATAATGTTGCAGTTACGATAAAAATCGCTGATCGCCGCCATTATTAGAGAAAAAAATTATGAATAAAAATGCAATACAACTATTCCCTATTTGGAAGATGCTATAAATTCTGTGCAAACCAATCAATAAACTCTTATTGAGATTTTTTTACGAAAAATACGTATCGGCCTAAACTGAGGTGAAAAACGTTTTTTTAATATCTTTTTTTAGTGATATTTATTATAGCAAAAAGTAAAAAATATTGAATTTTTTTCAAAATTGACGCTCTATTTTTTTTTTAAGCGCAAAAAATAAAAACCGCAGAGGTTATCAAATACCACCAAAAGAAAGCTCTATTTGTGGGAAAAAAAGGACGCCAATTTTGTTTGGGAGCCACGTCGCACGACTGCGCAATTGTCAGTTAAAGCGGCGCAGTGCCGAATCGCAAAAAGTGGCCTGGTCTTTAAGCTGAATAATAGTCTGGGGCTTAAGTGGTTAAAATACAATGTAAAAATGTATTTATGATTGTTGCACTTTGATCATAGATGCGCTTTAATGTCTGTAAATACTTACCGTATATTTGTGACATGACATAAAGCATAAACAATTGAAATACTCCACAACTTTTTTATTTCATAGCAAGCACAGCATTTGTTTTATCCAGTCTATTGAGAACAATCTTTGTTTATGCTGTCTGCAGTGTACTTAAATGTGAAACTCATGTTTCAGGTCAAATAGATCAGGTGACAACCATGTCTAGAAAGTGGAACATAGACTCTCCTTAATAGATTATATAGTTCAGGTAATGCGTAATTGAGATGAGTTTTGAAGTGCTGTTCAAAATTACTATTTAGTGACCTTACGAGGAAGCGTTGAGTGTTTTTGGTATTTTTAAATTAAGTGTTCAATCAAAACTATGCTAAAAATATGAGTAGCAATATATTTTAAACAAAAAAAAACATTTTCCAGAACGTCTTGAACAAAATTATTCATTTTAAAATAATACACATTTATCCTTTACACTGAGCGTACTGCTATTATCTAGACAGATGACTGCCAACGGATAGCATCCTTAAATGTGCTGTAGCTCAATTTCTTTTTTAAGCAAACACACAGACAGACTCTAGATTAAATTCCAAAAATGACCACAAAACCTCAGTCTCAATTTAAATGTAACTTAACCACTTAAGACCCGGACCTTTAGGCAGCCAAAGGACCTGGCCAGTTTTTGTGATTCGGCACTGCGTCGCTTTAACTGACAATTGCGCGGTCGTGCGACGTGGCTCCCAAACAAAATTGGCGTCCTTTTTTTTTTCACAAATAGAGCTTTCTTTTGGTGGTATTTGATCACCTCTGCGGTTTTTATTTTTTGCGCTATAAACAAAAATAAAGCAACAATTTTGAAAAAAATTCAATATTTTTTACTTTTTGCTATAATAAATATCCCCCAAAAATATATATAAAAAAAACATATTTTGTCCTCAGTTTAGGCTGATACGTATTCTTCTACCTATTTTTGGTAAAAAAAAAGCGCAATAAGCGTTTATCGATTGGTTTGCGCAAAATGTATAGCGTTTACAAAATAGGGGATAGTTTTATTGCATTTGTATAAATTATTTTTTTACTACTAATGGCGGCGATCATCGATTTTTTTCGTGACTGCGACATTATGGCGGACACTTCGGACAATTTTGACACACTTTTGGGACCATTGTCATTAAAAATGCATTGTTTACTGTGAAAATGACAATTGCAGTTTGAGAGTTAACCACAAGGGGGCGCTGAAGGGGTTAAGTGTGACCTCATTTGTGTTTCTAACTGTAGGGGGTGTGGCTGTAGGTGTGACAGGTATAACAGGGAACACACGATCAATGACGGCGCCACAGTGAAGAACGGGGAAGCTGTGTTTACACACAGCTCTCCCCGTTCTTCAGCTCCTGGGACCGATCGCGGGACTCCATCGGCGATTGGGTCCGCGGGTTCCGCGGTCACGGAGCTTCGGACCGGGTCGCAGGCCCGCACCCCACGGCTGGGCACTTAAAGAGGACGTACAGGTTCATGCTTGTGCCCAGCCGTGCCATTCTGCCGACGTACATGTGCAGGAGGCGGTCCTTAAGTTGTTAAAGTCCAAATAAAGATTTAATTGAAATCAAGTAAATACATTCCAGGTGCGTCAAACAAAAGGTCTTAACCACTTGACTTCCAGAAGATTTATCCCCCTTCATGACCAGGCCATTTTTGTGATATGGCACTGGGTTATTTTAACTGACAATTGCGCAGTGATGCGATGTTGTACTCAAATAAAATGTATGTCCCTTTTTGTCCTACAAATAGAGCTTTCTTTTGGTGGATATTTAATGATCACCTCTGCGGTTTTTATTTTTTGTACTATAAAAAAAAAAAGAATGACAATTTTGGAAAAATAACAATATTTTTTACATTCTGCTATAAAACATATCCAATAAAACAATAGACAAAATCTAATTTCTTCATAAATTTAGGCCAATATATATTCTGATACATATTTTTGGTTAAAAAAATACTAATAAGCTTATATTGTTTGGTTTGCACAAAAGTTATATTGTCTACAAAACTATGGAATATTTTATTTTATTTTTGTTTCTTTTTGTTTCTTTTTTTACTAATATTGGTGGCAATCAGCATCTTACAGCGGGACTGCGATTTTGCAGAAGACATTCTGACACTAACTTACACTTTTGACACTTTTTGGAGACTAGTGACACAAACGAATGATCAGTGCTAAAAGAATGCACTGTGGCTGTACTCATGACACTGGCTTGGAAGGGGTTAACACCAGGGTCGATCAAAGGGTTAACTGTGCTATACGCCTGCGTTTTAGTACAGTGCAGGAGGTTCTTTTACTAGAACAGCAATCTGCCACACTGAACGGGAAGATGCATGTTTACACTTGCCTCTCCCCGTTCTGCAGCTCTGTGAATCGATTGGGGGACACCGGCAGACATCAAGTCCGCGGGTCCCGCCCGCACGCAGCTCGTGGCAGGGGCATGCGCGCCACCGGCAGAATTTCAAAGTGGCGTAAATATACGTTACTTTGCCCAGCCGTGCCATTCTGCCAACGTAAATCTACAGGAGCCAGTCGGGAACCGGTTAAACAGTTCTTTACATCTACTAAAATCTTACATAGCATTAGACCATGACGGGGAGAGTGATTTACGGTCCTGTTTAACAACTATATCTAAATATAATGAGCTTCATCACAAATGACTTAAGCCAGTGCTGAAATACATCTAGTTAAAGTGTTTCCTTGAGGGCAACCTAAGATTGTTTTCAGGATGTATGCTGCCCTGGATGACCAAAGCAGTCATTCATTTGCCACTTCAGAGTTCTTTGACACATTTAATTTAAAGGAAGAAGTATTGTCCAACACGTTTCACACATATTGGCACAGTAGAAACCACAGGAAGAATTTCCCCTGCTGTCATTATCTCAGACATTAAAGGAGCTGAAAGAATTAATCTTCCTTTTCATGGAATGCAACCAAATACCGAATAATAGAAAGGAGATCCCTACACTAGAAGACACACATCATGTATTCTGTCAATTTGAGTTGTTAAATCCCACCACTTGACAACAATGCCAAAATCATGCCGCTGCTGGGAACAGACATCCAAAGTGTGCACAAAATACATGAATGGATCGAGGGTTATAACACCAGTGTACATGCCATAAGGACTAACCCTGGTTGGTGAATCAAGCATGTCCCTGTACATTGCAGCATTCATCTTTCCCTCGATCCTGACTAGAAAAAAATGGAGATACCCCCTGAAATAGGATTTTAAATGGCAACAACGCCATACAAAATGATTTAAAAAACAATATTTATTGAAAGATATGTACCGTATTTTCCGGCGTATAAGACGACTTTTTGGATGCAGAAAAATGCATCCAAAGTCGGGGGTCGTCTTATACGCCGGTGACAGTCTCTGTGCTGCGAGTGTCCGTGATTTAAAAGCCGCTCCTGTTTCTCAGCGTGTCCCGTGATAGGCGGAATACAAATCTTCCCAGCAGCGCCTCTGTTCTGTGTTCCTCCTATCACAGATGCCTTCTCATCCTCGGACGAGAGGACGTCCGTGATAGGCGGAACACAGAACAGAGGCGCTGCTGGGAAAATTTGTGTTCCGCCTATCACAGGACAAGCTGAGAAGAAGGAGCGGCTTTCAAATCATGGACGCTCGCAGCAGACGGAGACTGTCACCGGCCTGGAAACAAATCAGAAAAACGTGAGTGATGGCGCAGTGGGGGAAAGTGATGGCACAGTGGGGGGAAAGTGATGGCACAGTGGGGGCAAAGTGATGGCACAGTGGGGGCAAAGTGATGGCACAGTGGGGGCAAGTGATGGCACAGTGGGGGCAAGTGATGGCACAGTGGGGGCAAGTAATGTAATGGCACAATGAGGCATGTAATGTAATGGCACAATGAGGCATGTAATGTAATGGCACAGTGAGATTTGAAAAAAATCCTGTTTCTGTCAGCGGTTCTGGCTACCCCTCAGCTTCCAGAAAGACTAGTAGGAAGGGGGTAGTCTTATATGGCGAGTATATCCCAAAACCAACATTTTTCCTGGAAAATTAGGGGGTCGTCTTATACGCCCAGTCGTCTTATACGCCGGCAAATACGGTAAAATATGATCACTGACACAAGTGATGATCAAATAAAACCACATAGAACAAGAGCAAATTGCATGGTCATTGTAAACATCATAAAAGTGCATAGGCATACATACAGTATTTCGCAAAAGTGAGTACACCCCTCACATTTTTTAAAATATTTTATTATATCTTTTCATGTGACAACACTGAAGAAATTACACTTTTCTACAATGTAAAGTAGTGAGTGTACAACTTGTATAACAGTGTAAATTTGCTGTACCCTCAAAATAACTCAACACACAGCCATTAATGGCTAAACTGCTGGCAACAAAAGTGAGTACACCCCTAAGTAAAAATGTCCAAATAGGACCCAAAGTGTCAATATTTTGTGTGGCCACCATTATTTTCCAGCACTGCCTTAACCCTCTTGGGCATGGAGTTCACCAGAGCTTCACAGGTTGAGACTGGCGTCCTCTTCCACTCCTCCATGACGACATCACAGAGCTGATGGAGGTTAGAGACCTTGCGCTCCTCCACCTTCCATTTGAGGATGCCCCCAGTGCCGGCAGCACTAATGCAGCCCCAGACCATGACACTCCCACCACCATGCTTGACTGTAGGCAAGACACACTTATCTTTGTACTCCTCACCTGGTACTCGCCACACACGCTTGAAACCATCGGAACAAAATACGTTTATCTTGGTGTCATCAGACCACAGGACATGGTTCCAGTAATCTATTCCCCTAGTCTGCTTGTCTTCAGCAAACTGTGTGCATCATCTTTAGAAGAGGCTTCCTTCTGGCCATGCAGACCAATTTGATGTAGTGTGTGGCGTATGGTCTAAGCACTGACAGGCTGCTCCCCCACCCCTTCAACCTCTGCAGCAATGCTGGCAGCACTCATACATCTATTTCCCAAAGACAACCTCTGGATATGACGCTGAGCATGTGCAGTCAACTTCTTTGGTCAACCATGACAAGGCCTGTTCTGAGTGGAACCTGTCCTGTTAAACCTCTATATAGTCTTCTTATAGCCTAGGCCATCTTAAGGTAGAACACTCACTATTTTATATTGTAGAAAAGAGTAATTTCTTCAGCGTTGTCACATGAAAAGAAATAATAAAATATTTACAAAAATGTGAGGGGTGTACTCACTTTTGTGAGATACTGTATGTTGTCCAATTTCTCTCTAATAATCCAATTCAAGCCCTTCATCAGGGTTGTTTTCTACAGGAGAATCGACGTTCAACAACTTGTCTAAGTAGAATAAACAAAATGTTGTGATACAGAGACACAATAGCAAACATATTGAATAAGCACCCCCTTCAATAGCAAAATATGTTTGCTATTGTGTCTATGTATCACAACATTGTGTTCTTTCTACTCATCAGATAAGTTGTTGAACGTAGATTCTCCTGTAGAAATAGCCCTGATGAAGGGCTTCAACCTGAAACACGTCAACACAAATTGGACAACATATGTATACCTATGCAATTTTGTTATGTTTACAATGATCAAGCAATTTGCTCTTGTTCTATGTTGTTTTATTTGATCAAATGTGTGAGTGATCATATGTTACATATGTTTCAATAAATATTGTTTTTTAAATAATTGTTGGTGGTGGTGTTGCCGTTTAAAATCCCATTTCAGGGGGTATCTCCATTGTAAAGTGGGGTTCCACCCACAATTTTTTTTTAAAAAGTCAGCAGCTACAAACACTGTTGCTGCTGACTTTTAATAAGGACACTTACCTGTCCTAGGCGCCCACGATGTCCGCTCCTGAGGCCGATTCCTCGATTGTTGCAGCTCCCAGCGCCGCCA
This sequence comes from Rana temporaria, assembly GCF_905171775.1. Classification (NCBI taxonomy): domain Eukaryota; kingdom Metazoa; phylum Chordata; class Amphibia; order Anura; family Ranidae; genus Rana; species Rana temporaria. The sequence goes on along the minus strand of NC_053499.1, from coordinate 34,002,221 downwards.
TGCTCACTAAGGGAAACAGCCAGTGGAGTCTTGCGGCTTCACTGCCTGTTTCCTACTGCGCATACGCGAGTCTTGCGGCACTGTATGAATGGGGGCTGCTCTCTGGGATACACACAGTTCCCAGAAGGCAGCGCGCACCATTCCTCAGAAGACCAACTGCGGACTAGGAAGAGGCAAAATTAGGAAGATCCGCATAGCAACCGCAATTACTGGTAAGTAAAACTATTTTTTTCAAAAAAAAATCTAAATTTGTTTTTCACAATTTTTGTAGAATTTGTGATTTTTTTTTTTTTTAAGGTGGACCTCCACTTTAACAAGGAATGTGTCAACCACCTACCATGTTTTGTTGTGGTGGGAACATTTAATTAGATCCTAACTAGTCTTCCAGTTCATGCCACTGGAAACCACCCCCACAGCATGATGCTACAACCACCATGCTTCACTGTAGTGATGGTATTGGCCAGGTTATGAGCGGTGCCTGGTTTCCTCCAGACACATTGCTTGCCATTCAGGCCAAAGAGTTCAATCTTTGTTTCATCAGACCAGAACATTTTGTTTTTCATGGTCTGAGAGTCCTTCAGGTGACTTTTCACAAACTTCAGGCAGACTGCCATGTGCCTTTTACTGAGGAGTGGCTTCCATCCGGCCACTCTGCCATAAAGGCCTGATTGGTGAAGTGTTATTTAGATGGTTGTTCTTCTGGAAGGTTCTTCTCTCTCCACAGAGAAATGCTGGAGCTCTGTCAGAGTGACCATCTTGTTCTTGGTCACCTCCCTGACTAAGACCCTTCTCCTCCGATTGCTCTGTTTGGCCGGGTGGCCTGCTCTAGGAAGAGTGCTGTTGGTTCCAAACTTCTTCCACTTACAGGTGATGGAGGCCACAGTGCTCATTGGGACCTTCAATGCTGCAGACATTTTTCTGTACCCTTCCCCAGATCTGTGCATCTCAGAGGTCTACAGACATATTCTTGGACTTAATGGCTTGGGTTTGTGCTCAGAAATGCACTGGTTACTGTGGAACCTCATTGTAACGAAACCCAGAGTATGAAAGGGGTTAACGTCATTTAGGATATTCCATTCCCGAACACAAGGCAGCTACCAGACACTCCAACCAGCCGAATAAGACCCCATACAAATAATTCTCCCCCAAATACAAGACGAAGCTTCGTGTTGAGGTTCAAGCAGGAATATGAACTTTATTGGAAGGAATACAGGCTCTTTATATACACTTGAGAATAGTGCAGTAACCACATGAACAATGACCCGGATCCACCCACAACATCACACAATGGTTACATAACGAACCCCCAATACACATTATTCTGAGTGTCAAAACATCCCTTAGCAGACAACAGGTGAGTTCATTAGCACACCTAATAATAGATGAATAGAAAGCTCAACACAAAGATTAACACAATTTACTTATCCAAACAAAGGCAACGTCGTTAAGCAATAGACAATAGAATACAGTCACACCCCACCCCATCACAGCAAATTGTACACACCAGCCAACACACAATATACACACAATATATACAAAGTATACAGCATTGAATCTGACTAGCACTGATCAGACTGGGGTTCTCATACACCCTGTGCCCCTATTAGAGACACAGGGTGATCTACACATAAGAAGCGTCGGGGAAGCTGGACAAGGAGCCTCCAGAACTCTCCAGGGCAAGCTGAGCCGCACAACCCTCCGACCCAAACTCACTCCTGTCACACTTATATAGACAGGTGTGTGCCTTTCCAAATCATGTCCAATCAACTGAATTTACCACAGGTGGACTCCAATCAAGTTGTAGAAACATCTCAAGGATGATCAGTGGAAATAGGATGCACCTGAGCTCAATTTTGGAGTGTCATGGCAAAGGCTGTAAATACTTATGTACATGTGATTTTATTTTATTTTTTTCGTTTTTTTTAATACATTTGCAAAGATTTTAAACACACTTCTTTCACATTGTCATTATGGGGTATTGTTTGTAGAATTCTGAGGAAAATTATGAATTTAATCCATATAATTGAATAAGGCTGTAACACTGTGGTTCTCAACTCCTGTCATCAGGGCCCACTAACAGGCCAGATTTGAAGTATTACCTTGGGGAGATGCAGACTACTGCAATCACCGAGCAGCAAATGATATCACAATGTATTTCAGTTATCCTTCAAACCTGGCCTGTTAGTGGGTTCCTGAGGACAGGAGTTGAGAACCACCGCTGTAACATAACAAAATGTGGAAAAAGTGAAGCGCTCAGAAACACTTTACGGATGCATTATATATATTGCCTGTTTTGTTTTCTCTTCTCTTGTCTTCAGGTCCATATGTCCGCTTCTTCTACATTTATGAACATGATATTGAATGTTATTACACAGTATTGCATTATCATTGTATTGTGATATCTACCAATAGCAGGCAGGTGTGCTGCCAAAGTATTTGGTATGTTCCTCTGCTCCCCCTTCTGTTTTGGTGCTAGTTGATACAGTCTTTACTAGACACTTTATGCCTCTCTCTGCTGCATAGTTTTTAATTTAAATTTCCAGGCAGAGACAGGGATTAGGAAAGTCATTGTCTACTTAAATTTACAAAGACTGATTAAAACATCTTCTGTACTGCAATTTTCTGATTTAAAGCTACACTGGACTCAACTTTTGTGTATCATTGAATAGATAAAGCATAACTCCACTCTTTTTGAGAAACAAACATTCCCCTCTGGGTGATCTATGTACATTGCAAGGATTCTAACAACCTTTGTTGCAGAGTCCTACCTTTTGTTATTCTGAAAAAAAAACATGTATGTTTGTCTGTGCCTCTGTACTAAGTGGGTCTAATGGGAGTGGTTTCATAATTAACTGTCAGGTGTGCAGCTGCAGGGCACAAATGAGGAATATGCAGGGCCTGCATCTCTTTAGAAAGTATCTCTCAAAAAAATAAATTTCTGTTGCAGGGGATGCCTGAAATCTGACTTGTATCTTAGGCAGACTTCTGGAAAAAATAGCGAGCCAATCACACAAGCAAAAAATGATGTTTCTGGGGAGTGGTCAGTACACATGCTGTGTACAGAACTCCGGGTAGCCATATTGCAATGTGATTAGTGTCACAATTATATGTGCTATATTATTTTTGATTTATTTGCTATTTTTTTCCCACAAATGCGGAGTTACCCTTTAAAGCGTCACTAAAGGCAACTTTTTTTAGTTTTGGATAGAGTGATGAGGCATTGTCAGGTTTTTATTACTGTCTGTGCCTCCATTACCCTCTGTATTTGTCCTGTTTACCATTATCAAAAGTGAAAGTAAAAGAAAATCCTAAATTTTGAGATCATAACATTAATTTTCCAATGGGGACACTAGATATGGTGACTCTAGTGACTCTAGTAACAACCTGGGATTCCCTCACTTTGGAGGGATTTCATCTTACTTCCTGTTTTGGCTGCGAAAAAGGACGTAAAAAGGAAATTTCCGCAATGGACTACAGCTGGTAATATAAAGTAATGGGTTATAGCCCTCCCTTACTCTATCCAAATTAAAAAAAAGTGCTGCCTTTAGTGACACTTTAAGCTGCCTGATGATTCTGACAAGTCAGAACATGTCCATACAATCTGCACAGACAGAGTCTAGGAGATACATTATATTACTAAAAGTATTGGGACATCTTTATTACACGCACTTGAACTTTAATGGTATCCCAGTCTTAGTCCGTAGGGTTCACTATTGAGTTGGCTCACCCTTTGCAACTATAACAACTTCAACTTTTCTGAGAAGGCTGTCCACAATGTTTAGGAGTGTGTCTATGTCATTGTTTGACCATTCTTCCAGAAGCGCATGTATTAGGTCAGACACTGATGTGGACAATCTTCACTCTAATTCATCCCAAATGTGTTCTATTGGGTTGAGGTCAGGTCTCTATGCAGTTCAGTCAAGTTCCTCCACCCCCAAACTCGCTTATCCACACCTTATGGACAGCCTTCCCAGAAGAGTTGAAGCTGTTATAGCTGCAAATGGTAGGCCAACTCAATATTGAACCCTGCAGACTAAGACTGGAATGCTGTCAAAGTTAATGTGCGTGTGAAGGCAGGTGTCCCAATACTTTTGGTAATCTAGTGTATGTCATCGTACATATTGGCATTTGAAATAAAACAGACAGTGAGTGGGCTGTATTTTGTCCCATTTCCATTGTCTCATGATTAACGCTAAATCTTCACTGATTTTAGAGTTTCCCCGAGTTGCTCTTTAAATACATTTTAAATGCTATAATGGTACTCAACAGGTTGCAGAACATTTAGATATCTTCTGAGGTACTCCAGGATCTCCAAAGCCGAGGGCTAACCAGTACGCAAATTTCAACACTTCTTAATAGTACTAAGAGCTGGCCAGCCACCTCTAGCTTCCTGTTCATCAATGCAATGAAATGATCAATAGAAAAGTATGGAAAAAGAGAGCGAAGTTTCATCTCTTTAGTCTACAAGGAAAGGTCCCAAATTACATATTCGATTCTAGGATATGTTGAACTAGGAGCACTGCAGAGCTCATCTAAGGTTATATGCAGGGATGGACTGGCCATAGGGACTACAGGGAGTTTCCCAGTGGGCCGATGGCTCAGTGGGCCGTTTTTTAAAACAGAGATGCTGCTTGGAGATTTTTTTTTAACGCCCTGGCAGCGCCCCAGTGTGAAAGCACTTAGGCTTTCACACTGGGACTGCAGCGGAAGCACCCAAAAGCGCCTAAAAAACACCTCAGTGTAAAAAGGGGTCCTACACTCACCCCCTCTCTTTTACACTCACTCTCTTTTTCTTACACTCACCCCCTTTCCCTCAACCCTCCCTCTCTCTCTCATTCCCCTCTCTCTCACCCTCTCATGATATACAATATTGGATGTAGGGGCCTTTTGGTGGGTGTGATTTTTCGGGGGGAGTGGGGGCAGCATTTTATTGAATTAAAGTGGGCCGGTCTGGATGAAGTCCAGGGCCGAATTTTTGTCCCAGTCCAGCCCTGGTTATATGCCATTACTGCTAGATATCTATATGGTGTCGCTAAAGCTTTTTTTTTTTTTAACATCACTAAAGCCTCGTACACATGACCGATTTTCCTGGCAGAAAAACTGCCAGGAGAGCATTTGGCCGGGAATCCTTGCCGGGTGTATGCTCTACAACAGTTTTCCCGTCAGGGAAAACAGCCTGGAATCCCGACGGGAAAATAGAGAACCCTGCTTTCTATTTTCCCATTGGGATTCCCGGCAGAGTATTTCCTGCCGAGAAAACCGGTCGTCTGTATGCTTACCTGAGTGTAGAAAAACCGTGCATGCTCGATAACACTTCAACGCATGTGCGGTAGCATACAACGTTAGTCTGGGGTGTAGCAAAATGATGGCGATGGAATCGAATGTGACGAGACCCGGCTCGTCGTAGTCGATGACGTCACTGTGTTCTTGCCATTCAAAAAAACGGTGGGTTTTTGTATACATGGCTTTTCAGGGCAAGCCTGCCAGGAATCCCGGGCCAGATTCACAGAAAAAGTACGCCGGAGTATCTGCTGATACTCCGGCGTACTTTCAAATTTGCCGCGTCGTATCTTTATTTGTAATTCACAAACAAACATACGACGGCTTTTGGCCAAGATCCGACAGGCGTACGGCTTCGTACGCCTTAGGATCTTAGGTGTAATTTTCCGGCGGCCGCTGGGTGGAGTTTGCGTCGTTTTCCAGCGTCGGGGATGCAAATTAGCTGTGTACGGCGATCCACGAAGGTACGCGCGTTCGTCGCATTCTCTTACGTCGTCGCTAGTCGGCTTTTCCCATCGCAAACTTAGGCCTACTATTTCATGGCTTAGATTTAGAACAGCCATGGTAAAGTATGGCCGTCATTCCCGCGTCAATTTTTTTTTTTTTTTTTCGTAAGACGTCCGGGAATACGAAAGTACGATACGCACGTCGCCGTTCAAAAAACACGTCGGGGCGCCGTAATTTCGCGCAAAGCACGGCGGGAAATTTCCAAACGGAGCATGCGCAGAACGTTCGGCGCGGGAACGCGCCTAATTTAAATGGTACACGCTCCATTTGAATTAGGTGGGGTTTGCGCCGGACGGCTTTACGTTACACCGCCGTAAGTTTACACGCAAGTGCTTGGTGAATCAGGCACTTGCGCTGAAAACTTGCGGCGGTGTAACGTAAAGACGATACGTTACGCCGCCGCCGGTCTCTGTGAGTCTTGCCCCCCGTCGGGAAAACCAATGTTTTTTTTCCCCGACGGGATTCCCGGTCGTGTATACAGGGCTTTAGATGCAGATATTTTAATTTAAACCTGGAGTTCAACTTTTTACAAAAGAATCCCAAAAAAAACTATGCAACCTGGCAAAGTGTTTGTCATCTGTGAAAGAGTCCAGTGAGGGAAACTCATCATGATATGGGAAAGAATGCTGGGAGTTGTAGCCCAGCAACAAATATTGTACCTTGACTGTACCATGAAGAATAAAGTTGTTTTTGTGATGAAACTGTTAACAAGGGTTTTTGAAACTTGCACTGTTTTTTTTTCCCAGTTTAAGGACTCTCTGTATTACTGAAGTGTTTCTTCCCCCTGCTGGTGAAAGAGTACTGTTTATATTATTATAGTAAGAGCTCTCTCCATTCTATGATTGTACATAGCAACTGGCTGCATATGCCAGAAATAGATGGAGTAGGAATTCAAGAAGAAACAATTTTTTTAAGAAAGTCACAGTTACGTCAGAATATTTTCTAATTTGCAGATATTTTGCCAAGCTATTTTTGTCTATTGAAGGAAAACACCTCAAACAATGCAGTTTTCCAAAAGTCCTAAAGTTCCCTAAACCTAAACAGGACATTTTTACTGTTAATCTTATACATTTTCTGATAAAAATCTTAATATGCCATTTTTTTTTTATTTAAAATAATTGAATGTTTATATGTCTGAGTAACTTTTATAAGTCTCTGAGTAACTCCCCAGATGGATATAAGGGACCCGAAGGAGGGCTCTATATATATGTTTTCTTTACTACCTGTATGCTTTGTTTCATGTGTGTTTGTTTTTTTTGTATGTTGTTACATGCAAATATCTTTAAAATAAAGATTACATAAAAAAAAAATTATAATTTAATGAACAAACACACAAACTGCAAAATAAAAACTTAAAACATTAAGTTTAAAGTTATTATAAACAATCAACTTGTAAAACAACCATTTGATTTCAAATAGAATTGAAAGGCAAAACATTTGTGTACAGATATAAAAAAGAAAAAAAAAAACTTAAAGCGGGAGTTCACCCGAAATTTTTTTTTTAACATTAGATTGAGGCTATTTAAGGGGAGCAGAAACTGGTATTTTTTTTTAAATCAATGCCGTACTTACCGTTTTCGAGATAGATGTTCTCCCGCGGCTTCCGGGTATAATCTTCGGGACGGGCCGTTCCAATTTGATTGACAGCCTTCCGACCGTCTCATACAGCGCTTCACCAGTTGCCGAAAGAAGCCGAACGTCGGTGCGGCTCTATATGGCGCCTGCGCTCCGACGTTCGGCTACTTTCGGAAACTCGTGACACGCTGTATGCGACGGTCGGAAGGCTGTCAATCAAATAGGAATGCCCAGTCCCGCAGCCCATACCCGGAAGCGGCAGGAGAACATCTATCTCGAAAACGGTAAGTACGGCATTGATTTTAAAAAAAATACCCGTTTCTGCTCCCCTTAAATAGCCTCAATCTAATGTTAAAAATTTATTTTTTGGGTGAACCTCCACTTTAAAGGGACACTAAAGGTTCCCGTTTAAAAATAAAATTAGAAATAATAAACATATTATACTTACCTCCACTGTGCAGCTCGTTTTCCACAGAGTGACCCAGATCCTGGTCTTCTATGGTCCCTTGGCGACTGTCTCAGCTTCTCCCCGCAAGAACTAACCCCTTTCATGGGAGCTTTCTCCCATGGGGGTTAGTTCTTGCAAGCGCGCTCCCATGATACAGCTGGCAGCTATGGCCGCAGACAGTATCACTCGGCCCCGCCCCCCGGCGCACCGCGTCATTGGATGTGATTCACAGCAGCGTGAGCAAATGCCTGCGCTGCTATCAATCCATCCAATCTAGCCAATCAACGGCCAGACTGAGTGGAGAAGAGGGCATTGGGGGCCAGCGCATCAGGTGAACGGGCTCAGGTAAGTAAAACGGGGGGCTGGGGGGCCATCATTGGCAGTTTTTTTTTTTACAAGTCCTATAAGTACCTTTCTTCTTTTTTTTTTATAAAATATCACATTCCCACTTTACTCAGCTGCATAAGAGCTGGGGGAGGAGAAACAGCAGCACAATGATCTTTCCAGTGAAAGGCTATGCAGGGGACATGTTGCGACAAAACTGATCATTGAAGGAGAGCAGGCTAGAGAACCGACCATGGTGTGTTCTCCTGGTGTGGTCCGTTTTTGATAGTAAAGCAGAGGTACTGGTAGGAACACCAGTGATTTCACATAAAGCAAACAATACAAAGAGAACAGGATCCTTTTCAATACAAGTACATGGAACATATAAGGAACATGACATGTTGGGTTTACATATTACATTACACAACTTACAAAAGTTTTAAAAAGCAGAAAATAAAAACACAAACAACCTGAAAAGAGATGGACTATCATTGTTCCAGAAACTTTGCATTGGAATGTAATAATGTTACACATGTCCACATGCTTTTACACATGCCCCTTTTTTTTTTTACAAATGATGTTGCCTGCAGTATTGATGAGGCTCTTTGATGGTCCGGAGGTGCCTGGGATACACAAATAGGATTTTGCTTGTTTTACCAAGGTAGGTTACTTCTCTTGGTTATTCTTCCACCAATTCAAAGGGTTTCCCACTTTGGCAAGGGGCTTCTCTGCAAAATAAGCTTGGACTTAATTTCTTACTTGAGTTTTAATGTTCTCCTCTGTTGTCCCTCTTCAGTCCCCTCTTCACTGCTGTCCCCAGACTTAAGGAGTTAATTAAATAGAGATGCTGCAGATGTTGAGGGCTCAGCAACTCTTGTTACAGGCAAAGGGGTAGATTAAGGTAGGGGCGCGCAATGATACAGTGGCGCAGCATATCGTATTTACGCTACACCGCCGTAACTTACAGGAGCAAGTGCTGTATTCACAAAGCACTTGCTCCGTAAGTCGCGGCGGCGTGGCGTAAATGGGGCCGGCATAAGCGCGCGTAATTCAAATGTGGAAGGGGGCGTGTTTTATGCTAATATGTGATGACCTGACGTGATTGGCGTGATTTACGTACATAACCCAGTGTGCATTGCTTCCAAGTACGGCGCAACGACGTATTGGTTTCGATGTGAACGTAAATTACGTACAGCCCTATTCGCGAACGACTTACGCAAACGACGCAAACAATTCAAATTTCGAAGCGGGAACAACGTCCATACTTAACATTGGCTGCAAAACCTAATAGCAGGAGCAACGTTACGACGAAAACTACTTACGGAAACGACGTAAAAAACTACCACCGGGGCGCACGTACGTTTGTGAATCGGCGTAACTAGTTAATTTGCATATTCTACGCCGAAAACCACGGAACCGCCCCTAGCAGCCAAAGAAATATTGCACAGAATTCTACGCCGCCACATTCAAGTTACATCGGTGGAGGAAGCCTATTTTTAAAGCGTATCTGCCTTTGTGAATCGGCGTAACGATACGCCGGCGCAAAATTCAAATTACGGCGGCGTATCTGGAGATACGCCGCCATAATAGCTTCCTGAATCTACCCCAAAATGTTCGTTTGCTGATGCATCATCTCCCTTCCTAAGACGAGAGCCTTCGTTTTAGCCTGTATATTTATAATTTACTCTGGTGTTAAAATGGAAATCTTGGATCCAGGCAAGAGGAAAGAATTATGCCTCGTACACATGGAATTTTTTCCCAAAGTAATTCCTCTCCAGCCTGGCTTGCATACACACGTTCATGCAAAAAAACGTCCGACCAAAGCGCGGTGACGTACAACACTTACAACGGGACTATAAAGGAGAAGTTCATTTCAAATGGCGCCACCCTTTGGGCTGCTTTCGGGCTGCATTCTTGATTCTGAGCATACATGCTTGACTGGGCGTTCCTATCCTTCCGTACGATGATTGACGTCTTGTGAAACAGGTGACCTGTCGCACAACGCGCATCACCAGATTTCTGGAAATACCCGAGCTAAGAGTCGGCACTATAGAGCTGACTGCGCAGGCGCCGTATAGTGCCGAATCGCAGCTCCGCTCTTTCCCGACATCTGGTGACGCGCGTTGTGCGACAGGTCACCTGTTTCACAAGACGTCAATCATCGTACGGAAGGATAGGAACGCCCAGTCAAGCAGTCATCGGAACCCGGAAGCCCTGGACAACATCAGGATATAAGGGTATGTACCAAGAAAAAAAAACTGCCGAAATGTATTGTCCTTAATATGCTGGATCTGCTAGATGCAATTTAAATTTTTTGGGTGAACCCACCGCTTTAAGGTCGATATTAAGGCAAAAAGCATATTTCTTATTTTATTTTCGATATAGTAAATAAGTAGCTAAGGGACAGGATTCAGGAGGGCAAGAAATTAGAATGCGCGATGCACCTATGAAATTGACTCCCACAATGATAATGACAGCAGTGTACAGCAGCACAGATGATGATGACACCTCACCAAAATGACACGTCCCCCCACCTGAGTCGCAGTGACAGTCTCTCTCCATGCCAGGTGGTCCCTTTAGTCCCCTCCAGTCCAAACAACACTGACAGTCCCGCCCCTGGCTTGCCTTACTTCCATCTTGCAGACCCACACACGAGGCTCCGTCTGCTCCGCTTGGCTCCCTTGCACCATGACATCACACGATACACTCAGATACTGCCTCCACCAGACCCGCCCCCCACGCGTCACAGCCATATTTTTCACTGGTAACCTTTTCCTCTTACTGGGGAAATTTCAGGATGATGGTACCTTTTATTTTATGTCTGAAAAAAAGGGGGGGGATAAGAATATCCTCACATGTAGTGTGCATGTGGATATTACAAGGTAAGAGGGTGCCACGTCCTAGTATAAATGATAAAGCAAATAACTAAGGGCTAGTTTTTGGACTTTTTAGGCACAATTTGGTTGGTCAGAATATAATCATACACGAAGAGATTTTTCTCTAAAAAGTTTTTTGTTTATTTAGATATAAAATATCATAATATATATAGGACAAGGGAAAAAGTAATTGCCGTTTCCAGCAAAGAACTATCTAAAAGACTAGCTAAACAAGCCTATCCATAAGCATTGACAGGAATCATACACAAAGTATCAATGTATCTACAATGGAATTGAACATTTTCAAAAATATGAAATAAAGTGCATAAATATAATTGGTAATCCTGTCAAGTTGTGGAGATGCAGGCAGAGGTATGTCTGCAGTAATGTGGCTTGCTGCGTTAGTAGACTCGACCGGTTTCGCGCTTTGATAGCGCTTCCTCACGGAGTCAGCAGTGTGGTTTCAAAGATAATATTTGTTATAGGAAATAATCCATGAACAATGCGTATTGAGCATAGAAATTTCGTAGCAACAATAAAAAAAAAGAGGTAGACTATGTCCGGGCTGCTGGACGTATTATAAGGAGTGTAAAAAACGACCCAAAATAAAAGTAATAGAAGTCTTCAATGAAGGAGGGTAGAGCCTAAAGGAAAGGAGAGAAGGGAGAGGATGAGCAATCCCATCTGTCAGTCCTCAATGGATGCTAGACTTCCTGGTAGCAGAAGTGAAGATAGTACCCAGGTCTGGATGCCGGCTAGAAGCCAGATATTCAGGCACAAATGAGCCTGGTTGTGATAGTACAGCGGCGACCTCCTCCACATGTCTCCCGAGAGACTGCAGCGACTTTATGTCTATATATTATTACTTCAGAGGTTATACTTCAAATCATTTACTGGCAGGAGAAAAGTGCCCATTTTTTACTGGCTGCCAGTAAAAAATATTGGCGGTTGGCAAAACTGAGACCAACTAATTTAATATGAAAATCGTTGACAAATATTTGTATTATCGATTATGTCTATTACTTGTTTCAGCCTTGAGTTCGGGCCGAACTTTGGCTGTTCGGACATGCTATAAATTCTGCAAACTTTTGCAGACGCCATTTTTTTGTTTTCTGTCATTTCAAAAGTGTAAATAATGGAAATAAAATCTAACTTTTTTTGACATATTATAAGAATGTCTAATCTGTAATTTGATGCCTTTTGGAGATTTTTCCATCTTTCCTTGGCTACGTTATGCACATTAATACAAATCTTTACCTGGGGTGCCAAAACTTTCGATCCTCACTGTAGTTCTGTATGTTACTGCGAATTTAATGCCATATATTTCATTGCGTTACTATAAGTTTAACGCTGTATGTTTCATTGCGTTACTGCAAGTTTAACGATGTATATTGCAGTATATTATATTGTATCCATGGAGTGTGTCTGTGTAGTTAATCAAATTAAAGTGCACCAAACTTCACTTCCATTGAATAAAGTGCATCCACGTACCGATTTACACATCTTTATTACATTTTGTTAATAATCACCCCCACTCCCCCCATCATATCTGGGAGGACAGCAAGGAGAGGCAGATATTCCCATGGCACTGTAAGGGGGCCAGCAGTGTTTGTGCTGCAGCTGAAAAAAATACAGTCCCTACACCCACTTGCCCAGCATCTAAATGCAAGCTTGTCAAAGCTACTGGCTCTACAACTTCTGCCTTTCCACCTGGTGGATTCTGCCCACTTCCGTGAATTTGCAGAATGTGCTGTACCACAGTGGCAGGTTCCCAGTCACTATTTCTTTCACATAAGGCCATTCCAGCTCTCTACCATCAAGTGGAAGGTAATGTTGTGACATTGTTGGGCAAGGCAGTCAGCCACAAAGTCCACGTTACTGTTGACACGTGGTCCAGCGAGCATGTCCAGGGACACTGGGTAATTCTGCTTGCAAGTCAAAAGGATGCAGGACGGTGCTGTGCGGCAGCTTTTTGTACTCCCACGTCTCCATACAGCTAGTGGTGATGATGTGAGATTTGTCAGCTCTACTCCCTCCTCCTCCTTCCCCATGCCCTCCTTTGCTGAATGGTCCTACAGTGGGTGACTGCGATATTGTGTCAATCTCGCTCCCTTTCTCAGCGAGATTGACCACCTACGAGCCCTATCGCGGGAGCCAGCGCCGAGCTGGCTTGCCGCGATGGAGACAAAGCCGTCATATAAGCAACGGGGATCCGACTTGGATTCCCGCCAATTCTAGCTGCGGCGCTTGGTATGCATCCTGAGAAGGAACTCCACGCCAAATTTTAAATAAAAAGCCGGCATGGGTTCCCCCCAATAGCATACCAGGCCCTCAGGTCTGGTATGGGTTGTAAGGAGACCCCCCCTATGCCGAAAAACCGACGTGGGGGTTCCCCCCACAATCCATACCAGACCCGTATCCAAAGCACGCTGCCCCGGCCGGTCAGGAATGGGGGTGGGGACAAGCGAGCGCCCCCCCTCCTGAGCTGTACCAGGCCACATGCCCTCAACATGGGGGGGTTGGGTGCTCTAGGGTAAGGGGGACGCACTGCGGCCCTCCCACCCCAGAGCACCCTGTCCCCATGTTGATAAGGACAGGGCCTCTTCCCGACAACCCTGGCCGTTGGTTTTCGGGGTCTGTGGGCGGGGGGCTTATCGGAATCTGGGAGCCCCTGTCTTCTTTAGCTCTTTTAGCAGGGGGGCTTCTTCTTCACCGCCGTCTGGTTCTCTTCCGCTCTCCGGGGGTCTTCTCCGCTCTCCGGGGGGTCTTCTTCTATCTTCTCCGCTGTTGAGAGCGGAGAAGATAGAAGAAGACCCCCCGGAGAGTGGAGAAGACCCCCCGACAACCAACAGCCAGGGTTGTCGGGAAGAGGCCCTGTCCTTATCAACATGGGGACAGGGTGCTCTGGGGTGGGGGGGGGCGCAGTGCGCCCCCTTGCCCCAGAGCACCCAACCCCCCCATGTTGAGGGCATGCGGCCTGGTATGGCTCAAGAGGGGGGGCGCTCGCTCGTCCCCACCCCCATTCCCGACCGGCCGGGCAGCGTGCTTTGGATACGGGTCTGGTATGGATTGTGGGGGGACCCCCCACGTCGGTTTTTCGGCGTAGGGGGGGTCTCCTTACAACCCATACCAGACCTGAAGGCCTGGTATGCTCCTGGGGGGGAACCCATGCCGGCTTTTTATTTAAAATTTGGCGTGGAGTTCCTTCTCAGGATGCATACCAAACGCTGCAGCTAGAATTGTCGGGAATCCAAGTCGGATCCCCATCGCTTCTATGATGCGCTCGTTGGAATATGCTTTGTCTATTCCAGCGAGTGCGAGATGTCGGCACCCTGTCGCCGAGAATCAGCGCGATGCTATCGTGCTGGAAACACATTCTCGGCAACAGGTACAGTATGAACCTCAAGTACCCCCTAAACGTTGAAAGGGCTATTCAATGAGTCAGGCTAAAAGGCGCCATGCAGTGCTTCAGCTGGTGTGTCTAGGGGACAGGAACAGCACCGGAGCAGAGATTCTTGCAGCTCTGCAGGGACAGGCCCAGAGGTGGTTCACGCCACTCCAGCTGGAGCCAGGAATGGTGGTGTGTGATAATGTCACAAACCTCCTGAAAGATTTCTGAGACTTTATGTAAAGTCTTAAATTATTGCAAGTTCTCTCAGCTGAAGATAAGCAAATCCTGGAATACAAATCAAGTAACACTGCACTTCTCAATGCAGTTCCCAAACAAGAAATAGAGTAGACTATGGTTCCCCTCAGACCTTAATTGACAGGTAAGAGTGTGAATTTGTCTGACAAATGAGTTTATCTTTTTAACCTTTAAATGATTCATATTACTGTTCTTTACTATCACAGCATACGGTTTACCATAGTCTGGTCAGTAAATATTTTTTTCCTTGCCACCTCTCAATAAAATATTGCGACAGACATTCCATTTGGAAACATTTCCACAGTGCAATTTCTGGTGAGAGTAAAGCTGTAATTTGCAAATATTTTGAGAAGAAATATTATTTTTCAAATGCTACAAGGATGAAAAAACACATCCTGGCATGTCGAGAGGTGCTCTAAATACATTAAAAATACTTTATGGAATTAAATGATGAGGACCATAATGAAAGTGGCTTTTCCCTACAGAGTTCTCATTCCAGAAACACTCTTCCTGCTGTTTCTGGATCATCACAGAGGGGGTCATGTATATACACTGCATTTCACTTCCCAGTGTAAGAAAATGAATTTCAATTCGTAAAAATTACTCCACACTGAATTTTTCTTAAATTTTTACAAAATACGGGCCAGATTCACGTAGAAGTGCGGCGGCGTAACGTATCGTAGATACGTTACACCGCTGCAAGTTTTCATCGCCTGATTCACAAAGCACTTGCGAGAAAACTTCCGCCAGCGGCCTCCGGCGTAAGCCCGCGTAATTCAAAGTGGCGTGTGCCATTTAAATTAGGCGCGCTCCCGCGCCGGACCTACTGTGCATGCTCCCTTTTGAATTTCCCGCCGTGCTTTGCGTGAAGTGACGTCATTTTTTCAAACGGCGACGTGCGTAGCGTACTTCCGTATTCCCGGACGTCTTATGCAAGAAGGAAAAATTTTCAAATTTCGACACGGGAACGACGGCCATACTTTATACAGCACATACGTGTGCTGTGTAAAGTTAGGGCACCAAAAACAACGACTAACTTTGCGACGGGAAACTAGACTAGCAGCGACGTAGCGAACGCGAAAAACCGTTGTGGATCGCTGTAACTCCTAATTTGCATACCCGACGCTGGTTTACGATGCAAACTCCCCCCAGCGGCGGCCGCGGTATTGCATCCTAAGATCGGACAGTGTAAAACAATTGCACCTGTCGGATCTTAGGGCTAACTATGCGTTACTGAGTCTACGAATCAGTCGCATAGTTAAAAAGACCCTAAAACAGAGATGCGACGGCGTATCAGGAGATACGCCGTCGTATCTCTTTAGTGAATCTGGGCCTACATTTTTTGGGGGGAAAGAAATGGGAAAAAAAACGTAAATTTCCGGAAGTTTTACATCTCTAGTTCAAAACCTGGTCTATTGTTGACTTCTGTTCAACTGCCCTATCAGGTTTTAGCTGCTCGATCAGCCTATAGCCTGCAGCACTGATCTTTGTATTCTAATTGCGGGGGAGGGGGGGGGGGTTCCAGCTGTCAGAATACAATGACACAGTAATTAGGATTCCCCCATCCGCCTCAAATGTGTGGATGGGGGAACCGGGTGAGTTTTTTTATTTTAACCCACTGGTTGAATTAATAAAACTGACTAATGTATGGGTAACTTTAGTTTCTACATCATGCTGGACTTTAATAGGAAAGGTCAGAACTGTCTGCATGCTTTTGAGGCTTCAAACCATTTGACAGCTCAAAAAAGATGGGCATCCTGAATCACCAACTAGATCTGAAGAAAAAGCAGAAGCTTTGAAATGCGTCATCTGACACGTCCAAACTGTTTTGCGTGTCACTTAATTTCTCTTCTCTGGGTGCACATCTTACCCACTAAAACGTCAATATCATTTGTAATATACCCAAACCTGCATACTCTGGAACTGGCACATTTTTGCATTTCTAAAGAAATATAAAGACTATTCACTCCTTTCGGTAAAGTAGAGAGGACCAAGAGTAGCAGGAAGCAATGATCATATATAGGAGGCGACAGGCAAAACATCTTCTACAACATAACATACTCCTCCAAATTAAAAATGTCAGTAAATGTGATTAATTCATATATACATGACATAGTCATTTCATAAAGCAGAAAAGTTTTAATAATGACTGATGTTTAATCAAGTTCTTAGAGTAGTTTTTCACAACTAGAGTTCAGTGGAACCATTGGGTTCCTCCAAAGGTTGCTACGGGTTACTTGATCAGTTGATGATTGACCTCCCTGCTATTGATGCCTGTATAGTCCCAGGGCCAACACCACTTGACATAGACAGCAAGATGTTGGCAATTATCATTTTATCTCTCTGTATAAGTAGCAATGTGACTGCCACTGTAAGGGGCATCCTTCCCACTAAATCCTAATTCAATTATGCATTCTTTCCATTGACCTTCAATGTACGAGTCATTCTTTCTTTCACTATACATAGATGCAAGAGTGCACCTCCTTTACTATAAATAATGTAAGGAGGCATTTATCTACTGACTGTCTATGTATAGGAGGGTGTTTGTGTTTCTTTTCTGGTCATTGTGATTTGGTTATTAGTGCAAATTATTTTATCATTTATAGCATCTAATTAACACATGTATTTATTAGTATGTCTTGCTAATGCTATTGTACAGTAAACTTTTAGCAGGGGTTGAATGAGGTCTGGAAATAGTTTTAAAGGTTCTTCCGGTGTAAAAAGGTTGAGAAGACTGCCATAGAAAGATGTACTCTAAATCCTATTTCTTTTAATAAATGAATTTGTTCTTTCAGAAGCTATTCAAAGATATGTTCTGTGCTTTGTCTATAGAAACATCGTCCCTATTATCTTTGATAGGAATCTGAAACAGCGATTAGATCCTCTTCTGCCTCAGTGTTAAATACCAGTACACAGGAGAACAAAGGAGAGTATTAGTCATATTTCTTAACCTGAATTACTTTTATTGGAGCAAAGCAAAACATTTTCTTCTTTGGGCTTCAAAACAGAATAAGTGAAGCTTGTCATTAACGTTTCATTATTTAAATTCATAAAGAACGTCAGGCACAACAAGAATGTTTTGCTATTTTCTCATGGTCAAGTTGTTCAGCTTTCCAAACAAATTTTACAATAGAAGGTTCTAACAAGGCTTTACTGTGCTATGTACTGATGAGGTTAGAGGGTATGTTGACCCCTTAGACAGTTTATGATTATACTGAAACATAAATAGTATTTTTTATAATTTTCTGAAACTAAAAATGCACTAATGGAAAGTTTTTCAGTTTTTACCCGAATAAAACAAAATAGGTGTAGCACCTTTGTACTTTTAGTACAGGTGCTATGTTAAATTTAGAGGGGGATGAGAGAGTTATTTTGCTCTCATCCATGTTGATTCGTTTAAATTGGGCTTCTGCCATGCTGGGCTTCCTGCGGTTTCATTCTGTGTTCCAAAGATACTGTTCCATCTTTGGATAGCAGGTGGCGCCAGAGGGGTCCAGGCGGAGGCGCCCTTCTCCAGCAGCCAATCCGAGGAGTGTTTCCCTCGCGGGGCATGCTGTGGGAGGGTATTTCTGTGGAAGACACCATTTTGTGGGGTTCTTTGCCCGTTCCAGGTGCGGCACCCACCGGGGCGCACGTGCTACGCAGAGTTCCTGACTCTGGGCCCTCATGGCCCAGAGCAACTAAAGCTGCAAAGGGGCCCCAGTGACTTACTGGGCTCCCACCCTTCATGAGGAAGATCCCAAGCGAGTTGTGCTGTTCGGTGGGGAGTCGGTCTGAGGTGAACCTGGAGGCAGGTGATCCAAAAGGGCTTAGACGATCCATCGGGGATCTGGGTCACCGGACACTGAGAAGTTTATATGCTGCAACTTGTCGGTGACCCCAAACTAAGAAGTCTACCTGAGGGAGATTCAGGCAAATTATATTTACTGGGAGGATTCGCTCTACTATTCATGATCCTGAGTAGAGGGCCTGTGGCAGAGGTCTCACTACAAATTCTAAGTTCTACTAGCGCCAAGTCGGTGGCAGAGATTTGTTCCTTCCCAGAAGTTTCTAAGTGATACTCTGGCTGCCAGGCCGGTGAGAGAGGCTTGTCCAGGTACACTTTACCCACTCCGGCTGGAGTGGCGAAGTGAGTTAAAGTCCCATTGGAGGCAGGACTGCTTCCATTTATCCATAGGCCTGAATCTGCAAATTCTCCTTTCACCAACCTATTTCTATCTACCTTGAGTTAACCGTTTGCCATGTTGGGCAAGGAATAAAAGCACAGAAAACGACACCCTGCTGTTTGGACATTCCGTTATTGCATCTCATCATCATCATCCCTAGACACATCATAGAGGTAACATAATCATGCCATCCCAATCTAACCAGCGGCTCCTGAGGGGGTAGCGCTACATAGGCTAATGGGCAAATTAGCTTCTGGTTGCTTGAGCAACACTTGTTTCTGAGCACCCCTCCTGTAACCGGCTTACCTGACTTCTTGTGGACTGATCTCTTCTGTACCGAATCGGCTAGTTCTCCTGATTATGTTGTCTGCTGCCCGCCCTGATCTTGGCTCGCTATCCGGCTTTCCTTTTGCTTCATCCATCCATCTGTGTCTTCTGGTACTCTCCTCGTGAGCAGGGTGAACCTAGGGGTCGTGACCTGGGGTCAGCAAGCAGCTAAGCCCAAACCCTTGTGAGGGGGTCCCTGGCAGAATACCGGCTGGCCCTTAGATTCCATGCCCTTTGGGGTCCCGTGTCACCTGCTCGCCTGTGGGCTCACAACAGTACCAGCATGACACTTTCTAGCAGGAAGATTGATCTGTGTGTTTACCCAGTCACACAGTCCCCCATACAGTTAGAACATACAGTGATGGAACACATTTAACCCTTTGATTGCACCTGATGTTAACCCCTTCCCTGCCAGTGTCATTAGTAGAATTAGTGCATATTTTTAGCAAGAATTACTGTAATAATGTCACTGGTTCCTAAAAAAGTGTCAAAAATGTCAGTTGTCTGATCTGTCCACCGCAATGTCGCAGTCCCGCTAAAATCACTGATCGACATTACTATTAAAAAAAATAATAATAAAAATGCCATAAATCTATTTCCTATTTTGTAGATGCTATAACTTTTTTTTAGCAAAAATATGTAGAAGAATACACATTGGCCTAAACTGATGAAGAAATTAGTTTTTTTTTTGTTTGTTTTGTTTTGGGGATACTTATAGCAAAAAATAAAAAAAATTCAAAATTTCGCTCTTTTTTTATTTATAGCGCAAAAAAATTAAAACCGCAGATGTGATCAAATACCAGCAAAAGAAAGCTCTATTTGTTGAAAAAAAAGTACATCAATTTTTTTTGGTACAATGTTCCACGACCGTGCAAAAGCGACACAGTGCCGGATCTGAAAAAATGGCCTGGTCAGGAAATGTCCTTAACCACTTAAGGACCGCCTCCTGCACATTTACGTCGGAAGAATGGCACGGCTTGGCCCAGGCACGTACCTGTACGTCCTCTTTAAGTGCCCAGCCGTGGGTCACGCGGGCGCGTGTCCCGCGATTGGTCACAGGAGCTGAAGAACGGGGAGAGGTGTGTGTAAATGCACCTTCCCCGTTCTTCACAGTGGCAATGTCACTGATCGTCTGTTCCCTGATATAGGGAAAGGCGATCAGTGACGTCACACGTCCAGCCCCGCCCCCCTTCAGTTAGAAACACACATGAGGTCACACATAACCCCTACAGCGCCCCCTAGTGGTTAACTCCTAAACTGCAATTGTCATTTTCACAGTAAACAATGCATTTTTATAGCATTTTTTGCTGTGAAAATCACAATGGTCCCAAAAATGTGTCAAAATTGTTTGATGTGTCCGCTATAATGTCGCCGGAGTCACGAAAAAAATCGCTGATCGCCGCCATTAGTAGTAAAAAAAATATTAATAAAATGGCATAAAACTATCCCCTATTTTGTAAACGCTATAAATTGTGCGCAAACCAATCGTTAAACGCTTATTGCGATTTTTTTTTACCAAAAATATGTAGAAGAATATGTATCGGCCTAAACTGAGAAAAAAAAGTTTTTTTATATCTTTTTTGTGGATATTTATTATAGCAAAATGTAAAAAATATTGTTTTTTTTTTCAAAATTGACTCTATTTTTATTTATTGCGCAAAAAATTAAAACCACAGAGGTGATCAAATACCACCAAAAGAAAGCTCTATTTGTGGGGAAAAAAAGGACACCAATTTTGTTTGGGAGCCACATTGCACGACCGCGCAATTGTCAGTTAAGGCGACGCAGTGCCAAATCGCAAAAACTGGCCAGGTCCTTTACCTGCATAATGGTCCGGGTCTAAGTTAAAGTGGTTGTAAATGCGGTGCATAGTAGTCCATTATGCTTTATCTTTGCAGGGAAACAAAGAGGAAGTAACACCTATCAGGGTTTACTTCCTCTTTAAGTGGTTAAAGGGTCAATAAAGGAAAAAAATACAATTCTTTAAAATAACAAACATGTTATACTTACCTCCACTGTGCAGTTCGTTTTGCACAGAGTGGCCCCGATCCACGTCTTCTGGGGTCCCTCAGCGGCTGTCTCTGGTCCTCCCCGCAAGAACTCATCACATTCATGCGAGAGAGCTTGCATGGTGATAAGTCCTTGTGGGCGTGCTCCCGTGATACAGCGAGCGGCCATAGCCGCTCGCTGTATCACTCGGCCCCTGCCCCTCGGCAAGCCATGTCACTGGATGTGATTGACAGCAGCGCCAGCCAAGCTGCGCTGCTCTCAATCTATCCGCTCTAGCCAATCAGCGGCCAGGCTGAGCGGGGAAGTGGATCTCGGGGGCCGAGCACGGGACTTTCGAGGGGTCAGGTAAGTAAAACAGGGGCTGGGGGGGCGGCGTTATCAGATGTTTTTTCACCTTAACCACCTAACCCCCCGGACCACATTGCTGGTCAAAGACAATTGCACGGTCATGCGACGTGGCTCCCAAACAAAATTGGCGTCCTTTTTTCCCCACAAATAGAGCTTTCTTTTGGTGGTATTTGATCACCTCTGCGGTTTTTAGTTTTTGCGCTATAAACAAAAATAGAGCGACAATTTTGAAAAAAAATTATATTTTTTACTTTTTGCTATAATAAAGATCCCTCAAAAGTATATTAAAAAAAACGTTTTTTTTCCCCTCAGTTTAGGCCGATACGTATTCTTCTACATATTTCTCTAAAAAAAATTCACAATAAGCGTTTATTGATTGGTTTGCGCAAAAGTTATAGCGTTTACAAAATAGGGGGTATTTTTATGGCATTATAATTATTATTATTATTTTTTTAGTAGTAATGGCGGCGATCAGCGATTTTTTTTCCGGTACTGCGACATTATGGCGCACACTTTTGACACATTGTTGGGACCATTGGCATTTTAAGTAAGTTAAGTATGTTCCCTGGGTGTGTTCTAACTGTAGGGGGGGTGGACTCACTAGGGGAAATGACTGATCTTCTGTTCATACATTGTATAAACAGAAGATCAGCATTTCTCTCCCTGACAGGACCAGGAGCTGTGTGTTTACACACACAGCTCCCGGTCCCCGCTCTATAACGAGCGATCGCGTGTGCCCGGCGGCGATCGCGCCCGCTGGACATGCCCACGGGAGTCGGGGGCGAGCGGGGGCCTGTGCGAGAGCCGATGTATAGCTACGGGCTCTCGCGCAGGGGAGCCAACCTGCCGCCGTATAACTGCGGCGGCTGGTCGGCAAGCAGTTAATGCATAGATTGCATTAAGGTGACATTTTTTTTTCCTTTACAACTCCTTTAAGTGCCAAACATGAGAACTATGGGCCAGATTCACAAATGAGATACGACGGCGTTTCTCCTGATACGCCATCGTATCTCTGTTTCTATCTATGCGACTGATTCATAGAATCAGTTACACATAGATAGCCAGAAGATCCGACAGGTGTAATTGTTTTACACTGTCGGATCTTAGGATGCAGTACCGCGGCCGCCGCTGGGGGGAGTTTGCGTCGTAAACCAGCGTCGGGTATGCAAATTAGGAGTTACGGCCGATCCACGACCTTTTTTTTGTCTTCGTTACGTCGCCGCTAGTATATTTTCCCGTCGCATAGTTACACTTTTTTTTTGGTGCCTTAACTTTAGTCAGCAAGTGTATTGCTGTCTAAAGTATGGCCATCGTTCCCGCGTCGAAATTTAAAAATCAACATCGTTTGCGTAAGCCGTCCGGGAATACGGAAGTACGCTACGCGCGTCGCCGTTCAAAAAAATGACGTCACGGCACGCAAAGCACGGTGGGAGTTAGGAAACGGAGCATGCGCAGTAGGTCCAGCACGGGAGCGCGCCTAATTTAAATGGCACACGCCCATTTGAATTGGCCCGCCTTGCTCCGGAGGCCGCGGGTGTGGGTTTTCATCGCAAGTGCTTGGTGAATCAGGCTCTTGCGATGAAAAATGGCGGCGGTGTAACTTATCTAGGATAAGTTACGCCGCCGCGATTCTACGTGAATCTGGCCCTATATTTCTTATCTTATATTAGAACATTAGAATAGCAGACGGCACTTACTGCAGACACTTGGATAAACACAACTCTGTACGAGTTTCTATATAAAAGAGAGATGTGTTACCGTATCTGCCACAAACAAACATTCAACCACCTATTTGCATCAACACTATATATTCTTACCCATCCTTCGGGGATATGTACACCCACACTTCATTGTATTGTTTCTGACATGTTCTCTGTTGTGACTGCTCTGTTCAGCAAGTAATGGATTACTTTCATTTAAGATTACAAGTTTTCTGCAAAGAGAAAGTCAGCTTTGATATGAACATGAAAAGGCACTTCCCTGCCCAGAGAACAGGCTATAAATAGGCTGTGATGACGCTACTGGAGTTTGGAAGCTTTAATTCCATTAACAAAAAAACTTTGCCGGGGAATGCAGACAAATGTTTAATATTTAATGCCTATAATTTAAATCTATTTTACGCTAATTATATTCTCCCTATAAATATCACAAAAACATTTTGACTTTCTGAATCATATGCATTTGTCCTTAATAGAATCTGCTGACAAAAAATGTGTTTGTAAAGAGTTTAAAATACATAAATGATGATATATAGAATAAAGCAGAATTATAGTCAGCCCTTAGAAGACAAGTATAATGTACAGATCTCTATGAGGGTCCCGCACTCACTAATCTAAAGAGCTGCTGCCACTGTGCAAAACCTGCAGCATCACACCTCTGCCTACCAGGTCATTTGCCTTCAGAGCTTGGGAAATGGAGCAGGTCTGTGTGTTGTTGTGGGGTCATTATTGACCACTCCATGCTTTAACATGGAGACACACCCTTGTTTTTGAAAGGGGGCATGTCAGTGGCCAGGTTCATTGTTGATTCAGCCAGTCCAAATTGAATGGAAGAAGAGACATTATGGACAGCCGCACTCCAATGACAAGTAAAACAGCAAACAGTGGGGTAATAGAGCTGACGCGTTTCACATTGATGAACAATGCTTAGTCATAGCTCAATTGAAGTGTCCATGGAAGAGCCATGCTCCAGCTCACGACGGAAAACGTCAATGACGCCGACGTGAGCGTCATTGACGTAAAGTCGTATTCGCGAACGACTTACGAAAACAACGGAAAAAGCCGACGCTGACCCGACGCCATACTTAACATGGCATACGACGGACCTTCGTAAACTTGCCCCTCATATAGCAGGGGCAAGTTTACGCTTACGGAAACGTCGTAAAATCACCTAAGAGCCTTACGCCTGTCTGATTTACTTGGTATCTATGCGTAACTGATTCTAAGAATCAGTCGCATAGATACCCTGGGCCAGATTAGGACTTACGACGGCGCAAATGGCGTTGCGCCGTCGTAAGCCTTTTAAGAATCTGGTCCGGGGTCTCTTAAAATGTATATTACAGCACACTCGTGTGAACACAATTTCTTCCTATATGACTTACAACTAACTTAACAATTGTGTATTGAAACTGCTGGTACGAGCCAGCAAACTTATTTTGCTTTGACGGCGTAGAGCTACTACTAAAGGGCGGCGTGTTTACTTTTGATCGTATTGTGTAGTCTTTGAAACGTCAAAGACAGATTAGAATGTGATGGACAAATGCTTCTTTACCAGAGACCCGAAGAAATAGATGGCCTTAATAAAGATGGGAGAAGGATGTTGTACGTCAAACGCCATCATTTCAATCCTTTCACAGCTCATCTTCCATTTCCCTTTTGAATACCGAGAGGGGCAGCCTTATGAGTCATCAATTTATTTTTATACTTCATTGTGTGGGGAGAAAAAAAGAATGCCTCTTAAGGTGAGTCTGATGAAAAGTTCACCAATGTACTAGTTGTACTTGTGAGATTGTTTGAAAAGTCTTAGGTGAGCACAAGATGCCTGTTAGTATAATGTACATTTATCAGGAATTATTAGTACAAAACACAGCTGTCAAGTCTCATTACACAGCGAATGCAATCTTTTTCTGATATAGAATGTGTCATTTTCATACCTTCAGTGGTCCTGCCACAGTTAAAAAGAGAATGTTCTATGGATGAAATGACAGCATGTGTTTGGTATCAAGGCTTCAAAAGGTAATGTCCTTGGATGTTACTGAGCAGGATTTTTTTTACTGGTTAAATAAGTAACAGCACTTTCTATTACTTTTACTACTTTAACTTTTTATTATTATTTTCAGTATAATTGCCCATTCTTCCTCTGACTTTCCCTTTGACTAATGTTCTTTTAGAATGTACTGTAGATATGGCCTTAGGGCCAGTTCACACCAGACACAGTTCCGTTCAGTTCCCTGTGCTTTTTTTCTGCACAAAATGCATGCACAGTGGGCCAGATTCATCAATAGATACGCCGGCGGATCTCCTGATCCGCCGTCGTATCTGTGAGAGCCGACGGTCGGATCTGTGAGATCCCGCGGTCGGAGCTATGCGACTGATTCATAAGAATCAGTTCCGCATAGATCTCCCTTAGATCCGACTGGTGTAAGTGACTTACACCAGTCGAATCTTAGGCTGTAATCTCCCGCCGGCCGCTAGGTGTCGTCGTTTTTTTTTACCCGTCGCATATGCAAATGAGGAAAACCGCCGATTCACGTCCGTACGCCCGCCCGTCGCTCGTTTTCTACGTCGTTTGCGTTCGGCTTTTTCCGGCGGATAGCTATCCCTGCTTCTATGAGGGGTAGCTAATGTTAAGTATTGCCGACGTTCCCGCGCCGAGTTTTACATTTTTTACGTCGTTTGCGTAACGCGATTGGGAATACCGATGGCCGCAATCGACGTACCCGCCGCAAACAATGACGTCCTAGCGACGTCATTTGGAGCATGCGCACTGGGCTTTTTCGCGGCAGCGCATGCGAAGTTAAATCGGCGCGGGAACGCGCCTGATTTAAATTGTACACTCCCCCTCTCTGCGGAATTTGCATTCCGCCGGGGGGAGTTACGATCCAACGGTGCAGTTTGCGAGGTAAGTGCTTTATGAATCATGCACTTGCCTCGCTAAATTGCACCGGCGGATCGTAAACCAGGTAGATCTAGCGGATCTAAAGATCCGCAGAGCTACATGAATCCGGCCCAGTGTTTTTCATGTATTCCAATGGCTCTAGTTGGCTCTAGTTCACACAATGCAGTCAGTTTCTGCACCGAAAACTGACTGCATGGTGTGAACTAGAGCCAACTAGAGCCATTGGAATACATGGAAAACACAATGGCCCGGATTCAGAAAGGAGTTACGACGGCGTATCTCCGGATACGCCGTCACAACTCTGAGTTGCGGGGTCGTATCTATGCGACTGATTCATAGAATCAGTTACGCATAGATTTCCCTAAGATCCGACCGGCGTAAGTGTCTTACACGGTCGTATCTTAGGCTGCATATTTACGCTGGCCGCTAGGTGGCGCTTCCGTAGATTTAGGCGAGGAATATGCTAATTAGGTAAATACGCCGATTCAGAAACGTATGTCCGCCCGGCGCATTTTTTACGTCGTTTACTTTCGGCTTTTTCCGGCGTAAAGTTACCCCTGCTATATGAGGGGTATCCTATGTTAAATATGGACGTCGTTCCCGCGTCGAATTTAGAAAATTTTACGTCGTTTGTGTAAGTCGTTCGCGAATAGGGCTGAACGTAAGTAAATGGGAATTAAAACAAGAATGAATGGTCCCCAAGGAAGAGATTTATTATCCTGAACAATGTTCTCTTTAGAAAATGAATTATACTTTGCAGCTTGTAAGTAATTATTTCCTTGTTGCTCTCGTTGAACTCCTCCTCTTCCTAACAGTGAACAACTCTACAGCTCCACAGACTGTTCACAGTCATTAGTCATTGACAATCACCTTTGTTTATGTCAACCAAGCTTGTTTGTAAGACCAAACCTGTCATTTTGATTGAAAAGCCAAGGTTTGCCACCCCCGCATGTACTTAAGGCTAAGCTAGGGTTTTTTCTCTTTAATTGAAAAGGGCTTGCTGAAGTAGTGCCCTTTTCTGCTTTGCTCTGAAATTATGTGTTTTACGCCTTGAAACCTGATGAGTGAAATCGTCAAGATAACCCATTAAACAGGGAACTTCATAGGTTAAAAATTGATTCCTTTTCTGATTTTCTGATTGAGAGATCTAGGGGCAGATCCACGTACCTGAGCGTAATCTTCCGTCGGGCGCAGCGTATCTAAGATACACTACGCCGCCGCAACTTATTTTATTTTTTTCGAATCCACAAAGAATTCGCGCCGTAAGTTACGGCGGCATAGTGTATCTTTGGGGGCGTAAGGGCGCGGAATTCAAATGGATGTAATGGGGGCGTGTTTTATGTTAATACATCGTGACCTGACTTAAACAACGTTTTTTTTTTTAACTGCGCATGCGCCGTCCGTGGGGGTATCCCAGTGCGCATGCTCGAAATTAACCCGGAAAAAGCCAATGCTTCCGACGGTGACGTCATTCTACGCAAATCCCTATTCGCGAACGACTTACGCAAACGACGTAAAAATTTCAAAATTGTACACGGGAACGACCATACTTAACATTGAGTACGCCTCATAACAGCACCTTTAACTATACGCCGGAAAAAGCCGAACGAAAACGACGTAAAAAAATGCGCCGGCCGGACGTACGTTAGTGGATCGTCGTAAATAGCTAATTTACATACTCGACGCGGAAATCGACGGAAACGCCACCTAGCGGCCGCCAAAATATTGCATCTAAGATCCGACGGCGTACTAAGACGTACGCCTGTCGGATCGATCCCAGATGCCGTCGTATCTTGTTTTGTAGATACAAAACAAAGATACGACGCAGGAATTTTAAAATTACGCCGGTGTATCAATAGATACGCCGGCGTAATCCTTTTGTGGATCTGCCCCCTAGTGTTTTCATGTTGTGATAAGCAAAGTGAATTATGCACGGAACTCCAATTATATGCAATGGAGTGATGGCTTTCCCCTTTTTAACTGCAAAGATATGGAAAGCAACCTGAGGTGAGTTTAAAGTGAACTTGGGCCAAGCTATGGACATTCAGGTAAGAACAAAAGATGGTCAGGACAGCCGCACTCCAATCCAATGTAACTTTAATGTAAAAAACTGGAAACAGGCACTACAAATCACAGCAACGGAACCTAGGACAGCTGACGCGTTTCACACTAACTTCAGTAAGTTAGTGTGAAACGCGTCAGTTGTCCTAGGTTCCGCTGCTGTGATTTGTAGTGCCTGTTACCAGTTTTTTACATTAAAGTTACGTTGGATTGGAGTGCGGCTGTCCTGATCATCTTTTGTTCTTATTTGCCATGTGCATGGCTAGCACCCTCAGTTCCCGAGAAGAAGATTTTCACCCAACAAGACCTGCCTGGAGCGGCAATTTCTGTCTCTTTATAGTTCTATGGACATTCAGGTATCTGTATATTCTTAAAATACTTAAATAAAACTTGAACACAAGGAAAAAATTCAACGTTTTTTTTTTTTTTAACAAAAATATGTAAAAGAATACGCATCGGCCTAAACTGAGAAAAAAGATATTTGAAAAAAAAAAATGGCATATTATTATAACAAAAAGTAAAACCCAATATGGGCCAGATTCAAAAAAGAGATACGACGGCGTATCTCCTGATACGCCGTCGTATCTCTGAGTGCGGGAGGTCGTATCTATGCGCCTGATTCAGGGAATCAGTTACGCATAGATATCCCTAAGATCCGACAGGTGTAAGTGTCTTACACCGTCGTATCTTAGGCTGCAATTTCAGACTGGCCGCTATGTGGCGCTTCCATATGTTTCCGCGAGGAATATGCTAATTAGGTAGATACAGCGATTCAGAAACGTACGCCCCGCCGGCGCATTTTTTTACGTCGTTTATGTTTGGCTTTTTTCGGCGTATAGTTACCCCTGCTATATGAGGCGTAGCTAATGTTAAGTATGGCCGCCGTTGCCGCGCCGAGTTTTGAAATTTTTACCTCGTTTGCGTAAGTCGTTCGCGAATACGGCTTTACATCATTTACGTTCACGTCGAATCCAATACGTCCTTGCGGCGTAATTTGGAGCAATGCACACTGGGATATTTTACGGACGGCCCATGCTCCGTTCAAAAAATACGTCAAAAACGCGGGGTCAATTTAAATAAAACACGCCCCCTACATCCCCATTTGAATTAGGCGGCCTTACGCCGCAACACATACGTTACGCAACCGTAACTAAGGGCGCAAGTTCTTTCTGAATACAGAACTTGTGCCCAAAGTTACAGCGGCGTAACGTATCTGAGATATGTTACGCCGGGCGGATAGATACACCATTGTATCTGAATCCAGCCCATTGTGGGTTTTTTTCAAAATGTTTTTTTGTTTATAGCGCAAAAAATAAAAATCGCAGAGATGATCAAATACCACCAAAAGAAATCTCAATTTGTGGGAAAAAAATGATAAAAATATAATTTGGGTACAGTGTTGTATGACCGCGCAATTGTCATTCAAAATACGTCAGCGCTGAAAGCTGAAAATTGGTTTGGGCAGGAAGGGGGTTTAAGTGCCCAGTAATGAAATGGTTAAAAGAAGCCCTTGCTGATTCCTCTGTAGCTGCGGGTACTGTGAAGCAATTCATCATTAAAGTTCACAAAAGCAGCGGTCATTCAAGTCATCAGTAGTTCAGCTCCTCCTGTTCCCCTATCTCAGCAGTGACTCAGCAGCCTTTAAACTTGCTAATCTAAAGTAAACACGGATCGGGTGCTCTAGAAGGGAGGAACAGGACGAGTGTAACCTCCCAGTGTCTCTCATATAAGATTCACATGCGTGCCTGTCAGTGTACAATTTATTAATAACTGCTGACCAGGAAGGGGGAAGATGTTATGGCAGAAAAGAGTTACTTCTACCATAAATGTATTGATTGGCTCTGAGTAAGGGGGGATCCCCCTCAAAATGTGTCAGCCTTCTGTAAGGTCCTCCAACTTGCTGGGAACATTCTTGGTGACCTGGTCACTATGGGGTAGATTCATAAAGACTTACGACGGGCGTATCAGTAGATACGCCGTCGTAAGTCTGAATCCCCGCCGTCGTATATTTAAGCGTATTCTCAAACTGAGATATGCTTAAATATTGCTAAGATACGACCGGCGTAAGTCTCCTACGCCGTCGTATCTTAACTGCATATTTACGATGGCCGCTAGGGGCGTGTACGCTGATTTACGCCTATGTAAATCAGCTAGATACGCCTATTCACGGACGTACGCCCGGCCGTTGCAGTAAAGATACGCCATTTACGTAAGGGGTTTTCAGGCGTAAAGATAAACCACCAAAAACATGGCGCAGCCAATGTTAAGTATGGACGTCAGAACCGCGTCGAATTTTTCAAATTTTATGTCGTTTGCGTAACTCGTCCGTGAATGGGGCTGGCCGTAATTTACGTTCATGTCGAAAGCATGACGATTTGCCGACGTCATTTGGAGCATGCGCACTGGCAAACGTCCACAGATGGCACATGCGCCGTTCGATCGAAACGTCATTTACGTGGGGTCACAGTTAATATACATAAAACACGCCAACAGCTTCAACATTTGAATTAGGCGGGCTTGCGCAAAATCTTTGAAAATATCAAACTCGCCTCTCAAAGTTACGGCGGCGTAGCGTAAAGGAGATACGTGAATCTACCCCTATGTGTCTACTATGGACTTTCATATGCTTTTATCACTAATGTATTTGTGAGTATATATTTTTTCTTATAAATTATTAAATATGCCACTTGGGTAATGTGCTAGGTTTTTGAGCCCTCTTCTCTTTGTTTTACAATGACAATCCTCTCCAGGCTGCGGTCATCCCTGCTGCTTGTGTACCTTTTTCTTCCACACCTTTCCCTTCCATATAACTTTCTATTAATGTGCTTTGATACAGCACTTTGGGAACATCCAACTTATTTTGCAATTACCTTTTGAGGCTTTCCCTCCTTATGGAGGGTGTCAATGATGGTTTTCTGCAAAACTATCAGGTCAGCAGTCTTTCCCATGATTGTGATTCCTACTGAACCAGACTGAGAGACCATTTAAAGGCTCAGGAACCCTTTGCAGGTGTAATGGCTTAATTAGCTGATTAGAGTGGGACATTTTGAGCCTAGAATATTGCACCTTTTCACAATAATTACATTTTCTGAGATTGTGGATTTGGAGTTTTTATGAGCTGTAAGCCATAATCACGGCTTGAACTATCTTGCTTTGCATGTAATGAGTCTATCTCATATATTAGTTTCACCTTTAAGTTGCATTAGTGAAATAAATGAACTTTTGCACGATATTCTAATATTTCTAGTTTCAGCTGTATAATGGAAATTAACAGCTTTACTACCAAAGGCCACCTTACAGTTTACCAGAAGATGGGTCACTTTGCTTTTCATTTCTTTCCTTTCCTTTCCTAACTTTAATTTATTAAACTTTATAACCTGACTATTATCTCAGATTTTACTGAATTATAGTGCAAGCTACTATACACACATTTAATGATTAGATGATATTTACGGTTAGCACTAACACGTGCGTTTGAAAATACTTATAGTATATTTTAAAATCTTAATTTTGATATTCTTGTTAGAAACATTGATATGGTTTTGCATGCACTATCTCTACTTAAAGTGTTACTAAACCCACAACAGTAAAAATAGGTCTATATATGTAGTAGAGCATGCTTGTTATAGTCACTGTGGAACCCATACACACCTTTTTGCATTGTATAAAAAGGTGTGTATAGCTAGAGATTTTTCTTAGGAAGGTACAGGTGATCAGCACAGGACCAATCAGCACTGTGCACACAGAGTCAGAAGCCATGCAGCCTTAAAGCGGAGTTTACCCGAAATTTTTTTTTAACCTTAGATTGATACTCATTTTGTCAAGGGGAATCGGGTAGTTTTTTTAAAATCAAAGCCGTACTTACCGTTTTAGAGAGCGATCTTCTCCGCCGCTTCCGGGTATGGTCTTCAGGACTGGGCGTTCCTATTTGATTGACAGGCTTCCGACAGGCTTCCGATGGTCGCATACATCGCGTCACGAGTAGCTGAAAGATGCCGAACGTCGGTGCGGCTCTATACGGCGCCTGCGCACCGACGTTCGGCTACTTTCAGAAAATCGTGACGCGATAGATGCGACCGTCGGAAGCCTGTCAATCAAATAGGAACGCCCAGTCCCGCAGCCCATACCCGGAAGCGGCGGAGAAGATCGCTCTCTAAAGCGGTAAGTACGGCTTCGATTTGAAAAAAACTACCCCGATTCCCCTTGACAAAATGAGCATCAATCTAAGGTTAAAAATTAACTTTTCGGGTGAAGCACCACTTTAACTAGTACATAGAAGTCACAGGCTGCTATATACTGCTGATGTGAAAAGGTATTCATCAGTTTATATTTACATGTTCTGTGTACTGTGGGAGACCAGATACAGTGAATCCAGGGTCCTGGGTTTAGTAACACCTTAACATTAAAAACTCCTATATAAAAAAATAAATAGTAAATGACTACTTAACAACCAGTAACCATGGGGACAATGACAATTTTGGTCAAGTGTATGTAACGTACAATATAGAATAAAGTGTGCAGGGGTCGCAAGTAAATAATGTACTTAGAGTGCAATGGTCAGGAGTATGAAAATGTACAACATAGAATATATAACACACAGAGTACAGGGCTCAGGAGTGGGTAATGAACAGGGTGCAGGACTCAGAAGCACGTAGCACAAACAATACACGGGTCAGTATGCATACCACACAAAGTACATGGGTCAGCTCTATGTAATGCACAGAGTGCTGGGGTCAGAGTTGGGTGATTAACAGAGTACAGGGCTGATGGTTCATAGATGATTATTTTTTCACAGAAGCTGTAATACAGCTTCCATGAATTGAAAAGGTGGGTTTAGTCAGGCTCTCTTAATGAGAGCTGGTGACAGCCTCTTAGGCCTTGTACACACGACCGGACAGTCCGCTGAAAACGGTCCGCCGGACCTGTTTCATCGGACATGTCCGGTCGGAGATTTCTGTCTGATGGTTGTACACACCATCAGACAGAAATGTGAGACAATCCGCGCGGACAGACAGCGCGGTGACGTGTCCGCACCGTCGCCGCGACGATGACGCGGCGATGTTCGCAAAGCAGGAAGGTCAATGCTTCCACGCTTGCGTCGAAATCATTCGACGCATGCGAGGGATGGCGGCCGCTCGGACATGTACGGTAGGTCTGTACAGACGACCGAACATGTCCGACGGACAGGATTCCAGCGGGCTGTTTCTAAACAAGTTTGGAAATATTTGCCCGCTGGAAAAAAGGCTCGGCGGGCAAATGTACGCTGGAATCCTGTCCGCTCGGGTGTACAGACAACCGAACATGTCTGCTGAAACTGGTCCGCGGACCAGTTTCAGCAGACATGTTCGGTCGTGTGTACGGGGCCTAGTTGTAATATTCTCTGCTGCATCAGCGAATTACTGCAGCAGGCGTGGGGAGAATATTAACAGGGGAACATTTCTACCGATGGAAATCATAACCAGGAACACATCCTACTGACTGTAATCAAAATAAAATTAATACATGGAATGGGACTTTGATTTAGCACCAGAAATTATATAATACAATATAATGAAATAAAATAATTTATTGATATACATTCTTAAAAAAGACCAATAATCTAAAGATGCTAAAAATCATAATACAATACAGATATATTCAAAACACCACATATAAAATGCAAAACATCCCAACACAAGACGTATATGTGAAAACCAACTTGTTTCAACTCAAAGGTTGTAAATCTTCTTCAGGGGGTTGGTACAGCGGTGAGATCTCTAACATAAATACATTTACAATGTAAAAAAGAAAAATACACAAAAACAAAATCAAAAATATCTAGATATAATTTTCAGATCTCATTGGTTTTTTTTTTAAATTTAATTTTGTTTTTAACATTATATTGAGGCTAATTACGGGAAGCAGAATCTGGTGTTTTTTTTTAAATCAATGCAGTACTTACCGTTTTAGAGATAGATGTTCTCCGCCGCTTCCGGGTATGGCCTTCCGGACTGGGCGTTCCTATTTGATTGACAGCCTTCCGAAGGTCACATACAGCGCGTCATGAGTTGCCGAACGTCAGTGCGGCTTTATACGGCGCCTGCGCACCGACGTTCGGCTACCTTCGGAAACTCGTGACGCGCTGTATGTGTTGGTCGGAAGGCTGTCAATCAAATAGGAACGCCCAGTCCCGCAGCCCATACCCGGAAGCCACGGAGAACATCTATCTCTAAAACGGTAAGTACTGCATTGATTTTAAAAAAAACACCCGATTCTGCTTCCCGTAATTAGCCTCAATCTAATGTTAAAAATAGATTTTTTGGGTGAACCTCCACTTTAAAGATGTATATCAATAAATAATTGTATCTTATTTCATTAAGTTGTATTATATATGGTATTTATCGGCGTATAACACACACAGGCATATAATGCTGCGTACACACGATCGGACTGATCGCGGTGTGTATCCAATGAGGACGGACCGATGGACCGTTTTCATTCGTTAACCAATGAAGCTGACTGATGGTCCGTCGCACCTACACACCATTGGTTAAAAAAACGATCGTGTCAGAACACGGTGACGTAAAACACAACGACGTGCTGAAAAAAACAAAGTTCAATGCTTCCAAGCATGCGTCGACTTGATTCTGAGCATGCATGGATTTTTAACCGATGGTTGTGCCTACAAATGATCGTTTTTGTTCTATCGGTTAGGTATCCATCGGTTAAATTTAAAACAAGTTGGCTTTTTTTTAACCGATGGTTAAGTAACCGATGGCGCCCACACACGATCGGTTTTGACCGATGAAAACGGTCCATCAGACCATTCTCATCGGTTTAACCGATCGTGTGTACGCAGCATAACACAAACCCTCATTTTAAGAGGGAAGTTTCAGGAATTTTTTTATTTAAAAAAAAATAATACTTTGAAGCAAATTAAGGGTCAGCTCATGAATGTCCATCTGCAGCCTGATCAATGTTCATTTGCAGCCTGATCAATGTCCATCTACAGCCTAATCAATGTCCATCTGCAGCCTGATCAATGCCCATCTGCAGCCTGATCAATGTCCTCAATGCAGCCCGATCAATGTCCATCTGCAGCCCATCAATGCATCAATGCAGCCTGATTAATGCCTTTTTTAGCCTCATCTGCAGCCTCACCATCTCTCATTAAAGCAGCCTGAACATCAAGAAATCACGGAGCCATGGAGAGGTGCGAGGGCCACATGAAATGGCCTGGAGTGCCAGATTCGGCCAGATTCGACCAACGGGCCTTGTGTTCGACACCTGTGGCCTACACCAACACTAGCAGGATTTCTCTCAGTTGTATGAAGGCTGCAACTGGCCTATTGAATCTGCATGCTCTTGCACTTGCTCCTGATTTTCACACCAGATATAATGTTGGAAAGCTCAGTGCCTGGTGACATCTCATAAGCCCAGTCACTGTTGTTCCATCAGGTGTGGCTGCTCTGAGCACATAGGGGCAGGAAGAGCTGGGATTTACAGTATATATCTGGGCCTGTCCAGGAGTCTGGAACATAATGAGATCCCGGGGGATTGCGAGAAACAGGGTTAGAGCCCCAGCATCTGCAAAAATGGAGTAAAGGGGCACTCTGCTACACTACAAGGTAACTTATACAGTTATGCCTCGTACACCCAATCATTTTTCCCGACGGAAAAACTGCGAGGAGTGCTTTTGGCTGGGAATCCCGGCTGTGTGTATGCTCCTCACAGTTTCTCAGACGGAAAAACTCCCCAAAAACCGCCGGACAAAAAAAGAGAATCGGGGAAAACTGGCGGACTTTTGCCCGGCGTTTTTTGGAAGTTTTCCTGTCGGGAAAACCGGCCGTGTGTAGGGGGAAAGACTGACCGAGCAGGTTCTCGGCTTTCCCCTCGGGATTTTCTATGGGAACTTTTCCTGTCGGAAATCCCGTACGTGTGTACGAGGCATAACACTCTGCTGCATAGTGCATATCCTACAAAAATATTCATATTAACCTAAAGCACTTCATAAAGTTCTTGCTTTGATTTCATAACAATATTTTCACCTTTAAAGCTTTAAAAATGTTTGCATGTAGATTTTTTTTTTTTAACAGGACCAGAGGGTATTTTGAAAAGTCCTCTGAAGATTTAGCTGGAGTTTTTAATATAAACAGCTCAACTCCTAAAACAGTGGAATGTGAAAATGTTTAAGTTGTGTGTTTGTCACAAAGGTTAGTAGCGGAAATGTTAAATCGACATTTGCTCATGACATGTTCTTGGGTACATCATAGTGAGAATACCAAGCAAATATTAATAAAGGTTAAAAAGACAGCTTTTATTGTATTGAAAGACAGCATAAATGCCGTAGTAAGTGAAATGTGATAAAGGGTGATCTTCAAAGAGGGTGATTGCAAGATCAAAATAAAAAAGAATAATTTTCAAAAAAAAAAAGGTAAATAAAAGGCTCAAACGAAAGCAGTTGTATCAGTGTATTATAAAGTTATAGGGGTAGATTCAGATAGAATGGTCTATCTGTCCGCCCGGCGTAACGTATACGTTATGCCGCCGTAATTTAGGGTGCAAGTTCTGTATTCAGAAACAACTTGCGCCCTTAGTTACGGCGGCGTAACGTATCTGTGTTGGCGTAAGCCTGCCTAATTCAAATGTGGATGATGTGAGCGTGTTTTATGTATATTAACTGTGACCCCGCGTATTTGAAGTTTTTTACGAACGGCGCATGCTTGAAAAAATCCCAGTGCGCATGCTCGAAATTCCGCCGCAAATCGTCATTGCTTTCGGCGTGAACGTAAATTACATCCAGCCCTATTCGCGAATGACTTACGCAAACGACGTAAAATTTTCAAAACGACAGCCATACTTAACATAGGATACGTCTCATATAGCAGGGGTAACTATACGCCGAAAAAAGCCTAACGTAAACGACGTAAAAAAATGCGCCGGTCGGACGTACGTTTCTGAATCGGCGTATCTAGCTCATTTGCATATTCCTTGCGTAAATCTATGGAAGCGCCACCTAGCGTCCAGCGTAAATATGCAGCCTTAGATACGACGGTGTAAAACACTTACGCCGTCGGATCTTAGGGAAATCTA
The DNA here is from genome assembly GCF_905171775.1 of Rana temporaria. Classification (NCBI taxonomy): domain Eukaryota; kingdom Metazoa; phylum Chordata; class Amphibia; order Anura; family Ranidae; genus Rana; species Rana temporaria. Next base: position 33,964,964 of record NC_053499.1, on the reverse strand, counting down.
TGCGTAACTGATTCTATGAATCAGGCGCATAGATACGACCAGCCGGACTCAGAGATACGCCGGCGTATCTGGAGATACGCCGGCGTATCTGGAGATACGCCGTCCTATCTTCTCTCTGAATCTACCCCATAGTCCGCAGTTAGCATCTTGCACAGAACAATCACTTTAGCATGTTATAGCCTTATCCCGCGTACACACGATCGGTCAATCCGATGAGAACGGTCTGATGGACCGTTTTCATCAGACCAAACCGATCGTGTGTAGGCCCCATCGGTTATTTATCCATTGGTTAAAAAATTTGAAACTTGTTTTAAAATTAACCGATGGATACCTAACCGATAGAAAAAAAACGATCCTTTGTAGGCACGTCCATCGGTTAAAAATCCACGCATGCTCAGACTAAATTAGGGGACGGGAGCGCTCGTTCTGGTAAAACTAGCGTTCGTTATGGAGATAGCACATTCATCACGCTGTAACAGACAGAAAAGCGTGAATCGTCTTTTACTAACACAAAATCAGCTAAAGCAGCCCCAAGGGTGGCGCCATTTGGATTTGAACTTCCCCTTTATAGCGCCGTCATACGTGGTTTACGTGACCACGTTCTGACACGATCAGTTTTTTAACCGATGGTGTGTAGGCACGACTGACCATCAGTCAGCTTCATCGGTTAACTGATGGAAAAATCCATCAGATCATCCTCATCAGATTGACCGATCGTGTGTACAGGGCATTACTGAATAAACCCATCAGCACAAGGCATTGCACACACTGGCAAGCACAGGCTTAGCTTACATAAGCAATAGAAGGTTGTTGTACCATTATAACTATCAATCAATGCAGAAGATTTGGGGTTTAAATGATAACTTTTATTGCCTGACTTAAGCACCTCAATATCGACACGTTCACCCCCTTCCTGCCCAGGCCAATTCTCAGCTTTTAGCGATGTCACACTTTGAATGACAATTGAGCAGCCATATAGCACTGTACCCATGACATGTTTATCATTTTTTTTCCCAGTTGGGTTTTTTTGGCAGCTCAGGTGGACAAAAAATGATTCCAATGTAGTAAACAATATAGTATTTATTCACATATATAAAAATTCCTTTATCAAAAAAGTAGGATAGATAGAAAAGCGTTTTCAGATGTCAATATCCTCTGTTCAGAATGTAATTAAGAAATGGCAGTCATCAGGAACAGTGGAAGTTAAAGCAAGATCTGGAAGACCAAGAAAAATATCAGACAGAACAGCTCGCAGGATTGTGAGAAAAGCAATTCAAAACCCACGTTTGACTGCACGATCCCTCCAGAAAGATCTGGCAGACACTGGAGTTGTGGTACACTATTCCACTATAAAGAGATAATATGGTCTTCATGGAAGAGTCATCAGAAGAAAACCTCTTCTACGTCCTCACCACAAAAATCAGCGTTTGAACTTTGCAAATGAACATATAGACAAGCCTGATGCATTTTGGAAACAAGTTCTGTGGACCGATGAGGTTAAAATAGAACTTTTTGGCCGGAATGAGCAAAGGTGCGCTCGGAGAAGAAAGGGCACAGAATTTAATGAAAATAACCTCTGTCCAACTGTGAAGCATGGGGGTGGATCAATCATGCTTTGGGGTTGTATTGCAGCCAGTGGCACAGGGAACATTTCACGAGTAGAAGGAAAAATTGATTCAATAACATTTCAGCAAATTTTGGATGGTAACTTGATGCCATCTGTGAAAAAGCTGAAGTTAAAGAGAGGATGGCTTCTACAAATGGATAATGATCCTAAACACACCACAAAATCCACGGGGGATTACATCAAGAGGCGTAAACTGAAGGTTTTGCCATGGCCTTCACAATCTCCTGACCTCAACATAATTGAAAATCTATGGATAGACCTTAAAAGAGCCCTGCGTGACAGACAGCCCAGAAATCTCAAAGAACTGGAAGACTTTTGTAAGGAAGAATGGGCAAAGATACCTCAAACAAGAATTGAAAGACTCTTGGCTGGCTACAAAAAGCGTTTACAAGCTGTGATACTTGCCAAAGGGGGCAGTACACGATATTAACTCTGCAGGGTGCCCAAATTTTTGCAGACGCCATTTTTTTGTTTTCTGTAATTTTGAAAGTGTAAGTGATGGAAATAAAATCTAACTTTTTTTGACATATTATAAGGATGTCTAATCTGTAATTTGATGCCTTTTGGAGATTTTTCCATCTTTCCTTGGCTTTGTTATGCACATTAATACAAATTTTTACCTGGGGTGCCCAAACTTTCTATCCCCACTGTATATATTCAGCTTTATCATTTGGTATTTTTTGTTGTTGTTTCCTTTTGTATTTTATCATATTAGCGCTGTAGTACTTTCATATCTATTAAATACAGTAAATGGAAATCTCCCCCAGTGGAATTGACAGTAGTTTTATCCAGGCTGATGTCAGACTTTACAGGGGTTATGATGTCACATTATGACATGGTGTGTGACAGTGTTAAAGCCAAGCGACTGGCCACTTGGCCTTAGTGATGCATCATGGAAGAGGTTACGTGCACCCCATAATGAGAAGCATTGGGTATTTTGTGATGGTTGCAAGAGAAGGAGCAATGAGGGATTGCTGTGAAGGGCAGTATTACTAGGTTAGGGCTGGCTTTAAGAGAGACCCTGTCACTTTGCCCTGAATGAGGAATGAGGTGACAAGGCCTCTTTAGCAATTCTAACCCGACTATTGGCGAAGGGAGGTTACCTAAAATGTACACTGTATTTAAATTACACATCATTGTAAATAAATGTAATCAGCATGGGATAAACCACTAGAGCTGACTTGCTAAACTGAAAATGCTGACACAGAACTTCTAAAAAATTGTTATTGAGGAAATACTTTAAAGAAACTGGGCATAGATACATTTCGTTAGACTTTTTTCCAAGGAAGGTTTTGACAAGGGACCACAGATCTCCTTAAGAACCTTTTTTTTTGTATAAAAGAAAAGAAAGATTTTCCTTGCAATCACTTTATTAAGTCCTTCCATCTATCAAATGTCTACTGTGTGTCATTGATTTATTTAGTGGTCTGAAACAAACCATTGAATAAGCACAGTATTTTCTTTCTGTACAACGTGTGCTGCCTGGTTTATTTAATAAAGACCTTAGCTGTCAGACTGTACACGTCATGTACATTTGTAGAGTCTGTGGATACTGACAGGTGGAACAATTCTTTGTTAAAGTACTTGGCTTTTATTCTTATTTCCTAGTGTGTCTTCTTTTTGAAAAGACAGGCTTTTTTCTTAACACAGCTCAAAGTGTATAACTATGTTCAAAATGCAGATGATGCTTTTGGCTACAATAGTAGTGCATTAAAGCGGATGTGCGCTCAAAAAAAAATATTAAAAGCCAGCAGCTACAAATACTGCAGCTGCTGACTTTTAATATTAGGACACTTACCTGTCCTGGAGTCCAGCGGCGTCCGCAGCAGAGGACAAGCGATCGCTCGTCACCCTGCTGCTCCCCCCTCCATCCACGGTGAGGGAACCAGGAAGTGAAGCGCTCCGGCTTCACTGCCCGGTTCCCTATGGCGCATGCATCAGTCGCGCTGCGCCCGCCGATTGGCTCCCGATGTGTGCTGGGAGCCGAGTGTTCCCAGCATACAACGGGGGACGGACGGGATGGCAGGAAAAAACCCGTCTTTTGCCCGTGTCGTGTGGCCGGAAGTGGGTGCAAATACCTGTCTGTAGACAGGTATCTGCACCCCCCTCCCCCCTGAAAGGTGTCAAATGTGACACCGGAGGGGGGAGGGTGCCGATCAGCGCGACTTCACTTTAGGGTGGAGATCCGCTTTAAGGAATGAGGATTCATTCGGTACTGAGCAGGTAAGTACAGTATATATTTGGCATAAGGGGTATAGCAAGAGGATTTCCCAGTGAAAAAAATAGAAGGGGAGGGGGGCACCTGTTGTTTGGGGCTCTGGGAATGGGTGCTGTTGCCTTATGGGTTTATGTGAAATCTCCATTAAAAGCTGTAACATATTGTAATTATTAGCTAGATTCAGAAAGACTTAGGCTAGCGTATCAGTAGATACGCCAACCTAAGTCTGAATCTGCGCAGACGCTAATTTAAGCGTATTCTGGTAACCAGATACGCTTAAATTAGGCTCAGATACGAGCGGCGTAAGTGTCTTACACCATCGTATCCTAAAGTGTAATTTTTAGGCTGACCGCTAGGTGGCGCTTCCATTGCGGTCGGCGTAGAATATGTAACTCACTAGATACGCCTATTCACGAACGTACGCCCGGCCGACGCAGTACAGATACGCCGTTTACGTAACGCATTATCAGGCCTAAAGTTATTCCATCAAATAGCTGGAATAGTAATGTTAAGTATGGCCGTCGTTCCCACGTCGAAATTTGAAAAATGTACGTAGTTTGCGTAAGTCGTCCGTGAATAGGGATTTACATCATTTACGTCCACGTCGACAGCAAAAGGACCGTGTGGCGTACTTTGCCGCAATGCACACTGGGATATGTAGGCGGACGGCGCATGCGCCGTTCCAAAAAAACGTCAATCACGTCAGGTCAACCCAAATTAACATAAAACACGCCCCCTCGGCCTATTTTGAATTAGGCGCGCTTGCGCCCGCCGCATTTACGATACGCCCCCGTAAGTTAGCATGCAAGTACTTTGTGAATCATGTACTTGCCTCGCTAACTTACTGCGGCGTAGTGTAAATGCCATACGCTACGCCGCCGCAACTATGTGCTCGCCATCCTGAATCTAGCTAAATGTATATATTTAATTTAGCTGGCATCTATGAAAGGTGGGCAATATGGCGTCACAAAAGTGCCTGGTAGAGCAGACATTGCGGAGACAAGCTTGTATATACAAACCGTGGGGAGACAATTTCATACACCTACTCCCGTCAAAGGATCGCATGCTGGGATATGCAATGTAGGGAGCCAACCTGTAATCAATACTTAAAGGGGTTGTAAAGGAAATTATTTTTTTTTCATAATAATCATCCTTTACCTGCAGACATTCCTCTTTTCACTTCCTCATTGTTCGTTTTTGCTCAGAAGTTGCTCTATTTCTTCTCTGTTTTGTTCACTTCCTGCTTGTCTGATTTTACTGACCACCGTAAAGGGAGGCTTTGCTACAGTGGTCAGTAACGTACTCGCCCCCTCCTGGGAACTACATCTGTGCGGCAGGACGCTCTCTACGTGTTAGAGACACTAATTACTGGGCGTGCCGCAATTCATACTGGGAAATGTAGTTCTTACTTGAACGAGCAATGCAAACCAGGAAGTGAATGAGAGAACAGAAACTAGAATGCCGGAGGTGATATAGATGAAGGAATTTAATAGGTATTTACTTGTTTTTTAACAGAATCATTACACTATTCTGTCTGTCTACCTTGCAGACATTAATTTTAGGCAAAACAAATGTATTCCTTTACAACTCCTTTAACTTCCAGGGGAAAATTCAATTAAATCTCCTGGCCAGAATAGTCACCAGTATTTGCATGAAAGGGGGCTGACTTATGTAGTAAGCCCTCCAATCATGAGCCCAGCTAGGCCAACCAATGGAATTTCAGCATGGAGGGATATAGTCAGAGCAGAGGTTAAGAGGGAACTCTCTTGATGGAACACCAGGCTGCAGAATGGTTCTAAAGGGTAATTATGGGAAAAGGTCTGTCTTACATGTAACGGAATATGCTTGTCCATTAATGTTTTAAAGGAATATACGCTGTATTCCTCCATGTAAATATTGTAGTTTAACCTACTATCTCCTACTTGTTTAGCTAGACTTTTTAACAATGCATAATACATGTTAATATGTTAAAGCGGAGGTTCACCCTCAATAGAAAATGCATCTTATTAAGACCGCCACAATAACTGCATGTTAAGTCCGCTATAATTTTTTTTTAAATGATTCCAGTACCTTTATTCATCTGAGAATACCAGGCACTTCCGGGTATCCCTCCCGTGGGAGTGGGCGTGTAATTCATTTCGCCACGAACCGTTTTCATCGGACAGATCCGCTCGTCTGTACGAGGCCTAAGAAGTGACAACCAAAGTGAGTTTGCTTAAAGACCCTGAATTTCAAGTTGATGAGTTTAATAAGAGTAATACCAAATCTTCCTCTTTTCTGCAGAATTCACGGCTTACTTAAAAAAAAAAAAAGAAAGAAAAAGAAAGCTTGCCTTTTTATGTTTTCTTTGAAGTGTTTAGAAGCATTAAGTATCACTACTCCTTTCACTACTCCTTTCTGAATGGTAGTATCATACAGTGGGTATGAACTAGCAGCATCTGCATGTCATTGCTGGATGCCAAGAGAATTTCAACCCCAATAACCAGTGTTTCCCAAACACAAAACCAACATGAGAAAACTGTATACCACAACAATCCAGTGTCCTCAAAATGCCTTATTGATTTATGAGTTCATAGCATAGGACGAAGCCCCATCTATATCCTCCCATCCTGACAAGGATCTTTTACAATTAAGCTCACATGTTGAATAAAATGCATTGGAGTAGGAGGATCCAGGTGGGGCTTCATCTTGAGCAGCTAAACTAATACAGATTTTTAAGAATGCCGGATACATGCAACGGTAGTTACAACATTTTGGGTCGCCAATTAGAACTGTTATAGTTGGAGTAGAAGTTGGTCACAGATTCAACCACTATTTTCTCTGATTCTATTCCGCTGAATTCATAAAATTAGCAAACAAAGATCTTTAATCAACCTTTATATAACCTTATTTATTTAAGATGAACTTCTTATGTAAGATGACAATATGCTTGTATTCTGACGGAGAGAAGTCTATATCCACAGTAGGTACAGAGGCACCCATTACTAATGCATTTTTCAAGGCTGTGACCCATTATTTACTGAGTCAATTCAAATAAAATTATCTAAGACCAAAAGCCGTGCGACATGCTGAGTTATTACATCAGGATCAATACTCAATGAAGACAATAATGACCATGAAATGTTCTCTGTTTAGCCTTAACATTTTCCTGCAGGAAGAAATAATTGAGCAGAATAAACATGTTACATATTTGTCAAATGGTGAGTAAATAAACCATGGATATGCCGTATCTTGACATTTTCTTTAATAAAAATGTATGGTCTACAACCTTTGACACTGTTCAGTGTTCTGCATTACTTTACCCAAATGTAAATTTAAGGATATAAAATCGGAGGCAGTGTTAATTGTGACGTTAAATTTCGATTCAGTTTTAGTCATAGTCTTCTGACTAAAATGCCATTTTAGAATTTATTAGAGAAAAGGAGATATGGACTTTAGAGGCACATCCATAGCATTAAAGTGGTTGTAAACCCTCTGATAGTACTTTCACCTACAGGTAAGCCTTACCTTAAGCCTTACCTGTAGGTGCTTGCAATATCTCCTTAACCTACATGGTTAAGGAGATATTTGCATACAATTGGGCACCGATGTCTATGGCACATGCGCGCTGTAGACAACGGCGCAGGCGCACTGAGCGTGACGGGTCTTGAATGCGCAGGTGCCGAAAAGTAGCCAGAAAGGAAGCCAGCAGCAACAACAACAAAGGGAGGAGGTGCTGTGGTGTTATAGAAACGCCCAATAATTCACACCTCCTTGAAGTCTCTAACACGTAGAGAGCGCCCTGCCGCACAGCTGTAGTTCCCAGAAGGGGGCGAGCACGTCACTGAACACAACAGTAAAGCCTCCCTTCACTGTGGTGAGTTACAATCAGACAAGCAGGAAGTGAACAGAACAGACAAGAAATAGAGCAACTTCTGAGCAAAAACGAACAATGAGAAAATGAAAAGAGGAATGTCTGCAGGTAAAGGAAGCTATTTAGGGAAACAATTGTTTTCCTTTACAACCCCTTTAAGGCATGAGAATCTGTTGATTGGTGGATGATTCGACCAGGTCTGCCTGCGTATACTATTTCTTATATTGTGCACCACTGCAAGCTCCTGAAGAAGCTCTTAAAGGGCGTGTAACATGTAGAGTTTTCTTCACCACGCCTCTACCACCAACCAGCTTTCTCTTTACGAACATCACTTCATTTGAAACAGTTTGATCAATTTTTCTCACTGTGATAATAGTCGGTTGTGTTAGGTGGTGTGAACGTTGTTTAGGCTAAACACCATGTTTTGTTTTTAATATGGTATGCCAATAATGTCATTTTTAATCACAAAAATAAAAATGTATATTTTGTACTTTAATGCTATGGGTGTGCCTCCATGTCTCCATTTCTCGAATAAATTATGCAATATAGTTAGGACATTGGCACACGTATACTTGTTTGTATCCACAATGCCATCTTGTGGTGATACACTTAAATTTAAATTAAAATGCCATTTTAGTTTTAGTCATATTTTAGTCTTCTGAATTGTTTTAGTTTGAGTCATAGTTTAGTCAACTAAAATATCCAGGTCATTTATATGACTACAATCTCCTACATTTTAAAATGGAATGGGTTTAGTTTAATTGAAATGCATTAGAAACTCACAACTCGAATCGCATTCTGCGATCCACCGACCAAAATCTGGTCAAGGTACCAAAAACTAAGTACAAGTCCAAAGGAGAAAGAAGGTTTGCTTTCCAGGGTCCTAGACTATGGAACGCTTTACCAACCAGCATTCGGTTGGAGGAAAACCACCTGACTTTCAGAAGACGGATCAAAACTCTGCTCTTTTGATGTCGTGAGACACAAACAACTAGCGCCCAGAAGCGATTCAGTTCGCATGTGCCGCGCTCTATAAGTTTTTCATTCATTCATTCATTCATTTCTCTAGAATTTCCAAACTCATTATATACTATATACTGACATACATTATAAAATCTAATAACATGCTATTATTTATGGTTTTAAGGTTTGAACATGCACTACAGACACAGATTTAGCCGTTGTGATTTATAACGTCTTTATAAAGGAAACCGAGTTTTATAAAAAAGGTACAGTAGAGACTCATAGGAAGCCCACTTCATCATGCTTTAACACCAGGAGCCACTCATCATGCAAGAAGGTGCCTGCAGGAGCAACGAAGATCATAATTACACAGTAACCAGAGTTAAGTAACTTTTAAGTGTATTTTTACTGTTATAGACCATAGGCTATTTATTTGTGAGGCATTTTGCTTGTTATAGATATCTGTCTGTCTTGTATTGTATTCCTAATATTGTCATAGTTTAGTATGTACAGCATCTTTGTATAGTAAAAGCACATTTACACAGAGGTCTCAGCTTCCTTGCTTATACCACAAAGTAACCATGCAAGATAGACGCAAGCAAAACAGCGACTCTCCCACACTAGTGATGCCAGAGCCTGGGAGAGGCGGGGAGAGAACTGAGGCTTCGAGCGTCCGTATCGCTGGACCGTGGGACAGGTGAGTATGTTTATTAAAAGTCAGCAGCTACACTTTTTGTAGCTGCTGAACTTTATTAAAGTGGAGGTTCACCCGAAAAGTTAATTTTTAACCTTAGATTGATGCTCATTTTGTCGGGTAGTTTTTTTAAAAACGAAGCCGTACTTACCGTTTTAGAGAGCGATCTTCTCCGCCGCTTCCGGGTATGGGCTGCGGGACTGGGCGTTCCTATTTGATTGACAGGCTTCCGACAGGCTTCCGACGGTCGCATCTATCGCGTCACGATTTTCCGAAAGTACCCAAACGTCGGTGCGCAGGCGCCGTATAGAGCCGCACCGACGTTCGGCTTCTTTCGGCTACTCGTGACGCGATGTATGCGACCGTCGGAAGCCTGTCGGAAGCCTGTCAATCAAATAGGAACGCCCAGTCCCGAAGACCATACCCGGAAGCGGCGGAGAAGATCGCTCTCTAAAACGGTAAGTATGGCTTTGATTTTGAAAAAACTACCCGATTCCCCTTGACAAAATGAGCATCAATCTAAGGTTAACATTTTTTTTTCGGGTGAACTCCCGCTTTAAGCACAGAAATGGCTCTTTAAGCCACAACACGCAGCCTCCACATTCAGTATATGCTGTGTTCTTCTGGGGCATGCTCCATGCTTGAATGCTTGAAGTGTGACCAATCTTTAACCGACAGATGCAGGTTAACTAACAACAATCAGGAGCTGGTAGGATGGGCTCCCAAAGATGTCAATATTGTGCAGCCAGTTACAGTGCTGCATGATCAGGATCCCCTCCTACTGGCATCAGGTCCACTTACAAGGGTGGCACCTAATGGCAGCAAGGGGTTAAAATTAGTTTAGCACTGCTTTATACATACTTTTGGAACTTTTTACAAGAGCCTACATAATCTCCGAAAGCGGCGTCCCATGTCCATATCCTCACCCATGATTTCTAACCTGAACAGCCTAAGGCCAGAGAGGTTTTTGGTATGTTTCTTCAAAAAAATGAGGGGTACTGAATGTTTAGCAAAACCTTTTAGAATGTTCCTTTTATGTTCCTCAAACCATGAACGTAGGGTACGTATTGTTTGACCCATGAAGAGCATAGCAGACAGTAGACCACAAATTGTGACCCACAATTGATGAATTGCCAAATGGTATGTGTATGACCATCACTGCCCGTGGCATCTTTCTTCTGTGCTCATTGAGATGTTTAGAGCTTGGGATATTTTTTTATAACCTAACCCTGCTTTAAACTTCTCCACTACTTTATCACTGACATGTCTGGTGTGTTCCTTGGCCTTCATGATGCTGTTTGTTCACTATGGTTCTCTAAGGCCGCGTACACACGACCGGTCCAAACCGATGAAAACGGACTGAAGTTCAGTTTCATCGGTCCAGACCAACCGTGTGTACGGCCCATCGGTCTGTTGTCCTTCGGACAAAAATTAGAGAACTTGCTTTAAAATCGAACCGATGGACGGCTGACCATCGGTCCAAACCGATGGTTAGTACACAAAAGCATCGGTGCTTGGAAGCATTGAACTTCGTTTTTTTCAGCACGTCGTGTGTTTTACGTCACAGCGTTCTGACGCGATCGGTCTTTGAACTGATGGTGTGTACGCACATCAGACCATCAGTCTGTTTCAGCGGTGAACCGATGAAAATAGTTCGTCGGACCGTTTTCATCGGATGGACTGATCGTGTGTACGCGGCCTTACAAACCTCTGAGGGCTTCACAGAATATCTGTCTTTACATTACACACAGGTGCACATACATTTATATCGGCGCAGTGTATCAGAGATACGCTACGCCGCTGTGACTTACTTTTTCATTTTTTGAATCCACAAAGAATTTGCACCGTAAGTTACGGCGGCGTAGTGTATCTCTCGGCGCGTAATTCAAATCGGCGGGTAGGGGGCTTGATTCATTTAAATGAAGCACGTCCCCACGCCGATTGAACTACGCATGCTCTGTTTCGACATTTCCTGCCGTGCTTTGCGCGAAATGACGTCACGACGACGTAATTTTTTTAACTTAGACGTGACTTACGTCCATCCCTATTCATGGACGACTTACGCAAAAAAAAAAAAAAATTCAAATTTCGACGCAGGAACGACGGTCCTTAACATGGCAAGTCTATCTATACGCCGCAAAATAACAGCTTTAACTATACGCCGATAAAAGCCGACTAGAGACGACGTAAGAGAATGCGACGGCCGCACGTACATTCGTGGATCGTCGGAAAAAGCTCATTTGCATACCCGACGCGGAAAATGACGCAAACTCCACCCAGCGTACGCCGAAGTATTGCACCTACGATTCGAAGGCGTACGAAGCCGTACGCCTGTCGGATCGAACCCAGATGCCGTCGTATCTTGGTTTGAGGATTCAAACTAAAGATACGACACGGGTAATTTGAAAGTACGCCGGCGTATCAGTAGATATGCCAGCATACTCGCTATGAGGATCTGGCCCCTGGACTCTATTTACTAATTAGGTGACTTCTGAAGGCAATTGGTTCCACTAGATCTGAGTTGGGGTTATCAGAATAAAGGGGGCTGAAAACGAATGCACGCCACACTTTTCAGATATTTATTTGTAAAAAAAATTGAAAAACATTTATCATTTTCCTTCCACTTCATAATTATGTGTCACTTTGTTTTGGTTTATAACATAACATTTTCCAATAAAATACATTTATGTTTTTGGTTGCAAAATGACAAAATGTGGAGAATTTCAAGGGGTGTGAATACTTTGTCAAGGCACTGTACAAATACTCTATACTGTGTGTATATATATATATATATATATATATATATATATATATATATATATATATATAAAATCGTGCAACTTAAGCGCTAAGCAACCAGGTGACATTTATTTATAAAGGTCTCTGTGTTTTCCTGGAATTAGCCTTGTTTAAAAAAGTTACACGATAATGAAAGGTTAAAGTAGCTTGTCAATTGCTTCTTGTGGTAAAAATAGATAAAAACACCTACATAGAAGTCAAAACTAATTGTGTGCTTTAGTAAGTTCTATAATATATTACCTTCCAACTACTATACACTCATTTTCAGAGGAAAAAAAAACAGTGTAGCACTTGATTCATTGGACTTTAAATATATCATAATGTTGTTTAGGTCAAAGAACAATGGTTTGGTGTCAGAAGTAACAATAACAAGTTAACATGTCATGCCTCGTACATATGGCCATTTTTCTCGGCAGGAAAAAAACAACGTTTTTCCCAACGTGATTCTTCTCCAGCCTGACTTGTATACACACGTTCATGCACAAAAAAAAAACGTCCGACCAAATTGTGGTGACGTACAACACGTACGATGGGACTATAAAGGGGAAGTTCCTTTCAATTGGCGCCACCCTTTGGGCTGCTTTCGGGCTGCATACTTGATTCTGAGCATGCATGTTTTTTTCCCCTCGGAAAAGCATACACACGACCATTTTACGCGACGAGAAAAAGACTGACGGGAAACATGACGAGAAAAAAGAGAGCTGGTTTAAATTTTCGAGAAAACTGCTAGGGAGCATACACACGACCGGTTTTCACGACCAATATAAAAAATGGCAGTGGCCTAGATTCAGGTAGTTTTGTGCCCTCTTACGGAGGCGCAGCGTACCGTTTTTACGCTACGCCTCCGTAAATCACGTGCGCTACGCTTCATTCACGAAGCAGTAGCTCCGTAATTTGCGGGGACGCTCCGTAAAAATGGCCGGCGTAAGCGCGCATAATTTAAATGATCCCGTAGGGGGCGTGGATCATTTAAACTAGGCGCGTTCCCGCGCCAAACGTAGTGCGCATGCTCCGTCGGGAAACTTTCCCGACGTGCATTGCGGCAAATGACGTTGCAAGGACGTCATTTGCTTTAACGTGAACGTAAATGGCGTCCAGCACCATTCACGATTCATTTACGCAAACAACGTAATTTTCAAACATCGCGACGCGGGAACGACGGGTATACTTAGCATTGGCTGCGCCTGCTAATAGCAGGAGCAGCCTTACTCGGAACCCGACGAACGCAAACGACGTAAAATGCTAACGCCGGGCGCGCGTAGGGTTGTGAATCGGCGTGAGTATGCAATTTGCATACTCTACGTTGACCACTACGGGAACGCCACCTAGCGGCCATCGTAAGAATGCAGCCTACAATACGACGGCATAAGAGCCTTATGCCAGTCATATCTTAGGCCTTGTACTCACGAGCAGACATGTCCGATGAAACCGGTCCGCGGACTGTTTTCATCGGACATGTCTGCCCGGGGACTTCTGTTCGATGGCTGTACACACCATCGAACAGAAGTCCGCGCGTAAACAATACGCGGGGCGTGTCCGCGGTGTCGCCGTGTCGATGACGCGGTGTCTCCGCGACAATGACGCGGCAACGTGGGCGGGCCTGCCTTTTAAATGCTTCCATGCATGCGTCAAAGTCATTTGACGCATGCGAGGGATGGCGGGCGGCCGGACATGTACGGTAGGTCTGTACAGACGACCGTACATGTCCGGGCGGACAGGTTTCCAGCGGACTGTTTTAAAGCAAGTCCAGGAAACAGTTGTCCGCTGGAAACCTGTCTGATCCACCCGAAAATGGTCCGCTCGGGCCTACACACGGCCAAACATGTCTGCTGAAACTGGTCCGCGGACCAGTTTCAGCAGACATGTTAGGTCGTGTGTACGGGGCCTAAGGCTGCAGTCGGCGTATCGAACTTTCTGAATACAGAAAAGTCGTTACGCCGGCGCAACTAAGCAATTGCGCTGCGTAACTATGGATACGCAGACGCAATTGCTTACTGAATCCACCCCAGTGTGTACAAGGCATAACAGATGTGTGCGTAGGTCTGTGTATACTGTAGGCAGCTGTGCATGGGTCTTCAAGATCTTCTCAAAGCACAGCTTACCATGCCATTATATAATGTGGTTGTCCAGTGAAAAATGTTGTCCTATGTCCTATGGTAAAAGAAAAGACTGAAGATAAGTTGGGATATTTCAGCTGCTATCAATGCCCTTTTCATAATTTATCCAAAATAGTATAGTACACTACTGTATATATTGTGCTCTGTGGAATTTCAAAAGTGAATTGTGTAGTAGAATAGAATTGGTAGATTTAGAGGCATGACTGATGTCAGGTGGGGGCTGGGGATAGGTAAAGTTTCACTGCAGTAAGAAGAGTCGGCAAAACTGTAATCCTTGAAGTGTCGTTTATTGGTGACATTAAAACAATGATGCTGACACGTTTCGGCAATAACCTTAGTTGTAGCTGATAGCTTTGTGAAAATTTACTGTGAAGCAGGTGATAGAGGAAATGATATTAAGGGTCTGCAGCAGACAGTGGATGTGGCCTACCATGAGTGGGTGGAGTTCCATAAAGCACAATTCAACGATAAGTGCACCTCAAAGCCTAAAAACACAAAGGCCGAATGTCGGGGCGATATTTGACCCATGTGTATTGCAGCCGGTCCAACAGAAGCCGGCTGTCTGATCGGCTTCTGTCAGATGAGCATGAAGGAAAACCAGCAGCCGACCAGCTCCCGCCAATGGCTGTGAGCGCTGACCCAAATGTTCTGGCAGGGGGGGCTGTCAAAACACAATAGCTCAGCACGGGAGATTGCTGTACTGATGTTGGATCATTAATACAGTGGCTCCGATCTGAGCTGTTAGTTGGGTTCAAAAGAGGAGTAGGTAATGGCACAAACGGCAGTCAATAATGCCAAAAACCATAGTCTGTGTGAACAATTATGGGCATGGGGTTCAGGGACAAAGTACATGAATTGGCTGAGAGGATATTGAAATTGAGCAGAAATAACGAAAAGTCCACAGCTCAGGGCAGGACTCTTGAGAAAAGCAGAAGCACACTTCAAACATGTAAGAAAAAACAAAGGAAGAGGTGCCTTCTGAGTGCAGCCTAGGTCACTCATGGTCCCTGTAGGAGCTGTCCATCAGCTCTTTGTATGAAGATGGGTCCAGGGGAGAGGGCTGGGAAGCTTGTGCCCCACAACGGCATCTGATGTCACCGGAGATGTTACAACGTTTCCAAGCATGTGCACTGTTGGTGGAAGGGACACAAAGGAGCGTTGCTGTCCCTTCCACCGTCAGTACGCATGCTCGGAAACGTTGCAACACCTCTGGTGACGTCAAACGCCGCTGCGGGCCACGAGCATTCCAGCCCTCTCCCCTGGATCAATCTCCATACACATGAATTGGGTGAGAGGATATTGAAATTAAGCAGAAAGAACGGAAAGTCCACAGCTCAGGGCAGGACTCTTGAGAAAAGCAGAAGCACACTTCAAACAAGTAAGAAAAAACAAAGGAAGAGGTGCCTTCTGAGTGCAGCCTAGGCCACTCATGGTCCCTGTAGGAGCTGTCCATCAACTCTTTGTATGACGATGGGTCCAGGGGAGAGGGCTGGGACGCTTGTGCCCCGCAGCGGCACCTGATGTCACCGGAGATGTTACAACGTTTCCAAGCATGAGCACTGTCGGTGGAAGGGACACTAAGGAGCGTGGCTGTCCCTTCCACCGTCAGTACGCATGCTCAGAAACGTTGCAACACCTCTGATGACGTCAGATGCCGCTGCGGGCCACGAGCATTCCAGCCCTCTCCCCTGGATCCGTCTCCATACACAGAGCCAATGGATGGCTCCTGCAGGAACCATGAGTGGCCTAGTCTGCCAGAACCAGTGTGCCTAAAGACACACTGCTGTAGTACTTATCCTCTCCACGCTGACACGGTTTTACCTCAATGTGAGTGTTTTTTTACTTGTATTATAAAGTCGACACTGTTTGCACTCAGACGCGCCTCATCCTTTGTTTTTTTCTTGTCAGTTCGGTTCAACTGCTGGGTTGAAAAAAAAAAAAAAAAAACCTGATAGTGTGTACTAGGCTTAGGAGAAAGTGCAGAAAAAGAGGGTATGTGGCGCATGATCCAATAGAGCAAACAACACTACACTGAGGTATATAGAATAGTCTAGTAATCAAGCAAGTCCATGTTATAGAAAATAAATGTCCATGAAAGTCCTGGATAATAATAATATGGATGGCTGTAGGGAACACTTGGCGGCAGCACCTGAAGCAGAAGCAGACTTCTGAAAGATTCAAAGAAAAAAGGGGACAAGATGCGCCAATCTAAGTGCAGTAAGCCTGAATTTTAATGAGAAATACAAATAAAATAAATGTACATGTAAAGTGCCTACTCACAAACGGAAGTAGAAAGCAGACACAGAAACCAGAATGGTGGGGTGCAGGTGTTCGGTGGTCGGATGCGTGCCTGGAGTCACTCGGTGGTATCAACTTTCGGGTTCCAAGTCCCGGGCAGCAGCGAGCTGGTGATGTTAATGTCCGAGGGTAGGAAATCCAGAAAGGACACAGAGATTCGGCGTGCGCTCCACCGTGGAGCGCAGCGTCACGCCGTCGCGCCGGAAGTGACGTGGGAGTCCAGGCCAGCAAATGGGATTACGCGTTTCACAGCGTCAGCTTTTTCTTCAGATCCATTAGGAGAAAGTGCACCTATCCTTTTTTCCCCTTTGTCCTGACTTAAATGTAACCCACCCTCTCCCTTCACCGATGCATACTTACCTCAACTGGACAACTGTTGCTTTTAGTAAGTGTATACATATTGTCCATGCCTGCGTATTACAGCCTCATAGACTACTTTTGGGTTGTCTACTGCCACCTCCCTTCATCTCTGGCCCCAAGACACAACCCCACAGAAGTCTTCATGGCTGTAATGTGCAGACTCAGCCAGGAGAGTGTGACTTGGATGTAAACAATCACCAGAGACCACGGCTATCAAATTGAGGTAAGTGTGCATCTGTGAAGAGGTGTGTGATTGACATCAGGGGAAAGGGGCACAAAGGATAAGTGTGCTTTGTGTTAAATTGAGCTTGTCCTTTAACAGGAAGGGCTTCTTAGCATTTAGAATTAAAACCAGTTTTAAGAAAATGTTTTTTTTTTTATTAAAAACATTTAAAGTGGTTCTAAGAGGGTTTTTTACATTCATGCATATTTTGTGTACAGCGGCCCATCCTCCCAGCCCCCCAATCCTTACCCAAGCTCCCTCTGATCCAGCGATGTTCACAATATGCTCCGCTGTCCTGGGACTCTCCCTCCTCATTGGCTGAGATAGAAGTGGGAGCCCATTGCAAGCTAAATCATCAGCCGTTGTAAAATTTTGTACAATATTTGACACTATGTAACATGTGATGTAATACTGTATATGTGGTTTGAGCCTTTTAAAATTGAGAAAATAAATGTTATTATATCTTATTTTGTGGTTAGAAGTTGCCTTCGAAGTCCTATAGCTTTTTTGAGCATTATTTTTATTTATTTTTTCACAAAGCCTCCTAGATACAGTACATGTTGCCGAGAATGTGTTTCTAGCACGACAGCATCGCGCTGATTCTCGGCGACATGGTGCCGACATCTCGCACTCGCTGGAATAGACAAAGCACATTCCAGCGAGCGCGTCATAGAAGCGACGGGGATCCGACTTGGATTCCCGCCAATTCTAGGTGCGGCATTTGGTATGCATTCCTGAGAGGGAGAACTTCATGCCAATTTTGAAATAAAAAACCGAATGGGTTCCCCCCCCCAGGAGCATACCAGGCCCTTAGGTCTGGTATGGGTTGTAAGGAGACCCCCCCACTTTGCCTCCAGGTGAATGGGTAGGGGTACGATGTACCCCATATCCATTCACTTAGGGTGGGGGCCGGTATCTGGGGGCCCCCTTATTTGAGGGGGCTCCCAGATTCCGATAAGCCCCCTACCCACAGACCCCGACAACCAACGGCCAGGGTTGTCGGGAAGAGGCTCTGTCCTTATCAACATGGGGACAGGGTGCTCTGGGGTGGGGGGGGCCCCGCAGTGCGCCCCCCTGCCCCAGAGCACCCGACCCCCCATGTTGAGGGCATGCAGCCTGGTACGGCTCAGGAGGGGGGGCGCTCGCTCGTCCCCACTCCCTTCCTGGCCGGCCGGGTAGCGTGCTTTGGATACGGGTCTGGTATGGATTGTAGGGGGACCCCCTACGTCGGTTTTTCGGCGTAGGGGGGTCTCCTTACAACCCATACCAGACCTAAGGGCCTGGTATGCTCCTGGGGGGGAACCCATGTCGGTTTTTTATTTAAAAATTGGTGTGGAGTTCTCCCTCAGGAATGCATACCAAATGCCGCACCTAGAATTGGCGGGAATCCAAGTCGGATCTCCCGTCGCTTCTATGACGGCTTTGTCTCCATCGCGGCAAGCCAGCTTGGCGCTGGCTCCCGCGATGGGGCTCGTATAGGTGGTCAATCTCGCTGAGAAAGGGAGCGAGATTGACACAATATCGCGGTCACCTACTGTAGTATTTTCTTAACCGACCGGCGTAAGTCTCTTACACCGTCGTATCTTAGGCTGCATATTTACGCTGGCCGCTAGGTGGCGCTTCCGTAGATTTACGCGAGGAATATGCAAATTAGGTAGATACGCCGATTCAGAAACGTACGTCCGCCCGGCGCATTTTTTTACGTCATTTACGTTAGGCTTTTTCCCGGGGTAAAGTTATACCCCTGCTATATGAGGCATATCCTATGTTAAGTATGGACGTCTGGCCAGCATCAAATTTTCCTGTCGATTAAGTCGTTCGCGAATAGGGCTGGGCGTAATTTATGTTCACGTCTAAAGCATTGGCTTTTTGCGGGTTAATTTGGAGCATGCGCACCGGGACTACGTTCACGGACGGCGCATGCGCCGTTAGCCAAAAACGTCATTTACGTGGGGTCAGCCATCATTACCATACAACACGCCCACTGCATGGAGAATTTGAATTCCACGGGCTTACGCCGGACCACATACTCTACGCCGCCTTAACTTAGGAAGCAAGTTATTTCTGAATACGGAACTTGCGCCCTAATTTACGGTGGCGTAACGTATCTGAGATACGTTACGCCCGCCGATAGATACACAATTGTATCTGAATCCGGGCCAAGAGCTCAAAAAAGTTTAAAAGCCTGTAGGAGTTGTTTCTTTGAGCTCCTTTGAGCTGCAGTTTGCATGAATACTAATATAGCAAAAAAATAAGAAAAAAACAGTGGTGATCAAAGACCACCAAAAGAAAGCTCTATTTATATGAAAAAATGATATACATTTTTCTTGGGTACAGCGTTGCATGACCGCGCAATTACCAGTTAAAGTAGCACAGGCCATAGCAAAAAAATTGCCTGGTCATGAAGGGGGTAAAATCGTCCAGAGCTCAAGTGGTTAATACTGCTTTCATTCTTAAAATATAGGATAAAAATAATTCTATGGTTTTATATGCACTGGAAAGTCAAGCATGTGCCCCTCATATCTTTGATCTAGAGATGGATACAGAACTTTATTCCCAAGGAGCAATGACTAATGCTACTAGTGAGGTCTGTGTGTTCCCTTTATAGAACAGGTGTTAATGTACTCTGACATTGCAGCTTGTAGCAATAAAAATTAGTATTAATGTGTTACTGATGAAAAGATATGCAAGGAAAAATATTTACCACTTACAGGCAAATGTATACATTTATAAAACATGTATTTAAAAATCAGTCATTGATGTAACTAAATGAGATAAGTAACTTTTATTTCCCCTTTGTTATTCCTGGCAGGTGACTTAAAATCCAACTTCAGCTCCAATAGTATAAAAAAAAAAACGCCACTGCTATAAAAGTAATTTAAAGAGAAGGTAAACCCTGATGGGTTTTGCTTCCTTTCTTTTACCCTGCAAAGTAAACTTTACTGTTTTGTTATTTTTTAATTCATGCAACCATTTTTTTCCGAAAAAAAAAGGCGTTTGAAAAATTATTGCGCAAATACAGTGCAAGATAAAACATTGCAATGACCGTCGTTTTATTCCCTAAGGTGTCTATTTAAAAAAACATTTATAATGTTTGGGGGTTCTGCGTAATTTTCTAGCAAAAGAATGATGATTTGTACATGTAGGAGAGAAGTGCCAGAATAGGGCCGGTATGGAGGTGGGTATAAAAGCCCAGTATTGAAGGGGTTAAACAAGTGAATCAACAATCTCCCAAGCAAAGGCCTTGTATTTTTGATATACAGATTTATGATATTGTGGAATGGCAGCAGGATGCCACGCAAAGTGGGGCTCAAATCAAAATCTACATGCAATGTGTGTTCTGATTTTGGCGCTCCAGGAAAGCAAATGTGCTTTTCCTAGAACCAAAGGTATATGCAGACACCTTTTGCCTCCTGTCCCTGGGACTTGTATTAGTTTAACCTGTTTTTATATGACAGATTTACTTTAATATGCTTTCTGAAAATGTCAGTGGATATAAAAGTATCAGCTGTTTGGGATTTACGGATTTAAAAGCCCGCACTAAATAACCAACCGCCCACTTTGAAATACATATCAGTAAACACTACACATAAAATATCGAAGTTAGTTGTCAAGTACTGTTAGCATGTTAATCCTGTTTTTCTTATAAGATGCCTGTTTAATTAGTACATAAAATCCTATTTCAATAACCAGTTGGTGTTCAATTAAAAAAATAAAAAAAAATAAAGCAAGCCTTTAAATCATCTAAAACATAAAGTGTTGGCGTTAGCCATAGAGTTCATATATAAAAGAATTAACATTAATCACGGAATTTTCAGGACTTACAGAAGCAACTGAAATGAATTTCCCAAAGGCATAGATTAGTTCAGAACATAAACTAATGACTCACACAGAAAGAATGAAGAACAAGAAAGTTTAGTCCATATTTTATCAGATGAATTAATCTGATGTTGTGTATGCATTTGTTGTATGATTCTTTTTGTCTTTTTATGATATTTGGATGTTCAAGGTTATGTTTATGCAAGAAGAGCCCAGACTAATGTTGGCCACATATGTATCGAAATGGATAAGGTTGCATTTATTCTAGGATTTTTTATCTTTGGATGGAGTGGGGAAGGGTTAAACCCCTGTCAATGTATTTCCATTAGTTATGTTCCATTAGAGAAACTTCCCTTCACGTCCTGTCCTGGAGACTTAACCGGAGGTGATGGGATATCTCTACAAAGTGAGGGGAATTCCTTTCTTAGATGTTTTTAATTAGAACAGGAACAGGCGTCCCTAGACTCAAAATACTAACCTAATCGTTCTCTTCATTCTTCTCAAGACCTCCTGCTCTCTAGCTCCCTCATGACCTCCTCCCATGCTCGCCTCCAGGACTTTTCCAGAGCCTCTCCAATCCTATGGAACTCCTTACCCCAATCCGTCCGATTATCTCCTACTCTATTAGCTTTTAGACAATCCCTGAAAACCCTCCTCTTCAGAGAAGCCTATCCAACCCACACATAACAACTATATTTTCATTTTCTTCATCTAATCATCCCCCACAGCTATTACCTTTTGTTCCACTTGACCTTCCCTTCTAGATTTTAAGCCCTAACAAGCAGTGCCCTCTGATCCCTTCTGTATTGATTTGTATTGTAACTGTTCTGTCTGCCCTCATGTTGTAAATCGCTGCGCAAACTGTTGGCGCTATATAAATTCTGTATAATAATAATAGTCGAAGACTTACCCTCAATTCTTGTTCTGGTGATAACTATAAAATTTGGAATTTTCAGTTACTTTCAGCCCCAGTGAAAGTGGTCACCAGAACAAATGGAGAGGCGTAATTTCCCCGGTGCTAACAGACAGCAATAACATTTTACAAGGGTTCTATTTCCTCCCTACTATATCCAAAACTAAGGCCCAGATTCACGTAGGGCGGCGTAACTTTGTGCGGGCGTAGCGTATCTTCTTTACGCTACCCCGCCGCAACTTAGAGAGGCAAGTGCAGTATTCACAAAGCACTTGCGTCCTAAGTTACGGCGGCGTAGCGTAAATGGGCCGGCGTAAGCGCGCGTATTTTAAGGTAGGCAGGGCGTGGGCGTTATGTATTTAAATTAAGCGTGACCCCATGTAGATGCATGGCCGAATGAACGGTGCATGCGCGCGCATGCTCAGTATCACGTCAAATTTTCAAAGTAAATTACGCCCGCTCAATGCTTAGGCGACTTGAACGTAACCTACGCCCAGCCCCATTCACGGACGACTTACGTAAACAACGTAAAATACAACGCTGTTCGGACGTTTCCGACGTCCATACCTAACATGACTTACCCCTGCTTTATGAGGGGTAACTTTACGCCGGTCCGACGCCTTACGTAAACGACGTATCTTGATACGCCGGGCGCACGTACATTTGTGAATCGGCGTATCTAGCTAATTTGCATTTTCTACGTGGAAATATACGGAAGCACCCCTAGCGGCCAGCGTAAATATGCACCCTAAGATACGACAGCATAAGAGACTTACGCCGCTCGTATCTAGGCAACTGTGAGGCGTATCTGATTCTATGAATCAGGCGTGGAGATGCGACACCTCACACTCAGAGTTACGACGGCGTATCTGGAGATAAGCCGTCATAACTCCTTTGAGAATCTGGGCCTAGGTGTTTTTGTACCTAAAATCCATTTCTAGGAGTTTATTACTGGCAACAAGATTCAGTTATTCAGTGGCAAATGTGTTATGGTGCTGCATACAGGAGAATTTGGACTTAAAGCGGAGGTCTGCCTAAAAAAAAAATATTAAAAGCCAGCAGCTACAAATACTGCAGCTGCTGACTTTTAATAAATGGACACTTACCTGTCCAGGGTGCCCGCGATGTCGGCAGCCGAAGCCAAGCAGTCATTTAGCTCTCGGCTCCTCCCGCAGCCATCCTCAGTGAGGGAACCCCCTCCCCCCTGAAAGGTGCCAAATGTGACACCGGGGAGGGTTCTGAAAAGTGGAGGTTCACTTTTTGTGTGGACCTCCGCTTTAACAAAACATAAAAGTGTTCAGTGTCCAAGTCCTCCTGTAAGCAGTAGTATAACCCAATTGTCACTGAAAAATTGAATCTTGTTGTCCGTAATAAACTCCAAGAAAAAGATTTTAGGTAAGTAAAAAAATATTTTGTTTTCTTGGTTGGTAGGGAGTTGAGCATGATTTTTTTTTACCTTGCAGAGAGATTGCAAGGTAAAAAAACTTTAGCTTATACAACCACTTCCCTACCGAGTCATAGTAAAGTGACGTCGGCGGGAACCTTTCGTCCTTCAGACTGGACGTCATATGACGTCCTTGCATTCCTGGCCGCTAAGGAGCGCGCGCCGCTGGTGGCGCCCGCCGCATTGCTCGGGACCCGGTGCGCGTGCCAATGTTCGCTGGGCACCCGCGATTGCCCGCAATCACAGCAGGACCATGGATCTGTGTGTGTAAACACACAGATCCATGTCCTGTCAGCGGTGAGGAGATCAATGTGTGTTCCCAGTACAGAGGAACACACATCGATTTCCTCCCCTTGTGAGTCCCCCTCCCCCTACAGTTAGAACACACTTTAGGGAACATATTTAACCCCTTCAGCACCCCCTAGTGTTAACCCCTTCCCTGCCAGTCACATTTACACAGTAATCAGTAGGGGTGCAACGGATCAAAAAACTCAAGGATCGGATCGATCCTCGGATCAGGAGTCACGGATCGGATCATTTTCGGATCAGTAAAAAAAAAAAAAAAAAGTTTTGTCTTTTCACATTTTTATTAATATATATTTTTTTACTACCAATGGCGGCGATCAGCGATTTTTTTTCGTGACCGCGACATTATGGCGGACACATCGGACAATTTTGACACATTTTTGGGACCATTACAGTGGGGAAAATGGCAATTACAGTGTTACTGTTTTACTAGTGTGGGGGCAATGTTGGCTATGGCCATATTAATAGCCTTAGCCAACATTGCCCCCACACTAGTTAAACAGTAACACTGTAATTGCCATTTTCCCCACTGTAATAATAGTCATAGCCAACATTGCCCCCACACTAGTAAACAGTAACACTGTGTGTATAGCCATTTTTCCCTGTAATAGCCATTAGCCAACTCAATGTACTGATGTACTCGGTCTGTCTCACTGTACTCAGGTTGCATGCAGAGTCAGCGCGCTCTTGCAGAATAGGAAAGATCCACGAGGGAGGGGTGATGACGTCAGCGCGCACCGCCGCCGAGTGTACCATTGATTTTCTATGCACATATGCAAATGAGGGAGATACGCCGATTCACGAATTTACTTGCGCCCGGCGCATAATATACGCGGTTTGCGTAAGTCGTACGTCCGGAATAAAGTTATTCCCCATATATGAGGCGCAACTCATGCTAAGGTATGACCAGGGAACACAGCCGTCGTATTTTACGTAGTTTACATAGTACGTGAATAGGGCTGGGCGTAGGCAGTGATCCGTCGAATCTTAGGGTGTAGTTCCGACGTGATTCTGAGCATGCGCACTGGGATGCGTCCACGGGACGGCGCATGCACCGTTCGTTATTCGTATCTTTATGGCGCTCGGCCCATCATTTGCATTGCTCACGCCCACTTACGACGACTTACGCTTCCAAAACCCAGCGTAGATTCGGAAGCAAGTGGGAGCAAGTGCTTTGTGAATACTGTGCTTGCCTCTCTGCGCTACGCAGGCATAAATATGCGCCGATGTATGTGAATCCGGGCGGAAATCATTATCTATAAAAATGGTTATTGAAGGTGGTGATCCCTCACTATTTACGAGGAGTCAAATTATTTACAACTGTGCAAATATTGATCTTCTAATAGTCTGACTGCTTCAACCGCAAAGAAAAACATGGGAACTTTTGTTCCAAAACATTGCAACCTATGTGGACCTGCTCTATCTGTACATTCCTTGTTACCATTAAATATAATTTACACTAAATAGTAATGCCTATTAGTTTAGCTGGATTTGAATATACTGTAAAATGAAGTCTAATTAAACCTTCAAAAGTATATGTGGTTACTACAAAATGGATTAGACTTTGTCACCTTTAATGCTGACATAAAAACAGATAACATCCATTCGGCAAAAGTTTTGTTTGGATTTCTTTTCTTTTCTTTTTTAGAACTGCACTAAATTTACCCTTTATTTGCCAGCAGACAATAATTAGAATCCTCTGTCTTCTGGGAACTGCACTAATTGGCTGTATCTGCCATTGTTACACCATGTCACGAAGTGGAATATCCCCACTAATGGCTCCTGAGTCTACACTTTCAAGTAGGTGGTGCATGATGACTCACAAGAAACGACAAACAGCGCGGATTAATTATATTTATTATCAGAATTTGCTGATTTCTCTTTGACTAGTAATGCAGATGTGAATAAATGTCATTCACTTCATTAAAGCAGAGAATAACATTTAAAGTGTGGAATTAAAACAATGGAGATGAGAAACCCGAGCTACAAGACTTTCTGTTGTTAAGGGAATAATGTAGTGCGTAAAAAACCTTTATGTGAGTATATCTGATAAACAAAAAAATTTAGTTATATGTTAGTCAAATATTAAAGTTGTTGTAAGGGCAGAAGGGTTTTTTACCTTCATACATTCCTTGTTGAAAGGTAAAAAAAACCTTCTCAGTGCAGCCCAGCCCCCCTTATACTCAGCCAAGCCCAATCTTGATCCAGCGATGTGCACAAGAACTGTGGCTCGCTCGGCTTTCTAACTTCTCATTGGCTTAGAGACTGCATATGTAAATCACAGTCAGTGATAAGGAAGCAGGGGGTGGGGCCGATCCCTGATCTGTGTATCTTATGGACAAATAGTGGCAGCTCGGGTGTGAGCCTGTATGAGTGCCCCTATAGCAAGCGGTTTTGGTGGGCACTTAGAGGGGGGAGCTCTTCCCCACAACCCTGGCTGTGGGCATTGGGGTCTGTGGGCATTGGGCTTATTGGAAACCGGAAAGCTCCCTTTACAAGGGGGGCCCCAAGATCCTGCCCCCCCCCATGTGAATGGGTATGGGGTAAACTGTACCCCTACTCATTCACCAGAGTGTCAAGAATAAATAAAAGCACACCGTTTTTGAAAATTCCTTTATTAAAAATAAAATTACAGTGTCCCCCTTGTAGATCCATCGTGAACCCACACAGATGTCACTGAAATCGCCCCTGAAGTCGGACTGACACACGGGTATAGAAAACGTGCAAATTCAGCTGAACTTTCACGATTTCAATCCTGCAGCAGTGTGAACCTGGGCTCAATGTCTTTTTTTTCTTTCTTTATAAATGTCAGTTTTGCTGCAGTGGATTATATACATGGTACAGATGCGCCACTTTACTGGCAGACTAAGGGGACCCCCCAGACACTGGAGACTAAATGAGTCCCTTCTCTCTGATCCAATCAGAGTAACCATGATTGAGAAATCATTGCAGGAATACTTTAAATTTAACAATACTGAGGAAACCTTGGTGGAGACCTTGTGGGTAGCCTACAAGGCCTTCATCAGGGGTGAAATAATTTGAATGACCACACAAATTAAATGGGAAAGAACAGCCAAAATCGAGAAATTAGAAAGTGAATACACATCGCTTCAATCCCAACACAAAAATAATTCCTCAACCACTACAATAGTCGAACTTGACAAAATCAGGCTGGAATTTAACTTGACATCTTCAATTTCATTGATGAACATATATACTATATGGACTTTATTTTCACACAGTTTATTTGAATATACACTTTGTGGACTTTTATCACATATATTGTTTATTTGGATTAATTTTCCATCTTATCTTTGAGCGCTGCACTATTGATTATATTGTTTTTGTTTGCTTATCTACAAACTGTGCTAGCAGCTTTGCACTTGTTTTACTTTTCTGTTAGCGCAGATATTTGTTCACCCGTTTTTTTCAAACATAAAGATAGTCTGGAATCACCCTTGCTGAGGAGGAGGTACTAGGTGTCATCAGGGACCTTAAAAGCGTGTCTGCCCCAGGTCAGATGGTCTATCTAACCCCTACTATAAAGCATTTACTAACACCTTTGCTCCCCATCTAGTAAACTATTTTAATGCCAAGACCCGGGGCGACCCAATGGACACACAACTTAACACAGCATACATTGCTGTAATACCCAAGCCAGACAAAAATCCGGAGGACGTCAGAAACTATCGCCCAATATCCCTCATTAATAGTGATCTGAAAATACTGACCAAAATCTTAGCCAGCCGATTTTCATCCTTCATCAACACTTACATTCACAAAGATCAAGTTGGTTTCATTCCAGGCAGACAGGGTCCTGACCAAATTAGGAGAGCAATTGATATAGTATCCATACTTCAAACTAATTGGAAAGGAGGCCCTAAACTATCAGGCATGATTATCTCTTTAGACCTAAAAAAAAACTTTGACTCTGTCTCCGAGTCCTGCCCGTATATCTTTACCCTCCTAGAGAGGTGGGGCTTTGCGACAGGTTCATGGGCTTAATTCAAGCTCTCTATTCTCAGCCACAGGCACGAGTTTGCCTCCAGGGATACTACTCTTAACTGATACATATTGCAAAAGGCACGAGGCAAGGATGCCCAGTCTCACTGCTAATTTTTGCCCTGGCAATTGAAACCCTCACTTTTGCAATTCGTCAAAACCCAAACATAAAAGAAGTAACATGTGGCTCCCAAACGCATACGTGCACGCTTTATGGAGACGATATCCTAATATTCCTCACCTCCCCTATCACATCCCTTCCCAACTTATGCCAGACATTAGAAGAATTCTCTGAAATATCAGGCCTACAGGTTAACTACTTCAGACAGACACGGTTACCCTTCTGCAGAACTCCTTCAAATTTGAATGGAGTGAAGCATCTATTAAATATCTTGGAATTAAAGGGGTTTTAAAGGTAACAAAAAAAAATTCTCTAAATATCTTCCTTTACCTTATTGCAGTCCTCCTTCACTTACCTCATCCTTCGATTTTGCTTTTAAATGTCCTTATTTCTTCTGAGAAATCCTCACTTCCCATTCTTCTGTCTGTAACTAAACACAGTAATGCGACACTTTCTCCCTGGTGTGGAGAAAGTCTCTTGAGGGGGAAGGGGGCGAGTAGGAGTGTCAGTAGATAGAGATAGATGCAGATAGAGAAAGGAGCTGTGTGTTAGTGGGCGTCCTGACACTCCTGCTCACCCCCTCCCCCCTTAAGATGCTTTCTCCACACCAGGGAGAAAGTGTTGCATTACTGTGTTTAGTTACACACAGAAGAATAAGAAGTGAGGATTTCTCAGAAGAAATAAGGACATTTAAAAGCAAAATCGAGGGATGAGGTAAGTGAAGGAGGACTGCACTAAGGTAAAGGAAGCTATTTAGGGAAAAAAATGTTTACCTTTACAACCCCTTTAACTTAACACCTAAGATGGAGTCCCTCTGTAATAGTAATTACCCTCTTATGTTCCATAAACTTGAATTAGATTTTAAGGCCTTGCCCAAACATAACCTATCCTGGATAGGTTGGATATATTCCATTAAGATGACATTACTCCCCAAACTGCTCTACCTGTTTGCCCCCCCCCCCCCCATCCCAATTTAAAATGAATGAATGAATGAAAAACTTATAAAGCGCGGCGCATGCGAACTGAATCGCTTCTGGGCGCTAGTTGTTCGTGTCTCATGACATCAAAAGAGCAGAGTTTTGATCTGTCTTCTGAAAGTCAGGTGGTTTTCCTCCAACCGAATGCTGGTTGGTAAAGCGTTCCATAGTCTAGGACCCTGAAAAGCAAACCTTCTTTCTCCTTTGGACTTGTATTTGGTTTTTGGTACCCTGACCAGATTTTGGTCGGTGGATCGCAGAACGCGATTCGAATTGTGAGGTTCTATCTTGTTGTAAAAGGGACCATATTCAATCCTTTCAAAGCAAGATACTGAAATTCACATGGGGAAAGGGCAGATACAGAATTCCGCAATGCAGCCTGTATTTTCATAGGAAAAGGGGGGGCTTAGGCCTTCCACAATTACACCAATACTATTCAGCAGCCAGACTTGCCCAGCTTTCAATAATATACTCCAGATTTAAAAACTGAACTGGGTTAAAATTGAAAGACAAGCAACCCCTTACCACACTTTGAACTTTTTGCTGTGGTGTCCCCCAAAACCCGCCCTCCGATAATGGCTCCGACCCTGTCTCATTCCCTAGCCCTGTGGGACTCTTTATGCTCGTCGACGGCTCTGACCTCAGCAAGCAAGCCGCTGTCCCATTTATTTTATAACCCTGACTTCCCCCCAGGCATTAACATATAGGAAGGACAATTAAGAAGGACAGAACAATTTTTTCATCACTCACATGTAGTGATCACGCATGCCACACAACACCCCTATCTATTTCAGGCTGGCTCTCAAGATGCTAATTAATATATCCCTATATTTTATATAACAGACAAGTAGGTCTTTCCATACATGTGTCCCCCATTGCTACCGCACGGGACCCCGTTTGGTCGTGCCTGCTGTTCTCACCTAGCGGGACCTTTTTAGGTAGGCGGCTCAGCCCAGTTTTTTCCCCCTTTTTATACGTTGTTGTTCTGTGATTAATTGGATTATTGACTGATTGTTCAATTATTTTTAGATGTGCTCCTGATGAAGCGGTGAATACCGCAAAACTACTTGAGACCGTTATAACCTTCAACCCATCGTGTTGTTCCCCTCTTGGGGACCTCTATAGTGGTGTTGTATATGGTTATCACCATTTTAAGTTTGTAATTTTGTTTTGTTTTATGTTTGAATAAAATGTATCCTTTGTTTTCATATACTTATTTTTATTATTGTATCTGTACCGCAATAGTCCTATTGCCCCCCCCCTTTTTTTCTTTGCTCTTTGGCTCGGGGACCTTAGATCCAATTACTCTATATTAGCACTGCCACTAAGCCCATCAACCCCAAGCACTGGCACTAATCCCATCTCCCCTAAGCACTGCCACTAATCACATCCCCCCACCAGCACTGACGCTTATCCCCCCAGCACTTACATTCATCCCATCCCCCCAGCACTTCCACTGACCCCATCAACCCCCCAGTAATGCCACTCACCACTGCTATCGGTCACACCTTTCCCCCCCAGCCCCAGCAACCAATAGGTGAGTGATAATGATGTGCAGTAACTTC
Source organism: Rana temporaria (assembly GCF_905171775.1). Lineage (NCBI taxonomy): Eukaryota > Metazoa > Chordata > Amphibia > Anura > Ranidae > Rana > Rana temporaria. Next base: position 33,934,665 of record NC_053499.1, on the reverse strand, counting down.
AGGGTCCAATCAACATTAAAGATGGCCCTGACATCGACAGGTTCACTTTATTTAGGTTCACACCAGTGCCAGGAGTTTTTAAACTTTTAAGCACTCCATGTTCTGATTCCATTAGCCAGCATTTGTCAAACATTAATGCATTTGATCTGACACACTTCTTCATCTTGTGAGTGTTTCAGACTGAATCACACAAAGTCTAACGAGCTGGAAACCAATTAAATCTGTGATGTCAGAGGTGTCACTAACTTTCACTTCTAAAATTATGCAGCTGATAAATATATATATATATATATATATATATATATATATATATATATATATATATATATATATATATATAACTATTAATTGAAAATTGTGAGGTGCTAAAACATACAATGAGGCACACAAAGTGCTAACACATGACCATGAAACTCTTAAATTAGATACAGTGCTCACTTCTGGGATAAGATGTTACCAAATTAAGAAACTCAATGGAGAGAAAATTGTAATGTATAAATAGTTGTGTTGTGCCATTTACATCACAGCTGTGTGATATAAATTGAACATTTAGAAGCCCTGTAACAGCTATTTTAAGAAAGGTGTTGCATGTGTGTATTTAAATACTTCAGATCATGTTTTTTTTAGTACTACAATGGAAAGACCTACGCTATATGCATGGGTGTAGGAACCCTTACAAATCTGGGGGGGACAGCATTTTTACTCGCCAGGTATATTCTTATTAAGTAGGTGTTCGGAAGCTGAATGCGCCGACATTTTTCAGCGTAATCAGCAGCAGGGGCGTACCTAGAGCATTTGGCACCCGGGGCGACTCCTATATCTGGCCCCCCCCCACTTTAAAATGTAAAAACACCCCACTGTGCCCCCTGCATACCTCTGCACCCTTCAGTCTCTCTGTCACTACTGTGTAACCCCTCTCCACAACTGGACCCCTTTACATTACACAGCCCCTTCACCTTTGGACCCCTTTACATTACAAAACCCCCTGCACCTCCGGGACCCCTTTCCATTACACAGCACCCTGCACCCCTTTCCATTACACAGCACCCTGCACCCCTTTCCATTACACAGCACCCTGCCCCTCTGGACCCCTTTCCATTACACAGCACCCTGCACCTCTGGACCCCTTTCCATTACACAGCACCCTGCACCTCTGGACCCCTTTACATTACAAAACCCTCTGGACCCCTTTACATTACACAGCACCCTGCACCTCTGGACCCCTTTACATTACACAGCACCCTGAACCTCTGGACCCCTTTACATTACACAGCACCCTGCACCTCTGGACCCCTTTACATTACACAGCAACCTGAATCTCTGGACCCCTTTACATTACACAGCACCCTGCACCTCTGGACCCCTTTCCATTACACAGCACCCTGCACCTCTGGACCCCTTTACATTACAAAACCCTCTGGACCCCTTTACATTACACAGCACTCTGCACCTCTGGACCCCTTTACATTACAAAACCCTCTGGACCCCTTTACATTACACAGCACCCTGCACCTCTGGACCCCTTTACATTACACAGCACCCTGAATCTCTGGACCCCTTTCCATTACACAGCACCCTGCACCTCTGGACCCCTTTCCATTACACAGCACCCTGCACCTCTGGACCCCTTTACATTACAAAACCCTCTGGACCCCTTTACATTACACAGCACCCTGCACCTCTGGACCCCTTTACATTACACAGCACCCTGAACCTCTGGACCCCTTTACATTACACAGCACCCTGCACCTCTGGACCCCTTTACATTACACAGCACCCTGAATCTCTGGACCCCTTTACATTACACAGCACCCTGCACCTCTGGACCCCTTTACATTACACAGCACCCTGAATCTCTGGACCCCTTTCCATTACACAGCACCCTGCACCTCTGGACCCCTTTCCATTACACAGCACCCTGCACCTCTGGACCCCTTTACATTACACAGCACCCTGAATCTCTGGACCCCTTTACATTACACAGCACTCTGCACCTCTGGACCCCTTTACATTACACAGCACCCTGAAATCTTTGGGTTCACACGTGTGTCCTGGAGTTTGTTGCAGTGTTGGGGTATACGCAGTTTTTCTGCATTTTATCCCCATTTTTAGCTGCAGTGCCACAGACTTCTATTAGCTTGTATAATTTTACTGTGTTTTCTAAAAGCTCACCAAAGACGCAGTAAAGAGGACATTTAGTGCGCTTTCAGAAAATGTTGCAAAAATGTGTAACCCAATAGAAGTCTGTGGGACTGTAGTGAAAATGGAAGTAAATGCAGGAAAACTGTGTATACACCGACACTGCAACTGAACCGCAGTGCATCAGTGTGATCCCACTTGAGTGCTGGTTCATATATATGCGATGCAGGAATCAGTGCGATTCCTGCATTGCATGTTGCTTGTCGGCCGTTCACGTTGTCTTTTGCAAACTGCTACGGGTGTCAATGTAAATTAATGACACCCCCAGATCGGTTGGCAGATCACAGTAAGAACTGTGAAATGGTGCAGGAATCGGATTGCATAAGTGTAAACACCCATCCAATCCGATTCCAGCGCAGACCAAAAAAGGGTTTTGGTGCAAATGCGATTTCAGCCATACAGTTTGTATGTCTGAACTCGCATCGCACAGACATTGCATGTGATCTGCACAGAAATGCGCTGCGAATCACATGCAATGTCCATGATCATGCTAGTGAGAAGCCTGGCTAAAAGGGACATGATGTGGCTGCCTATCAGCATAGAGTTAATGACAGGCTCTGCTAGAGGACAACAGAGGAAAGAGGGGGAGTGAAGGATTTGGGGGAGAGAGAGGGCAGAGTCTGGACACAGTGACAGTGATAATAACTCACTTTATGTTCTCAGGATGATCCCAGTCTCACACTCGTTCTGTTGGTGGCTCTTTAGCTGTCAGCTACTTGTTTGAGTGTTCCCGCCCACACGTTCCTTTCAGAAACAGCTCAGCACGGGCTGCACGGAGCATGGAGGACACAGAGGGGAGGGAGGAGGCAGAGCTCATGCAGACTCTTCCATTCCTGTAGAGAGGGGGGGGGGGGGAGCTGTACTCACTGAGCTGTTAGAATGTAACAGAGAGTGAGGTGCACAGTAGTGTCAGTCTGCCTGGGCTCTCCCTGCGCTCTCAGCATATAACATCGCCGCTGCACTACCAAGCCTGCTCTCACTGTTTCATACAGGGGAGGATGGGGGAGCCGCCTGACACCCCCCTAATGTGTGGCACCTGGTGCGGCCCGTCCCTAAGTTAGTACGCATCTGATCAGCAGCGCTCCAAGTCCTCCTAACCTGGGGGGGATTTTACCGTACCTGTCCCCCCTGCATTATTTCCTGGGGGGGATCCGTCCCCCCCGTCCCCCCCGGTTCCTACGCCAATGGCTATATGGTCAAACGCTTGTGGACCCCTGACCATCACATCTATATGAGTTTCTTAAACACTCAATTTCAAAACCATGGGAAATAATATGGAATTACCACCCACGCCCTACCCTTTTCCAGCTAAAACAGCCTCCACGCTTCTGGAAGCCTTCTTACAAGATTTTGGAGCATATACTTTATGTGGTAATGTGTGCCCCATCAGCCAAAAGAGCATCTGTCAAGTACTTATATTGGACCTATGTCACAGTTGGCCTTCCAATCCATCCCAAAGGTGTTTGGTTGAGGTCAGGTCTCTGTATATACCATTCAAGTTCCCCAACACTCAATTCACCAAACTACGTGTCTGCGCATCTAGCTCTGGAGCAGAAAATGTCCTTCCGGTCGAGGTCGAGGTAATGGCCTGCTCCACTTTAACAGACATATGACGGTTTTTGTTAGCAACATTGCTGCTCTTAATTGTGAGGTTTGTCCCAAATGTTTTTACCATTGTATAGTTTTTTATGTTAATACATTTTTTTATATTACTATATGGTTGCGTTATCAGTGCCTAGAAAAGTCCTTGTCAACATCCCCTGACCTGTGACTATTGTTGGGTTAGTCGGCATTCAAGCAGCCCTCACCCTATACTCACTTGGTCACATTTCCTGTAATCAAGTATTCTGGACGACGGCACATTACTATATATTACTTATTAGTCTTAATTGAGGCCATACTCAAAGCTTTTGTCTATTATCATAATTGGAGTGAGAGGCAGATAGAAGTAATATGAAAAAATGTGTGGGTCTCAAAAAAAATATATACCTGTCCAAGGGTCTAGGGATTGAAAGTGACTCAATCAAGGCAAAACTCGGATTGATGATTGATTGTTTTCTAGAATACGAGGAAGCTGAGAAAAAATAAACAAATTATCTATCAAAAACCCCAATAGATGAGGAAACCGAACTTAACCATGGGGGAAACATTAAAAAAAAACAATATACTGAAAGTGAATAAACTGTAAACTAATGAGGGCTGAAATGTAGACCTAAAAAAACTAGAATGGGGTGTTATTAATCATGAAAATGTGTGACATCTTATTCATAATTCAACCCATATAGTATACCCTGCTGGCCTCAAGTTTTGGGGGGTTGACCACATTGGGCCATCATGGAGAGGTTCTAACCTTGTCAGGGAACTCTCAAAACGTGAAACTGAGTGGATCTATACAGCCGATACATTGTTGCCAAAGGGCTTGAACGTAGAACTTGATATAAATTGCTTCATTAGTGATTTTTAGACTTGCTTAGGCTGGTCCACATAGCTACCTCCTACCTCGTAACCTTTTATGACAGATATTTATGGATATTTTATCGATATTTTATTTGATATTTATTGATATTTATTTATTTATCCTCCTTAATATTAATCCTCCTGTCCGTATCTGATACATTGTTGCAGTGCGTCCCTACTCCTCCTTTTTTATCGAGTCTCCTTCCCTTATGTATTTTTATTTCATTTTATTGATTCTATTTAATGATATTTATCAATCCTGCTTTTAATTGATTGATTTAATATTTAATATATATTTTTATCAATTAATTTTATCTACTATTTAAACTTTTATATTGGGACATAGCGTGTACCACGGAAATGGGTGATGAACACCAAGTGCCACTAAAAGAGTATATATTCACTAGCCTCTAGGAATATATTTGTGGATCTTTTCCCATCAATATCCCTGTTGATATCTTTATACACATATATATGGTCCGTGTCTCACACATATGATGTCCATGTGTGAATGTCCTTATGTGCATATTTCATATACCTCCTTATACTATAACATTCATTGCTTTGTGTATGTCTCTCTCATACACACATGCAGACACGCTATGGCGATCTGTGACAAGAAGTTTCCCCTGGAATGTGTAGTTGAAGTGTGGGGGGGGTTTTTACACACTGAAAACAGATGTGAGCATTGAGAAAGACATGAACTGTGCATACTTCCATAGTCAGTTCCTGATGACCTACACTGTCCCAGTATAACACGCTTTGTCCCTTCAAACCAGTCTCCATGTCAACAGTACAATCCTATACCTTTAGCATTCTATCTACGGCTTTTGGGACCAGTAACGATTATGACCTGATTCTTTATGTGTTTTGCCTTGCAAAAATACCCGCCCAGGTCTGCTATGATTGGCTGTAAGTAGTACGGCCTTAAGATGTCTATGACACGGCCCTTAGATCACTTTGCATAGCATCCGCCCAGGTCCGTCATGACTGGCTGTTAGTGAGATTGCAATGCCCTAATTTCATTTTGCATACACGTTTTTAATATCACTTTTTGCTGTGATCATTTACAAATGATCTCCCCGCTATGTATGGGGCATACGCATCCAGTTTGATTTAATTTTAGTTTTTTGAGACATAGTGCTCGATTAAAGTGCGGTAATATACGATTCACGTTTCCCTACTATCCCCAAACAACACGGCTGACGTCCGCCCCTCCTTCCGGTCCGAGTTGCACCTATCGTGGCCGATGGGCGGATCATTCGTATCCAATAGCTGTGACTGATGGGGAATAAAGGGATAGTGATGGCGCTGTGTAGCCACGCCCTCTGTCGAAGTCGGAAGTGACGAAACGCGTCAGGGCGTGGCTACAACAGCGCAACACGGAAGCCTTCCTGCGTTCCACAGCTGACCACTGTTTACCAGCGTTACAAGCACTCGTGCAGCCCCTGGTGCTCAGAGGACGGCGGTGACAGCAGGGTTTCCAGGCTTGTTTATTTGTTCATTCCTTACTATTTATCTGTACAGGCATTTACACAGGGGGGCTGTTTTTCCCAATCATTGTGTGGGTCATTTTTGTAGCAATATTTCACTATTTAGTGTCTTTCTTTGCTTGTATGTACCCTCAATGAGAATGACCGTTACAGACCTTGAGAGCAGTGGATGGTGTGTCTGAGAGGAAAAGCTTTAATACGCAACTCCTTTTTCAGGTTGTGGTAAGCCTGCACCCCAGAGGGGGGAATTATCACATCAATTGGTGAATCTTTGATAGGGTGTAGGGTGCACTAACGCCTTGTTTTGGATCACCTAGCATGCCACCTCCGTTTCTCTATTTTAAGCTCCTGTCTGGGGCTACTCACCAAAACTTTTCAAGCGCTGTTTTATCATTTGAACCACGGTTCTATGTATATTTGATACTGTTTTTTATATCTTTAGTGGGTTTACCCATTTTTAAAAATAGCTGCTTTTTGGAATTTTATCAATTTTAGTCACTATTGATATTTCCGTCACATTTTTTATACATCTTTTTCTTCACTTGGGATCTGTTGATACATTGATCTTTGGCGCCGGAAGTGCATTTAGGTTCCCTTCTGTCTGGTTTATGCACCTCAAATCCATATAGTATACGGGTTTTGAAATGGAAAATCCCAAAAAACTCCCTATGATCTGTACCCCCTCTGCTGAAGTCTTGCCACCATGATATTGGTAAAAATGTCTAGCAATATTTGTTGTATGATTTTTTTCGATACATGATGGTACAACATATGGACTGCACATTACAGATAGTGCATGTAACAATATACACCACATATCTGGTGTTAAAGTTATAACTGGCACACCTTTGGACATCCAGACCAATACCTTTTTAGCCTTGTATTCACCACATTCATTTTGTAACGCTCAACTAAGGTAACTGCACAGTGAGCTTTCCTGTGCACATCTTTTTCTTTACATATTTCAACAACCTTTTTGCACCAATTCTTTCCATCTTTTTCATCCTTCCTTTCTGGGTTGCCTGCTTCTTCATCTTCTTTGTCACCTTGGCTAGATGGTTCACACCATTCCCTTACCGTGATCATGGGTGTCACCCGTCTCCTTCTATTATTATACACTTTGATGATACACATCAGTTATACAAACAATTTTTTACTACTAGGACACGCTGGGGGAACCGGCATTTGTTCCCATTCTCTCATTGGTTCCCCTCTCCAGCTCCCAGGCGAGACTTTCCTGGCCGGTCTCGGGTACATGGTTTGACACAGCCCCCCACATTGATTCAAATGTGAGTATTGAGTAGGCACGGACAGTTATTATTTCTATTTATTTCCAATTTCCCCCATATGGGCAGTCACATTGCATTATGTATCTTCCCTATTCCCTTTCTTTTTAGAATTTGATGCATCGTGCTCCTGACAAGTGGGTATAAGCCCACGAAACGTGACAAGATTACTTCTGATGCATCCACTACATTTCAACTATTTTAGATAGTTTTACCATGCTGTTAGATTCCTACTGTGACCTTTTTCTACCCATCATATGGGGGACTGTATGTATGGAAAAATTCTCTGTAATATGTGCTGTATTGTTACATTATACTGATGGCATTATATATTTTTTAGCTTGTATGCAAATTACATTGTTTTAAAATGTTAACCATTGGTGTATCAATAAATGGTCTTTCTATACCCATTTAATCATATTTGGTTCCACCACATACACCTCACACAAAGTCCCAACCCTTATGCCTGCCACCATGATATTGGTTAAAATGTCTAGCAATATTTGTTGTATGATTTTTTTCGATACCTGATGGTACGACATATGGACTGCACCTTACAGATAGTGCATGTAACAATATACACCACATATCTGGTGTTAAAGTTATAGAAGGAGATTAGAAGGAGAACAAACCACATCACCTTTTGTAATATGTTTACAACAGACACAGCCTGTCACTCCACAAGTTGCCTTTAAAGTGCAACCAAGTAGTGGATGTGATTTAGGTAGGTCCGAAATAGCTAGGTGACAAAAGTTTCCTAATGTGGGAGCACGTCTGGAAACAAAGTTAATACCATCTTTAAGAATACCAGTACAAATGCGATCTTCAAACAGGATGGGCAGGTATCTGTGCACAATCTTCCTGATATCATTGAACTCCTCTCTAAAAGGCGTACTAATGGTTGGTCTGTTCTTAATAAACTGTCTCTTTTTTCCTACACAATCAGTATGCTGAGTTCTTCTTAAGGCCGCGTACACACGGTCGAACATGTCCGCTGAAACTGGTCCGCGGACCAGTTTCCGCAGACATGTCCGACCGTGTGTACGGCCTAGCAGACAGGTTTCCAGCGGAAAAAAGTTTCTTAGCATGCTAAGAAACTTGTCCGCTGGAAACATGTCCATCGGACATGTCCGATGGTTAGTACACCTAATCGGACATGTCCGTTGGTTATGACGTGTAACCAGCGTCCCGAAATCCCGCGCATGCGTCAAATTGATTCAACGCATGCGTGTAAGCATTGCACTTCCGTGTTTGAGAACGTCGGTGTCTTCTACGTCACCGCGTTCTCTGTCCGTGGGGATTTTGGTCTGATGGTGTGTACACACATCAGACCAAAAGCTCCCAGGAGACATGTCCGATGAAAACGGTCTGCGGACCGTTTTCATCGGACATGTCTCCTCGTGTGTACGGGGCCTAAGAGGTCTCCTCTATCTTTAGAAAGAGCAATTGACAGAGCCCTGTCAACCATATCTAAGATAACCCCTTTGAAAAAAGATAAAGGGACTGTACTTCCCTATCACAGGTGTGTTCACCATTACAGATACTACAAAACCCTGAGGAATTGACCAACAGGAATACCCCTAATAGTGTGCCGGGGATGACCAGATTTGGCCATCAACAGGGTATTCCCAGATAGGGGTTTTCTATAAAGGCTGGTGTGTATACGTGTATTAACACCACATAGATGGACATCAAGGAAATTGATTTCAATCCTATCACAATGTCCCATGAACTGGAGGTTCATGTCATTGTGATTAAGATATGTCAAAAAATCATCAAGATGGCCAAGGCTCACATCCACAATGAAAATCAGGTCATTAATGTAGCGATAAATCATTTTGATGGAGGATCTAAAAGGATTTACAGCACCAAAATGTATTTAAGTTTCCACCATTCCATATAGAGATTTGCTACTGATGGCAAAAACTTGGCTCCCATGGCTGCTCCGCATTTTTGGAGAAACCAGTCTCCATTAAAAGAAAAATAGTTATGAGTTAATTAATATTGCAAAGCATCAAAAATGAACAGTCTATATTCCAAACTAAGAGTGGTATCGTGTTTCCAAATAGAAACTGATGGCTACTAATGCTAGGCCATGGGGTATGCTGGAATATAGACTTGAAACATTGCAGGTTATCCACATAGAGTGGTTATCCTACACTGTGTCATCTGCGATGTTAAGGAGGTGGTTAGTATCTTTTAAATGGCTGGGGAGTTTGCACACCAGAGGCTGCAATATACCATCAAACAACTTTTCGTTTAGAGAAATAATGGGTCTCGCATATAGAGGATCGAGTCCCTTGTGGGTTTTCGGCAGGTGATGAAAAATGGACACTATGGGCGTATTCAGGAATTTAATTTACTGCAAGTTTGTTCTCATAAATACCAACGCTTCAAGGTGGGGTCACTTTTTAGCCTAAAGTAGGTGTCACCGTCAGAAAGTTGTCTGTCTGCTTCACTTCTATACATATCAGCACTCATGACCAGCACCAAACCCCCCTTGTCAGATTTTTTTATGACAATGGACGTCTTTCTCCAAACATTTAAGGGATTTTCTCTCTTTGTATGAAAGATTATTACGTTTAGTGCATATGTCCGCAGATAGTTGTAAAGCTAAAGCCATAAGATCTCTTTCTATTAGCTTCTGGAATGTATCCATCTCAGGACAACGTGTACTAATGGGATAAAAATCAGAACTTTTCTTAACCCAATCTGTAGATTTTCTAACAGAAACAATATGATCACAAACCGTTATGTTACTTTCATTACCTTCACTTAATAAATCCTCTAAATCTCCCAAAGCACACTGTTCAGTAAACGTAAGCTTGAAAGATTCATCGCTGGAACTGTGTGCAATGAGAGGCTCACTTGATTAACTTGATACAAAAACACCATCATCATTATAATAATGCTTTTTAATTGTTATATTCGTAATGAATTTGTTAATGTTCAAAATGGTCTCAAATATATTAAAATGTCTCTGTCGACAAAAACTGAGACCCTTGGAATGAAGCAAAGTCTCTTCCAGGTAGAGGATTTTTTCAGAAAGATTGAGGACATTACAAATACCTCCTTGGTCCTGTGGGGGGTAGTCCGAAATGGATAGCGATTGCCACCACCTCTTATCTCCTCGTCTATGGCCCCTTCTTGGTTTTTTTGTGCCCGATTTTGTGGTTTCTTGTAGTGTTTTCTTTTCTATGTCGCGTTTTTTGATTGGTTAGGTGTACTGTTGCCGTGGGACCGCCTGTTAACCTATGTGTAAGCCGTTGAATGATATGAATAAGAGATAACAACAGAATCTTCAATAAACTCAGCTTCGGTATCAGAGAGCTGACATGCTTGCCGGGGTTTGTATGGCCCCAATTCCATTGATGCTTCCAAACATACACTGTGTTTGTTTCCTAGTCTAGTTTGTCTCTTAACATTTTTTTTTTTTTGCCTCAATAATGTATTTTTCCAAATCTGTTTAATCTTTCATTTAAAACTTTGTCTAGGTCAGTGAAATCGGCAGTACTTTAGAATGGCTTGATATCCACCTAAAGGATCTAGATTTCATTTTTAAGTTTATCAGTCTCTTTCTCTTTAGACAAGATAATGATCTTCATGAGGGGGATGGAACAATCAGATAGTGTATCAGTCCATTTTTGTTTGTTAATCATCACAGAGTTCAAATGTGGGATTTTTTTTTCATATGAGGACTAGTGATGAGCCGAACGCCCCCCCGTTCGGTTCGCACCAGAACCTTCGAACGGACCGAACGAACGTTTGCGCGAACATTTAGAACCCCATTGACGTCTACAAGACTCGAACGTTCGAATTCAAAAGTGCTCATTTTAAAGCCTAATATGCAAGTTATTGTTGTAAAACGTCTTTGAGAACCTGGGTCTTGCCCCAGGGAACATGTATCAATGGAAAAAAAGTTTTAAAAACAGTCGTTTTTTCAGGAGCAGTGATTTTAATGATGCTTAAATAAAAAAATAAAAACATGAAAAATTCCTTTAAATATTGTACCTGCTGGGTGTCTATAGTATGCCTGTGAAAACGTCTTTGAGAACCCGGGTCTTGCCCCAGGGAACATGTATCAATGGAAAAAAAGTTTTAAAAACTTTTTTTTTTTCAGAAGTCCTAATAAAACGTTAGTTTTTAAAACTTTTTTTCCATTGATACATGTTCCAAGTCTTCTTGTTGTGTCTGAAGTTGGGATACAGTGTGTTTAAGTGCAGCGTTATCCTCTTTCAGTACATTTACATATTGTACTAGTTCAGTAAATACATTTTCCAGAGTATCGGTGTGTTCACGCAAATGAGCGATTTCACCCCTCAGCTCTTGCGTGATTTTCCCCATTTCCCTTGTGATATTGTATGTCAGGTTCTGTAGCAGAGCCTGCAGTTTTAAATCAAGAGCCTCCACTGTGACAGCTGAGGTGATGTCCACTAATGAGGGGAAGACCAGAACACACAAGCCTCCTGTGGCCACGAGAGTTTCTGTAGGCTCAAGTGGCTCATTCTGCATACTTAAGGCCGGGGATGCAGGCCTATACAGGAACCGATCCAGCGTGGAAGGAGGCAACAGTCTTCTGGAGGAGGAGATGGGTATTTCTGGCTCCGAATCTTCCCTGGGGAGTGTCCAAGGGTATTCAGAGGCAAGGCAGCTGACTCCCGTGCCTGCAGCTGCTGTGGAAGTGAAGCAGGATTTCTGGAAAGACGACGAAGATCGGAGCCACAGGATTACCCGTTTGCCATCTTCAAATGTATCACATTCCCCCGTTTTGTCATAAAATTCTTACAATTGGTGACAGGTTTTGACTGCAGGCAGGCCAGTTAAGCACCTGGACTCTTCAAGTACAAAGCCACACTTTTGTCATAGATGCAGTATGCAGTTTAGCATTGTCCTGATGAAATATGCAAGGCTTTCCCTTGATGAGATTTGAAATCACTGCATTCATTTTTTATGTAGATTTTACACAGAGTTGGGGTTGCATATATTTGGATTTGGGGTTGCATATATAGGTTTTATATATAGGTAGAACATAGCCTGGCATGGCAACAGCCTAGGCTATACAAGCAACACATGTATCCCTTGCTTAAAGTAATCAAAAAAACTTGAACCAGGAAAATCACAGTGATTGCTGATTTGTGACTGGTCCTTGGTGTAGGAAGCAATTTCATTTCTTCCCCCTATTTTCTTTTTAGATTTTATATCTATTTAAAGCCTGGTTTTGCTATAACGGTTCTGTTACACAAACTGTGAAATGTGCTCTTTTATTTTTGCCACCATCTGACGTCTCCAAGAGCCAAAAATAAATTGATGACATCAGTAAGAACTTGAGATCACAGTACATTTTACAGCTTCTTGCACATTTATTCTCACCATTCATGCATTATATATTTATTTATCATGAAAATTATATCTGTACTCTGCATTAGCATATCCTATCTGCATTCTTTATGCATGTCCTTATTTGCACTCCACCGAAAGGAGAACTTTGCTACATTGAAAGGGGAATGAGTGATTAGAACCAACTTGAAAACTTGCAGGGCAAGTCTCATTAAAGGCCTCTGCTTTAGGCCAGCCCTTGTTTCACCTGCCTCCCACAGATGACCTATGAGTCATTGGCTCTCCCTGCTTCATCATTATCAAATTATTTCAACCCCAAAGCCTTAGCTGAAAAATAACCTTGTTCTCTTTGATTGTAACCCAGAGTGCAAAAAGCCTTTTGTGTATATGTGTGAAATAGATAGAACTGATGTAAAGACCAAATGCAAAAGTACAATGGATAATTTGGAAGCTAGCAATTGTTAGCAGAAAGAAATAGAAGTCTCAGTTAAATGATATTTCAGTTTCTGCCTCTACTTTGGAGAATATAAAATAACAGCAGAAACTTATTCGATTTCAGAGCCCTGATATCAAGAAAGGAATACCAACAAAATACCAATGTGTAACATACAATGCAATGTGTAACACAATGGTGTAAAGCAGAAAGAATAATAAAAATCAGATACTCTTAAGCCCTGTACACACGATCGGTTTGTCCGATGAAAACGGACCGATGGACCGTTTTCATCGGATAAACTGATTGTGTGTGGGCCCCATCGGTTTGTTTTCCATCGGTGAAAAAAAATAGAACATGTTTTAAATTTTTTCTATGGATAAAAAAACGATAGAAAAAAAAACGATTGTCTGTGTGGAAGTCCATCGGTCAAAAATCCACGCATGCTCAGGATCAAGTCGATGCATGCTCGGAAGCATTGAACTTAATTTTTCTCAGCACGTTGTAGTGTTTTACGTCACCGTGTTTGGATTTTTGACAGATGGTGTGTAGGTAAGACCCCGTACACACGAGGAGACATGTCCGATGAAAACGGTCCGCGGACCGTTTTCATCGGACATGTCTCCTGGGAGCTTTTGGTCTGATGTGTGTACACACCATCAGACCAAAATCCCTGCAGACAGAGAACGCGGTGACGTAGAATACACCGACGTTCTCAAACACGGAAGTGCAATGCTTCCACGCATGCGTCAAATCAATTTGACGCATGCGCAGGATTTCAGGACGCTGGTTACACGTCATAACCAGCGGACATGTCCGATTAGGTGTACTAACCATCGGACATGTCTGACGGACATGTTTCCAGCGGACAAGTTTCTTAGCTTGCTAAGAAACTTTTGTCCGCTGGAAACCTGTCCGCTAGGCCGTACACACGGTCGGACATGTCCGCGGAAACTGGTCCGCGGACCAGTTTCAGCGGACATGTTCGACCGTGTGTACGCGGCCTAAGACTGATGAAAGTCAGCTTCATCGGATATCCAGTGAAAAAATCCATCGGATTAGATTTCATCAGATATCTGATCGTGTGTACAGGGCTTTAAAGTGTTACTAACCCCAAAACAACAGTAAAATCTGTCTGTATATGCAGAATAGCATGCTTGTCAGGGCCGCTGATGAAAATCGCAGGGCCCTGTACAGATTTCCTGACAGCACAACAAAATTATTAGCAGACACAAATACAACATAGACAAAAATAAAAGCAGAGAAGTGCCTCTAAGTACAGTAAAACTTTAGACCCCTTTCAAACTGACATGTTTTTCAGGCGGTTTAGTGCTAAAAATTGCGCTGCTAAAATCGTGCCCTGCAGTCTTCAGTGTGAAAGCCCGAAGGCTTTCACACTGAAGCGGTGCGCTAGCAGGACCACTACAAAGTCCTACTAGATGCATCTTTGGAGCGGTATAGGAGCGGGGTGTTAACCGACCCTATACCGCAACTTCCCATGGAAATCAATGGGAAACCGCGATAATGCGCCTCTGCAGAGGCGCATTGTGGGCGGTATTAACCCTTTTTCAGCCGCTAGCGGGGGTTAAAACCGAACTGTAAATACGATGGTATAGCGGCGCTAAAAATCACGCCGCGATACCGCCACCGCACCTCCACTGCCCCGTGTGAAAGGGGCCTTAAGCTCTGCGCCTAAACAAATACAACATAACTCACACAATTCCTGCTAAATCTAAAAGAGTTAATGAAAAAAAAAATTGAAGATGAGATGAAAAAAATATACAGGCTGGGCAGTTGGAGCTCTGGGATCAGAGAGACACAAGGAGGGGAGTTAGTGAGGGACGACTGTCTCTTTCTCAGCAGATAAAAGCTGACAGCAGGGAGAGGGGGAGAGATCAACTTTCAGCTGATGGAGGAAGAGTTCTGCAATTGTCGTCCATCACTAATCCTCCCTGTGCGGGCCCCCCTGTGTGCTCATGCCCCCTACAAGAGGACTGGTGGTCCCCCCTATCAGCAGCCCTGATGCTTGTTATTCTCACTGTGGAACTTAAGGGGTTAATCCTCTGCATTGTGTAAAAAGACTCTTTGATCCTCTATGCACACATCCTCCCCCTCCTGCAGGGTCTCTCTTGGCAAGGCCAGATAATACACAGTCAGAGTAGTAAAGCTGCACATGCTCAATTTGGTCTCTATTACTGGAGAGAATATTGAGAACTGAGCTTTTTCAGGTCACATGATATTGACATCACACATGTAGGCATGTATGCAGATTCTATATGACAGCCCAGTTCCTCCCACCTCCTCCATACACAGTAACTAAAAAAAAGAACACGGTTGGTGGGATTTCACATCTTGATTGATGGATAATCCGCCTCCCATAAAAGCATGAGGACACAGGCTGTAGTGGAACTCTTCTCCTACCCGAACACACAGCACTTGGGGAGACCTTGCAGCTTATCACGTGACATGGTGTACAGCTCAGCCAAAAAGGTATATAGTGACAGTATTTTAATGTAAAATGACTGTATTTTCTGGTGTATAAGACGACTGGGCGTATAAGACGACCCCCTAATTTTCCAGCTAAAAATTTGGTTTTGGGATATACTCGCCGTATAAGATGATCCCCTTCCTACTAGTCTGTCTGGAAGCTGAGGGGTAGCCGGAACAACCGCTGACAGGAAAAAACGCTGACAGGAACAGGCTTTATTCAGCTTTTTTAAATCTCATTGTGCCCATTACATGCCTCACTGTGCCATTACATGCCTCACTGTGCCCATTCCATTACATGCCTTGCTGTGCCATTACATGTCTCACTGTGCCATTACATGCCTTACTGTGCCATCACCATGCCTCACTGTGCCATCAACATGCCTCACTGTGCCATTACATGCCTCACTGTGCCATCAACATGCCTCAATGTGCCATCAACATGCCTCACTGTGCCATCAACATGCCTCACTGTGCCATCCCATGCCTCACTGTGCCATTCCATGCCTCACTGTGCCGTCAACATGCCTCACTGTGCCATACCTTATTCATGTACTGCGGGCGTCCATCATTCAAAAGCTGTGCCTCTTCCTCGTGCTGTTCCGTGATAGGTGCCTGTGTTCTGCCTATCACGGAGGTCCTCTCATCCAAAGCCGAGGATGAGAAGACATCCATGATAGGCGGAACACCGAACAGAGGCTCTGCTGGGAAACCAAGTGTTCCGCCTATCACGGAACACCACAAGGATAATAATGGATCCCCGAGGCAGGTACCGGCGTATAAGACGACCCCCAGGTTTTGAGGCAAGTTTTTAAGCCCAAAAGGTCGTCTTATACGCCAGAAAATACGGTAAGATTCATAAGCTGTGGGCACTGCAGGGGGGGTTGGGCAGATGAATTATTTTCATATTACTTGGTTTAGTAACACTTTAAGGTGTACGTTTAATAACCGGTGTTAATTCTTGCATTATCACCATTCTCTTAACACTCTCTAACACGCCCAATTTTTATACCTGCTCTGAGGCTGTTTAATAAACCGTGTTGTGTTAACTCCAGGTCTGTGATAAGTGGTGTTTGCTAGCAGCGTGTTAGCACTGTGTTAGAAAGTGAATGGAATGTGGGGAAGGTTTAACTATCTGCAAAGCTGCCATCCTGTGTGGGAAAATCTATGATACACATCCATATATATAATTTTTTTACTTCTCCCCTACCATCCTCCACCCTAAAGGATCAAGGTTTAATCCTCAGAACCGAGTTATGGGGTTAAAATATAACAAAAAAATATATATGCCACCCCACCCACTCCTAGATAACTGCAATCATCTCCAGACGCATTTGTTTTTCTCTTTTAGGATCGGTTCTTACCATGCCCACACAGGAATGAGCAGTGCGATTAACACGTGTTTCTGCGTGGTGCAATTTCAGCCTATTTATTTCACACAATGCCTGCACATGTATTACACAGAAATGTACTGTGCGTTCCTGCGGCGAGTGTCAATAGAAAGTTAAGCACACCCAAGGTTGAAAATACATTGTGTTTTCCCACAACGAATAAATGCGATCTGGTTTCAGTGTGGTTTAAAAAGTAATGCATGCACTACTTTTGGTGCAGTGTGGTGTGAATTTATGCAATTTAAAATGAATGGGCTTAAATCTCCAGTGGAGGGTCCCTTGAGGTCCCTCCACTGGCTGCCTGTACAGGACCGGGTGACATTCAAGACGCTCTGCTTCACCCACAAATGTATACAGGGGAACGCTCCCCAATACTTAAGCGAGAAAATAAAACCCTACGTCACCAAGCGCGTGCTCCGGTCAACCAACCAAAACCTTCTCCAAATTCCCAAATCCCGCTACAAATCGAAGGGAGAACGTAGATTTTCGGTCCAAGGACCACGGCTCTGGAATGCGCTACCCACTACCATCCGCTTGGAGGAAAACCATCGGGCATTTAGGAAAAAACTAAAGACCCACCTCTTCTGAAAGACCGGTACAACGCTGGATGCCAATCGCCTTGAGGAGATTAAGTTCGCATTTTTTGCGCTATACAAGTTACTCACTCACTAAATCGCACCGCACAGAACCACATGTGAATCGCACAGGAGCGCACAGCTCATTCCTGTGTGATTCATGTGTGGGTATTGTATGAACCGGCCCTAAATGACTTGATACACCCATCTACACAGTGGATGTATGTGGATGGGGGAGTCCTTTCCGCTGAGCTACTGGGAAATAGCCGTTGGGAAAACTGCGGTGAGAGCTTTGGCCGGGAATTCAGGCCATGTGTATGCTCCCATAGGGGAACTGCCGAGAAAAAGACCGCCGGGAATCGAGGCAGAAAAAAAGAAAACAAGGTTCCCGGCCAGCATACACACGGCCAGTTTTCCCAGCCAAAAGCTGTCATGGCAGTTTTCCCAGCGGGAAAACTGGTTGTGTGTAAGGCCACGTACACACGACTGAACATGTCTGCTGAAACTGGACATGTTCGGTCGTCTGTATGGCCGACCGGACAATTTTCCGGCGGATCGGACAGGTTTCCAGCGGACAAATGTTTCTTAGCATGCTAAGAAACATGTCCGCTGGAAGCCTGTCCGTCGGACATGTTCGCTCGTCTGTACGACTCATGTCCGCTCGGCCGAAAGCCCTCGCATGCGTCAAAGTGATTAGACGCATGCGTGGAAGCATTGACCTTCCAGGGTCGCGCACGTCGCCGCGCGGCCACATCACCGCGCTCGCTGTCCGCGGGAAATTTGGTCTGATGGTGTGTACAGCCATCAGACCAAAATCCACCAGCGGACATGTCCGATGAAAACGGTCCGCGGACATGTCCCGTCGTGTGTACGAGGCCTCAGAGGCATTAGTCTCTCTACTGCAGCCAAATCCAGTTCCTATAGTCTGGGCTTCCCTCTAATCACATTCTCATCACATTCCCTTACAGAGACCCCATATGTTTGGTCTACTACTGCTATTAGATGCCATGCTCTGTACTAATCATGCAATTATCAGAAACCTTATACAATTATGTTTATACTCATTTTTACCCTGACTGGGAACAGCCATAGATCATGCAGGCATTACTCTGTAATCAACTTTTTGTATCTATATTTTTTCTGGTGCATCCTGATAATTTACTGTGTAATGTAACTTGATACTCATATTATTATCACGTGCTACCATGCAGGGATCAAATCCCAATTTTTATGTATATTACATGTATTTACCAATGTTATGTACCAATAAATATATTTTCCACATTCATTTAGGTGCAGCTACGTGCTTCACGCAAAGTCCCAATCCCTCATCCCTTTTTTCTCCTCACAATGTTTAAAAAAAATAGGAGGCAAAAAAGTTCAGTGAACTAGTCCTGGCCTGTCAGCTCATATTTTGTGTAAGGTTTACAGATATTTGCTTGGATAAACTAAATCCTAACTAACTCAAATTTGGTGGGTAAGTTTGTTATTTTACCATAGCGTAAAAGTAAACAGCCTTTTCGATGGCTACATGCACTTAGTAAACAGGGTAAAAGTAAAAGCCAAACTATTTCTTGATAATTATCTTGAAAGGTCAAAAATAATTTATGGACATGTTATGCAGATTAGATAATATAAATTCATCCTTACTTCAGATATTATGGATCAAATGAATGTTGACCTTCAAAAGACCACAATTGACGTCAACTGTAGTTCATTCTTTTCTTATTCAAAGAATTAGATAATACAGGTTCTAATGTTTTTCTTACCAAGTTAAATATTAAAAACTATATATCTATTAGTTATTGCGACATTGTATTAATTTATTATTTACACATAATTTAAACGTTTTGGAACATCTATCATCTATCATGCAGTACCCTCCAGCAAAAAAACATCACAGATGTTATGATCTTTAAGGCAATGAAGGGTTGACCTTTTTTCAGTTTCATTTTACCAGAACTATATTACTGGTACAAGACGGGTGTCACAAAATAATTACAAGGACCAGAGCTAATATTCTGTAAAGTTGAAGAAGATATCTAAAGTGACTTGGAGATTTTCTATGGATGTCACTTGGATAGATCCTGTTGATGATGTTCTGGGCACTGCCAGCTAGGAAGAGACTTGGGCACAAATTCAAGATGTGCTAGGAGGATTATATCTCTGCAATAGAGAAGTCTTTTATAGTCAGTGGTAAAGCGTACGTCCAGTGAAAAGACGGTGCGAATTCTGGAATGGCATAATGAAGCCATTCCCATTTTGATTTCTTAGGGCAATCAAATAAAGCAAAACACAATTTTGTATGGAATATAACATCACCATGCTGGGAGCCCAATATCAAGTACATTTTACGTCGATAGAATGGCACGGGCAGACAGATTGGCGTACAGGTACGTCTATTAAAATCTGCCACCCAGCCTCGCGAGTGCGGCCACGGGTCCCGGGAACTCGATGTTCCTGGGAGTCCCGCGATTACGGTCGGCAAGGGCAGAACAGGGAAATACCTTTATAAACAAGGCATTCCCCTATTCTGCCTAGTGACACTGTCACTGATGACCGTTCCCCGTGATTGGGAGCGGACATCAGTGACGTGTCACCTGTAGCCACGCCCCCTAACAGTAAGAATCACTTCCTAGGGAACACTGAACCCCTGAAGTGCCATCTAGTGGGTAACCCCTTCACTGCCAGTGTCATTTTTACAGTAATCAGTGCATTTTTATAGCACTGATCGCTGTAAAAATTACAATGGTCCCAAAATGGTGTCAAAAGTGTCCAATGTGTCCGCCATAATGTCGCAGTCCCAATAAAAATCACTGATCGCAATAACTAAATACCATAAAACAGTCCCCTATTTTGAAGATGCTATAACTTTTGCGTATACCAATAAATAAACACTTATTGCGATTTTTTCTTACCAAAAATATGTAGAAGAATACATGGAATGGAAAGGGGGTAAATTCTGCGCTGATAGTGCAAAAAATTGATAAAGTGAAAAAAAGCTGCAACACAAAAAACATGTGATAATCATGTAATGAAGTGAATAAAAATATTATAGTTGCGCTAAATAATAAATCTGACTAAGTGCATGGATGAAGATATTGAAAATAGCAATCAAAAAAACGGAATACAATTTACTACTAGTGACAAATTACACTATTCATATAAGTATAACATTCACCATACATATGTGCAAAACAGCAAAAATAACTGTAAAATATATAAATACATCAGAAATGCTGAAAAAAGGCTATCTTATGTCTCAAAGAAATTTGTATAACCGTAGTAAGTGTCCGTGTATCAAATAAACAAAAAGTGTCCAAAAAAGAATATAAGTGACCACAGGTGAAAGGACAAACTCCACTATGTCCAAAGAAGAATGATCCAATTCCACCCGAGTGGCAAATTAGGAGTGCAGAAAACAGCTGTCCACCACCACCACACTGGATTCTTCCTCAGGTGCCACACAAAATAATAAGGGGGGACCCTTACCAGATATGTTGGACCTCAGATGGCAAGGTCAAATGCGCTTGTGCAGATATTTACCTCTGCAGGGTTAAAATGGTGAACCGGAATGTCCAAACCACCGAGCTCCTCAGGGTCTCCTCCTCTGGAGTTAACAATGGGGGTCCCGTAATGACGCTCTCATCTTTTTTACAAATGAACATCAAATGCTTGGTGCAATCATGACAAACAATCTCAGAACACTATGGGTTTTCCAAAGGGAGAGCACAGCAGAGGTCGTTTCCTTTCAGACACTCTGTCTCTCACTGACACCTGGACCAGATCTGTATCAAAGAGGAGACACAAAACACTGTTGCTCATGTGCTTTCCAAGTTTAATGTGAACTTGTAGCTGCAGCTAGAAGGAGCTCTAATGATTTCTTTTCTAGTGTGACTTCAGGAGACTGAAACCAACAAGTTCACATTAAACTTGGAAAGCACATGAGTAACAGTGTTTTTTGTCTCCTCTTTGATACAGATCTGGTCCAGGTGTCAGTGAGAGACACGGTGTCTGAAAGGAAATGACCTCTGCTGTGCTCTCCCTTAGGAAAACCCATAGTGTTCTGAGATTCGTTTGTCACGATTGCACCAAGTATTTCATGTTCATTTGTAAAAAAGATGAGAGCGTCATTACGGGACCCCCATTGTTAACTCCAGAGGAGGAGACCCTGAGGAGCTTGGTGGTTTGGACATTCCGGTTCACCATTTTAACCCCGCAGAGGTAAATATCTGCACAAGCGCATATGACCTTGCCATCTGAGGTCCAACATATCTGGTAAGGGTCCCCCCTTATTATTTTGTGTGGCACCTGAGGAAGAATCCAGTGTGGTGGTGGTGGACAGCTGCTTTACTCCCTGTTTTCTGCACTCCTAATTTGCCACTCGGGTGGAATTGGATCATTCTTCTTTGGACATAGTGGAGTTTGTCCTTTCACCTGTGGTCACTTACGGTATATTCTTTTTTGGACACTTGGTGTAAGGAAAGGACGGAGTGTCAGGGAAATGTCCGTAGTAGAAGTACTGGCAATCTTGCCAGTAGAAGAAATGGCCAGAGAAGAAGTACTGGCAATCTTGCCAGTAGAAGAAATGGCCATAGGAGAAGTACTGGCAATCTTGCCAGTAGATGAAATGGGAGCCATAGGCTCATCATGTGACAGGAAGATCCTTCCTGATGCCTATTTAAAGAGAGCTCTGACCATCAGGCAGTGCTGACTGGTCTTCAGCTTGTACCCTGATACCCTGAATCTTGCTGTTACCTTGCTGATCTCCTGTTGCTGAACCTGGCTTGCCCTGACCCCGTTCCTGAACTCTGTTATCCCCTGACTACTGGTTTCTGATCCTGGCTATTCACCTGACGCTGCTACCGCCTGCTGCTTGGTACCTCGCTGCCCGCCTTCCACTTGACCCGGCTTTCTGTATGACCCTGCATCTGCTTCCTGTGCTGAGCCCTGGCAACCCCCCAGTGTCTGCGACTTGCTCCTGCGACTTCCTGCAACTTCCTGCTACAAGTCTTCCAGGAACTACACCTCTTCTGATATCCAGTGTCGCTGCTCCCGCTGAGTGCCTCCTACTCATCCCGGCTCGCACCTCCCGCTACTGCTGTCGGAGTCTTCATCTGCAGGCACTCGTGTTCCTCCTGTCCCTCGGTGTCCTCTGTTTCATCTCCAGCGGTGCCAGGGCGGGAGATACAAGAGAGGCCGAGCTCGTCATCTCAGTCTCCCATCAGGTACGTGACACTTGGGCCCGGATTCACAAAGCACTTGCGCCGACGTAGAACAAGATACGCCGAAGTAAGTTCAAATGTGCGCCGTCGTATCTGTGCGCCGTACCCACAAACTAAGATAC
Source organism: Rana temporaria (assembly GCF_905171775.1). Taxonomy (NCBI): domain Eukaryota; kingdom Metazoa; phylum Chordata; class Amphibia; order Anura; family Ranidae; genus Rana; species Rana temporaria. Next base: position 33,911,660 of record NC_053499.1, on the reverse strand, counting down.
GCCTAAAAACAGGCTTAATCCCGCCAACGTAACTTGCCTACGCCGGCGTAGGGTGGGCCCAAATTTAGGCTGTACGCATGGTAGAGCTCCCATTGATCAGCCATTCAAATATGCAAATGAGAAAAATATGGCGATTCACGAACGGACGTGCGCCCGACGCAGGCTACGCGATGTGCGCATAAGTTGTACATCCGGCGTAAAGTTAAGCCCCATAAAGGAGGTGTAACCCAGCAGCAGACGTGCAAAGGTCTGCACCAGGGAACACAAGCCGGCATATTTTACGTAGTTTACGTTGGACGTGTGCCTGGCTGGGCGTAGGTTACGTTCATGGCATAGGCAGTGATCCGGCGTATCTTAGGCAGTTGTTCCGACGTGACTTTGAGCATACACAGGGGGATGCGTCCACGTCACGACTTATGCGCAGTTCATTAAACGTACTTGTCTGGCGCTCGGCCCATCCTGGGGTCACGCCTCATTTGCATGGGTTTGCATGGGTCAAGCCCACTTCCACCTACGCCACGCCAACGCAACGTTGGGAGCACCGGCTTCCTGAATTCCATGCTTGCCTCTCTGCACTGCATCGGCGTGGCGTACATGGGTTTGCACTACGGCGACATAATGTGCATCTGCTCTCTGTGAATCTGGGCCTTGTTGTTTATTTGATACACGGACACTTACTACGGTTATACAAATTTCTTTGAGATATAAGATAGCTTTTTTTCAGCATTTCTGATGTATTCATATATTTTACACTTATTTTTGCTGTTTTGCACATATGTATGGTGAATTTTATACTCATATGAATAGTGTAATTTGTCACTAGTAGTACATTGTATTCGGTTTTTTTGATTGCTATTTTCAATATCTTCATCCATGCACTTAGTCAGATTTATTATTTAGCGCAACTATAATATTTTTATCTATGTAGAAGAATACGCATCGACCTAAACTGTGGAAAAATAATGTTTTTTTAATATTTTTTTGGGGGGATATTTATTATAGCAAAAAGTAAAAAATATAATTTTTTTTCAAAATTGTCGCTCTTTTTTGTTTATAGCGCAAAAAATAAAAATTGCAGAGGTGATCAAATACCACCAAAAGAAAACTCTATTTGTTAAACTAGTAAAACTTTATATCTCAATATTTTTTTTATTTCTGTGTTCTTTAGCTGCTTGCCTGGAGTTCAGTTATAATATTTCATCTTGTCTATGGCCCCAATAGAGATTTTTCCTATCTGACAGAAATAGATGGAAAATCAGACACATGTACACATTTATTGAGTATTTGTTACAGAATTCTTTTTTTTTTTTTTTTTTTAGGGTTGTCCTTAAAACTGTTAGCTGCATTCACGTAGGGCGGCGTATGTTTCAGCCGGCGTAGCGTATCGTATTTACGCTACATCGCCGTAAGTCAGAGAGGCAAGTGCTGTATTCACAAAGCACTTGCCTCCTAAGTTAGTGTAAATGGGCCGGCTTAAGCGCGCCTAATTAAAATCGCGAAGAGGTGGGTGTGTTTTATGTACATAAACCATGACCCGACGTGATTGACGTTTTTAACGAACGGCGCATGCGCCGTCCATGGACATATCCCAGTGTGCACTGCTCCAAAGTACGCCGCAAATACTTATTGGTTTCGACGTGAACGTAAATTACGTCCAGCCCCATTCGACACGGGAATGACGTCCATACTTAACATTGGCTAGGCCAGCTTTTTGTTGGACTAACTTTACGCCTGAAAACGCCTGAAAACATTGTATCTTTACTGCGACGGGCAAGCGTACGTTTGTGAATAGGCGTATCTCGCTGATTTACACATTCTAGGCGTAAATCAGCGTTCACGCCCCTAGGGGCCGGCGGAACTAGACAGCTAAGATACGACAGCGCAGGCAGTCATATCTTAGCTACATTTAAGTGTATCTCAATTTGAGAATACACTTAAATGTACGACGGCGCAGATTCAGAGTTACGACGGCATATCTACTGGTACGCAGTCTTAACTCTTTCTGAATCTAGCTATGTATCTTTAAGGTTTATTATCGTTTGCATTTAGGCCGGTGAGATTTACCAGCTCTGTTTGTTTTAGCGGTCATTATGACTGGAATGTGATGGGACATCCAAACCTTTACAGTGGTATGAAAAGGAAATAGGAGACATACAGTATGTTCCAATGACAACTGCCCAAGAGGGGATTTCCCCTAATTTTGCACAGATTTGCTTTTATTTCATAAGTTATATCCATAACAGGAAGAGAAAGAAAATCTACTCAATGGGACCCAGGCAGCAAATAAAAAAAAAAAAAAAACTTCCCTTGCCCTATTTAAAACTTTAAAAAAATTGTCTATGAATATTTTTTACATATTTCCTGTTCTGAAAATCACCAGAAAATCTACTGTATACACGAATGGTTTTCAAAGGCCTTTCAACATAAACTGCTTTGAGAAGAACATAAGGCTAAAGTTCAGTGCATCTTTAAGGAAAGATTGCAAATAACATGACATGGTGAGATAAAAAGTCACTACTGAAAGTAAATGTTGTAGCTGAGGTAACACAAGGCCTTAGAAAAAGCTTGGCTCGCATGGCTCATTAAAGATTGTTGACACTTTTTAAGAGAAATAGAAAGTAAGGTGAGATTGCGTTGTTATCAGGAGAAACCTGGCATCATGCAATTAGCAATGTCATGATGTGCTTTACATATTTCCAACATTACTGACACTGAAGCAACACACGCTAATATTTTAGACATAAAAAATGCGTCATTTAAACTACGTTTCTCAAGAAATGCTCTGATGCAAAGAAATTAGAATTCTAGAAATTCTCTAGTTGTTAAAAAGTTTCATTAAATGATTACATGATGACTCTCAAATGGATGTTGGATGGCTATGTCCGTTTAGAGTGAAACAGTGAAACACAGACAAAGACATAAATAAAATATGACTGGTGACCGTTCAAAGGGGTTGTAAAGGTTTGTTTTTTATTTTCTAAATAGGTTCCTTTAAGCTAGTGCAGTGTTGGTTCACTTACCTTTTCCTTCGATTTCCCTTCTAAATGTTTTTTTCTTTGTCTGAATTTCTCACTTCCTGTTTCTCCTTGCCACCATCATCCGAGCGGTGTTTAGTCAGCAAGAACAGCTTCCTGAGGAACAGGAAGTGAGAAATTCAGACAAAGAAAACAAAGAAAAAAACATTTAGAAGGCAAATCAAAGAAAAAGGTAAGTGAACCAACAACGCACTAGCTTAAAGGAACCTATTTATAAAATAAAAACCCCTTTAATTTAAGGACCTGTAGGGATTTCTATTCTTTCAACACTATACAAAATTTAGAAAGAAATACATTTTGGTTGGAGGCCTACTAAAGCTTATCTATGAAAAGCAGTGAAAAAGTAGCGCAACCCCGAAAAAATATATAAATATATGCTGGATACCAAAGGACAAAGGTGAACAAAAGTTAGGTGAAATTAAAATTAAAAATAAATTCTGCAATAAAAGTACTAATATCAATCAAGGAGTTATTGCAATCTCAAGTGCTGATAGCTGGAGACATAAAAGTCCACTAATCAAACGAAAAATAGCTGGCTTCACAGGTAATATAGTTGAGTCTTCCAGGTAATACATGTACATCCGCATGCAGAGACACAAGATAAATTCGGGCAAGCTGGCCCCTTACCATGAAAGATGGATCTCTGTTAAGAGATCATACAGGCAAAAAAATGCAGATTCCATGGGTCACAGGAGTGCAGGAAAGGTGGATCCGTCCTCTTTAGTTCACAGGAACAATGGTGATCAGCTCAGCTCCACTCGTTTACAGCATCTTTCCAGCTATTTTTCATTTGATTAGTGGACATTTATGTCTCCAGCTATCAGCAGTTGAGATTGCAATAACTCCTTGATTGATATTAGTACTTTGATTGCAGAATTTATTTTTAATTTTAGTTTCACCTAACTTTTGTTCACCTTTGTCCTTTGGTATCCACCATATATTTATATATTTTTTGGGGGTTACGCTACTTTTTCACTGCTTTTTATCTTTAACCCATTGCTGTATATTCCAGCAAATTCCAAAATTGCAGCACCTTTTCAGAGTTTTCTCTGTCCCAATTCTCACTCTTTATATATATAATGTTTTAATTTATGAAAGACCATTTATGAGACCATATATATATATGTTAATCACTGATTGTGCTAAATGGGAATTTGTGGGATTTGTCCCCATTAACCCTCTCATTATCAGTTTTTTTCTGTTCACATTTGCAAATTGCAAACCATTTTAGGGAAGAGCAAGTTCACCATTGCTTTACATAAAGCTTATCTATAAGTATAGTTGTATGAAGCAAACCTGCTTTACCTTAATTACTTTAAAAAAAAAAACATTGAAAAGGCTATCCATTCCCTTTAAGAAGAGAGAAGCAAAACACAGCAATGGAAAAATCCACCAGAACAATATTTTCAGTAAGCTTTATCTCCAAAGATATCTGAACATTTCATCACGTTTATTTAATTCCTATTCACCCATTTATTTGAAATGTTTCTTATGGCAGAAAGCATTATCCCCTATCTACTAAAATACATTTTCTAAGCACCTGTTCTCACTTCATTCCAGCCTCTCTATTTTTACTCCTTTGATGTGTTGTAAGCTTTTGTTCCATGTAACTCAAACCTTTTATGCCTTTATTTTTCTCCTCACGGGTCCCATTCTTCCTTGTGTCTTTCATTTTTCGTGATGTATATCAGCATTCCTCAGCTATTATTTAATTTTAACTAAATCTCTTTATGGATGAAATGTAGCCTAAAAAACAAAAAAAGAGTATACATGTTTTAAACATGCTTGGGCTTATTAAAAAAAAAAAAAAAAAACGACTTTATTTTCCAAATGTGTGCAGCCTGATTTGTTATTATTGGAGAATTTACAGAAAATAAATTTTATTGGGATTTGGTATATGCTTCAGAGTAAAGCTGGGAACTTTTGGCCTGGGGGCTACTACAAGCAATGGGCCCTTTCATGGGAGGGACGGATTTTGGTGAGCTGAAAGTGCGCCATTGTGCCATAGTGAATGGTGGACATGGTAAAAGATGGGTGTTCCGAAGGGACATGGTTTATTGTGACACAGCTTTCACATCTTTCAGCATCAGCTTTCCTTGTGCCTCTCAATGTTTGGTCACTCAACACCTGATATTTGCAAATGTTACACAGATCCAGGATGGATTTTAAATGAAGACATACTTAATGAGTTGAACTCTGTAAAAATGATATGGGCTAAATAAAATACTGAAAGAGATACCAGGCAATCATGACAAAGAAACATAATTTGCCTTCGTAGAACAAGTGAACTCAACACATTTCACAGTTTTGCATTCCTCCAGCATTGTCTCACTTTGTGGTCTCTGCAATGGATTGCATACTATCTAATGTCCCGTACACGCGGTTTTCCCGTCGGAAAAAGTCATATGAGAGCTTTTGGTTGGGAATCCCAACTGTGTATATGCTCCACCTGACTTTTTCCAATGAAAAAACTGCTGGAAAAAGATAGAGAGCAGGTTCTCTATTTTCCCGTCTGGAAAAAAAATCAGAATTTCCAATCGTGTGTACAAGTCCCGACGTGCTAAATTCCGACGCATGCTCGGAAACAAATCAACGCATGCTCGGAAGCATAGAACTTAATTTTCTCAGCTTGTTGTTGTCTTTTACTTCATCACGTTCTTGGCAGTCAAAAGTTCACCAAACCTTTGTGTGACCGTGTGTATGCAAGGCAGGCTTGAGCAAAATTCTGTGTGTACAGGGCGCAGAGCCACACAATTGATACTGGAAGACTTCCCTTTGCCAGGTGATGTGATGTCTGGTTGGACCATGGGGAAGACTGCTATAGAACAACTATGTAAAAATGTTAATGATGCACTGTCTTAAACAACAAAACCTTCGACTTTAAAAATCACCCTGTAATCATAAATATCTGGGGCATCTATTGATGAATGTCACATCCAGATATACCAATACTATTTAAAGTGCAAATTATGTGCTAAAACCCAAATATTAACCACTTCAATACTGTGCACTTCCAACCACTTCCTACCCAGGACAATTTTCAGCTTTCAGTGCTGTCACACTTTGAATGACAATTATGTGATTCATGCAATGCTGTACCCCAACTAAATTAGGTGGCACTGGTGAGGTGGCACTGAGGGGCACTCATGATAAGGCACTAATATGCAGCACTGATGAGCACTGATAGGCGACACTGATAGGTGGCACTGATAGGTGGCACTGATAGACAGTTATGGGCAGCCCGTATGGGCACTTATAGGCAGCAATGATGGGCACTCATAAGTGGCACTGATAGATGGCACTGATAGGCAGCACTGATGAGGAGGCACTGACAGGCATCACTGATGGGCACTAAAAGTCAGCACTGATTGGCATCAATGATGGACACTGATTGGCACCACTAGTGGACACTGATTGGCATCACAGGTGGGCACAGGTGGGCATCACAGATGGGCATCACTGGGGCATTGGCAGGCATTGCTGATGGGACTGTACTGACCCACGCAGATCCCCCCTGTCAGGAGAGCTGTCTATCGGCTCGGCCTCTAGTCATGCCCTGTCAGCGCGAGTAGAGGAATGCCGATAACTGGAACTTCCTTTTTTCACTGTGATCAGCTGTGATTGGACACAGCTGATCACATGGTAAAGATCCTATGTCATAGGCTCTTTACTGTGATTGGAGATGCGGTGTGTCTGGGCAACACACCGTACCACCCATCGCCTCGCTGCGTGCTCCGGGGGAGTGTACAGCTGCTTGTTCTGAAGGATGTCATATGATGTCCAGTCAGGACAATGGAGCCCCCACCCAACCTATAGCAGAAAGGTGTTAAAGTGCAAACAATATAAAAAAAATCATATGATGCACTTTTTCTAAGGTGCAAAGTGCAGCCTTCTGTGATAAATAATTAGCAATTCATATATAAACAATACAATCCAAATAAAGTCCACCTGAGTGCAGAAAAAAAAATGACAATCCAAAGTTCATACAACTTTTTTATTTTATTTAACATCCTAGTTAAGTCCATCCAAGTTCAGGTGCTCCTGTGGGAAAATAACCATACATAAAGTGCATATGTGTCACCACTGTGCTCGTAGAGTCAAATGGGCCGCTAACCAGAGCATTAGATCCCACAATGGTGGTCATAAGTGCCTAAGGATATTCCCATCTTGAAAGCCACAGCTTGTTCCTGGATGGCTCCTAAGTGCCCGGATGGATTTCACCTTCTGACTTTTATGCCGCGTACACACGATCATTTTTCGGCATGAAAAAAAGGTAGTTTTTCAAAAATGTCATCTAAAATAATCGTGTGTGGGCTTCACATCATTTTTCAGGTTCTGAAAAACTACAAAAAAAAAATTCGAACATGCTGCATTTTTTAACGTCGTTTTAAACAATGTCGTTTTTTTCGGGTTGTAAAAAATTATCGTGTGTGGGCTAAAACAACGTAAAAAACCCGCGCATGCTCAGAAGCAAGTTATGAGACGGGAGCACTCGTTCTGGTAAAACTACCGTTCATATTTGAGTAAGCACATTCATCACGCTGTAACAGACAGAAAAGCGTGAATCGTCTTTTACTAACACGGAATCAGCTAAAGCAGCCCAAAGGCGAATGGAACTTCCCCTTTAGAGTGCCGTCGTACATGTTGTACGTCACCACGCTTTGCTAGATCATTTTTAAAAAACGATGGTGTGTAGGCATGCTAAAAAACAACGTTTTTTTTCATGCTGAAAAATGATCGTGTGTACGCGGCATCACAGTTGCATGTATTAAAAATAAGGAAAGAGGACTCATAGTGCTATACTGCTTAACCACTTCCCGACCTCCTCATGTACATTTACGTCGGCAGAATGGCACGGACAGGCACATCAACGTACCTGTACGTGCCTGCCTAGACGTGGGTGGGGGGTCCGATCGGGACCCCCCCGGTACATGCGGAGGTCGGGTCCGCTCGGGGAGCGATCCGGGACGACGGCGCGGCTATTTGTTTTTAGCCGCTCCGTCGCGATCGCTCCCCGGAGCTGAAGAACGGGGAGAGCCGTATGTAAACACGGCTTCCCCGTGCTTCACTGTGGCGGCGCATCGATCGAGTGATCCCTTTTATAGGGGAGACTCGATCGATGATGTCAATCCTACAGCCACACCCCCCTACACTAGTAAACACATACACAGTGATCCCTAAATGTTACAGCGCCCCCTGTGTTTAACTCCCAAACTGCAACTGTCATTTTCACAATAAAGAATGCAATTTAAATGCATTTTTTGCTGTGAAAATGACAATGGTCCCAAAAATGTGTCAAAATTGTCCGAAGTGTCCGCCATAATGTCGCAGTCACGAAAAAAAAAATTCTGATCGCCGCCATTACTAGTAAAAAAAATAAGAAAAATAAAAATGCAAAAAAACTATCCCCTATTTTGTAAACGCTATACATTTTGCGCAAACCAACCGATAAACGATTATTGCGATTTTTTTTACCAAAAATAGGTAGAAGAATACGTATCGGCCTAAACTGAGGAAAAAAAATGTTATATATGTTTTTGGGGGATATTTATTACAGCAAAAAGTAAAAAATATTGCATTTTTTTCAAAATTGTCGCTCTATTTTTGTTTATAGCGCAAAAAATAAAAACCGCAGAGGTGATCAAATACCACCAAAAGAAAGCTCTATTTGTGGGGAAAAAAGGACGCCAATTTTGTTTGGGAGCCACATCGCACGACCGCGCAATTGTCTGTTAAAGCGACGCAGTCCCGAACTGTAAAAACCCCTTGGGTCTTTAGCCAGCATATTGGTCCGGGGCTTAAGTGGTTAAATCAAGCATGTAATACAAAGTCTTGCACTTACAGAGATATCAAGTAAAACAGGCAAACAATTTCATATAAGCACGGCCATGATGAGTAAAGATCAGTCCGTGCATGTTTACATCACAGCGCTAGCTCCACCCGATGCGTTTCCCCTTGGAATGCGTCATGTGAGAATGGACCATGAGTTGTAACTGACAACAGGAAAAGACCCTCTAAGGGCACTAAACAAACATCAATTAGATAAAAAATGCAATTCAAAATTAAAAATGATTAAATTGTATAGGACACTCAGAGCATCCGGCAAATATAGTGTAGGTACAAATAAATCAAAGAAGGCAATGACACCCGAGTTGTCACTGAATGCGGGAACCACTTTGATTAATGTCCGGATAGGGGAGCATCACCATTCAGGGCCACCAGCCCAACATAAATTATTTCTACTGGGCCAGCTAGATATTCCAGATCAGGAGCGGACTGACAACTCAGGGGGCCCCCGGGCAATAGGAGATTATGGGGCCCCTGGGCTTACAGATGGCCAACACGCCAGGGGGCAGTGCAGAGGCAGGGCAGCTAAAATCTCAGGATTTTCACAAAAAAAGCATGTCGTTTTCGGACATATCAAGGATAGATGTAAAAAAAAAAACACAGATTTTTACATACTGTCCCTGGTATTATTGAGCCTGGCAACCCTGATGGGGCCCCCTAGTGGCATGGGGCTAAGTCAGCTTAATGTAATGTCGGAATTTCTTTTTAGGGTGAACCCCCGCTTTAAGCTAGTTAATTGTTGGTTCACTTACCTTTCCCTTCTAAATGTTTTTTTTCTTTGTCCGAATTTCTCACTTCCTGTTTCTCCTTAGCAAGCTTGCCCCCATCATCCGAGACGTTCTTGCTGGGGGTTAGTCAGCCAGAAAAGCTTACTGAGGAGGAACAGGAAGTGAGAAATTCAGACAAAGAAAACAAAGAAATCAATAGAGACTTGCTGTCTCTAGGCATGAAAATCTGAACAGTACCCCTGTCTCTTTAACAATTTTTTTTTTTTGTTCAGAATTTACCTGGTGGAAGTAAATGTAATATTCTTATATTTTGAATCATAGTCATATGTAATTTCACAGAAACTTGCACCACAAAAAAACACAATAGAGTTGGCCCTCAAATGTAGGCTATAATAACTTGAAAACAGCTATTTATTTTTGACTGGCATCTGCAGAAGCACCTTGATCCAGCTTGCGCTCCTTGCTTAGTAGTGGTGGGACTCATGCTACTGTAGCAGTTACCACATCACTTATTTCATATGAAACAACCATAAAGCTTTGAGGTTTAAGAACATTTTGCTGCAGATGCATCACACTGACCGGCCATCTTTCTGCTCAAAGCTATTACATCACATTTTCATAGCGCTGGTCAAATTACAGAAGCGTATTGGAAGCACAAAAACAAACAGTGTGAAGTTTGATGCGGCACTATATCAGCTAAATTGCCCAGCAATATCTTTTGATGACCACATTATGCATCTAATCACATCAGGCCGGCAAGCCTTGGAATGTAACTGGGACCACCCACGGCTTAACAGGGTGACTTATGTCTGTGGAGGCCTTACAGATCCTGCAGTTATTGCCTCTAATGTCTACAGGAAACTGTACATGGTGTCTGTGGGCTTGATTTATTAAAGCTAACAAAAAGGTTAGTTGATGTAATTTATGTCTGGAAGAGATCGTAACGATGTACCTAAAAATCATCACAACCACTGCCTTATGAGATGTCCTAATAATCCGAGAGGCACATTAATTAATTTTTTTCCTTTTTTTTTTTTTTTGCCATACTAAAAATGCGAATCGCCCACTTGTATTACTTTGCAAACACTAAAAGTTAAAGTATTAAAAAAGGTTACACAACAAAAAAGTATACTTCAGATTAACCCTTCATCTGAATAAAGATAATATGACTCATTGCCCTGAAACTCTTTAGCTTACTGATAAATGATCTGCATGCATTATACATCAAACACTAGAATTGGACTACCTTTGAAAATATCTACAAAGATTCTTGTTAGTTTAGTTTGTATACCAGCCCATTGAAATACAGTGATAACGCTAATTAATGGAGCTTCTGATTCCCTCTTAATTGCTTCAAAATAAGTTTGTGAAATTTTGATCATCTGGATATAGATGCAGGAATGCTCCCAAGGTTAGTTTGTACCCTAGAGTTTAGTGCTAGTTTTAACGCTTTAATGGTTAGTGGCAAAGAGGTAAACCAGTAAGAACTTAAAGTAACTATGCAATAATATACACTTTACTGTAACCTATACAACTATTGCATATATGTATTAATTTGTAAACCCCTATAATTAGCTAGTCTATCGAGAGAATGCTAGGCCTAATGATATAATAAATCAAAAATGGCGATAAGCACTAAAGAAAATCCTTGTGGAGGATATCTCTGCATTTAGGACAGTTCACCTCTTTTATATTTTGTTCTTTTTACACAGACACTCCTACAGTGACTTCACGTCACTCAATGGTTCATCACTAGACATGTGCACAGAAAAAAAAATAGGTTTTTTTTGTTCTGTTTCGTATCGTTCCGTAGGTTCGTTTCCGTTCGTTTTTTGTAAGACGCCCGTTTTCCTGTTCGTTCACGTTCGTTTTTCGTACGACGAGATTTTTTCGTATTCCGATCGTTTCGTATTTTCGTTACCGTTTTATTTTCATACATGCGGGATGGTTCGTTATTCTGTTTAATTCATGTTCGTTACTTGTTAGACAATAATTTTCGTGAATTTTCGTCAATGATTTGCATTCTGTGTTTTGGATTCCTTTTTCTGTTCGTGTTTTCGGTCGTGTGTTCGTGTGACATCTATGACAATTTGTTGTGGATGTCATGTGGGCATGCGACTGAAGATACGAACAGAAAAAGGATTTTCGTCATTTTGTACTTTCGTAAATATATCGCTGGATTTGCGGCACTTTCAACACGCGGCTCATCCATATTAACGATTGTTAAGCTCCATACACTTGGTCAGACTTTTTTAACAACAAACATAAAAACAATTGTTTTCCGTTCGTTCTCAGAAAATTTGTTTGTTTTTAAACTCCATCAGAAAACCATTTTTGGGTTCAAAAGTCTGGCCAACTGATCTCCCTTCAGATGAAAATCCACAGAAAAGTTTATTTGGCTTTACTGTACTACTCAGCACAAAAGAGAAGCTGCTTTACTAACTCCTGTACACTCACTGCCCATTCAAAAAAACTAAAATTACATCTGTGGCAAGGGATTTGCATTCTGTGTTTTGGGTCGTTTTTCTTTTGGTGTTTTCGGTCGTGTGTTCGTGTGACATCTGTGGCAAAAGATTTGCATTCTGTTGAATCCAAAATACAAACAGAAAAAAGTAATTCAAAATACAGGGTGCGGGTCTTTTGTTGATGTCGTGTAAGCATACGACTGAGGGTGCGAACAGAGAAGGGATTCAAACAAGATACAGAGTGAAAATCTTTTGTTGTGGATGTCGTGTGAACATACGGCTGAGGATACGAGCAGAGAGGGGATTCAAACAAAATACAGAATGCAAATCTTTTGTTGTAGGTGTCATGTGGACATGCGGCTGAGGATACGAGCAGAGCAGAGAGGGGATTCAAACAGGATACAGAATGCAAATCTTTTGTTATAGATGTAATTTTCGTTCTTTTGCCGTTTTCGTTTTGTCGTATTTTCGTCAGATCGTTCGTTCGTATTTGCGGTTGTTCGTTATGCGGCTCATTCGTAATCCCGTCGTTTTCGTATTTTGGTGCTTTAATTTTTTCGTATGTACACATTATTCTGCGGGTACGAAAATTAACATTTTCGGACGAAAATAACATTCGTACGAACGGGAATGCACATATCTATTCATCACTTTATAGTATTTTGTGTCACCCTATACATTTATATTTTGTATCTATATGGGATCCCTCACAGGGATTTTCTTTAGCGCTTATCACCATTTTGAATTTATTCCTATTATTGTGTACAGTGAACACTATCAGATACTGCAGCTTTAGAACACATTATTATTGACCTTGTTCACATTCTTTTACTCACCAGTAGCACACAAGCTTTCTCATTTATCCCTAATGATATAATGTTAGCTATGAAGACAGACACATCTGTTTAGTAAAACAATCGTATTTATTTCCCAAGAAAGTAGAAATATTCACACACTACACACAGCAGATATCTACAAAGCATATAACAACAACAACAAAACATCACAGATTCTTAACACATCCTCTAGATAGACTCCTTGTTGGCTGGACTCAGATGTTAAAGAGAGCTATGGGCCGCATGGTATAGGCCCCAGCCAGGATTTCACGAGGCTCTCACCAGCAGGTCAGGAGCAAAGGAGACCAAACTCTTTTTCTTTGTGTACTTTTTACTCAAAACATTCACACCCACCCGTAACCAACCCAACCTGCATCCTGTCCAATGAGTATTGCCAAGCAATAGTCCTTGTAATATATTATAGTGGCCACTAGGGGCAGAATTTTAAGCTTGCTTGCAGAGTATTGCCAGCAACAGACATTCCGGTGCCAGGCATTCAGCTGCCTATACCAACCAGGGAAATACCTTTATACTTTTAGCCATGGAACTGCAAGTATCGACATGGCTGATCTTTGGGAATAGAAAACAGATATGTAGAAACTCCAGAAATAGGACATTAATGTTGCCTTCCAACAGAACTGAAGTCATATAGCTATTTGTGTACTGAATTGCTAAACACTTCCTAGGCCTTAAAGTGACTTTGTAGTGGAAATAGAATGGGAGTTGCCATGTATGACTTCTCCTTTCAGAATATTAGTTCTCTGTCCAATTTTAGATGGCAAAGCTTTCCAAGTATTTGACCTAGAACGAATATAGCAATAGGGAATTCTCATGCTTTTCTTATGCTATTCCAAAAGGGTAAACTTGAAAAAGTTCTACTGAGGTCCCGTACAGACGACCGAACATGTCTGCTGAAACTGGTCCGCGGACCAGTTTCAGCAGACATGTTCGGTCGTGTGTAGGCCCGAGCGGGCAGGATTCCAGCAAACATTTGCCCGCCGGGCCTTTTCCCAGCGGGCAAATATTTCCGGACTTGTTTTAAAACAGCCCGCTGGAATCCTGTCCCCTCGGACATGTTCGGTCGTCTGTACAGACCTACAGTACATGTCCGAGCGCCCGCCATCCCTCGCATGCGTCTAATTACTTTGACGCATGCGTGGAAGCATTTAACTGGCAGGGCCACCCACGTCGCCGCGTCATCGTCGCGGCGACGGCGCGGACACGCCCCGCGTATTGTTTACGCGCGGATTTCTGTATGATGGTGAGTACAGCCACCATACAGAAATCCCCGGGCATACATGTACGGTGAAAACGGTCCGGCCGACCGGTTTCATCGTACATGTATGCTCGTCTGTACGCGGCCAGGGAGCTGTCGGGGTGTTCATATATGAGGAAAAACAACAAAGACATCAAAACCTGACTAAGCTCAAACTTGTACACACTATGTGCTGTATCCATAAGTAGATGTAACAGGACCCAGTGATCTGACATATGTATAAAAATATAGAACTTTGCTTTATTGGACGCAAATATTTGAACAATAAAATCATAATTGGCCAATTATTAAAAAAACACACACAACCATGGCAGCGGCAGGGAAGTTGTATGAACATATTGTAAGAGAATAAAAGGGGAAAACAAAGGTTTTAGCACATGTTCATAAATGTATGTGCCCCAGTGGAAGGGGGGGGGGGGGTACAATCTATATCAAAGTAAAGTGATATGGCTCATGGCTAAATGTTACTGAAGGTTCTCTTGGTAAGTTGTGTTCTATGACTGATTTGAAGTTGGACTTTATACAAAGTCCAATAACCTCTTCAGCCCCAGAAGGTTTCCCCCCCCCCCCTTCATAAACCAGGCCATTTTTTGCAATATGGCACTTCGTTAATTTGACTGACAACTGCATGATCGTTCGACGCGGTACCCAAATAAATTATTATTTTTTTTCCTACAAATATAGCTTTCTTTTGGTGGTATTTGATTACCTCTGTGGTTTTTATTATTTGCACTATAAACAAAAAAGACAGACAATGAAAAAAAAAAACATTTTTAAGTTATGCTATAAAATATTTTAAAATAATTCCCAATAAAAAATGTAAAAATGTAGTAACGGCGGCGATCAGTGGTTTTTAGCAGGTGGTGGACATATATGACACTAAGTGACCCTTTTATGTGGGGGATGTCTATAAATATACCTAAAATGGCCACTTTTGGCACCAGAAGCGGCCATTGTAGGTATATTTATAGACAGAGTGACAGTTGTCTCTGAAGCAGCTGGCGTGGCCGGCGAAACCGGTCAGGCTTCCAGCTTGGTCTCATGCAGCCGGCCTCTGGGATACCTCTTCCCCTACCTCCTCCATTCCTTTAAGGGACTGATATTCTCTTTGGATATGGACTCATATACCTTTAATGCTACAAACACAGCTTGGACTCTCCAAGATCCACATGAATGGCTAAGTACATTTCCTTTACTTGAGTGTTAAATGGCTTTTTGTTTCTGTTCAAATTATATTGATGGCACCCACACTGGGCATTGACAAACACATATTACACAGTTTAAGTTTTCCTATGTGATTTTTTTGCCAAATAAAGGGAGGACAGTAGATGCCTTGCTATAAACTACAAGAGTACTATATGTGATGAGAAGGACAACCCTCCCTGGGAGTTTCACAGTTGTATCTGAGGCTAATTATATAAGCCACTATTTCACTCTCATTCCAAGCTGGGTACATAAGGACTGATCCTATATGGAATAGGTATGTGCAAAGCATCTTTTCTGTGAAGTTTCCTGAGGGCTTTAGAACGGGGTATTGCCCTGAGATGAGCAGTAGCTGCTGCTTGAAATAGGGAGATGGGATTGTGCCTGCAGTTTGTCTCGCCACGAGAGGTGCCCGGGAGTTGCGGTGGTGTGCAGAGGCCACGGCGCCATCTTGAAAGAACGGTGTGCTCACTGACAGAAATAATGTCAGCTTGCGATGGCTTTTGCCAGATCTTCTTTTGCATATGATGGTCCCTTCAGACAGCGGAAGGTTTAGGGATCCAGGAGATGTCCAGAACGCAGTCCCTTGTCGCTGCAGAGAGGCTGGTTAGGCTGGTGGTGATTTCTCTCTTTCAATCCTGCTTAGACAGTCCCTCTTTTCCTTCCTTACAAGGGATGGGGGTGCTCTATGGTACAGTCTGATCCCACCAGGCTTCCAAATAACACCTCACTCCTTCTCAGGGAAAAAGTTCCCATCTCTGAGGCAAGGTGCTGTGATGACCAGTCTGTCTGAGGTCTCACCCGATTGTGGCCAGCTATGGCACGGTTCAGCCAGCAGTCCAGTCTCTTCGTTCAGTCAGCGGTGGGGTGTTTCTCTGCAGCAGGGACTGGAGCACTTGTCAGGATAGAAGGAAGAATGAATGGGGCAAACTATCATCAAATTATTGAATAAAATCTGCTGCCCTCTACCAGAAAGTTGTCAATGGGAAGAAGATTTACCTTCCCACATGACAATGACCCAAAGCACACAGTAAAAATGACCACAGGAGAGAAAGATGAATGCCTTGCATGGCCTAGTCAGAGCCCAGACTTAAACCCCCATTGAAAATCTGTTGAATGACTTGAAGACTGCAGTCCACAAAACGATCACCATCAAATTTAACTGAACTTGAGCAGTCCTGCAAAGAAGAGTGGGCAAATATTGCAAAGTCTAGACACGCAATGTTAGTAGTCATATCCCAACAGACTAATGACTGTAATTAAAGTAAAATGTGGTTTAACAAAATACTTATATACGAGGGATGATTCTTTTTCCAACTCACTGTTATAAGTTGAACTGGTAAATACAGCTGGATAAAACAAAAACGGTGTCTGTATTTATTCCTGTCTGCAAACGAAATGTGATTATTTTAAAGGGGGTGTATTATTATCCACTATTATATATATTTATTCCATTATTAGATCTTTTCTAAAAAATAAATAAAAATTTAGCTTTTGATGTAAACAGGTAAAGTATATAAAGGTAGGACCTTTAAATATGTGCATAAATATGTTTTCCTGTGCTTTGGAATGGCATCCCTTTTAAATCCTATCAGCTGACCAAAATCATACTTACCCATTCCTGATCACAACCACAGCCAAATCACATTTCCTCATCGCCAATTGAAAATGAATGGCTTTCCGCTTAGACCTGAAGAGCTACGAGATAAATTACCATCTATTAATTTTAAAATGTCATATTTAGCCCATGACACAAACATTAAATAGCAGATCAAAGCGGGAATTGGATATCACTTGCTGTATAAACCAGTCATTTCTAAATGTGGAAAAAAAAAGAACGTTTTATATTATCACAGCCCATGGAAACACTAAAGGAATATAGTGCAGAGGGCTTTGAACATTTACCTAGCTATACAAATTTAGGAGATAGCGAGAAATATGGACATTCAATTATCCCAACGCTTTTTTTTTTTTTTTAACTTCAGGATAATTGGCTAAATTGCATGAAAATGGCATTTAGCAAATGTCACAGCCCTTGTTAAATATAATGAGCTTCAGAAGCAGCATTGTATTGCACACTGATGGTACAGTACTTACAATGTTTCAACTTTATTTCAATACGCTCACTTGTAAATAATTCTATGACTGATTTTAGAGCCTATGACGGTTGTATTGAATCCAGCTACCTCCTTGGTCTATGGCGCAGCTTGCAGCCATACCTTCAAAGGCCTGTCTTAGTCTAAAATTAACAAATGTCGAGCAAAGCAATTGTTTTGAGAACAAATTAATGATCTTCAGAAGAGGCATAAGAAAAAAGGTGCAGGGCCTAGGGGAAAAATGGGAAGGCCAACTCCACTAAGAACTGATATTTTACTTTGGCGTCGCTGCTGGCAAGTTGAGTCACTTACTGGTTCCTAATATCCTCCAAATTCTTCAGTGGAGAAATGTCCAACCATAATTCCAGGATTTTACTCTAAAGCTGAACTCCAGGCAGAGATAAAAGACACACATGTATGTGACTCTATATTAATTAAAGTGGAAGTTGTGACAGACTCACCCGGGACATCCCCGGACCCTCTTATGTCTAAAATCATCCTATGTCCACTAGGGGCATATGATGACTGAGAAATGATATCTTGGACTACCTGAGATGGGATTATTATGTAATTATTATCCACAATATATTGCAGTATATCTGTAAAGAACTATTTACTGTTTGTTGATTCTGAACTCAACGGGTTAATTGTAAGAGTGACTCATTCATACTGTTAGGACATATACTGTTAGATGCTAATGTCCTCACCTCCAGCCATCTGTCTGTTCTCTGTGCTAATTGACCCTGCTATTGTGTGAAGATGTCCTGTGTTTACACGTATGATAATGTGTATTGTATAGCAGGAGACGTGACGTCTACTCTGAAAGGTCATATCTGAGTCGCCTAGTCTGGGTAAATGATTAGTTAATTAGCTCATGTTAATTTATGTTCTGTTTTCCTCCTCTTTAAACTGTATATAAGGTTGTATTCTTGGTTCTATTAAACACTCCATTATCGGCAGACAAACAAGTATCGTCTCGTTGTGTGCATGAGAGCAGCTGGAATATCTGATATCTATATCTAGACTGATAGGAAATGGTATATGATGGAAGCACTCAAGCGGAGTGTGGGACGTTCCGTTACAGAAGTAAACCCTCCTATTGTTTTCAGCCAAGGAAGCTGCCATCCTGGCCTCTGTTTAATCCGCAACCATAGATGTGCGCGAGGGGCGTGCCAGGTGTGCCTGGGCACACCCTAATCCTGGGGTTGGCAACCTGTCGATGGTGGGCAGGTGAGAGGTAAACCGCAATCCTTCCTTGCCAGTCCTCAGAACCTGGACAGGAGAGGCGGCGGGGGTGGAATTTAGAGGCACCGATCTGTGTTTTCCTCCTGCAGCAGCTGTAAGTAGGCTTCTCCTCCTCTTCCTTTTGTCAACATTCAGCTGCCGCAGGAGGGAAATATAAGAAATCTGTACTAATATATGCCACCCCTCCTTTCCCTGTTCCTCTTCCTTCTGTTGCCCGGGTCCCCCCATGTGCTCCCTTGCTCCCCCTTTCTCCCATTGTTTCAGGATGGAGAGCGGGAAAGAGGCCGGTAAACATGTCAAACGCATATGTGTCGGAGCTTTGTGGTGCGCACACCTATGTCTACAACTGCCACGATGCTGCACTTGATATAAGAATTTTGCACATCTGGGCAAGCCAATCGGTTGTGCTTCAGAGCAAAAGCAAGGAGCATGCTGAAAGTAGGAGAGAGCAGAGTGACAGAGAGATACTTTTATTAGTCTCCTGCTCAGCCTTTTATTGTCCAATTAGGGTGGGGATGAAGACTTGTAAGTTTTACTGAACTGCAGCAGAGAATAATCAGGACTTTTTTACTGTTGGACACATGGCAAAATTAATTAATCCCAGGACTGGATGGACAGAAATGCAAATTCTTTGGCAGGTAAAGCAGCTGCAATACATATATTTAATCTGTGCATTTAGCCATTTACAAAAAACAATAAACACATAGGCATAGATTAGGCCCAGCTCCCGTGAGCTGGCATCCCTCACCCCATTCATCTAGTATAGGTGTGTGTATAGGGGGGGGTTTTCAGGGTTGGGTTTTTTGCGATGGGTGGGTTAAGGGAGTCCTATGCTCAGTGGGAAGGGGCTTTTCCTGGCTTCTAGGGGGGCCATTTTGGTGTCATAAGCTGATATTTTTATCTTTTAATAATTACATTTGTTAGGTAACTCTTACTGGGTGTGTTATATCTCTTGTTTTTTGTGTTTATTGTTTAATTATATCTGATTTCTGATACACCCTCCTAGTATTACTAGGTGTGTCCTACACTTTTCATTTTAGCAGGATTCCCATATGTCTATATTTGTTGGTATTTAGCCATTTACTTGAAGTTCAGGGATAGGTGAGCGGTTCAGGCTGAACCTAAGTTTGAGCCCTGGTTCACACTGGGTACGATTTGGAACGATTTGAGATGCGATTTGACATGTCGGCAATTGTCGGCAATGGCACTGTCCCAATCAGTGCGACGACGCATCTGCGATTTCAAAAAGTAGTTCCTGTACTACTTTTTGCGATTTCGGGCCGCGATTAACATTAAATTGCGGCCGAAATCGCGGCAAAATCGCGGCCGCGAAATCGCGGTAAAATCGCGGTAAAATTTACCGCGATTTTGAATTTGCAGCAGGGTGAACCTAGGCTGACGCAAACATCGCCCATTTGGTGGGATGTTGCGCCGAGCGCACAGTAAATAGGTTGTAAAGGAGCGACTGCCGTGTCCTTAACAACGGATGAGTCATCAGCTGTCAGCATGCTTCTTCGCTGACAGCGGAATGAAAAATCATTGCAAAACTAAAAATTGGCAATAGCAAAAAAAGGCGCTAGGTCCCCCCTATTCATACCAGGCCCTTTCAAAAAGGGCCTATATGTATACCATGGAACGAAAGACCAGTCACCCAATGACTTTGTTTACAGGGGTGGCAAGGGGGTGATAAAAACAGGCTGTCAACCTGGTTTAACTTCCCCCCAACTAAATAGAACAGAATTAGTAACAGTCTAATCAAGAGCAATAACGTAAATAAGAGGGTTGAAGGACCTCAGCTATGAGGAGGAAATATAAGGTACATTTACTAACGTACTTAAGTTCTTAAAAGGAGTGATGATCACTATCTGCAAGTTAATTAATGGAAGCTGTAAATAAATTAGGTTCCTCATGAGGACATATGGCCCCAATTCAAGCTTGGGGAAAAAGAGGTTTAAGCTGATTTTGTGTAGATGGTTCTTTATGCCCAGACCTGAAAAAAAATGGAATTCCCTTTCTCAGGTAGTGGCATCACCTGGGAGTATTGACTAGACATGTGCACAACAAAAATTTTCATTTTTTTTTGTTCCGTTTCCTCTGCACAACAAAAATTTTCGTATTTTTTTGTTCCGTTTTGTCTCGTTCCGTAGATTCCTAAGATTCGTAATTTCGTAAGACTAAAATTTTCGTATTCAGACCCGTTCGTATTTCGTAAGACGCAAGTTTTCCTATTCGAACCCGTTCGTATTTTCGTAACAGTTTTATTTTCGTTTATCTTGAATGATTCGTAATTCTGTCTAATTTATTTTCGTTGATTTGAAATTCGTAATTTTGTTAGATAATAATTTTCGTTTAATGGATTCGTAATTTTGTACTTTCGTAAGCACATAGCAACACGCGGCTAATCCATATTAAGATATACTTTCTCTTAAGCCTCGTAAACACGGTCGGACTTTTTGACAACAAACGTCAAAATGCGCGTTTTCCCAAAAATCCGACCGTGTGTACGCTCTATCGGACAAACTTTTCAGTTTCAAAAGTCCGGCCAACTTCCTTCAGACAAAAATCCACGGACAAGTTTGTTTGAAGTCCGATCGTGTGTACGAGGCTTTACACTGTGCAATGTGACTCAGCACAAAAGAGATAAGCTAATTTGGCTAAGATATTAAGTAATCACTCACTAACTACACTGCCCAGTGCCCATTCAAAAGAACGATACAAGTACACAAATTTACGAACAGACAAAAAAACGGATTTACAAAACACACAAATGAAAATACGAACAGACAAAGGATTTAAAATACCGAATGCAAATCATTCGTTATAGATGTAATTTTCGTTCTTTTGCTTTTTCGTATTTTCGTATTTTAGTAAGATTGTCCAATCATACGTTCGTATTTTGGCTTGTTCGTTATTTTGCTTATTCGTAATCCCGTAATTTTCGTATTTTGGTTCTTTCAGATTTTCGTATGTTCGAATTGATCCGAATGTACGAATACTAACAAATTCGTACGAAAATCCATTTGTTACGAACGGGAACGCACATGTCTAGTATTGACAAATTTAAAAAAACTTCTTGATGTCTTCCTCAATAAGCACGTTTCACAGGGATATGTATACTCCTAAAATACAAAATAACATACACATACACATTGGACCAAATGGACCAGTGTCTTTTCCAACCTTATCTACTATCTAACTACATATTTATGATTTGTTGCTATGGGCATGGCTACCAATTAAGAACTTACATAAGATGCTTTTTTATTAATTCCTCTTAATATGTTTGACTTGAAAGGTGTAATGTATTAATACATTTTACTTGGCATTAATATAGTTGCATCTACAACATGTTATTCTATTCAAGTACTATGAAAAAAAATCAATTCCTATGAAGCAACTGTTGGTTAAGGAAGCTAATGTAATTAAATATTTCTTTACTCAAGTGGTTAGGATACTTTTAGACTGTCCCAGCGGAAGTGTCCTTTATAGGTTTTAATTGTATTTAATTATAATGTAATCATGGAAAATCATCACATGCTTATTTTTTCTTCATAGTAATTTTCTTCTTGAGAAGGTGTATTATCTCATCAGCATTAATCCAGTTAGAATTCTAACCCTTAAAGAATGTATTGGTTCATGATGAGTTGGAACACTTGGAAACTCAACTACTCATATAGAGATATAGAGATTTCTGCATGAATTAAAACAGGATATTATAAAAAAAGATCTATCTATCTATCTATCTATCTATCTATCTATCTATCTATCTATCTATCTATCTATCTATCTATCTATCTATCTATCTATCTATCTATCTATCTATCTATCTATCTATCCGTCTGTCTCTCTGTCGTATATTATAATGCTAGCTTTTACAGAAATACTTACACTCATGCCTTACACACGATCGGTTTTACCGGCAGACTTTTTACCGTCCGGAAAACCGAGGGGAAAGCCCGGCGGCTTTCCCCCCCTACACACGGCTGGTTTTCCTGGCAGGAAAGCTGCCATGAGAGCTTTGGCCAGGAATCCCGGCCATGTGTATGCTCCACCGCAGGCTTCCCCCATAGCAAAACTGACGATAAAAATACCGCCGGGAATCCCGGCAGCAAAATAGAAGACATGCTCTCATTTTTCCTGACGGGAATCCCAAAAGCTGGCATGGCAGTGTGTACGAGGCATAAGATTTTAAGTCTCAGTTCATACCAAGACTTACTGTATATTTATATTATGACTAAATATCAACTGTTTGAAACAAGCATTAGCCTTTTGTTTGCATTATGATGGCAATTTCACTCTCATTGCTTTTCATAGGTGGAATAAATGGTGTGTTCAGGGAACTCAGGTATGGTGAGATCCCATAACTTAAATTCTTAAGAGATATGAGAAGATATGAGAAACACTTTTTGGGCCTTAAAGTAGAACACACTACTCCTAAACTTTGTGGACAGCCTTCCCAAGTTTACAGCGTAAGTGCTTGATTCACAAAGCTCTTACCTGTAAACTTGCGGCGGTGTAACGTAAATGCGCTCGGCGCAAGCCCGCCTAATTCAAATGGGGCGGGCACCATTTAAATTAGGCGCGTTCCCGCACCAAACGTACTGCGCATGCTCCGTCGGGAAAATTACCCGACGTGCATTGCGCTAAATGGCGTCGCAAGGATGTCATTGGTTTCGGCGTTAACGTAAATGGCGTCCAGCGCCATTCACGGACGACTTACGCAAACGACGTGATTTTTCAAATTTTGACGCGGGAACGACGGCCATTCTTAACATTGGCTAGTCCACCTAGAGGGCAGCCTTAGTTTTACGCGGCGTATCTCGACGGAAACTACGTAAAGTTAGAGCGACGGGTAACGCGGACGTTCGTGAATCGCCGTAACTAGTGATTTGCATATTCTACGCCGACCGCAATGGAATCGCCACCTAGCGGCCGGCCTAGAATTGCATCCTAAGATCCGACGGTGTAATTCAATTACACCTGTCGGATCTTAGGGCTATCTATGCTGAACTGATTCTATGAATCAGCCGCATAGATACGACAAGCGTATCTCAGAGATACGACAGCGTATCAGGAGATACGCCGTCGTATCTCTTTTGTGAATCTGGCCCACAGTATGTAGGCTGCCATTACCAACTAGAGATGTTCAAACCTACCAACATTTGCTTTGCCTCCTTCATTTGTGTGCATTAGATCATAGACTTGTTTTTGCTTAGAATGTAAAAAACATAATTTGGAAAGCTACCAAAGTTATATTTTATGGTGATTTGTTGTGAAAAATATTATCCTGCTACAGATTATTTTATCTCATGTGGTTTATCATAACTTATACTGCATACACACAATAGGTTAGTCTGATGAAAACGGTCTGATGGACCGTTTTCATCAGACCAAACCGATCGTGTGTGGACCCCATCGGTTAAAAAACCTATAGAAAAAAACAATCGTCTGTGGGTACGTCCATCGGTTAAAAATCCACGCATGCTCGGAAGCATTGAACTTCATTTTTTTCAGCACGTTGTTGTGTTTTACGTCACCGCGTTCTGACACGATCGTTTTTTTTTTTAACTGATGGTGTGTAGGCAAGACTGATCATCAGCCAGCTTTATCGGATAACTGATGGAAAAATCCATCAGACCGTTTTCATCAGACTAAGGCCTCGTACACACGATAGGTTAACCAGAGGACAACGGTCTGATGGACCGTTTTCATCGGTCAAAACCGACCGTGTGTGGGCCCCATAGGTTATTTAACCATCGGTTAAAAAAGAGCCAACTTGCTTTAAATTTAACAGATGAATTCCTAACCGATAGGTCAAAAACGATCGTTAGTAGGCACAACCATCGGTTAAAAATCCACGCATGCTCAGAATCAAGTTGACGCATTCTTGGAAGCATTGAACTTCGTTTTTTTCAGCACATCGTTGTGTTTTACGTCACCGCGTTCTGACACAATCGTTTTTTTAACCGATGGTGTGTAGGCGCGACTGACCATCAGTCAGCTTCATCGGTTAACCGATGACAACGGTCCTTCAGACCGTTCTCATCGGATGGACTGATCGTGTGTACGTGGCTTAACCTATCGTGTGTACAGGGCATTAGTCTTATTTTTAAAACAATATTAAACTTTGATTTTTAGAACATTCACTCTAAGAATACTCTAAGGATACCCATATATTGCTGCTGACCAGATGAATTGGGAGCCATCTCCAAGGTCACACAGGGCAGGTTCCAACATGGAATAAAAATCTGGTTCTACACATTATAACAAGGTCACTTCCCATCTTAACAAATGAGAGTCATTAATAATGTTTGTGTTCCAGGCACATCATCCATTACAGAATGCAAAATTACACAATACATAACTGCTCGTAACTTAAAATGGATAAAGGTGTATATGTTATGTCAACAGCCTGTAATAAATAAAGGTCGTTGAGACTATATTATTTTGACCTACTGGATTTACCAACATCAAGCTTAATAAGTCTCTTTGAAATTACAAGTTTTTACTCTTTATTACTGGTTTTTGATGTGTGTTAGTGATTAGTTAAAAAAAATGTTTTATACTTTAAACAATATATTGGATTAAAGGAGATTTCTGCCACACCTGTAGGCATGCCTGATCTTGAACCTCATGATGCTTAAAAGAAAAAGGCACACATTGCTGCCAGGTTCAAGTTTTCATACTATTAAGGTTTGTTTACATAGTTTTTTTTTTTTTTTACTTCTGACATGGTTTATTTTGGAAGGATTTAGGCCTCGTGCACAATGGACATTTTTACAGCTGCTGTTTTTGGCATCAGACATTTTTTTTTTACAGTCAATAAACTCCCCATCATGTTATCTTATGTGTATACATGCACACAAATAGCTAGATTCAGAGAGACTTAGGCTGGCGTATCATTAGATACGCCAGCCTAAGTCTGAATTTGCGTCGGCGCTAATTTAAGCGTATTCTGGTAACCAGATACGCTTAAATTAGGCTCAGATACGAGCGGCGTAAGTGTCTTACACCGTCGTATCCTAAAGTGTAATTTTTAGGCTGACCGCTAGGTGGCGCTTCCATTGCGGTCGGCGTAGAATATGTAAATCACTAGATACGCCTATTCACGAACGTACGCCCGGCCGACGCAGTACAGATACGCCGTTTACGTAACGCATTATCAGGCCTAAAGTTATTCCATCAAATAGTTGGAATAGTAATGTTAAGTATGGCCGCCGTTCCCGCCTCGAAATTTGAAAATGTTACGTCGTTTGCGTAAGTCGTCCGTGAATAGGGTTTTACGTCATTTACGTCCACGTCGAAATCAATAGGACCGTGCGGCGTACTTTGCCGCAATGCACACTGGGATATGTAGGCAGACGGCGCATGCGCCGTTCATAAAATACGTCAATCACGTCAGGTCAAGCTCCATTAACATAAAACACACCCCATAGCTAAATTTGAATTAGGCGCCATTACGCCCGCCCGATTTACGCTACGCCGCTGTAACTTAGCAGGCAAGTACTTTGTGAATCATGTACTTGCCTCGCTAACTTACGGCGGCGTAGTGTAAACACGATACGCTACGCCGCCACACAGTTAGGACGCCCTCTCTGAATCTAGCTAATAGGCTGTTATCAACTGTTTTTGGCAGGGGCGTTTTTGGACTGTAATAATAATAAAATAAAAAAACGAGTGTACTCTGAGAAGATTTTTTCAGCTGTAAAAATGCTATAACGCTAAAAAACACTGCTCAGCTGTTTTTTTTTTATCAAATTGATTAAAAAAAAAAAACGCTTAAAAATGCTAACACTAAAACACTAAAATAATGTTATTGAAAAAAAACACTGAAAAACGAAAAAAAAAAAAACTCACTACAAAGCTACTGGCGTTTTTATAACTGTATTATAACGTCCAGTGTGCATGAGGCCTTAAAGGTAATGTTTACTTTTTTATTTGAATCTTGCTTTTTTTGCCTTTGAAATTCTATTGTTTGCCCAATAAAGTCAATGTAAAAGTAATTATAAACATCTCAAACATATCTCCAATGCAATCTATTTTCCAGGACATCTCCTGAAAGCATACTTCATATAAGTTGCTTTTGAGGTTGATGCTTATGCAACTATTACCCCTTCCCCAGCTCAGAATTTAGTCCTGTACCCTCCCATCTCCCATCTATTGGCCAGTAAGACCATCCATCATAGTGACGAGTCAATGGTGTGGTGCAGAAGCCAGGAAGGTTGGCTTAGATTAGCATATTAGGGTTCCCCAAAATTCAGGAAAAAAATCTCAGTAACTAAGCTAATATGCAGGAACCTCATGGTGGTAGCATGAGGTAGTAGCAGCAGTTGAAAAACTTTAAAGTGCAACTCTTTTGTTTCAGGATTTTGAAAGAGTGATATTAAACTCTGCTCACTGTCGAAGTTAAAGTGTAGGCTAACCTAAAAACCTTAGATCTACATTTTTCTGTCCCTCATTTTAATTGCAATGCTTTTTTTTTATGCATGGAGCATGTGGAAGTCATGATTAATAAGTGGTGATCCTGCCAGTCCTCTAGAGAATCCAGGGCTTCCTATTCAATCATATCATAGGCAGGTTGTATCCTTTCTACTTCAATGGGACCTACAGGAG
Organism: Rana temporaria; assembly: GCF_905171775.1. Classification (NCBI taxonomy): domain Eukaryota; kingdom Metazoa; phylum Chordata; class Amphibia; order Anura; family Ranidae; genus Rana; species Rana temporaria. The sequence continues at coordinate 33,884,316 of NC_053499.1, read as the reverse complement.
ACTGCGAAAGTGCATTGTATGCCTGTAGTTAGCCACTGACATCCCCTTCCCCAGTTGTGCACAGCCTAATTGACAGCTGGGAAATGAGGGGGGAGAACTTTGTCAATAGCTTCTGGGATTTGTGTCCTTAATTGGAGTCTCGGTCCACTGCCCTGGTAGCTTGAGCATAGAAATGGTGTTTAATGGTGTCTAAGGCCCCGTACAGACGAGGGGACATGTCCGATGAAAACGGTCCGCGGACTGTTTTCATCGGACATGTCCGCTCGGTGATTTCGGTCTGATGGTTGTACACACCATCAGACCGAAATCCCCGCGGACAGACAGCGCGGTGACGTGGCGGTGACGTTGACGCCGCCACGTCCGCAAACCAGGAAGTAAAATACTTCCACGCATGCGTTGAATCCATTCGACGCATGCGGGAGATTTCTGTCCACTGGTTAGGTGTACTAACCAGCGGACATGTCGGACGGACGGGTTTCCAGCCGACAAGTTTTAAAGCATGCTTTAAAACTTTTGTCTGCTGGAAACCTGTCTGCTAGGCTGTACACACGGTCGGATCTGTCCGCTGAAACTGGTCTGCGGACCAGTTTCAGCAGACATGTTCGGTCGTGTGTACGAGGCCTGAAAGCTTTATAAGGTGAAGGGTTTAATTTTTATTTTAAACTATGCCTTTTGTACCCGTTCAAATCTTGCCCCTTTTTATATGATCTCTGCAAATGTTAGGAGATTAAAGCCTCATACACACGATTGGACTTCCATCTGACTTTTCCGTGGATTTTAGTCCGAATGGGCATTGGCCGTGAACTTGTTCTGCATACACACGGCGAGACATTTTCAGCCAACTTTCATCAAATCACGTGGTTTTTCAGCTCTTTACCGCCACCCTTTGGGTAACTTCTGCTATTCTTGCATGATCTTTAGCATTGGTTGTGCGCATGCGTGTTTGTACTTTGTGTAAAAATAGGAAAAACGATCAGCGCAAACAACCAATATGAATAAACAAAATGATATGCTAGCTGAACACAAATAGGTAATCACAAGCCTATAGAAACAATACAAAAACGATGGGTATGTGCAGTGCAAATAAAGTAATAAATGAAACAGTGATATGCAAATCACAACATCCAAACAGCATAAACAAAATCAAACATAAAATAAATCCTAGCCACTCTGGGCGTCTACCTTCCACACAGGAACCTATCTATGAAGTCTAACACAGCCTACTGCTGGGTAGACAGTGCTGGTCATACAGCACAAAACAATAGTCTTTTGATTTTTTTTCACACAGAAAAATCAATCCTCTCCTTACCTAAACAGAAGACCTTCTGGCACTGCTCTCCTACTCACACAGCCTTAGGAGTGATGCAGCCCATTAGTGGTAATACTTTGGACTACTTATAGAGGCCTTAATTGCCTCATTCTGAACAGCTGGAGTCTTTCAACGGCCTTTAGCCTTTCTCTGGCTATGTTTGTAGCCGACGCCCGATAATGATTGGTGTATTGTCCAAACAAGGCAGAAATGTATGTTCCGTCTGTGAAAACACCCACAGATTTACCTGACTTCCTGTCACAATATATATATATATATATATATATATATATATATATATATATATATATATATATATAAAAGTCCCAATAGTAAGACCAAGGTAAGGATAAAGTCCCTCGTGAAGAAGGTGAGTTTAAATCCTCTGCTGGTGAACGTGTCAACAGAGTCCTCCACCACACACAATGTTCTTACCAGAAAAGATGGACCTCTCTGTGGGTGAAGGTCATGTGAGCATGTATCCAACAAGGGATAATACAAAATGATCCATGCAGCATGAGTGTCTCCAAACAGGTGAGCAGCAAAACCAGGGCTAGCCTGCAGTGTCCGTGATCTCCACTAAAATTTGCTGGGTGAAATCGCATTGGAGTGCATGACCAAAAAAATAAAGGAAACGATCTAAATGGCCTCTGTATGTTTATTTGAATAAAAGGAAGGGGACATATAAAAAGGTATACTGATGGTAGCACAGGGATAAAACAAAAGTATCGAACAAGCGGGGAAGCTGAATATAACAATCCAGAGAGATGGCAGCAGGTGCATAAGCTCCTCTTCCCGTACACAGCGTTACGTCCTGGTTGGACTTCATCAGCTGAAGGGGACAATTAGAAGCTTGTTAATATTCAAAGTTAAGTATGAAGGTCTCTCAATACATAACTTGGAAATGTTGGGAGCAGAAAAATGTATTTAAGCTATTGATTGTGTTTTTCTTTTTTGATGTATTGCCCTTTCTCCCTTGTTTTTATAATTTTAAATTTCTTGTTTATTTTCCGTTTTAGCTAGAGACATTCATGAATTTTGGCAGTGGGTTCAAAACTATCCTTCTCTCTTGAGAGTACAGGACCCACCACACCATCTCCTGCAGACAATATACACATTGCCATGGAGAAACCACATTTTGTATTCATGACTTCCACTTAGTTTAATTGAGGTCAAAATACAGAGCTCTCATTTCACCAGACCTGAGACATCAAAGGTCAACACTCATCTCAATGACGGTTAACACAAATGCTTTATTTGAAGAAAATAAATAATAAAATTTGCTTAAAATTATTCCCTTGAATTATGCACCGCTCCTATGGACCAATGTTTATATGAGATCACAAAAAAATTTTTGTCAGGTACATCATGTATGATACATTCTTGTCCATTTAAAGGTAATGTAGGAATGGCTACATTTACAATGTGTTGATAGACAGATGGCAAGATCTGCAACAAATGGGTAAGGGAGGAGAGAAGAGGATTCAATCAACACAAACATGTGTGGCGGTTAAAGCGGTGTGAAATTAGTTTCAGCAAGAACCAAAATGTCTGACTTACTATAAAAAGTAATATAGAAACATTTATAACATTTGTTCTATAATATTAACAAATTAAAAAAGTTATAATTTTTATAAAATTATTAAATTTGGAATATGAGTTTGCACATGTTTACTGATGAGTTTATATTAGAACACTACACCTCGTTTCCCTCCCCTGACCAATTATTATTAGCACAGTATTATCACTGTGGATTTCAGCATACCTGTTATATAAAGAGATGTAGACTTTTTATAATTGATCCCAATAGGCCAGTGAGACAAGGGTATCGCTATGCGTTTCACAGGTGCACACAGCCTGCTTCATTAGGAGAGCGTCAAGGGTATTAAGTAACAAATGTTACTGGTGTTATCCACGCACCACTAATGAGACCCAGAGCTACCCTCCATGCATTGGTGGGTACAAGGATACCAAGAGTGGAGATTACCACACAGTGGTTGAAGGAGAAAAAGATGAATGTCCTTGCATGGCCTAATCAGAGCCCAGACTTAAAGGGGTTGTTAATTTTTAATTTTCTAAATAGGTTCCTTTAAGCTTGCGCATTGTTGGTTTACTTATCTTTTCCTTCGGTTTCCCTTCTAAGGCCCTGTACTCACGATCAGTCCATCCGATGAAAACGGACTGAAGGCTGAAGTCTGATGGTCTGATGTGCGTACACACCATCAGTTCAAAATCCGATCGAGTCCAACGCGGTGACGTAAAACACAACGACGTGCTGAAAAAAACAAAGTTCAATTCTTCCAAGCATGCGTCGACTTGATTCTGAGCATGTGCGGGTTTTGAACTGATGCTTTTGCGTACTAACCATTGGTTTCGACCAATCGGTCAGGCCGATTTTAAAGCAAGTTCTAAAACTTTGGATTGAAGGACAAAAGTCTGATGGGCCATACACACAGTAGGTTTGGACTGATGAAACTGAACTTCAGTCCGTTTTCATCAGTTTGGACTGATCGTATGTACAAGGCCTAAATGTTTTTTTTTTTGTTTTCTTTGTCTGAATTTCTTACTTCCTGTTCCTCCTCAGTAAGCTGTTCTGGCTGACTATCCACGGCTCGGATGATGGTGGAAAGCTTACTGAAGAGAAACAGGAAGTGAGAAATTCAGACAAAGAAAAAAACATTTAGAAGGGAAATCGAAGGAAAAGTTAAGTGAACCAACAATGCACTAGCTTAACCACTTCAGCCCCGGACCATATTGCTGGTCAATGACCGGGCCACTTTTTGCGACGTGGCTCCCAAACAAAATTGGCGTCCTTTTTTTCCCACAAATAGAGCTTTCTTTTGGTGGTATTTGATCACCTCTGCGGTTTATATTTTTTGCGCTATAAACAAAAATAGAGCGACAATTTAGAAAAACGTTTTGCTGTAATAAATATCCCCAAAAAAATATTAAAAAAAATATTTTTTTCCTCAGTTTAGGCCGTTATGTATTCTTCTACATATTTTTCGTAAAAAAAAATTGCAAAAAGCGTTTATTGATTGGTTTTTCGCAAAAGTTATAGCGTCTACAAAATAGGGCATAGTTTTATGGCATTTTTATTAATATTTTTTTTACTAGTAATGACGGCAATCAGCGATTTTTATCAGTACTGCGACCTTATGGCGGACACTTCGGACACTTTTTTACTAATTTTTGGGACCATTGGCATTTTTTATAGCGATCAGTGCTATAAAAATGCATTGATTACTATAAAAATGCCACTGGCAGGGAAGGGGTTAACACTAGGGGCGAGGAAGGGGTTAATTATGTTCCCTGGGTGTGTTCTAACTGAAGGGGGGGAGGGACTGACTTGGAGAAATTACAGATCGCTGTTCATACATTGTATGAACAGACGATCAGGCATTTCTCCCCCTGACCGGACCGGGAGCTCCTGGTTCTCGCTCTGTAATGAGTGATCGCGGGTGCCCGGCGGTGATCGCACCCACCGGGCACGCACATCGGGACCAGAGTCGAACGGGAAGCGTGTGCGTGCCCCTGGCGGCGCGCACGTGCCCCTATTGGCTGATTCGCGAGATGACATATAGCTACGTGATCTCGCACAGCCGAGCCAACCTGCCGCCGTATAACTGCAGCGGCTGGACAGCTTGCGGTTAAAGGAACCGATTTAGAAAATAAATCGAACCTTTACAACCCCTTTAAAGGAGTCTGCTACACACATTCTAATTACCTCCCCCTAACTACCTACCTGAACCCCTTCTCTCTACAGCGATGTCCACATCCATCCAGAACACTCCTCCTGATGGCTGAGACAGAGCAGCAGCACCATTGGCTCCCATGGCTGTCAATCAAAGTCAGTCAGCCAATCAGGGGAGAGAGGGAGCGGGGGTAGGCCAGGGCTCCGTGTCTAAATAGATACACAGATCTCTGACTCGGCTTGGGTGCCCCCTGTAGCAAGCTGCTGGCTGAGGGGCACTCAAAAGAGGGAGGGGCCAGGAGTAACACAGAGGGACCCAAGAAGAGGATCTGGGCCGCTCTGTGCAAAACCAACTGCAAAGAGCAGGTAAGTATAACATGTTTGTTATTTTTATTTTTTTAAACAAGCCCTTACAATCACTTTAAACCCCATTGAAAATCTGTGGAATGACTTAAAGACTGCAGTCCACAAACGGCCATCATCCAATTTATCTGAACATGAGAAGTTCTGCAAAGAAGAGTGGGTAAAGTCTAGATGTGCAATGTTAGTAGAGACATATCCCAACAGACTAAAGACTGTAATTAAAGCAAAATGTGGTCTGACAAAATACTGACATAAGGGGGGTGATCTTTTTTCCAACTCAGTGATTCTGTTTTATAATTGTTTTTTTTCTGACTTGTTGGTGTTATATCTTCTACCTAAATGTTATAAGTTGCACTAGTAAATAGTATCTATAGCCACTGTATCTGCTTTGAATTCAGCTTTATATGTGAACAGTTTTAGTTGTTTTTTTTTTTTTTATATACAGAATAGCTGTATAGTGTTGTGCTACTGGCTTTTATCCTTCAAGTTGTCTTTAAGACCTGTTTGCTTTTATCGGTGAGGACATTGTGTACAACCTGTGGCTCTTTTCCATGACATGAAGCATCCTGTGTTCCATCCATCTTTATTTGTAGACATCAATAGCAATTAACACTTCCTCAACAAATTCAAGGAAAACTGATTTGTCTCTTGTAAAGTGTTGCATGTAAGCTTCTTTCACAACACTTCTTTCTGTAACCCTGTCATTGCCAATGAAAAGGTGAACAGACACTCCTTTTTTTAAAGTGTGTACACTAAAAAACATCTAACACATAGCGGTCTACTTACAAAAATATTAACAGTGCGAATGTCTCAACATGTCACAAATATTGGCCTGGATTCAGATACAATTGTGTATCTATCAGCGGGCGTAACGTATCTCAGATACGTTACGCCGCCATGACTTAGGGCGCAAGTTCCGTATTCAGAAATAACTTGCTTCCTAAGTTAAGGCGGCGTAGCGTATGTGGTCCGGCGTAAGCCTGCGGAATTCAAATTCTCCATGCAGTGGGCGTGTTGTATGGTAATGATGGCTGACCCCACGTAAATGACGTCTTTGGCTAACGGCGCATGCGCCGTCCGTGAACGTATCCCAGTGCGCATGCTCCAAATTAACCCGCAAAAAGCCAATGCTTTGAACGTGAGCGTAAATTACGCCCAGCCCTATTCGCGAACAACTTACGCAAATGACGTAATCGACGGAAAATTCAACGCTGGCCAGACGTCCATACTTAACATAGGATACGCCTCATATAGCAGGGGTAACTTTACGCCGGAAAAAGCCAACGTAAACGACGTAAAAAAATGCGCCGGGCGGACGTACGTTTCTGAATTGGCGTATCTACCTAATTTGCATATTCCTTGCATAAATCTACGGAAGCGCCACCTATCGCCCAGCATAAATATGCAGCCTAAGATACGACGGTGTAAGAGACTTACGCCGGTCGGATCTTAGGGAAATCTATGCGTAACTGATTCTACGAATCAGGTGCATAGATACGACCCCGCACACTCAGAGTTACGACGGTGTATCCAGGGATACGCTGTCGTAACTCCTATCTGAATCCGGGCCAATAACTGTAATGTTTGTAATATGCGGGAAATGTCCGTTTCTACTTGTTGTCTTTCTCAGGGTAAATGTAACATTCCCTAACATTTGATCCCAACAGAGAATAGTCTTAAGATCATTTAAAGTTAACATTCAACCAATAGAGAAAATAGCCTAATAGGCTAACAGCATTTGACCAGTACACCACTAAGGGGCGTATTTGTAAAAAGAAAATGGCCCGTCCTACACATGTCCTGTGAAACTGCATCTATACAGTATTCATTTTGTATGAATAGGGACACAAATGTATGTTATTAGGCTATTTTCTCACCAGTTTGAATGTTTTTTATAAGAATAGAATGAATCAGAAAAATACAGCATTATGACTACTAGATGGCGCTGATAATCATAGGAAATAATTATTTAATTATGATGAATCACCGACATGTGCACTGCCAAAAAATGTGTTCATTTTCGTTTTCATTTCATTATTTTTTTTGGGGGGGGGGGGGGTCATTCGTTATGATCGAAATTCGTTATTTAAAAAAAAAAAAAATTATTAGAAAATTGAAAGTTCAGAAATTTGAAAATTCAGAAATTTGAAAATTCAGAAATTTGAAATCCGAAAATCTGAGGAAACAGGGCGTAATGGTGCAATGGGGAGAGTGAAAAGAAAGTCCTTTTCCCATTCCTGACTTTCTTTTCACTCTCCCCATTGCACCACTATGCCCTATTTCCTTATTTCCTCACCCCCTAAGTCACTCACCCAATTTTATTGAAATTAAAAACATTCATTTTTTTTTACCCAGAGCCAGTGACACTATTCCCCCTCGTGCGCCACGGGGGGCCTTTGAACCCTTGCCTGATCCATGAACCAGCCTAGGTGAGCATTTATGACTCCCTCTGACAATGTACTACTGCTGTGTTATTATCATATTTTGTATTGCTTGTTTCTATTGTACAACCTTTATATATTCTATAGACCCTCCTGAAGAAGCGGTATTTACCGCGAAACCGGTCGAGGTTGCTGGCTGGCTCCACTCATTAGACACTTGACGGTTTTTGTTTTATTACATTGCCTTTCTGATATGTGGGGCCTGTCCCTTATGTTTTTAAATCTGTATTTTGTTTTATGTTGATAAATACCTTTTTTACATTATCTTATGGTTACGTTATCAGTGCCTTGAAAATCCTAGCCAACACACCCGACCAATGACTATGGTTTGATATTAGGCCCCAAGCAGCCTTTTCTCCCATACTCTTTTGGTCTAAATTTTTCGGGCATAAAATTGTATTATTCTCATTAAAATTAGAAGCAGGTGTCCAGAGTACCCCCCCCCCCCCCCGCCAAGAGCTCCTTCCCCATCAGAGTTCAAGAGTCCTTCATTCTCCCTTACATCACACTGCACTCCCCCCCTTACCTTGTGCTGCTGCCGGGAAGAAGCTTGAGCAGGAGCACCAGAGGAGGGCTGGAGTCAGCTGCTGAAGTCTGCTGAATGCTGAGATTAGGGGAGTCAGACACAAGGGGGTGTTGCGGCTGCACAGAGAGGTTCAGAATCTGTAGAAGGAGTTCTGTCCTCCATGTTACTGCTGACTGTTAGGGGGGTGCAGAGACATGTCTCTCCACAGCTGCATGAAGAAGAGTAGGATCTGGCAGAGGAGTCCTGTTCTTCTCTTGCCGACTGCTGAGACAAGGTGCAAAGTAGATGGGGGGGTTAGGTATTTGGTGCCAATGGCTGCGCTGCTTCAATCGACCAATGAATGAGCCGGAAAGCCAGCCAAGATGCCAGCACGTTCAAGGCGCGGGACTTTCAAGAGGGGTCAGGTAAGTAAACGGGGGGGCTGGGGTGGCCGATATTGTCGGAAGTTTTTTCACCTTAATGCATAGAATGCATTAAGGTGAAAAAACTTTTACCTTTACAACCCCTTTAAGCAATCAGCATTCTAATTTATGCCAAAGGTGTTCAATATGGTAAGGGCATAACTCTGCACAGGCCATTCATGTTCCTCCACACTAAACTTAGCAATCTACGACTTTGTGGTACTAGTTTTGTACACGGGGACACAGTCATGCTGGAACAGAAAAAAGTCGTCCCCAAATAGTTGTCCCCAAAATTGGAATTGCACAAGTGTCTAAGATGTCTATGTATTCTGTGACATTAAAAGTGAAGTACGGGGTTGTTGTTTTTTTTTCAGAATCATACTTACCTAGGTGGATGCAGCATCGGTCCGATGCTGCATCTGACCCCCACCAGCTCTAACACTGAGAACTGTTCCTAGGTCTCTGAGCAGAGAGCTGGTGACTTCTGTCACAACTCTCTGCTCTGCCCTCTCCCTCGCTCAATAGAGCGCTAGGCTGTGGAGGGGCAGTGTCATGGTCTTACCTCTCTCCTGTCTCCTTCGTTTAACATGTGCTGGCGGCCATCTTGGTTTCTGGGACTCTTGTAGCCTCCCACCCTGCGGCTCCTCCTTCCCACTGGGAGGAGCTGGATGCCTGGCTCACATATATAGGAGCTCTGTGGCTTCAGTTCCTTGCTTGGTCCTCCTGTGTTCACATGCTTCTAAGACTGCTGCTGCTTCTGGTTCCGATCCTGGCTTCGTCTGACTTCCCTGCTGGTTCCTGATCCTGGCTTCGTCTGACTTCCCTGCTGGTTCCTGATCCTGGCTTCGTCCGACTACCCTTCTGGTTCCTGACCTCTGGCTTCGCAAGACTCTGTTTAACCATCCGTTTGGACTTTTGCTTTACAGCTTGATTTTCAATAAAGCCTTCTTATTTTCACTTATCTCTTGTTGTACGTCTGGTTCATGGTCCCGTGACAGGCAGAAGTGGCCGGCTCAGCCTTTCAGTGGCATGCTGGTGTCAGTCCAGGCAAGTGGGCGGATCCCAACTTCATTGTCGCAATCTTGCCCAAGCCTGGGCTGTCTCTGTGATGTCAGCTCACAGCGGGCTTCAGCAGTACCAACAGTAGCCTTCACTGGAAACCCTTGAATACCTATGGCCATACCTATGGGCTATGGATATGGCCATGTAGTGCATTGCTTTGCAGCATAGGTTATACTGCTGACAAGCTGCTATTTACACAATTTTTTTCACTCATATGATCTTAATGTTTCTATTTTTTATGGTATCACTTAGCGCAACTATTACTTTTGTTTCATGTAGTGCATTGGCCTGTAGTTCATCCTTGAAACTGTCAGCATTATATAATGGAGAGGAAGAATATGAGGTTGTAAAGAATTGGAACATATCCAAAGAAAAATGATGTGTATAAACTATTTTAAAAACACAAAACCGGCCTTATCTTCCTTCATCCAACTATATAAAATCTAAAGGCCCAGATTCTTAAAGGACTTACGACGGCGCAGCGTCATGTACGCCGTCATAAGTCCTAATCTGGGCCGTCGTATCTATGCGACTGATTCTTAGAATCAGTCGCATAGATATCCATTAGATCCGACAGGCGTAAGTCTCTTACGCCGTCGGATCGTAACTGCAATTTTTTTTTTTTGCCCACTAGGTGGTGCTTCCGTCGATTTCCGCGTCGAGTATGCAAATTAGCCAGATACGCGAATTCCCGAATGTACGCGCGGCCGACGCAGTAAAGTTACGACGTTTACGCTAGGCTTTTCCCGGCGTAATGTTGCCCCTGCTATATGGTGGCCTAAGTGCGGCGCAACAATGTTAAGTATGGCCGTCATTCCCGCGTCGAAATTTTAAAAACTTACGTCGTTTGCGTAAGTCGTCCGTGAATAGGGCTGGACGTCATTTATGTTCACGTCGAAACCAATGACGTCCTTGCGACTTCATTTGGAGCAATGCACACTGGGATATTTTAGGGACGGCGCATGCGCAGTTCGTTCGGCGCGCGGGGACGCGCTTCATTTAAATGATACACGCACCCTACCTGCCGAATTTGAATTCCGCCGCGTGATTTACGCTACGCCGCCGCAACTTTACAGGCAAGTGCTTTGTGAATAAAGCACTTGCCTGAAAAACTTGCGGCAGTGTAACGTAAATCGGATACGTTACGCCGCCGCATAGATACGCCATTCTACGAGAATCTGGCCCATAGTTTCCTACTCCCTATGTTCAACTCCCACAGTGGTGTTAGATATATCACACAGAACACAACAACAACACTAAACAAACAAAAAAAGGGGGGGGGAATAACTAAAAATAAAATATAAATAAAACTACCAGAAATAGGCTGAGTTACTCTTCTCAGGGGTTAAAAACCTTAATAGTCTAATGCATCACCATATGTTTCCTTATAACATATGAGTTTATTGATGAGTAGACTGTGCATAGTGCTATTTCCTTTTTTCTCCTTGTGTAGGGGATCCTGATGGGTGTTCATATGTAATATGTCTTATGTTTTATACATTTTTGTAATATGGTATGTTTTTCATTATTACCTATAGTGTGTGGATAATGTTTTTGAACATTTTGAATAAAAATCAGAGTTGAAAAGAAAAAAAACAGAAATCCACATTTGGGAAGCTTTATAACTGTCTTGGTGCAAATTGAAACAGCAATTCTTACAAGCATTTTTCCTAATGAAGTAACATTTTTTATGACATTATCCTAAAACATTCAGCCTTGCTGGTGCTTACTTACCCACTTACGTGAATGCCCAGCCTATTTCTGCTTCATTTCTCCATGTAATAGCTTCTCAATCAGTTGATTTATTTATTTTTAATATCACATTCAAGCTTCACCAACAGATGACTCACTCACCGCTTTCCTCAACACCTTTCTGCAAGGTCTCTGGGACAATAAAGCAATTTGTAATTCATGTGCATGTGTTTTATAGAATCGTGCATTCTAACCTTTTCTCAAAATATCTTTTAATTGGGACGCATACATTCATTCACATATTGGTATTATAAGGAGCTTGTTAAAGCTGAACTCTGGGATGAGCAAATATTGTCTAAATACAAGAGGCATGTGTATTCTTACTTAAACCTTGTTGTGATTTGTATATTTGTTCCAGGTATGTGCAGTAATCAAGAGTGAAATTTGCCACTGTGCAGTAGCTTCCCATATTAACAGAAAAACAAACAAGGCACCTCTAAGTGCAGAAGTATAAAACTTTTAATATCCCCTAAAGGGTTTAAAAACACTTACAAGATAGTGAATGAAACAGGCATGTAGCAGGTAAGTGTGTTCATGGGACACAATAGTGCTGAAGCCTGGAGATGATGTCAGAGGAAGCGAGACAAAAACCAGCATGGAACACAAACAGGAAGTGGACAGGAAGTGTGTCATAGAGGCGGGACGCGTTTCGGAACAGCTCATTGGTTCCTTCTTCAGCCAGCTTCCCATATTAAGACCAAACACTGCTGCTCTCTCCTTGCGCAGAGTGACTGGTCTTGTATTTCTGTGCCTAGAGTTCAGCTTTAGATCTTGTTGACATGGGGCGTATTTGACACCCATGTAGGACTGTGTTTACTTGTAGGAGGATGCACAGGTGTTCCACTGCTTCTAATTTGACATCCGTGCAATTGGGCGAGCCCAAATGCAACCTGGATGCATTCAGAGCCATGCACCTGAATGGATGTCATATTGGGAGCAGTGGCTCTGTCCATGCCCCCACTGTTTCCTAATCGACAGCAATGGGATGGCCTGTGCAAGGATTCACAGGACACCTGTGCATCCCCTTTGTGAATATGTAAACCCCCACGTTAACAAAGTCCTGATTTTAAAGTACATCAGTCAGAAATAGAATCATAACCCTAAGTTTTCTTATCATGGAGGAACCCATGAAATAGCATCTACATTTTGGGGATCTCTGCTGCAAATAATATAACTACAGCTCGTGGTTAGAGTTGGGCCGAAAACACCCTGGTTCGGTTTGCACTTGAACTCTCAAACATCGCAAAAGTTTGGCCCCGAACTCCAAACCCCATTAAAGTCTATGTGATCTGAATTTGAAAAATCAAAAGTCCCCATTTTAAAAGCTTACATGCAAGTTATTGGCCATAAAAAGGGTATGGAGGTCTGGGCACTGTCCTGGGGTATATGTATCAATGCAAATTGTTTTTACAGGAGCAGTGATTTTAATGATGCCTAAAATGAAACAATAAACATAAAAAAAACCTTTAAATATAGTGCATGGGGGGTCCCCCTAGTCTGCCTGTAAAATGCGGCATCTGTACTGTGTATAGAATCAGGCATTACACCTATAAGGGGCCCGAATGTTCCCAGGGGCCCGGTCGCCCCCCTTCTTAGCTTGCGGCTGAGAGGAGAGGGGAAAACTAAAATTTTTGTATCCCCCCCTCTCATGTCGTGACGAGAGGAGAGAAAACACCTTCACTTTCAGTTCACGGACGGAGGAAGAGGTGAGTGAGATGCCAGCCCCCCCGGTTCTCAATTCGCGGTAGTTCATTTGGAATGTAAGTCATATATAATCTAAGGGGACAGTGTCCTCAATCCGGGGACTGTCCCTGGAAACCGGGGATGTCTGGTCACCCTACTTTAAAGTAGAGCAACATTTTGTGCACAGAAATTGCTAAGCTACAATGTGAAGCTGTGTTTTGCCTTTGGCTATAACAAATAATGTAACAGATCACAGAACAGATGATGAAGACTTCAGCTGGTTTCAGTGGATAGATGGATAAATGGCTATACATCATTCTATATCACAGTACTAGAGGCTACATCTTGCTTATTTGTCGTTCATAAATGTTCAAAAGATTAAGAAATACCTTGCACATACCATGTCATTTGGGGTAACTCAAGCATTTTCCTTTGTTTGAGTACAGTTTATAGTGGGATAAATGACGTTTCGTTGGCTATATTTCATCAGTTCTGCATTTCTTCGGGGCTATTTAGTCATTCTGTCAAGCTGACAAATGTCCACAAAGAAATAGGGCCTTTGCGATGAAGATGATCAAGGTTGTTCTTAGAAAACAGACATCACCATTTACAGTAAAGTGATTTGGGTTGAAAGAAAGCCTGTGAATTACAGCTTTTCTCGTCGTGGTTTGTTTGTGATAAAGTCACATTATAAAGAAATGCTGAAGAAAATCATGCTGGGAATGTTCACAGTGTTTATTTCTATGTTGGCATAAATGCAGCCAAATGTAGCCAATCTACCCAAAAGTGATAACAAATTATTGGTATTAACTCAAGAGTCAACTTCAGGTGTGGCATATGCCTGGAATATTCCCATAACAATGATCCCTGCCATAATTCTCGATTCTGTTCCTTTCCACCTAGAAGCTTTGGATGTTCCTGCCTATCTTTATGGGTTCCAAAACAACTTGTTGCATTGGACCCTTATCATGGCTCATGACTACAGCAGAGATTTTGACCCAGTTATCTCACTATAGGAATCTGTTAGAGATATACAAAAACATCTGGTGTTATAACTCTGTTGCATCTACCAAAAATTAATCTCAGTTTTTTATTGGATTTACTCTTTAGAGAGTGCTCCACCCTTTCATATCAGTTAGCTCATTTATGCTGCTACGTCTTTGCATGCTGTTTGCACTTTGTCTACTGCCCAATGGTTCCCGCTGCTAAAAGTCAAGTCTAGTGAGGAGGGATACAGCGGTGAGAGCTGCTGCTCTTGTGCACATTGCTGAATCAGGATTCAGCTCAGGTAAGTATAAGGGGAGCTGGAGGGATCATGCAGCTCAGAAGATTTTTTACCTTAAAGCTGAGTTCCACCCAAAAGTGGGTACCGAGAGGAAGTTCACCTTTCCCCCTCTCTCTCTGTAATCTTCTGGGACACGTCACAGGTCCCAGAAGGTTGTCCGGCCATTCATAACGCGCAGTGTGGCTCGCGCATGCGCACCCAGCTGTCCACACTTGCAATGCTGGCGCCACAGAGAGGAGGGAGAGAGAAACAAAGCTTCAGGCGGCCACCGTGGGACAGGTGAATGTCTGTTTATTAAAATTCAGCAGCTACACTTTTTGTAGCTGCTGACTTTTAAATGGGTGGAACTCTGCTTTAATGCATAGAATGTATTAAGGTTAAAAAATTGTACAGCCTTTAGAACCACTTTAAGGAACCCCTAGCAATCTATGGAGAAACGTAAGGTTTTACAGAACTCTGGTTTAGAAATAAAGCTTTAATCTATCCTAGTCATCTTCTGTTCTACATCCACCTTCTTCTTATTTTCACCTTCTGCCCGCTCTGTTTATGTCCACCTTGTTATTCAGAAATGTGGGTGTGCCAAAATAAAGGGGTAGCTTTCTACCAGTGGCATATTACTGTGACTCCATACCCAATCATGACAGACATGGGGAAAAGGCAGGACTGAGCTTGTTTCTTCTGAATCTGTGCTATATGCAAAACTGAACAGTTTTACAGAGTAGAGCATGATTTTGGCAAGGGACGGACAGTGGATAGCATTTGGTCTGAAAATCACTGCAGCCAGCTACTGAATCAGCATAAAGTGTATGTAAAACATAATAAACTATATAAAGTAGGTGATTTATAAGTCTGAAAAGCCTAATGCCGCGTATACACCATCACTTTATGTGATGAAAAAAAACAACGTTTTGAAAAACGTTAATTAAAATGACCGTGTGGGGGGAAAACGTTGTTTTATGTCTTGTGAAAAACGACAAAAAAAAATGTAAACAACATTTTAAACCCGCGCATGCTCAGAAGCAAGTTATGAAGCTAGCTTCGATGGAAAAGAGTGCTGAACGTAACCGCGCTTTGCTAGAGCATTTTGAAAAAACGATGGTGTGTAGGCAACGTCGTTTTTGAAAATTAAGTTTCAAAAACGTTGTTTTATTTCATGATTTAAAACGTCGTTTTTTTTCATCACATGAAGTGATGGTGTGTACGCGGCATTAGGGGTTGATTTATAAAAGGCAAATAGACCATTCACTCTGAAATGTGCAATGAGCTGTCAGTGTGAAAGGGGGTTTGTGGTTGGCAAATAAAGAGTACAAGTCCCTGCCCAGCTTCACTCAAATAAATGAGCACAGGCAAATTGCTAATAGAAATGCACTTGGGAGCGTTCCCACAGTTTCTGATGCCAGACGGGCTATTTAAGGATTGATCTTGCTCACTGTCAGTGCTGAACTGGCCTTCGGCTTTCCCTGTGTCCTGAGTGTATCCTGTATCTGCCTTCTGTTGATGACCCGGCTTGTTACTGACCTGATCCTGGATTCTGCTTGTATCTCTGCCCACCAGTTCCTGACTTTGGCTTTGTTCTTGACCATACTTCTGCCCACACTGCTGTACCTTGTTGCCCGTCTGCTACTGACCTCAGCTACCCCTTTACTTTGCTCCTTAGCTTCATACCCATTCTGAATGCCTGATTCAGCTGTTCTTCATAACTGCTTCACTCATCGCAGTGTGTTCCTGCCTAAAGCCTGCTGAGAGCTTCGACAAGCCATCCAGAACTTGCAGTACATGAGAAGAACCCCTTTAACCTTGGCTGGTCCAGCGTGCATCACATCTGGCCTGATGTCCTTCCTGGCTTCTCAAGCCTGCATCTCCTGCTGCAAGTTTTGCTATCAACACCTGCCGGAAGTTGTGTTCCTCCTGTCCCTTGGCTCCATATTTTCTGCCTTTAGTGGGGCTTGGGCTGGAGATACAAGGTTAACCTTGTCAAATCTTCTACTAGGCATGTGACAGAGGCCCTTAAATGTTTCTCCCCAAACATCAAATGCCTATTTTGAAATGTGGACTAAAGTCAAATGCTTATTTTTATTTCAGTATCTCCCAGACAGCCTATCCTTATAGGACAACCCTATATTGGAACAGCTTCATGCAATTCCTGACACTGCCTTATGGTGATCACAAGGCGTTATAACCCTTTTCCAAGTCTATCAGGATGGAACAATACACTCCTCTACACAATTACAAGAGAAAAATGTATTATTGCAATTTTGTTTTTCTATAGATCTCTACATGCTCCACTTGTTACACACTAAACTTGGCAAATCCCTATTAGCCACGCAGGCTAAATGGCAAACCCTAATGTGAACTTTGTCTAAAGAGAACTTGGATGTTATTTGCTCCTACCATATGTTGGTTTCTCCTGTGGTTAACAGGTTGATTGCATACTATTCATAAAATGTCCCCTGTTTGACTACATTAAATGGCCTGTAAAGCCATAGCCATTAAATGAACAAACCATTCTTCTACTAGCATAGCTTAGGGAAAACCATTACTTTATGCATTATGCTATAAAAAACAAGTATGCAAGAACTTATAGGTGACTGTCATTGCTTTTTTCGTTCTGTATTTTTATGTGCCGCATATCTGTATACAGATGATTCCATATACTTATTGTTTATATTCATGTACTTCTATACTTGTGTAAAACTGTTTGCACTCAATAAACAGAGTATTAAAAAAAAAAAAAGATTAGATGTGACATGGTTCAAATCTACTTTAGGCTAATGGGTGGAGCTTTAGGGCTCCAATTCACATTTTTACCATTTTTTTTAACAATTTATCTGAGAAATGGTTGCTTACAAAGCTCAATGTGCAAGTTCGAAAGACAGAAAACAATGAGTCAATGAGTTTCCCGTCAGCAGAATGGCATGGCTGCGCAAAGGGACGTAACTGTACGTTGCCTTTAAATCGTGGCATAGTTGACACACAAGCATGCCCATGGGTCCCGCGGACTCGATGTCTGCCGGCTGCCTGCAATCGTGTCACGGATCTTCAAAACGGGGAGATGCCTATGTAAACAAGGCATTTGCCTGTTCTGCCTAGCAGCATGACAGATATCTACTGCTCCCTATCATCGAGAGCAGTAGCTCTCTGTCATATTCTAGTGAGACCACCCCCCACAGTTAGAACCACTCCCTAGGATAAACTTAACCCCTTGATCGCCCCCTAGTGTTTAACACCCTTCCCTGGCAGTGTCATTTACACAGCTTTGCATACTGGCTCATTATGCCTTTGTCTTGCAGGGTTTTCGTTTTTTCTTTTGTTTTTTTATATTAGATTTACAACCACTTTAACTATAAAAATGATACCTCTGACCCCAAACGATTATAATTTTATATTAAAGATCATTGAATGGCTTGGGTATTTTCACATAGATTTCTATATAATTAAAGTCATAGTGCATCAAAAGTTGTTATAATTTTCTTCTGGATAACCTATCCCCAGTAACAGCACTATAGTAATCCTCCTATGCGTGTGATGTAAGGTTTCGGAGAGTATTACTCATGAGAAAATAGAGTGAACATGGATGACATTTGATATCCTCCTTATCTGAGACAAGCCTAACAAGCTCTCAGGAAGCCTAACAAGCTATAAACCTATTACTATGTGAAGTGTGTGTACTGCCAATGTATACCTCTGTACGCCAAGCTGAACAACTTCTTTAGCATTGACATTTGAGAAGAAAATAAATAAACTACAAAGGAAGAAGTGGAAATAGGGTATAGAGAGCTAACGCTAGTGTTTCGTCATTGTGCCAAAGGATTTTTTAGAATGGAATCATATTAAATCTAAATCTTTGCTTAGTCTTACATTTTAATTTAAGTGCTCTGTACTGGTAACGGTTATGTCACAAATCAGTCGTCACTTGCTGATCTTCCCATAAGATAAAGGTGTCTATTGCCGCGTACACACCATCGTTTTCTGCGATGGAAAAATGCGACGCTTTATGTGCTTTAAAAAAACGTCATTTTTCAAACTTCAATTTGAACAACGACGTAGCATACACACCATCGCTTTTTCACAACGCTCTAGCACAGCGCAGTTCCGTCAATCACGCACGACGTCACTATAAAGGGTCGTTTCCAAGCGGAAGACGGCCTCTTTTGCTGATATCGTGTTGCTGCGTGTTAGTAAAAGTTTGGTGAGATACGATTCGTGATTTTCAGTGACTGTGCTTTAAATTTCGTTTTCTTGTCTATAAGCTGAAAAACACCTTAACGAATGTGCTGATTCCATTCTGAACAGTCGTTTTACATGAATGAGCGCTGCCGTCTCCTAACTTGCTTCTGAGCATGCGCGGGCTTAAATCGACGTTTTTACGTACACACGGTCAATGTTTAGAACACAGAAAACGACGTCGGCCAAAAACGACACATAAAATTGAAGCATGCTTCAATTTTTTTCTGTCGTTTTTTAGAAGACATAAAACGACGTTTTTGCCCACACACGGTCAATTAAATTGACGTTTTTGAAAATGACGTTTTTTTCCATCGCAGAAAACGATGGTGTGTACGCGGCATATGACTTTCCTAAAAGAGATGTCATACCTATTTACTGCATGATGACACTCTTTCTCCTTCTTTCTCTGCAAGAAAAAGTATGTGAACCCGGTGGTATTAACTGGTTTGCCAAAAATGTGATTTGATCCCCATCTAAGTCACAGCAATAAACAAACTTAATGCACTTAAGCAGATAACACCCAGACATCCCTGTCAAGAGTCTACCATATGCCAGCATTTTGGACAGGCAGGGTGTCCATGGCAGAACACCAGGAAGGAAGCCGCTGCAACCCGGGGATTTGCAAATAAGCAACTTGGTAAACTCCTAAAAGCTACTGAAAGCGCTTGCTTGAAGTCATTGGCGCCAAAGGAGTTAGATGATGATCAGATCACACCTGTTAAGGGGTTAACATATTTAAATATATATATATATATATATATATATATATATATATATATATATATATATATATATACACATACATACATACATACGGTATACAAAGTGGGTATAGAAAATAATCACTCTCTATTAAATAATCACATTTTGTTGCTTTGCAGCGCAACTTATAACATCCAAGTGAAAGATATAACAACAACTGTCAGGTATGTACTGTTCGCTCCCCTCGGCGCGCGCCTACGCGCATGCGCCAACCACGGACCTTGCACGCAGCTATGCAGCCGTTGCGCGCACCTGCGCACATGCGTCAACAGCTTATCTAACCAGCCGTTGCGCGCGCATGCGCACATTAGACGCACCTTTTGGCGCCCAGCAAGCCTATAAAAGACACTGTGGTGATGCTGCACCTCGCGGCTTGATCTGCATCTGTTCCCTGAGCTCCTGTTGCTGTTTGAAAGCATTCTGTTCCAAGTGTATGACCCGGCTTCCTGACTCTGCTTCCTGCTCCAATCCTGACTCCGGCTTGTTGACCTTGCTCTGTTCCCTGCTTGATTACCCGTTGCCAAGACCCGGCCTGGACTCTGACTACTCTTCTGCCTATTGCTTCTGCTATGACTCCAAGTGTATGACCCGGGCCTGCCTGACTCCGCTCACCTGCACCTGTTGCGCTGCTAACCTGCATCCATGCCTCTGCTAACCTGCATCCACGCCTCTGCTGATCTGAGTCCACTAAGTCTGCAAACCTGCATCATCTGCTTCCTGTCTCTTGGTTCCCATCTCACCAGCAGCAACAACCAGAACAGGCACCTGTACCCCACCGCGCTCCTACCACCACTGTCCCCATTCCAGTGGTCTCAGAGCCGGGGTTGTACGGGAGGTCTCCTTCCACGCGTCAGGCTCACACCCAGGTACGTAACAACAACATGTGAGAATAAAATAAGCTTGCCCGTGCCACCAGCTAGAAGTTCTTCCACCTCCAGATGCCTTGTTGCCATCTCGCCTCCAGCCACCTCCTCTGTTGGAAGCTGTCTGGCATTATAAGTGTTATCGGGAAACCTCTGCAACTCTGTGCTGCCGTACCAGTTCCTTGGCGGAACTTTTCTGCTAAATGCATTTCCAGGTCACTGTGTGCCTCCTTTCCTCTCTGGGCCCCAACAGGCCTATTCTGAAAAATCTGTCATTTTTTTTATTTTTTTATTTTCTAAGTCTAATATCAGTTAGTTAGTTATTTCTTTATTTTAATGATGACGTAGGACTTTATTTTATACAAATATATACAATTTCGCTGTTACAGAATTAGCAACAAAATAACTAATTCCCTTTTCAATAAAGCAGAAAAACAGTCAAGATAGATAGATAGATAGAATTTTTTCTTCAAGCCAATTTCATTCTCAGTGAGCAAAATGAAAAATTTCAGCTTCGATGAACAACAGCGAAATCAGCATTTTAGCATCAAAACGAATTTGCCAAAATCTTTTTACTGATCCCTAATAGAAAGATAGATAAATAGATGGATGGGAAATTATGGGCGATGAAAGTTATAGTATCACTATAGTAAATATACACTGTATTGTAAAAAGTATTGGGAAACCTGCATTTACATGCACGTTAACTTTAATGGCATCCCAATCTTAGTCCGTAGGTTTCAATATTGAGTTGGCCCACCCTTTGCAGCTATAACAGCTTCAACTCTTCTGGGAAGGCTGTCCACAAGGTTTAGGAGTGTGTCTATGTGAATGTTTGACCATTCTTCCAGAAGCGCATTTGTGAGGTCAGGCACTGATGTATGAGCAAGTTTAGGGTGGAGGAACTTCACTGGCCTGCTCACAGTCCTGACTTCAACCAATAGAGCAACTTTTGGGGTAATATAGAGTGGAGACTGCAAGTCAGGCCTTCTTGTCCAACATCAGTGCCTGACCTCACAAATGAAAAACTACCAAAGAATTCTGGGGTGCAATGTAGGGCCCAGTGCAGAAAGTTGGGTCTCCGTCAAAGATCATGGGTCTTAGAGCAGGAAAATGCTCTCAGAACCCAGAAATGGTTTAAGACAAAGCACTGGAGAGAACTGAATTGGCCAGCAATGAGTACAGATCTAAATCCCATAGAGCAGTTGTGTAGAGATCTCAAAACATCAGTAGGGAAAAGGAACCCTTCCAATCTGAGAGACCTGGAGCAGTTGGCGAAAGAGGAGTGGTCCAAAATTACAGTTATTTTTTTCCAAAGGATGTGCTACCAAAGATCAAATTGAGAGTGTCAATAATTTTACCCAGTTGGACCTGTGTGTGTGTCTCCCAGAAGGCAGCAGGGGGAAGGAGGAGGGGCCGCAAATGACATAGGGTGCCATGGCATCCTTATACAGAAGTGGGAGCCGGTACCTGTTTTTGACAGGTATTTGACCCCCCCCCCCTCCTAAAAAGTGTCAAATGTGACACTGGAGGGGGAGGAGGAAGCAGATAGGCGGAGCTTCCACTTTTGGGTGATACTCCGCTTTAAGTATATATAGGTAGAAAAATGTGTGTTGAGTGTATTGGGTAATACCATATCAAATCAAGATGAGAGATTTGTCATTATAAAGGCCACATTACAGAACCAGGAACTCAATGACAGATAATTAGAGTCCTCAAGACTTATCAGAGATTGTCAGGCTGGTTAACGCTCTGGCATCTACCAAAAACTAAACTATGCTTTTTTGATGGACTGATTTCTTTTGTGTAATCCAGAGAGCAGCATGTTACATGGCACATTTTGTGGATTCTGCTGTTAGCTTAGTCAGTAGATATGGCACCCTTAGGCCTTTTTCATGTTTGCCCATCTGAAAAGTGATCTGTGGTTAAATACTTTTCAGAGGGTGATTGACAGGCGCCTGGGAGGTGATGTGTTGCCTCCACAGTCTGACACTTTTGCTCTGATTGTGTGATTGGGAGAGAAAACAAGTAAATATTCATATATCAAGTTATCTCTGACAGGAAAGGCACTGCTGTTACCTGCTGTTAATTCACATGTTCAATAAAAATTGTTCATTAACCGCTTGCCGACTGCCGCACACCGATGTACGTCAGCAGAATGTCACGGCTGCGCATATTGGCGTACAGGTACGTCCCCTTTAATATGCACAGCGGTGGGTCGCACGCCTCCACCAGTGCGCTCGCGACCCGATCGGGTACTCCGTGACCGCGTCCGCGAGACCCGTGGACCCGATCGCCGCCGGTGTCCCGCGATCAGGTCACAGAGCTGAAGAACGGGGAGAGGTAAGTGTAAACAAACCTCTCCCTGTTCTTCCTAGTCAGACTGTCACTAATCATCTGTTCCCTAACATAGGGAACGACGATCAGTGACATCACACGCCAAGCCACGCCCCCACACAGTAAGAATCAATCCCTTAGTGCACACTTAACCCCTTCACTGCCAGTGTCATTTTTACAGTAATCAGAGCATTTTTATGAGATACGAAGAGAGGAAATGGATAGTCACTAGCCATGATTAAGCACTAGCTCAGTGCGAAACGCGTCAGCTGTTCCCCTGTTCCTTTGCTGTGACCTTGTGAAGTGATGTATTTGCTGTTCGTTTGAATAAAAAGACAACCTTTTTGGTTATTGGAGTGCGGCTATCCAATTCCTCTCTTCGTATCTCATGCATGGTCAGTGCATTGCCAGCACCCACGGTATCTTGAGTCAGTCTACTCTACATAGCGACCCACCTGGAGCGGTGATCCTCTTTTTTCTCTATTTGCTTTGGATAGTGCATTTTTATAGCACTGATCGCTGTATAAATGACAATGGTCCCAAAATAGTGTCAAAAGTGTCCGATGTGTCCACCATAATGTCGCAGCCACGATAAAAATCGCTGATCGCCGCCATTACTAGTAAAAAAAATGATTAATAAAAATGCTATAAAACTATCCCCTATTTTGTAGACGCTATAACTTTTGCGGAAACCAATCAATAAACGCTTATTCCTTTTTTTTTTCAAGAAAAATATGTAGAAGAATACGTATCGGCCTAAACTGAGGAAAAAATAAAATGTTATATATTTATTAGGAATATTTATTATAGCAAAAAGGAATAAATATTGAATTTTCTTCAAAATTGTCCCTCTATTTTTGTTTATAGCGCAACAAATAAAAACCGCAGAGGTGATCAAATACCACCAAAAGAAAGCTCTATTTGTGGGAAAAAAAGGATGTAAATTTTGTTTGGGATCCACGTCGCACGACCGCGGAGTTGTCAGTTAAAGCGACGCAGTGCCGAATCGCAAAAAGGGGCCTGGTCCTTTAGCAACAAAATGGTCCGGGGCTTTAGTGGTTAAGGATGAATGAGAGCTAATTAATATACTGCAAAAGACATAAAAGACAAAGATACTATACAGTCTCTATTTCAGTATTAATCCATCTTTCTTTGTTTTGATCATTTTTATCAGTATTCTTGTTAGCTATAATAAGATTTGTTCGCAACACTCATTTCTCTTAACAAATCATTTTGCAAATGATTTTACATCAGTCAATAGTTATATCATTTCTACTCTGTAACAAATCAATTCACTCATCTCCACTTTGCATTACTTATGTGAATGTAGACATTCCTTCTCCTAGACCTAGACAATGACATTTAGGCCAATGTGCACACTATTCATTTAGTTTGATACTTTGTTATTTTTTATAGTTTTGCCGTATCCCCTGCTTTTTCAGGACCATACACGTGTTGTGATTAGTATATCTAAGGCTCATTACTGTAATTGAAAAAAGAAAAGAGATAAAAAAAAGCAAAATATAAATATGGATTATACAATATTTGACCAAATCATATAGAAAACACATTTATACAAAACTACACTACCCCCAGGGACTATAGAGAAAGGGGGAAATAAAGGCACCAGTGGCGGCCCGACAATAAGAGGCGCCCGGGCGCCACCCCCTCTATCCACGGCTGCAACATTCTAATTAATGCTCTATGATCCACATGCCCCTACCCCCTATTCATGCATCTGGCCCCTCTCTATCTATTGTAGATTAATTTCTATGTTCGTGCGTCCCTGAAGAAGCACCCTGTAGGGCGAAACATGTAGGACTACAAGCATGGCACACACATGAAAGTTTGTGCACGGTGTTGTAATTCTCCTTTCCTGTGATATTTTTTATGTGCTTTTGTACAAATAGATTGTATTTATTATTAAACATTTATATTTTTTTTAGTGCTGGCAGTTAAACGCTTTATTAACGGCGTTAACACAAACCCATTTTAACGCCGTCAATTTTTTTATTGCGCGATTAAGGAGGTTCACCCTTTAAAACATTTTTTTTTTGTCAGCACGTACCTCTTAACCCTTTCACGCCGACGGGACGCATATATGCGTCCTCGGCGTTCGGGGGTTATACCGGGATGATGCCTGCAGCCGTTGTTTAGAGCGGGCGATCGGCTATCCAAACATAACAACCGATGCGGCTAAAAGCCGCTCGGTTGTTATGCCGGAGGAGCGGGAGGGGACATCCTCCCGCCGCCTTTCGCCGCTCTGACCGGGCCTCCCGTCCCACCGGGAGACCCGATCCTCCATCCGCCGCGTTCTGTGTTCAGGCGGAGACTGACACTAAGCCGTAAACGGCTTTGATTCAGTCTCCGCATTGAAACCACGGAAGCGGCGTCATGACGTCACTTCCGGGTTTCTCGGCTGCCAATGGCGCCGGATTTAAAAAAGTACACAGTATTCAGAATCGCCGTTTTCGGCGATCTGAATACTTTGAAGTGCAAAGGAGGGCTCGGAGGTCTTTTAGACCCCGATCCCTCCATAAAGAGTACCTGTCACCACCTATTGCTGTCACAAGGGATGTTTACATTCCTTGTGACAGCAATAAAAGTGATCAAAATGTAAAAAAATAAAAAAACACAATTTAATATTATAAAAAATAAAAAATATATAAATATATAATATATATAATATAAATATATAAGAAAACAAACAAAAAAATGTTTTAAAGGGTAAACCTCCTTAATCGCGCGATTAATCGTGAGTTAACTATGACATTAATGCGATTAATCGCGATTAGAAATTTTAATTGCTTGACAGCACTAATTTTTTTATAATACTACGATTTCTGAATGATTTTTGTGGTTTTCAATTTGATGATTTATTTCATTATTTAAATATCTCAATATCCATCTTAAAAACCCAACTTGCATCCATGAAAAATCCCATGCCACACCCCATTACTGGGGATTTGTATACATTCTCTATATCAGGGATGCAAATGCAGTTGGCTATTATCCTTTATTAGTGCATGCTCTATACATTTTCTTCTATGTCTAGTATTTGCTCCTTTCAGCCATGCCCAATATTCAGCATATTTCTTCTCCATCCCAAGATGTCACTCTTTCTCAAGCTTACAATTTGGGAGGTATGTGTTTGACTCACACATAACCAAACATATTTTGTCCTGAATGAGGCTTCTAGAGAAATCTGCCAGCAGCAACTGCAAAAGAAAAAAGAAAACAGTTTCACAACTACAAATTACATTTACAGTAATGTTATAAGCAACACGGTCAGATTGCTTATGGAAGCCTTGAAGAATGGCGTATATACTGTATCTGACTCATCCTTATTGAATGTAATTGAAAAAAAGGTTGTAAATCTTTTCCAATCTAAAGAAGAAATTTGCACAAAAATGAATTTTCAACAGCTATACAGTATTGCCGGTATTGCTGTCTACCTATTGAGTCATCTTTGCAGATGGTGTAATTGTATTGCTTGTCCTTGTTTATCATTTGATCATAGTTACACCACTAACTGATGTTTTAAAGATGGGGGAGTGCGTTGGTGGTCACGAAATTGCTGAAAACAAATGTTTAGTACTTTTATACACACGTTGTGTGTGGATGAGGGTATGCTTGGTATATTCAAAATCCTTATACTCTTAGCCAGATTGAGGTAGAGTTACGCCGGCGTATCAGTAGATACGCCGTCGTAACTCTGAATCTGCGCCGTCGTATATTTAAGTGTATTCTCAAATTGAGATACACTTAAATCTAGCTAAAATACGACCGCCGGCGCCGTCGTATCTTAGCTGTCTATTTACGCCGGCCGCTAGGGGCGTGTACGCTGACTTACACCTAGAATGCGTAAATCAGCGAGATACGCCTATTCACGAACGTACGCTTGCCTGTCGCAGTATTGATACGCCTTTTACTTAAGGCGTTTTCAGGCCTAAAGATATTCCACCAAAAAGATGGCGCAGCCAATGTTAAGTATGGACGTCGGAACCGCGTCAAATTTTAAAATTTTTACGTCGTTTGCGTAAGTCGTCCGTGAATGGGGCTGGGCGTAATTTACGTTCACGTCAAAACCAATAAGTCTTTGCGGCGTAATTTGGAGCATGCGCACTGGGATATGTCCACGGACGACGCATGCGCCGTTCGTTCAAAACGTCAATCACGTCGGGTCACGATTCATTAGCATAAAACACGCCCACCTCTTCACAATTTGAATTAGGCGCGCTTAGGCCGGCACATTTACGCTACGCCGCCGTAACTTAGGACGCAAGTGCTTTGTGAATACAGCACTTGCCTCTCTAACTTACGGCGGCGTAGCGTATATGAGATACGCTATGCCTGCATAACGTTAGGCACGGCTACCTGAATCCAGCTATCTGTGTATTACGTACTCTTTGTGCTACACACTCCTCACCCCTGCACCCTCTGTGCTACACACTCCTTACCCCTTCAATATTTGCAGTACACAGTCCAGGGCCACCATCAGGGGGGTACAGCCATCACAAGTGTAAGGGGCCCCGTGGCCCTAGGGGCCCACCGGGGGCCAGAAGAAGGCAGGACGGGTGGAGGGAGCCGTGATGTGCATTATAGAAACGTTTTTATAGCTTCTGCTATTCTTGTGTCACTAAGCTCAGACATCGAGCTCTTTACTGCCACCTCTGGCTACTATGTGCATGTGCACCCTTCGTGTGATCTGTACTGTGCTTCTCAGCAACATGCCTGCTTTGTGAAAACGACCTGGGTCTAGGTAGGAAGATCTTCTTTACAAGTAGGGACTGTGAGGGAAAGGGAGGGTGGCTGTTTGTGTACAGGGAGGGCATAGTTGCCAACATTGTAAAAATAATAATGTAGGGACACTTTCTTAGTCTTTGGGCGAAGTCTTATTATAATTAGGGGCGAGCATTCGTTTGTAGGTGTGACCTAGAGGGAAGTGCTAAGTCGTGAAAAATGGGGCGGGTTAAGCGTAATATTGGGCGTGGCTTAAATGGGCGTGGCTCAAATGGGTGTGGTTAGAGTCTGAGATGAATGTGGGATGAAGGAAGAAACAAAGGAAGAGAGAGAGAGAGAAGGAAGGAAATAAACAGGAACAGAGGGATAGCAGGCCCAGATATATATGTGTGTACAGTATTTCAGAATGTTTAACAATAAGCAGATAAAGACACTCCAAACACCTGGTGTTAGCGTTTCAATCATCCTTTGTTTCAGGACTGTGTACTGCACAAATTGGAGGGGTGAGAAGTGTGTAGCACAGGGGGTGCAGGGGTGAGGAGTGTGTAGCAAAAATGAAGGTGACAGGAGCGTATACCACAGAGAATGTAGGTGTGAGGAATGTGTAAGGTACATACCTTTTCTCTGTGGTACACACTCCTGTCACCTTCATTTTTTTTGCTGTACACAGTTCTCACTCCTGCACTAGCACTCTGTGTGTTACACACATCTAAATCCTGCACTCTGTACAATATGCAATTTGTACATTATGCACTCCTGACCCTTGCACCCTGTATGTTCTACTTTCCTGACCCCTTCAACCTATGCATTCCACATTCCTGACCCCTGCACTCTATTTATTACACACTCCTGGCCCCTGCACCCTGTGCATTATACACGTCTGAAACTGGCATCCTGTTTATTTCATGCACCTGACCCCTGCACTGTATGCATTATTCACTCCTGACACTTGCACCTGCACTGTGCGTGAATTACATACTCTTGACACTTGTGGGTTAAGCAATCCCTGCAGCCTGTGTATTATATACTTCTGACCCCTGCACTTTCTATGGTACACACTGCTGACCACTGCAGCTTTGTGCACACTGCATTCCTTGTGGTGCACACTCCTGATCCCTGCACTTTGGTACTTTGTGTGTTATGCACACTTGACATCTGCATTCTGTGCATTATGCATTACATACTCCAACCACTACACTCTCTATCATACCCACTTCTGATCACTGCATTCTCTGTGGTACACACTCCTCATCCCCTCACTTTATCCAGTGTACACCCAAGATCTCAGCACTTTATGGGAAACTTTTTTATGACCCCTGCACTCTGCACAGTACACACTCCCATCCCCTGCACATTATGCGTTTCTCTCTTCTGACATTTGCACTCTGTACATCTTGTAGCCCAGACTTCTGCACTCCTTGCCTTGTACCCTGTACACACTCCTGACTCCTAAACTCTCAGGGCCAGATTAACAAAGAGATACGACGGTGTATCTCCAGATACACCGTCGTATCTCTGACTTACATTGGTCCTATCTATGCATCTGATTCATAGAATCAGTTACGCATAGATATGGCTAAGATCCAACAGTGTTACACTGTCGGATCTTATTTTCAATTTGAAAATGGCGCCGGGGGCGTTCCCGCTGATTTACGTTGAATAATATGTAAATCAGCGAGATACGCAAATTCACGAACGTACGCGGACCCGACGCAGTGTTCTTACGGCGTTTCCGTAGCGGCTTTCCCGGTGTATACTTACCCCTGCTTCGATGAGACGCAGCCAATGTTAAGTATAGCCGGCGTTCCCGCGTCGAATTTGAATTTTTTAACGTCGTTTGCGTAAGTCGTTCTCGAATACGGACGGACGTCGTTTACGTAAGCGTCGAAACCACTGACGTCCTAGCGACGTCAGTGGGAGCAATGCACGCCGGGAAATTTCGCGGACGGCGCATGCGCATTTAAATCGGCGCGGGAACGCGCCTGATTTAAATAGTACACTCCCCCTAGCCGCGGAATTTGAATTCCGCCGGGGGATTTGCGATCCGCCGCCGCAAGTTTGGAGGTAAGTGGTTTGTGAATTACCCACTTGCCTCTCAAACTTGCGGGAGCAGATCTTAAATCAGGTAGATCGAGCGGATCTAAAGATCCGCTGATCTACGTGAATCTGGCCCTATATGTTATTCCCAACTAACCTCTACATTCTGCAGTGAACAATTCTGCCCCAGCACGCTCTACAGTACACACCTCTTTACTTTTGAGCCCTACACTCTCTTTTGTTCACACCCCTGACCTCTGCATTCTCTGCAGTGCACACTCATGAGTCCTGACCCCTGCACTTCTGCACTCTGTGGACTCCTGACTTTTGCACTTTGTACATTACAGATCCTGACCTCTACACTCTCCACTCTGCTATACACCCTTTTGACTGCTGCACTTTCTGCAGTAAACACTCCTTGATCCTGCACCACCTTCAGTACAAACTCCTGAATCCTGCACATTGTGCCAGTATACACTGCTGACATCTGCACCCTGTGCCATACGCTCACCTGACCCTGAACTCTCTGGGCCAGATTCACAAAAGAGATACGACGGCGTATCTCCTGATACGCCGTCGTATCTCTGTGATCCGCCCGTCCTAACTATGCGGCTGATTCATAGAATCAGTTCCGCATAGATAGCCCTAAGATCCGACAGGTGTAATTGACTTACACCGTCGGATCTTAGGATGCAATTCTAGGCCGGCCGCTAGGTGGCGAGGCCATTGCGGTCGGCGTAGAATATGCAAATGACTAGTTACAGCAATCCACGAACGTCCGCGTTACCCGTCGCTCTAACTTTACGTTGTTTCCGTCGAGATACGCATCGTAAAATTAGGGCAGAGCCCTAGGTGTTCTAAGCAATGTTAAGTATGGCCATCGTTCCCGCGTCAAAATTTAAAAAATCACGTCGTTTGCGTAAGTCGTCCGTGAACGCGCCTAATTTAAATGGTGCCCGCCCCATTTGAATTAGGCGAGCTTGCGCCGAGCGGATTTCCGTTACACCGCCGCAAGTTTACAGGTAAGAGCTTTGTGAATCAGGCACTTACGCTGTAAACCTGCGGCGGTGTAACGTAAATGGGATACGTTACGCTGCCGTGGAGCAATGTAAATGTATCTGAATCTGGCCCTCTATGTTTTGCACTGCACTCTCTGCAGTACACACTCCTGCCTCCTGCACTCTCTGCAGTACACATTCCTGACTCCTGCACTACATACATTTTGCGCGCTTGACCACTGCACT
This sequence comes from Rana temporaria, assembly GCF_905171775.1. Lineage (NCBI taxonomy): Eukaryota > Metazoa > Chordata > Amphibia > Anura > Ranidae > Rana > Rana temporaria. The sequence goes on along the minus strand of NC_053499.1, from coordinate 33,853,587 downwards.
CTTGACCCCTTTGCTTTGTGCATTATGCACTCCTTACAAGTGCAGTTGCTCCAGAAATGAGCAGAAGCTGTGCTGACTTCCATCATCCAATCATGTGCAAGCAAAAATTCATTTTTTTTTGCTTTCCTTGCACGCAATTGAGTATTATTTGCAAAATTAAGCTTTACCTCATTTACTAGGCATTGAAACAAATGCAAAGTGCACAGTCTATTTTCCTTTAGTAAATCAACCCCATTGTATTACACACTCCAGACCCCTGCACTATACTATTTTATAATATAATATACTATACTATGTTGTACATTTTATATCTCAGACCCTTATATTTGGTACCTCGCATACTTCTGACCCCTTACAACCCCTATCATACACACTCCTGACCCCTGAGGTACACAATCCTCACCCCCTGCACTATATACAATACACACTCCTGCCCCTGGTACTCTGTGTTTTACACACACCTGACCCCTGCAATACACATTCTTGACCCATGCACTTCTTCGCTCTGTGCTTTTCACACTTCTGATCCCTGCATCCTGTGCATTCTGTGCATTCTGCATTCTTGACCCTGCACTCTGTGCTTTCCAAACTTCTGCACCCTGTATGATACACACTCCTGATCCCTGCACCCTGCGTATTACACACTTCTGACCTCGGAACGTTGTGTGTTACACACACTTGAAAACTAAAATGTTTGCACTACATACTCCTGGCCCCTACACTGTGCATTAACCAATCATAACCCCATGCACTATATATTTTATGTTATACATTTCATACTCCTGACCCCATTGTCTTGTCATGCTATAGTATACATTACATACTCTTGAACAAAGTGTTTATTGTCTCAATACTTGGTTGCTAAGCAGTGACTATTTTATTGAAGTCCTTTTGTAAAATAGATTCAAAGTGTTAGCTCTCTGTCTATATTCTGCACGAGAATGGAGAGTTCAAAAAAATTAAATTGATTGTGCTTTTGGGGGTGTGGGTACTGCACTGGGGAACAGCGATAAAAAAAAAAGATTTTAATAATGCTTAAAGTGCAACATTAAAAATGAAAAAATCCTTTAAATATAGTGCCTGGGGGGTCCCCTTAATGTGCCTGTAAAGTGGCACATCTGTAACATTTATAAAACATGCTGCAGCAAAACTGACATTTCTAAAAAATAAAAAAAACAAGTCAAATTCCATTTAAAATTACTTACGGTTACAATTGCTGGCACCCGCGTATTGAAAAAATGCCCCCCCCAAGTTCATGCCAGACTGGGACTGGTATGGTTTTGGAGGGGAACCCCATGGAATTTTTTTAAACATAAACAGTGTGGGGTTTCCCCCCCCAAAAAAATCTATACCAGACCCTTATCAGAGCATGCAGCCTGGCAGGTCAGGAGAAGGGGGGGGGCGAGCGCGAGCCCCCTCCTCCTTAACCATACCAGGCCACATGCCCTCAACATGGGGGGTGCTTTGGGGCAGTGATACCTTGTACACAGCAGGGGTAGCAATTTGGGTTTTAATTGTCATACAGGTTTCCTTAAAAATAATTTTGTTTTAGAGATTCCTGCAGGCCCTGAATTTAAACAATATCCTGCTTTTCCGTTAGACCCAAGTTGTTTTCTAAAGCTTGTCAGTATATCAGAGAGGCAGTAGGGAGGACATCGGTGACTCATCCAGCTCAGCAGGGGACACAGAGAGAAAGAAAGCAAGGAGAGAGTGGGAGAGAAAGATGGCAGACGGACACTGCGTATTGTTCTTATTCCTTGTATTATAAAACTGTCATTAATCTACTGATGAAATACTACACAAATGATAATACTACCGAATTACTTTTGCTACTGTTATTATATACAGTTCAAAGTGAGTGGGAGCCTTAGGGGATGTTGCATGGGGTAGGATTTTAAAACCTGGCAGATCCTCATGCATTTTACAACTAACAATACAGCCTAGGACCAGAATGGCAACAAGTTTTATCATTCATCAGATCCTGTTCTGCATGCCAAGAGAGTTCTCAGGTTATAAGTGCATGTTATACATGCATATTCTTGGAACATTGCCAAACTCCCCAAGTGTGTACCTATTACCATAGCAAACTTTTCAATTGCTATGGAGCCCAACTGTGTATGGCTGCACTGTGATCTACGTAGGTAGAAATAACATTGGGCAAAAAAATGTGGTTAAAGTAAAGTATACCATAACCATATATAGTTTGTGAATCGTTGTGTGCATGCTATTAAAACATATAGAACAATAAACTGCTCAAAAGCCCCTGCCAGCTCAAATAACTGCAATAACCCCAATACAGCACATCTAGATTCACCCTCTAAATCCCCACTCCCTCCCCTCCAAAAAAATCCAGCACTAATCTGCATGCTCAACCCTCCCAGAATAAATTTGTGTCCCCCCCCAGCACAAATCCTCTCTCCCCCCAAAAGAAAAGCTTCCCTCTGCTGCCAATCCTCCATCCCAGCACAAATATTCCTTCCTCTTCCCAGCACAGATCCTCCCTGACTTCCAGGATTTAGTCCAGTTTCATGGGACATCAGGATTTAGTTCAAATCTTGGGATGGTCCTATAGAATCTGGGACAGTTGGGAGGTATGCTTATCCTACCTCACCCTTGCTAACCATCTTCCTCCTTCTTAGCTATCTAACCCTACCTTACACAATCCTATTTATCAAACCCTACCCTACCTGTCACCGCCAGTCTTCGCCCACCCCAAGAACATCATGACTCATCTGCAATCCCGGTCAACCAAGAGATTCAGGGAGGTGCCCGCATTAGTATGGTCCTAATAGGCAAATGTGTAGAGCTCAGTGACAGAATTTGTCTGGACACTGGGCTCTGGAATTTTTTTCACGGATTCGCAGGTCACTGGTATTTAATTCAAATCTCGGGACTGTCCCACCAAACCCGTGACGGTTGGGAGATATGCTCGACTGCGAAGATACTACCATCATCCATGATGACCTACTGTTGGGAGAAGGATAAAAGAAGACTCATGTGTGCATCATGTGACTGGGCAGAAGACATAAAAAAGGTAAGTAAAAAAAAAAAAAAAGCAGAAAAAAAAGCAGAAAATATTTCTGTGAAGGGCTTCAAAGGGGTGGGACACAGAGCCTAGAGTTGGGCTTTAATTACAATCATGTGTTCGATAGGTAAATTATATTGACCCAATATGGTCATGTGGTTATATATGGTCAATGATCTCAAAAGCATCTCTGCCTCATTGTGTACATGCAACTATGTGGAAGGAAAGCTTTGACAAAACCCATACTTAATAAGTGATAGCAAGACAACCTAAAGAACTTTCTCCTTCATATTTTCATTTTGTCCATTTCCACCTACCACTTTATGGAATTGAATATAACTCCTGAGATCCCATCTATGGAAATAGTAAAACAACTTGCTGACCTGGCAGAAATTAACAGGCAGTGTCAATTTACCAAGATATAGAAAACAAAAAGGGTGCAATCAGCGCAAAAAATAAATAAAATACACCTCCCCCTTCACGAATGCAAGCTGAACACTGACAGGACAATCACAAAATCAAAAAGATGCAAAAATGTATAAAAAATAGTGCAGCGCAATATAAATACAATTAAACCAAAGTGCCAAACACAGTTGTTATACCGATAACAAATTAATCATGAATAGTGCATAAATAATGCAAAAATCAGTCCAAAAAGTGAAAAATTCCAAAGGAATAGGGTGACAACCACTCCAAATCTTCACCGGTGACTTTAACTTTAAATAAGTGATGCCTCCACCATTAAGAATGGCTACTCTCACCTTAAGGTATGGACCCCTGGTTTACCAGGCAGTCATACCAGCAGAAATCAATAGATTTCCCCGCTGAGGAAGTTGCTACAACGTAACGCGTATGGGGGAAGGAGCCTGAAGTCGCTTTCTGCCATCTCTGAGAAGACACATGCTGTGTGTATTTCCTTTCGGGCTAATGTGAGTAGCCTGTTAATGCCTTTTTAATAAACCTAAGCCATTTTTAAAGCAGAGAGCACTTAGATCTGTTTTTTCTCTTATCCTCGATCTCAATGCTGCCAAGCCTAAGAAGTTTGTTATCCACATATTGCACCAATCTGTCTATCGATTTCTGCTGGTATGACTGCCTGGTGGCTTGTGTTTTTATTCTTTGGGGCGCAGTGCAATGCATGAATCTACCTATTAACCATAAAGGGGGTGGCGAGGATAGAGGGGGCAGCGCCCATGCGCTCTTAATGCACGGGCCGCCCCTGCTGTAACCCTCTCTACCCCTCACTGTACGTACCTCTGTGAGTGACGAATTGTCAGTGCCCACGTAGCTGGTGCAATGATTATTCTGCAACACTTCTGGGACAGACCAGAGGGATTCTGGTTGGTCAGCACCAGCACAGAGAATCACTCTGATCCATTCTGGAGGTACTGCAGAAACAATTGGAAGAGCAGGAATTTCAAATCCCTGGACCGCTGCACAGGCTGCATGGGCACTAACAGCTCATCACCCACACAGATATGTACTGCAGGGACTAGAAGGGTGTATGATGTTCGTTCACCTTTTCATTTTTTTTTTAAACGTGAACAAACCCTTTAAAGTAAAAAAAAACGAAAAAACTCTGACGTAGATCACGATCAATGAACCACATGGTGGCTATTTTCAGGGATAAGCTGACCTATTTCAAAAAAGACATGGAATCCATGGATAAAATACCTTTTGGTCCCTCCTGTACTGGTCAAATGGTCATTTTCATTACTAGACTATTCTTTTCCTCTTTTCTTCTCGCTTTCCATTTCTACTTTTCAGACATTGGTAGTACTTCTAAGTAATTGTTGGTCTGGTGCAACCTCATCATCAGATAAATAGTGAGGGGTTTTGAGGAGGCCTACTAAGTCAAGGTCGATGTTTATCTCATGTTGATATATATATATATATATATATATATATATATATATATATATATATATATATATATATATATATATATATATATATTTATTTTCTTCAGTGGCCATGTTCCTTGAAGAACATGTTGAAGTAGTGCACACCCTGTCACAGATCCAGGTAAATTATGGCTCAGCTATCTGACCTCATAATGAGTTACTTATGGGTTTTATGCTATTGAGTGATAATATAACCAGTACTGTATGCTGTGATGGACCAAAGAAAATGATTGTATTGTTTTTGTACTTACCTGTTTTTTTGAAAATTTTAATAAAAGTTATTGAAAAGAAAAAAATAACTAATCATGCAACCTAAATGGCTACTCTTTTGGTTGAGGGGTTGTTTAAGCAACTTTTCAAAACTTTGCTCACCTTTTATCTCTTACCTGTCTTGTAATTATCTAGAGCTTTCCAAATAATTCTTGTACTCCCCAAAGACAACAGTGGTACGTTTTCTGTTACAGTATGCACCTGATGGAGTACTAGATCAACCTCTACAAGAAATTCCATTTTCATGTAAAGACCTGACAGATGCAGTTTTTCTGAGACAGTAGGCTATAGCTTTTTAGACTTTCAGTCACGCATGAGAACAGAGAAACAGAACCTGCAGTATAAAGGTGATAATAGAGTTTGTTTTCCAGATGTGGCTAATAATGCTCTGAGGTCTTGGAACAGGTACCGTAACTTGCCGCCTCTATCTCTGAGTGGCACAACTTTCACTAGACACTGTCTCAGGTGAAAATTTCCCAACCAGAATTCACATTCTGGAATGAAAACAGTACAGTGCAAACACTTTTCACATTATCTGTTTGAAAAAAACAGTACAAACATAGCAGTGAGATAAAAACATTTTTTTCCCCTGCAAGTAGATGTTGTGCCTGTCTGTTATCAGATCTTGTTTGTTCTTTTCCTTGCAGCTGTTGCAGGTTGTTCCATAGTGGCAATTTAACCACCTGACCACTGGGCACTTAAACCCCCTTCCTAACCAGACCAGCAGCTTTTGGTGCTCTCACATTTTGAATGACAATTACTCAGTCATGCAACACTGTACCCATATGAAATGTGTGTCCTTTTTTTCCCACAAATAGAGTTTTCTTTTGGTGGTATTTAATCACCGCCTGTTTTTTTTTTTGCGCTATAAATCAAAAAATACAGAAAATTTGGTAAAAAAAATGTATTTGTTCCTGTTAAAATTTTGCAAATTTGTAATTTTTCTTCATAAATTTTGCCCAAAATGTATACTGTTACATATCTTTGGTAAAAAATAATCATAATTGGTGTATACAGTATTGTTTGGTTGGTTAAAGTACTGACAGCCTATCTAATTTCTTGAGACCCTTACATGCCAGGAAAGTACAAATACCCCCCAAATGACCCATTTTTGGAAAGTAGACACTCCAAGGTATTTAGAAAGAGGCATGGTGAGGTTTTTGAAGTTGTAATTTTTTCCCACAATTCTTTTCAAAATCAAGATTTATTTTCTTTTTATTTTTGTTCCCAAAATTGTCATTATCAGGTTATTTCTCACACACAGCATATGCATACCACAAATTACACCCTAAAATACATTCTACTACTCCTCCTGAGTATGGTGATACCACATGTGTGAGACTTTTACACAGCGTGGCCACATACAGAGGCCCAACAAGCAGGGAGCACCAGCAGGTGTTCTATGGGTATAGATTTCAAGTCTAATTTGACTATCTAATTACACTTTGAGGCACTGTAGTGACATGGATGCGAATTGATGTGGCATGGATGAGCCGTGGATGTGGATGGCTGGGTATGGCTGAGTGTTGGTTGGATGGCTTGGTATGGCTGAGTATAGCTGGGTATGGCTGAGTATGGATGGATGAGTATTGCAGAGTATGGACGGATGAGTATTGCAGAGGATGGATGGACGGATGAGTATGGCAAAGTATGGCAGAGTATCAGTGAGTATTGGTGAGTAATGGCGAGTATTGGCGAGTATTGCAGAGTATTGGCAGAGTATTGGCTGAGTACTGCAGGGTATTGAAGAGTATTGCAGAGTATTGCAGGGTATTGCAGAGTATTGCAGGGTATTGCAGAGTATTGCAGGGTATTGCAGGGTATTGTAGGGTATTGCAGAGTATTGCAGGGTATTGCAGAGTATTGCAGGGTATTGGCATGCTTAGAATGGGCACTGAGCAGGCTGGATCTGTAGTGCCCACAGCGCTGCTGCAAGGGATCTCTCCCCCTCACCTCTCACACTGTACCGATCGGTACAGAAAGGGGAAGGAGGAACCGGCGTCATGACATGACGCCGGTTTGTTTACAAGTGATCGCTCCGTCATTTGACAGAGCAATCACGTGGTAAACGGCCGCTATCAGCGGCCATTTACCGTGATCTGTGATGCACCGGGTCTTTCGGACCCGGCGGTCACAGATACAGTCCTTATCAAAAGTTTAAGATCAACATGCAACAAGAAGAGTGAGATAAAACATTTTTAAACATATAATTTAATGAAAACAACGAATAAACTGAAACAGGCTGTTTTTCAGCTGATCAAAAGTTTAGGACCACATGCCTTTAAAAGGCCAAATCTGTGCAAAGATGTGGATTCAATGTAATTTTCTGTCAGGTAGTCACACGTTGTGATGGCAAAAACAGAAAAACTCTCCCGTTTTGAACGTGGTCGGGTTGCTGAACTGCATAAGCAGGGTCTCTCATCAAGACACTGGATGATCCTCGACCCAAATTAAGGCCCTTTCTGGTGCTGACTGCAGCCCCATAACCATCAGACGGCATCTGAGACTGAAGGGCTTCAAAAACAAAAAACGTTTTCAAAAACCTTGTCTCCTTGAACGCCACAGAACTGCTCGTTTGGACTTTGCAAGAGAGCACCAAACATGGGACATTCAAAGGCGGAAGAAAGTTTTATTCTCTGATGAGAAAAAAATGTAACCTTAATGGTCCTGATGGTTTCCAACGTTACTGGCATGACAAGCAGATCCCACCTGAGATGTTTTCTACGTGCCACAGTGGAGGGGGCGCCATAATGGTCTGGGGTGCTTTTTCCTTCAGTGGAACAATGGAGCTTCAGGAAGGGCGTCAAACGGCAGCTGGCTATGTCCAGATGTTGCAGAGATCATTCCTCATGACTTAGGGCCCTCATCTGTGTGGTAACGACTGGGTTTTTCAACAGGACAACGCTACAGTACACAATGCCCGCAGGACAAGGGACTTCTTCAAGGAGAATAACATCACTCTTTTGGCCCATCCTGCGTGTTCCGTTGATCAAAATCCAATTGAGAACCTTTGGGGATGGATGGCAAGGGAAGTTTACAAAAATGGACAACAGTTCCAGACAGTAGATGGCCTTCATGTGGCTGTCTTCACCACTTGGAGAAACGTTCACACTCACCTCATGGAAACGCTTGCATCAAGCATGCAGAAACAAATTTTTGAAGTGATTAACAATAACGGCGGAGCTACTCATTACTGAGTTCATGTTTGGAAGTTGGATTTCTGTTTTGGAGGGGTTTAGCTTTTTTTTGGAGGTGTGGTCCTAAACTTTTGATCAGCTGAAAAACAGCCTGTTTCAGTTTATTCGTTGTTTTCATTAAATTTATTGCTCAAAAAATGTTTTGTCTCACCCTCATTTCTTCTTGTTGCATGTTGAAGCTCTACTTGGAACCTTGTTAAGATCCAACAATGTAAAATATGATTTTTTGCCATTTTTCAAGTGGTCTTAAACTTTTGATCAGGACTGTATTTCCGGGAGCGCGCCCCAAGTGACGTCCTCCCAGAATAAGCCGACCACGCTGTAGCCATCTTTCTGCTATGGCCTGGTCGGCATGTGGTTAAAGGAAAACTATTGTAAATATTGCATATCATTGTAAATTTTATAGCCTGTTTTTTAGCAGAAAGTAAAAAATATTGTTTTATATTGTATTTATTTTTTTCAAAAAAGTCAGTCATATAGCGCAAAAAAATAAAAACCGCAGCGGTGATCAAATACCACCAAAAGAAAGCTCTATTTGTGGGGAAAAAAAGTACATATTTTTTTGGGGTACAGTGTTGCATGACCGTACAAACCTTCACAGGGATCTAAGATCGGGATAGCGGGCTTCGGTAACCCCAACGAAAATATGGATCTGGCATCAGAGTTCCTGGGGCTGCTGCGGATCATCCTTTAAGCATACTCCAGGACTGTGTCTGTGAATAAATACCTGGAGCTCAGGCAGCAGATTTGAGTAGGGCTCTGGATTTAAGCCTTCCAGGTTGCTGGTATACAGCAGGGAAAGTGCTTTCCAACCCCAGAGCCACGGGCCAGTGAACAACAGGATTTGCGGATGCCATTCCTGGGAGAGCGGCCCCAGGAGCAATGGGTGACTGAGTTGGACAGGCTGGTCCAGCAGGAGATAGAGCTGAACAATCGATATGGGGCTCTGTAATGGCACGCAGAGCAGGGATATTTAGGGGAGACAACAGGATTTTCTCCGGAGGGATATGACTTTGGGGACCCTGGATTGCTGTGGGAGAGCCTTACAAATGTTTGTTTTTGTATTTGGCGATGAAGGTGAACTACCCTTGAGGACCTGCAAGAATACAGAGAGGCTATGCTTGGTCTTGTAGGGGTCTCAGAGCTTAAACCTGATCTGTAGAATTTGCTAAAGAAAGAACGGCATCTGGAAAGGGCATACAGGGAACTGCTAAAACACATTCAGCAGCATGCCCCAGAATCGGCAGGGGCCGTCCCCAAAGCTGAAGTGCTGACAACAAGGCAGAGCTCCACTAACCTCTGCCCAGCACCAGTAACATCTTCTTCATTCTACGAACAGGATATAGTGAACCTCAATCCCCAGACACCAGTTCCAGAGACTGGGGATTTATTAGAATTTTCCGCTGAGGAAGAACAACCTGGTCAGCCTTCAGCAGAAGAGCTTACATGAGGGCCAAACATCACTGAGCCCTGCCCAGCACAAATAACAGATTCCTGGTAGAAAAGCAGTCAGCCTTTCTCCCACAACACTGACAGGGACATGGGATTTCCAGTTAGCAGCATATGTGGAGTTACAAGAAACTTCTCCAGCTGAAGTGCTGGCAACCAGACAGAGGTTCCAAGACCTCAGCCCCACACCTGTGGCAGTTCCGGAGGCCCAGGGTGAGAAGGAAATGGTCACTTCCCAGCAGCAGATCACGATCCAGGGGGAGAAGCAAGAGGTGGTTGGTGAAAGCTGCTAACATAAACAAATAGACAAAATTTGTAACAGTGCAAAAGTAAAAAATGCAAACAGATAATAATATGCAAAACCTCTGTGTTTATAAACCATATATATCATGTGTGTGTACACAATATAGATTCATGAGACATTGCTGAATTAATAAATCAAATAGTCATTGAAAAAATATATAGGCAAAGTTCATAGTGAATTTCGTGACATCCGTCACCATAGGATCATCAGTGAATATCCAAGTGAAATATCGCAGATCAATATGAAGAGATGATCAGAAACCACAACTGACAGAAATGATGTGTCATTCAAAAATACCACCGGGGAGTGCCTTTACCTTTGGGTAAGGGGGAGAAGTGAATACTCTTACCCTCCAGTATGGATTCAACTCACCCTACAGTGGTCGATCACTTGCACCCCAACATCTAGCTTCGATCTAGTGTGCTGCCTGCAGCCTCTGCCCCCTCCTTGCTGCCGATCACTCTATCTCCCTGATGGCTGCTGAGAGCCCAAGATCTATCCCGCTGTCCAAACACCTACACCTGTACTTGGCTCTCCAACCCGCCAGCTGTTCTGACGAGAACTTTAAGGTACAGACCCAGGGGTTGTGGGCTGAACTGGACTCGCGGGGAGGCTTTAGGACATGGACCTCCATACAGACTGTGAGCGTTGCCAAGAGGCTTTGTCCCATTCCGGAGGAGAGAGACCAGGGCTCAAGTCCTGCGGGAACGCGTGGGAACGGAGTTCCTGCACTTTTTTCACAGCAGGAACGCAGTTCCCTTTGCAGGACTAGAGCAGCCGAGAGCAGCCGAGCCACCCGAGCCGATCCTTCACTAAGCGGCAATGCCCAGCTCGAGTCGCTGTCAGGGGCAGGTGAACCTTAGTAATCCTTTATGTTACAGGTCGCTTCCTGTATATTTATTCATCGGGTAGTGTGCGAGTATTCCATCACTTCCTCGATCCCGCAATGTCTCCTGGGAGCTTTTGTCATTGTTCCCAGGAGACATTGTGGAGGCCTGCCGTGAGTTATTGTGGGATTTAGAAAGAACTTGCGGTTTAGTAATTATGCATATGAGCGTATCATTTTTTTTTTGGTGGGGGGAGTGGATCTTGGGTGGGAGTTCCCACACTTTTTTCCCCAGGACTTGACCCCTGAGAGAGACCCAATGGAATGCGGTAGTACTTTATCATTAATATGCAAACAATTTACCTGCTTGCCCCACTTAAAAGGAACTGTTTATTGCATATCAATACAGCACTGAGAACATTAAATAGCTCTACATCCATCTAAATAGCTCCTATGTACCCCAAAGGAGAAAAAAGAAAAGCTTGCTGCTAACTATTGATGACTGTCGCAAACTTTAAGGAACTGTTGACAACTACTATAACCTGCAGATAAACGCTGATAACTGCTGCTGCTCGCTGGTGTCTATCGGTACCTGTTGATGATTGCCTCTTTTTGTTTGCTGATTGCTCCCGCTGCCTGTTGATAATTGCCGCTAATTGCTGACAGCCGCTGAAACCTGCAAAGTGATTGAGCCTTCTTCTATATATATATTGATATTTCTTTCTCCAACAGCAGTTGCTACTTTCTATTAATGGGTATTATTTACTGACAACTGACAACTGTCTATGTTTTATATGGCCTGCTGCTAGCTGCAATTGTCTGCAGTTGCCTGTCATCGCTTGCTGATAAACGTTGCTACATTTGCTGATGACTGTTGCTACTTACTAATAAGTTTTGCTACTTGCCGATAACTGCTGCAACTTGTCAATAACTACTGCTACTTGCTGATAACTTCCACTACTTGCTGTTAACCACCGCCACTTGGTGATAATTATTGATACTTACTGAAAATGGTTGATATTTGCTGGAAAATGTTGCTTCCTGCTGAAAACTGTCAGTATTTGCTAATAATTGCCACTAATTTTGCTGATAATTCTCGATATTTGTGAATAATCACTGTTACCTGCAGATAATTGCTGCTATTTGCTGGTAACTGCTGTTACTTGCTATTAAGGGCATCTAATTTATAGGATTTTCTGACTTATCAGGGGGGCTGGGCATATTTTTAGGTTGCTCATTGGTGGGGTTTTTTCCCCAAGGAGGAAGGAAAATCTAATGGACATATATAAATATCCTATATATGGGGAAATGGATGGAGTTCAAAGAATCTGGAGGTTGGAGGAATTTGATGGAGGTTTATGGCAGTGTTTCTCAACTCCAGTCCTCAAGGCACCCCAACAGGTCATGTTTTCAGGCTTTCCATTATTTTGCACAGGTGATTTGATCAGTTTCAATGCCTTAGTAGTTACCACAGCTGTTTCATCTCAGGGAAATCCTGAAAACATGACCTGTTGGGCGCCTTGAGAACTGGAGTTGAGAAACACTGGGTTAGGGGCTTAGGGGGAGGGAGAGGAGAGGAGTTTTTCTTTTTGCTTTTTTTTTTTTTGCTTTTTTTTTGGGGGGGGGGGGGGTTCGGGGATAGGGAGAATAAATATAATGATTTGATGTAACAGGGCATTTTGATATAGGAAAAGTGATTTTTTTATGTACATCTGTTTATACCTGTTAATATGATAAAAGAGAGAATAATAAAAAAAAATAAACCATTGTGTGATGTTTTGGGTAAATATTTGGGTCATTGTTAATGTGGTGAGTGACCTCTTTCTCAAGTGTATAAAAGCCTGTATTCGTGTTCAAATAAACAGTTCTTATTCTGGTTTATTCTAAAACTGGTATTGTCTAGTTCTTGGGGTAACTATAGCCAGATTTACTGATCTCGTTTTCTGGAGCTTTGGGAAGCAGCTTCTTGGCGGATTAGCTATTCAGTCTAACATCAATAGAAAACATTGGTAAGAATGGTAATGGACTACATTCATAAATTTGCCAGTGAAAATGGCATCTTTAGTAGCAACCAAGATAGCTTTATGAAGGACTGTTCTTGTTTGGATAGACGAAGGCCAGTAGATGTAGTTCACTTGGATATTGCTAAAGCATTCCATACAGTATCCCACAAACACTTAATTTACAAATTAAGGTCCATTAGCATTGAAATAAGTGTATGCACGTGGATAGAAAACTGGTTACAGAATATGTCTAGACAGTAGTGATAAATTACTTTTCTTAAATGGTGTAGAGTTATGAGTGCTGTGCCCCAGGGCTCTGTCCTGGGAACAATTCTGTTTACCTTGTTTATAAATGATATAGAGGTTGGAATACTCTGTTTATTCTCAGTGTTCACTGGTGACACCAAGTTTTGCAGAAAAAATAGTTGCCATAGGATATAGCAACTTTATAAAAATACAGATGAGATTTGTGTAGAAAATTTTAATTTTATGCACTTGGGGGCTAAAGATATGTATGCAAGATATTCATTAGGGAACAGTCCTGTGGGGGAATTGAGAGTGAAACAAAAATGCCAAGCTACAGCTAGCAAGGTTACCCGAACACTATCATGCATTAAGGGTACTTACTGTATCTCAAGAGGCAAAACTATGATTCTGCTAAAACTCCTAGTGCGTATGCACTTCAGTTATGGTCACTAATCCTCAGGAAGGATGTTCTTGAACTGTGGGGCGCTGAAAGAGGGGAAACTAAACTAATAAGGGGGCTGGAGGTCCCCAGTTATTAAACGTATTCTCCCTGGACAGGAGGTGTTTAAAAGGGTATATGAAGGCAATATACAAATCTATCAATGGTGGCTGTAGTGAGAGAAAAAGAAATTCTTTAATTTACACCTAGCCACATAATGAAGTTAGACAACAATTGAGTAAAAGGTTCTTTGTTGGTAGAGTGGTAAAGATGTGGAACTCCTTTCCACAGTTAGTGGTATCGAATGAGAGTGTAGATAATGTAAAAATACTGGCCCGGATTCAGAGAGATCTGCCTATTTTTAGGCGGGCATAGCGTATCTCAGATACACTACGCCACCGTAACTTACAGCGGCAGGTCCCGTATTCAGAAAGAACTTGCGCTGTAAGTTACGGGGGCTTAGTGTAACTGTGCCGGCGTAAGCTTGCCTAATTCAAATCTGGAAGAGGTGGGCGTGTTTTATGCTAATTACTCGTGACCCCACGTAAATGACGCTTTTTACGAACGGCGCATGCACCGTCCGTAAACGTATCCCAGTGCGCATGCTCCAAATTAAGCCGCAAATAGTCAATGCTATCGACGTGAACGTAACTTACGCACAGCCCTATTCGCGAACGACTTACGCAAACGACGTAAAACGTAAAAAAATCAACGCTGGCCCGACGTCCATACTTACGCTACGCCTCATAGAGCAGGGGTAACTTTACGCTGGAAAAAGCCTTACATAAACAATGTAAAAAAATGCGCCGGGTGGACGTACGTTTCTGAATCGGCGTATCTACCTAATTTGCATATTCAACGCGGAAGTCTTGGGAAGCGCCCCTAGCGGTCAGCGTAAATATTGCACCCTAAGATACGACGGCGTAGGAGACTTACGCCGCTCGTATCTAGGCAACATTGAGGCGTATCTGGTTCTATGAATCAGAAGCCAAGATGCGACGGCCCGCATTCGGAGTTACGACGGCGTATTTGGAGATACGCCGACGTAACTCCTTTCTGAATCCGGGCCACTGTGTTTAACTGTAAACTCAGAATACAGAGATATGGGAATTCATAACGACACACATACACACATAAACACACATACACAGGTGGAACTGGATAGACCTGTGCCTTTAATTATCTTTACTATGTAACTATGAAAGTGGCTAGTTTAAAATTTCTTAGGAAGGGAACAAACAGTAGCAGTAAAAATTAATAATAGACAAATATATCTCATTAAATCAACTGTGTGATAATGACTGAAGGTTAAGAGCGATAAAGCTCAACCATGTAATCTGGCTGCTGTCAGGGGACTCTTCAAGGCGAATAACCCCTGAAAGCAAAAGGTAACCACACACAAATGACAAATTGCAGTATGAACATAGGATAATCGGCAACACCACTTACCGTATATACTCGAGTATAAGCTGAGTTTTTCAGCTCATTTTTTTGTGCTGAAAATGCCCCCCTCGGCTTATACTCGAGTCACCATTTTGCGCCTGATCTCTCAGACTTTGGGGACCCAGTACCGGCTGGCCATATGCACACATGTAGCCCCACTCTTCCTCTACAAGTGTGCAAAGTTTGTTGTCCAGGGGACCTATCGACGGGGAGCACCGATTTTTCAAAGCCGGGCACCCCTATCATAGACTCCAATGTTAAACGCTCATTTCTTTGGTGACTTTGAGGACCCGGTACCGGCTGGTCGTAGGTCCCCTCGCCCCATTTCCCCTCTACAAGTGTGCAAAGTTTGTTGTCTAGGGGAGCTACAGCTGGTGTCAGGGATTGGATGGGAGACGGATTTGATGAGGTCGGCCTCTCTTATATCTCCTGTCCTGGCTCCGCTGAATGTGAGACAGAGGAAGCCGAAGGACAAGAGGGACACGAGTGCCTGCAGCCGGGGGGGCCCGGGAGAACAGCTTGGCAGGGTTCATCGGCCTGGAGCAGACTGTGATAAGTTGCGCAGGAACAGGTGATAGCCAGGCAGGTAACCGAGGGTTAACAGCAACCAGGAACATAGACAGGAGCAAGGTCTCAGGGATAGCCAGGTTCGTCAGCAAACGGGCAGTGAGTTACCAAATCATAGACAGAGCCAGAGTCAGGAACGGAGCCGTGTCAGGGATGGAACAGAACACAGAGCCAAGGTCAAGAGCAAGCCGGGTCAGAATATTGGGAAGACATACATGATCAGAGCAGGATTCAGAAACAAGCTGAAGATCAGTCAGCAAGGGCACAAGAGCCCAGACTACAAAACAGCAAAGTGTAGCGCTAAATATACGTGCAAAAGGGAATGTAAAAATAAACCCTGTGAGGAATAATCAAAATGATGATATAATAAAATAAAATCGTGAGTCCAAAAAAAAGAGCTAGAACTTATGAGTGCAGTCTCTAATGTAAAAAAGTCCCAACAGTTGGTAAATCAATCAGCAGTGAAGTGATTTGTCATCATGCACATAAAGTGACAATCCGAAGTGTGTCCACCACCAGGAATGATTGGAGGCTTACCGGATTAAGTGGACCCAAATAGGTTTACACCTAATGGATCATAAAAGCTCAAAATTGATGGTATCCAACTTCCAGAGGTGTCTTTAAATGGTATGCAGGAGAGAGAGATCCGATGCCATAAAGTGGACGTACCAGGAGAAGGATATTCCCAATATCAGCTTATGATGTGTATTGATTTAGACCCAATAGGAGGTTCAAAATCTCAGCCAGTAAAACTTAGACAGTAAAGGTATATAGGTATATAGAAATTACACTCACATTTCAGTAGTATAATCAGGCATAAAAACTATCAGCAGTAGGATCAGCAGGAACCTGCTGATCCTACTGCTGATAGTTTTTATGCCTGATTATACTACTGAAATGTGAGTGTAATTTCTATATACCTTTACTGTCTAAGTAAACCTTTTAAACAGAATTACACTATGTGCATCTTTGCTTTTTTTTATATTCCTTTTCCTTGAGCTGAGATTTTGAACCTCCTATTGGGTCTAAATCAATACACATCATAAGCTGATATTGGGAATGGAATATCCTTCTCCTGGTACATCCACTTTATGGCATCGGATCTCTCTCTCCTGCATACCATTTAAAGACACCTCTGGAAGTTGGATACCATCAATTTTGAGCTTTTATGATTCATTAGGTGTAAACCTATTTGGGTCCACTTAATCCGGTAAGCCTCCAATCATTCCTGGTGGTGGACACACTTCGGATTGTCACTTTATGTGCATGATGACAAATCACTTCACTGCTGATTGATTCACCAACTGTTGGGACTTTTTTACATTAGAGACTGCACTCATAAGTTCTAGCTCTTTTTTTTGGACTCACGATTTTATTTTATTATATCATCATTTTGATTATTCCTCACAGGGTTTATTTTTACATTCCCTTTTGCACGTATATTTAGCACTACACTTTGCTGTTTTGTTGTATGTTTTTACAGAATTGATCTATTTCTGTTGTGTTGGCGGCCATATATATGTTTTTAAGTAGCGCTGTGTTATTTATACTGCTGGTATAATCTTTTTACACAAGAGCCCAGACTCCCTTTAAATAGGCTGTCTGGCGCCAAACTGAACTAGGCTTGTACGTGTGCGCGAGTGCCCGTATCTGTGCGCATGCGTGCCCGCAATTGCGATCTCTGGCGTGCATGCGCGCGCCTGTGAGCCATTCTATGGCAAAGGCTATGCGCTTGCGCACGTCTATGTGCAAAACGTCTTACAGGAGTTCCCTGACAGCTGGGGAGCACCGATTTTTTTGTGGTAAAATTAGGTGCCTCGGCTTATATTCGGGTCAGCTTATACTCGAGTATATACGGTAAGTTGGGCTTTATGAGTCTAGTCAGGTGGAGGGCAGAGGAATGACCCTTTACTGTGTTAAACCTCTCCCTTCTGTCCCCTGACACCACAGTCCCAAGCCGCAAACACTCTACCTAGTTCAGTTCAATAATGGATCTGTGGGAGGACATGGGACACTGACCCAGGAAAGGCAACACCTCTCCCCTGGGTCTGGTCTTCTCCCCCGCCCGTGGTCTCTGCCTTCTCCAGGCAGCCTTGTGGTTTCTCTCCCTGCTTGACCCACCTTGGTATGCTTGGGTGTGTAGTTCTGCCCCTCAGGGATCATAATGAGGCCGCTCGTGCTGGGAACTACATGTCCCATCATCCTTTGCTTCCCCTGCAGCTATGAAGCCCTGGCTGGCGATTAGTTCCCTTCTCCTGCCAATGAGGAGGCAGGGGAGGGAACGGAGCAGTGAAGAGAAGAAGGAGGGGAAGAAATTCCACACATCTGCAGCTCTGCCTGTGTCCCTCACAGAGTCTGTCAGTGCCTGTGTCCTGGCAGTGGGTGGCAGGAGGTGCGGGGCTGCATGCATGTTGAGCATCACCCGCTACACTAACTTCACAGAACGTGGTTCAAGCTGAACAAGGAGTATACAATGTCCAGAATGCAATGGTCAGGAGTATGTCGTGTACAACTCAGTTTAGAAAGTGTCGTGGTCAGGATTATGTATTATACAGAGTGCAATTGCTGTAAGCATGTAACATACAACAGTAAGGGGTATCTGCCATACAGACCAGTGTACAGAGTATGGCGGTCAGACATATGCAGTGTACACTGTACATTATCCTGACCACTACAATCTGCATGCTGTGCCATATGTTGCATACTCCTGGCCATTACACTCTGTATGCTGGGCTATACTTCATATATTCTTGATTATCCTGCCCACTGCACTTTATATGCTAGGCTATATATTGCACATCCCTGACTACTACACTCAGTATTCCACAGTGCCCAGCCATGTGGCTCTTTGACACATAGGGTTTTTTTTTTTACTAAAGGCAAATCCACTTTGCACTACAAGTGCAATTGGAAGTGCAGTTGCTGTAGATCTGAGGGGGGACATGCAAGGAAAATGAAAAACTTTTTTTGCTTGCACATGATTGGATGATAAAATCAGCTGAGCTTCCCCTCATTTCAGATCTTCTTTAGATCTACAGCGACTGCACTTCCAATTGTACTTCCAAGTGCACTCGCAGTGCAAAGTGGATTTGCCTTTAGTAAATCAACCCCTATATGTGATAGAATAGAAATAAAAATAAAACTGATGAGAACAGAAAATAAATTATTCTAGTGAATCAAGTCCATGTAGTCCATCAACGAGTGAAATCACAGGATGACATGCAAGCTTTTTAGTTTGCTTATGCCGTTAGGCCCAGTTGTCCTTTCCACCGGGTCAGGACATTCACAGCAGCCCTCCAGTCTACCCTGTCTACCGTCTTGGTTTACCACGCATGATACCATGGCACCTCTACTTGCAGTTTGCCAGCTTTTTAGTTATAAGAGGATATTGGAATAAAGTGTTGTTGTTTTTAAACACACGGACCTGGCACCCTGCACTCTATGGCAACAAGTTGCATCAAAAGTTGTATCAAAGTAGCGCAGGCACCTTTTCAAAGTGGCTGCAACTTTAAGTTGCATCATTCTGAACGGCCGCCATTGAAAATAATGGTCTGCGAGTTGTCTTGCAACTTTATGTGTCCAAAGGTGCATGACAATTCGTACAAGTGTGAATAAAGCCTAAGGCCCCTTTCACATGTACGGATCCCGTGAGGATCCATAAATGTGTATCCGCTTGCTCAGTGGGGATCGCTCCGTTGATCCCCACTGAGCCGGCAGATGACAGGGCGGTCCCTGCACACTGTGCAGGGACCACCCTGTCAGATCTCCACTCTCCCCTATGGGGCGATCGGATGAACACGGACCGTCTGTCCGTGTTCACCCGATCCGCTCTGCAGATGGATGGAAAAATAGGATTTTCCTCCGTCTGCAGAATCGGAGGATTGCGGACACCTATGAGATCGGGTGTCAGCGGGTGTTCACCTGCTGACACCCGCTATCTCATAGGGATTAATGTATGTCCCCTTTTCATCCGTAAACGGATGGATAAAAAAGCGGACATACAGTTCGCAGGTGTGAAAGGGGCCATAAGGAAACATGGATGCTACCATTGCTCGTTCAGCAACTGATACTTTTGCTAGCTTTAAAAGTTTGTGTTACTTTCCTAGAACAAGCATGCAGATCTCTGGATCTGCATAGTTATTTTAGGTTTCCTGATCTACATACTTATTTTTGGTTTATAGCTCAGAAAGTACTGAAGCTTGGGGGCAAACACAATAGCCAGGAAACTAGACTTAAGGATTGATTTACTAAAGGCAAATAGACTGTGCAGTTGCAACATGCAAGAGCAGCTTCTCCAGAGCTTAGTAAATGAGCAGAAGCTCTGCTGATTTTCATCATCCAATCATATGCAAGCAGAAATGCTGCTTTTTTTTTTTTTCTTGGACGTGATTGGGTATTCTTTGCAAAGTGAAGGTTTACCTCATTTACTAAAAGGGTTGTAAAGGTTTAAATATTTTTTTTTTTAAATAACAAACATACCATACTTACCTCCACTGTGCAGTTCATTTTGCACAGAGTGGCCCCCGATCCTCGTCTTCTGGGGTCCCACGGTGGCTGTCTCGGCTCCTCCCCACAATAGTTAACCCCCTCAGGAAGATCTCTCCTATTTCTCTTTAGTAAATCAACCCCTAAGGCCCCGTACACACGACCGAGTTTCTCGGCAGAATTCAGCCAGAAACTCGGTCGGAGCTGGATTCTGCCGAGAAACTCGGTCGTGTGTACACTTTTCAGCGAGGAACCCGTCGAGGAACTCGTCGGGCCGAAAAGAGAACATGTTCTCTATTTTCTCGTTAGTCAATGGGAAAAGTCGGCCCGCCGAGTTCCTCGGCGGCTTCCACACTGAACTCGACGAGGAACTCGATGTGTTTGGCACGTCAAGTTCCTCGGTCGTGTGTACGGGGCCTAAGACTCTACCACATGTCAATTGTTTTCTCTTCTGAGCTAGATTGCATTTAATTGTATAGACAAATACGATAAATAAACATATCTGTGAATTGTAAAATGGTACTACAAATACGTTACTGCTTACAAGGGGAATCTAAGACTCATCTAAGTTGCGGTTTTTATTAGATCTACTAAAATCACAAATTGTGAGTGACAAATGTCAAAATACAACAGCTTAAAGCTGTCTAGTTGTTTGCTGCTTCACTAACACAGCAGATCAGACTTTCACATCACTTCAATACTTGTAGCTCTACTACTAGGTATAAGGTGCCAACCAGTGGCCTTCCTAATCATATCTCTCATAGCATCATTCATCACCCAGCCAAATCCCAGCATCAGATTCAGCATTGTGTGTGATGCGATTACATCTAATTAATATTTATAGGCCGTGCCTATTTGTTTTTCCTGGCCCTCTTCAAAATGAACATTAGTAAATAAATTCTTTTGGGAACGTCACAAGAAACGTAAGTCCCACGTTCATTTTTTTTTATAGCCCGTCTCGATCCTGTCTGCTATAATAACCGTTCTGCTTATCACCATTCAGCTTTCAGGACAAAATACATGAGATACATGCATTTTCAATAAGATACTCACGCACATAATACATGTACAGCATAAATCTCCAGCTTTTATCTGTAGATCAGAAGATAAAAAGGTAGTAGAAGCTACGGATGGCATAGTATATGCATCAATCAATGAAAATGTACAATTTAGTAAATCCTAACTAATACCACGATTGCCCCTTTAGACTTGTAAATGCATTTTAATGCCCGTTAAATGGAACTTAAAGATGCAATTGGGAAGTAAGGCTGTGCGCCGATCCTTCCTAAAATAAAGGAAGATTAAATAATTTTAAAGGATGACAGTCAGCTGAAGAGAGTTGACGATGGTAGCATCTGCTTAATCGTGTTGTTCTGTCTACGTGTGAGTCTTGGGAAATGAGGGGTTAAGGATGGAAAATCACATTTTGTTGCTATGCGAAACTAGAGAACAGCAGGTTTTAAGATGGGAAAAAAAGAGGAAGAAGCTGGTGTATCACCCCCTTAAAAAAGGTGAAAGGTAGACTGAGCCAAAACGCAATTGCTGACGTCTTACTTATCCCAAGAGAATCAATGTTTTTTTTTTTTTGTGTGTGTGTGTGATCAATGTAATATTCCACTGCTAAATTTAGAGACTGTGCATCCTATGAAAATGGCACCTTACTATGACTAATTAACAATAAAAAATGTGATTGTCTACAAGTTTAATTATTTAATCTCCAGGGTTTTGATTAAATTAAAACTCTGCCTGAAGGCAAAGAGAGAGAGAGAGGGAGAGAAAACTGTCTCCATTGTTCCTTTTTCTTTCTTTTTTTTGTTTCTCATTCAGAATTTTTGCAACATTCTGAGATAAAACACTGTTATGTTTGTAT
Source organism: Rana temporaria (assembly GCF_905171775.1). Lineage (NCBI taxonomy): Eukaryota > Metazoa > Chordata > Amphibia > Anura > Ranidae > Rana > Rana temporaria. The sequence continues at coordinate 33,831,559 of NC_053499.1, read as the reverse complement.
GATGGAGACACATTTAGGCTTATTCTCAATGCAGAAGACTGAGGAGCAATGATTATGGGTGAAGTGAAGTTGCTCTGAGCAACCAATAGGACATTATTTTGCAGTGATTAGATTAGTGTCAATTAAATTAGGTAAGTGTTCCTGGATTATTGCACAACTTCAGGCTGTGTCTACACAAATCTCAAAAAGGAGGGTGCTTGATACTTGTTCTTGATCTCTACCACCCAAACTCAACAGTAGGACCTGGAAATGTGCACTGGGACAAACATTTTGCTTTCTGCCAGCCATGCCACTCTGCGGACTTTCATTGATTTCCCAAACCTGGCATCTTCTCTGAGTGCAGGTAGAGTTTTCCCTAAGCATGTGTGCTGGATCTTTTACATGAATCCCTTTGGGAGTTAAGGATTAATATGTAGGGCCTTGTCATAGTGGATATCTGTAACCCATAGTATCTTTGTGTGCCGCTCAGGCTCAGTAAATGTGGGGTATGTGTGTGAGTTCCTCCGCATCTGCTACTGAGAGTGCTGGCGAAGACGGAGCCTGTCCTGGCTCCAACAAGGGCTCAAAAGAGGGAAAGGGAGGTGATCTCTAATGCCGCACATCTGTTTAGTCCTATGGAGGTGAACATCCTTTAAAAGTGTATTTGATATTCCCACTCAATCCACTTCTGATGTCAAAAGCCTCACGTCCATCAGAGCAAGAGAACTGTTGTGGGCTACACTATTGAATTCCATAGGCTCTTGTGGCTGCTTTTTCTCATGGTCTCTCAGATAACATTAAAGATGACATTGCAGCCCGAGACATACCTAGGAATCTTGAGGAGTTGATCTCATTTGCCATTAATACCTGACTCAGAGAGAGGCGTTCCTTTAAGAAGCGCTTGCGGGAGCCACCTGTACGTTTGGCTCCGTACTTTGCATATCCTTCTTTCTTGAGATTGATGCATCCGAGACTGGAGTAGGCGCCTCCTGTCTCAACATCCTACCTCTGAGAGCTCTATGCATCCCTGTGGTTACTTTTCCAAGAAATTGGGAACAGAGAATTGTTAGTCATCATTTTAGCACTTAACCACTTCCATACCGCGTCATTGTAAAATGACGGCGGCAGGAACCCCTCGCCGATCCAGGTGGACGTCATATGACGTCCTGTATTCCCGGCGATCTAGGGCACGCACGCGCGCCGCGGCAGCGCTCGTGACCCGGCGCAGGTGCCCGGCGGCCGCGATTGCTGCTGGGTGCCTGCGATTGTCGTTAATCACGGCAGGAGTGTTGATCTGTGTGTGTAAACACACAGATCCACCTCCTGTCAGCGGTGAGGAGACCAATGTGTGTTCCCAGTACAGAGGAACACACATCGGTCTCCTCCCCTTGAGAGTCCCCCTCCCTTCTAAAGTTAGAACACACCTTAGGGAACATATTAACCCCTTCAACGCCCCCTAGTGGTTAACTCCTTCCCTGCCAGTCACATTTACACAGTAATCAATGCATATTTATAGCATTAATCGCTGTATAAATGTGAATGGTCCCAAAAACGTGTCAAAAGTGTCCGATGTGTTCGGTCACGGTCACAGTGAAAAATCGCAAATCGCCGCCAATACTAGTAAAAAAAATTATAAAATAAAAATGCCATAAATCTATCACCTATTTTGTAGACGCTTTAACTTTTGTGCAAACCAATCAATATCCGATTATTGCGATTTTTTAACCAAAAATATGTAGAAGAATACGTATCGGCCTAAACTGAGGAAAAAAATTGTGTTTTTTTTTTTTTAATTGTCGCTCTTCTTTTGTTTATAGCGCAAAAAATAAAAACCGCAGAGATGATCAAATACCACCAAACGAAAGCTCTACACCGACGGTGTATACACTCACACATCCCATGACTAAGCCACGTGACGAGTGGCGTTACGCGTGGGGGAGGAGCCTATGTGACGGGACTACAATCCTTGTGAGGAGACCATCGCACTGAGCGGCAACTTTTTGACTCTGACCCTGTGTTTATCGGCGGATGTGTGAGTGTATACACCGTCGGTGTAGTATCTTGTTCACCCTTCTGGCCATACAGTACTGTACTATGAGGCTTGTCCTCTGTCTTTTTTCTTTTACATATTCATTGGAGTGTTTCTGACTGAATTGCTTAAGAAGGTCGTTGTCTAATGAGAAGCAGTGGGAAAGAGACATCAGCTGAGGGACTTGAGGGCTGCATATGGGATCAGTTTCCTTAACCCATCACGAACTCACTGTCTATTATCATTAGAGAGAGTTTATATCTCTTTGGTGTTGTTGTTTCATACTTATAATATTTTCATTATTCACTGGAATTGAATTATTATCACACACTATACTGTATATAATCAGCACTAGTTGATATTAGCGCTATCTCTTATTCATTTCGTATCTCCTGATACGCCGTCGTATCTCTGTTTTTATCTATGCGACTGATTCATAGAATCAGTTACGCATAGATAGCCATAAGATCCGATAGGTGTAATTGTTTTACACTGTCGGATCTTAAGATGCAATACCGCCGCTGGGGGGAGTTTGCGTCGTAAACCAGCGTCGGGTATGCAAATTAGGAGTTACGGCGATCCCCGACGGTTTTTCACGTTCGCTACGTCGCCGCTAGTCTAGTTTTTTCACGTCGCAAAGTTAGTCATTTTTTTTGGTGCCTAAACTTTACACAGCAATCGTATTGCTGTGTAAAGTATGGCCGTCGTTCCCGCGTCGAAATTTAAAAAATAACGTCGTTTGCGTAAGCCGTCCGGGAATACGGAATTACGCTACGCGCGTCGCCGTTCAAAAAAATGACGTCACTTCGCGCAAAGCACGGCGGGAGTTCGGAAACGGAGCATGCGCGGTAGGTCCGGCACGGGAGCGCGCCTAATTTAAATGGCACACGCCCATTTGAATTGGCCCGCCTTGCACCGGAGGCCGCCGGCGTAGGTTTTCATCGCAAGTGCTTGGTGAATCAGGCACTTGCGATGAAAATTGCGGCGGTGTAACGTATCTAGGATACGTTACGCCGCCGCGATTCTACGGGAATCTGGCCCATGGTCTCATTCTTACGCGGTAAGAAGAATATAAGGGCTGAAGCATTGTTGTGGTAGTTTTCCTCCTCTTCCAGGATGAAGTCTTTTCCTAATCCTGTTATATCTCCAGACCACATTTTATCACCTTTTCATACCAGTCTCACTTCACCTTTGGGTAAAAGAATTTTGGCCTCTAAGATCCATTCTTCTCCTGAAAAACCACATGACCGTTGCTTTTTCCCTGAGAATCTCCGCACTTTTTTGCTATAGACCTACCATTCTCCTAAAGCAGCTGGGCACCTAGGGAAGAATTAACTCATATGGTCCTTGTCTCAACAATTCTGGGGGCTGATGTAACCAACTTCATAGCTGATTGTCCCGTGTGTGGTCATAATAAAACACCCTAACACGGTTCAGTGGACCTCCTACAACCCATACCCAGTGGAGAGAGGCAATGGACTCACTTTATTGATTTTTTTGTGGATTTACCCAATTTCCAGGGGAACACAGTTTTCTGACCATCATAACAACTGGTCAAACCTCTTACCTTATGTGGAGTTTGCTTACAATATCGTCATCAATGCTGCTTCCTGATTGTCTCCATTTATGGCAAATTATGGGTTCCAGCCATCCATTTTGCCTGACACATTTTTTCCAAAATGAATTCCTGCATTAGAGGAACATCTTCATTAACTCCATTCCACTTGGGTGCAGGTCCAAGAACCCTTGCAATGCACAAGAGAGAGGTACAGACACCATGCTAAATGATGACGCCTACCTACACCCTCCTACCAAATTAGGGAGAGGGTCTGACTGTCTTCTCATAACCCCCCGACTCCATGTTCCCTCACTTAAACTGGCGTTGAGGTATATTGGACCTTTCCATATTCTCTGTAAGATCAACTCAGTGGCCTACACATTAGATCCTACTTCTAACATATTCCATGTCTCCTTATTAAAATGTTTGTGCAACTGCTAAACCACCTCGGTACCATGCCCTCACCAGGTTCATGTTCACAACCATGAGGAATACAACCTATTATTGACACCTATAGGTTTCGTGAGTGCATACAGTACGTTGTTCATTGGAGGGGTTACGGTCCAAGGGAACCACATCCTCTGACTTACATGCTCCTGCCCTCCTCTGGGCTTTCCATTTCCCTTCAAGCCTGGTGCCCCTCCAAGGGGGAGAGATTGTTGAGGAGGGGGTACTATCAGGGCTGGGTTTTTGCTATTCACTAGCAGCTTTCTTCTCAGTGATCAAGGCTGCTCAGCTGTCAGTTAATTACCAGCCACTCTTTGTTTCCACAGTGACTCACCTGGTTACCATTACCTGCCTCGGTAGTCCAGCCAACAGCCAGACCATTTTTGCTGGTCATTCCATCAGTTTCTTTGCATGGTCAACATCTCCAGTGTGTCTCTGATGTGTTCCTGTTATGACTTGATTCCTGATGCAGATTTTTGGCTTTTGACAATGCTGACTTCAGATTACTGATTACCTGCTCTGGCTTCCAAACCCTGGCTTCTGTTTTTGACTACGTTCCTGTTTTGTGTTATTTTTGCTATTACATTAAAAGTGTGATTTTAACTGCTTTTACTGTCTGCCTGGTTTATGGTTCCTGACAAGGTCAAATTGTCCCAAAAAAGCTGTGGTCAAATTATTCCAACTGAAAAAAAGTTAATCAGGCATGTATTTATATTAGTGTTACAGTTTCTTTATTTGCCTCCTTTGGGACAGCTTTACCCTGTCCAGGTCAAGCCAAATAGCTCCGTATTTATAGTAATGATCGGAGATACAGGGTGACTACATCTCTGGGCTGTATAAAAAGTCCAGGATTTGCCCCTCACAGATAGCAACCCCTTCCAGCTAGGGAGAGAGTCCCCCCATAGTAATGGACCGCAGCTCTGGACCTGTATAGCACCCTGTGGCTAACTCAACACATTACACCAAGTGCCATATGTTGAGCACACATGCAGGATCCAATGCCCAAAGCAAAATTACACACTGTCCCCACAATGTGGGGTCTTCATATGGCTCCTAAGGTTTTTCCAAGGTTGTGCAGGATACATTGCTTCTGTGTTGGCAGTAGATGACAAGAATTCAAAGCTAAAATAATTAAGAAAAAATAACAAACTAAGTTAAAGCGGGAGTTCACCCATTTGTAAAAAAAAAAAATTTCTCCCCTTAGCTTCCTGCTCGTTCGGTCTAGGGGAATCGGCTATTTGTATTAAAATATGAGCAGTACTTACCCGTTTTCGAGCTGCATCTTCTTCCGTCGCTTCCGGGTATGGGTCTTCGGGAGCGGGCGTTCCTTCTTGATTGACAGCCTTCCGAGAGGCTTCCGACGGTCGCATCCATCGCGTCACTCGTAGCCGAAAGAAGCCGAACGTCGGTGCGGCTCTATACTGCGCCTGCGCACCGACGTTCGGCTTCTTTCGGAAAATCGTGACGCGATGGATGCGACCGTCGGAAGCCTCTCGGAAGCCTGTCAATCAAGAAGGAACGCCCATTCCCGAAGCCCATACCCGGAAGCGACGGAGAGGATGCATCTCGTAAACGGGTAAGTACTGCACATATTTTAAAATAAATAGCCGATTCCCCTAGTAAAAACGAGCAGGAATCTAAGGGGGAAAAGTGCCCTCTAAGGGTGAACCCCCGCTTTAAGGGTGATTTTCTCCTGCAAAGTAGAAACATGTCCATCACCTCCAGACACTAGCACACAACTGAGGACTTAAAGTAGAGTAGGGTTATAGGTAAGCGCCCAGGAGGCCTGTTCTTTAAAGCCAACTAAGCCAAGGAAAATGGAAAAATCTCCAAAAGGCATCAAATTACAGATTAGACATTCTTATAATATGTAAAAAAAGTTGGATTTTATTTCCATCATTTACACTTTCAAAATTACAGAAAACAAAAAAATGGCGTCTGCAAAAGTTTGGGCACCCTGCAGAGTTAATATCTTGTACTGCCCCCTTTGGCAAGTATCACAGCTTGTAAACACTTTTTGTAGCCAGCCAAGAGTGTTTCAATTCTTGTTTGAGGTATCTTTGCCCATAATTCCTTACAAAAGTCTTCCAGTTCTTTGAGATTCCTGGGCTGTCTGTCACGCAGGGCTCTTTTAAGGTCTATCCATAGATTTTCAATTATGTTGAGGTCAGGAGATTGTGAAGGCCATGGCAAAACCTTCAGTTTACGCCTCTTGATGTAATCCCTGTGGATTTTGAGGTGTGTTTAGGATCATTATCCATTTGTAGAAGCCATCCTCTTTAACTTCAGCTTTTTCACAGATGGCATCAAGTTACCATCCAAAATTTGCTGAAATTTTATTGAATCCATTTTTCCTTCTACTAGTGAAATGTTCCCTGTGCCACTGGCTGCAATTCAACCCCAAAGCATGATTGATCCACCCCCATGCTTAACAGTTGGACAGATTACATTTTCATTAAATTCTGTGCCCTTTCTTCTCCAAACATACCTTTGCTCATTCCGGTCAATAAGTTATATTTTAAACTCATCGGTCCACAGAACATGTTTCCAAAATGCACCAGGCTTGTCTATATGTTCATTTGCAAAGTTCAAACGCTGATTTTTGTGGTGAGGACATAGAAGAGGTTTTCTTCTGATGACTCTTTCATGAAGACCATATTTGTACAAGTATCTCTTTATAGTGGAATAGTGTACCACAACTCCAGTGTCTGCCAGATCTTTCTGGAGGGATCGTGCAGTCAAACGTGGGTTTTGAATTGCTTTTCTCACAATCCTGTTCCAACGTGTTTCGCACTGAACTAGTGCTTAATCATGGCCATGATTAAGCACTAGTTCAGTCCGAAACGCGTCGGCTGTTCCCCTGTTCCTTTGCTGTGACCTTGTGAAGTGATGTACTTGCTGTTCGTTTGAATAAAAGACAACCTTTTTGGTTATTGGAGTGCGGCTATTCATTTCCTTTCTTCGATTCCTAACCCCCAGGACCAGCTTGCACTGTGAGGTTGGTCTGACAAGAGCGCAATCAGACAATAGAAAATGCCCTTTGCAGGCAGGGACCGCTGGCCCCCTTTGTAGTGTAGCAAAAGAAAATCCCAGTGCCTAGCTGTCCCACTCTTGTGGCTACTGATCCCAGCACCACCTCTTCAGGGATTGCCAGCCTGCCTGTCTGCAGCTGCCCATTTCACTAGCCCTCCTGGCTACTTCCCCACAGTCCTCCCAGACTGACTCTGCATCTATCCCAGACTGCTTCCACCGAGTCCTCTCAGGTATGCCTCTCAGTCCTGACTGTACACTAACCAGTCCTCTTGGCTTTCTTCCTTCCTGAAGATTTGCCTGGCAGTGTTCTCCTGCTGTCCTCAACCTTGCTCCCGTGCATCCTGGTCAGGAGACTTCTGTGTTTAATGAACAAGGTCCCTTCTGCACCTGAGGTCATGTCCCCCCAGACTAGGGGGGCACCTACAAGGGCAACCAACAGCCTAACACTCCATCTCTATCTTACACCCAAACTCTGCTGCCCCTAGCTGGGCCGACCCTGAGTATTAGAGGGGGTCTGCCCCCTGCAAACCCATCTGTTGGGGATTGGTCAGGGCCCTCGTGAACACTCCAGACAGCTACTCCTCCCCTCCACTCCCATTCTTCTAGAATCTTCTACCAGTTTCTAGAAGTAGGGGGAGGTCCGAGAGATGCTGAATGTGAGTCATACCAGCCCTGACTCCCCTGACCCAGAAAAAACAACACAGGCTTGGCTGCCAGCCAAGCATGACAATTTACCTACTCTGTAGAAGAAAAAAAAAACTATTTACACTTCTAGAACACTAGAGGGTGCTACATTATTATTGCTTGAAATGTGTGCCTCTTTTACATCCCAAATAGTTGGGAGGTAGAGGACAAAAAAAACCCAGAATGTCAAAGTACGGCATAGCATCTTGCTCATATTCTGACTTGTCAGTACAACGTCAACAAGCTCTGGTTACTATAGATCTCTTGCTTGTGTTTGTGCGTATATGTGTGCGTATGAGGTTATGCGATTATCTGGGCACTGTAGAAAAGGAAAACTTAATCTGTATCTCTTAACACCTCTCTATAGCTCACACATTATAGCTGAAAGTATTTATTACATTTATTTTGTTATTGCATCTCACCTGTATTACTTGATTCCTAACCTAGAGCAATACTTCCTACAGTTATCTTTAATTTTAATCTCTTTAAATTGTTTTCTTGCGGTTTATTACTTCCATGACCTAGGAGAAAACGACACAGTGTTTTTCCTCTAGTGCAGTATGTCCTGAGACTGCAATGTGTATAGCCATTTCTGGGGTTCTTTTGTATTGAGTTGTAAAAATGTTTCAATGGCCCCTTATTTATATGACTTTACTGTTTCATTCCCTTTGATTTAGAAAACATAGATATGTAATTTTTCAAGAGAAGCTGTGAATATATTTACAGTGCCTTCTATATAAAGAATATTTACATCCAGATATAGTTTGTCTGAATATAGAAAAACATTTTGCATGAGCCACTCATTAATTAAGGATTTCATTACGTACTTAGGCGTGCCATGGGTGAAAAAGAGGACAGGAGTACTTTCATTATAAATGGAACAGCAAGTGAGTCATTGGGATGATATGTCTACGTGACAAGCCTGGCTTGCATTTAATTACTAAAATACTAAAAATGATATAAAAAAAAAAACATGATTATCTTCTGCTACTTTTATATCCAGGCCTGCTATTCCTTATTTTACCTGGTTTGTGTTTAATTACCAAACTACAAAACATTATATTCAAAAATAGACTTCCAGTTACCTTCCTTCCTTTCTTGACTTCTTGACCCCCACCCTTGCCCTAAAATGCCTCATAAAAATACTGTTGAGAGGAAAAATAGTTTGATTATACAGTCACTTTTCTATTACTTCTATAGCTCAGGGGATGACATCCTCCTGCCAACATAATACTGAGAATGCTGAGTATCCCAAATCTTGCAAGAGGATGCTACAGCACAGTGTAGGATTGTGTTCTCACAAGGTTTGTCCTACTCAACTTTCTCTAACATCTGTCTGAAAGAGGTATGATGTCACCTTTACTCAGAAAGGGCACAAACATGAAAAATCAAAAGTCCTCATTTTAAAGGCTTATATGCAAGTTATTGCCATCAAAAGTGTATGGGGACCCAGGAAATGACCAAGGGGCATGTTTCAATGTAAAACGTTTTTAAAACAATAGTTTTTAAAGGAGCAGTGATTTTAATGATGCTTCAAGTGAAACAATAAAAATGAAATCTTCCTTTAAATATCGTACCTGGGGTGTCCTGTAAAGTGGTGCAAATATAATTTAAACTTGCTTGCGGCCCTAATGTATTGCAAACTCCTGGCAATACAGAATACAAAAATGGTGTGGGGTCCCCCCCCCAAATCCATACCAGACCCTTATCTGAGCTTGCAGCCTAGCAGGTCAGGAAAAAAGAACCATACCAGGCCACATGCCCTAAACATGGGGGAGCAGGTGTCCCCACCCCAAAGCATGCTGTTCCCATGTTGATGGGGACAAGGGGCTCTTCCCGATAACCCTGGGCTGTGGTTGTCGGGGTCTTTGGGTGGGGGGCTAATCGGAATCTGCAAACCCCCTTTAACAAGGGGAACCCCTAGATCCTGCCCCCCATGTGACTGGGTATCGGGTTAATTTTTTTTAATACATGTAGCGCCTGTGTACTTTCGTACAGGTGCTATATTCAAATTTAGTGGGAGAATGAGAGAGTTATGGTACTCTCATTCTTTGATTTGACAAATTTGTCTGTCGCCAAATCTGGATTGTCCTGTGGGTCAGTCTGTGCCCCAGAGATGCAGTCTCATCTCTAGGCAGGTGACACCAGAGGGGTCCATGCGGACCTGCTTCTTCCCAGCAGCCAATTGGAGGAGTTTTCCCTCGAGGGGCATTCTGGGCAGGGGTATTTCTGTGGTGGAGGCAGTTGTTTGGGGGTTCTTCGCGGGTTCCTGGTTCCAGGTGCGGCACCCACCTTTAGGGTGTGCGCACTCACGGACCCCACCACTATGGCCTACCTGGCCAGGGTCGTGTGCTACGCTGAGTTCCTGACTCTGGGCTCTCATAGCCCGGAGCAACGTATGCTGCAAAGGGGCCCCAGTGACTTACTGGGTCCCCACTTCTATTGAGAAGATCCCAAGCTGGGTGCTGTTCCGTGGGGGATCGGTCTGAGGAGAACCCGGAGGCAGGTGATCCAGCAAGGCTTGAACGAACCATCGGGGATCTGGGTGACCGGACACTGACAGGTCACATTTAAACTGTCAGTCGGTGACCTCAAGAGACATACTGGGAGGATTTGCTCTATCATTCACAATTCCAGCACTAGGCCTGTGGCAGAGGTCTCACCTGACATCTTAATTCTATTAGAGCCAAGTCTGTGGCAGAGACTTGTTCCTCCCAGAAGCTTTAAGTGCCGCTCTGGCTGCCAGGCCTGTGAGAGAGGTCTGTCCAGGGGCACTTTTACCCACTCCGGCTGGAGTGGCGACGTAGAAGAATACAGTTTCAGAGGGCAGGACTGCCTTTATTATCCATAGCCTGATTCTGTAATGTTGCTCTTCTTTCACCAACTTATCCTGTCTACCTCAAGTTTACATGTTGGTCGTGTTCGACCGGGAAAATAAAGCATTTGAAAAATGTCAACCAACGGTCCTGGACATTCTATTATTGCTCTCAGCTCTACCATCACCCCTAGACACAGTATAGAGGTAACTTAATTATGCCAATCCCAAATCTAATCAGCGGCTCCTCCGGGGGTAGCGCTACATACAGGATTTGTCAAATGTATCCTGTGATTATTACTTACCTGCCAGGCTGCATGCTCGGAGTCTGGTATGGCGTTTGGTAGGGGACCCCAAGCAGATTTCTTTTTTATTTTGGCGTGGAGTTCCCCTTAAAATCAATACCAGACCCAAAGGATCTGGTATGGATTTTGAAGGGGACCTTACACTGTTTTTTTTTCTTAATTCTGTCATAGGGTTCCCCTTGTGTGGAGAAAGCCTCTTGAGGGGGCAAGCAGGAGTTTCAGGACGCCCACTAACACACAGCTCATTTCTCTATCTGCAAAGTAGAGAGTATCCTGACACTCCTGCTCGCCCCCTCCCCCCTCAAGAGGCTTTCTCCACACCAGGGAGAAAGCCGTGCATTACTGTGTGTAGTTACAGACAGAAGAACAGAAAGTGAGGATTTCTCAGAAGAAATAAGGACATTTAAAAGCAAAATCGAAGGATGAGGTAAGTGAAGGAGGACTGCACTAAGGTAAAGGAAGCTATTTAGGGGAAAAAAAATTACCTTTACAACCCCTTTAAGTTAGCTTCAGTACCTGTGTAATCCATATGTGTTCAGGTTTAAAGGGATGAGGTGATAACCCTTGTCCAGGAAATCCAGGGCTTAGAGCAGTGGTTTGCATGGGAAAAGGGGGCCCCAAATGCGTCCCCTAATGTCTCCGAAGTGCTAAATATAATATTTATTAATGTAATTCTACAGAAATCAGTCACAGACTGAGGACACACTAGAGGAAATGGTTAGAGATGATTCTACTACAGTGGTTGGAGATTGAAGTCAGGCTATAAGAGACCATCAGAGACTAGAGACATGTTGCATGACACTAATGGACTTTACTACAATTAAGAGACCTTTACAATCGATGCTCCCTATGCTGACTATTCAAAAAAACAATGGGTCACATGCAGCTCTCGGGCTGCAGGTTGGGCACCAGGGGCTTAGAGGAAGTGGGTTGAATTATGCTTGTTGTCAGACTGAGGACATCTAGTGGCAGAAAGAAGTACTTTGAGGGAAATCTCTGGACTGAAGTTGAAAAAAAGGGAGGCACCAACTATTGTAGTATTAAAAGTTCAGCATAAAAAATGCACAGGATAAAAACGCAAGATCAAAAAGGAAATTAATGCCCATCAATATCTGATCAGTCCTGGAGGTTTCTAATGCTGCTCTGCAGGCTCCGCAGCTGGTCTAATGGCTGGTGGGGGTGCGCGTCTTGTGGGTAGCTGTAAATTCGTCCCAGGATGGCAGGAAAAGACACGCTGAGCAGCCTGAAACACGGAAGTGACGTCACCGGTGCAGGGCACTAGGTGTTTGAAACAAGGGCCGAAACAGGCTCGGAGCTCACAGCTCCTTCTACTGGCCTCTACTTTACTGGCTGTGAGCTCTGAGTGCGTAGCCTGTTTCTCTCATTGACTCTGTTGAATCCTCCTGCAAGAAGCTATCCCACCTTACCACATGTACACGCTTATGACGGGCTGCTTGAGAAACCTTTATTACCTTTGGTAACCAGTGCCACTTGTATCTTCACACTGTATTAACTCATACCCCGATGTCTTCATACCCCAATGTATATAGATGACCCGAGCTGTAGACTTGTTTGTGTCCGTTACTTGCATTACACCCCTTAAGTAACTTCAGAAAACTTCTAAAATAATCCCTAACTCAGGCTTGTAACTGCCCCAGTGTACCTGCACAAGAAACAGTCCATATCTGGCCATGATGGCAGTATCCTATTTAAGCTGTGGAAGGATCTTGAAGCCAGTTACGATCAAGCTGTCTTCCATCAGTCTTGCATACACACTGTCAGACAAAATTCCGACCGTACAAAACGCGGTGATGTAAAACACTACGACGAGCAGAGAAAAATGTAGTTCAATGTTCCGAGCATGCGTCGACTTGATTCTGAGCATGCGTAGGAAATTTCTCCAACAGAGTTCCACACAGACGATATGAATTTCCCATAGGATTTTATTCCATCAGAAAAATGTAAAACATGTTCTATTTTTTTACTCCTTTTTTTAAATCCTATGGGCCCAGACACAATAGGAATTTCTGCTGAAAAAAATTAATCAGACTGTTTTCATCAGAAATTCCTATCGTGTGTACAAATCATAAGGGTAGCAGCAGCGGACTTCCATTAACCTTTTGCAGCCCCAAGCCCCCTAGGGTAGGGGTCTTCAAACTATGGCACTCCAGTTGTTCAGTAACTACAATTCCCATTATGCCTAGTCATGTCTGTGAATGTCAGAGTTTTACAATGCCTCATGGGATGTGAAGTTCTTCAACAGCTGGAGGGTCGTAGTTTGAAGATCCCTGCCCTAGGGTCTGGTCCCTTTTATAATGTACAGGGCCAGTGGGTCGGCCCCTAAAAAGCCCACCAAAAAAAAAATGGGAAACATAATTAGCTCTAGCCTTCTCGATAAAACTCTACCTGCCTACAACTGTCTAAGAAGGAAAAACATATGTTTGTTTGTGCTTTGGGGTTGTCATTAGAACAGAAATAGTGGGGACATTTTCCGATGGATACACGTGTTCTGGTGACAATTGTCTAAAAATGGCCATAGATTGATTGAAATACGGTTGGTTCAGCAGGAAACAGCTGAATTTGGATCCATATGTACACTTCCTGTTCAACAGAATTGTTGGAATTACTTTTGAATTGAATTGTTGGAAAATGTTTGTCGATCAGCAGCCACAGCCTGCTGCAGCCACTTGTCAGTGTATTCTGACAGCAAGGAGCGCCACTGTCAGAACACAGTGTCCCAATGGGGGATTTTCTCCATCTGTCTCACTTGTGTGGATGGAGAAATCTGTTCAGTTTTTTTATGCTTAGCCCACTAGCTGAATGAAAGAAAAAAAAAATCTATTGCCAGACTTCGTGCTGTTCCTGTGTCTACTGTACAGGAAGTGATAAAGGGTCACCCCATGAGAATGTAAATGGCTTAAAAAACCCACAGAGGTCTTTTTCCTACTCTATCCAAGGCTATAAAAAAATGGGCTTTACATTTACTAAGGATAACAACTCTGCAGATTCTTAGGCAGTAGACACAATAAATGCTTAGTGCATTAATAATAATAAATACTAATGTAGCACCCTGCTAGATAGGTGCTAGGTTAGGTAAATTTAGTTCTGGACTAAATGTAATCAGTGCATTCAATTGTTCTGGTCTGTTCTGCGTTTCACTAGTTGCAGGGTTGACTTCTTCCCCCGTCTGTCTGGAAAGGGTCTGAAAGACAGTGGGCTGTGAGAGTCAAATCATGCAACTGAATATTTATTCAGCCATTGCCAGTCCCTGGGCAGAGGTGCCCAGATGATGACTGGGTGTGTGTATAAATATTCTGAGCCTTGGAGCAGAAGGGTCTTGTCTGATGCAGCGTATACACGACCGTTTTTCATGACGTGAAAATGTTCTTTTTTTTTTTAATGTCATTAAAAATTATTGTGTGTGGGCTCCAGAGCATTTTTCACAACGTGAAAAATGGGCATTAAAAATTTAGAACATGCTCTAAATTTTCACGTCATTTTTCACGTTGTTGTTTTTCACGTTGTAAAAAATGATTTTGTGTAGGCTTGCATTCTCAGAAGCAAGTTATGAGACGGGAGCACTAGTTCTGGTAAAACTAGTGTTTGTAATGGAGATAGCACATTCGTCATGCTGTAACAGACTGAAAAGCACGAAGACTGAAAAGCGTGAATCGTCTCTCACCAAACTTTTACTAACACGAAATCAGCAAAAGCAGCCCAAAGGGTGGTGCCATCTGAATGGAACTTCTCCTTTATAGTGCCGTTGTACGTCACCGCGCTTTGCTCCAGCATTTTTTTTCTTGATCGTGTGTATGCAAGGCAGGCTCGACAAGAATCACTTAGAGAAAAACGTTGTTTTTTCTAGAACAAGAAAAACGGTCATGTGTACGCGGCATTAGAGGAAGAGATGACAGCCTGAGGGCGGGTGGGTGCCTTCTGGGTCTTTTTGCCCCCTGGGCAAGCCTGCCATGTGTCTGCTGTTCATTGGGGGCCCAGCTAGGCTAGCTGTGGTGGCCAGACAACTCAAAAGCAAAGTGGGTACAAATTGTAAATGTTGAACTTCCCTTTAAAGCGGAGGTTCCGCCAATTATTTTTTTAAAAGCCAGCAGCTACAAATACTGCAGCTGCTGACTTTTAAAATATGGACACTTACCTTTCTGGCAGTGAATTGGTTGGAACTGGAATTATTTGCTATACCTACCAGTGAGGTCTTTTTGTACACGTTTACACGCCGAACACGAGAGTGTAAGGCAATTTGAGTTGGTGATTTTTGTATCTGACGGGAGAGGATTCACTGACACCGGGTGTGGTGGAAGATTGGAAGCTATTATCATTATTTTTTCACAAACCTACTTGATGTGTTTTATGGACTTATATTTAATTAATATTTAAACACATTTATATATATTTTGGGGAATTTGTGCACATATTCACTTTTGTCACATGGTGATGTTTATGGACATTAGCATTATTTTTGAATACCTGTGAAAACTGATATTTCATCTTACATAGTTTACATCGCTCCTTATATTTTATTACACTAATTTTAGGGTTTTAGAATATGTTTTTCATAGTGGGTGGTGTACAAGGTGGAAAAGATGGGCACCAATCACTTTTATGCTGAACAAAGGTGAGTTTATTGCTCACAATAACAAACAATTCAGGGAGAGAGGGGTAGGGCACAGGACACCCTAAGTCACATAAAGCAACTAGCACACCGGCAGACTCCTTAGACAAAAATAGAATATTAAACAGCAGTACAGAAAAATAGCCTTTAAGCTGTAACCAGCAATCTGTACTTTTGTAGCAATGGCTGTCTCCTATAGAAAACTAAACGAGGAACTCACAAGAAGGTGTAGAAATTCTCTAGAAGATTCCATCTTAACTCTGCATGGTTCCCTGGTCCATGCAAGAGTAACTTCTGATACTTCATCTGAGGTCTCCATCCTTTCCTTATACCTTTAATTAAGAAGCAGGCTCTCCCTTGCAGAGTCCAGAGCACATGGCTAGGCCTTAAGCCCCGTACACATGATCCGAAAATCATACGAAAAATGCCGCTTTCTAAACTATCGTACGATAATCGGATCGTTAGTACAGCGCTTTCGAGAGCCGATCAGGACAGTTCATCCGATTTTATTCTATCGGACATGCACAGAATTTTTTTTCGTACGATGCCAGATCGTATGATTTTCATTTAATCAGTACAGCTGTCGTTCGAAAATGCAATACAAATGCATTACAACACATGACATCACTTCTGATTTTTTATTCTGCCGTACGAGAATTTTCGTGACTTTAGTAAACTCATCAGATTCGACGTGGGACTAGCATACAAAAAAAAGCGGACGATCATTCGTCCAATAATCGGATCGTGTGTACCGGGCATTAGGCTTCAGGCCTACCCAGAAGCACCTGTTCCCCACACATCCACTCCAGACCACAGTCTGGGTAGGAGGATCCTGATCACTTGACCTCCCCAAATGTTTATACTATTTACCACCGTGCTCAATGGCCAGAGAAACTCCTACTGTAGCTCATCATACTAATGCCAAAGGTAACAGTGCCACCTACTGACAAAAGGGAGGAACCACAGCTACATCAGACTTAGAAGAAAACCTAAATTATCACAAAAACTACAAATCAGCTAGGTTAATTACAACCTAGCAACACTAAATTCACTAATAGCTCTGTTTAAGACAAAGGTGCTACACATGTATTTATTCACTTTATTTCTTGTTCTGGGTCCCAATCCATGCCTCACCATTTGCTCTGTGTTGCACCACTAATGATCGAGTGCTAATGTGATAAAAGACTGCATGGTAATCTCCCGAAGAGCAAAAGCGGCACTAAAATTTAACATGTGTTGTTTGCCATAGTAATCACTATTTTCAAGCAAGTGCAAAACATAATAATCCCAATGCTGAAAATAATGATCTTTATGATGGATAACACATACGGTTAGTCAAATGAGAATGTTGTTAAGTAAGACAACTAAGAAATACAAATCCAAACATTTACGTTTTATGGGATAGCTATGTGTATTTACTTGGGCATCGCAGCCAGGCCGGTTCTGAAGCCAGTAACACAATCAGGCTACCTCTTGACGTCAGTTGTTTTTCATCTGGAGCAAGCTAGACTAATGTGCAAGTGCTGAGCATTGATTAAACAGCAGGGGTGTTTCCTATGACCCTTCTTTAGGTCTTATTACTGTAAATAGCATTTTTATTGAAATCATTTGGCTTCCTCTGGTAGATATGTGGTCATCTTATATCGAAAAGGGCATGCACATTAAGATTTAGAGTACATGTGTTCTATTTAAGTTGTGTTTAAGATTGTGCTATGGTGAATAATTGATTCATGAAACACTCAAGGGGAGGAAGCTACCCTGCTTACATTGAATCCCAAAAGGGCTTAGGTTTTCTTTTTTTTTTCCATGGTAAACTTTCCACTATCAGCAGTGAAAACTACGGTTCTCAGTCTCTAGACATCCGCTGTGTACCGCTGTCTGATTCTGGAGTCTGCAGCCCTGAATATTGCATGATTCATTAAAGAGGTTATGTAGGACAAATATAAAAAAAAATAAAGAAAAATAAAAACTCAGTAGATTGGCTTGGATCAGCAATATTGTCACGGATCTGTACGTTAGTCAAATATGGCTGTAAAAATCTGTGTAAATAGTGTAAAAATGAACTTCAAAAACTATTATACTATTATACACATTGGGGCAGATTCTCGTAGATCGCTGCATCTCTGCGGCGGCGTAACGTATCTCATTTACATTACGCCGCCGCAAGTTTTACGGGCAAGTGCTTGATTCACAAAGCACCTGCCTGTAAAGTTGCGGCGGCGTAGCGTAAATCCCCCGGCACAAGCCCGCCTAATTCAAATGATCCGGGTAGGGGGCGTGGATCATTTAAATTAGGCGCGTTCCAGCGCCGAACGTACTGCGCATGCGCCGTCCCTAAAATTTCCCGACGTGCATTGCGCTAAATGACGTCACAAGGACGTCATTGGTTTCGACGTGAACGTAAATGGCGTCCAGCCCCATTCACGGACGACTTACGCAAACGACGTACATTTTTAAATTTTGACGCGGGAACGACAGCCATACTTAACATTGGTTGCCCCTCATATAGCAGGGGCAACTTTACGCGTCGCAAATCTAACGTAAACGTTGTATCTTCACTGCGTCGACCGCGCGTACGTTCGGGAATTCGCGTATTTTGCTAATTTGCATACTCGACGGGGAAAACGACGGAGGCGACACCTAGCGGCGGAAAAAAAAAATTGCATTTAAGATCCGACAGCGTAAGAGCCTTACGCCTGTCGGATCTAATGGTTATCTATGCGTAACTGATTCTAAGAATCAGTCGCATAGATACGACGGCCCAGATTAGGACTTACAAAAAGTATCGGTGAACGTGAACTTGTGTTCAAACAGATAAAAACAGCGCTCAGAGTAGAAGAAATCTAACTCTAATTAGAAAGGTGAAAGAAATCCTAATAATCAGTGATTTGAGGTAGGTGATCGGACTATGGTATATGTGCACCAAATACCTATGGATACACCATCAAGTGTGGATAAATCCCCTGCACGGGTAAGCTTACCACAGCAAGTCACTGAAAAAACTTGCTCTCAAATCAGTAGATCATCCAGGAATGTAGGGGTTAAATAGCTCAAGCGGAGGTACATGAAAGGACAAAAGCACAAAGAACTCTCATAGTGTGATAATGCCCTGCAATGACCCCGAATAAGATGGGTGAAGCCCACTGATAATTGCCCGTACAATGCTTAAACTGTGTATAAACAAAATTGAAAAAGGTTTCACCGCCGTCACCGTAGACCTCCTGCCCGAAGGGGCCGCGCGAGTGCTGCGGATTCGATGTGTAGATCTTCCTCGCTGTCGATGGTGGATGGTGGAGCGCGGTGGAACGCAAATAAGATTTCTGTGTAGCGCTGTCTGTAGCCACGCCCTGACGCGTTTCGTCACTTCCGACTTCAACTGAGGGCGTGGCTACGTCGCGCCATCACTATCTCTTTATACCCGTACATCCGACAGCTATTGGATATCATGCTACCGCCCACTGGATCTCATTGGTGCTGCTCGATCCGAATGCATAGATGGACATCAGCCGGGATGTGATAGGGTTATTAAAGATGATCGGTGAAAAAAGAAATCTGTGTTAAATACTTTTAATACGGCCGGATGTGGCCAAAATAAGCACTACATGCTCGTCTTATATTATATGTGTACCATTGGTAAATGGTAAACCGAGCGGGAACGGAAATATATAAAAATATAAAAATTCAAAATATATAGATAATACTTTGGGAAATACTGAAGGAGTCTATACACTGATCAATCGAGCGGGTCAGTCTAGGGACAACCGAATCGGTGGATTCCAGTGTATTATGAAACAAGATGCATATAGGGTCAAATTAATGGTTGAGAGACAAGATTCGATGTCTGCACTGTGGCATGGCCAATCACATTTATCGGGGGCGTGTCTGACGGTGACACATTAGTAGATGTGTCAGCGAGGAGATGTGTTATATTTAAGTTATCTGACGCCCCGTGTGTTCATAAGTTCAGACGGCTTATAAGGGTATATTAGTTATAGAAGATAACTAAAAAACGGTTTGGATGCTGTGTCATGTAGATAAGCCGGCTACGGTTGCGGGACTACATTTTTTAAAAAGCCACACTGATCAAAGTACTGCACTAAAATTGCACATTAGCGTGCATCCTTGTCATAAATATGAAAAATATTTGAAAAATATCAAGTACTGGCAGTTCTTTTGAGCTCGACTTATATAGACGTGTTGTACCCGTGCATATAGAAGGTTTGTGCAGCATTTTTTAACCGTTTATTATGTATTCTGTAAAGATAGTATCCTATCCACAGTAACGATATTGGTTGCAGAAAAAAGGCTCAGTAAAAAGTAGATAGTAGTTATTAACTGAGCGCTCAGAAGATATCTAAATAAATAAATAAATATATATGGATAAATATATAAATAAATAAATAAATAGATAGATGAATGGATAATATTGTATAGAAATAGATAATTGTATATCTGAGTAAAAGTGATATGCTATACAAACATCTGCCGGCCAGGGATATTAGCTGTAGAGCTTACAGCGGAGATGCTTCTAAACTGTAGTATACAAGAGCTGAGGTAGGCTCAAGTGGCCAAAATGGTCCAATCAGGAATAGGGAATAAAAGTGCATTAAAAGTGTAAAAAAGGGGTAAAATGTCTCAAAGTATCTAAAATCACCAAAACAAAACCATACATAAAATATGATAAAATGTCCAAAAATTCCAGAATCAGCCAAAAACATGGGAGACATGTTAAAAGTCCCAAAAAACACTTAAAATCACTAAAAATGCCATTAGAAGGAAGATGTCTGGTGTTCTGTCAATACAAGAGCCCAGAGGCAGGGAGAGAGATTGAATTAATAGTCGCTGATAAAACAATTAATATCCAGGTCAATATTTAACCCTTTTGGTGCCAATGTGCCTGCCAAATAGATCCACTCTGTCTCGCGTTTTGATAGTTCCCTCACGTGGTTACAGCCCCTCCACGGTGGTTCAACGTGATCAATTGCCCAAAATTTGAGACCAGCGGGGTTTTGATTATGATATAGCTTGAAGTGGAGTGACACATTGTGGTCCTTATAACCCAATTTAATGTTGGCAATGTGTTCGGCTATTCTGATTTTCATCTTTCTCTTTGTTCGTCCGATGTACATTAGGTGGCACGGGCACTCAAGCATATATACTACATAAGTAGTGTTGCATGTAATAAATGATTTGACCTGGAATTGAGTATTATTTGATGTGGACGTGAAGGTATCAATGCATTTTCTAGGTCTGTCTGCTTCTTTGCAGGGAAGACATTTTTTACAAGGAAAGAAGCCATCTTTGTCCCATATTGTTGGTGGCTTCTTTGGAGGGTCCAGAATTTTCTTTACTATCTTGTCACCAAAGTTCACAGCCTTTCTGTATATAAAACTTGGTTTTTTAGGGAGGACTGAGTTCTACCTCAGCTCTTGTATACTACAGTTTAGAAGCATCTCCGCTGTAAGCTCTACAGCTAATATCCCTGGCCGGCAGATGTTTGTATAGCATATCACTTTTACTCAGATATACAATTATCTATTTCTATACAATATTATCCATTCATCTATCTATTTATTTATTTATTTATATATTTATCCATATATATTTATTTATTTATTTAGATATCTTCTGAGCGCTCAGTTAATAACTACTATCTACTTTTTACTGAGCCTTTTTTCTGCAACCAATATCGTTACTGTGGATAGGATACTATCTTTACAGAATACATAATAAACGGTTAAAAAATGCTGCACAAACCTTCTATATGCACGGGTACAACACGTCTATATAAGTCGAGCTCAAAAGAACTGCCAGTACTTGATATTTTTCAAATATTTTTCATATTTATGACAAGGATGCACGCTAATGTGCAATTTTAGTGCAGTACTTTGATCAGTGTGGCTTTTTAAAAAATGTAGTCCCGCAACCGTAGCCGGCTTATCTACATGACACAGCATCCAAACCGTTTTTTAGTTATCTTCTATAACTAATATACCCTTATAAGCCGTCTGAACTTATGAACACACGGGGCGTCAGATAACTTAAATATAACACATCTCCTCGCTGACACATCTACTAATGTGTCACCGTCAGACACGCCCCCGATAAATGTGATTGGCCATGCCACAGTGCAGACATCGAATCTTGTCTCTCAACCATTAATTTGACCCTATATGCATCTTGTTTCATAATACACTGGAATCCACCGATTCGGTTGTCCCTAGACTGACCCGCTCGATTGATCAGTGTATAGACTCCTTCAGTATTTCCCAAAGTATTATCTATATATTTTGAATTTTTATATTTTTATATATTTCCGTTCCCGCTCGGTTTACCATTTACCAATGGTACACATATAATATAAGACGAGCATGTAGTGCTTATTTTGGCCACATCCGGCCGTATTAAAAGTATTTAACACAGATTTCTTTTTTCACCGATCATCTTTAATAACCCTATCACATCCCGGCTGATGTCCATCTATGCATTCGGATCGAGCAGCACCAATGAGATCCAGTGGGCGGTAGCATGATATCCAATAGCTGTCGGATGTACGGGTATAAAGAGATAGTGATGGCGCGACGTAGCCACGCCCTCAGTTGAAGTCGGAAGTGACGAAACGCGTCAGGGCGTGGCTACAGACAGCGCTACACAGAAATCTTATTTGCGTTCCACCGCGCTCCACCATCCACCATCGACAGCGAGGAAGATCTACACATCGAATCCGCAGCACTCGCGCGGCCCCTTCGGGCAGGAGGTCTACGGTGACGGCGGTGAAACCTTTTTCAATTTTGTTTATACACAGTTTAAGCATTGTACGGGCAATTATCAGTGGGCTTCACCCATCTTATT
Source organism: Rana temporaria (assembly GCF_905171775.1). Lineage (NCBI taxonomy): Eukaryota > Metazoa > Chordata > Amphibia > Anura > Ranidae > Rana > Rana temporaria. The sequence goes on along the minus strand of NC_053499.1, from coordinate 33,809,230 downwards.
CGGGGTCATTGCAGGGCATTATCACACTATGAGAGTTCTTTGTGCTTTTGTCCTTTCATGTACCTCCGCTTGAGCTATTTAACCCCTACATTCCTGGATGATCTACTGATTTGAGAGCAAGTTTTTTCAGTGACTTGCTGTGGTAAGCTTACCCGTGCAGGGGATTTATCCACACTTGATGGTGTATCCATAGGTATTTGGTGCACATATACCATAGTCCGATCACCTACCTCAAATCACTGATTATTAGGATTTCTTTCACCTTTCTAATTAGAGTTAGATTTCTTCTACTCTGAGCGCTGTTTTTATCTGTTTGAACACAAGTTCACGTTCACCGATACTTTTTATATTCGTTTAAATGGTCTCCATTTAATTTTAAATAGCTGCTCTTTTTAAACAACACCAATTTCACTCTTTTGGTGTCGTTTTTATATATTATCATATTAATTTTATTTATATATTGATAGTCCTTATCCCACCTCACTGTCACTAGGGTGAAGCAGTTATATAGCCACCTGGCGCCGGAAGTGCATTAGTAGGTCTGTTTCACTGCACCTCTCTTCCAGATTAGGACTTACGACGGCGCACATTGCGTTGCGCCGTCGTAAGCCCTTTGAGAATCTGGGCCTGAATGTTGATTCATTTATGAACTTTAAGTAACATATTTTATTTTTAAGCACAAATTTGTTTTACTTTACATATCAAGTGTGTTTATATTTATATATGATACCGTTTCATTGGTTTATATATTCATTATTTTGATCATTACACGTTCCGGTTGGAACTTTTGCCACTTTGTGTGGCCATGGTATTTGGGGCACCTAGGTCCCTTATTTTTTCATTTTTGTCTTTTCATACACATTAATATTTGTATGTAATCAATATTCCCCAGCCGGTCAGGTTTTTTCAGAGTGTGTGGTACTATTTTCAGAACCATCGGCACAGGAATAAAGAACCCATAACATCAATTGAGCGCTACATTAGTTTGAAAACAAGGTTGATCAATTAATTAGAATGACAGATCTCTACTTATGTCCTTCTATGTGAAGCCAGTTATAGGTTCAATACTATTGCATGCATCCTGAAGTAATGGACTTCTTTTCTGCACATGTACTGTAAGCATCACTATTGAAGGCCCCTTGACCTGCCCTGCTCTAAGGAAAGTGAGCCTTGACTGCTGGATGCTTGGCAACTAAGCAGGGCGTCAATATAATCAGTGAGTCGTATTGGCTCCTTTGGGATTGGCTACAATGGCACGAGGTCACCGGGTGGAGTCGGAACTCTACAAAAGGATACGCAGAGGCACGCCCCACTACTCTCGGGAGAATTTGGCATCACATGAGTTGCCCATCCACCCGCCTGTTGTGTGTTTTCGTCACAGCTTTTGTGCAGTTTTACCTTGCCAGCAGTTGGCATTACTTTATGGTCTATGCTCTCAAGTTTAATTACGGGTCAGTTTAATGCCTGCCTCGCACTGATGGTGGAGACAGTCCTCTTAGACTATACGGTTTGTTGTATATGGTTACTGATATTTTGAAGGTTATACTTATGTTCAATAAAACTGTGGCCTTGCCCTACTTCCAACTTAAAGTAGTCTATGGGTCAGATTCACGTAGAATTCCGGCGGCGTAACGTATTTCATTTACATTACACCGCCGCAAGTTTTATGGGCAAGTGCTTGATTCACAAAGCACTTGCTTGTAAACTTGTGGCGGCGTAGCGTAAATCCGTCCGACGCAAGGCCGCCTAATTCAAATGGGGCGTGTATCATTTAAATTAGGCGCGTTCCCGCGCCGAATGTTCTGCGCATGCTCCGTTTTGAAATTTCCCACCGTGCTTTGCGCGAAATGACGTTGCACCGACGTCATTTTTTGAACGTCGACGTGAGTTATGTCCTTTCCTATTCACGGACGACTTACGAAAAAAAAAAAATCAAAATTCGACGCGGGAACGACGGCCATACTTTAACATGGCTGGTCTAAATATAGGCCACAAAATAGCAGCTCTAACTATACGCCGGGAAAAGCCGACTAGCGACGACGTAAGAGAATGCGACGACCGCGCGTACCTTTGTGGATCGCCGTAAACAGCTAATTAGCATACCTGATGCAGAAAACGACGCAAACTCCACCCATCGGGCGCGGAAGTATTACACCTACGATCCGAAGGCGTACGAAAGCCAGAAGCCGTCGTATCTTGGTTTGAGGATTCAAACTAAAGATATGACGCGGCAAATTTGAAAATACGCCGGAGTATCAGTAGATACTCCGGCGTATTTCATCTGTGAATCTGGCCCTAAGTGTCTTCTTGGGGGGCAAGGTTTTGTGGTGGTTTAAATAAAGGGTGTTAAGACAAGCCTAAGCTTCTCAGCAGTCATGTTTTACATTCACATTATCAAATATCTTTAGGTACATAACAGAAGTAACAACTGTGAACAAATTTGCACATCCTGATAAAATGCAAGGTCTGCTTAACTTTTACCCCTACCCCTAAATAAAAACTGCTAATGAAAAGCTATATTTAAAAAAAAAAAAAAAACAAGAGAAAGGAAAATGACTTACAATGAACACTAGCTTATAGCCACTTCATGTAGCAGTGCTCAGATCTCCTATGAGGCAGAAGTGAAGACCAGTGATATCACCAGTGCCTACAGTAAACAGATCAATGCCAGTGTCCAGGCCCTTCCTATTATAGAGTGCCAATCTCTGTCCGTGGCCTCCCAATTGTGCCCTTGCATTGTCAACTTGGCTTCAGATGGAGGCTGCAAGTGGCCATTTCTACACATTTTACACAAAAATGGCTTAGGCCGCGTACACACGATCGTTCAAAACGAAGGTTAACTGACCCACGGGGCCCACACACGATCGGTTTGGACCGATGAAAACAATCCTTCAGTCCGTTTTCATCGGTCCAAACCGATCGTGTGTGGGCCCCGTGGGTCAGTTAACCTTCGGTCAAAAAAAAGAGAACTTGCTTTAAAATCTAACAGATGGACGCCTAACCGATAGGTCAAAATCGATCGTTAGTATGCAAAAGCATCAGTTAGGCCCCTTTCAGACTGGGGCGGGAGCTGCGGTGGCGGTATAACGCCGCTAAAAATAGCGGCGCTATACCGCCGGAATTGCCGCGGGTATCAGCCGCTAGCGGTGCGGTATTAACCCCCGCTAGCGGCCGATAAAGAGTTAATACCGCCCGCAATGTGCCTCTATAGAGGCGCATTGCGGGCGGTATTGCCGCGGTTTCCCATTGTTTTCAATGGGAAGGAGCGGTGAAGGAGCGGTATACATGCCGCTCCTCTCACCGCTCCAAAGATGCTGCTGACAGGAGATTTTTTTGTCTCCCGCCAGCACATCGCCTCAGTGTGAAAGCCCTCGGGCTTTCACATTGAGTCTGCAGTGAAGGAGTTTTTCAGGCGCGATAGCAGCGCTATTTTTAGCGCTGTACCGCTTGAAAAACTCCTCAATGTGAAAGGGGCCTTAAAGACCCTCGCATGCTCAGAAACAAGTCGACGCATGCTTGGAAGCATTGAACATTTTTTAGCACGTCGTCGTGTTTTACGTCACTGCGTTCTGACACGATTGGTTATTTAACCTATGGTGTGTAGGCACATCAGACCATCAGTCAGCTTCATCGGTTAACCCATGAGAACGGTCCGAAGGACCACTCTCATCGAACGGACTGATCGCGTGTACGCGGCCTTACTGTTGTCATTGGTAAACCTACAGTACTTTGAGAAAAGGAGGCTGTAGGAAACTGACAGCACTGAGATGTAACAAAAGGATGAAAGGAGGTGAAAACAAATATTTTATAAAAAAAATCAAATGGCCTATGGGCCATTTCGCACCAAAACGCGTTGCGGGAAACCTACGTATCGCGTGAAATTCCAGAAACGCGTTCAAAACACACTGCACTTGTGATTTGCAGCAGGTGTCAGTGTTAACCCAATGACACCCCAAATGTGGGTCACAAACACAGTACGTTTGCCTGTACTGGATCGCACGGTGCGGTGCAATTTCAGCCCATTCAAATGAATCAACTGAAGTTGCACTATTCCTGGATTGCATGTAAATCACACAGAAATGCACAACACATTTCTGTGTGATTCATGTAATGAACTGGTCCTAAATGTCACTCAGTAAGGCCCAATTCACACCTGAGCGTAGCGTTTTCAGGCAGACAGTCACGTGACTTTTATCGCGTTTTTGCCGCGATTTTGTACAGGTCAAAAGGTCACCAATGTAAAAAGCAGAAAAACGCATGTAATCTGCCTAAAAAAAGTTCCAGAACCTGTTTGAGCTTCAGGCGTTTTGGAGCTTCTGGCTTCAAGCGTTTTGGAGTGGAGACGTGAACCATCTCCATAGAGAATAATTGATTTTTTTTTCCCTCCAACATTCTGTAGCTTCAGGCTTCAAGCTACAAAACGCTCAGGTGTGAATGGGGCCATATGATTTACATCCACTTTAAATACTGTTGTAACTTGTGACTGCTGATACACTATTTTGCTAGGAACGCTGGATGTTTTTTTTTTTTTTTTTAACTTAATTTTATTGGATGTCTTTTCCAAAGGATAACATAACAGGGATCAGTGGATGTTTTATTGCTGGCGTCAAACTTTAATTATAGCATTCAAGCATATAGATTTGATATAATAAGGAATTTAGATATAGGATTGTGACTTAAATCATGCGTATCTGTCTATATCTGTTTATATAATAAAAGAGAGAATATTTAACCACTTGCTTACTGGGCACATATACCCCCTTCCTGCCCAGACGAAATTTCAGCTTCCGGCACTCTGTCGCTTTAACTGACAATTGCGCGGTCGTGTGACATGGCTCCCAAACAAAATTGACGTCCTTTTTTCCCCACAAATAGAGATTTCTTTTGGTGGTATTTGCGGTATTTTTGCGCTATTAACAAGAAAAGAGCGACAATTTTGAAAAAAACACAATGGCCCGGATTCAGATAGGAGTTACGACGGCGTATCTCCGGATACGCCGTCGTAACTCTGAGTGGGGTCGTATCTATGCGTATCTATGCGACTGATTCCCTAAGATCCGACCAGTGTAAGTCTCTTACACCGTCGTATCTTAGGCTGCATATTTAGGGTTACGCCGATTCAAAAAAGGAACGTCCGCCCGGCCCAATTTTTTTACGTCGTTTACGTTAGGCTTTTTCCGGCGTAAAGTTACCCCTGCTATATGTATCCTATGTTAAGTATGGACGTCGGGCCAGCGTCGAATTTTGCGTCGACTACGTTGTTTACGTAAGTTGGGAATAGGGCTGGGCGTAATTTACGTTCACGTCGAAAGCATTGGCTTTTGCGGGTTAATTTGGAGCATGCGCACTGGGATACGTTCACGGATGGCGCATGCGCCGTTAGCCAAAAACGTAATTTACATGGGGTCAGCCTTCATTAGCATACAACACGCCCACTGCATGGAGAATTTGAATTCTGCGGGCTTACGCCGGACCACATACGCTATGCTGCCTTAACTTAGGGCGCAAGTTCTTTCTGAATACGGAACTTGCGCCCTAAGTTGCGGCGGCGTAACGTGACTGAGATACGTTACGCCCGCCGATAGATACGCAATTGTATCTGAATCCGGGCCAATATTGTTTAATTTTTGCTATAATAAAAATCCCAATTAAAAAAAAAAAAATTCTCAGTTTAGGCCCATACATATTCTTCTACATATTTTTGGTTAAAAATAAGCGACTGGTTTGCACAAAAGTTATAGCGCCTACAAAATAGGGGACAGAATTATGATTTTTTTTTATTATTATTATTTTGTACTAGTAATAGCTGGGGGATATGCAATTTTTATTGGGACTGCGACATTATGGCGGACACATTGGACACTTTTGACACATTTTTGGGACCATTCACATTTATACAGCGAACAGTGCTATAAATATGCACTGATAACTGTGTAAATGTGACTGGCATGTAAGGGGTTAACACTAGGGGGTAAGGAAGGGGGTTAAATGTGTGCCCTGCATAGTGTTTCTAACTGTGGGGAGAGGGGACTGACTGGGGGAGGTGACTGATCTGTGTCCCTATGTACAAGGGACACAGCATCGGTCTCCTCTCCCTGACAGGATGTGGATCTGTGTGTTTACACACACAGATCCACCTCCTTGTCTGTGTAACCGCCCATCGCGGTAGCCTGGCGGACATCGCTGCCGCCAGGCACGTGCATCGACACTGCAGTGATGCGGCGCGCGCGCCCCCACAGTGGCGGGAGGAGCCGAGGACGTCTATAGACGTCCTCCCGGCAATTGAGAGCCACCTTGTGGCCGTCTTTTCACTATAGCAGGGATACCAAGTGGTTAAAAGAAAAACAAGAAAAAAACTTTAATTATAGCACAAGGCTGTATTATACAATGTATATTCTTGAGTTATACTGTACTACGTAGTCATTCATTTTGCATTTCCATTAATGCGTTGTTACTTTTGTAACCACATACAAAGTACTTTGTATTGTATTTCCTATCGCTCTGTAAATGGTTACTGTGTCATTGCATTGGTAAATCTGAATTGCATGCAAGCTTTTCAATACTCCTTACAGATAAATAAAAGAAACTATTGTTACTGTGGCTGCTTTCTGTCCTTGTATGTTTTAGCTTTTCCAGTGATAAAAATATATTCTTCATGAATGTAACATCCCATATATGCATCATTATCACAGCCCTCCATACCTTTCCTATACCCCTCCTACACCAGTTATAATTCCTATTGTGAACACCGATTCCTGACTTTATCCAGGTGCTGGGGTCATTGATGCCTATCCCTCATTTAATGTCATACACATATTATTGCTATTCTAATTCTCTCACCCTGAAGTCTTTATCCATTAAAGACTAAATCTCAGGGGATTGCGCAGGGAAACCTGTTATCTGCGTACATGTTCACACAATGACGTCTTAGGCATAACAGTGTCCTGCAGTAAGATTTAGTGCAAATTAATTAACAGAGTAGCACTGAGATTACTCATTATGCACAGAGATACATTTTACAGCTTTAATGTGAAAAAAATACACTTTATTCCCATAATAGAGCATAGCAGGCAGTAAATCTGTGATCCTTTTTTTTTTTTCTTGAAGCCGGGTTATTCTTAAGACCTTCAATAGCTGTATTTAGAAGTGCATTAAAGTGTGTATAAACCATAACTTTTTGTGCTGAGTGTTGACTGGTTAGAAATCCTGTTTTTATTGCTTTATTTGTCATGGTGACAACATTTTTTATTGCTCTGAACACTGTCAACGGGACTGAAATGAGGAAAAACCAAACTGTTAGGCCACATACACACGGTCGTTCCAAACCGATGACAATGGTCCGACGGGAAATTTCCATCGGTTCACCGCTGAAGTGGCCTGATGGTCTGATGTGCGTACACACCATCGTTCCAAAAACCGATCGGGTCAGATCGCGGTGACGTCAAACACACGACGTGCTGAATAAAACGAAGTTCAATGCTTCCAAGCATGCGTCGACTTGATTCTGAGCAAGCGCAGGTTTTGAACCGATGCTTTCTGTACTAACCATCGGTTTGGACCGATCGGGCAGCAGTCCATCGGTTCGATTTTAAAGCATGTTTTAAAATTTTGGACCGAAGGACAACAGACCGAAGGGCTATACACACGGTCGGTTTGGACCGATGAAACTGAACCTCGGTCCATTTTTATCGGTTTTGTCCGACCGTGTGTACGCGGCCTTACGTACTAAAAGATAGAAGATTGACAGTGTCACGTACCTGGACGGAGTCTGAAGGGACAAGGTCAGCCCCTCTTGTATCTCCGGCCCTGGTCCCGCTGAGAGTGGAGACAGGAGAAACCAAGGGCCCGGAGGGATACAAGTGCCTGCAGATGAAGCTCTGGAAGCTTGAAGCAGATGGTGCGATTCTTGGAAGGCAGCAAGTCGCAGCGGGTCGCAGGCACAGAGTTGCAGATACCCGGGAAGCAGAGTAGAGCCAAACAGAAGACAGGAACGTAGTCACAAGGATAGCCGGGTTCAGTAACAGACGGGCAGCAAGGTGCAAAGTCATCAGGCAGAAGCAAGGTCAGAATAGGGAGCCGAGTTCAGGAACCGATAATCAGAAGTGTAGTGAAATCCAATAGCAGAGTCAGGGAAAGCCAAGGTTCAGTAACAGGTGACAGGCAGGTAAACACAGGATACAGGTACGAGAACATCAGCACTAGACTGGGATCAGTGTGCCCCTTAAATAGGCCGTCTGGTGCCAAGGGAACGTGTGGATGCGCTCCCGCGGACGTGCGCGCTCCTTTGCGCATACGCAGTGGCGCATCTGTGCATGTGCGTGAGCGCGTGCGCCCGGAGCACGCTGACAGTTCTCTTACAGACAGTGTGTGTATGGCCTGGTCTGGCCAATCCAATAAACGAAAAGACAAACCTAGTGCTCATAGGTACAGCGTAGCCCCTCAGGATTTTTAGGACCGAACAGGTGAGTATTTAAAAAGTATTATTTATTGGAAACATTTGTTAATCTATACAGTAGAAAAAAAACAATTGCAGTACAAAAATACAGGCATGAATATAAGTGCCCTCTGGTGTGAAGGGCTATTGCACATAGCTGTAGGAGATGACGCTTGACATGTTTCAGACCTCTAGGTCCTTCTTCATAGGCCAAATGTAATCTAAGGCCCCATGCACACGAGACGCTGCTAAACTCGAGTTCAGAGGCATTTGGGCATTTTTTTCAACTGCCCCTGAACACATTTAATGTTATCCTATGTGTCCATGCACACGATCACGTTTTTTGGCGTTTCAAAGCAGTTGGGTTTAGGGCCGTTTTTCCAAACTCAAAATTTTGGGTTCAGAAGCTTTCAGCTTTTGCGTTTTAGATGCAAATGCGGCAAAACGCCGCTAAACGCGCCACAACGCGCCACAAATAGTTTGATTCTGAGCTTGGGAAGGGTCTACAGTGTTTTGGGGATAAACGCTGACAGCCGCAAATCGCGGTAAAACGCCGCAAATCGCGGCAAAACGCTGCGCAATTCGCAGCAAAAACGGGCATTTTAAATGCCGGTTTTTGCCTTTGAAAAGCTGAGATTAGAGGCGTTTGTTAAACGCGGCTAGTGTAAATGGGGTCTTAGGCATACATACGTCTATAAAGTGACCATATTTGAACATTAGTATAATAGTACAATTTTAACATTGATCAACCTATTGCATGGAATTGAACATCCATGCAAGTACAAAAAATAGGCATAGAAGGCTGATACACTTTTTGTAGCTGCTGACTTTTAATAAACAAATAAATTACTGGAACTCAACTTTAAGCTGCAAAGGCAGCAGAGGGGGATGTACATATGCCACAGACAAAATGCTTTACATCACAGTGCGGGAAAAATTGTCTGCACTGTTGGGTTCATCGAGCAGTAATGTCTGCCGAATGAGGCCCATCCAAGTCAATGGGGGGCTTCCCGCAACCGCGTGCAAAGCTGCAGGGTTTAAACAGGTGGTGAGGAGGTGATATAACACCTCCTCACAGCCTATCAAATGCTCAGACTGAGTAATCCTTGTGCTGCGGTTCCTGTCAATTACATTCCCCAGCAGATCGGTATAGAAAAGGACGTCGGGAGTCTGATTAAATTGTCGGAACTGCTGAATAAAGATAAGAACTTGTGCCTGATAACATTAACCACTAGACGTCCAGCCGCCGCAGTTATACTGGGCAAATCGGCGTAGGTATACGTCGGCCGCTTTAAGACCACTAGGGGGGCGACCCTGTCGCGACGACGGAGCCGATGCACATGCCTGGGGCCGAGATGTTCTCCGGGCACCCCGCGATCGCTCTTGAGAGGCACAGAATGGAGATCTGTAAATGTAAACAGAAAGAGCTCCGTTCTGTCAGAGGTGAGGATGACACATCTGTTGTTCATACTAAGTATGAACAGCGATATGTCTCCTCCTTCAGGCAGTCCCATCCTCCCACAGTTAGAATCACTCCTTAGGACACACATTTAACCCCTTGATCGCCCCTAGTGTTAACCCCAGCCCTGCCAGTGACATGTATACAGTAATCAGTGGCTTTTTTTTAGCTCTGTTCGCTGTATAAATGTCAGTGGTCCCAAAAATGTGTCAAAAGTGTACGATCTGTCCGCCGCAATGTCGCAGTCCCAATACAAATCACAGATCGCTGCCATTACTAGTAAAACTAAAAAATTATAATAAAAATGCCATAAATATATCCCCTATCTTTGGGCTAGATTCAGATACAAATGCCTATTTTTAGGCGGGCGTAGCGTATCTCATATACGCTACGCCGCCGTAACTTTGAGAGGCAAGTCCCGTATTCAGAAAGAACTTGCGCCCGAAGTTACGGCGGCGTAGCGTATATGGGCCGGCGTAAGCCCGCCTAATTCAAAATAGGCTGGTAGGGGGCGTGTTGTATGCTAAATAGTTGTGAACTCACGTAATTGACGTTACTAACGAGGGGCGCATGCGCCGTCCGTGAAAGTATCCCAGTGTGCATGCTCCAAATTACGCCGCAAATAGTCATTGCTTTAGACGTGAACGTAACTTACGCACAGCCCTATTCGCATACGACTTACGCAAACGACGTAAACTACGCAAAATTCGAAGCTGGCCCGAAGTCCATACTTAACATTGGCTACGCCTCATATAGCAGGGGTAACTTTACGCCGGAAAAAGCCTTACGTAAATGACGTAAATCAATGCGCCGGGCGGACGTACGTTTCTGAATCGGTGTATCTATCTCATTTGCATATTCTACGCAGAAATCTACAGGAGCGCCCCTAGCGGCCAGCGTGAATATGCACCCTAAGATACAACGGCGTAGGAGACTTACGCCGCTCATATCTAGGCAACATTGAGGCGTATCTGATTCTATGAATCAGGCGCCGAGATGTGACGGCCTGCATTCGGAGTTACGACGGCATATCTGGAGATACGCCGACGTAACTCCTTTCTGAATCTAGCCCTTTATATTTTTTGGGGGGATATTTATTATAGCAAAAAGTAAAAAAATAAATATATATATTTTTTCAGAATCATCACACTATTTTTGTTTATAGCTCAAAAACAACGTTGCATGACTGCACAATTGTCAGTTAAAGCGTCCCAGTACCGTATCACAAAAAATGGTCTGGTCATTAAGGGCTAAAGTTGTTAACTAGTCATTGTCCTCCCCCAGCCACCAGCTGAGCAGATGGAGCCCAGAGCCACAGTGGGGTCTGGATCTGGGTGTACACACCACTCCTCCACCGCTTCTGCCCATTGAAATGAATGCAAAGGGCTTTGGCGCATTTTACCCTTTATTCAGTCCCGCTAGCAGCCGAATATCGCTGCTAAAACTATAGTAAAGTGCTGCTAAAAGTAGCTGCGTTTTACCATCAACTCCAGCCGCCCCAGTGTGAAAGCAGCTTTAGGGATTCATAAGCTGCAATATATTATGTAGCACTACCCCCCAAGGAGCTGCTGGTTTGATTTGGGTGGCATGTTACCTCTAATTCTTCGCTGTCTAGGGTACTGGATGAAAGCTGTAAGAAAGTCAATGTCCACACTGTAGGTATGTTTTTCTGTGCTTTATTACCCAACGGGGTAAAAATGGTAAAAATAGTAGTAGGTGAGAAGATAGAAGAAGTGGTAGGTAATGGATTCATGCGTATAACTGAGTTTCAGAAACAGTCCTGCTTCCAACTACAACTTTCGTCTCCACTCTAGCCAGAGTGGGTATAGTGCATCTGGATAGGCCACTCTCACCGGCCTAGCAGCCAGAGTGTTACACGGAAGTTTAGCAAAGCCTCTGCCACAGATCTTCCCAAAGGTGGAGATATTCCTTGTCCAAAATCCTTCTCAACACTGGATTAAGCACCCGGATCTCCCTTGAACAGCTTATTTTATTTCAGGACTGATAGGCGACCATCATTCAGCCTCTCAGAAATGATGTGTCCTTTAGTGAAGCAGTAGGCCTCTCCTGAGAGACCATCCTCGTGCTTGGTATTCCCCCAGACAGGTTCTTCATTGGTCGGCTTCCTCCCTCGGGATGGACAGCACAAGACAACCCTGCAACCGCAGACTCAGTCTACACTACTACTCAGAACACTAAAACACACCCAGGCCAGGAGGGCCACACACAGGGGTGGTGGGATGACAACGCCGAACCAATGGTGTCTGCCCCCTAAATGCCCCTCCCCAGCATGCACAGCGAGGCGATCAACTCCCACTGATTGGCCGCCGGGGAAGAATATTTACACTACCTTGACCCTACTGCTGCCACCAGTCGGTCTGGGGTGGGACCAGCTCCCCAGACAGCGACAGTGGACACATACAGTACAGCCAAACCTGGAACAGAGGCCCTGAATTTAGCCAAATAAACACGGTCAGAGGCAACTAACTCACTGACCACACTCTAAATTTACAGCAGCACCAGCTACAAACAGTAGCAGGGCGCTACAATTACAATGTTGTTGTTGGTTTTAGTACCTCTTTAATATATACAGTCTTGAGAAACAAAGAGCAAGGGGTAACATGAATTAAACTTTTAAATAAATTAGGAGTGTGAATAAGATTGAGAAGGGCAGTTTTTCAAATATAAGGCTAAGATCAAAAACATTGAGACATGACTGGTGTATGGCTGATGTGCCGTCTGCCCCAATGCAACCCTTTAGCCTCATACAGACGCTCGGTTTTCTCAGCAAGAACCAGCAAGCAAACTGCTGGCAGAGCTTTCATGCCGAGTAAACCGAGCGTGTGTACGAGACTTTCAGGTTTCTCGTCTGGAAATCTGCCCAGAATCTCAACAAGAAAAATAGTGATCCTGCTCTCTATTTTCTCATCAAGATTCTTGTCGGCCTGTTTTCCGACGAGAAACCTGAGCGTCTGTATACTTACCTGTCGCCGTGGAAACCCGTGCATGCTCAAAATGACTTTGACGCATGCGCGGTAGCTTCCACGGCATAGGTAGGGTGAAGCAAGATGGCAGCAACGGCATCGAATGTGACAAGCGCATGCTCGTCGTACGCGATGACATCACTGCGTTCTTGCCTTTCAAAAGAACGGCGATTCTTTTGAAAGGAATGTGTGTACACTCGGGCGGCAAGAGATTCTTGCCAAGAATCTCGTCAGGAAAAACAACGGTTTGTTCCTGACGAGATTCCTGCCCATGTGTACGAGGCTTTAACCCCCAAAATTCTTCCCCTTAAGCCTCGTACACACTATAGGTTAACCAGAGGACAACGGTCTGAAGGACCGTTTTCATAGGTTAACTGATGAAGCTGACTGATGGTCCGTCATGCCTACACACCATAGGTTAAATAACCGATCATGTCAAAACGCAGTGATGTAAAACACAACGACGTGCTGAAAAAAACGAAGTTCAATGCTTCCAAGCATGCTTCGACTTGATTCTGAGCATGCGTGGATTTTTAACCGATGGCCGTGCCTACTAACGATCGGTTTTGACCTATCGGTTAGGAATCCATAGGTTAATTTTAAAGCAAGTTGGATTTTTTTTAACCTATGGTTAAATAACCTATGGGGCCCACACACGATCAGTTTTGACCGATGAAAACGGTCCTTCAGACCGTTGTCCTCTGGTTAACCTATCGTGTGTACGAGAACTTAGAATACCTAAGGAAAACACGCCACACCTTCTGGATTAAATGGCCGTATGGCCCCTTTATTAACAACCATAACAACTTTTATAAAATTAACTTCAAATATATATAAAAACTTTTAAAAATATGTATGTGATGTTGCCTCTTCTCCTGCTAACCCCCGACTGAAACGAACCCCTGCCCCCATGCATTTCAGTACCCAAGGCTGCTTCTCCTAGCCCTGCCATTGCCCAAAAAATCCTCCACACCTCCTAGACCTACCCCCTTACTTAGGAACTGGCTTGTGCAACCTTCCCCAGCAACCCCCAGTCATTTGGGCCCTGCACCCAGGTTCCCTTTTGTTCTGGGCCTTTTTTTTTTACCTTAAACAAAGCAGGTGAAAAGTAAAAGAAAAAAAAAACAAGCAGCCCATCAAGTCTGACCATTTATTTTTTTGTTTTTGTTTTGCTTTAACTTTGTTGTCTGAGTATACTGTAGATCTATGTTTGAAGCATTTACTGTTGACTGTCTCACTACCTCTGCTTGAAGTTTATTGTAACCTTATTGTAATAAACAAATAGTTGATGCTCAGAACAGACTTTCAGTAGAAAGTATTAGGTAGTGAGTCACTCAAGAGTCAGTGTATTTAAATATGCTTGGGATAAAGATTTATACTCAGACAAAAAGGTTTAAAATATATAAAAATAAAAAGGTCTGGCTCTAGGGACCACTTTGTCTTTTTCTGCATTCGCTATTCCTTGTTTCTTTGTTTTTATGTAACGCTCACTTTACACTGATAACTCCTTTAGCTATAATCTCATACAAGATTTGCCTGCAGCGGATGATATAACAGTAATCAATTCACAGTACACTTTTTTTAGATTAGGTAATAATTATAAACCCCAGTTGTTCATTCTGGATTGCATTATTTATCTAACATTGATTATGATCCTATAGTCAACATACAGTACAAGGGAGATGATTATAGCCCTGTCTGGGCCTAAAACCTATTTGTCATTCCACTTCAATCATCCTCACTCATTTTGCACCCCTGTGTGTGGTACTGTGCAGTGAAGAAACTGGCTGTTAAATTATATCCCTATTGCCTTTCATTGATTAACACTGGCCCTCGTTCCCCACTCTTGGTGATCTTTTATACCTAGCAACATCCACTCGATGATAAGTTATAAAAATAACTTCACCTGTCAATAATCCAATAGGTTCATTTTTCTATAAGCATGAAGATTTTAACTATTTTCATGCTGGATTTAAATTTGGAGTTACCCTATCAAAGCCTTACAGATGAGGCCGATGTTATCCCTAAATATTTATTGCACATACATTTTAGCCATGGGATTTACAGTTTGAAATAAAGTCTAACTAACAGGCTTCAGATCAATTCTGATTTACATAAAAACGTGTCTTGAAAATTTCAATATACAAAAAAACTAACATATGCTTGAATACCCATTGTCTCTCTGGTGCTGATACACTTACTCCATGGTCCAAAGTTGGTCCCCTTTCGAGCTGAAGAATACCCAACTGAGTTCATTTCTGGCTGATCAACAGGTATATTTCTGTGCTTGTAGGGTAAAATGCATTGCAGAGATGCACTACATACATTTTTGTTGTCTTCACATACACTTTGTAAATGTAGGTGTATTGAAATATAAAATAAATCATGTATCAGAGGGGTGCTTGTTATAGTTTTCGACAACCTCTGGTCCAACCTATCTCTTCAGAGGAGAGAGGACTTCTGCTTTAATTTCTAAAAACAAATATTAAACTAAGACCTAACTTCTCCTACAGCACTGTTACCTATTCAAATAAATGGACTGCCTTAAGATGACAAACAGCAACACATGATAAACATAAAAGCCACCCTTCGGGCTGTTGGCAAATTTAACCATGCAGTAAGTGGGGATAGGGAGGCTGGTTTGGCTAGAAGGGAAAAGAATATATTGAAATACTTAACTCATCCCACTACGGCAGGCTTCTTTCTGTCTGTGCGAATGGTTGAAACATTTAACCCATGCGTGCTGGTGGGACCCCATCGCCTGGGTAAATTTAACAGCAGCCCAGAGTAGGGTTTAACCCCTTCGCACCTAAGGGTAAATGCCTAAGCCAATTTTGTAACTTTGACATGTGTTAGAAAAATGGAACATATCACAACTACTTTGTGCATCCAGGTGGATTATACAGCTTTTTTTTTTCAGTACAAATTGGGCTTTCTTTTGGTGGTAAATGATAATAGATATCTACAGATTTTTTTTATTATTATCAAAGGGAAACTGTCCTAAAATAGTATAAAAAAAAATATATATTAAGCTGTATATTTCTTGATACTACCATAACCTTCCACCAAAAAACAACCCAAATAAAATTCTCCTGCTCCTATCGATCGTGGGCATACCACATGAGTGTATGTTAGTTGTTGTTTTTACCCATAGTACAGGCCAAAATCAATAGTGCCCATTTTTTATCCTACCTAAAACACACTTATTATCGGAAAATCCGACAAGAAAACCGTGGATTTTTTACAGACGGGATGTTGGCTCAAACTTGTGTTGCATACACATGGTCACACAAAATTCCGACCGTCAAGAACGCGGTGACGTACAATACTACAATGAGCTGAGAAAGTTCAATGATTCCGAGCATGCGTCAAATTGATTCCGAGCATGCGTGTTTTTTGCGCATCCGAATTGCATACAGACAAACTTTTGCCGTCGGAATAATTGAGAACCAGCTCTCAAATTTTTGCTGTCGGAAATTCCAACAGCAAAAGTCAGATGGAGCCTACCCACGGTCGGAATTTCCAACCAAAAGCTCACATCAAACTTTTCTTGTCGGAAAATTCAGATCGTGTGTACGTGGCATAACACTAACTGACTGATACAAAAACAAATACTGACCCTGAGCTTTGACCATGGCTTTGACCTTTGACCATGACCTTGACCCAAATGCTAACCCTGGCACTGACGTAGATCAAACCTTGATCTAGGTATTTATTTTTATTTTTTCATTTTATTTTTATTATTAGTATTTGTTTTTATTTATACTTTTTTTTCTCTGAAAGGAGAGAGAGAGAGACACTAAGGGGTCGATTTACTGAAGGCAACAAGACGGTGCACTCTGCAAGAGGAGTTTCTTTAGAGCTTAGTAAATGAGCAGAAGCTGACTTCCATCATCCAATCATGTGCAAGCAAAAATGATGTTTTTTTTTTATTTTCCTTGCTCGTGATTGAGTGTTCATTGCAAAGTGAAGCCTTACCCAATTTCCTAAGCTCTGGAGCAACTGCACTTGCAGTATGCAACTACACTTTGCAAAGTGCACAGTCTTTTTGCCTTTAGTAAATCAACCCCACAGTATCTCTCTTCTCCATTCACAGGGAAAAAAGACACAGGGACGGGGTTTCACAATGACTTATCACTGTGATAGCCAATCAAAGGCTATCACAGTGATCTGGTAACCCGGAATCTAGAGTTCCTGGGTCCCTATCATTAGTATGGGGCCTGGGGCTCTCTGTGCATTGCTTTTCTAGCACAAAAGGAAATACACAAATGTGCAGGCACTGGGGGAAGAAAGTCCAGTCTAGTGGGGCCGCATATTTGAATATGATTGGCGTGAAGGAGTTAAAGATGTGAATGGGGCCTAAAATCTTTACAGTCCATTGTGGTGTTTAAGTGAAAGCATTATGAATGGGCTGCCAACGCTTCAGCTAATAATCATGAAAACTATTTGCAATGTACTATATGTGTGTTGTGGTGCACTGTGGTGCGTTATGTATTTGTAGCTCCTGTACAGTGTGTTGGGTTGCCATTGACAATTAATGGTTCGGCAACATATTGCTCATAAAGCCATATATTTGGGTAACACCCAGTAAAATGTGTATTTTAAGATACCGTATTTATCGGCGTATAAGGCGACTGGGCGTATAAGACGACCCCCTAATTTTCCAGCTAAAATGTTGGTTTTAGGATATACTCGGCATATAAGATGACCCCCTTCCTACTAGTCTGTCTGGAAGCGGGGTAGCCGGAACAACCGATGACAGGAACAACCGCTGACAGGAACAGGCTTTATTCAGCTTTTTTCAAATTTGACTGTGCCATTGCATGCCTCACCTCACTGTGCCATTGCATACCTCACTGTGCCATTGCATGCCTCACTGTGCCATTACATGCCTCACTGTGCCATTGCATGCCTCACTGTGCCATTGCATGCCTCACTGTGCCATTGCATGCCTCACCTCGATGATCCCATACCTTATCCCTGACATGCAGAGTCTTAGTCAGACTGCGGGCAAAAGCCGCGCCTCCTCCTCGTGCTGTTCCGTAATAGGCGGAACACTCAGTTTCCAAGCAGAGCCTGTGTTCAGTGTTCTGCCTATCACAGATGTCCTCTCGTCTGAGGCTGAGAAGACATCTGTGATAGGCGGAACACTGAACAGAGGCTCTGCTGGGAAACTGAGTGTTCCGCCTTTCACGGAACAGCACTAGGAGGAGGCGTGGCTTTTGAACAATGGACGCCCGCACTCTGACTGAGAGTGCATACAGGTACTGGAGTATAAGACGACCCCTGAGTTTTGAGGCATATTTTTAAGTATAAAAGGTCATCTTATACGTCGGAAAATACGGTACCATTATTGCAAACACATAGATGGAGTGCAGCAGATGTCACCTCAATTTGTTGACACACAACAAATACATTTTTCTATTATTGCAGATCAAGTGAAATGTATCTAGGTTTTTTTCATCTTTTAATTTGATATTTATATTGATATTTGATATTGCTAATTTTTTTCATAGGTTGTAGATTATTTGTGTCCTTTTTATGTACTCTTTACTGACGTATGTGTTTTGCTCTGTTAATCATTTATTTAAATGGAACTAGCCATATCTCGTAATAGTTTGCAATGACTCTATATTTGTCCCCCACCTTTTTGTCTACGTGCTATTTCCTTTATCTTCCTCACCTTTCAATCTCTCTTTCCAAACTTCTACTGCTGTGATCTTCGTGAGGTGTGAATAGTACTATCAACACTATTCATAACTATAATTTTGCACAGTTCCCATGTTAAATGTTGATGCCAGCAGGGTTTTGTGAAAGGGAAAAATAACTAAAAAACCACAGGGGGTTAAATTACACTGAGGTCATTTTTCTGTTACGGGCTCAACGTGCGTAGATGTTGCACCCATTCCTCCATTTACCATCCTAGAGAACGTAGGACAGTTGATAGTTGAAAATATCCATTTAGCTAAACATTTATCCATAGTATTGACAAAACATATATACTTAGCTAGTTTGGCCTATCGACTAATACTCTTAGTATGAGCATCATTCCGTGCATTCTGCATGGGGCATTGATTATCACATTTCACAATAAGATTTTTGCACTCAATAATGAGGCCACTGTCAATACACATTAGTTTTCCATTACGTGGATTCTCACTGAACATTCCTGTTTTATTTCAAACCCTTTTTGATGGCTAACCTTAAAGGAGTTGAAAAGGCAGAAGGTTTTTTTTTTTATCTTAATGCAATCTATGCATTAAAATAAAAAAACCTTCTGTGTGTAGCAACCCCCCCCAGCACCCCCTGATTACCTACCTGAGGGGCAGAGGGACCCCCAACTTATTGAATGGGATGTAATTCCCCTGGGTACCTTTGTGCATCTGTGGTGGGAATGCACAAAGATTCAACCTTACTGGGAGGGAATTTTAGCATCGACCAAATCACGGGAGAATGGATTCAGAAGGGCTCCTGGGAAAGTTTATTTTACAATACGAGGAAGACAGTCCCCCAATATAAGAACACCCCAGTCCTATTCCTTTTAAGTGCAGCTGAAAGTTTGATTCCGAGTCTATGGAGGGCCCAAGAAGTGCCAAGCATTAAGGAGTGGGTAGTAAGGGTTGAAATGGTAAGAGCTATAGAGGAAATAATTCATACGGTAAATGACTCATTGGAGATACTGTATATCGGAATATATGAGGAAATTGGACAGAGTTTAAGGAATCTGGAGGTCAGAGAAATTTGATGGAGGTGTAGGGAATTAGGGGAAGGGAGAGGAGAGGAGGGTGGTTTCACCCCCAACCCTTTCTTTTTTGTTATGTGGTTTTGGGGGAGGGTCTGGGTGAATACATATATAGATTTGGTGTAATAAGGAATTTAGAATATGACTTTTATCATGTGTATCTGTCTATACTTGTTTATATAATAAAAGAGAGAATATTTAAAAAAAAATACCTACCTGAGCCCCTTCTCTCTCCAGCAATGTCCACAATCCCCTCAGCCATCCAGGACACTCCTTCTGATTGGCTGAGACAGAGCAGCGGTGACATTAGCTCCCGCGGCTGTCAATCAAAGTCAGCAAGCCAATCAGGGGAGAGAGAGGGCAGCCAGGTCGGGGATCCGTGTCTGAATGTATACACAGAGCTCTAATGCGCTTGGGTTCCCCCTGTAGCAAGCTTCTGGCTGAGGGGCAGTCAAAAGAGGGAGGGGCTAGGAGCAGCAAATAAGGACCCAGAGAAGAGGAGGATGGGGTCATTCTGTGCAAAACCACTGCACAGAGGAGGTAAGTATAGCATGTTTGTTATTTTTTTATTTTTTTTTGTAAACAAGCCTTTACAATCACTTTAGAGTGGGACTTATATCATTAAGGGAAAAAGCAGAATTAGATCCACAAGAAAATATAGACAAAGCACTCAATTGATGTATTTGCCTTTTCTGAAGCACTTTGACGCCACTTTTTGGCACATTTTCTGTAATCCTGAAAGTAGGGATAAAATTCACATGGTCAATGTACAGTTCAACCCAAATTATCCATGTCCACATTTTGCCAAATGGGTGAACTAAATGGGCAGATATAGAATAGTGGGTGGGGGTACCTATACATACAATTCTGGCATAATCTCCTATAAATACATATTGGAATGGTAAATATTCCAGTGAATCTCCTAAGACCAGGGGGTTCATGGGAGATTTTTAAAGTGCCCAGATAGTGATAATTATTCAAACAAAACTTTAAATACAATAAAAGTACAAATCCTTTGAAAAGTATCATGTTATACATATTCACATACAGGAGGTGTATGGACCCGTCAGGAATTTGGATGATGTTACTGCTTTGATGCTATAATAGGGTTTTCTATGAAGAAGCTGTCGAGTTGCCGGCTTGTACTTGTTATGGATCCATTGCAAATTTAATTAGCCAGAGCACCGACCACTCTGCACATTAACTTGCACTATATAGCAGTAGAGCTTGGGTGAGTTTTCTTTTGTTACCAAATGGTTGGACCCAAGAAACCCAGCAAGAAAAACCTGGGAATCACAACTAACCCCTGACTTTCCCCTGGGACAGCAGTAACCTCCACCTGTCTGCAGACCAGCTGGAAAGTCACTCAATGTGAGGAACAATTTTTCTACACACAGACTTGTGAACATCTTGAAGTTTTAACTGTTAGGGAACATTTGGACGTGTTAATTGTACCTATTCAGTACCATGAAATCATTTTTTTCTGTCTCAAATCCCTCCTTACAATATCAATCGCTTGCCAGCAGGGCCGTCTTTAATACTGATTGGACCCTGGGCACGTAATTTCTTGGGCCCCCCCCCATGCAATTTTGCTCTCCATGTGCTCTGCGATATACAATAAATATCAGCTAGACTTAAAATCTGTTTACTGTATCAGATCAGGCAGCGATTGCGATTAGTTGCCAGAGGTTACAGCATATCAGTACCGCTTACTGACGGTTGTTAGGCCTCGTACACACGACCGGACATGTCCGCTGAAACTGGTCCGTGGACCAGTTTCAGAGGACAGATCCGATCATGTGTACAGGCTGGCGGACAGATTTCCAGCGGACAAAAGTTTCTTAGCATGCTAAGAAACTTGTCCGCTGGAGAGCTGTCCGTCGGACATGTCCGCTGGTTAGTACGTCTAACCAGCGGACCGAAATCCCGCGCATGCGTCGAATTGATTTGACGCATGCGTGGAAGCATTGAACTTGCGCGATAGAGAATGTCAGTGTCATCTACGTCACCGCGTTCTCTGTCCGCTGGGATTTCGGTTTGATGGTGTGTACAGCCATCAGACCGAAATCTCAGAGCAGACATGTCCGATGAAACCGGTCCGCGGACCGCTTTCATCGGACATGTCCTGTGGTGTGTACGAGGCCTCAGAGGTTACAGCACACATTACGGCTCATTGATTTGTTGCTAGAGGTTACAGCACATCATCTCCTCACTGCAGAGGGGCATGATATACATATATGAATGCCGCCTTTGTTTACATATCAATGTCGCCGGCCGCCTCTATTTACATATGAATGTTCCCGTTATTTGCATATGAATTACGGTTATTTGCATGTAAACACAGGGTTTGCAGGTGAGTCATCTGTACACAACAATAGGGCATAGCTTGGCAGCATTAGTAGCAGCACTTCACACTAGGGATGAGCCGAACACAGGCAATAAATTTGTTTCGAACATCCGAACACTGTTAAAGTCTTTGGGACACGAACATGAATTAGAAGTGCTAATTTTAAGGGCTTATATGCAAGTTATTGTCATAAAAAGTGTTTGGGGACCTGGGTCCTGCCCCAGGGGACATGTATCAATGCAAAAAAAAAAGATTTAAAAACTGATGTTTTTTTGGGGAGCAGTGATTTTATTAATGCTTAAAGTGAAACAATAAAAGTGAAATATTCCTTTAAATGTCTTACTTGGGGGTGTGTATAGTATGCCTGTAAGTAGCGCTTGTTTCCAGTGCTTAGAACTGTCCCTGCACAAATTGTCATTTCTGAAGGAAAAAAAGTCATTTAAAAGCACTCGTGGCTATAATGAATTGTCAGCTCCTGGCAATACAAAGAAAAGTCATTGATTAAAAAAAAAAAAAAATGCCAGGCCCTTCAGGTCTGGTATAAATCTTAAGGGGAACCCTGCGTTAAATTAAAAAAAATGATGTGGGGTTCCCCCCAAATATCCATACCAGACCCTTCAGGTCTGGTATGTACCTCTTTAACAAAGGAACCCCCAGATCCCGCCCCCCCTATGTGAATTGGTAAGGGGTACATTGTACCCCTACCATTTCACAAAGAAAGTGTACAAAAAACCACAGACACAGTTGGGATAAGTCCTTTATTAAAAATAAAAAAATATAAAAAAAAGATTCCAGCGGTGGTAATTCACTCTTGATCTCCACTCCAGCGCTGTCGGTATCCTGCGATGGATAATCTCCTCTCCAGGCTCCAGCAATGATGTCCAGCGCAGCGAGGAACAGCATCCTGTCTCCACCGGAGACACCCCGGGAATGACGTTGCGGCAGCCTAAGCTCTGGAGCAACTGCCCTTGCAGCGTGCAACTGCACTTTCAAAAGTACACAGTCCATTTGCCTTTACTAAATCAACCCCACTGTGTAGAAAAACATGTAATACCGGTAACTGGTTACTTGCCCTCTAATTGCCTTTTGTGGGCCCCAGTCTCCACAATACGTTTTCTCTATAAAATATACCTGCAATTGAAGACTTTTATTTTAGAACGAATACCAAACTGACAATAAGGAATGGGTAATAGCGCTCAGGATGTATGCAGAGACAATCAAATATAGGACAAAGTATAGAAATAAAAAGTGAAAAAAACACACTGGCAGCGTGTATGGTTTAAAAGTTCATAAGTCCATTAACTACTTGCCGACCTTCCGCCGTCGTTTTACGGCGGCAGATTGGCTCCCCTGCGCGAGAGCCCGTGTGTATGTGAGGAAAAGGGGGGGAAGGGGTGCAGGGGGGGAGGGTTTGCCCCCCTTTTCCTCACATACATGTATGTGCCTGTGTGGGTGCACATATGTATGTTTGGGTGTATATGTATGTAGATGTATGTGTATACATGTATGCATGTGTACGTGTATATGTGTATATATATATATATATATGTGTGTGTATGTGTGGGCATGTGTGCGTGCGTGCGCATACACATATACTTATTAGTGTAGGGGTCATCTTCTACAACTCATATTAGTTTTATTTTTATTTCATTAAATTTCTGCACATATTGTCCCCATATCATCCTCTAATACACATACTCATTCTTCTTGGTTTTCCTTTCTATATACATCCACATCCCCAATTATCCCCACCAGTTTTAACTTTTCATCATTAATTCTAATAATTTAAATTTTATATTTATTTTTATTTTTTCACCTTTCTCTTTCTATCTCATTTTACACCTTAAATGCGTGGACCTTGAGTCGCCACCCTGGGCCTTGCCGCCTTGGAGGGCTCCCTGTTTCCAATGCATAGATTGCAAGCACTGTCTGTTTAACCATTATGATCGTATCTGTGTTCATGCATATACGGGCACAAAGGATATATTTATATTCGTTGATATGTTTATATATGACTCTGTTATTGCCATTTCAGCCCACGATCACTGTGTTGCTCGTTTTTACATTTGTAGTCCTGTAGCCCCGTCTGATCATGTTTTTAGACATCCTATTGGTCCGTGTCAGTCACATGATAAGCATTTATACCCGCCTCTTCCCTCCATCCACCAACACTTGAAAAAAGAGCACGCAGGTCTATTGCCAGACTCGCGCACGCTCTGAAACGCGTCGTGGTCCTCTCTGGCCTCCGTACAGCTGACGTCACATGCTTGCAAACGACACCCCAGTGTAGCAGCCAATCACCATCATGGACCTAGTCGGCTGCCCCCGCCTCCGAGCGGCTGCAACTACCTGGCTCTGATGCTTCATTAGACGTCAGCACAGATCTTCACCAGCTCCCCGGACTTCACCTTTGTTATATACAATGTAAGTGCTGGATACTCTATTTTATACATTAAATACAGTATACTCAGAGGCACTTTTCTCCCTGTTTCTTTCCTACCAAACTGACAATTAATCAAGATGTTTTTCTTTTTTTTTTTTATTATTATTGCATGGCCAAGACTTCGAACTTGTTAATAAGACCCTCAAAGACTTGTGTTCAGTTCCCTATGAGTTAAGCCTATTTTCATGGCACACTTTCACACCAGACCCAGCAGTGGTTTTACTTTTAAGTAAAAACAGTTGTGCATTGATTATCTTGCCAATCTAAGATATCTCTCATGACTACAAATAAGCCAAATATTCATGAAATAAAA
The DNA here is from genome assembly GCF_905171775.1 of Rana temporaria. NCBI lineage: Eukaryota > Metazoa > Chordata > Amphibia > Anura > Ranidae > Rana > Rana temporaria. The sequence continues at coordinate 33,784,508 of NC_053499.1, read as the reverse complement.
TACTGTGAATGTGAATTGCTGTTCCCTGGGAAACATTCTGCAGAGGTTAAACAGTCAAGGTCATTGCTTCTGACTAGATGCGTTACTGAATTAACATGAAATATCTACGTATAGAAGTAAGGAGCATGCATATTGTTGCCAACAGCATTGTTGTGGTTCCATTCATAGGAGAATGAATAAAATCTTTCAAGGTTGACCATGCAAATTTGCATTGTTTATCAGATATAAATGACTGTATAAGATGAGTAAAAAAAAAAAAAAAATCAGACCTTCCTGCATCGAACGTACGTACATGAACCTACTTCATCTACATCTAAAAAAAATTGCATCTAGGATTTATTTGCATCTCATACACTTTTCTCTCTCTCTTATTTGCTTATTTTAAATTTGCATTTATAATCTCCCTATCAATTTATTTATGTTGTTGTTCAACTGGAACAACCTTTGTCTTGGGGTGAAGCAATAATAAAAACTTCATTATATCATCATGATGTGTTTAATATTAAACACAGATTGTAGAAAAGGTCTTGGTGAATAAAGAATATACTACATACAGGGCCAAATGCAATATGATATTTATTTTTGTGAGTTAGCCTGCAATTGCTGGACTTTTTTATAGGCCCAAAAAAGGACCCCCCCCCCCCCTTATACCTCCACCAGTAGGTTATGCTTATTTTATTTTTTTCTTACTTTTTATTGCTCTTTTCTGGCAGGTTATGTAATGCACTTTTTATTCCTAGGCCTTGTACACACGACCGAACATGTCCGCTGAAACTGGTCCGCCTAGCGGACACGCATGTGTCGAAGTGATTCGACGCATGCGTGGAAGCATTGAACTTCCTGGTGCGCGCACGTCGCGGCATCATCATCGCCGCCACTTTACCGCGTATTCTGTCCGCGGGAATTTGGTCTGATGGTGTGTACACACATCAGACCAAATGATCCCAGCGGACATGTCCGATGAAAACGGTCTTCATCGGACATGTCTGGTCGTCTGTACGAGGCCTTACTCTTTGGTTTTTGTTTTGGCGGTGGTCAATCCTAAATAATGCTGATCCCTCTGGGCCTTTGCATGATTGGTGGAAGTGTGAGTCTTAAAAAAAGGTTGACATGCAGACAGAGGCGGCTCTAGGCTTTGTGAGGCCTTAGGCAAAATTTAGACATGAGGCCCCACTCACGCCCATAATGGATAAAAAAATTCGAGCAAGTAAAAATGGCTGCAGAAAGATGTATGATCTAGCACACAGGCGATCAGCACCACTTCCAGGGCACCCATCAGACATATGCAGCCAACACAACATCTGGGACCCAGCAAGGTGACAACCCCTCTAGGAGAATGGGAAGGGGGGTGTCACTGACTCAATCCACATACACAGAGGAAGGAGAGTGGGGGGGATCCCAGCGCACAGAGAGGGAGGGTGAGTAGGAGAGAGAGGAAGAGCGAGTGAGGGAGGGAGGGAGGGAGAGAGAGAAGGAGGGGAGAGAGCGAGAGAGAGAGAGGGCGGGGGAGAGGAAGAGAGAGAGGGCGGGGGAGAGGAAGAGAGAGAGGGCTGGGGGAGAGAGAGAGGGGAGAGAGAGGGGGCGGGGAGAGGAAGAGAGAGAGGGCGGGGGAGAGGAAGAGAGAGGGCAAGGGGGAGAGAGAGGGTGGGCTGGGCACTTAAAGAGGACGTAAATGTACGTGCTTGTGCCCAGCCGTACCATTCTGCTGACGTACTGCTTTATTCTAGAGCCTTCTTTTGAGACGATCAAGTCCTAAAACCCCTGAGGAAGCCTAAGGGCGAAACTAGTAGGGTAGACTTGCTCAAGAAAAACTGTCTCTACATATAGCTCCCACCATTGAATGTTGTAAAGCTGATTTGAATCTTTGTATGAATTGAATAATAAATATTTTCTATTTTTTTGATATAACAAAACGTCTGGTTTCTATAATTGGCACCGCAATACTCCTCCATCCTCTCAAACCCTATATTTAACCTATTTGGGATGAGGTGCCATATGCTAAAGAGGACCTTCGATCACTAACTCCTCACCATTCTGCCGACGTATATGTGCAGGAGGTGGTCCTTAAGTGGTTAAGTGGTTAAGCCTGGCTCAGCACAGCTGCACTCTCTGTACTCTGCACAGTCCCTGACTCTCGAGACCTCAGCACAACTCAGTCTCTCCAGACTTTCTCCACTGTGTCTACTATAAACATTTTTTTTTTTTCTTCTTTTTCTTTTCTTTTTTTTTTTTAGAAGAGCAGAGCTTCTCCATTCATAAATACAATTTATTTGATCCTGCATTTTATTTTAATAATGCAGGTTCCAAAACAATCATCTATATTACAAACAATGTAAAAATGATTAGGGCCTTTTCTCATGTGTGCTACGCAAGTAGGTTACCGGCATATTTATATACAAACATTTCAAACAGGATAATTGTAGAATCCATTCTCCTAAAGTAGTGTTTAGCATCTATGAGGCCTGCATGTGTTCCCGGATAATGTCAACACTGTTCATTCCGTTATGTTACGATGCTGTAAGCCAGAAAACATATGCTTTTATTCAATCAGCAGCTTATTAAATTAGACTCACTCCTTTTCATACCATTACAGAATGATATAAGCTGTTCGGTTTCATGACCTATCAATTAGTATAAATTAGGCAGTTACTAGCTAACTTTTGAAACTTCTCCCATTCATAGATGACACAGCTGGGTAAAAATTAGTCTCTAAAAATAATTTCACACAACCTGCTCGTTTCTTAGTCTCTGTCTGCTTATATTATGCTCATTCCATCTGTCAATAGATGTGACTCATTCATTCGACCTTTCAATTTCACTTGCGCACATACATTTCTTCCAATTTCCTATGAAACAAACACCTTTAACTCTTAGTGGTAGTGTGACTTGAACATTTTGATAGGTAGATTATTGAAAAGGTGAGACATCAATTTCAAGACCATGAATAAGGAAATTTTGTTGGCAATATGACTTTGCTTCAATGTAGTGTCTACACCGGACTCCAGCATAATGTAAAAACCAGAACATACACAGTGGCCTTTGTGGTGCTGCTTAACTGGTTGCCGACCAGCCGCCTTCGTTTTACGGCGGCAGGTCGGCTCCCCTGCACGAGAGCACGTAGTATAACGTTGGCTCTCGCGCAGGCCACTAGGGGCGCGCTCGCCCCCGACTCCCGTGCGCGTGCCCGGTCGGCGCGATCGCCGCCGGGCACACACGATCGATCGTTACAGAGCAAGGACCGGGAGCTGTGTGTGTAAACACACAGCTCCCGGTCCTGTCAGGGAGAGAAATGCTGATCTTCTGTTCATACAATGTATGAACAGAAGATCAGTCATTTCCCCTAGTGAGGCCACCCCCCCCTACAGTTAGAACACACCCAGGGAACATACTTAACCCCTTCCCCGCCCCCTAGTGTTAACCCCTTAACTGCCAGTGGCATTTTTATAGTAATCCAATGCATTTTTATAGCACTGATCACTATAAAAATGCCAATGGTCCCAAAAATGTGTCAAAAGTGTCCGAAGTGTCCGCCATAATGTCGCAGTACCGAAAAAAAATCGATGATCGCCGACATTACTAGTAAAAAAAAAATATTAGTAAAAATGCCATAAAAATACCCCCTATTTTGTAAACGCTATAACTTTTGTGCAAACCAATCAATAAACGCTTATTGCGTTTTTTTTTTTTACGAAAAATATGTAGAAGAATACGTATGTTTTTATATATTTTTGGGGGATATTTATTATAGCAAAAAGTTAAAAATAATATTTTTTTTCAAAATTGTCGCTCTATTTTTGTTTATAGCTAAAAACCGCAGAGGTGATCAAATACCACCAAAAGAAAGCTCTATTTGTGGGGAAAAAAGGATGCCAATTTTGTTTGGGAGCCACTTTGCACGACGCGCAATTGTCAGTTAAAGTGACGCAGTGCGGAATCGCAAAAAGTGCTCTGGTCTTTGACCAGCAATATGGTCTGGGGGTTAAGTGGTTAACCCCTTCAATACAGGGCTTTTATACCCACCTCCATACCGGGCCTATTCTGGCACTTCTCTCCTACATGTACAAATCATCATTCTTTTGCTAGAAAATTACTCAGAACCCCAAAACATTATATATGGGTTTTTTTTAGAAGACAGCCTAGGGCAGGATTTGACAAATTTTCTTGGAATCTAGGAGCCAGCTAAAAAAGTTAGGAGCCAAAAAATGCACCCCGTCCCTGCCAAGCTCGCGCACAGAAGCGAACGCATGCGTGAGTAGCGCCCGCATAGGTAAACGGTATTCAAACCACACATGCGAGGTATCTCCGCGATTGGTAGATTGAGAGCAATAATTCTAGTCCTAGACCTCCTCTGTAACTCAAAACATGCAACCTGTAGAATTTTTTGAACGTCGCCTATGGAGATTTTAAAAGGTAAAAGTTTGTCGCCATTCTACGAGCGGATGCAATTTTGAAGCGCGACATGTTGGGTATCAATTTACTTGGTGTAACATTATCTTTCACAATATAAAAAAAATGGGCTAACTTTACTGTTGTCTTATTTTTTTATTTAAAAAAAAGTGCGCTTGTAAGACCACCGCTGCACAAATACGGTGTGACAGAAACTATTGCAACAACAGCCATTTTATTCTCTATGGTGTTAGAATAAAAATATATATAATGTTTGGGGGTTCTAATTAGTGGGAAGGAGATTGCAGTGAAACCAGTGAAAAACACATTAGAACTGTTGTTTTGCTACTTGTAATGTAACTACTTGTAATGCCAACGGCCACCACAAGATGGTGCCAGATCACAGAAGGAAGCTTAGGCCTGCAGAAGGCCGCAAAGCCGCTGCCTCAATTACCGGCCGGCCGGTAATTGAGATCGCGGCTTTGCGCCCTTCTGCAGGCCTAAGCTTCCTTCTGTGAAGGCCGCAAAGCCGCGGCCTCAATTACCGGCGGGCACGGTAATTGTTTACACTTGTAAAGTTTGCCCAATTTTTTTTGTAAAATATGAAAGATGATGTTACGCCGAGTAAATAAATACCTAACATGTCACGCTTTAAAATTGTGCACACTCATGGAATGGCGCCAAACTTTGTTACTTAAAAATCTCCATAGGCGACGCTTTGGAAATTTTTACAGGCTACCAGTTTAGAGGTAGAGAGGAGGTCTAGTGCTAGAATTGTTGCACACGCTCTAACACATGCAGCGATACCTCACATATGTGGTTTGAATGGCGTTAACATATGTGGGCGGGACTTGAGTGTGCATTTGCTTCTGAGCGCAAGCTGCCGGGGACAGGGGCATTAAAAAAAAATGAATTTTACTTTTTTTTTTTGTTTTACACTTTTTTTTGATCACTTTTATTCCTATTACAAGGAATGTAAACATCCCTTGTAATAGGAAAGGTGTGTGACAGGTCCTCTTTATGGAGAGATGCGGAGTCAATAAGACCCCACATCTCTCCTACAGGCTGGAAAACATGAGATCGTGAACAAAAAATTCACCGATCTCATGCTTACTAGCCGCAATCGCGGCTTTGTTTACTTCCGGGTACCCGGGCGTGACATCATCACATCGCGCCCACGCCTCCGACGGTCATAGAGATGAGTGGTGACCATTTGGTCACCAGTCATCTCTATGCTTCCCATCCGGCGCTGGACAATTCTTTCTCCGGGCCCCCGATGGTACGGGAGTGCCCGGAGAAGCACCGGATGGCGGCGGGAGGGGGGGGGACACCCGCTTTGATCGTTCTTATGGTGCGCAGAATCGCCCCCGGAAAACAATGATATGTGAATAATGGCTCTAGCTGCAGGCATCATTCAGATATCCCCTCACAAAGCCCAGGACGTCATATGATTATGGCACGGTAAGGAAGTGGTTAAAGGATCGGTCCATCCCAAAATAGATTTTGCTAAAAACCTGAGAGCAAAACCACCTGACATTGTCCAAGGTTTCAAAAGAACAGCACATATGGGATTTAGAAGAACTTGTAGTTTCCGCAAGGGATTGGATATACCGTAATATGAAGTATGCCTGCTGGATATTGAATAAACTACAAGTTCTGGAGGTCAGCAGCGCTGAGATGTAACACAGGACAAAAAACAAAGGGTGACAACTCATCATCAATGAGATCACTTGAGAGGGCAAGGAAACAACTCACCTTTTTCTACAGCATTGGTCCCTCACTGGACGAACCAGCAAGATGTCACTTTCCTACCGGTGAAATAGATTGTACAGCATTTTGACCGGCGAAAACGCAACACCTTAGAAAAGGTTAGTTGTTTCTTTGCGTTTTCTAGTGATCCTATTGCTGGTGAGTTATGCCAGTAATTGGATTGCTCATGAATCATAGGGGCACAGAGTGCCCAAGAGATATCCAAACTTGTCAGTTCTATATCTCAATATCGGTCTAGGCGCAATCCATGTACAAACTTTGCGCATGCCTCCTGGGTGATAGGGAGCAGCTTGTTTGCACAGACTGCAGCATGTTTGCAGCCTTCCTGTATACATGCATGCACTCAAGTAATGGCAGCATTAGATTTCTCAGGGTGGGTTTCTTGATGTTGACTATAATGGACCATGCTGCATTCTTTGTCTTGTCCACTGAAACCTACATGACAGGGTGACAACCTAGAAAAACTATTTGAAAGCTAAAGACAGCGGGCGCTGTTACCATATAAAAGGTAGTGCATGAAAAGGCAGGCTCACCAGGTGTTATTTTAATAAAAATTGCAAATTCAGAAATATAAAAAAAAACTTTTGGAATTGTATAAAAATGTTTGAGCTTTTATGAGATTTAGTACTTGGGTTTACATCTGCTTTAACTTTTCTATCACCTTAAAGTGGAAGAAAACCCTCTTATCGTTTTCAACCAAAGAATCTGCCATCTTGGCCTCTGTTTGATGTTATTTCCGGCGTATAAGACGACTGGGCTTATAAGACAACCCCCTAATTTTCCAGGAAAAATGTTGGTTTTGGGATATACTCACTGTATAAGACTACCCCCTTCTTACTAGTCTTTCTGGAAGCTGAGGGGTAGCCAGAACCGCTGACAGAAACAGGCTTTTTCAAATCTCACTATGCCATTTACATTACATTCCTCACTGTGCCATTACATTACATGCCCCGACTGTGCCATCACTTGCCCCCACTGTGCCATCACTTGCCCCTCACTGTGCCATCACTTGCCCCTCACTGTGCCATCACTTGCCCCCTCTCTGTGCCATCACTTGCCCCCTCTCTGTGCCATCACTTGCCCCCACTGTGCCTGAGCTTGCCCCCACTGTGCCTGAACTTGCCCCCCAGTGCCACCACTCACTTTTTTTTCAGGCGGTGCGGTGACAGTCTCCGTGCTGCGCGTGTCAATGATTTAAAAGACGCGCCTTCTCCTCAGACTGTCCTGTGTTAGGCGGAACACAAATCTTCCCAGCAGCGCCTCTGTTCTGTGTTCCGCCTATCACGGACGTCTTCTCATCTCGTCCGAGGATGAGAAGGCATCTGTGATAGGAGGAACACAGAACAGAGGCGCTGCTGGGAAGATTTGTGTTCCACCTATCACAGAACATGCTGAGAAGAAGGATCGTCTTTTAAATCATTGACGCTCGCAGCCAGTGTCATCTTAAGAGCATTATAGGCCCCCGGGCAATACAGTGCACTGGGGCCCTGTCTACACAATCACGCACGAGAATTTACTGACAAAAATCATTAAATTTACTGGCAGAACCACATCTTTTACTGCCAGTGCAAGAAAAAGTACCTAAAATTACAGTTTTCAGTGCCGAACAATGCCGAACAATGCAAATGTCAGTATTTAAACTATAAAATGTCTTCATTGACATGAAGGTCAGGTTACTATAACCCAGCCAGCACAGAGTTTCCTCTTACTTCAGAGTCTGCAGGGATCCCCCTTACAGTGAAAGGGAACTCTTATGTAAAGGGGAACGCTGCAGATCATGATCTAAGGAGGGAACTCTGATGTGGAGGGGGGCTCTGGTGACCAGAGACCACCTTATATCAGAGTCCACTGCTTTCTCTTTCCCACTTACATCAGGGTCTGCAGACTGAGTTCCCCCTTGCATTGTAAGGGGGAATCGTGCAGATTCTGATGTAAAGGGGAACTCTGATGTGGGGGGCACTCTAGTGACCAGAGACCACCTTCCGTAGAGTAAATACACTAAGGTAAGGGGGGTCACTAATATAGGAGGGGGAACCTTTATATCAGTGCCCCCTTACATTTTTGCATTCACTCCCCCCTTACATCAGCAACCCCCCGCACTCGTTGAGGATCAGATCTTCTCTCTGATTCCCGCAAACTGGGCATTAGCAGTTCTAACCCATCACTCTCCACAATTTTTTACTGGAGTTGCTGGGCAGCCGATGGGGCCCCCCAGGCAAGCAGGGCCCCCGGGCAACTGCCCAGCGTGCCCAATGGAAAAGATGGCCCTGCTCGCAGCACGGAGACTGTCACTGAACCGCACCGCCTATTCAGGAAAAAAGTGAGTGATGGCAGAGACCGTACCCGGCGAATAAGACGACCCCCGACTTTGGATGCATTTTTTTGCATCCAGAAAGTCATCTTATACTCCGGAAAATACGGTACCCGCCATGTGATCAGTTATGACACCAGCCTTTGGATAGTTAGACAGTTTGGTTGAGAACACAACCAATGTGACAGTTACATTCCCGAAACGTGGCAGTTTTTGAAGCTGTTAAATCGATGGGTTTACTTCCACTTTAACTCAGCAAGAGGAAACAAGAAAATAGCTGCTTATCGTCTTTCCTATGTATTACTGAATTGTTGCATTATTATGTTTAACTTGTACTGTCTTAATTTACAGTATATATTATATACTTTTCACATTTTTCATTCTTGTCAGTTAGCTATACCATATTTAACTTTTGCATTAGTTGCAAGTTTCCAATCTTCATAATTTATGCAATCACAACACATGAAAATATTTATGGAAGGTATAAAGATAGAATGTGCTGGCAGATAAGAGTCACTCTTTCTATTTTAGTATTATCTTAAAATGTTTTTACAGGAACTCTAATTATCTTCACACCTGAAAATAGCAAGAAACATATCTTTTATTAGATCATGCCAATAAAAGTTTTATTTGAAGGGAAAATAAAATAAAGCATACCGACAAATAAATGTAATCCTATATGTTTTGCCATCCTAATAATTTAGTTATGTAAGTTCATAAAGCAACTTAAGGGTTAGTCTCGATAAAATGGATATTTTAGTTATAGGTCGAGCCTAGTGGACTTAGTAAGCCCCTTTGACTTCTTATATGTCTTGGATCCTCTAGCAGTGAGATCTCTTCACCATAGCTCAGTTATATCAAAGAAATATAGAACATTTTCAGGTGGTTTAACTCATCTTTAGAAAACCAAAATGTCAGTTTTGGGGTGACAGTGTCGACAGTGTACACCCAGGGTCGGATTCCCGACAAGGCCAGGCCTCAGGGTGGCAGTTGGTGCAGGGGCTGTGCCGGTTGTAAAAGTTTGGGCACGCTGTGAATAAGTCCCACCCTCTCTTAGATCAGCTTGCAGTGTGATAGAGGCAGTGTTCTGTCTATCACATGAGCTGGTCTAGGAGGAGGGTGGGACTTAACTTTTAACAGTGAGCTCCATGACACAGTAGGAGCAGGAGATGCCCGATGTGTGTAATGCACACACTGACTGGTGAGGCTACATTGTTTGGCACAGTAAGGCTGCAATGATGGTGAGGGGGGCTGTAATGATGGTGAGGGGGGCTGCAATGAGGGCACAGTAAGGCGGCAGTGATGGTAAGGCTTCAATGATGGTGAGGTGGCAACGATGGGCACGGTGAGGGGGCAATGATTGGCACGGGTTGGGGGACTTTCAAGTTTTTTTTTGGCAGGGGGGCGGCATTGAAGGACCCGGCCTTGGGGCGGCAAAGGGAGTAAATCCAGGCCTGTGAACACCTAGCATTGAAAACAAATGGTCATCAAATAGAAAAGGAGGATTTTTAAGCGTCAAATCTGGCATCCCCTTCAAATAAGCGCCCAGAGGCGATTCAGTTCGCATGTTTTGCGCTATATACGTTTCTAACTCACTCACTCATCAATTATTTTAATTACATAATTGTATTTAATTACATAATTAATTTCATATAAAAATGGTCAATTCACATTAAAAAAATATCACATCTGTATTTTGTACATAAAATGGATATTTGGGTTACACCTTTATCTCTCATCTGTTGCTTTTCTTATATCCACTTCATTCCACAATCCACATACCCTTTTCCTGCTCTCCTCCACTGACACCTCACAGAGCCTCACAATATTTATCAGTGAGACCCTGCTAATTTTTTAAAAGGTCGATAGAACTTTTTTTGTTAAATATTGCATTGCAGTAATGCCGCATATGCCATAATGATTATTTCTATCTGGCAGGAATTGGATAGTTAAGCCTGGTACACACCACTGACATCTCTGGTTGGAGCCGCTGTACTAAATGATAGAAAGACGGTATGAAGACGGCAAGAAAAGCTAAGAGCGCTGATCAGGAACCAGCCGGTCAACTGCCGGTTTTCCCGCATGGAAACAGACGGCCTTTATCAGACCGGCTGCCTTACACGCGGGTCGAATGTGTAAGTAGCAACCCACCTCTTTAACATGCTACCTTGAACACTGCTTCAATCAAAAGTGCTTCTCAGAACTGGGGGAGCAATGTTGATTAGAGCAGTGTTCAGTCAAGCCACTGCTTGTGTGTCAAAGATGCTGTTTGGTTTGACGCTTCTATTGCTGCTACCAAAGAGTTTTGATGCCTTGCAGAGAGACCCAGATGAAACATTTATGGTGGGGTTGCGATGGTGTACTCACATCTGGGAGATTGCTGGGCTCCCTAATGGGGGATTGGACAACCTGGCATGTAAGCCTGTAGGAAATATGACTGTCCCTGCACCGAGTAAGGTCACTCTCGATGCTTGATGGGGTGATTCGAATGATCCTAGGCTTGGTGGTCTCAGGGTTCCGGTGTGTTAACAGTAAGAGGTTTATGAGCCCCAAAAAAGGAAACACTGGTGTCAGCAGAGGCGCCCGAATGTGGAGGAGAAGCTGAGAAATGGATTCTCTATTGATTTGATATTTATTGCTCACAGAATAGTATAAAAGAGTGCCAACGTGTTTCGTGGCACTACACTGGCCACTTTCTCGGGATGGTGCATAAAACACTTTAAACAGCTATGATCTGATTCACACTCACAAATGGCATGAGAGACACATCGGAGCTGTTTAACCACTTGCGACCGCCTACCGCATAATTACTGTGGCAGGTCAGCTCTATTGCGTGAAATCCCGTACCTGTACATCAATTTGTGCAATCACTGGGTGATGGCAGTGCGATCACTCGCTGATTGGACAATTAGCGGGTCCGGCAGACACGATGTCTGCTGGCAACCCGCAATCATTCCCCAGGGAGGCAGAACGGTAATCTACCTATGTAAACAAGGCAGATCGCCACTCTGACAGGGATGAAGATGGAGATCTTGGGGCAGATCCACAAAAGCATTACGCCGACGTATCTCTTGATACGCCGGCGTAATTTTAAATTTCCCGCGTCGTATCTTTGTTTTGTATCCACAAAACAAAATACGACGGCATCTGGGATCGATCCGACAGGCGTACGTCTTAGTACGCCGTCGGATCGTAGATGCAATATTTCCGCGGCCGCTAGGTGGCGTTTCTGTCGAAATCTGCGTCGAGTATGCAAATTAGCTATTTACGGCGATACACGAACGTACGTCCGGCCAGCGCATTTTTTTACGTCGTTTTCGTTCGGCTTTTTCCGGCGTATAGTTAAAGCTGCTGTTATGAGGCGTACTCAATGTTAAGTATGGCCGTCGTTCCCGTGTACAATTTTGAATTTTTTACGTCGTTTGCGTAAGTCATTCGCGAATAGGAATTTGCGTAGAATGACGTCACCGTCGTAAGCATTGGCTGGTTCCAGTTTAATTTCGAGCATGCGCACTGGGATACCCACACAGACGGCGCATGCGCAGTTAAAAAAAACGTTTTTTTTTTAGGTCGGGTCACAACGTATTTACATAACACACACCCCCATTACATCCATTTGAATTAGGCGCCATTATGCCGGCAAAGATACACTACACCACTGTAACTTACGACGCACATTCTTTCAGGATTTGAAAAAAAATAATTAAGTTACGGCGGCGTAGTGTATCTTAGATACGCTACGCCTGGCGCATAAATGCGCCGCTGTACGAGGATCTGCCCCCTTGTGTTTCTGCTAAGCAGGAACACCGATCTCTGTCTTCATCCAGTCAGAACATCCCCCACACAGTGAGCACACTTAACCCTCTGATCGCCCCTGATGTTAACCCCTTCTCTGTCAGTGTCATTAGTACAGTAACATTGCATATTCTTAGCACTGATCACTGTAATAATGTCACTGATCCCCAAAAAACTGTTAGGTGTCCGATTTGTCTGCCGCAATGTCGCAGTCCCACTAAAAATTGCTGATTGCTGCCAAAAAAAAAAAAAATGCCATAAAACTATCCCATAGTTTGTAGACGCGATCACTTTTGTGCAAAGCAATCAATATACGCTTATTGGGATTTTTTTTACCAAAAATATGTAGCAGAATACATATTGGCCTAAATTGATTAGGAAATTTTAATTTTTAAATATTTTTTATTGGATATGTTTTTTAGCAGAAAGGCAAAAACTGTTTCTCTTTTTTGTTTATAGCACAAAAAATAAAAACCATATAGGTGATCAAATATCACCAAAACAAAGCTCTATTTGTGGGAAAAAAAAAGGACATCAAATTTATTTGGGTACAACGTTGCACGAACATGCAATTATCAGTTAAAGTAACGCGGTGCCGTATCACAAAAAAATGGCCTGGTCATTAAGGGGGTAAAACCTTCCAGATAACAACAAAACCTGGGGAATTCCCAGGGAAAAACCAACCCTCCTTACTGACCAGTCTGCAGAGCAACCAAATTAACCTGTCTAACAGTATGCGTTAAAAACAGGGGTTTTGTCCGCACGCATTTGCAAACGCATGCGTGAGCCACAAAGCCGCGCCAAGGCACCCTATAATCTGTGGTCCTAACACTAAACAATTAGCGTCCCCACAGTGGAGGCACATGCATTCTAATGGATAGATGGGGGCAGGTGGACTGAAGGGGAGCCACCCCTCCTTAAAGGTACAGGAGCACACCAAACACCCAGCATATAGCACAATGGCTGCAAAGTTGTTGGTGCACTGCTGGACCAATATAAACACCACAGGTGAAACAAAAACGTGTCCACCGCCCCCATCTATTGCTGGCAATTGCAGTAAGTGGCATAGGAAGGCTAAAGCAGATAACAACAAAACCTGGGGAAGCCTCCTTACCGACCAGCCTGCAGAACAACCAAATTAACCTGTCTAACAGTATGCGTTAAAAACAGGGGTTTTGTCTGCACGCATTTGCAAACGCATGCATGAGCCACAGAGCCACGCCAAGGCACCCTGTAATCTGTGGTCCTAACACTAAACAATGAGCGTCCCCACAGTGACGCAATGAGCGGCCCTTCCAGGGCTAAAGTGGTTATAGTGTTTTATTCACCATCCTGAGGAAGTGGCCAGTGTGCCATGAAACGTGTTGATGGTGTTTAAGACTATTCTTTGAGCAATAAATATCAAATCAATGGAGAATCCATTTCTTAGCTTCTTCTTCTTCACAATCGGGGGCCTCTGCTGACACCAGCTTCCTGTTTTTGGGGTTAATAAACGTCCTACTGTGAACACACTGGAATCCTGAGACCGCTGAGCCTAAGATCATCTGGATCACCCCACCAGGCATCAGGGGTGACCTTACTCTGTGCAGGGACAGTATTAGGCACCATGAGGAATTACTTATGACTTAAGGCATGATGGGAGTGATGTTGACTATTTTTCACTCTTCTCACCCATTCCTCTGTTCTATAAAGATAGTAGGGACAGGATTTGTTGCACATGAGTGCTTATAATCATTGCATGCTGAGTATGCGCACATTGCATAGTAAGATCACAAAACCTAATTAGCAGAAATCTAGCACATACCAGTGAAAGGCTTTAAAGAGGCCATCATGCAAAGCTTCCCTATTAGATTTATGCCAAACTAATAAAATACAAAATTAAATATTAAATATTGTTAGATGTTGGATAAGGGAACATTATTAGATGTAAGTTAACATTGTTTGATGTAATTTGCATTGGTACACTAAGCACAGAAGTAGCCGAGATTGCTCAGAGTCTCGTGAAAAAAGTTTCACCTGATTTATCTAAAGAACACAGGTCTATTAAAAAGTAATATATGGTTTTAAAATGTAGTAGTGTAACACTTTTATAGCAAAAAATGGCAGCCACAAGGACCAATATATAACTAGCACATGAAAGGTGAATATGAAGTTGCACTTTCAGGTGATTTGTGATATGAGAGAACAATGTGGTTAAGCCATCCAGTATTGTGTGACACGGTCAAGTGAGCAGTGATGTTCTTGTTTTCCTTTGCAGATATACCGTGAAGCTGACTGCTGGGAGGTTAAGGCCATTTTTCACAAGGAGGATGTCGGCAACCAGAGAATAACCTCGGGAGGATCTGTTAAATGGGAAGGATCTAATTGGTTAGATCAATCATTGTCAACAATCTTTGCCCTTTTTATTCATATATGAGGTCTTGGAGTCCAGTAAGCTGCTGTTCAATTCATGATGGGCATTGGTACAGTGGTGTGTAAAAAGAAAAAAAAAACAGTATCAATATACAATAAAGAGACAAATGTCCTAATGGTCTCCACCGTGGTATTTTTAATGTTTAAAGGGGTTGTAAAGGTTCGTTTTTTATTTTCTAAATAGGTTCCTTTAAGCTAGTGCATTGTTGGTTCACTAATCTTTTCCTTCAAACAAGAAGTGAGAAATTCAGACGAAGAAAAAAAAAAATTTAGAAGGGAAATCAAAGGAAAAGGTAAAGCCCTGTACACACGATCGGTCCATCCGATGAAAACGGTCTGGTTAACCGATGAAGCTGACTGATGATCAGTCGTGCCTACACACCATCGGTTAAAAAAATTATCGTGTCAGTACGCAGTGACGTAAAACACAACAACGTGCTCAAAATAAAACCAAGTTCAATGCTTCCAAGCATGTGTCGACTTGATTCTGAGCATGTGTGGATTTTTAACAGATGGTCGTGCCTACTAACGATCGTTTTTTTTTTATCGGTTAGGAATCCATCGGTTAAATTTAAAACAAATTGGCTTTTTTTTAACCGATGGATAAATAACCGATGGCGCCCACACACGATCGGTTTGGACAGATGAAAACGGTCAATTAGACCATTCTCATCGGTTTAACCAATCGTGTGTATGCGGCCTTAGTGAACCAACAATGCACTAGCTTAAAGGAATCTATTTAGAAAATAAAAAACAAACCTTTGCAACCCTTTTAATTATACATACATGGTTATTGTGTCCATGGGAAGAAATTATTCTGTACAGAAAAAACAATTAGCAGGTGTTGCATAACAATTTGTAATATTTTATTTATGTACATCCAGGGCTTTTTTTCAGGGGGAACTTGGGGGAACTCAGTTCCACCACCTCTGGCTCAGACCCTTTGTTACCTGCTTACCACAATCACTTGTAAACACAGAAGTCTGGTTTCTGTGTTTACAAGTGACAGCTCTGCACTCTGTGTGTAACCCCCCTGAACTCTACACTATGGCCCATATTCTCTCTAAAAATCCGCGGGCTGCGCTTAAGGCACTTACACTCCGCTGTCCCAACTTACAGGAGCAAGTGTTGTATTCCCCAAACACTTGCTCCGTAAGTTGGGACGGCGGAGTGTAAATGCCCCGGCGTAGCCTGGCGGATCTCCAAGGGGGCGGCTTGTATTCAAATTAAGCGCGCCCCCGATTCTAATGAACTGCGCATGCGCCGGGCTTCAAAAAGCCCAGTGCGCATGCTCCAGTTCTCGGCGGAAAACGTCAATGACGCCGACGTGTGCGTCATTGACGTAAAGTCGTATTCAAGAACGACTTACGGAAACGACGTACCCGACGAAAAAACACGACGTGGACCCGATGCCATCCGTAACATGGCCTACGTGGGACTTGCGGAAATTTACTCCTCATATAGCAGGAGTAAGTTTCCGCTTACGCAAACGACGTTAGCGACGGTTACGCGACGCGAACTCGTTCGGGAATCGGCGTAGAAGGATCATTTGCATACGCAAATGAGTCCTTCACGTAAATGCCATCTAGCGGCGGCCGGCGTCATTACATTTAAGATCCGCCAGTGTAAGTGACTTACAGATGGCGGATCTTAAGTGTATCTATGCGAAAATGATTCTAAGAATCAGTCGCATAGATACACGGGCCAAAAAAGGGAGATACGATAGAGTATCCTGAGATACTCCATCGTAACTTCTATGAGAATATGGCCCTATGTATGTAATACAATCCTGGTATTTAATGCCCCTTTAAGATCCCCCTACTGTTTTAATGGGGTTGTGGTTGAGTTCCTGCACCTATTTTTTGAGAAAAAAAGCTCTGTGTACATCCATAATCCAACTATTTATTGTGAATCCATGTCTGACAGTCGTATAGAAATGGACACAGGCTCCTCTTCCATCCAACTGCCCTATAGCGAACAGCAGGCTCTGTCTGTGTCAGCTATGCATAGTAGAGCGGGCATGAACCTGTCATCCGCCTGCTCAGTGGGGATCAGCAGACAGATCCCTGATGAGCAGGTGGACCCACTTGACAGAGTCCTGATAAGGATTGAAACCCCTGACACAACTTCAGGGCAAAACCTATTCTGCCGTTTACCCAAATTATGAAAGCATGCAGAAAACTGAGAGGGAGATCTGCTTCTTTCTGTGTTCCAGCATCAGAGAGAAAGAGAGGCGGAACCTTTATTGGCCTTATAGACAAAATTACATCATTCACATGAGCACATTTGATTGGTTCAGTCCATATATGGTGGTTCCTGTAACGTCTCATTCTTGGCACAAAAAGTCCTTGTGGCATATCGAGAAGCACAGGGTCCCCCACTCAAACTCACAGGGACTTTACTCGATGGAGGGGGGTTTGGAGTGATATCTGTTTTCATTTAGCCATTTCCTGAGCCAAGGTTTAATTCTATAATCTGCCATTTCATTTAAGGACAATAATACTGTAGTATATTTTCACACATACATATGTATACATATCTTATATAGATGAAGAAATAAAACAATAGAAGAATATAAAATAAATAGAAGAATATAAGAAAAGAAAGGCAACATTTGAGTAGCTCAGGAGAAAAGTAACATAACACAAAATATTCATTCGAGTAACTTCCATCACAGACCGCCATGTCTGAAATGGGCCTTAGAGCGGAGGTCCGGTTTAAAAAAAAAAATAATTAAAAGTCAGCAGCTACTAACACTGTAGCTGCTGACTTTTAATAAGGAGACTTACCTGTCCAGGGTGCCCGCAATGACGGCAGCCAAAGCCGAGCAAACGCTCGGGTCTCGGCTGCCCCGCCGCCATCCTCGTGAGGGAATCAGGAAGTGCTTCACTGCCCGATTCCCTACTACGCATGTGCGAGCCGCGCAATATGAATGGATGATGTCTCCTGGCCCTGGAACACACACAAGGTCCCAGAAGACACCACTCCCCCATTCCTTAGGAGGCAGCCAAGGAGCAGAAGAAAGAAGACGGACTGCGGATCAGGAAGTGGCAGATTAGGACGATCTGCCTAGCAACCGGCACTTCAGGTATGTATAAAAAAATATATATATATATATATATATATTTTTTTTTTTTATTTTTTTTTTGCAGCATTTTTGTTTGTTTTTTTCTTGGTGGCGCTCCGCTTTAATATGGTCCTGGTTATGTCTATAATTGGTACTCTGCTTTCCCTATCCTTAACCGCTTGCCGACCGCCGCATGTATATGTACGTCCACAGAATGGCATATACAGGCATATGGGCGTACATGTACGTCCCCGCCTTTCCCCCGGGTCGGGGTTCCGATCGGGACCCCCCCCCGCTACATGCGGCGTTTGGAAACCCGCGGGGAGCGATCCGGGATGAGGGCGCGGCTATTCGTTTCTAGCCGCCCCCTCGCGATCGCTCCCCAGAGCTGAAGAACGGGGAGAGCTGTGTGTAAACATGGCTTCCCCGTGCTTCACTGTGGCGGCTGCATCGATCGAGTGATCCCTTTTATAGGGAGACTCGATCGATGACGTCAGACCTACAGCCACACCCCCCTACAGTTGTAAACACACACTAGGTGAACCCTAACTCCTACAGCGCCCCCTGTGGTTAACTCCCAAACTGCAACTGTCATTTTCACAATAAACAATGCAATTTAAATGCATTTTTTGTTGTGAAAATGACAATGGTCCCAAAAATGTGTCAAAATTGTCCGAAGTGTCCGCCATAATGCCGCAGTCATGAAAAAAATCGCTGATCGCCGCCATTAGTAGTAAAAAAAAAAAAATTAAATAAAACTATCCCCTATTTTGTAGACGCTATAAATTTTGCGCAAACCAATCGATAAACGCTTATTGCGATTTTTGTTTACCAAAAATATGTAGAAGAATACGTATCTGCCTAAACTGAGGAAATTTTTTTTTTTTATATATATGTTTTTGGGGGTTTTTTTTTATAGCAAAAAGTAAAAAATATTGCATTTTTTTCAAAATTGTCGCTCTATTTTTGTTTATAGCGCAAAAAAAAAAAAACGCAGAGGTGATCAAATACCACCAAAAAAAATCTCTATTTGTGGGGAAAAAAGGACGCCAATTTTGTTTGGGAGCCAAGTCGCATGACCGCGCAATTGTCTGTTAAAGCGACGCAGTGCCAAATTGTAAAAACCCCTTGGGTCATTTAGCAGCATATTGGTCCGGTCCTTAAGTGGTTAAGCTGCAGGTAGCCATGGTCATGCAAATCTTCAAAAGACAGGTCTTACCTGTGCTCAAGATCATCACCTCCCTACAGAGTTGAATTGAAGTTTTTCCTACCTGCACGTGGGGCCAAACTGTGACGTTAGAAGCACAGACTTAAGGGTTTTATAGATTCACTAAAGAATTAGCAGCCAGTAGCATCTATACATACAGATATCAGATTATAAATCAAAAAATCTACCACCTTCATTTCAGGTCCCTTTCCAGCAATCCTGCTTAGAATTTACAATCATCCTCTTCACCGAGATAGCATACGATATCATTACAAGTTAATTATGTTTTCAGATTGTCTGCACACCTTTCTTTGTACATGGAGTTATAACAACATCATTGAAAAGTGGAAAGAATCATTTCTTGGAAATAAATTGAAACCAGATTAGTCCCAAAGGTGTTCAGGTAGCCATGATCCAAAGGACATCAAGTACGTTGTGCTGCCACGCGCATACAGTGGACTTAAAAGACACATTTCTGTCATACAGTAATTTAGTGCTTGGCTCTCTGCATTCAATGGTGCTTGAAATAAATTGTATTTTCTTTATGGTGACGCTTGGACTTCTGTAATTACTAGATCAAATTAACAGAAATTTTCCTTCAAAGTGCTTACTGTATATATCCAGATGTACAAATGCAGATTGCCTAATTAAATATAAAATGGTCAGCACTTTCAAAGTGTATTTACTTTTTATTCTCTGTTTTGCAGCATGCAGATACATTGGGGCAGATCCACAAAGATCTGCATCGGCGCAGAGTATCTAAGATACGCTATGCCGCCGTAACTTACTTGGCATAAGTTTGAATCCTCAACGAATTTGCGCCGTAAGTTACGGTGGCGTAGTGTATTTCTCGCGGCGTAATTCAAATGCGGCGAGTAGGGGGCGTGTTTCATTTAAATGAAGCGCGTCCCCGCGCCGAACGAACTGCGCATGCCCCGTTCATCAAAACTCTCAGGGTGCAATGCTCCAAATGACGTCGCAAGGACGTCACTGTTTTCGTCGTGAACGTAAATGACGTCCAGCCCCATTCACGGACGACTTACGCAAACGACGTAAAATTTTCAAAATTAGACGCGGGAACGACGGCCATACTTAAAATTGAGTACGCCACCAGATAGCAGCTTTAACTATACGCCGGAAAAAGCCGAACGGAAACAACGTAAAAGAATGCGACGGCCGCTCGTACGTTCGTGGATCGTCGGAAATAGCTAATTTGCATACTCAACGCGGATTACGACGTGAACGCCACCCAGCGGCCGCCGGAAAATTGCATCTTAGATCCGACGCCGTACTAAGTAGTGATTTACATATTCTACACCGACCGCAATGGAAGCGCCACCTAGCGGTCAGCCTAAAAATTACACTTTAGGATACGAGGGTGTAAGACACTTACGCCGCTCGTATCTGAGCCTAATTTAAGTGTATCTGGTTACCAGAATGCGCTTAAATTAGCGCGGGCGCACATTCAGACTTAGGCTGGCGTATCTACTGATACGCCAGCCTAAGTCTCTCTGAATCTGGCTAGTTTGCGTAAGTCGTCCGTGAATAGGGATTTACGTCATTTACGTCCACGTCGAAATCAATAGGCCCGTGCGACGTATGTTGCCGCAATGCAAACTGGGAAATGTAGGGGGACGGCGCATGCGCCGTTCCCAAAAAACATCAAAAACGTCAGGTCAACCAAAATTAACATAAAACACGCCCCCTCAGCCTATTTTGAATTAGGCACCCTTACGCCCGCCCGCTTTAGGCTACGCCGCCGTAACTTAGCAGGCAAAGTACATTGTGAATCATGTACTTCGTTGGCTAACTTACGGCGGCGTAGCCTAAATGCCATAAGCTACGCCGCCGCAAGTATGCGCTCTCCATCCTGAATCTAGCTAAACGATTTTTTTTTGAACGTCCGTCAATTTTTTTTGCACTGATTGAAGCACTTTATGGACTTTAATCATATGGTCACATCATATGTTTGCATATCCTATATATGCAGGGACTTTTTATTAATTTATTAATATTTAATAATTTGGTTGCACACTTTTTTTGTTACACACAAGTACACATTATAGAAGGACATGCTTTGTTAATTTTTCATTCCAGTGTTTGTTTGTTTTTTGTCGGTTCCTTTACCTTATTTATGTTGAAATATCTGTTCTCTTCCTGCTTATGTCACATTATTTCTGACTTTGCATTGGCTCCTGGGAGTGTCATTAACCCCAGAGTCTATGGGCATCGCCAAACGCGTCACTTGCGGTGCGGCCGCGTCGCAAACTGCTGACGTGACGTCATATGCAGATGATTTTAATCAGTCAAGGAAAATTTTAGAATGACTGAGCGGAGTGCCAGCTGCCTTGTGCCAGCTGCACTTCATCCAGCACCGCCCCCGATACTGACACACCCCTAGGCTGCTCTGCTTAGATGTAGGGAAGAAGAGAGGGAGGGGGAGATAGAGCAGTGCTGGCAATGCTAGGGGAGGGACATAGGTCTATGCTTGGAGAGGAGGACGGTGGCCAGCCGTGCATAGCACTGTATGTGTGTATGGGAGGCAGCGTCTCCTCCAATCAGGGGCCAAAGAGGCTGAGTCTGAGCACAGAGGGACACTGTGGATTCAGATGCCCACACTGCAGATGGCCGCGCTGTACAGGACCAGAATAAAGTAAGTTATATATGCTGCATAAACACAAAACAGGGGACATTTTAAAAAAAAATTAGTCCGCTTTAACCACTTGACCTCAAGGTTTTACCCCCTTCATGACCAGAGCATTTTTTGGTATTCATCACTGCACTACTTTAAATTACATATGTGCGGTCATGCAACACTGTACGCAAATGTATTTTTATCACATTTTTACACTAATAGAGCTTTCTTTTGGTGGTATTTGAGCACCACTGTTTTTTTTTTTTGTTTTTATTTTGTGATATAAAGGAAAAAGAATGACAATTTTAAAAAGAAAGCAATATTTTCTACATTCTGTTATAAAACATATCCAATAAAAAAAAAAAATCTTCATCAATTTAGGCCAGTATGTATTTTGCTACAGGTCTTTGGTAAAACAAAATCCCTATAAGTGTGTAATAATTTGGTTTGTACAAAAGTTATAGTGTCTACAAACTATGGTATATACTGAAATTTAGACAGCTATGACATTATGCTAGTAATACAAACAACATATACACAGCGCAGTGGGAAACTTGACCTAATGACCCCCAGAGTCCTATGAGAACTCTATTGGTGTATAAAATTCACGGTGGATGCCCAAACTTTAAAACTATCACTGGTCCAACTGGTAATAGCATTTTTGTACATTTTTCTTTGCTTCTGTTTGCCTTTAAAAAAATAAAGAATTTCATTATTCTTGAAGGACAAAACTACAATAAGTTTTCACACAATGTACATATAGCACCCTCCTAGTTAGACTGCTAGGTAAATTTAGTTTTTTAGGTAGATCTGAATTTGTAGCACTGATTCCCCCCCTCTCTTTTTTGACTATACTAGTAATGGTGTTACAAAATAAAGAAAAAACTGCGCTAACTTTAAACAAAAAATATAAGCTGCTACATACAAACAAACAAAGCTTAAAGATAGTAGACAAAAAATGTAGCGCTAAAGGTACAATGTGAGATACCAAGTGAGGCACCAACATTAATTAGTGCATGTGCACATATCAGATGACATTTAAAGTAAAATAATAGAGTTCCATATAAAAAAAGGACATAGCCAAGTCTCTATTGTGAACTTGAGATGGACATCAATTGAGCAATTGGTGAAGGGTGTGGGGTGGACTGATGTCCGATGATTAAAAGAACAAACAGGTGATCAAGTTGTCTGCAGAAATCTGTGAGAATCGCAATCACATCAGATATATGGTAGGTGTAAATACACTTACCAGATAGGTTGGACTCTGATACTGTACAGCAAAAGAGTCAAAAGGGCGTTGTGGTCGTTTGGAAACCGGGACCACTGCAACCGGGTGGAGGATGGAAGTTGTAGTTGAGACTCCAACTGGCATGGGCACCGGGAACCAGCGATGTTCAAACGGCGTGCTGTAGAACCGCAACAGATTCCGGGTGAAATCCTCAAGCCGTGTATCCAGGAGTGCAAATAATGGACTTGGCTAAAGCTCCAGTCAGACCATGGGATGAAGTTAAAAAATAAAAGAAAAAGGGCTCCAATAGCGCAGGTCAATAAAACCAATACAAGGTTTATTCAATAAAAGTCATACATGTAAAAATGACATAAAAAAGTGATCACGTGGTGAAGCAATATGGAGTGCTCAATGACAATACCCAACGCGTTTCGGCCTCAGAAGCCTTCAACAGGGGTATAAAGATGCACCCCCATATTGCTTGCTTATATGTACAAAATGGCTGTAAAGTCCTCCCCAAACAAGGCGGTACTTCCAAACAGGATGTGATGTAGTCAGATGGACATTGCAATATAAACAGACAAACAGTCAAATGACCATTGCAAGTTAATAATAACATCACAGATAGACAGACATACCAATGTCCTCTATATATTAATTAAAACAATATATCACATTATGAAAAGTGTATATGTGCAAACATGAAGCGTGTCACCAAAGAGGTATCTTACTGATTCATGTGTATGGGGACACAGGAAGTGGGTGGACTTACTGGTGTCATATTTACACCTAAATAGCAAGCAATGTAGGTATGAATTTGTGGCGCTGATTCCCCCCCCCCTCTCTTTTTTTGACTATACTAGTAATGGTGTTGATCAGCAATTGTAATGCCTCGTACAGACGACGGGTTTTCCTGTCGGAAAAACTGGGAAGAGAGGTTTTGGCCAGGAATTCCGACCGTGTGTATGATCCATCAGAGTTTTTGAGATGGGAAAATTGACGGAAAAAAAGGGAGCAGGATCTCTTTTACTAACATGAGGATCAGCAAAAGCAGCCCAAAGGGTGGCGCCCTTGGAATTGAATTTCCCCTTTATAGTGCCGTCGTACGTGTTGTACGTCACCGCACTTTGAACGGGCGGAATTTGGTCTGACCGTTTGTACGCAAGACAAGCTTGGCCGGTATTCCGGTCGTGTGTACGTGACATTATAGAGTGGCGGGAAATCTGGCATTAGCTGACGCTGGCTGGGAGGAACACTAACAATAGTGACAATAATACAGTGATCAGTGCCAATTTTGTACACTGTCACTGTACTAATGACACTGGCTGGGAAGGGGTTAACATCTAGGGGCGATCAAAGGGTTAACTGTGAGCCTAACAATGTGTATTTTGTGTAATGTGTGCTGCTTTTACTTAACTATCTGGCTGTTTTTTCCACTTGCTTGGCAGGGAGAAGAAACAGCCTGATCACTGTTCACAGTACACAGAGTTCTGTGCATTTGTAAACACAGAACTCTGTGTGTGATTGGCCACAGCCGATCAGCTGACTTCAGACAAAATCATTGGCTGAAATCAGCTGACAAATTCATACTGTGTCCAATCACAGCATGGGTCGGCA
This sequence comes from Rana temporaria, assembly GCF_905171775.1. Classification (NCBI taxonomy): domain Eukaryota; kingdom Metazoa; phylum Chordata; class Amphibia; order Anura; family Ranidae; genus Rana; species Rana temporaria. The sequence continues at coordinate 33,760,080 of NC_053499.1, read as the reverse complement.
GGGACGAGCATGAACCCGGAAGAAAGGCCGCAACGTACAGGAACGTTGCCGCCCTACTCCTTGTTACGAACACCCTGCTGGGTAAACTTGCTGTACTGGCATTCCAAGATGACAATTTCCGACATAGGCCAGTTGGCTGTCAACCAGGCACTAAAATATAGGATATTGAATCATGTTGCCTTCCAACACCAGTTAAAATAGCACAGTACTATTTTTTTGCTATTCACAGAAAAAAATGGCCTGGTCATGAAGGTGGTAAAACCTTACAGAGGTCAAGTGGTTAAATAATGTGCCTTCTGCACAAGGGAGCAATTCAGTAGCTGGGGGGCATGTGGTCAGACTCTTTACCCTGCAGTTGACAAGGAAGACAGGGGAAAAGTACAAGGTGGTAGATAGTATGCACCTGGAGGAGCTGGGAGGCTACCTAGGTTCATTACCCAGCAAATGACAAGGAAGATGGAAAGAGCTAGGAGGCTGCCTAATAAAGACCTACCTTCAATCTTGTACAGTTGTTTAGGCTCCTCTCTTTTATTACAATTAATTACATTTCTCTCACATTTTGCATTAGACGCTGCAGAAAGTCAAATAGAGTCACTTCATGGCTGAAGAACGTCTAGCATTATCAATCGTTTTTCTCCCCAGTCTTGCTCGTGCCTGCCATGCCTGCCAATGTCGATTTTTTTGGATTTTAGATCTTTCAATAATGGAGGCTGGGCACAACACATGAGAATTACCTGGTCAGTTTCAACGCATATGCAGCCTACCTAGGAATGCTTACTCCCCCAGATGGACATCCATCTATTAAGACATTTCCATGCTTACATTGACCCACTGCTTGCATCAGGACTCTTGAAGGGAGCACTAAGTTAGGTTGATGTGACATTTTTAAGAAAGCTATGTGCAGCCCTACTGGCCCTTCCCACCAGTCATAACCTGTCTGCATAGAAAAGCACAGAGTTGGGTATGTACTGAAAATGGAACAGTTAATTTAACATTTTTATTAGCATGTTGATAAGGGGGGAAAAGAGGAACCAGATAAGCAAAATAAAAGCAGATCAAACTTCTGCTTCAGATACATTACCAGCCCTGAAAAAGGTATAAAACCTTGAAATATGTTGAATGTATTTACATATAGTTGCCAGTAAATTCAAGCTTTTCCTCTTTAAGGCCATCCTCTTTAAGGATTTGAATTGTTTTGCATTACAAGATGCCCTTTTGTACATTAATGTCTTAAAAGAGAAGTATGCGGTTTCCAAAAAAAAAAAGACTTTATACTAACCTAGGTGGATGCAGCATTGATCCAATGCTGAATCTGTCTCTCACCACCTTTGCCCTAAGAATCTGAGTGATCAAACAAAACTAATCAGTCCGTTCTCCCCTCCGCTCTGAGCAGAGAGTGGTGGCTGTTAGTCACCGGCTCTCTGCTCTGCTCCTCCAGCGTTCACTGGAGTGTTGGGCTTTGGAGGGTGGTGGACGACTCAGTCTCCCAGCAGTGCAGCTGAGAGGCTGAGCGAGCTGCCAGTCCAGGCATCTGGGTGGATCCCAACTGTAAAGATCTTTCCCCAGCCTGGACCAGCTGAGTCACATCAGTCAACAGTGTTCTTTAGCCTGATGTCAGCTGAAAAAGGGGCATAGGAGTACATAAAGAACTTGCACTCCTGTTATCCATAGAAGGTATTGCCAAAAAAGCAAAGTTTATCTGTTGCAGCCATATGTAGTACCCTCTTAGATTGGCTGCTAGGTGGTAGGTACATTTAGTTTTTTTCTGGTCTCACTATAATCAGTGAATTGGTCTTCAATTGCTTTAGTCTGTTTTAGCGTTCACAGGCTGATGATTGGATTTCTTCTTCCTGCTTTCTGGATACTTCTGGAACACCCTAAATATTTATCAGGCTCTAGCTAATATTCCACCAGCCTGGGCAGGTGTCAACTTCCCCCCAGCAGGCTACTGATTGAGGCTGGGTTCACACTACTACACTACTTTCATCCTACTTTGCTCTGTGTTCAATGTTTCCCTATGAGAGCGTCTTGTAGCATCCTACACAAGTCGGTCCGACTTTGAAAATGCTCCCTGTACTACTTTTGGTCCTACATTGATCCTACTTCAGGCCCATTGAATATCATTGAAGTCGGACCAAAGTAGTATCCTGTTCATGAAAGTAGGATGGATGTAGGACCAATGTAGGATAAATGCAGGACCAATGTAGCAGAGCAAAGTAGGATGAAAGTAGTGTAGTAGTGTGAACCCAGCCTGAGGCTGACAGTCATCAAGGTCCCAGCTGTGGTAGACCTGGGAGGCCTACACCTGAATTATCTCTGACACACCAAGTTTTTACCTGATGGATTTAATCTGAACAAACTCACTGATAGATCTATAATATGGTTAATAATATAGCCCGGAGTATCCCATAGCCCGTAACCTCTCCCACTGTTCCAGTTATCATCAATAAAGCACTAAAAAGACTTTCCCCTAGATTGCTTTCTTGTGTCAGTGTGTTTGGATTTGGTGCTCTGGTGTGCTGAAAACCTTTGTGCTAGTGGGGAAAAAACCCTTGTAATTATCATTATTAGTGTCATTATCATCATCAATCAGCGACCCATTCAGAGGTTGAGCTACACATTTAATTTGTTTTTTTATCACTTGTGCCAATGAGCAGTTGTACGTAATAAAGCGGCTACCATGTGTAGTTTCCCAAACACCAAAAAAATATAAATTTACATGTATATGTTTGCCCAATTGTGCATCAGAAGAGTTAAAACTGATTAATGTATTCTAAATAAACATTATAGCATTAGCAGAATATTTGTAGAGCAGGAGGACTCCACAGAGCTCATTAGCTACTTGAGTATAATTTAATCAAGATTGCTACAGAGCTGTACACAGGCATCTCACTACACATTGTAATTGTCATTTAATTTCTGCACTTGTGTTTGCTGAATTATCAGTGTTGTCAGTATATTTGGTAATAATGTGTCAAAAGGGTACACAAAGTGTTATATTGTCAAGAAGGTTTAGGGAAATGTAAAATTTTCACCACCCCCACCATGTATTATTTTGAGTAGAGAGGGGAAAAGTTTAATCTCTAATATTGGGCAGATGTCCCTCCTTTCTCAGCACATTAGATTGCTCTTGTCTTTCGGGGAAATTAACTTGTAGTGTTACTGACCTTTGGGTTCTCTTTGGGGTTGATTTACTAAGGAAGAGCATGTTTACTTTTGATTGTCTTGTTCTGAGTAAGGTCAGAATAAGAATTGGAAATACTACTACCCTTTAGGTTTCAACAGCTGTACTGTTAAAGCCAGCAACTAAGCATAATGAATAGGGGGCCTTGGGCCAGTAATGCCCCGTACACACGATCGGAATTTCTGATGGAAAAAGTCAGACAGGCTTTTTTCATCAAAAATTCCGACCGTGTGTATGCCCCATCGGATTATTTGCATCGGAAATTTCGAGGAATTCCATCAGAGTTTAGATAGAGAACATTTTCTCTTTTACTCCGATGGAATTTCGATGTGATTTTGGTCGGACAAAGGTCCGACCGTGTGTACGGGGCTTAAGTATTGTCTCTTCAAAAGAGGTCAAGGTTTGATCGACAGATGTTTGAGTAAAGTCATGTACCACATATTTATGGGGCAATTTTGTGTGATGAAAATCACCAGAATTCTTTTCTCATTTATCTTGTGTAACAGGGATGGATGGAGTACAAGCGATGACCATAGCATCTACTATGAAGTCTAGAGGATCCCAGGTCTTGGATGTGAATTTGCTCAACTTGTTGTTGAACCTGGAAGCCAGGAGGTCCACATCTTATCTACCTCACTATTGATAGAGATTTTGGTACATAGTTACAAAGGTAGTCAGGTTGAAAATAGACACAAGTCCATCTAGTTCAATCATAAAAAATAAAATAATAATATCATACAATCCCATATACCCAATTCTATACCCACAGTTGATCCAGAGGAAGGCGAAAAATCCCAGCAGAGCATGATTCAATTTGTTACAGTAGGGGAAAAAAATCCTTCCTGACCCCCAGAAAGGCAATCGGATATTCCCTGAATCAACTTTACCTATAAATGTTAGTACTCAGTTATATTATGTACATTTAAGAAAAGTATCCAGGCCTTTCTTAAAGCAATCTACTGAGCTGGCCAGAACCACCTCTGCAGAGAGTCTATTCCACATTTTCACAGTTCTTACTGTGAGGAAACCTTTCCGTATTTGGAGGTGAAATCTCTTTTCCTCTAGACATAAAGAGTGCCCCCTTGTCCTTTGTGTTGATCGTAAAGTGAATAACTCAACACCAAGTTCACTATATGGACCCCATATATATTTGTACATGTTGATCATATCCCCCCCTTAATCTCCTCTTCTCAAGAGTGAATACATTTAGTTCTTCTAATCTTTCCTCATAGCTGAGCTCCTCCATTCCTCTTATCAGTTTGGTTGCCCTTCTCTGCACTTTCTCCAGTTCTCCGATATCCTTTTTGAGAACTAGGGCCCAAAACTGAACTGCATATTCCAGATGAGGTCTTACTAATGATTTGTACAGGGGCACAATTATATCTCTTTCTCTCTAGAGTCCATACCTCTCTAAATACAAGAAAGGACTTTGCTCGCTTTGGAAACTGCAGCTTGGCATTGCATGCCATTATTGAGCTTATGATCTACCAAAACCCACAGATCCTTCTCCACTACGGATCCCCCCAGTTGTACTCCCCCTAGTATGTATGATGCATGCATATTCTTAGCCCCCAACTGCATAACTTTACATTTATCAACATTTAACCTCATCTGCCACAGAGTCGCCCAATTAGACAGAGCATCGAGGCCGGCTTGTAAATTGGAGACATCCTGTAAGGACGTTATTCCACTGCATAGCTTGGTGTCATCTGCAAAGGCAGAATTGTTACTTTTGATCCCAGACCCAATATTGTTTATAAAGATATTAAAAAGTAAGGGTCCCAACTAGGGGTGCAACGGATCAAAAAAACTCACGGATCGGATCGATCCTCGAATCAGAGTCACGGATCGGATCATTTTTTCGGATCAGCAAAAAAAAAAGACTAATCTTGTTAAACCCAACAGAGTTTTTGATTTCACAGTTGTTTTCAACACAAAACGGAGCTTACATGCTTAAACACAGTATATGTAAATCTGACGGACTGTTTACATGTTACATTTTAAAAGCCGCTGCAAACCTGCTGAACTTACATGCTTGCTAATGTGAAAGAACACCTCTGATTTTCACATTTCACTAAATGTGAAATGTGAAAATCAGAGGTGTTCTGTCATATTAGCAAGCATGTAAGGTTTGCTGCTGCTTTTAAAATTTAACATGTAAACAGTCCGTTGGATTTCCAAATACTGTATTCAAGCACATAAGCTCAGTTTTGTGTTGAAAATAACTGTGAAATCGAAAACTCTGTTGGGTGTAACAAGATGTCCGCTTGCCCCCTTCTCACTATCATTACTGTGCAGGAGTGTGGGGTGGAACAAGATGGCGGCAACAAAACATCACTTCCTGACGAGACAGCCGCCGCCGGGTGTACCAAGATGGCCGCTGTTCCGGAGCTAGGCCGAAGCGTGGGGACTTTCCTATGGCCAAGGCTGCGGAGCGCTCCGCAGATCGTGCGGTGTGCCGTTCCGAACAGGGTGACCCGTTCGGATCACAGATTAGTGACGACCCGTTGCACCACTAGTCCTAACACTGAACCCTGGGGTACACCACTGATAACCTTAGACCATTCAGAGTAAAAATCATTAACCACTACTCTCTGAATTCTGTCTTTTAAAAATTGTTTATTTATAGATTTTCAAATCAGACAAAGTAATTACATAATCCAGACATTTGAATGATTAAAAGTGCGAGAAATAAACATCTGAATTCTGTCTTTTAGACAGTTTTCTATCCATTTTGAAAGATATAAGGGTGTAGAGACAACTCCTATAGATCTAGATGTTCACTGCTTAGAAGTATTTTTGCTTCCCCTTCATGGTTTATGTAGTCCACTGCTGTGACATTATCTGACTGCACCATGACTGGTTGATCTTACAGAAGGAACACCCAGTGTTATAAAGATAACCTGATGGGTCTCAGTTCCAGAATGATGGTTTGAAGTTTCCATTTCTATAGAGACCATGTCGCTTCAAGAGTCAGGGAGTTTTAAACTCCACCATAGCCTGCAAATTTGGCATCTGTTTTCATCACCTTGCAGGCAGGTGAAGGAATGACTTTCCCCAATTCCAGAGCAGAATTCAAGATTCACCAGGTTAGAGGAGCTTTGTTTGACTGGACGGGAGCATTGGGTGATCAAAGGATTGGATTTTCTGATTACACATAGTTTGTGTGTTGTATTGAAGGGGTCTGGAGTGAAAATGGGCAAAGGGAAATGCTTTGAAGGAGACTGCCATTAAGCCTAGAACCCTCATGCAGAAGCAAAGTTTAGCTGTGGCGCAGGTACCTTAGATGGTGCAAGGGCTGGAGCGCAGACTATTGAAACTTAATTATCAAATCAAACATTTGAAAGAACTGAATTATTCTTTGAACATTGGCAGACAAGGTTGTGAAGCCATCCAAGTAACCTACAACATGAACTTCCTGGGTCCACAGAAGAGCCAGAAGCGGGGGAAACACTCTTGTGAACACAAGTGACAGATTTTACTGATTCCATACAGAATTTTGGTACACAAAGCAATCTGTTTAGAGATTTTAAGTTCAAAATGGAGTGGATGCCTCCATTTGATTTTGGGATTATGAACAGGTTTGAAGAGAAACCTTGAAACCATTCCAAAGTGTTCAATGTGTTGTATTCACACATTAACACGCATTGCATTAAGCAGCTCCCTTTTCTTTACTTCTCAGTGAAAAATCCTTGACTTATTGTAGGGTACAATTAAAGTTGGGTGCCAGGTACTTTTGTCTTTTCAATGTTTTGTACAATAAACTTTGGAGAAAGGGTTAGGGCTGGGGATTCCCAAAAATATCTCAGACCTCCAGTAGCAATTATTGTTGTTGAACCTTTAAGCACAGCCATGCAAATCAATGACTTTGTGAGAGCAGTAAAGGATGGGAAGGGATAGCAATGTAATAAGCAGCCTAAAAAATAAGCATTCTTTAACTTTTAACTTTTACTTTAAATGCCTATCAATGCAGCCTACTATTGCCCATCAGTGCAGCCTATCAGTGGCCATCAATGCAGCCTACCAGTGCCAATCAATGTAGTCTAATGGGAAGGGAGAGATGAGGAAGAGAAGCACCGCCGGATCACACAGAGAGCAGATCTCGGCTGTCAATCAAAGTCCCACCTCCTGGACCGGCTCCTATGATAGACATCACACTACTTCAATTTCCTGGCATTGGACCAGTGTGCTGTCTATCATAGGAGCCGGTCCAGTAGCCCGAACTTTGACAGCGGAGATCTGTGTGATCCAACAGCGGCTACATCCTCTTCCTCACCTCTCTGTGTGATCTGGTTGGCGCTCTTCTTCCTCTCCTCTGCCTTCCTTACAGTTTCCTGGCCGATCGCAGAATCAGCTCCCATTTAAATACACCCACCATCAGCACCCGCCATCTCCCCCACGCTGATACGGCTGCTCACTCGCCCTTAAAAAAAATTTACTCGCCAAATGCGAGCAGGCTAGTGGAAATTTTGAGGGCTGTATTATATATTATAATAATATAACCAGTATATATGTTTGTAAACTTTCATAAAAAAAATAAAACGTACCCTTTCACAATGTTGCTGAGTTTTTCCTCTGAAATAATACACAAAGATTTCCTTTAAAAATAAATCATTGCAAACTTGCAGTTGGCTTAGAGTAGCAGGGATAGTAGGCATATACAATCACATCCACACAATTATCAAGGGAATACCAGATGTGTGTGGAGGAATAGGACAAATGATTATTGTGTGGGCAAATTTGAAAATGAGTGGGGACAGCGCATTTATAATTGATACAACAGCGAAAGAGAGAAAAATGGAGGGAGTATCATTATTCTCCAGAAGTTTTGCCCTGTCACTTATCAGTATAGGATTCCCTTCTATTTTTTTTTTCCGTACTAGGCATACAGCACCATGGCATTTTGTTTATTGTGAGACAATTTGATTCTATAAATTGAAGGTAGGAGTTTACAATGGCTCACATTGATTCTGGCTTTTATTGCAGCTCCGGGTGGGTGGAAAATCAATTGTCTACACCCACTATTGAATACGATTTTGTTAAATTGAAGTAAAAGATAGCTGCTTAGCTGGGATATCTTGTTTCCTAAGAGTCATTACATCAAGACCAAACTAATGTAAACAGAAACTTGGAACTATAATGTGCAGAAAAGTTAAAGCAGAACTCCAAAGCAGATATAAAATAAAAAATTAATGGCGCTATGTATTCGGTAATATTTAATTACATGTATTTTTTTTTTTTTTTAATGCAGGCAGTGTAAGTACATAAATTTTACCTGGTATCAGCCTCTTGCAATTCCTACAGTGTGACAGGAAGAAACAGCACACGGATCCTATCAGTCCATGTGCTGACAAGGCATATACTATTAGGAAGAGCAAGCAGAGATGAGCTCATCACTGTGTCTTACCTCACTGTCCAGGACTGTCCAAGTATGTCCAGGACAACTTGGGCTGAGAAGAAGTTGATTGAATGATGCTGGCCAACAGACTGCCAGAGCCAGAGACTCCACCACTTTCCACAGCGCCTATACACCAATAGGTAGATTCAAGTAGCTGTGCCTAAACTTGCGGCGGCGTAGCTTAGTGTGTTTAGGCTACGCCGCCGTAAGTTAGCTAGGCAAGTACATGATTCTCAATGTACTTGCCTGCTAATATACGGCGGTGTAGCCTAAAGCGGGCGGGCGTAAGGGCGCCGAATTCAAATGTCTTGGAGGGGGGCGTGTTTGATGGTAATGAGGCTTGACCTCACGTTTTTTTTTAACTGCGCATGCGCCGGGCGCCTACATCTCCCAGTGTGCATTGCGGCTACGTACGCCGCACGGGCCTATTGATTTTGACGTGGACGTAAACGACGTAAATCCCGATTCGCGGACGACTTACGCAAACGACGTAAAAAATTTGAATCTCGCGGCGGGAACGGCGGCCATACTTTAACATTGTTATTCCACCTAATAGATGGAATAACTTTAGGCCTGCTAATGCCTTACGGAAACGGCGTAAATCGACTGCGGCGGCCAGGCGTACGTTCGTGAATCGGTGTATCAACTCATTTCGGTGCGGCTCTATACGGCGCCTGCGCACCGACGTTCGGCTACTTTTGGAAAATCGTGACGCGATGTATGCGACCGTCGGAAGCCTGTCGGAAGACTGTCAATCAAATAGGAACGCCCAGTCCCGCAGCCCATACCCGGAAGCGGCGGAGAAGATCTCTCTCTAAAACGGTAAGTACTGCTTAGATTAAAAAAAACACTACCCGATTCCCCTTGACAAAATGAGCATCAATCTAAGGTTAAAAATTAACTTTTCGGGTGAATCTCCACTTTAAAGGGGTTGTAAACCCTTGTTTTTTAAATAACAAACATGTCATACTTACCTGCACTGTGCAGTTTGTTTTTCAAAGAGTAGCCCCGGTCCATCTCTTCAGGGGTTCCTCAGCGGCGCCGGTGGCTCCTCCCACATCGAGTGTCCACGTTGGAGAAGACTCTCCTAAGGTGGACACCTGTGTGGGCACACTCCCGAGTTCTGCATCTGTGTCCATTCACACAGAATGCAGGACTAGGCCTCGCCCCCCGGCACCACGTCATTGGATTTGATTGACAGCAGCTCTCCCTGGGGACATGCGGTGCAGCATTAGTTTAAAGCCAGACCAAATCACCCTTTGCTGATTAAGCATTACCTGCTTATCCTCTGCCTTGTTAATTGCTCTGCTCTGCCTGCTCTTTTGTGCCCCAGATATGAGATCCATATCAATTCGTATGAGTCCGTTCTAAGCTATTCCCCCTTCATGCGCCAGGGGTAACTTGCCAGACCCGGTGCTTGAATCTACTGACCAGCTTGGAATCCTCCTGAAGAAGCGGCATTGCCGCGAAAATGGGTCGAGGCCTTGTGGCTCCACCTATCTGTCATAATTGGTTGTATACCCAATGTTGATTTGTGGGGTCTGTTCCCAAATGTTTTTAACGTGTAAACCGTTTTATGTAAATATTTTTTTTTTTTACACTTACCTGGTTTCTTATCAGTGCCGTGAAAGTCCCTCCCCCTCCTTCCCCCCCTTTTTTTTGACTTATGTTTATGGAATTGCCTGGGCCTCAAGCAGCCTTGGCTCTTTAGACTATTAGTCATACAAGTTATATAGGGTAGTGATTACCTTACAATGAATATATAGAAAATAAAATAAAATATATTTTTTTTAATAAATTACATAATAAGACAAATAAAAAATAATCTATCTAAATACAAATTACAGTTTAGAAAAAAAGGCTTGCCTGACCCTGTTTTTTTTTTTATAAAGATGATTTCCTAAATATAATGGCAGCTATGGCAATAGGATGATAACATGTGGTGCTTTGGTGAGCACAACTGTACCATAAAGTATGCAGTGATGTACTGAACATGTCAACCCTATACCACCTTGTGTGGCTGCCAGCCTATGTCCTTTTACCCCTGCAGATACAGTTTCTTTGCACTGCTACCTTGGAGCAAAGTATTTCGGGCTCCCTCTTGGATTGTGGCAGTAGATCCCAGAGATTTTCCCCTTGAACCTAACTATGGTTAAAAGCCCTCCTTAAAGTTGCCTCAAATTTTTACCTCCTCCTCACCGTCAGCATAATCAACCATCTTCATCTCCATTGCCAATATCTAAACCCTCTTCCTTCTCACTGACAACAACTCTACGCCTCCTCCTTACTGCCATCACACCAACCCTCCTCCTCTGATTCCTGATGCCTCTGAATCAGTACAGTAACACACTTTCTGTCTTAGAGTGGCTACACCCAGTCTTCCACCCTATCTATGGAGGTGCAATATAGCCACCCCTGGACAGCAGCGTTATCAACCTGTGGAGAGATTAGTAAAAGATGGATTAGTAGATTTTAATGGATTTTACAATTCTGGATTCCACTCACTGACACTTTTGCTTGACAGTTGGATCTGTTAAAGGAAGTTGACATGTAATAGACGTAAGGGCAGGATAAAAAAAAAGGCTAGGCAGTTTTGGCTCAGGTGCAGTGGTCCTCTGATAGTACGCTTCTGTAACAGGAGTCACTTTTGAGCACAGATTGAGCCAGAAAATAATGGACATTCAGAATATCTTGGACTACCTTAGATGGGGCAGTAATGATTATCCACAATATATTACAGGATATCTTGAACTATTGCTGTTTGTTGATTCTGAACTCAACAGGTTAATTGAAAAAGTGGCTCATGTGGGGACACATACGCTTAGGTGTTAATGTCATCAACTTGAGCCATCTGTCTGTCTGCTGTGATGTAAATGAATCTAGGATGGCTTGTGCTAATAGACTCTGTATTGTGTGAAGGTCTATTGATGATAAATGTGTATTGTGAGTTAGCAGACAGCCTGAAAGTCAGGTGTCTGAATTATCAGCTGTAGTTAATTAGCTCATGTAAATTATGTCAGAGCTGGTGTCATGATGTCTACCAAAAAGATGTGTATTGGGGCTCCTTGTGTAATGTTGTGGGTGGAGTTGTTTCATTGTTCATTTTGGTTACTAACTGTATAAAAGAGCCTGATTTTCTAAATAAAGGGTCTATTTGTGTGAAACCTCAAACAGAGCTGTGTGTCTCGTTATTGGGGTTTGTTTGCCTGACTGTGGAGTGTCGATAGCTGTCTTGGGTTCGGGAATAGAATATCTTAAACGGCGATAACCCCTGTCCCATTTGGGTTTTCCGTTACAGCTTCTATGACTTTCAGTACTTCCTTCCCTTGTCTGTCTTGCATGTTTGCAGGCAGTTGTGGTACTCCAACCTAAAGGGGCGCTGGACAGTTGCTCCAAGGGATCTACTGGATCAGGATCGTCTATTCCCAAGTAATGTGTTTTGCCATCCAGCTTCAAACTGCCTATGACAGCTTGATAATTGAAGCTCAAATTCTGAGACCGGGCATCAGGAAGTCTACAAATCCCTTGATGCTAAGACTACCACTTTATGTTAAATCTATTGCTAGATATATGGTGATTTGCTTATCTTGGTGTAAGCCTCAGGACTTTCTCCCAAAGTTATTTCGCTGGACAAGTCGTCTCCTGCAGCTGGGCCTAGGCTAGCATTTTGGCTCTTAATATTGCTGCCCATGTGACTTGTGGGATCTTAAGTAATTTACTCATAGCTTTCACTTGGGGAGGTGACTGTTCAAGGCTGGTGACCTTGTCTGGCATAGAACCTTTCACATGTTTAACACCAGACAAGGTTTTTAGAAACCAGTTCTCCATTTTCCTCTGGTTATTTTCTATCTGTCTTCTCAAACAGGACATCCTTATTCAGTTCTTTTGATCTGCATCCAGTTCACCAAAGGAAGTTTCCATCTCTTGGTTGGATGTAGTCGGGGTGGAAAGTTCATCTCCCAGCCTTTTACTTTCCTCTTTTGTATTTCAAGATTGACCCTGTACTGATGCTTTGATTTATATCTCCATCATTTCATGTCGACTCAGCAGACCATCAACCAACTCCATGGTCTAGGGTTCAGGTTCCATCTTGTACTGACAAGATGCACTCTAATATATAAGTGCATCCTGAGCTTTTGGCTACAAACTACAGTTTAACAGATTATCAAGGTTGCCACCTAGGCTTCTATTCTCACGTTCTTTGTGTTCTACCAGGGGTTTAGGGTAATTATAGCCGGATAAACGCACTTGCGGGAGCATTTGGGTGCTGTCTGTTGTCCTATTTCCGTCTGCGCTGTACTTTTTAGAACAGGCATTGGTGGCATGTCCCCTTGAGAAGGGGGTGCGCCCCAGGGGCCTGTCCTGGAATTTTGAATGTTAGTGCAGATGGGGATGGTATCGCAGATGGTGCTCAATTTGTTTTTTCTACCAGGCAGACATTTACCCATATCTGAAGCCAGCTCCTCGTATAAGAATTATTGGGGAAGCTCTTCGAGCTGCAGGAAGTTTGCAGCCCTGCTGTTGTCATGGCATGAAGAGCCTGTAGGCATATACTTGCCTATCCCATAGTGAGATGTCAGCCAACATGGCAGGCAGGAGAGCCAATCCGGTTCTATTATGGCGCATTCTTTCAGCACAACCGATGTGCTTAGTAGTCCTCACTACACTTGTCTTTGGCAGGAAGCTGGTAGTTTACTCACTTTCTTATGATGTAATTTGCTGAAGCTTCCCACCCTGATAGCTGGTTATTGATGTATCATACGTATGCTGCCATGGAGACGCCAGGAAAACAGAAAATTGTATCCTACTTACTGTAATTTTCTTTTCCTGGTGCCTATTCATGGCAGCATACCAAACCCACCCAGTTCGCTCCTAGCGATGTACAGGGAATGGGCTGTTGTGTGGGTGTTAACTTTTTATAGTTATGCACTTGTAGCGCCCCCTTAATATCAGTATGGGCACTACACTAAAGTTAGTGGAGAATGGGAGAGTTACTTTGCTCCTATTCACAATTTATTTAAATTGTGGCTTCTCTCATTCCAGAAAAGTCCACTGGGTCAGTCTGTGCTCCAGGGATGCGTTACAATCCCTGGCCAGCAGTTGGCACCAGTGGGGTTCTGACAGAGTGAGTTTTCCTCAGCAGCCAATTAGAGGAGTTTTCCCCTCGCAAGGCATGCTGGGGAAGGTTATATCTGTGACAGGTGTCATGTGTTCTAAAATCTTTGCGGGGTCCCGGTTCCAGGTGCGGCATCCACCTTCAGGGTGCCCGCATCCATGGACCTCGCCAGCGCGGCCCACCTGGCCAAAATTGCAGGCTACATCAAACCTCATCCGGAGGTAAAAGGGGACTCCAGTGATCTACTGGGTCCCCGGTTCTATTGAGAGGATCCCAGGCTGGGTGCCGTTCGATTGGGGGGTCGGCTTGAGGGGAACCCGGAGTCAGGTTGTCCAACAGGGCTTGAACGAACCAATCGGGGATCTGGTGACCGGAATGCTGACAGGTACGTTTTGCTGTCATCCGGTGACCTATGTTAAAAATCTACTGGGAGGATTCGCTCTGTTCATTCATTAGTTTACTTAAAGTAATTGGCCTATGGCAGAGGCCCTAGAGCCAGGTTTGTGAGAGAGACCTGTTCCTCCCAGCAAATCCTAAGTGACACTTCGGCTGCCAGGCTTGTGAGAGGGGTCGAGTAATATTTTGGTACTCTATTGAGAAAGGACTGCAAGGTTCTATCTTTTCTTCATCAACCTGCTCTTCCCACTAGATGTTGATGTTGGCCGTGTTTGGCCTGGAAATAAAGCATTGGAAAACCTTTATTCACTGTCTGGACCTTCGCTCACTGCTTTGTTCTTTAACTACACCCCTAGACCATATCAAGGTAACTTAATATGCCGATCCCAACAACAAATCAGCGGCTCCTGCGGGGGTAGCGCTACACACTGTTCCTGTGGGCAAAAGTAGGCGGGGTTACTATCATACATATGCTGCCATGAATAGGCATAAGGAAAAGAAAGTTACAGTAAGTAGGATACAATTTTCATTTTTTTTGCTCCTTAATTAAAATGCGAGTAAGAATCTTGTTAGAGCATTGCAGATTTAGTAGAAATTCAGCAATCTATTTTAGGATTAGAAGTTCAGCCATGCATTTGCTGCCAGTGAGATGAAATACTCTAAAGCAGTTATTGAGAATCACTCACTGGAACATGAGCAGACAGCGAAATACTCTGATTTCTAAAGCCTACCCTCAAGGAACATGCTAATTAGTGGAAACTAATTCAGCATTTCAATGTATTCTTTGTTAAGTAGTGAGCGGAACAATCACATTACATGTCTTATGCCTTGTGCAGAAGCATACTTTACTGTTACATTTGATGACCCCTGCAGATGAATTCACAACATGCTGTATGTCTCATTAAAAAACCCAAGAAGTGATCTCCTGGCTCATTGTATTTTGTTGAATCCGCAGTCTATGACGCATGAGGATTAGACATACCTGCAAACAGAACAACAGGTGCAGTAAAGTTTCCTGTGTCTGCAACTTCATGCCACATTTTATGCTAATTATTACTTAGAGGCAAGCAGAGGAAATTAAAAAAGATTTTTTATAAGTAAAGGGGTAATTAATTATAGAGGGATTCCAGCCACAATAAAGATTTGCCAGTAAACTCAGATAATATCAGGTTGTACAATAGGGCTGTAACAATACAATCAATGAACATTGCAAGACACTTCAGGGCAGCTGGGAGTCCTCCAATCAAACACAAGTGTATGAGTGAGCATTCTGAGATGAATCAAAGTGAATTGTGTGTAATGGCTACTGTGTTGTGTGAAACCCAAAGAAGCAGAACATTTGGGGTTGATCTACTAAGGGCAAATTGACTGTGTAGTTTGCAAAGTGCAGTTGCACTGTGCAGGAGCAGTTGCTTCAGAGCTTAGAAAATGTGCAGACTTCCATCATCCAATCATGTGCAAGCAACAATGCTGTTTTTTTACATTTTCCTTGCACGTGATTGGGTATTTTTTGCAAAGTGAAGCTTTACCTTATTTACTTAGCTCTAGAGCAACTGCACTTGCAGAGTGCTACTGCACTTTGCAATGTGCACAGTCTATTTGCCTGTAGTAAATCAACCCCACAGCCTGCCCACACTGATCGAATCTCAGACGGTTCCTGGTGAACCGGCCAAGATTCAAACCATTTATGGCTGGCCTTAGTCCGTGTGTGGGTAGGCTGAGTGTACCAAGTTGATCGATTCAACTTGGGTACAACCAGCCTGCCGGATACACATACAGTACAGACCAAAAGTTTGGACACACCTTCTCATTCAAAGAGTTTTCTTTATTTTCATGACTATGAAAATTGTAGATTCACACTGAGGCATCAAAACTATGAATTAACACATGTAGAATTATACATAACAAAAAAGTGTAAAACAACTGAAAATATATTTCATATTCTAGGTTCTTCAAAGTAGCCACCTTTTGCTTTGATTACTGCTTGGCACACTCTTGGCATTCTCTTGATGAGCTTCAAGAGGTAGTCACCTGGCACAGCACCCCATCACTCTCCTTCTTGGTCAAATAGCCCTTACACAGCCTGGAGGTGTGTTTGGGGTCATTGTCCTGTTGAAAAATAAATGATGGTCCAACTAAACGCAAACCAGATGGAATAGCATGGCGCTGCAAGATGCTGTGGTAGCCATGCTGGTTCAGTATGCCTTCAATTTTGAATAAATCCCCAACAGTGTCACCAGCAAAGCACCCCCACACCATCACACCTCCTCCTCCATGCTTCACGGTGGGAACCATGTAGAGTCCATCCGTTCACCTTTTCTGCATCGCACAAAGACACGGGGGTTGGAACCAAATATCTCAAGTTTGGACTCATCAGACCAAAGCACAGATTTCCACTGATCTAATGTCCATTCCTTGTGTTCTTTAGCCCAAACAAGTCTCTTCTGCGTGTTGCCTTTCTTTAGCAGTGGTTTCCTAGCAGATATTCTACCATGAAGGCCTGATTCACACAGTCTCCTCTTACCAGTTCTAGAGATGTGTCTGCTGCGAAAGGTGGCTACTTTGAAGAACCTAGAATATGAAATATATTTTCAGTTGTTTCACACTTTTTTGTTATGTATAATTCCACATGTGTTAATTCATAGTTTTGATGCCTTCAGTGTGAATCTACAATTTTCATAGTCATGAAAATAAAGAAAACTCTTTGAATGAGAAGGTGTGTCCAAACTTTTGGTCTGTACTGTACGATTATCGCAAGTGGCTGCTATTGCTGATATCAATAATCACTGTGGAGCAGACAATTGCACATCAGGAGGGATTCCCCTGTCAGCACTGTGCTGATGGGGAAATAGTGTGAATTTCTTTCCTGCAACTCATGGCGGCAGGAATTTTGTTTTTCACCATTTATGACCTGCCTAAGCAAGCTTTAACTTTGCCAAATTCAAACCTTGTACTTTTTGCAGTGGTAGACAATGGTAGTGGGGAACTCTTTGTGGAGCCTGATATCATCTAAACCTTTGTAGCACTCTCCAGTGTGCTAGAAGTGTAAAGAGTTTTTTTATTTTTTTTGTAGTGTAGGTAAATTTCCAGGCTTGGCTAGCAGCTAAGTCTGTGTGTGTTTTTCTTCTAGGTCAGGGTTTGAGTGACTCAAGGAGAGCTGGGTGACTCACAGGCAGCATCACTGGGATCTCCCACTTCTTTCCAGAACATGCTAAAATCTTCTGGAATGGAAGGAGGTGAGGAAAGGTGGAGCTGCCTGGAGTATTCTGACAATCTCCAACTTTGTTTGACAGGGGGTGGACCCCCTCAAATACTCAGGATCAGCCCAGCTGGGGAGGAGTTGTTATTGGGTGGAAGATGGAGATGGAGTGTTAGGCTGTCGGGGCATTTGAGGGAGCTCCCCAGTCTTGGGAGGGGGGGAGCACCCTCAAAAGCCCTGACAGCCTAATCCTGCGCACTGGCGCTCGGAATTTCCGACAACAAATGTTCGATGGGAGCTTTTTGACGGAAATTCCGACCGTGTGTAGTCTCCATCAGACATTTTTTGTTGGAGTTTCCAACAAAAAAAATTTGAGAGCTGGTTCTCAAATTTTCCGACAACAAAATACGTTCTCGTAAATTCCGAGCATGTGTAGACAATTCCGATGCACAAAATTCCATGCATGCTCTGAATTAAGTACAAGACGGAATCGCTCGGTCTGGTAAAACTAGCGTTCGTAATGGAGATAGCACATTCGTCATGCTGTAACGGACTGAAAAGAACGAGGCTGAAAAGTGCAAATCGGCTCCCACCAAACTTCTACTAACACGAGAATAGCAGTAGAAGCCCAAAGGTTGGCGCACTTGGTATGGAACTGCTGTACGTGACCGCGTTCTTGACGTTCGCAATTTCCAACAACATCTGTGCAACCGTGTGTATGCAAGACAAGTTTGAACCAACATCTGTCGGAAAATTATCCACGGTTATCAAGTGATGGAAACAAGTGATTTTCTTTCCTTTCACCCGTGGTGGAGGGAAAAAATCGAATCATCTATGGCTAGCCTAATCAGGATTTAGCTTTAATTATCTCCACCTATTGCACAATGTTGCAACCATATTTAGGGTGTGACATACAACATGGTGCAAATGGGACTGCCCCACCCCCAAAACTACCCCCCCAGGGGTTCTTCTCCCCTGCAGCCACTGTCACTTGTTACTTATGTGACTCACAATCACGTTATTCATTCTCAGAGATCTGCCAATAAATAAATTACAAATCCATCTGCCACTGTTTCATCACATATGGCTACCCGCTGGATTGCGCATGCGCGACGCCGCCATATGCCTTCCAATACTTTTACAAATGTGATGGGTAGCCGAATGTGACGAAGAATATAACTAGAGAATTTAGCTGAAAGGAATTTGTGAACGTTTTAGTAATTGCTTTCCTACGAGAATTTAGCATTTGTAAAAGTGTTGGAACGCATATGGCGGCGTTGCGCATGCGCACTCCAGTGGGTAGCCAAATGTGATGGGTCGCCATATGTGACGAAACACCACCACGGAAGAAAAACTTGCAGTTCTGAATGGGATACCAGTTTGGCAATCACTACACTTATAGCCAATTGACACTTCCTTCAGCTCTCCAACTAAAAACCTGTGCCTCGGGATGGACAAGGAGCTGGAGGAAGAGTCTGCAGGAGCCTGGCTGCTCCTGATCCACTGATTGCGGATCAATGCTTTGCAAAAAAAATGAATAAATGCACTTTTGTACTGCAAATATACTGTATGTGCATTTAATTAGTATTATTATTATTTATTTTTTTATAGGCAGACATACTGAGGCAAAGAACAAGAACTTCATCATAAGTGGATTGTAGCTCCATCACAAACGTGGTTGTGTGCTACCTTCTTCAAGACTCAAAAAGACACTGTGGAGCTCACCCAGCAGGCTGACAGAGATTCACAATGTGCATTAGAAATGTTCCTTTGATAGTTTTAACTATAAGAACCATTGCGCAATTTAAGATCTTCATAAAGCTAAATATTTTTTATCCAATAATGGACTATGATGTAAAATTACTATCAGGCAAAAATATTGAAAAGAAATATATATATAAGTATAGCACGAGAAAAGATTTAATTTATAGGAAGTGAATGCCTGCTTCTCTCGGTCTACTCTGTCCTCTAGGGCACAAACAGCCAATTAGATTTATTTGAAATGCAGTGCGTCATTTCCGAGTTACTGATGCCATGTAGCTGCTGAGATTATTTCATGCCCCTCAAAAATAAGATCTTTGCTGTCATGTTACATCTATGTGATATTATAACAGGAAGATCCGTGGTGCTTAAAGGGACACTAAAGCTTTGCGTTTTAAAAAAAATAAAAATAACAAACATGTCATACTTACCTTCACTGTGCAGTTCGTTTTGCACAGAGTGGCCCCGAACGTCAGGCATTGTGGTTTGTCTTGTCATGGTACTGCAGTGGGACTGCACTTGAATAGCTATCCAACGCAGTCCTACCACACCTTCTGTGAATGTACCCTAAAAGTGCGTCTGAGCAAAACAGCAACTTCTTCTCTAGCCATCGATAGCTATTCTCAGTGTCTCAACCTCCATGTTTTAAAAAGGCACATTGGGTTTGACACAGAGGGTAAATAAATTAGGGGCTGTGCTTAAAGTGGTTGTAAAGGCAGAAGGTTTTTTATCTTAATGCATTCTACGCATTAAGATAAAAAACCTTAAGTGTGCAGAAGCCGCCCCAGCACCCCCTAATACTTACCTGAGCCTATTCTCAATCTGGTGATGTTGCATGAGAGACTTGGTTGTCCGGGACTCTCCCTCCTCACTGGCTGAGAAATCAGCGAACTGCCATTGGTTCCCGCTGCTGTCAATCAAAGTCAGTGGGCACAGGGAGCTGCAGCTTGGCTCGGGTGCCCCCATAGCATGCTGCTTGCTGTGGAGTCACTCAACAGGAGGGAGGGGCCAGGCAAGTCGAAGAGGGACCCAAGAAGAGGAAGATCTGGGCTGCTCTGTGCAAAACCAACTGCAACAGAGCAGGTAAGTATAACATGTTTGTTATTTTTACACAAAAAAAACGAGACTTAAGTATCACTTTAAATAGAAGAGCAGAGCTTGGTAAAACCAGTTTGTATAATCCTAAACTTTCAGACAGGGAAATCCAGGAGACGAGGTTACCTAGGGTGACCACGTGTCCCAGATTGCCTGGGTCTGTCCCGCATTTTGCAGGTCTGTCCTGGGTCCTTGGCACCTTCATTCCGGGATAATACAGTGTCCCGGAATACACTGCGGATCCGAGCTGTCACTGGAGATGAGGCTGAGGGGCCGCCCGCTGTGTGTCAGCCCGCGGTGGAACTATAATTTTCCACCATAATACATGTAACACAGAGCAACCTATCCCTAGGCCCCTTTCACACGGGGCGGATCAGTAATGATCCGCCCCGTGAACCTCCGCTTGCTCAGCGGGGATCACTCCGTTGATCCCCGCTGAGCCGGCGGATGACAGGGTGGTCCCCGCACACTGTGCAGGGACCGCCCTGTCTTTTATCCGCTCTGCCCTATGGGGGGATCGGATGAACACGAACAGTCTGTCCGTGTTCACCCGATCCGATCCGATAGACGGATGGAAAAGTAGGTTTTTCCTCCGTCACACTTTTGCGGATCGGAGCAGGTCGGATGTCAGCTGGCATGTCACCGCTGACATCCGCGGCTCCATAGAGGAGCACGGGGCGCCCGTTCAGGTCCGCCAAAAAAACTGGCAGGCGGACCTGAACGGGCCGCCCATGTGAAAGAGCCCTTAGACTTGTAGTCCATCACGTTTGGGGGGATGTGACCCCCCAAAAGTGAAGGAATACAGGTCCCATCATGAATCACTCAGAGCTGAAGATGTGACCCCCCCCCCAACTAGTGAAGAACTACAGGTCCCAGCATGAACCCATGAAATCTATGGGGTCACACCCTTAGATCTCAGGGGTTCATGCTGGGACTCGTAGTACATCACAAAGGGGAGAGTCACATCCTTAGATGTCAGGGGTACACACTGGGACTTGTACTCCTTCAATTTTGGGGGAGAGTTTCATCTTGAGATACCAGGTGTTCATGCTGGAACATTTAGTCCTTTACTTTTGGGGAATGTGACCCCCCCCCACCCCCACCCCAAGTGAAGGACTACAGGTCCCAGCAGGAACCCCCTCAGAGCTGAAGATGTGACACCCCCCAACTAGTGAAGAACTACTGGTCCCAGAATGAACCCATGAAATCTATGGGGTCACACTCTTAGATGTCAGGGGTTCATGCTGGGATTGTAGTCCTTCAGTTTTGGGTGGGAGTAACATCCTTAGATCACAGGGGTTCATGCTGGGACTTGTAGACCATCACAAAGGGGAAAGTGACGTCCTTAGATGTCAGGGGTACACGATAGGACTTGTCCTTTGCCAATTTAAATGGTAACTTTTTGTACTTTTAGCATCACGAACATGCAGCTCTGCGTATGCCCTCAGTGCTGGCTGCCTGTCATAATCACCCTCTTTGGAGACATGCTATTTTGATATTTTGGTAAATTATGCTCTTTGAGTTAAATTGCATGTAAACGTGATGACAAATACACTGCCTGCTGCGACAATAAGCGAGTACAATTCACATCACTATATAAGGCCCTGTATCACCAGTGTACAAAACAAAACCATTAAAAGATAAAGCCTGAAATCAAGATTACATTTTTTAACACCAATGTCTTCAAACAACCTTGAACACATAACAGCTCCCTATACAGTGCTCCTTATTGACGTTTAGTCATAACAACCTTTATTACATTTCAGAAATGTTCACTGGGTTTTACCAGATCTATTACAAAATATAATTCAATGAGAACGCTGAAATAAAGAGCAGGACGGGAAGTTTTTCTTTCACTGTTCATCTTATTAAAGGGGTTGTAAAGGTTCATATTTTTCACCTTAATGCATCCTATGCATTAAGGCAGGCATGTCAAAAGTCCGGCCCGCGGGCCAATCGTGGCCCGCGGCCCGGTTTTAAACGGCCCAACTGGTTATCTACACATATATATCTTTTGTGGCCCCCGACTATCTCCCAGTGGCGGGGCCACAAAAGATATATATACCGTATTTATCGCTGTATAACACGCACTTTTGTGCATGTTTTACGCCGATCCCCGCTGCCTGTAAGGTGAACGAGCGCTGCCGTAATAGCCTGAGCCGAGTGTACTGTGTACTCGGCTAGGCTCGGCTCCGCTCGTAGTCCCGCCCAGTCCCGCCATTGGACATGTGTTGTGTCCATCATAGAAGCCGGGCCAAAGGGGCGGGATTGTGAGAGGAGCCGAGTACAGCCGAATACACAGAACATCCGGCTCCTATCTCGGCGGCAACATTAAAAATTAATAAGGCATGGCTGGCGGCACTTGGGCATGGCTGGCTGCAGATGGACACTTGGGCACGGCTGGCTGCAGATGGACACTTGGGCACGACTGGCTGCAGATGGACATTTGGGCACGGCTTTGCTGCAGATGGACACTTGGGCACTGCTGGCTGCAGATGGACACTGATCATTTCTGGCAATGGTGAGTGCATTCCTGGCAATGATAGGTGCTGCATTCCTGGCAATGATAGGTGCTGCATTCCTTGCAATAATAGGTGCTGCATTCCTGGCAATGATAGGTGCTGCATTTCTGGCAATAATAGGTGCTGCATTCCTGGCAATTGTGAGTGCATTCCCAGCAATAGTGGGTGCTGCATTCCTGGCAATGGTAGGTGATGCATTCCTGGCAATGATGAGTGCATTCCCGGCAATAGTGAGTGCATTCCTGGCAATGATGGGTGCTGCATTCCTGGCAATGATAGGTGCTGCATTCCTGGCAATGGTGAGTGCATTCCCGGCAATAGTGAGTACATTCCTGGCAATGATAGGTGCTGCATTCCTGGCAATGATAGGTGATGTATTCCTGGCAATAGTGTGTACTGCATTCCTGGCAATCGTGGGTGCTGCCCGCAAGGTAACCCCCTTGGAAAGCGCTTCCCAGGAGAATTAGCCACTCTGTGCAAAACAAGCTGCACAGTGGAGGTAAGTATGATATGTTTGTTATTTATTTATTTTTTAAATCGAACCTTTAGTGCCGGTTCACACTACAGCGACATGAAAGTTGGCACGACTTTGCGAGGCAACTTGAGGCAACTTTAAGTCGCCTCCAGGACAGGCATCTTTGCCAGTGGCCAATCAAACAATAATCAGCTCTGTGGGAGGGAGGGGTTTGCCTGAGAAAACTATTTTCTCTTCCTGCAAAGTTGCTTCAGTTAAGACACTGATCTGAAATCAATATGTACAAGTCGCCTAGAAGTCGCCTTGAAGTAGTACAGGGACCTTTTCTGAAGTCGGAGTGACTTCAGTAGTGTGTATTAAGACGGTTCTCATCCACTTTAATGTAATTTCTCATTTCGCGCGACTTGGGGCGACACAAGTCGGATCCCATGTTGCAGTAGTGTAAACGGGCACTTAGTACCACTCGGGTGCGTGCTCGCAAGGTAACTTATTATTACAAACACCCACAGGCCTCACTCAAAGTCCCAACCCAACTCCCTTTTTTGGTTTCCATGTACATATCCTAGTCTTTAAATATGTCTTGGAGGAGGTGGGACTGCGAGGATAGGGTGCCCATGTGTCCCGGATTGCCCGGTACTGTCCTGCAATTGATATATCTGTCCTGGGTCCCAGGCACCTTTATTCTGGGACAATACAGTGTTCCGGGATAAAATAGAGGACACAGTCACCCCCTACTAGTTAATAACTCAATTTCTGGAACTGGTTGCTAGGGCCAGCGCTGCCTGGCATCTTGCAACCAGTGACAATTTACTCTCAGACAGTAAGACCGGGAGCGAGGCCTGCACCTAGTGCAGCACTGCTGTCTCCACCTATTGGTGGCAAATGGTACATTCACCTGACAAATAACCCGCCGCCAAATTCCCCATCAACCCGAGACTACATTTCCCCCCGCCCCCCTCATCTTTTTGGGGGGAAGGTGAGAGAGGGGGGTGTGTCCCTGAATGGCAGTTTGGAAATGTGGTCACCTTATGAGAGGACTCAGATGCAACTGAGTGAGTTAGTGAATAACTTGTATAGAGGTAAAAATGCAAAATAAATCGCCTCAAGGCGCTTATTCCATCCGGTGTCATCCTTATCCTTCAGAAGAGGTGGGTCTTAAGTTTTTTCCTGAAGGCCCGATGGTTTTCTTCCATGCGATGGTTCGTTCATTGCGTTCCATAGCCGTGGTCCTTGGACTGCAAATCTTTGTTTTCTCTTCGATTTGTAGTGGGACTTGGGGATGTAGAAGAGGTTTTGGTTAGTCGATCGGAGGGTGCGATTGGGGGTGTAGTGTTTTATTTTCTCGCATAAGTATTGAGGAGCCTTTCCTTGTGTGCATTTGTGGGTGAGGCAGAGGGTCTTAAATGTGACCCGATCCTTTACTGTTAGTCAATGAAGGGTCCTCAGGGATGGGGTGATGGATTCCAAGGGTTTTTTCCCCGTTACCAATCTGGCTGCCGTGTTCTGGACGACTTGTAGGCGCAAAATCTGGTATTTTGGTAGTCCTAAGTAGAGGGAGTTTGCGTAGTCGAGTCGAGAATTGATGATTGTTCCGACTACTACCGCTGTATCCTCTTCCGGGATAAAGGGGATGAGTCTACGCAGTAGGCGGAGAAAGTAATGGGATCCGCTGACTACTGATCCTATTCGTGCATCCATTGACATCTCTGAGTCAAAGGTGACTCCGAGGTTTTTGGCCTTTGTACTTGGGGTGATAATCTGTCCAAGGATGGTGGGTGGCGTCCATGAGGTCCTAGCTTTAGTCTTTCGGTTTGCGTAGAGGAGAATAAGTTCTGTTTTGGATTCGTTGAGTTTGAGGGAGCTCTCAGTCATCCACTCGTCGATCAATGCCAGGCATTTTTCTAATCCGTAATATCGGTCGTTTTTTCCGGTGATCCGAAAGTAAAGTTGAGTGTCATCCCCATAGGAGTAGTAGCACAAATCCTGTTCGCTGATGATTTTGAGGAGAGGTTGGAGGTAGATGTTGAAAAGAATGGGTGACAGGGGTGATCCTTGAGGGACTCCGCAAGAAATGGTGCGCGTTTCCGAGGTGAAAACTCCTAGTTTCACTGTTTGGGAACGATTTCCTAGGAAGGATGAGAACCAGGGTAGATTTGAGTCTAGGTACTTCTTTGAGACAAATGAGTAGAGTTTTGTGATCTACTGTGTCCAATGATGCACTGAGGTCCAGAAGCACCAGTAGGCATGATTCTCCGTCACTGGAGTGAGACACACAGCGCAAGTCACTAACGAGGATGAGCTTGTGAAATGCGTTAGTGGGGAATGGCTTGGGAGGAGATCGAGCTGAAGCCTTTGTGCACCAGAGGGTTTAATGATGTGTACTTCCATATTATTATTTTTCTGAGTATTTTAACCCAGTGACACAGGCGCGTTAGCGATTAGGCTAAGTTTTGGGGTCAGAGAAACTTGGAGAAAAGCATTCCTATTAATTTCTTATCAGCACCAATATCTGCTACTGAAACTCCAAGTCCTGGTCCTCCTACATTACAAACTAACGCACTTATAAAGTTACCGTATTTATCGGGGTATAACGCGCTCCCGCGTATAGCGCGCACCCCTAAAGTTGCCCTGAATTCCTGTGGAAAAAAGTTTTTTTGTACTTACAGTTTTGGTGTCTTGCGCGGCGTCCATCGGCGGCCTCGTCGGGTCCGGCGTCCGTCTGCGGCTTCGGGTGTCCCCTTCGTCGGGTCCGGCGTCCTTCTGCGGCGTCCTCGCGTACTCCCTGCTCGTTTCCCGCACCGAGTTTGAATACTGCGCCGACATATACAGAGCGCAGTACACTCGTGTATCGTCGGGCAGGCTCGGTGACTCTCGCGCTCACGTCCTGTACGTCCAGGACGTCAGCGCGAGAGGACCCGAGACTGCCCGACAATACACGAGTATTGATTTTCAGGGCAAAAAAGTGCGCGGTATACGCCGATAAATACGGTACATTTTTTACTGATTTTAAACGCTTTTACTTTTAATATGTATATGACATTTGCACTCAAATTTTGATGAATTCTGCAACTAATCATTTCTTCAATTTACTACAAAGAATGAAATGCGATAAAGGACTTTTTCTCTCTGATATTTCTAGCAGAGGCTCCAGGACAAAATAGGTTCAGTTCCACCATGAATACAGAAGAGTGGCATTGTAATTAGACGTTCTTTTTTTTCGGAGCACAATTGGCGCACAGAACTTTGAGGTCTGGATGATGTGTGACTTGTGACAGCTGGGTTTTATCACCTACTTCTTTTGTACTCCTTCTAGAAGTATCAAGTTGAAGTTTCTCAATGGAGTATTGTTTGGGCCAACCGCAGACTTACCACATACAGTACTAGACAATTACCCTTTAGTTACTCACGTACCCTTGCAGGATTTAACAGCGCAGTACACAAATGAGGCAATTATATGTCAATGAAATGTATTCACTTGAGCCCACAGTGCTCTTGAAACCCTGTGCTATTAATAAAACGAGAGAGCCTGCACAAAAGTGACTATATGTGGCTATTGTCTGATCTTTGGTATGTCCTGTCATCTTTCAATAAAAATCATGTTTTATGTCATCCTAATACAAAACAGTATCCGTTCTAGCTTAAGTACCAGCACAGATGTCAAGTTGCTGCAGATCGTGGTTTGCGTTGGTCTCCAGTGCCATCCTGTGGACAATTCATTTATAGCAGCAATGTGAAATTAAAGTTTCCAAAGTGCGTACAAAGCCCAGTTGTTAAAGCGGAGGTCCGCCCAAAAACAAATAATTAAAAACCAGCAGCTACACATATGGGCCCGGATTCAGAAAGCCCGGCGTTACTTTGTGCGGGCGTAGCGTATCTCACGCCGCCGTAACCTAGTGAGGCAGGTTCTGTATTCAGAAAGAACCTGCGCCCTAAGTTACGGCGGCGTAGCGTATGAGGGCCGGCGTAAGCCTGCCTTATTCAAAATGGGAAGATGTGGGCGTGTTTTATGTTAATTCAGTGTGACCCCACGTAAATGACGTTTTTAATGAACGGCGCATGCGCCGTCCGTGGACGTATCCCAGTGCGCATGCTCCAAATTACGCCGCAATGCCTCATTGGTTTCGACGTGAACGTAACTTGCGCAAAGCCCTATTCGCGAACGACTTACGCAAACGACGTAAACAACGATGAATTCGATGCTGGCCCGACGTCCATACTTAAAGCGGTGGTTCACCCTAAAATGCAAGTTTCTAGCATGCCATTCAGCATACTAGCGCGAGCTACAGTATGCCTTTATAAATTTTTTTTGGCGCCGTACTCACAGTTTAATCGCGTAGTAAAGTTTCAGACGGGCGTTCCTATGCAGAGGGAACGTGATTGACGGCCGGCTATGGCGCGTTACGCTTCCCGAAAATAGCCGGAGTAGGACTCGGCTGTTCACGGCGCTATACGGCGCCTGCGCAAAGACATCGGAGCTGACTGCGCAGGCGCCGTGAAGAGCAAAGTCCTATTTCGGCTATTTTCGGGAAGCGTGACGCGCCATAGCCGGCCGTCAATCACATTCCCTCTGCATAGGAACGCCCATTCCCCGCGGGGTGTCTGAAACTTTACTACGCGATTAAACTGTGAGTACAGCGCAAAAAAATATATAAAGGCATACTGTTGCTAGCGCTAGTATGCTGAATGGCATGCTAGAAAAACATATTTTTTTTTTAGGGTGAACCCCCGCTTTAACATTGGATACGCCTCATATAGCAGGGGTAACTTTACGCCGGAAAAAGCCTTACGTAAACGACGTAAAAAAATGCGCCGGGGGGACATACGTTTCTAAATCGGCGTATCTACCTAATTTGCATATTCTACTCATAAATCTCCAGAAGCGCCACCTAGCGGCCAGCGTAAATATGCAACTAAGATACGACGGCGTAAGAGACTTACGTTAGTCGTATCTTAGCCAAATTTCGGTGTATCTTGCTTTCTGAATACAGAAAGAAGATACGCCGGCGCATGCTAGAATTTACGTGGCGTATCAATAGATACGCCGACGTAAATTGTTTCTGAATCCGGGCCATGGCATTTAAATTGGTTGTATAGTCCCAGATTTTTTTATTTTGTCACCTGTAATGCCGCGTACACACGATAGTTTTTCGGCATGAAAAAAAAAACGACGTTTTCAGCATGTCCAAAAAACTAAGTTTTTCCAACTTCATCATTAAAAACGATGTTGTCCACACACCATCGTTTTTAAAAAATGATGAACAAAGCGCGGTGACGTACAACACGTACGACGGCACTCTAAAGGGGAAGTTCCATTCGCCTTTGGGCTGCTTTAGCTGATTCCGTGTTAGTAAAAGACGATTTGCGCTTTTTTGTCTGTTACAGCGTGATGAATGTGCTTACTCCATTATGAACGGTAGTTTTACCTGAATGAGCGCTCCCATCTAAAAACTTGCTTCTGGGCATGCACGGGTTTAAAACGTCGTTTTTGCCCACACATGATAATTTTTAACACGAAGAACGCCATTTTTAAAAACGACGTGAAAAAATGCAGCATGTTCGATTTTTTTTTTTGTTGTCGTTTTTCAGAAGCCGAAAAACGATGTGAAGCCCACACACAATCATTTTAAATGACGTTTTTAAAAACTTTTTCATGACGAAAAACGATCGTGTGTACGCGGAATAAGGCAAAAGGCATAATGAGCACCACATACTAGCTCATTATGAGAAACTTACCTTAGAACGAGGCATCAGTAACTTACCTGGTCCACGCCTCGGTGACATGTTGCCTCGGCGTGTCTTCCAGGTATCACGGCTCCAGTGCTGTGAGTGGCTGAAGCCGCAATGTCGTCACTCCCGCGCATGCGCAATGCGTCTGCCGTGCCTTAACCTGAGAATCCCCTGTGCACATGCGCTGCTGCAGTCAGCGGATCATTGCGAGGGGAATATCTCCTAAACCGTAAAGGTTTAGGAGATATTTTTTTTTACTATAGGCTTATCTGTAGGTAAAAGTACAAAAAAAGACTCTACAACTACGTTAATAATAGGCCACTTACTTGTCCTGGAGTCCAGCGATGTCGGCACCGCAGCTGATGTTACCATCAGCTGTCAGGTGCTGCCATTGCGGGTAAGGGTACCCGGCAGTGTAGCCTCTCGGCTTCACGCCAGGAACCATACTGCGCATGCGCGAGGCCCGCTCCTCTCTCCTACTGGCCTGGCGACAGGGGAAGGAGGAGGGAGCCCCAGCCGTGACGTCAAGAAGCTTGCTGATAGAAGGAGAGGATAGAGTGAGAGAAAGATGAGCTCATCACGGTGCTACTGATCAGTTCACTTTTCAGTCACAAAGCGGGGCTGATCCAGGACAACCTGGGCTCAGAGGAAGTAGATTACATGTTGCTGGCCATTAGACTGAGAACATCTAGTGGCAGAAAAAATACTATGGGGAAATTACTGGATTGAAGGTGAATATTGCAGAAAAGTTTGTTATTTTATCTTTTAATGCTATATTCATTTTCTCTTGTTCTACTTTATCTACTTCTTGTGTATTGTTGATCCAGAGTAGGGATGAGCTTCGAGTTCGAGTCGAACTCATGTTCAAATCGAACATTACCTGTTCGCCTGTTAAATTTTAAAGGCTAATATGCAAGTTATTGTCCTAAAAAGTGTTTGGGGACCTGGGTCCTGTCCCAGGGGACATGTATCAATGCAAAAAAAAGTTTTAAAAACAGACTTTTTTCAGGAGCAGTGAATTTAATAATGCTAAAAGTGAAACAATAAAAGTGTAATATTACTTTAAATTTCGTACCTAGGGGGGGTGTAAAGTCAGCATGTGAAAAAGCGCATGTTTCCCGTACATAGAACTGTCCCTGCACAAAGTCTCATTTCTGAAAGAAAAAAAGGCATTTAAAACCGGCTTTGTGGCTCTAATGAATTGTCGGCTCTGGCAATTACAGAGATGATTCATTCATAAAGAAAAAAAAATGTGTGGGGGTTCCCCCAAATTAAATTACCAGGCGTGGAGTCCCCCTAAAAATCCACACCAGACCCTTATCCGAGCATGTTAACCTGGCTGGCCGCACAAAAGAGGGGGGGACAGAGTGCGGCCCCCCCCTCTCCTGAACCGCACCAGGCCACATGCCCTCAACATGGGGGAGGATGTCCCCATGTTGATGGGGACAAGGGCCTCATACCCACAACCCTTGCCCGGTGGTTGTGGGGGTCTGCGGGCGGGGGGCTTATCAGAATCTGGAAGACCCCCAGATCCTGCCCCCCCCCTATGTGAATTGGTAATGGGGTACACTGTACCTCTACCATTTCACGAAGGAAATGTAAATAGTTAAAAAAAAAAAACACACAGACACCGTAGAAAAAAATCCTTTATTAATAAAAAAAAAAAATAATCCAGCGATGTGAATCCACTGTCTCCTATCCAGCGATGGATGATCTCTCCAGCGACGGATGATCAGCGGCCTGGTCCAGCGATGCAGAAGATCCATCCGTCCAGAGCGCAGCAGGGGAGCTCCTCTCTCCGCTGGACACAGCCCAGCGGAATGACGCGCTGGAGCTGTGACATTACTTATATAGGGGAAGCGGCCATATAGTACGTCACTGGGAAAGACCCCGAAAGACCGGGCTTTCCCAGTGACGTACGAGGGTGCGTCAGAGGGGGCGGGGTCACGTGACGGGTGGCTGCTTCCCCTATATAAGAAATGTCACAGCTCCAGCGCGTCATCCTGCTGGGCTGTGTCCAGCGGAGAGTGGAGCTCCCCTGCTGCGCTCTGGACGGATCTCTGCATCGCTGGACTGGACCGCTGATCATCCATCGCTGGAGAGATCATCCATCGCTGGATAGGAGACAGTGGATTCACATCGCTGGATTTTTATTTTTTTTTATTAATAAAGGATTTTTTTCTACGATGTCTGTGTGTTTTTTTTTAACTATTTACACTTCCTTCGTGAAATGGTAGAGGTACAGTGTACCCCATTACCAATTCACATAGGGGGGGGCAGGATCTGGGGGTCCCCTTTGTTAAAGGGGTCTTCCAGATTCTGATAAGCCCCCCGCCCGCAGACCCCCACAACCCCGGGGCAAGGGTTGTGGGGATGAGGCCCTTGTCCCCATCAACATGGGGACATCCTCCCCACGTTGAGGGCATGTGGCCTGGTGCGGTTCAGGAGAGGGGGGGCCGCACTCTGTCCCCCCCTCTTTTGTGCGGCCGGCCAGGTTAACATGCTCGGATAAGGGTCTAGTGTGGATTTTTAGGGGGACTCCACGCCATTTTTTTTCAATTTGGGGTGGAGTTCCCCTTAAAATCCACACCAGACCTGAAGGGTCTGGTATAGATATTTGCGGGGAACCCTACGTCATTTTTTTTTTACGGCGGGGTTCCCCTTAATATCCATTCCAGACCTGAAGGGCCTGGTAATTTAATTTGGGGGAACCCCCACACACATTTTTTTTTTCTTTATGAATGAATCATCTCTGTAATTGCCAGAGCTGACAATTCATTAGAGCCGCAAAGCCGGTTTTAAATGCCTTTTTTTCTTTCAGAAATGACACTTTGTGCAGGGACAGTTCTATGTACGGGAAACATGCGCTTTTTCACATGCTGACTTTACACCCCCCCTAGGTACGAAATTTAAAGTAATATTACACTTTTATTGTTTCACTTTTAGCATTATTAAATTCACTGCTCCTGAAAAAACGGCCGTTTTTAAAACTTTTTTTGCATTGATACATGTTTCCTGGGACAGGTCCCCAAATACTTTTTAGGACAATAACTTGCATATTAGCCTTTAAAATTAACACTTTAGATTTCAAATGTTCGAGTCCCATAGACTTTAACGGGGTTCTAAAGTTCACACAAACATTTGGTGTGTTCGCAAGTTCTGATGCGAACCGAACAGGGGGGTGTTCGGCTCATCCTTAATCCAGAGATATGAGTTTATCAATGCTTCTTCTTTCACAGGCTGGTCAGGGTCCAGGATGACCTGGGCTCAGAGGAAGTGGGCTGGAGGTCTTCTAACTGCAGAAGAAAATACTACAGGGGAATAAAAGGAGAATAATACAGCTGACTTTGTTGCATTATCTTTTAATAGGCTACTCATTATTTTCTTATTATGTTTGGATGGAGTTCTATTTTAACACACTGCTGTAATTTACCACTATGTGATGTTTGCACTGCTTATTGTAGTTGATTAGTTCACAACTGACACCTTGTTCCTTTACCGGGAATAAACTTTAGCATTTTTGACAGTAAAAATAAAATGAATTGCTTATTTTTTTCCCGTTATTAGACTTTATAATTGTCAGTTTAAGTGCTGCTGTCCCCTCGCAGAGTTCTGGAGTTAGTCAGTTCAGATTTATGTTCTGGTGTTCAGCAAGTCTGCTTTAGAGACGGTCTTGTCACTAGACGAGGAGGTCAAGTGGGGCGAGTGTCTGAGACTCAAACACAGTCAGTTTCCAAACAGAAAACAATGGAACCGTTCTACACTTTAAACAATCCATAAATCATTTTAACCACTTCCCATCCGCAAATTGACTTTTTACGGGAACAACAAGGTGGCTCTAAAATGCCGGGAGGCCGTCAATATACGGCCTCCCGCCACTGGGGGGCGCACATGTGCGATGTCCTCCAGGCACCCGCGATCCACTGAATGTCATCCATGGGTACACTGTAGTCATAAAGGGATGGACATGGTCAGCAATAATACTCAATTGGTAGAAAATATCCCCCAAACTATTACACTGCCACCACCAGCCCAAACCATTGATACAAGGCAGGATGGATCCATGCATGAACCATTGTTTTTCTTGTGAAATTCCCAATAAGTTTGATGTGTCACATGATCCTCTTCCTATTGAAAAAACAAAAGTTGGATTCAAAATGGCCGACTTCAAAATGGCCGCCATGGTCACCACCCATCTTGAAAAGTTTCCCCCCTCACATATACTAATGTGCCACAAACAGGAAGTTAATATAACCAACCATTCCCATTTTATTAAGTTGTATCCATATAAATGGCCCACCCTATATAACAACTGCGTGATGCTATCAAAATCTTTGAGGAATGTTTCCAACACCTTGTAAAATCTATGCCACAAAGAATTAAGGCAGTTCTGAGGGAAAGGGTCCAACCCGGTACTAGCAAGGTGTATCTAATTAAAGTGGAGTTCCACCCATAAATATAACATTACATCAGTAGTTTTAAAAAAAATTCATTAGTCCTTTAAGAATTTTTTTTTTTTTTAGGTGACTTCAAAGTGTTGTTGCTAGGCAGAATAGTTAATCTTCCCTCTTCCTGCACCTAGGTGCTTAAGCTTCCTAACCTACACCGCACAGACTCCTGGGAATGTAGTGGGTGTAACTTTCCAGGAGTCTGTGCACTCCCCAGTCTCGAAGAATCATGTGACTTGGACAGTACAGGTGCTGAAACCTGATCTGAAACCTATTACACTGCTTGTGCAGCACTGAGCATGTGTGAGATCTGCAAGGCTGAAATCCAGGAAGTCATACAGTCTGGCTTCATGATGCCCACACTTAAGGTGGCCCCAGTCAATTTCTATTTTATAAAGTGTCTAAATGCTGTAACAACCTAACAAAACGGACCTTAGTTTACAGACTAACTTTACTAGAATACATTAAGCTTGTGTATTACAGGGGTATTTATATTTAAAAAGTGAAATTGTGGCCGGAACTCCGCTTTAAGTGGCCGGTAAATGTAGATTATCTTGTTAAAATGGCATCTATAAGTTGGTGGGGAATATTAGGCAGCAAGTAAAAATGTTGTCCTTGAAGTTGATTAAAAAAATTGCATTTCAGTTTGTTGTGACCAGTCAGGGTGCCCATTTTGACCCGTGTCCACAGCCAAAATGATCTACAATGGACATGTTAGAATCAGAAATGGACCACAGTAGCAATGGAGGAAGGTGGCTTGGTCTGACAAATACAATTTTCCTTTACATCATGTGAATGGCTAGGTGCATGTGCGTCACTTACCTGTAGATAATTAGGCACCAGGATGCACTATGGGAATAAGGCAAGCTGGTGGAGGCAGTGTGATGCTTTGGGCAATGTTCTGCTGGGAAACCTTATGTCCTGCCATTCATGTGGATGTTATTTGACCGATACCAACTACCTAAACTTTGTTGCTCACCAAATACACCCTTTTATGGAAACATTATTCTCTGACGGCAATGGCCTCTTTCAGCAGGATAATGCACCCCGCCACACTGCAAAAATGGTTCCAGAATAGTTAAATATTTACATAGTTTGTCTGGTTGAAAAAAGACACAAGTCATTCTAGTTCAACGAATAAAAGTAAAAAAAAAGGTTTGAGGAACACAATGACCAGTTCGAAGGGTTGACTTGGGCTGCAAATTTTCCACATTTCAATCCATTGAGCATCTGTGGGATGTGCTGGCAAATCAAGTCTGATCCATAGAGGCCCCCACCTCACAACCTACAGGACTTAAAGCGGTAGTAAACCGCCAGATTTTATTTTTTATTTTTTAAACCTGTAAGGCAAAAGGCATAATGAGCTAGTATGCACCCTATACTCGCTCATTATAAAATATTTATCTTAGGTGCCGGCAGGTTACATTTTCCCTCGGTGTGTCTTCTGGGTATCGCGGCCCCGAAAAATCGAACATGCTGCATTTTTTCACGTCGTTTTTAAAAATGGCGTTCTTCGTGTTAAAAATTATCATGTGTGGGCAAAAACGACGTTTTAAACCCGTGCATGCCCAGAAGCAAGTTTTTAGATGGGAGCGCTCATTCAGGTAAAACTACCGTTCATAATGGAGTAAGCACATTCATCACGCTGTAACAGACAAAAAAGCGCAAATCGTCTTTTACTAACACGGAATCAGCTAAAGCAGCCCAAAGGCGAATGTCACTTCCCTTTTAGAGTGCCGTTGTACGTGTTGTACGTCACCGCGCTTTGTTCATCATTTTTCAAAAACTATGGTGTGTGGGCAACATCATTTTTAATGATGAAGTTGGAAAAGCGTCGTTTTTTGGACATGCTGAAAAACATTGTTTTTTTTCATGCCGAAAAACGATCGTGTGTATGCGGCATTACAGGTGACAAAATAAAAAATCTGGGACTATACAACCAATTTAAATGCCATGGCCCGGATTCAGAAACAATTTACGTCGGCGTACAGTATCTATTGATACGCCACGTAAATTCTAGCATGCGCCGGCGTATCTTCTTTCTGTATTCAGAAAGCAAGATACACAGAAATTTGGCTAAGATACGACTAACGTAAGTCTCTTACGCCGTCGTATCTTAGTTGCATATTTACGCTGGCCGCTAGGTGGCGCTTCCGGAGATTTATGAGTAGAATATGCAAATTAGGTAGATACGCCGATTTAGAAACGTATGTCCCCCCGGCGCATTTTTTTACGTCGTTTATGTAAGGCTTTTTCCGGCGTAAAGTTACCCCTGCTATATGAGGCGTATCCAATGTTAAAGCGGGGGTTCACCCTAAAAAAAAATTATGTTTTTCTAGCATGCCATTCAGCATACTAGCGCTAGCAACAGTATGCCTTTATATATTTTTTTGGCGCCGTACTCACAGTTTAATCGCGTAGTAAAGTTTCAGACTCCCCGCGGGGAATGGGCGTTCCTATGCAGAGGGAACGTGATTGACGGCCGGCTATGTCGCGTCATGCTTCCCGAAAATAGCCGAAATAGGACTTTGCTCTTCACGGCGCCTGCGCAGTCAGCTCCGATGTCTGTGCGCAGGCGCCGTATAGCGCCGTGAACAGCCGAGTCCTACTCTGGCTATTTTCGGGAAGCGTGACGCGCCATAGCCGGCCGTCAATCACGTTCCCTCTGCATAGGAACGCCCATTCCCCGCGGGGAGTCTGAAACTTTACTACGCGATTAAACTGTGAGTACAGCGCCAAAAAATAAAAATAAAGGCATACTGTAGCTCGCGCTAGTATGCTGAATGGTATGCTAGAAACTTGCTTTTTAGGGTGAACCACCGCTTTAAGTATGGACGTCGGGCGTATAAGACGACCCCCTAATTTTCCAGGAAAAATTTTGGTTTTGGGATATACTCACTGTATAAGACTACCCCCTTCTTACTAGTCTTTCTGGAAGATGAGGGGTAGCCAGAACCGCTGACAGAAACAGGCACTGTGCCATTACATTACATGCCCCCACTGTGCCATCACTTGCCCCTCACTGTACCATCACTTGCCCCCACTGTGCCATCACTTGCCCCTCACTGTACCATCACTTGCCCCTCACTGTACCATCACTTGCCCCTCACTGTACCATCACTTTCCCCTCACTGTGCCATCACTTGCCCCTCACTGTGTCATCACTTGCCCCTCTCTGTACCATCACTTGCCCCCACTGTGCCTGAACTTGTTGCCCCCAGTGCAATCACCGCAAACACTCACTTTTTTGCAGGCGGTGACAGTCTCCTTGCTGCGAGCGCAAGCGTCAATGATGAAAGCCACGCCTTCTCTTCAGAGTGTTCTGTGATAGGCGGAACACAAATTTTCCCAGCAGCGCCTCTGTTCTGTTTTTCGCCTATCACGGACGTCTACTCATCTCGTCCGAGGATGAGAAGGCATCTGTGATAGGAGGAACACAGAACAGAGGCGCTGCTGGGAAGATTTGTGTTCCTCCTATCACAGAACACTCTGAGGAGAAGGAGCGTATTTTAAATCATTCACGCTCGCGTTCGCAGCACAGAGACTGTCACTGCTGGAAAAAAAAGTGAGCACGGAGATCGTACCCGGCGTATAAGACGACCCCCGACTTTGGATGCATGTTTTTGCATCCAGAAAGTCGTCTTATACGCCAGAAAATACGGTACCTGTAGGTCAAAGTGAAAAAAAAAGGTATACAACTAGTTTAAAAGATCTGCTACTGATGGCTTGGAGCCAGATACAACAGCATAACATCAGAGGTCTAGTGGCATCTATATCTCGAGGGGTCAGAGCTGTTATGGTGGTGAAAAGGGAGACCCACTCAATATTAGGTGGGTGGTCATAAAGTTATATGGCTGATCGGTGTACACTGTTTTTTCAGTATGCTGGTTTTGATGTTGTTGTTTTGTGTAAACATGTCCTGAGTTACACTTGCCTTTCCTGCAAATAGTTTTACATTTAAAATATATAATAGAGATCATGACCACGAATAAAAGAAAGGATAGGTGTCAGGTAAGGTCAGATCATGAACCAGGGATCAAATTCAGCTACTTCTAATCTCTAGTATCATCAATGGGCAATTTGATTTCCTTTCATATGAGATGTGCTATATATTTTCCAAGTGAAGGAATGATATGTATGCTCAGAACTAGTAAATATCTTGGGAAACCGCTGCTCTGACCCCGCGGCCAGACCACAAGCACATTCTTATCAAAATGTCAAATAAGAGCATGTTCACACTTTTGACCACAGAAATGCATGGGGTTCTTGGAGAGAGAGAACTCATTTTTGAGACATTTCACTGAAGTGTAACAATAAACTGTCCCAGCAATAAAACCATTCATTCACACTGTCTTTCTACCACATTGCTGACAATGGATGCATAAACCATCATTTTCTGGCGTTAAGTAGATGCAGAATGTTTCTGAAGAACATTGTGAATGTCATACAAGAAAGAATGCATACATTATCAAGCACTGTAGGTTTCTGGGTTTCATTTCACCAAATAATTATTGGCCCACCAGCTCATCTAGCTGGCAAGGGGCAAGGTAGCCATCTGGCTGCATTTTTACATTTCTAATTGCTGATGTTACTTGGTGGCACAGTTCAATACTTGATAAACTGTAAGGCAAACCAGGGTCTTGTCCATCAAGGACAAAGCAAAACCTTCAATTTATTGTCCCCCCCTTCCTTAAAGTGGAAGTAAAGTTGTGTCTGACATTTTGAGATGGAAGCCCTGTCAGTGGTGATGGAAGACTGGGTGAAGATGGAAGCCCTGTCAGCAGTGATGGAAAACTGGGTGAAGATGGAAGCCCTGTCAGTGGTGATGGAAGACTGGGTGAAGATGGAAGCCCTGTCAGCGGTATTGGAAGACTGGGTGAAGATGGAAGCCCTGTCAGCGGTAATGGAAGACTGGGTGAAGATGGAAACGCTGTCAGTGGTGATGGAAGACTGGGTGAAGATGGAAGCCCTGTCAGCGGTATTGGAAGACTGGGTGAAGATGGAAGCCCTGTCAGCGGTATTGGAAGACTGGGTGAAGATGGAAGCCCTGTCAGCAGTGATTGAAGACTGGGTGAAGATGGAAACGCTGTCAGTGGTGATGGAAGACTGGGTGAAGATGGAAGCCCTGTCAGCGGTATTGGAAGACTGGGTGAAGATGGAAGCCCTGTCAGTGGTAAAAGAAGACTGGGTGAAGTTTGAAGCCCTGTTAGCATACTAGCACTAGCCTCTTGATGGCTTAGTTTCAAGGTAGGTGTCTCGTGATGCATACTAGCACATAATAACAACCCGTACTACCGTATTAACAGCACATACTATCTTTCTTTCTTTCAATCCCCTGCCACTTCTTCTATCTGCCAGGCGTGAAGAAAATATCCGGTATGGAGGAGCACTTTCTCTTGTGACTTTCTCTAATTCGACAGTGGTGGTGCTTAGCCCAGCCCTCTCACATGGGGCTGGGAAATGGTCCTCAGTCCTGTACAAACCTCAAACTACAACAGTTTGTCTAGGCCCTAGGCTAAATGATCAGATGGTGGTGGAGTAAAAGTAAGGTAAGTTATGCTAGGGAAGGGGACATTAAAACAAACCTGTTGCTTTGCCCCACATGCCGAATTACATTAATTATTTACAAGAATGGTGTTGTATTTTATTTAGCCATATCATTTTTACAGAGCAGTAGTCATCTTGTCCAGCTCATAAAGTACGCCCTTTAACTATGAGTACATATTATATACATATACAGTGCTCATTGTGTGTTGCCTTAGCCCTACTATGGAAAAGTCAGTTGCTCAGATTGTCACTCAGGCCAAAGGTTCCAAGTCCTCCCCTTGTTCCGTCTGTGTTCCTTCACAAGTGCTTTTGAACTCCCTTTGTCCTGCATCAGACTTTTAATCTTCATCTGTCTGCATTTGCATTCCTGTTGACATGCAATGTCACGCGGGAAACTCTGTAGTTATCTGATATTTTGAGGTGATTTCCTGCCTACCTGGCCTGTCCCCAGACGATGTTCTATGTCACGAAACACGTAGGGTTGGGCCTACGACGGTGACGTTATAACGCTATTCCTTTTGAAAGTTTGACACACGAGTAAGCCAGGAAGTGAAGCCCGTAGAGACACCACATCTTCTCGTTTATTGGATTTATCTTATGCTTGTTTTTATCTGGAAACTTTATAAGTGCAATCATTTACTTTATCATTAAAGACGTTTTTGATATATTGCACTATGGAAGTGTTTTCTCTTATCTCCAAGTTCCGTATGAGTGGCAAGAACTGAAGAGAGTTTATTAGGTTCTGGGGAGACCCGTGTCCCTGTGCTCAGCCGCACCACATATAATCGAATGGTCATAACCAGCTGGTAAGCAGACTGTATTACCTTGCACTAGGTGTGGAACAGAACTCTCACCCTTTCTTCACTTGAAGTGTAGTTTACTACACGGAGCACGGATTAGGATTCTCTGTATTCATCACTTATTATATGGACTTCTGATATGGGACTTTATTTTTTTTTTAATTGTTATATTTTGTGATTAAGGATTTAAGCCAATTTTAATTCTGTTGTTTTAGCACTGCACTGTCTGTTTACAATATTTTGTGGACTCTGTGGCCCAGATTATCTGGAGATACGCCGTCGTAAGTCTGAATGTGAGGCGTCGTATCTCAGCGCCTGATTCAAAGAATCAGATACGCCAGAATTTGTCTAAGATACGACTGACGTAAGTCTCTTACGCCGTTGTATCTTAGGTGCATATTTACGCTGGCCGCTAGGTGGCGCTTCCGTTGATTTCCGCGTTGAATATGCAAATGAGCTAGATACGCCCATTTACGAACGTACTTGCGCCCAGCGTATTAAAATACGCTGTTTACGTAAGGCGTCCGACCGGCGTAACTTTACCCCTCATAAAGCAGGGGTAAGTCATGTTAGGTATGGACGTCGGAAACGTCGAAACAGCATCGTATTTTACGTCGTTTGCGTAAGTCGTCAGTGAATGGGGATGGGCATAGGTTAGGTTCACGTCGACTAAACATTGAGCCGGCGTAAGTTAGGGAGAAAATTCGACGTGATACTGAGCATGCGCGCGCATGCGCCGTTCGTTAGGTGCGTCATTTATGTTGGGTCACGATTCACTACCATACAACATGCCCCCTACCAGCCTAGTTTGAATTAGGCGGGCTTACGCCGGCCCATTTACGATACGCCGCCGTAACTTAGGGCGCAAGTTCTTTGTGAATACGGTACTCGCCTCTCTAAGTTGCGGCGGCGTAGCGTATCTAGGTTACGCTACGCCCACACAAAGATACGCCCTCCTACGTGAATCTGGCCCTGTATCTTGACTTTTTGAGTGCTGGCAGCTGTATTCCATTCCTTTTCTCAAGCGCAGTGTCAGCTTATGTTTTTTGTCTGCTTATTACCACTATATACCTCTTCGGCTGATCTGTATACCACAGTCAGTGATAAACTGCACAGTTTCTCCAGTGCTGAGACTTCAGGTAGGAAAGAGATTTTCACTGCGGTCTGTATACAAGCCTGCATGAGTGATGCCAATATCATGTGACCTGGCTATCTTTGAGAACAAGTAAATGTTCTCTCCAGCATAAAAGACACAACTGAGCATGTGCAGGTTGGCTACCCTGTCTTTGTTGGCTGGCTTTCCCCAGATAGGCAGTGCAGGAGGGGGAGGATCTGTGCATTGTGTAAAACAGCCCTTTTACACAATGCAGAGGATTAACCCCTTAAGTTCCATAGTGAGTATAGCAAGCATGCTATGTTGCATATGCTGACAGATTTTACTGTTGTGGATTTAGTAACATTTTAATATATTGTCACCTGATATGGTTTGTAATGAAGTAAGCAGGGCCGGACTTACCATTGGCCTTGACTGGGCTCAAGCCCAGGGGCCCCACCCAATAGGGGGCCCCCTTTAAAAAAAAAATTTTTTTTTATATATTTTTTATTTTTATATATATATATATATATATATATATATATATATATATATATATATATATATATATATATATATATATATATATATATATATATATATATATATATATATTTTTTTTTTATTATTATTATTAAAGGGCCCAGGGGTCTCCAGGGCCCCGGATGGCAACCCCCCTTTTTTTTATTTATTTTTTGTAAAAAAATGTTTTTTTTATATATTTTTTATTTTTATATATATAATATATATATATGTATATATATATATATATATTTTATTATTATTATTAAAGGGCCCAGGGGTCTCCAGGGCCCCCGAATGGCAACCCACCTTTTTTATTTTTTTATATATATATTTTTATTAAAGGGCTCAGAGGTCCCCAGGGCCCCATGTGGCAACCCCCCCTTTTTTATTTTTTTTATAAATGTTTATTTTTTTATTTTTGTTTATTTTTTTATTTTTTATTAAAAGGCCCAGAGGTTCCCAGGGGCCCAGAGGTCCCCAGGGCCCCCGGGTTTGGCAACCTCCCTTTTTTTATGTATTTTTTATAAATGTTTTTTTTTTTTATTATTAAAGGGCCCAGAGGTTTATTTTTTCTTTTTATTAAAAGGCCCAGAGGTCCCCAGGGCCCCGGATCGCTACATATATTTATATATATTTGTTTTCTTCTTTATTTCTTCTTTTTTTTGTAAAGGCCCCCCCGCTTCTCAATTTGCGGCAGCCCCCACGCTTCTCAATTTCAGGCGGCAGCACCCCCACCCCCCCTAGGTTCTCTGCTTCAGGGGGCCCATGCCTTAAGCTGTGCAAGGGGCCCCAAAATTCCTGATGGCGGCCCTGCGCATACCTCCCAACACGCACGGATTCTGTGGGACTTTCCTGCACAGACAGCTTCTTCCCGCAGTCCCGCAAAAGGGTTAATTTTCCCGCACTGCAAGAGGAGGCAGCACGGAAGCAGGAGGAACCGGAGTGGTGTGTGGAGGACTGTGGCTGCTGAAGGGAAGAAAGCCGAGAGCCGGGCTAATGACAGTCTGTGGCCCCGGCTGTTGGCACAGGTGAGAGGCACTCCCCCCCTCAACAACTGCAAAATCCCCCCCCGCTCAACAACTTTAATGCGCTCCCCCCGCTCAACAACTTCAATTCCCCCCTCCCGCTCAACAACTTCGATCCCCCCCAATTCTCGACTCCAGGGGGCCCCTTCAACACTCAAGCCCAGGGGCCCCCACCACCCTAAGTCCTGCCCTGGAAGTAAGCATAGAAATGGGCCAACAATAGTAATAACAAAATGTAGCATACAGGGTGTTTAGTGACAAGGACTAGGCATAAGATGACACTTGGCATCCAGATCAGCATTAACAGTAGCAAGGTCACCTATAGTGCAGCAGTGAGCAGTAATAAAGCATGATTTACTGAACACAGGAACTATACTGCCAAAGTGCATTCATGGTGGTTATGCTAGGCCTAGACAAGCTGTATATGTACCAAGTCATAGCAATGAAGCAAAGGGAAGAAGGGAACAAAGGGGACTTGAAGGATGGTTTTACAGGTTGGGTAGTCCTTAATGCTTTTCTTCTGCTGGCTAATGTTGAGGCCCTTTAAGGTGCACTTAATGACAGTTTCAATAAACCAGCAAGCAGCAAAAGTGTGATCTAGTTGTGGCACAGGTGCAATATAGATGTGGTTCAGAAGTGGTAAAGGTTCGGTATTATGGGTTAAAGGTTCGCTATAAGTGGGGTAAATGGTTGATATAAGTGCGGTATGGTTTTGGTAAACTTTGTGTCCTACTTTCAGTGGCTCAGTCCCTGCTAGCAGGTTCAATAATAGGTTTATAACCCTCTCACCAGTACCTGTGGTGTGGCTGTGAACTCTTATGTAGAAAAGGGGGCCCTCTCAGTCTCTCCACAGAATGCCTAAGGAGATTCAATGGTTGGAAGTAAAGAGTGAGAGAATGCTTTGGTTTACCTGTGGCAACAGTGCACATGTGATCACTGTGGTCAATGCTGTGCTGACATGAGTGTCTCCGCTGGTCTGGCCTCTCAGCAGTCTGGTGAGTATGCAGAAGATTGCTCTTATTGGTTCCCTCTGTGCCAAAATAAAGTGCCTATCTAAACAGTCTTAGAAAAGTAGCTGCTCTCCTCCTCCTTGCACCAGTGTCTCTTGTGAATTCTAGTGCATAGGGTTGATAAGCTTCACAATATGACTTACTTCCTGGACTTCACATCCCATGATCCTCAGAGTGCTGCAAAGGAATTTATAGGCTTTTATGGCTATAGTTCTCCCTCTGCTGACTGAAGGGGATAATGTGAAACAACATTCAGCATAACAGTAAAAGTAAACTGATTGTACAAAAGGGAAATGTCTCCTTCTCCATTTCTTTGTAGTCCAGCACCTTGCTACATATGCTTCTGCCTCCTGGGTTGACAT
The DNA here is from genome assembly GCF_905171775.1 of Rana temporaria. Lineage (NCBI taxonomy): Eukaryota > Metazoa > Chordata > Amphibia > Anura > Ranidae > Rana > Rana temporaria. Next base: position 33,716,397 of record NC_053499.1, on the reverse strand, counting down.
CTCAGACTTGTATGGAGAGAGAATTAGCTCTGAGCAAAATCCCATATACATAAGCACTAAGACACCAAAAACTACTCTAAAGCTAATAGAAATACCACATGAACAAAGCCTGGACAGGAAGTGCGTTAAAAAACCCCACTTCAAAGTCAAAACTGTACCTCCCGTATTTTTATTTTTGAAAAGCTTTTCAAACTTTTACATATAACTACAGTAGTTATTTTCTATATGCTTTTTTTTTCTCTTTTTTTTTAACCTTTGTTCTTTATAAAATGTTTTTTTTCTGAAATAAATATCAATGGCCACACTTAGGTTAGACATAGTTACATAGTTAGTCAGATTGAACAAAGATACAAGTCCATCCAGATAAACCATAAAAAGAAAACATTATAATATCATAAAGTCGCATACACCCAATTCTATACCCACAGTTGATCCAGAGGAAGGCAAAAAAAAAAAACAGCAGAGCATGATCCAATTTGCTACAGCAGGGAAAAAAATGTCTTCCTGATCCCACGAGAGGCAATCAGATTTTCCCCGGATCAACTTTACCTATAAATAGTACCCAGAAATGTTATGTACATTTAGGAAAGAATCCAGGCCTTTCTTAAAGCAATCTACTGAGCTGGCCAGAACCACCTCTATTCCACATTTTCACAGCTCTTACTGTGAAGAAACCTTTCCATATTTGGAGATCTCTTTTCCTCTAGACTTAAAGAGTGCCCCCTTGTCCTCAGTGTTGACCGTAAAGTGAATAACTCAACACCAAGTTCCCCAATATCCTTTTTGAGAACTGCCGCCCAATACTTAACTGCATATTCCAGATGAGGTCTTACTAATGATTTATACAGGGGCAAAATGATATCTCTCTCTCTGGAGTCCATACCTCTCTTAATACAAGAAAGGATTTTGCTCGCTTTGGAAACCGCAGCTTGGCATTGCATGCCATTATTGAGCTTATGATCTACCAAAACCCCCAGATCCTTCTCCACTACGGATCACCCCAGTTGTACCCCCCCCCCCCAGTATGTATGATGCATGCATATTCATAGCCCCCAAGTGCATAACTTTACATTTATCAACATTAAACCTCATCTGCCATATAGTCGCCCAATTAGACAGAGCATTGAGGTCGGGAGAGAGTGCATTGAGGACATACTTTTTACTCCTACATTGTAGACCATTCTTAGTGGCAGGGCCCTTCAAATGGATAATGTTATATTTTCTACGTTGATATAGAATCTAACCAATGCAATTATAAAGCATTGAATTGTCTGTAAGAAAGACCTGTACTCTGCTTGCAATAAATCCAAGTCTCAATAGTCCATTTCCTGACACTAATTAAGATGAACTGAAGCTCAATTTTCTACAAAACAGCCTTATTTCCATATACATGAAATATATTAAATGAAAACAGAACGGCCAGTGGCATTAAAGTGAAATTGTGTTTTACAAGCTGTACATGCATACTGCCTGACTGTATATGTTTGCATCATGTAGGATGTTAGCTTGCTTAAAGTTTAGTGTTTAAAATAAATTTAAAGGCAAACTATAGACTTACAACTAAATTCTAATTCAACTCTGTATTTATTATTAAATTGTAGTATTTTTGTAATGCAACTAGTTTTTATATCATGGTATACTCCTACTTTCATCTTTGACATGACAACGCTGTATTTTCATCTATGAATTCCAATGAGCTTTATATGAGTTTATATCTCTGTATCAATTTAGTAAGGGCAGAGAAAACCACTGTCCCTCGAGTATCCATCTAGCACAACTTAAGGCACCCTCCACCATTGGTGGTTTTCTTTCCCTCTGGTCCTCCATGCAATTAGTCACCACAGTCATGCGAGAGCTCGCATGGTGGTCACTAATTGCGGGCGCGCTCCCGTGATACAGCGAACGGCCATAGCCGCTCACTGTATCACTCGGCCCCGCCCCTCGGCGCGCCGCGTCACTGGATGTGATTGACAGCAGCGCCAGCCAATGGCTGCGCTGCTCTCAATCCATCCGCTCTAGCCAATCAGCGGCCAGGCTGAGCGGCGAAGAGGATATCGGGACCGCGCGGGACTTTCGAGGGGTCAGGTAAGTATAACGGGGGCTCGGGGGGGGGGGGGGCAGCAGCATCAGATGTTTTTTCACCTTAATGCATAGATTTCATTAAGGTGAAAAAAATGAATATTTTTTACTATTTGCTGAAATAAATATATAAAAAATATATATAAAAAAATATATATTTTTCCTCAGTTTAGGCCGATACGTATTCTTCTACATATTTTTTGTAAAAAAAATCGCAATAAGCGTTTATTGATTGGTTTGCGCAAAAGTTATAGCGTCTACAAAATAGGGGATAGTTTTATGGCATTTTTATTAATATTTTTTTAATGGCGGCGATCAGCGATTTTTATCGGTACTGCGACCTTATGGCGGACACTTCGGACACTTTTGACACATTTTTGGGACCATTGACATTTTTATAGCGATCAGTGCTATAAAAATGCATTGATTACTATAAAAATGCCACTGGCAGGAAAGGGGTTAACACTAGGGGGCGAGGAAGGGGTTAATTATGTTCCCTGTGTGTGTTCTAACTGAAGGGGGGTGGGACTGACTTGGGGAAATGACAGATCGCTGTTCATACATTGTATGAACAGACATCAGGCATTTCTCCCCCTGACAGGACCGGGAGATGTGTGTTTACACACACAGCTCCCGGGTTCTCGCTCTGTAACGAGCGATCACGGGTGCCCGGCGGTGATCGCGCCTGCCGGGCATGCGCGTCGGGACCAGGGACAAGCGGGGGCGTGTTCTTTGGCCATCATGATGCTGTTTGTTCCCTAAGGTTCTCTAACAAACCTCTGAGGGCTTCACAGAACAGCTGTATTTATACTGAGATTAAATTACACACAGGTGGACTCGATTTACTAATTAAGTGACTTCTGATGGAAATTGGTTCCACTCGATTTTAGTTAGGGGTATCAGAGTAAAGGGGGCTGAATACAAATGCACACCACACTTTTCACATTTTATTTGTAAAAAAATTGTGAAAACCATTTATCATTTTCCTTCCACTTCACAATCATGTACCACTTTGTGTTGGTTTTTCACATAAAATCCCAATAAAATACAGTTATGTTTTTTGTTGTAATATGACAAAATGTGGAAAAATGGTATGAATACTTTTTTAAGGCATTGCAGTATTACATGGTTGGTGGTAGATCGAAATGAGATTGTATAATCAGATTATATAGTGTATGGTGAGCTTTACAGAACACAGGACATACTTCTCCTGTTTTCAATATTACAGCTCTATCCACATAGGCTATTATCTGATTGCTCAGCACTACACACTTGAAGACCAGGCTTTTTTGGCACCTTTTGTTCACATGTTTTTTTTTTTTTGCTAGAAAGACTTAGAACCCCCAAACATGATATATTGTTTCAAAGCAGAGGCCCTAGAGAACAAATTGCTGGGTTTTGCAATTTATTATGTTGCACAGTATTTGCGCAGCAGTTTTTCGATCACAATATTTGGGAAATTTCTTTTTTTTTTATATTTTAATGCAAAAAAACACAATACATAACCCAATGTTTTTGTAAAGTATAAAAGTTGATGTCACGCCGAGTACATAGCTACCAAACATGTCACGCTTTAAAATCTTGCATTTCTGCAGCAGCGACAAATGACATAAATTTTACTATCGATAGGGGATGCTTTACAGGTTACCCACTTCATATCTACAGAATAGGTCTAGTGCTATAATTACTGCCTATGATCTAACATATCTCACCTCGCTGTTTGCATGTGTGTGGGACCGACACATGCGTTTTCATTTGCATGCTAGCACAAGGGGGCGGGCGCACTTTTTTTTATTAATAATTTATTTATATTTTACACTGTTGCTTTAATTAATTATTTATTTTTATTACTCTCACAGAGAATTTAAACATCCTTGTGACAACAATAGTCACATGACAGGTACTCTTTATTGAGGGATTTGGGGTCAATAATACACTGAATCCCCTTCTTTGCACTTGAAAGCATTCAAAACACCAAAATCTGCATTACTTTTGATTTTCAAAAAATGGCGCCGTTGATAGCCAGGTAAACCTGACATGATTTCATGTCATCATTTCTGGGTTATCATAGCGGAGACCCAATCAAAGCCGATTCCAGCTTTGTATGGGTTTTTGGCCAGCCGGCGAACCTGTCAGCTGGTAGCTCGGGTCTCCCGGTGGGATGCGAGTGCCGGAAAAAGGCGTGGCAGGGGGCGGGAAAGGGGGTGTGCCCTCCTGCTGCTGGGGTGATGCTTGCAGCTGCATATCACCCCGGTACAACCATTTGAAGTCAAATCACGTACCAGGTATGTGATTTGGCTGCAAGTGATTAAGGCAGAGCTCCCAGCTGTCCCTGATTTCGAGGGACTGTCCCTTTTTTGGAACAAAGTCCCTCTGTCCCTCATCCCTCCTCATTTGTCCCTCGTTTTGGTCTGATCTGTATAGTTGTATATAAAAAGCACTTTTTATCTATCAAAAAGTGTTTCAGAGGGCTAAACCTTTCATCCAATTTCTAAATTGATGCATTTGTAAATTCCAAAAGCCAATATAAAGGGGTAAAAAAAACACTTGTGGGTTTAACCAATTATTATTTTTTTGACAATTCTCCCCAAAAAGGGGGCATGGCAGGTGGTGTGTCCTATGCCTACATACTCTTGCTAATAGGTGTGCCTCATTCCCATTTCAGAAAGTTGTAAGGTATGGGTTAACCTCCCTGGCGGTAAACCCGAGCATGACTCGGGGTGGATTTTTTATGCTATTATCAGTATCCCCGAGTCACGCTCGGGGTGGACGTGCAGAGTGTGCAGCGGCGTGCAGCGGCTTACCTTCTCGCTGGATCCACAGGCAAGTTACTTACCTTGTCCCTGGATCCAGCGATGCCACCCCGCTGTGTGAGCGAGTGGGTCCTCGCTTGATTCACAGTGTCCCCGTGTGCCGCCGATCTCCGTTCCCTGCGACGATACGACGCACGGGAGCGGAGAACGGCGCAAAATTAAAAAAAGTAAACAAACACATTACATACAGTATACTGTAATCTTATAGATTACAGTACTGTATGTAAAAAATACACACCCCCCTTGTCCCTAGTGGTCTGCCCAGTGCCCTACATGTTCTTTTATATAATAAAAACTGTTCTTTCTGCCTGAAAACTGTAGATTGTCCAATAGTGTCCCTTTATGTCAAAAATGGTTTTAGATCAGCTAGAAAACAGCGATAATAAATTATAATCACTTGCAGAATTGTGCGATAGCGATTTGTGGAGAAATACGTCATAAAAAAATAAAAGTAATGACAGCGACAATTCTGCAACTGAGCAAATTTCAGTGATTTTGAGTTGATTACATTATTGAATAATTTGTATTATAATTATATTATTATTTGTTATAGTTATTTATAATTATTTATTATATTATAATTTATAATTTTGTTTTTAAAAAAAAATCATACCCGGGATGCCTACAAGACTCTTGTTTGGTCAGATTTAAGTGAGTTATTCCTAAAAATTGCAGGCCTACAGTATAAAACGCCAAATTTCCTTGCAAAAAAATTGTACCGCTTTTGGTACGTAATTCCAGACAGAATCATACCGCCAGGGAGGTTAAGGTAGGAAAAAAAGAAAAAACAATGGCTGTGTGTTATTGGGAACAGTGATCACTGATTGATTGCTTTGGAAAACCTATGTGCCTGGGGAGGTGGGTGGGGGTGATCTTGCGGAAGGGGAAGGCAGCTGCAGGTTGTGTGCCAATCAGGTCAGCTGGTGATCTCCTTCCTGTGTCTTAACGGTTTTCACCTCCCAAGGTCTGTCCAGGCAGCAATGGAGATTTTTTTTTTATATACAACAATCACTGACACTGAGCTTGCTGTGTAGGATAAATAAAAAGCTTTTTATTTTCTGCAAAATAAGTACATCAATGCTATATTAGTACATAGGGGAGTGTAGAAAAAAAGTGAACTTACCCTTTACTACTGCTTTAATTTTCCTGCTGACCACAAGATGGCGCAAAGAACAGAATTTTGAACATGATGATAAGCTTTTTATACTGCTAATGGAATTTTTATTTAAACTAGTAATGTTATTCTTTCGTAATATACTACCTAAAACGTGCATTTTTGGACAGAGAAAGTCTGGAATACAGTCTGATGACTGGGGATTCTGAAAGAGGGACAACAAACAGTGGCAGACAAAATGAGGAGTAACATAAAGCCGATTGTTGAGTATAAAATGTATATCTTAGCATTTAGAGTGGAGCACTGTGTAGGGTGACCACGTGTCCCGGATTGCCCGGGACAGTCCCGCATTTTGCAGGTCTGTCCCGGGCACATTCATTCCAGGACAATACAGTGTCCCGGAATGAAACTGACAGCCACCCCCCGGGCCAATCTGATGCTCCCAAAAAAGGCCGCCACATCACCGCTTTACTCACTGACAGTACTTGTCCTGGCCGGGAATGCCTGGAGGAATACAATCTCGCCCCCTGCTTGTGATTGGTGAAATCATAAATCCCGCCTCTTGTCTCCAATCACTGTGCTGTGATTCGTTACAGTACAAGCTGATTTTTGGGAAGGGAGGGTGTCCCTGAATGGTAGTTTGGAAATGTGGTCACCCTAGCACTGTGTAGAAAGGAATGCAGTGTACAGTATGGGGTAGTATGCATTATAGTGAACAGAAAAGTGTATAGCGTGGAGGGGTATACTATATTAAATATACAGCACAATGAATAGAGTGTAGCAGGATTGTGAGCTACAGTAAGAGTGGTTTGATGTGTATAATGCATAGCTCCGAGCTGTCTCTGATTTAGAACAAAGTCCATCTGTCCCTCTTTCCTCCTCATCTGTCCCTCATTTTGGTCTGATCTATATAGTTGTATATAAAATGCACTTTTTCTCTTTCAAAAAGTGTTTCCCAGTGTTAAACCTTTCATCCAATCGCTAAATTGCTGCATTTATACATTTTAAAAGTAGTACGTGATCTGACACTTTTGGGTCTGGGGCGCGCACGCGTGCTGTTGGCGACCCGCTTCCACTGTGATTATACACAGCCGGAGCCCACCAGCGAATAACACAGACTTGATGTCCACCAGTGCCCACCGATTAGACAGTACACAGGCAAAATTACATTCTGCCTATGTAAACAAGGCAGATCACCGTTCTGTGGGGAAGGTACTAATCCTGTGTTTATGTTAAGCATGAACCTCCTAATTTAAGCTATGTCTCTGCACTTCCTGTTTGCAAGATTACTGTGCTCTTTCCAGCTAGTATCTCGCTCCTGTCTACCCTACTGCCATGCATATTTTGCTACCACTCGTTATCGACCATTGGCTTGTTCCACGACTATGCTTCTGTTTAATGCCAACCTGAAACTATTCGTTACTGACCTTTGGCTTGTTTACTGACAATGCTTCTGTTTGATCCCTAACTGATTATCTGCTACTGGACCCCAGTATTGCCAACCGTCAGTATTTTCTCCTGCCAGTAAATGCCAGTAAGAGGTTGCCAGTAAAAAATATGGCCATAACACTTGGCTCAGAACTGGGCATGCGCTGCTCAGGTCCGGAGCTGGCCAGGACCATTCAAGTGCTACAGTGTTTTTGGGAGGAACCGGCGGGGGACGGGTCTAGCGGAGAAGGTGCCTGAGCATGTCGTGTGATGTCATGGTGCAAGGGAGCCGAGCGGAGCGACCAGAACCTTGTGTGTGGGTCTGTGGGATGGGAGCAAGGCAAGCCGGGAGTGGGACTGTCAGTGCTGTTTGGACTGGAGGGGACTGAGAGGACCATCTGGCATGGATAGAGACTGTCACTGTGACTCAGGATGGGACGTGTTAGTAATTTGTGCTGCTGAACACTACTGTCAGTGTCAAAGTGAGAGTCCATTTCATGTGTGTGTGTCGCCCATTCTAATTTCCATCACGTTCATGTATTGTTTTTTACTTTTTTTTATGTGTTGCACAGAGACAGAGGGTGCAGGTTATTGAGGCCTGCCATGGTGTCAAGGGAGGTTCTGTGGCCTTCTGGTCTTCTGCCTCTCCCCATCTGTAGGGGTCTCTCTTCGGGAGAGCCCCTAACCAAGTACTTGGTGGACTGGCTTTGACTGGTTTCTAAAGGAGTGGGGTCCACTTGACTTTGGTCTAGGCGGACCATGTACTTCCTTGCCTTCATCAGGAGATTTGCAACCCCAGGAGATTCAGGGTTAGAGGCCCTTCCTCTTTGCAGGTTTGGCCATTCTGTACCCTTTGTGCACTTTATAATCAGTTATTATAATTGGTAAGCTGCAGTATAATAAATGTTTTCTTAACTTGTTTAATACTGCTTAAAACAATTATGACATTGGTTGTTAGAAAGTCAGCCTGGGCAGTGCCCAAGTCTGCAATACTGCACAATAAAAACCTGTGGCTTTGTGTAACAAACAGACTGGCTTAATCCACCTGCTGTCATTAGACATGTTGGGCAATCTAGGGAAATTAATGTTTAGGTCACAGCACCCATGAAGAACCCAAACGGCACCCCAGGGTGCCATGTCACACTGGTTGAAAAAAGTTGATGTGCAGCATAATATAGATGATCTAGTGCAACTGAGTATATAATGGGTGCCACAATGTACAGAGTAAAGCAAAATTAAGTATAGAGAGTAGAGTGTGGCATAAGCAACATAACAGAGCAGAGCATTGTGCATTATAGGAGATACAGAACCGTGTACAAAGTAGCCGTAAATCTATAATGTACAGCAGAGGACCTAACATAGATTATAAAATTCAGTTTAGCAATCCAATAATTAAGTTCACTTTCAGAAAAAAAAAATCCATGATGAAATTGAACATATTTTCAAAAAGGAGGAAGAAATTAACAGTTTTGGCCTTTCATGTCTGTAATGTGAATTTTCTAACCATACCGGTTCAGTCAGATAAGGACAGGAAATAACATACATGATTCGATGCAATCATTGCAAAACTTAAATGCCATAATACCTGACCAGCATCTGATAATCAAGGTCTAAAATTGCAAATTGAGATATCAAATATTGGACAATGTAGAAAAAGACGAAAAATGGAAAAAAAAATATTATTTTTTCCCATGGCAAGATTTGTGAATAATTTTTTGATACTGAATGGGGTGGATTTACTTACGGCAAAAAAACTGTGCACTTTAGTAAATCCACAACAATGGTTCATCATGATAGAAGAGTTAAATACAGTATGGGCACAATTTTTCAAAATGTACTGAACCTGAATCCTTACAGAAACAAAATCCTCCATTCCTTTTACCTTTTCTTTTTTTTTTTTTGCTTTACCTACCTTTTTATTCTCCTTTCCCCACCCTTTTCTTTCTTCCTCACCTTCCCCTCCCAGTGATGGAATTAACTCTGTGGAGGCTTCTGGGCAGTTGAAACCTTGGGGGCCCCCTGGCAAGTTTCTGGAGGTTTCTCGTGAATGCACTCTAGTGGTATACCATTGAACTAAGTAGAGTGCACATCGGGCACTAGATGGAGATTTCACGTTGTCATTATGGAGTATTGTTTGTAGAATTTCGAAGAAAATAATGAATTTACAAGTGAAGCACTGTGAATACTTTCCGGATTCACTGTGTTTCTCTTCCCTTCGGCCTCGTACACACGACCGAGGAACTCGTCGGAAAAGACACATCGTTTTCCTCGACGAGTTCCTTGTTAGGCTTGTCGAGAATCTTGACAAGCTTTCTTTGCGTACGCACTGTCAAGACCAAATCTCCTCGTTCTCAAACGCGGTGACGTACAACACATACAACGGCAGGGGAAGTTTGTTTCCACTGGCACAACCCTTGGGGCTGCTTTTGCTAATCTTATGTTACTGCGTGTTAAGTAAAAGTTTGGTAAGAGACGATTTGCACTTTTCAGACTGTTACAGCGTGACAAATGTGCTATCTCCATTACAAACACTACTTTTACTGAAGGTGCGCTCCCGTCTCATACTTTATTCTGAGCATGCGCGGGTTTCTAAGCATACACACGATCGTGTTTCTCGTTGAAAACCAGCCCGACGAGGAACACGACGAGGAAATTGAGACTCCCGTCGAGGAAAAAGAGAACTTGTTCTCTTTTTTCCTCGTTGAGTTCCTCGACAGTTTCCTCGATGAAAAACGTACACACGACCATGTTCCTTCGGCAAAAAAGCTCTGCCACCAAGTTTCTTGATGGATTCTATTGAGGAAAACGGTTGTGTGTACGAGGCCTGTCTTTACTTAATTCAAAAAGAAATTAAAAAAATACCAAGACTATCTTAGCAGTTTATCTATTCTGACAACCAATCTATCTTTACAATGCTCCGTAAGGACCTGGTATTTAGTGAAGAATCAAAAATAACAATGGAAATAATCGAATCAAGTTTAATAAGGAAAGACATTTTCCATTCACAAAATAAAATTCTGTATTGGAGCTGAATGCAAATCATCGAATGCTTGATGGGCAAGGTCACCCAAGCCCAATGTGAAGGGTAATGAGAACAAGGCAATTGCAAAGTAGATTTAATGATGAAAACATAAGCTGTGCCGCACTGGACTCCATTGCCATTACCTTTTGTCTCAGTAACATAACCTTTCCACAAAACAATCAATTATTAACTATTCTCCCATAGCTTATTTTCAATGCATCTTCATTTACTAAGCATTCCCTTTGTCCATCAGCACAGTATAATAAAGAATAAATCTTAAACACATATCCTCAATTTCATTGTGTGTTTTATTCTGTTTATTTACATTGTGTGTTTTAGAATCCTAATTACACAAACTGTTCTATTAGATGCACCTGCTTTGAAAAAAATGGTATGGTCTGTTCTCAGAAACCGCGAGGAAAGGACAGAGAAGCTGTTTTACTGCTGAGAGAGTCAAGCTGTAGGATAATTGTAATATACATCTCACAATAAATATGGAAAATGGAAAGTCTGCTTTACTCCCTACCCTCCGAATCCCCAAATACAAAAAGCCTCAAAAAATACAGCATGCCTTCTGATCCCTCCGTGAGTCAAGGGTGAGGCCACCATGTCCTCCTAGAGAACTGAGATATGAAATCCCACAAGAATGCATTCTAGCTCACTGCAAGAGACCTTCAGACTGTGAAGGGACAGTGAAAGGAAAAGCAACATACTAATGAGTTCACATTCAAGCCAATCAGCAAAAAAAGCAAACTAAACTGTATCCACTAATGCTAAAAACAGAGGTTTTTGTTGCATACATTTGCAAATGAAAGTAGGGAGAACGCAATAGCACCCCCTACCGATGGAAATAGGGACAGTTCGCTGTAAATTTAAATTTCTATTGTAGCAGCTGACTCAGGACACTTAACTGTCCAAGGATCCAGCGCTGCCCTCACATGGGCCGGTCCTTGTGACTAGATTGCAGCTCATTGCTTCCCATCACACTGCGCATTGTGAATGGTTTACAAAGCTATTTGTTTTCTTTCATACCAGGTACTATTTTTTTGGAGGGCTGCCAATCCTTTCCCAGTTTTTCCTGAAGTGTACCCTCTCTTACGGAATAGACGTGAGAGTAGTGGTTTATTACATATATTCTTACTCATTAAAAGGATTAACTGCGCTAGGGTTTGCACTCTTTTTTCTTTTTCGTTTGTTCTTTTAGCTTGTCTACTTCCTAGTGGGATTTAGAAAGCACCAATAACCTTTGGCTGACAGACTCCAATCCTTTGGGGGTTATTTACCAAAATTGAAGCGTGCAAAATCTGGTGCATAGAAACCAATCAGCTTTCTGGTTTTATTGCCAAAGCTTAATTGAACAAGCTTAAGTTAAGGCTGATTGGCTACCATGCATGGCTGCACCAGATTCTGAGTCTACAGTAGGTGTTTGTGATATTGTGTTTTTAGCACGACAGCATCGCGCTGATTCTCGGCGACATGGTGCCGAGATCTCGCCGACATCTCGCACTCACTGGAATAGTGACAGCACATTCCAACGTGCGCGTCATAGAAGCGACGGGAGATCCGACTTGGATTCCCGCCAATTCTACACGTGTGCGGCGTTTGTTATGAATCCTGAGGGGGAAGTCCCCGCCGGATTTTAAATAAAAATTCGGCATTGGTTCCCCCCTCAGGAGAATACCGGGCCCTTAGGTCTGTTATGGATTGTAAGGAGAGCCCCCCTACGCCGAAAAAACAGCGTAGGGGGTCCCCCTACAATCCATACCAGACCCATATCCAAAGCACGCTACCCGGCCGGTCAGGAAAGGAGTGGGGACGAGCGAGCGCCCCCCCCCTCCTGAGCCGTACCAGGCTGCATGCCCTCAACATGGGGGGTTGGGTGCTCTGGGGCAGGGGGACGCACTGCGGGGCCCCCCACCTCAGAGCACCCTGTCCCCATGTTGATGAGGACAGGGCCCCTTCCCGACAACCCTGGCCGTTGGTTGTCGGGGTATGCGGGCGGGAGGCTTATCGGAATCTGGGAGCCCCTTTAATAAGGGGGCCCCCAGATACCGGCCCCCCACCCTAAGTGAATGGATATGGGGTACATCGTACCCCTACCCATTCACCTGGAGCAAAAGTGGTAAAAACACAAATAAAAAACACAGGGTATTAAAATATTTTATTAGTCTGCTCCGGAGGCTCCCCCTGTCTTCTTTAGCTCTTTTACCAGGGGGAGCTTCTTCTTCCGATTTCCGGGGGTCTTCTCCTGCTCTCCGGGGTCTTCACCGCTCTTCTGTGACGTCTTCTCCGCTCCGGGGGGTCTTCTTCTATGTTCGCCGCTCTCCGCTCTTGACTCGGCGCACCCCGGTTCTTCCTCCCGCTGTCCGGTGCCTTCTCCTTCTTCCGCTGTTCTGTGACGTCTTCTCCTCTTCTTCCGCTGTTCTGTGACGTCTTCTACTTCTCCCTTCAGGCCGCTGTGCTGTGACGTCTTCTCTTCTTCTCTTCTCCCGATGCTGACACGTCGCTTCTTCTTGCTGCAATGACGGATGCGTGGCTTGCATCGGATTTATATAGGCCTCACAGTCCCATCATGCTCCGGTAGGTACCACGTGGGTAGGTATCACATGGGTAGGTACCAGAGCATGATTTTTTCAATGACTTTTATCTGTATTGCCGGGACCCGACAATTCATTATAGCCGCTAATAGTTTCATTTTGTGCAGGGAGTGTTCTAAACACGGGAAAAATGTGCCACTTTACATGCATACTATAGACACCCCCCAGGTATGAAATTTAAAGCAATATTTCACTTTTATTGTTTTACTTTAAGCATTATTAAAATCACTGCTCCCGAAAAAACTTTGTTTTGCACTGATACATGTCCCCTGGGGCAGGACGCCACAAATTGTTCGCTATTCGGCGAACAGACAAACACGCGAACACCCGATGTTCGAGCCGAACTTACTTTTGACTCGAACATCCCTATTTAGTAATACAGAGAATGTAATGCAGAGAATGCATTATGGTAAAAAAAAACACGTCTAGACTTTAGCATTAATTTAGGATGGGTACTATGCCAATAAACAATTTAGAGAAGAAAATGTACATGTTAAACCTTTTATGAGATTTTAGTAATTGAAGTTACATATACTTTAGGTAATTCCTGGTAGGTAAGGCTTTTGTAACAATTTAAGAGTGTAAATTCAGAATATTACCCGTGGCCATTAGTGACTAATGCTCATCAATACATGCACCGCAAATTACTGTATTTTGTCCTCTAATAATTCACACGCATTGTTGTATTATTAAATGTCTAGGAGTCTGTTTTTCTTTCTAAACAGGCAAACCGATGAAACTGAGCTTTTGCTCTGCTGTGAAATACTATTCTTCCCAGACAATGGAGAGTCGCTGTCTTCCCTGAAGAAACATGGTGTAAAGAGACCCGGAATGGCAGCTAACAGCTCTGTATTGATCTTGTAATTAGCTCTAAATGTTTACACTGTACAAAGCTCATATGGTCCCACTGGATGTAATAGGTGGCTTGTGGTCAACTCAACATGTTAAGAAAGGTCAAAGCTTTGCTCTGATTGTGTTGCTGAGTGAAATCTTTTTTAGATTTTTTACCTTGTTACCAATTCTAGAGATAGATATGTCTAAATAAACATTTAAAAGGGTACTATATAAAAAAAATAACAAATCTGTAATAAATCAGCTATTGCAATAGCCATATACTGGCAAATGGCCTTCATCAGGTATAAATGTACTCCTTGTAGCATACCTCCAAACATTTTGAGATGGGAATGAGGGATTAGGGATGGGTGAACTTTCGCTGTTCGGTCATTCGGGAAACAGCCGAACTTTTGGGACGTTCGACTGTTTTTTCGCCTCCCCTGAACCGACCGCAATGCATTGCAGCGCTGAACAGTGCATTGCAAGCCCTGATTGGCTGAAGCAGTGAAAACTTCAGCCAATCAGGACACAGAGCACTGTCAGAGTCATAATTGGACACTGTCACGATGACTTTATCCAATCATGGCTCATACCCGCCCCACAGTATATTCTTGCAATTGCAGCCATTATCAGTGTGATTTTGGTGTGGAGAGAGATAGAACAGGGCTCTGTTCAGTGCAATTAGTTAGTTAGTGTGCTATACTGTAATTTGGGTTTCCGGGGACCAAGGGGCCCCGAGATACGGGGCCCCAAATTTGCTCAAGAGAAGATAAAACACTCACGGTACCGGGCGGCCGTAGGTCCGCAAACTTTGCATGCAAGTAGCATAGAGTCTCCTCTGCCATGGGCCAATTTGGGGCCCTTAGCGTCAATGGGGCCCGAGATATTCGTTGCCAAGCTGACCAACCTACCCCTTTGAGGCCAGTGTCAAATAGTAATTTTACCGGTCCCTTTGGGGAGTCGTTACTGACCAGCCGTAGGTCCCCCAGTCCCCAAATTTCTACCACATGTAGCCCCAGTCCTCCTCTACAAGTGTGCAATGCTTGGTGTCCGGAGGACCTACGGTGGACACCAGTGGACGGCGTCAGTAGAGCAGTGGACGGTGTCAGTAGGGCAGTGGACAGTGTCAGTAGGGCAGTGGATGGTGTCAGTAGAGCAATGGACGGTGTCAGTAGGGCAGTATATGGTGTCAGTAGGGCAGTGGACAGTGTCAGTAGAGCAGTGGATGGTGTCAGTAGAGCAGTGGATGGTGTCAGCGGGGCAGTGGTCAGTGTCAGTGGGGCAGTGGTTGATGTCAGTGGGGCAGTGGTCAGTGGTCGGTGTCAGTGGACGATTTCAGTGGGGTAGTGGTTATGTCAGTGGTCAGTGATCTTGGGGCTCTGGACCGTGTTGGTATAGGGGGGGGAGCAAGTTGTGGTGTCAGTTGTTATTTATTTTTCAGTTTAATTTTTTTAACTTTTAAGAGGAGAAAGACACAACGGGGAGGATGTGGACACACGAAGGGGGGCGAGGGGGGGGGCGGAAGAGTAAGACACGGCGGGGGATGTGGACACACAGAGGGGGAAGAGGGGGGCGGAGGAGAACAGGGTGCTGGAGGAGGAGGAAGACACTCAGGGATGATCAGTGCTACTGGGACAGCTGTGAGCATCGATCCCCCCTGCATGGCTTTTCAGGTGAAAGCCGTGGGAGGGAGGAGGAGAAGCAGATGATGAAAAGACATGTAGGGGGGATGGGTGCTCACAGCTGTCCTGTCGCACTGATCATCCCCGACTGTCACTGGACATCAATGAGTGTTTACTGAAAATGTATGCAGACCTGGCCAATCCCTGAGGAGTTGTGCTTGGATAGTGGTTGGGGAGTGCATAAATAGTTTGGAGGCCCAGAGAGCAGGGTTCTTTTCCAGGAAAAGAGATTCCCAGCCTGGAGGGCTGCTAGCCCTTCCTGGCCATTCTACTGAAGATTCTGCCTAGCTCATCGAGGTCCCAGCTGTGCTTAGCTGCTGGGGTCTATCCTCCTACACTGTTAAGACCCTTAAGGTGAATGCCACTGAGGATCTTATCTGCGAGTGCTACGAGCTCTACCTGCTTGATTCCAAGGGAGACATCCAAGAAAGGATCTCCTGCCTGCATCATGTCCTAACACTTGGAGGACTGTCTTAGGAAGCTTGAAGGCAGTTGCAGTCTGTACTCCCCACTGTAGGTGGTGTTCGACCAAAATAAAAATGCAGGAGGGGAAGGAAGTAGTGAGAAACTTGGCCAATTGGATGCTGATGCCCCTGTGGCCTCAGCGGCAATCTTGGGTCAGGGCAGTGTCTATTTTAGACACTGGCCCCCAGGTTTGGTGCACAGAGTAGGGATAGGTTCCCCGTCTGATAGGGAAAGTGCTTAGAGATAGGCAAAGGTTTCAGAGGAGAAGGGACAGTGCAGGGACTACATCTACCTCACTTCAGGAAGCCTTCTTTTTGGGTTTGGACCAGTCAGGCCACATTGTGCTCCTTGTTACAGATGCTGTTGGCATCATTTAAGTCTACAGACTGCTGTTACAGTTCATAAGTGGACTCGAGAGGGTCGGGCCTCCCTGCCGGGCCTAGTTGTACTGTGTTGACATTTTGTAGAATATATTGCTCTCGCCTATTTTAGACTCTGCTCTTGCTCACAAGCTATTATTCTTGTTCAGTGTTTTTTTGCTCTGCTCACTGCTCACAAATCCCCATCCAAGTTTATCTGCAATAAATTGTTAAAATAGGCAACCCCTAGACCAGGTATTTCCAAATATGGCCCTCCAGCTGTTGCAGAACTACACATCCCATAAGGCATTGTAAAACTCTGAGGCCTCGTACACACGGCCGAGTTTCTCTGCAAAAACCAGCAAGAAGCTTGCTGGGTTTTTTTTTTTGCCGAGGAAACCGGTCGTGTGTACACTTTTCAACGAGGAAACCGCCGAGGATCTCGTCGGGCCAAAAAGAAAGCATGTCTTCTTTTTCCTCGACGGCAATGGGAAAATTTGGCTCGCCGAGATCCTCAGCGGCTTCACAAGGAACTTGACGAGCAAAACGATGTGTTTCGCCCGTCGAGTTCCTCGGACGTGTGTACGAGGCTTGACATTCATAGACATGACTAGGCATAATGGGAATTGTAGTTCCTGAACAACTGGAGGGCCACAGTTTGAAGACCCCTGCTCTAGACTGTTTTTTTGAGCCAGACGTGTAAGTTGCTTTGTGTCTGGCTGCTGCTATACAGAGAGAAAAGACGTAGGGACACCAACCAGCAGCCCTTATGGGGGTTAATACTACAATGAAATGCACTAGGTCTGACTCTTGTGCCAATTGGGTCACACAGTCATATTTGGACCCTTTGCACAAGTTCTATAAATGGAACCTAAGGGTAAGACTATTAAGGTTGTTAGCAAAATATCTGGCTGAATGTATATTTCTATGACTTCAAATGGGCTTTAAATCATGAGTTTCTCTTTAAACACTGACCTCCACCACAAATCAAATATACAAAGTATGGATCAATTACTTCAAGACGACAATAAAAAAGGAACTTCCAAATTGCAGTTAGTTAAGTCCCTAACAAAAGCGTTCATCCTAACTTTTGTCTTCTAGTAGGAAACATTCTTTATAAATCTTTTCTAACATAATTAGGAAAGCTCTCAAGGGAGGAAGGCCGAGGTTCTCATGCTCTAATCTTCATAGTAAAATTATACTCATTAATTTTAAGCATAGCTCAAGACAATAGCTTTCCAGACAAAGGCAGTTTATTAGAAATCAGCACGAAGCAGACATGTTCTGCCATATATTTACATAGGCCCATGTGAAAATAACTTCATAAATCTCTGTGAGCACCCAGTCATGGAACAGATTCTTAACTATAATACAGTGGTCTATCTCTGTTCTTTATCTTTTACATCAATCTTCTCTGAGCTAATCACATAAAACTGTTAGGCCTTGTACTCACGACCGGATCTGTGCGCTGGAAACTGTCTGCCCGACAGTTTCCGGCGTACAAGGCTGATTTGTGTTTTGTTCCGCTGGCGTGTACACACCAGCGGACCAAATTCCCGTCGTACCGGAACGCGTGCACGTAAACTACGTACGACGTCACTATAAAGGGGAAGACCAAAGTTAATGGCGCCGCCCTCTGTTCCTCTTTTGCTAGTTACGGGTTTGCTCGTGTTAGTGAAGGTTTGGTTAGAGCTGATTCGCGCTTCTCGGTCTCCAGGCTTTGACAGCGTGTATTCACGGGTTCAGTGCGTGTGCTTGCGGTAACGTAGTTGTCATTCGGCTATAGGCAAGCAGGTTGTTTCTGCTTTAGCAGTTGCATCCTGTGCGCTCGTATCTGTTTGTCACGCGTTTGTCGCAGGTAGTGCTGGATTTGCGAGTGCTTTCTGTTTCAGTGTGTTCTTGACTGACCAGCCGGCCGGTTTGAAGCCATGATGGAGCAGCAGCGTCAATTTTCGCGAGTTGGTGCTGTTTATGGGATGGCTGCTGGATATGTTCATTTGTCCAGTACTTTGGCCAGAAACAGGGGGCGGAGGCGTTTCTGGACCAAGAATTGGTTGCGCCAGCGTGACCAGTTCTCACATATGCCTCTGCTTAGGGAACTCCAGGAGAATAATCCTAATGACTTTAGGAATTTTCTCCGCATGACGGACCCCGTATTCAACCGTCTGCTGGATCTTCTGTCCCCCTATATCACGAGGCAGGACACTGTGATGCGCCAAGCCATCACGGCCGAGCAGAGGCTTATTGCCACGTTGCGGTACCTGGCGACTGGGAGGAGCCTGCAGGACCTCAAGTTCTCGACAGGCATCTCTCCGCAGGCGCTTGGGGTCATCATACCGGACACGTGTGCTGCCATCATCAAAGTTATGCATGAGGAGTATATTAAGGTAAGTTTCCTGGCTCTAATAATGTGGCCAACTAACTTTATTTTTATTTTCCCAGATATGCTGTGTGTTTAACTAACGTTACCTTTTCTCCCTATGCATGTTGATATCAGCTTTACATGTTTTATTCTTGGCCTACCTGCATATTTGTCCCTTACCCAATATTAACCTGTCCAGCATGCTATCCTAGGGACAAACCCACCTTGCCATTTTTTCAAACAGGACTTTTTGGTTTTTTTGTCCCCCCCCCCCCCCCCTTCAAACTTTTATTGTCCCCATCAGAGGGCTGTGGAGTCTCTTAATGAAGTGGCCCTATATATTTCATTTCCCAAATTCTCCATGCACATTTTTCTAATGCAATTTTAATACTGTGAACTGTCACAAGGATGCTTGTAGGATGTTTTTGTTACAAAGTACTAAATCTCTTTTTTTGTTTGTCCCCACAGCTACCCTCCACACCACAGGAATGGCAGTCTGTGGCTTCCCAATTTGCCCAGCGGTGTGATTTTCCAAACTGCGGTGGAGCAATAGATGGGAAACACGTCCGCATTGTGCCCCCACCCCGCTCGGGGTCCTACTATTATAATTACAAGGGTTATCATAGTATTGTGTTGATGGCGGTGGTGTCGGCACAGTATGAGTTTCTATATGTGGACGTGGGGAAGAACGGCCGGATGTCTGATGGGGGAGTGTTCGCACGGACTGATTTCTATGATCGTCTCCAAGCTGGTGGTCTGGCATTGCCACCAGATGAAGATAATGTGGAAGGACTTCCGTTTGTGTTCCTAGCGGACGAGGCTTTCGGGCTTGGTCCTCACCTCATGCGGCCTTTTCCCCAGAGGACCCTCACCTCAGAGAGGAGTGTGTTTAATTTTCGGTTGGCCAGGGCTCGGAGGGTAGTCGAGAATGCCTTTGGGATACTCACCAACCGGTTCCGCCTGTTCAGGACATCGATACATCTGGCGGAATATAAATTGGACACCGTTGTATTTGCCTGCTGCATTTTGCACAACTTTTTACGCAGGCACTCCCAGACGTACCTACCCGACATCGGTTCTGAGGCAAGACTACCCTCAGATCCCCTTCCCGGGCTGGACACTGGTCGCGCTGGCTTGGCCCCCCAATCAGCTCGTGAGGTACGCGACAAATATGTTGAGTACTTCATGGGTCGGGGGGCCATTGCTA
This sequence comes from Rana temporaria, assembly GCF_905171775.1. Taxonomy (NCBI): domain Eukaryota; kingdom Metazoa; phylum Chordata; class Amphibia; order Anura; family Ranidae; genus Rana; species Rana temporaria. The sequence continues at coordinate 33,696,435 of NC_053499.1, read as the reverse complement.
TGCCAGATCATATTTCTTTCTAATTCGGCCCCCAAAGAAAGGAATATTCTCTCAAATAATAAATAATTAGACCATTGGACTTTATACAGTTGTTTGTCATTAATGCTTTTTCTCTTTTTCTCTGTCTTCCTGGTTCTCTAACTAACTTCTTCAATTGTAATGCATAATTGATTTCTCCACTTTTAGTAACTAACCACATTTTGCACAGTATTCACTCATCTACAAACAGGGTATTGAGTCTAGAAATAATAAGCAACTCCATTTGTAAATTTTGAGGTCAAGTATTTTAATTTTTGCTTGTTCATGACCCCAAAAATTATTTTATATTTTTTTCATTACTCCCTGCTTTTGTACTTAGGAGTCAAAAAAATTTTTTTTTTTTTTTTTTTTTTTTTTCAGGTAATTCAACCAAAAATATTATGCAGATTATACATTTATTAACAAGTTCACTTTTTTTTTTATCAAATATAGTTAGATTTATTGTTTACATATATATATATATATATATAGATTATATTTGGTGGGGTGTTTAGCGCCTTAATTTTTTTTTTGGGCATATTTTTTATGCACAAAAAACAATAATTTTTTTAACATTTTTTTTGTTTTTGGTGTGTTTTTCTAAAACTAAATTTTTAGGTGAGAATTTGGAGTCAAATCTCTACTTCACTAAATTCAGTGATTAGAGAGATTTATAATTCTATATATATATATTTTAAATTTTTTACCGTTGTTTATTCTTTATGGTCTAAACTTTATAGTATCCCAAAATGTTCAACATGGTCAAAAAGTAACAAAATCCTATTCCAAAAATATAAAAACTCACAACAGCAGTCAGTCATGGTGTGCTTTCACACTGGAACACGCCAAAATTGGAAGATACACACATTCAGTGCAAACTCGCCAAATGTCATTGGTTCAACAGACAAATGGCCACATGTGCTATCTGACATCATGGGTGATCAATGTCTGTGTTTTGTGGGAGCAAACCCTTCCTCTCAACTACTTGAGGATGGAGGAGGGGGTTGGACCCACAAAGCACAGACATTAGATATTCTGTGATGGCAGATAGCACATGTTGGCACACTGTGTGTGTATCTTCAAATTTTGGCGTATTCATTATTCAAACTGTAAAAATGTTTGTGGGGGCGGGGGATGGGCGGGGGGTGTTTCAGTCTTTGACACGGCCCATCATGTCAATAATGTTCTTAAAATTAGATTCGATGACCATCATTCTTTGCCGCATATTGTCCATTTCCGTGCTGCATTCCAAAAGCACATTTGTTACATTCTGTTCCATGAGAAACATCCTTTCACGCATATTGTGCATTTCAGTGCTGCACTCCATTACCTGCTGAATAATTATAGCAGCACTTGCACGTGAAAATATTGGCACACCATCCTCCTCCCCTAAAACCAACAAAAAAAAAGGCATTTACAACATTATTTTTCGATGAGGCCTATCTACATATGTTTTTTTGAATCAAGCTAGGGTGACACTGACCTGATGGGCTTCTCCTTTCCACCTCTTCGACATCTTCTATCACTCCTCCTTCTTCCACCACCTCCCCATCATCTTCAATCACTCCTCCTTCTTCCACCACTTCCCCATCATCTTGGACTCCTCCTTCATCCATCAATCCACCTTCTTTCAATTCGCCAAATTGTTCTTCCGCCACTTGCCCTTCATCTGCTATGACTTCTAAGTCCAAAATTACTTCTTCCTCCTCTCTTCCTTCCTCCTTTCTTCCTTCCTCCTCTCCTTCCACATCCTCTTCTCCTTCCACATCCTCCTCTCCTTCCACATCCTCTTCTCCTTCCACATCCTCTTCTCCTTCCACATCCTCTTCTCCTTCCACATCCTCTTCTCCTTCCACATCCTCTTCTCCTTCCACATCCTCCTCCTCCTCCACATGTTGAGATGGCAGATTTTGGCCTTGTCTGGCCCTCTCTGCCTCCTCCAAATGCTGGCGACTTCTTTCCCCTGAAATAAAACAAAAAAAATGTAGACTCATCAGCACACAGATATTGGAGAGCATAAATCGCACACATTGCTTAGAAGATGCTTTCATTTAGTTACTTTTATCTTTCACCAAACCTACATTTAGCAATTACTTCTATATGGCAAGCTCTGATCCTGCCCCTTTTTAGCAAAGTGACACACATGGATGTCCCCCCTAAACTGTATTTCTGGGAGACCCTACCAAAACCCATTTTTTATTTGTGGAGACACAGGTGCTCTGCATTGCAGATGTGAAAACATCTGCTTTAGTACCACTGTTTTTAGAATGTATCCTGTTTGCCTTTCCCATTCTCATACTTTTTTTTTCTAGAACTAGCTTTTACACAATGTTTACAAACAAAGTTTTTGGCCAGTGAGCCATGTCCAGGTGTGTTGTTCCTGGAATAACCGAGCCTTTCTGATAAACTATGTGATGTTACGTTGTTTACTAAGAACACTGTTTGTAAATATGTAGTTATTTATGTCCTAAAAAATAAATGACAACATGTCTTTAAAATTACAAGCAGGCCAAGGAGGCAGATGGTGAAATATACATGGCAACACATTATTGCAGACAATCACCCCCCCCCCCCCCAACCCCAATATATATTTACTTACTTTTACGCAGAATTTTAAGTATTTTCTTCATCTGATGTGGCTCCCTCAATTTTAAGTCTGACCATCGTTTCCTCAGCTGTTCCTTGGACCTGGTGATCCCAAACATCCTCTGCATTCTCCTCGCCACCTTGTCCATAATATGTGCCTTTCGGCGGTTAGGGGTCTTGTATGGCCCTAATTCACCATCATAGTCCTTCTTTCGCATGATGTAAACTAACTCCACCATTTCCTGGAACCGCATATTAGTGGCTTTATATCTTCTTTTCCTTGATCGGGACGTCCCTGCCTCTGTCCCTTCACTTGTGGCATGAGAGCATCGTGCCCGCTCGTGTGACATCGCCATCTTTCCTTTCCCACAGAGATTATGGGCGTGGAAAAGATGAATTCTTACGCCATGGGCGGAGAAGAGGGCGGCGTTTAATACATACGCGGAGTGTAGAGAATGCAAACAACGTGTTTACGTCGGTTACGCGGAGAATCTTCGAGCGCATCCAGAACATACACAGTTAACGCCATATTTCCTAAACTCATTGATTAGGGGCCTCGCAAAGGTGACGAGGGCGGGGTTTCATAAATACGCGGAGTGTTTAAAAGGTTTACGCCGTGATTACGCATCTTACGCGGTAATTAGGCGAGCGTGAGAAACGAGGAGCGAGAGACAGGAAGGTAAGGAAATTAAAAATGTGATCAGCAGAGGCCTTGAAAATGTAGACACATGGGATGGGGGTTTGGGCTGTTGGTTGCACCCTTTTTAAGCTATTCTGTCTATGGGGTACCACAATGTTATTTTGGTATCCAAATGCTTTTGGACACCTCACAAAATAGAGATGTGAACAATGCTGTACCTCATTGACAAGTTTTTGAATGGTGTATTCAGATCAGGCAAAGTATTGTTCAAGTGTTGGTTGTACAGAGGTCATTAGGAAGTGTCTTTTATGTCATCCATTGTCAGGGGCATGAGATTTACACATGAAAGAGTGCCTAGATGAAAACTGTCATTTGTAAGCATTGTTTAATTTTATATATTTAAAATATTTACTGCAATGTGAACAATGGCTCTGCATCTAGCAAATCAATGTTTGGTACAAGCAATGCGGCCGAGCTGCCAATCATTGTTTAAACAAGAGAGACTGTGTTTGTAATTAGATATAGGTAATAAATTTGAAGACACATATTAGATCAAGGTCAACGCTGATCCTTTGGAATATTTATTTTTCTGTGGTTTATGTTTTTGTAATCTAGACTCAAAAAGAAATATAATTTGGGAAAAATTACAATGGACCTCCTACAAAGCAAGGAATCTATAGAGGCCTTACTTCAAAAATACCAGGACACGCCCATCCTGTGGAATTCAAAGCACTCTTTATATTGCAATAAAGAGGTACGAGCGGCAGCACTAGAAGAGCTAGCAAATTATATGCAAACTTGGGTGCCAGGATGCACTGCCAACATGGTGAAGGATAAACTTGCCAACCTCAGAAGCACATACAGGAGAGCATACAAAGCTAATAAAAGCCAAAAATCGGGAGCAGCAGCAAGACAAGCAAAGGAACCCAAACTGTGGTATTATAAACAGATGGCTTTTTTGCGGGACGAAATGGAAGGCAGGAAAACGATGTCCAGTCTTTCTTCCAACCTTTCCTCCATGCTACCTTCCAGCGGACATTCCCCAGATGACCACAGCCCTGCAGAGTCGGAGGAAGAGGGCCTGGCTGACAGAGATGCAGATCTGCCACCCTTCGATGAGGAGGTATAGTAGTTTCCTCTATATTTATGGCGTAAATAATTCTTGGTGGATTAATGATTAGATATTGTAAAAAAAAAACCAAGCTGGGAAAAAGCAAACAAAAAGGTGTACAGACAAATAGGTGTCAGGGATGACAACTGCAGGGGTCAGAAGTAGAGTGTATTCAAGTAATAATGAACAGAAAATACTAAACGAAAAACATGAAAATGAGTGTGGTTTTATTTAGCGAAATTGTAAAAAAATTCCTTTTTTTTCCACACAGGAAGAAGAGATCAGCCAGGAGGTGGCAGATCCTCAGGTGTCTGTCAGCCAGGAGGAGGCCGGGGTCAGTGGCAGCCAGGAGGAGGCCGGGGTCAGTGGCAGCCAGGAGGAGGCCGGGGTCAGTGGCAGCCAGGAGGAGGCTGGGCCCAGTGGCCTGCAGCAGGTCCACCCGGCCAGGAGAACCACCACCAGCCAGTCTTCTCCCCCCCAGGTGAGGCCATCAGGCCGAAGGAGGCAGTTGAGGCCTGTGGAGGAGGCAAGCCTCCGCATGATCCAGGAGGCAAGCGCCATCATGAGGGCCCCCCTCAACCCCACAGAGGCCTTCAGTGCCTCATTGGCCCATGATTTAAATGAAGGGGAGGAGGACCAGAGAAGACTGGCAAAGGCCCTGATGAACCAGGTCCTTTGGTGGATGCAGAGGGGCCTGCTGACCCCAGACACTGGGCTATGTGATCCAGCCCGGCTTGCGGAACACCATCCTCCTGCTGCCACATCAACCCCACCTGCAAGACCCCGTGTTCGATCCGCTGGAAGGCTGCCTGGAGGGAAGGCTGGAAAGAGGAGGAAACGTTGATTTTCTGCCTTCCATTTCCTTCCACATAAAGGACATCTTGTTTGTACTACCACAGTTTGGGTTCCTTTGTTTGTGTGCTGCTGCTTCATATTTTTGTGTTTGGCTCCTGAGGCTTGGAAGTTTATCCTTCACCATGTTGGAAATGCAAGTTTGCATATAGTTTGCTATCTATTCTAGTGCTGCCGTTCTTTTTATTTTTTGTGATGACATTTGCCTGAATAAAAGGCCTTTTGCTTTCATTTGAAAACATGCCTATTGTTTGATATACTGTGGGGATTATTAGGCAGCAAACCTTTAATAAATATACAATGGGTAATTTACAAAGGACACACTCCTTGGGGGGGGGGGGGGGACATTTGGTGTGCCAACATGGTTTAATATTCTCTAATGAAACACCAAAAAAAAAAATTAATTTAAAAAAACATGTAAAAAAAAAATTGTTTAAATGGTGACATAACTAGAAACAAAAAAAAAATAAAAAAAATGCACATTCCTTTACAAAAATGACTACTCTAAATTATGGAGGACCACCAACCAAAACACACGTCTGGCATAGAAAACATTATTAAAGGATTACATCACAAGCAAGAAATGTGACATTTCAGTATGGGACAACTCTATTGAAATTGCATCAGCAAGAGAACGGGGTTATTCTAGCAAGAGAAGAATTAAGAAAACGAGGCTTTAAAATGTGGTTTAGTGCGCCTTTTTAAGACATTGTTCTCTTGCTAGAATAAAAGGTTTCTAATGACGAATGTGCCATATCCCAAAGAAACGCGAGTTTTACCTGAACGAGCGCTCCCGTCTCCTCATTTGGACTGAGCATGCGCGGGGTTTTTGTACGCTGCTTTTGTGTACAGACGACCGAACATGTCTGACGGACACGATTCCAGCAGACTGTTTTAAAGCAAGACCAGGAAACAGTTGTTCGTTGGAAAACGGTCTGGCCGACGATTGTTTGCTGGAATTCTGTACGTTACTGCCTACACACGAACGAACATGTCCGCTGAAACTGGTCCGCGGACCAGTTTCAGCAGACATGTTTGGTCGTGAGTACAAGGCCTTAGTCTTGTCAGAATTCATACCTGCCAGTTTTATAGCAACTATATCTATGGATGTTAAAATAACACAAAATTGTCTTACTTTCCTTACATTAAAGATACCCTATTACCAGACCATTCAAGCGGTAATAAACCCAAACAAACAAATGAATATATTGCAGCTTACCCATCCTTAGTGGCTGCAATAGTTTTCTTCTTCTTTTATTTTTTTTTGCAGGCTTTTCCCTCTGTTTTTAATTGGTAATCTGGCCAATAACACACCTCCTGTATTAGAGTGCCCCCTCTCGGGATGAAGGATCACAGGGGGCAGCTTTGAACAACAGCAGTGTCAGTCTGGGGCAAGGGGAGGGGAGTGTTAGATGGACTAAAAGATTTAGACCCCTTTCACATTGAGCCACTCATTTGCAGCTCATTACGGCCTCTAGTGGGGCCGCTAGCGGCCGAGAAAGGGTTAAAACCGCCCACAATGCACTGCTGAAGCAGCGCATTGTGGGCGATGTAGCCACGCTGTCCCATTGATTTCAATGGGCAGGAGCGGTGGAAGAGCGGTAAACACACCGCTCCTTCACCGCTCCTTCACCGCTCCAAAGATGCGGCTAGCAGAACTTTTTTTACTGTCCTGCTAGTGCAACGCTCCAGTGTGAAAGCCCTCGGGCTTTCACACTGGAGACAATGGAGTAGCTGTTTGAGGGCGGATTGCAGGCGCTATTTTTAACGCTATAGCGCCTGCAATACGCCTTCAGTGTGAAAGGGGTCTTAGATACACCAAGGCCTCGTACACACGACCGGATCGATCCGCTGAAACTGGTCCGCCGGGTTAACACTAGCCTCCTGCACAGCTGTTTCTGTTTCAACCTACATATGTAATTGACAGGGCAACCATCAGAAATTTTGGGGCCCCTACACAGCTTCAAGCATGGACCCCTGGAGCAGAGAACTGGGGGGGGGGCAGGGGCTGACGAAAATAACAGTGTCATCTTACCTCTTTCTCCTCCTGCCGCAATTTTTCAACCAGACTAACTATGCAACTATGGAACCTTTACTGATTATAAACTGCAGAGGAACTACTGTGGGGTTTTTCATTACTGTTGATACTATTCATTTCTGATGCTGTTTATTGCTAGGTTAATCTTGCTTTAATAGTGCTATGGTTTAAATTCAATATACCTCATTGACCAATATACAAAAACTGGAAAATAGAAATATTAACAGCGCAAAAATTTTTAATTTTTTTTTTCTAAAATGAAAATAAGTATGTCACCATACCCTGCAAGGTAAGACCTATTTTCAATCCTATACATAGCAATGAAAAAGAAGAAAGAAACACAACCAACCAAACGGTTACAATCTAGTCTCAGAGGGGCATGCACATTGCTTGGTCCATAAATAAGGAAAAAGCCCTATGTGGTGCTCCCTGCTCAGTGCTGTAGTCCATACACACAATCCATAAGAATGATGCAGATCTTCAGCAACTTCGGTGTGTCTCTGACTTTTAATTAGCTTGCTGCCGCTCCCTTAGGTAGCCTACTCACCGGACTGCAATGACCAAAGTGCCTGTATACGAAATCCTGGGTGATGTAGCAAGGTTCCCTTTTGGAGTGATCTTTCTGTTACCATCCGGCTGCTCCTCTTAGGTTAGGTGATGAAATCAATCATAACATAGCGTACGTGCAGCAGTGCGGTCATGTAAGGAAAGAGGGGAAGCTCACATAGTGTAATTGCGTTTATTCAGAAATTTAAAATATATAAACAATTCCCCCCTTTTAAAATGTGCTTACAAGAAGTAAAGGAATAACAGGCTTGTCACAATAATGCATCTGCGGCTGTCTCACTGATAACAGTACTTTAAGATATTCCACTCGTCTCTGCTGTGAGTCCCGGGAAGCCGCAGGTGAATCACGTGGTCACGCCCTGACGCGTTTCGTGATTGGTTACACGTCTTCAGAGGACTGTGGTTTAGACTAAACTGTTATGCTATAACCTAGCATTTACATCCGCTTACTGTGAGCAAATGGTTTGTTTTACGTGCTCTTTGATATTTGTGCATTGCTTTTTACTTTTGCTCTGTGACAATATACTTGCAATTACACAATCAAGCAAACTGGGGCTTATTTCCTGATACCCTAACAAAGTTCTGTGTAAGATACGGATACTTGTGATCACACAGGCATTTGCAGCAACCCATTACTCAAAGGGGTTGAAGCTGTTCCTAAAGTCATGACAAAGAACAGAGAACCTTACCTAGTATACTAAGTGGCTCATCCAAGAGTAAGAGCTACACATGCCTAATTTTTTCATTCATTCCACCTTTTATTAAACGTTGCTGAAAAACACAGTCCTTTACAAAGCTTAACAGGATAAGGTTCCTTATTATTAGGTAAAAATTTCTAATATCCAACGGCTGTTTCTCCTTTTTTTCCCAACATTTTACCTACAGTACTTGAAATCCATCCATTATAAAAATGTATAAAAATAATGTGTTACTAAATTATATACATTAATGAAAACATTTGGTTGCTGCAATAGGCTTTTCAATTTCTGTGTTTTCACTCATATGTGTCAAAACATTTCCAGATCAATCCAAATAATGTGACGGCAGCTCTTTGTTCATCAAACAAGTCGCAGATCCACTTGGATTAGTGATCCTGGTATTAATTACAGTTTCTGCATTTATATCACATATCCACTTGATTCACTAATCCCATTGTTAATAATGTTTTTTTCACATGTATTGCAGACTTAACATGATATTGATCCTACTTTCCAGCTCACCAATCTCACATTTTTTTTTCTTACCCTTGTATTAACTACTTGCCGCCCACCCACAGTACAATTACTGCAGGCGAACAGCAGCTCCAGGCTAAGCAACATACAGGTACATCTCGCCTACTTCCTGTTTTTCAGGTGCATTGCAAGCGCCCCACTGATCTATGCTGTGATTTGCCTCAGTACGAGTCTGTCAGCAGGTTACAGCCAATTATATAGGCTGTATACCTGCTGAAAGGTTGTGGCCAATCACAGCACAGACCTTTGTGCATTTGTAAACAGAACACACAACATGTGGTCAGTTTCTTCCTCCCTGAGCTATTTTTGTTCAGGGAGAGAAGGCGGACAGATTTTGTGTGAGTACAAGCAGCACATGTTCACTTGCATACACATTTACAGAATACAGAATACTTTATTAATTCCAAAGGGAAATTGGGAAATTGTTACGACACAGACACACTTAGCAAAGACAACACAAGGTCAGAACAATAAACTGAACAAGATGTAAAAACACAACAAAATTACCAATAACAGCCATTAACACCAAATAACAAAAATAAAAATACACTAGAAATAAAAAATCCATACAATTAAAATACAACATAGAAAAAATAACACAGACTAAAATTGCAGACAGTCAAACTACCAAATAAAAATAATGCGCCACTTTCTCTAACACCACCCCAAATAATAACCAACACAATACCAACATACTGTAAAAACAACACAAAATCCTGATCATAAACCAGAATTAAATCTTCACCTCCAGCCCTCACAGAAAATAATTATTTATCTTGATCACCACAGGCAAAAATGATTTCCTGTGTTGCTCTGTGCTGCATTGTGGTGTAACAACAATCTGTCAACGATGGCACTACGCAGACTGACCAGCATATTGTGTTGTGGAGTGGGTGGGAGTAGTTGTCCAAGATTGAATGTAACTCGAACAACATTCTCCTCTCCAACATTGTTGTAAAAGATTCCAATTCCAGACCGATGTGGAGCAACTAGCAGATGGCACACATGGTGGATAACATCATAGGGGATTATGAGCAGGGACCTGATAGAGAACCAAGAAGCAGAAGATCGGCAAAGTTGTGGAACAGAAGAAACTAGCAATGTCAAGTGTGGTGCATAGAATGGGAGCAATATAGCGGGAGGTGAGTGGGGTCCCGAGAGATAGAGGAGGATCAGCAAACCAGAGTTACTAGTGAGTAGAGGTTCAACTGAGCTGGAGGTTACTAGTGAGCTGGGGATCAGCAGATTTGGGGGTTACTACTGAGTGGGGCATATGTAGTGCTAGAGGTACTACTAAGCAGAGGATCTGCTGAACGAGAGAACTAATATGCTGGAGATCTGCTAAAAGAGGGTACCAATTGGCTGGGAATTTGCTGAGTGGGGGTACTACTGAACTGAGGTTCTACTGGGCCCTTTAAAACAAATAGAGAATAAAAAAACACACACAGGGCATTTGCTAAGCTTCAAAAAAACATAATCGAAGCGCCACAGAGACATCACCTAAACATCACAGAAGCATTAAAAATGCATAAAAAAGGCATGTTGAAGCAATAGGCGCTTTATTGTGTGTTAAAGCCGAAACAAATATAAATTAGCCCTCGCGGCATGTTTACACTTGCTTCAAAATGTGGCTTCAGATACGCTTTTTTTATTTTCAAATAGTTTTTATTGAGGTTTCAAAGTATATCGTTACAAGTACAATACTAAGGTCTTACAATCTGTCATACATGCGGCAACGTACCGATAATAACCAGTTTGCAGTGAGAGATACGCTTTTTTTTTTAAGCACTCTGAATGCCAGACAAAGCCCATGTCACTAAATAAAAGGGTTAGTTACAGTCCTGTTTACATGTAGCTTTTTCTTTGCTTCAAAAATGATACCCCATGTTGCTTTCTAGGTGCTTTAAAGCGTTTCCAAAGCCTCCATAGAAGTCTATGACAAAGCTTGTCTTAAGCACCTGCACCTTTTAAGAGGCTTTAGCTTCACTTTGTTTTGGAAGTATTGTGTTTTCAAATTACTCCACACAAATGTTTTATACCCCAATGTGCTAAGACCCACTTGTTGACTGTGTGTGCCGATTACTTAAGATACACCTCTTTAGTGACTTCAGACCAGGCAGGGACAACTTTTCAATACTTTACTTTACAAAAGTGCAAAAATAGAAGTTTTGCAGTTCAACAGGTAAAACATGATGCTTTCCTAGTTCCCCAACTATAACTACAGGCTGAGTGATGCCCCGGCATACTTGGTGTAATGCAGTCTAGCAATCATAAGTCCTCCAAAGGCATATCTCCAACACTGGTGTCTTTAGGGTGAACCCCATGTTAAAAGTCTCTGTTGCAAGCCACATTGTCATACTCCTATGGGTATCTTCCTCAATCTCAATAGCCTACGGGTCTCACAACCCAAGGCTGCACGGTGCTCATTAGGTTTCTCTCATGTGGATTCACTGAACTGGACCACTGTCCCAAGTTACTGTTTATCCACAGGACAAGTGGTCCAGACCCAGACAGGAACCTGCCAAAAGATCAGGAGAGCAGGCAAACATTAAAGCGACATTCCACCCAAAAATTAAACTTCCGCTTTTTGGATTCCCCCCCTCCGGTGTCACATTTGACACCTTTCAGGGGGCAAGGGGGAGTAGATACGACATTCGTTATTTTGGGTTAATTTGTAACTTCGGATAAATTTGTATTCGTTACTTTCACTAACAACCAAATTTGAAAGGAAATTCCAATACCTATAATTTAATAGTTAGTAATAGTTAGCTTATTATTAGTTAATTATTATTTCAGATTTTCAGGGTTTCCTGATTTTTGTTCTGTTGTTTTCTCAGATTTTGATTCTTATTTTTGGATTTTTGAATTTCCAAACTTTCGGATTTCCAAACTTCCAAAATGTTGAATTTCCACATTTAGAATTTTAGAATTTCCAAATTTAGAATTTTAGAATTTCTGACATTTCGAATTTCCGAAACTTCAAATTTTCCAATTTACAAAAAAAAATTTTTTTCACTTTGTTTGCATCTATATTGCCAGGAGCCGGCAATACATTACATCCGAGAACAAGTTTAAATTGCATTTGTTTCTTTAGAAATGTCATTATTGCTGTGGCATGTTCTATACATCACACAGATGCGCCACTTTACAGGCAGACTAAGGGGACCCCCATGCACACGATTTAAAGGAATATTTAATTCTTATTGTTTCACTTTAAGCATCATTAAAAAGCTACTTTAAAATGATCGTTTTAATAACTTTGATACATGTCCAATAATTTGCATAAAAGCCTTCAATAAGGACTTTTGATTTTGCAAGATCAAGCCCCATTGACTTCAACAATTCCCGCATATGTCGATGTGACAGGCATGTTACCTTCCAATAGCGCGCTTTCCATTTACATGCCCGCCCAACTGAAGTCTTAATTGACTTTAATTGGGCGCTCTTACATGTAGAGCACCCAGTACCTCCCAGGAATCTTAGTAAATCAACCCCTTTGTGTATTATGTATTCTATTCTCATGACAGGTTTACTTTAACATAGTTACATAGTTAGTCAGGTTGAAAAAAGACACAAGTCCATCCAGTTCAACCACAAAAAATAAACAAACAAAATAAAAAAACACAGTACAATCCCATACACCCAACTCCATACCCGCAGTTGATCCAGAGGAAGGCAAAAAACCCCAGCAGAGCATAATCCAATTTGCTACAGCAAGGGAAAAAATTCCTTCCTGATCCCCCGAGAGGCAATCGGATTTACCCTGGATCAACTTTACCTACAAAACGTAGTACTCAGTTATTTTATGTACATTTAGGAAAGTATCCAGGCCTTTCTTAAAGCAATCTACTGACCTGGCCAGAACCACCTTTGGAGGGAGTCTGTTCCACATTTTCACAGCTCTTACTGTGAAAAAACCTTTCCGTATTTGGAGATGAAATCTCTTTTCCTCTAGACGTAAAGAGTGCCCCCTTGTCCTCAGTGTTGACCGTAAAGTGAATAACTCAACACCAAGTCCACTGTATGGACCTCTTATATATTTGTACATGTTGATCATGTCCCCCCTAATTCTCCTCTTCTCAAGAGTGAATAAATTCAGTTCCTCTAATCTTTCCTCATAGCTGAGCTCCTCCATGCCTCTTATCAGTTTGGTTGCCCTTCTCTGCACTTTCTCCAGTTCTCCGATATCCTTTTTGTGAACTGGTGCCCAAAACTGAACTGCATATTCCAGATGAGGTCTTACTAATGACGGTAGCATTCTCACATTTAACTGGTATAGGTTTATTAGTTTTCAATCTTCTTGATGTAAAATGCTGACATTATGTTATGGTGCACATGGAATGTTGTGTCTGTATGAACATTTTATAAACTGCTATAGATGACTGTGGACAGCTGTATCTACAACATCACTGTGATGCTGTCAGTGGTGAAAAGATTGAATTGGAAACCAGAAGAATTAATGAAGGGCATTTTTTTACTCTTCCAATAGATGAATGCAGAATCCCATTTGCTTGGTTTTATAAATTGTGTGAGTCTCCGCAGATTAGGCAGATCTAAATGAAAAAATTCTGGAAAAGCAAAAAAGCGATGATTCCCCGGTGTTTCCGACTCAATCATCCATACTGGTAATGAACAAAATGAAACTTTCAGATAAAAACATTTGTTGCTTTCGCACCATGTACAGACAGCATGGCTCATGACAAGTAATAAATTAAGTTATTAAATTTATGATTTCAATATCCTGTTTTTATTTGAACATTTGTCATAGGAGTGGAGTTATACTGTAAATTCTTAACGTGAACCTGGGCTTTGTGTATTTAATGCAAAGAATTGGTTAACTTTAGAAGCTCCCTGCATGCCTTAAAGCCCGAAGTGGGGCAGGTACAATCTGGTGCCAACACCTAGCCAATTACAAGCCCTCTTACACTACAGCCAGAGCTGTTTATTTATTTTTTTATTTTTTTACTATAGCTGGGGAACAATTAAAAATGAAAACCTATTGCCAGGGCTTATCCTCCCTTTATACTAGGCCTCCAATAGCAAAGAAAAGAAGCCCAGTGTGTGTTCTAAGTAAAAAAATCAAAATGGTGTCACGCTACTGCATGCGCAAATAAAATAAGATATTATCCCAAATAAATCAGTCTCTCTTTGTCTCATTTCATATATCCACGCTGTCATGGTCTTGCAAACGCATGCTTAACTACTTGCCGACCAGCCGCCGTCCTTTTACGGCGGCAGGTCGGCTCCCCTGCGCGAGAGCCCGTAGCTATACATTGGCTCTCGCGCAGGCCACTAGGGGTGCGTGCGCTCGCCCCCGACTCCCATGCGCGTGACCGGCGGGCGCGATCGCTGCCAGGCACACGGGATTGCTCGTTAACACACAGCTCCCGGTCCTGTCAGGGGGAGAAATGCTGATCTTCTGTTCATACCAGGGGTCAAGTCCTAGGGAAAAAAGTGTGGGAACTCCCACCCAAGATCCACTCCCCCACCAAAATAAAAAAATTATACGCTCATATGCATAATTACTAAATCGCAAGTTCTTTGTAAATCCTGCGATAACTCGCGGCAGACCTCCGCAATGTCTCCTGGGAACAATGACAGACCTCCGCAATGTCTCCTGGGAACAATGACAATAGCTAACAGTAGACATTGTGGCATCGAGGAAGTGACGGAATACCCGCACACTAGTGAAGCCTTCCTTACCATTTTCTCAAGTCTAATGATTGCTTATTAAAGTGATTTTTTTTTTGAGGACTGCAAAAAGATGAGTTTTAAAAAGATGAATTATTCAATTTTGTGCAACTTAGCATTTCAGTACATACTGATAAAGGAAGTTAAAAATGACAATATCCAGCAGCCTGCATATAATGAATCCTTAGGGGAATCTAGGTGCAGGTTAGGAGTAAAGCACTAATGCCATAATGTATGACATGTGAAGCAAATTAAATTGTGTTTGTCTTCGAAGGCAGCATTGATATGTTTGGTGTGGGCTCACTAGGTGGCGTAATAAATTGCTTTTCCCTTCTAATTTAAGATATGCTTAATAGTTGTTCACTTTTAGACACAAAAAAATACAACTGCAAAGAAGATGGACTAATAGCAAGCAACGTGCAATCTACAGTATGTCCTCCTTGGAACATTTCAGAAGAAAGCTACAGCAATGTTTAATGAAGAACAACATACTGACATTACCAAGGTAGCACATGTCAGCTCATAATAAATCTCTGTGGGTAGAATTGGGAAACAATCAACTCTGTTTTTTTTTATAGATACTGTATATTGTAAGGTAGGGCAGCAAAATATTCAGCTCTGCTAAAAATTCTTCTTCATATATCATATCTCTTCATATAATCCCTTTAAATTCACAAGAATAATGATCTTTATTTTCAGCCACCTGACTGTAATTTTCAAATCTTATTATACTCAGCTGCTTTTCCTTTGCATCTCTTTGCATTTAGTAAAGGAAGGAAGAAGTTGCTGGAAGATTTTGCTCAGTCAGATGCTGTTATTGTAGGTCTGATTGTGGATCGGGAAGCAATAAAACTTTAAGGGCCGGTTCACACTAGAATCGCACAGGAATACGGTCTGGTTTCCTGCGTGTTTCTGGCACTTTGGGGTGTACACAGTGCTGTGTTTTGGCCTAGGCCAAAAAGGCCTAGGCTTAGAGCCGGTTCACACTGGGGCGGCACGACATCGGGGGCGACTCGGCAAGGTGTCCTGAAGACGACTTCAGAGACGACTTGCAAAATGACTTCTGTATAGAAGTCAATGCAAGTCACCCCGAGTCGCCACCGAAGTCGTACAGGAACCTTTTTCTAAGTCGGAGCGACTTGCGTCGCTCCTATTAGAACGGTTCTATTGAATAGAATGGGACGTGACTTATCAGGTGGCTGAGTCGCCTGACGAGTCGCCCCAGTGTGAACCGGCTCTAAGGATGGCACTTTGTGGGGGGTGGGAAAAGAAGCCGCCCCCCACATGAGAGAAAGCCCCCCCCCGACCCGTCTTCCTGATTCCCGCCTCCCGCACACATGCAGCCCACGGCGTTCGGCTTGCTGTAGCGGTGCCGACACTTGCAAGTATGGGCGTGCTTGGCCGAGGGGAGTGGTCGACTCACGCCCCCATAAGCGGCAGGTGACTGACTGAATGCTTCTATTCAAATCAATGTGCTCCTATAGGGAACCATTCGTTTTAAATAGAGGCAGAGAAATGCCAGACGAGGCTTAATGCTGTGTACACAGTGTTAAGCCTCGTTAAATTGCATTTAACACCTTTTACTGGTGTCTGGCATTTTTACAGCTCTAGCACTGTAGCTTCAGAACGCTCTGGTCCTGGGAAACGCCAATTCCTGTTACAGCTCAAAAATGCCATAGTGTGTGAGGCCATTGAATAACATGGAGTGGCGTTTTTAGGCTGCAAAAAAAAAAGCATGTTTTTTAAAATGCCCGTGTACATGAGGCCTTAGCAGCTAGAATGTCTATTATGAAGCCTCGTACACACGACCGAGAAACTCGACGGCGAAACACATCGTTTTGCTCGTCGAGTTCCTTGATAGGCTGTCGAGGATCTCAGCGAGCCAAATTTCCCCATTCCCGTCGAGGAAAAAGAAGACATGCTCTCTTTTTGGCTCGACGAGATCCTCGACAGTTTCCTTGTCGAAAAGTGTACACACCACCGGTTTCCTCGGCAAAAAAAAAATACCAGCAAGTTTCTTGCTGGTTTTTGCCAAGAAACTCGGTCATGTGTACAAGGCCTCAGAGAACCCGCACCACCTAAATTACAAGGTGTGATCAATATGACTCAATTACATCATATCTATGAACTCCCAATAACAGCAGATAGACGCTCGTTGGTACGGGAATAAAAAACATGGTCCGCATGGTCTGACTGGTACAACAACTTTTCTGTGCAGAGCTGTACCAGATTTTGCAATCTCCAGTTTTATTAAATTGACCCCACTGAGACAGATTTTTTAAAGCAGAGGATCATCTTTACTCAACAAAATTGTGTTAATATTCTTTTGAATTATCCAATCATGTAAAAAGCAAATTCCTGTACACTCTTAATACCCATCAATGTGTTGATGCTTTGCACATGACTGTATAATCAAAGCGAACATTAAGCCCCCCCGTTCACACCAGTGCAGCTTTGAAATCAAGCTCCTTAAGCGCATTTTAAAGCCGCACATTAGTACAATTTGCACTGCTGTTTTCATTGCAGCTTGCAACTTTATTTAATAGTAGTCTTTGCAAGTAGCAGTAAAATCAATAAAATATAG
This sequence comes from Rana temporaria, assembly GCF_905171775.1. Taxonomy (NCBI): domain Eukaryota; kingdom Metazoa; phylum Chordata; class Amphibia; order Anura; family Ranidae; genus Rana; species Rana temporaria. The sequence goes on along the minus strand of NC_053499.1, from coordinate 33,679,116 downwards.
TGCAGGAAACTTTTTCATAATCGCTGCAACATGAGTCGCGGCGATATGAACGGTTCCATTGAATTAGCCTATGAATATAGTTTTAAAATGTTGCTGTAATCTTTCCCTTAGGGCCGATTCGCACTATTATGTTACACCCTTAAGTAGATACAATCAGGGCCGGCGCTAGCGCAAGGCAACATTGGCACTTGCCTTACGGCGCCAGCGCCGGTCCTGGGAAAATTGACCGAGTTTTTTTTTCCACCGCCGCCGCCGTAGAGAGTGTCTGTGTATGATAATCCACGTTATGGCATTCAGCCATGGGAAGTGCCATCGGTGCTATGGGGGGTGCCAAAAAAAAAGCTCCCTGCTGCCTGCTCTTAAAAAGATTCCCACCCTTCCTCCTAAAGCTGCGGCTGCCTCCCGCAAGCCCCGGCGGCGGCATGGCACTGCTTCACCTGCAAAAAAAATGAGCTCAGCTGTCAGCATGGGGGAGCCGAGTGTGACAGGCGTCCCCATGCTTGGTGCAAAGTGTGACCGGCCAGAGCAGCGTCATTTGGCTAACTAGGTAGCGTAGGCGGAGCCTAAAGCTCAGCCTACCCTCCTCTGCGCGCCTTCATCTCGTCCCTGAGCGGGTCGGTGAGTGACGTGACGTCACCCATCACGTGAGGAGTGGAGGACTGAGCCTGGACAGAGAGACTTTGCAATTAGGGAACCGGGAACCCCAAAGCCAGGCCCAGGCAGCAGCACACTGCAGCAACAGGTGAGGCCAGCCCAGGTACCGTGTATGATACCAGGTACCATGTGTGTCAGGGACAGCTGCCACCTATTCCAGCAGAAAAACACAGAGGTGAAAGCTTAAGTGATTCACTAGGAAAGTAGATCTATTCAATTTTTTTCTTCCTGGAAATGTTTAAGCTGATGTTGCTTAGTGAGTTATTGAGCAAATATTTAATTTCACATAGGCATTGATTCTGCTTTTTATCATGTGTATGTTGCATTGTATCATCATGATGTATGCCAGGTTCCAACTGCAAGACAGTGCCAAGCAGCCAAATGTATAGTGCTTGCTCAACATGGATTAAATAAATTAGAATTCTGCATAGCCATAGATGTCATAAATAAAGTGATTTGTGCAAGTAGTACCTGCTGTTGCACAAATCACTTTATTTATATCTATGGCTATGCATAATTCTAATTTATTCAATCCATATTGAGCAAGTACTATATTTGATTGGCTGCTTGCATCTGTTTGGTCATGTGCCTGGCACATGGCTTAGGCTACTTTCACACTGGGGCGTTGCGCCATCGGCAGTAAAGCACCGCTATTTTAGCAGCACTTTACTGTTGTTTTTGCGGCTAGCGGGGCGCCTTAAAGACTTTTTTTCTGCCAGCACACTCTTAGAGGCCCAAAAAGGGTTAAAACCGTCCGCAAAGCGCCGCTGCAGCGCCGCTTTGTTGGCGGTTCAGTGGCGCTGCCAATTGATTTCAATAGACAGGGCGCTTTAGAAGCAGTGTGTACACCGTTCCTACAGCGCCTCAAAGATGCAGCTACTAGGACTTTTTTGAGCGTCCTGCCAGCGCACTGCTCCAGTGTGAAAGCTCTCGGGCTTTCGCATTGGAGTGAGAAGAGAGGCTCTTTCAGGGCACTTTGCAGGCGCTATTTTGTAGCGCTGCAGCACCTGCAAAGCTCCTCAGTGTGAAAGTAGCCTAAGACCCCTTTCACACTGAGGCACTTTGCAGGCGTTATAACGCATGCGCGTGCGTGCCGGGGGGGAAGGGGGGGCGGCAAAATGCACCTTGCCTGAGTTGGCAAAAATCCTTGCACCGGCCCTGGATGCAATGGTAAATCACAGACGCCGAGACTTCGCTATCTCCTATGGACACAAATCTTGTAACAGTCACTAACGGTATTGTACTTAAAGGAGTTGTAAAGAATTCATTTTTTTCACCTTAATGCAATCTATGCATTAAGGTAAAAAAACATTGGATGCTGACGCCCCCCCCCCTCCGAGCCCCCGTTATACTTACCTGATCCTTCAAAAGTCCCGCACGGTCCCGAGATCCTCTTCGCCGCTCAGCCTGGCCACTGATTGGCTAGAGCGGATGGATTGAGAGCAGCGCAGCCATTGGCTAGCGCTGCTGTCAATCACATCCAGTGACGCAGCGTGCCGAGGGGCGGGGCTGAGTGATACAGTGAGCCGCTATGGCTGCTCGCTGTATCACGGGAGCGCGCCCGCAATTACTCATCACCATGCAAGCTCTCGCATGACTGTGGTCAGTAATTGCGGAGAGGACAGAGAAAGCCGCCAAGGGACCCCAGAAGACGTGGATCGGGGCCACTCTGTGGAAAACGAACTGCACAGTGGAGATAAGTATCACCTGTTTGTTTTTTTAAAGCAAAAAAAAATTCCTTTACTAACCCTTTAACTATTGGTAACACAGACTAGTTCTCCTCGCACTCTACAGTCTCCCACTGAAAGTCTTCACTCACGGAGCTCCTAGTCTTTCAATAGACTCTCAGGCCCAAGCACCGCAGGATCCCCTGAGCTCTTTCACTTCCATGACTTTGGCACTCACAGATACTCTTCAAGCGCCACCCTTGCTGACCTGCTAGGTTCTTGGCTTGGTAGTCACTGATGTTCCTTAGGCATCACCTTTGCTGTCCTGCTGGGTCCCTGGCTTGACACTTTCTAAAGTTTTCCCATTTCTTCACAGTCCTCGGCTGATGAGAAAACTGCTGTGGTACTGGCTTCAGCTTACTCACAGTGGTCTCTGGTAACAAGGTGAATGGCCCCTTAGTGGCAACAGCTTCCCCTCTACCTCTGACCACAACTGGTTCCCCGTCAAGCTGAACCTTTACTCTCGGTTGGACTCCAATCCTGCAGTCCCAACCCTGTGCTGCTTCTCCTGCTTCTGGATAGGCCCTCAGACAGCCTAGCAGCCAGATGGTAGCTTAACACACATCCACCCAGACAGCCGTCCAGGTGGCACAGAACCCTGATGACCTGACTCCACCCAAATAAATAGGCTCTCCCAGCAGGCCAAGGGGCTCTGTCCATTGGCTGAGACACCCAATCCATTCATAATCTGACCTTGCTAAGCCCTTGTCTAATCTAATGTCACCAGCATAACGCCACCTAGAGACAGGAGAGAGAGAAGGTGCAGCAAGTCCGGAACTAAAGAGGAATCCGTGGATCTACTAACAATTAACCAGGACAACTACTGCCTAGCAAACTAAATTTACTAGTAACCCTGCCTAAACACCAGCTGCATCAGATTCCAATGTAATGTGCTGCATATGAAGAAATGAAAAATCATAATGTCACTACGTATTATTAATGCACAACATAAATGGCCACTATTCTATTCATAAATGTATTAGAAAACATGGGACAGATAAGTCTATGCCAATGTCCTCATCTATTTTTATATGCAAGTTTATTGTTTAATTATCTTTGCCTATTAAATAAAGTAAAAGGAGCTTTTTAAAATAACAATCACAATACAATTCAAAATTTCACAAAATACAATAAAATAGAACAATTCTTGAAATTCATTACTGAGGCATGGATAATTATGTTCTCTATGTTTCCATGTATTCATCATCATTTATTGTTATCTTTTTCAAAGGCAGGTGAATTCAAAGCATAATTTTTAATTTACTTGCATAATGAAGGATTACTAAAATAGCTCAGTTGATTTTTTTTTAAAAGGGTATATTTATCTTTTCACAAAAAAAAAAGTAAAAAAATAACTAACTCCAAATGTCTTGGCCACCGCTCTGGACCCTGCTGCACATAGCAGCCATGATGCCCGGTGCTGCAATTGTAGAAGTCTGTACATCACAATGCACAACAACAGAATGAGTATCTATCCTAATGTTCGCAATGGCAGGCGCTTATTGATCAGTGCAGCTACATAACATGACATAATTAACTAAGCTGACCAGTGAGTACTTTCCATTGCAAGCATTTTGATGGATACTCACTCTGGTGTATTTGTGGCATACTGTGTACAGGCCACAACACTGGCAGCACTGGGCACCATGGCCTCTATGTGAAACAGGTCCAGTGGGGTGGCCAGGATATTTCGAGCTAGTTCACCTTTTAATTTTTCATGAAAAGTTGAATTTGCCCTTCTGCTTTCAGGCGAATATTTGGCATTGTGTCCCCCTTCACCTTCCAACTTTCAGAGTAGATCCTGGGCTAAACTCCTGCAGGAATAATCACAAGTCCTTACTGGATCTTCAAAGCACAGACTCGGTAATCTCTTCTTTACTGCAATAATGCCAGTGCACCTGGCTGCCCTGAACTTTTCCCTGAGCAGGGATGAAGGTGAGGCCCCGTACACACGACCGAGTTTCTCGGCAGAATTCAGCCAGAAACTCGGTCGGAGCTGTATTCTGCCGAGAAACCCAGCCGTGTGTACACTTTCCGAGGAAACCGACGAGAATCTCGTTGTGCCAAATAGAGAACATGTTCTCTATTTCCTCGTTACTCAATGAGGAAATTTGGCTCGCCGAGATCCTCGGCGGCTTCACAAGAAACTCAACGAGCAAAACGATGTGTTTTGCTCGTCGAGTTTCTCAGCCGTGTGTACGGGGCCTCAGTTGTACGTGTCCCTTCTGAAGGCAAGCTAGACGTTGCACCCAGCTTCTTTCTCTTTCTGTGGCTTTGGGAGGTGAATAGATAGAAGTTATTGACTTAGTACCTTTAAATCGTGCAGCATGGTAGTGATTCTGTCCAGGCCTCCTACTGTACAGGTCCCACTTGATTTGTCAGGGAGACTAAATGGGGTGAGGGTCCCTTTCTGCTTTCCTTTTCTCTCTCTCTTTCTTTCCACACATGGCCAGGTTCCACAATATTTAAGACTCATCCCCCCACCCCCGCCTCTGGGCTGTCCTTGCCCAGGGATTGGCAGAGATCCCTTGAATATTCAGGCTCTCATCTCTATACCCCCATACACTTGGTTCTTTAATTTTTGAAAAGCTTCCAGAAGCTAGGGGGGTACTTGAGACTCAGCCTGGAGAGCCTGCCCATTAGACTACAGTGAAATTCACTTGACCCCAAATGAACAGACTTCACAGACTAAAATGAAGTCCGACTAAATATGCCTGACCATTCCAACTATGTACACTAGGGGGCGCTACGCATATAATCACTGGGCTCAACAGAAGAGTGTTGAATGACAGCACAGGAGAGGAGGTGAGTAAAGCTGCTGGAGCTACTATTTTAACATTTGCTGTGGAATGCATGTCTTTGGGGTTTGCCCATACTGAAATTGGGCTTTAAAACAGATTTCCAGTTTTTAATGAAGTTTAAATTGTTAATTTTGATGAAGGTGGCCCAAACAAACTATCAGCTTCACTACTAGTGCTCACTGTGTGTGCTGTATGAACTGTATGTATCCTCAGCTTCCTGCTACTGGAACTAAATTGAGTCGGGCTGAGCATTGCTTAGAAAGTCACAGGGAACTTTGTATTCTATGAACAACTACAAAGCTTGTAATGTCTGAGTCGGAGATTGTGACATCATCTACCCACTTCAGCAAATCAGAGGAAGCTATGTATTCATTCAAACATGTACAAAGCTCCCTATGAATAAATCAGCAGCACTCAGTCCGGGAGTAGGACGTGAAGTTTCCAATCCCATTACCGGAGCACATCGCTGTATACTGTTTGTAGTTGAGGCTGTTCTGTTTCAACTACAAGGCCATAAACTTTTTAGCTAAATAGCTTCCTTTACCTTACTGCAGTCCTGGTTTCATGTCCTCATTGTTCGTTTTTGCTCTGATGTTGCTGTAATCCTTCTCTGTTCTGGACACTTCCTGGTTGTCTGTTTCCTGATGACCACAGTACTGTGAGATTCTAGTTTCATTTTCCAAACCTTCACTGCTCTATGGCTCTGTCTAGCACAGAGGCAGGATAACGTGCAAAAACGAAACTAGATGCAAAAACGAAACTAGAGGTACATTTATATGATTGATTTTTATCTATTTTTAATCAATTTTAAAAGGAATCAGTTAACTATTATGTCTCCATACCCTGTAAACAGTCATTTCAGCATAAAAAATGTTTTTCCTTTACAACTCCTTTAACTTAATTAATAACTTACTGATAAAGAGACAGACAAGAATCCTTTTGAATGTTCCGTTTAATGATGGATATTCATAGATAGAAAAACGTTACAGTTGTAAGCCACATGGAAATATGTTACAGCATGGATGAGATACTGAGAAAATGATAGAGACACAGGAAGTGGAGGGGAATATAAGGAACTACGGTGAGAGAGTGAGTTCAGTTGGACAGAAGGGAACAGAGCTTAAAGACACAGAGCAATAATAAATCACATAGTGTAACACAACAGAGACTACATACGATGGGGCACTATTCCTTCCACTGACACCAACAACGGGCCACAATTTCTCCCACTGATATAAATGATAGAACACTATTCCACTGGCTGACACCAAAGATGGGGCATTGTTCCTCCCACTGATACTATTGATGGGGCACTATTCCTCCCATTGACACCAAATATGGGGCACTATTCCTCCTTTTGACACCAAAGAGGGGGCACTATTCATTTCACTGAAACCAACAATGGGGAACTTTTCCTCCCTCTGGCACCAATGATGGGGCACTATTCCTCCCACCAATACTAACGATGGTGCACTATTCCTCCTCCTACTGACCACAATAGGTCTGCTATTTTTTTTTTTTACTCCCACTGACCACCAAGCCCGAGGCATTGTTTATTCGCAGTGATGCTGAGGCATTTAAGTCCGGCCCCCTAGAGTCTGAAGGACCGTAAACTAGCCCTTTGTTTATAAAAATTGAAGACCATGGCTCTATAATTGTAGGACATTGGGGTTGACTTGCGGACTTACAGAGCCAATGATTCACACAGGCAGGTGCAATAGAAGGTCTTGGAGTAATGCAGTAATAGTGCACAACAAACCCGATGGGAAGGCTTCCCAGCTCACACTTTCCAGCCATGTGAAAGAGTCAAAATCCAGCTAGACTAGCAGCATGTGTTGAGACAGGGACAGAATGTGGCCTGGCCATCTAGTACCCAGTCAGGAAGGTGTCCAGAAGAGATGCAACCCTATGCTTTCTCTCCTCATCAGGAACACCTCTTTAACTCTAGTACTGTCCCTAATAGACAGGGTACCTTTCCCTACTATGCTAACTCGCAAAATGTGCACCAAACCTGGGAGCCAGGGCTTTAATTAGGCTCTGCCTGACCCAATAGGGCTGCACGTGGGGCGGCAGCATCTAACTGGACTGATTCCCCAGTGGCCCAGGAACCCATAGAGCAGGGATCCTCAAACTAAGGCCCTCCAGCTGTTGTAGAACCACACATCCCATGAGGCATTGTAACACACTAACATTCACAGACATGACTAGGCATGATGGGAATTGTAGTTCCTGAACAACTGGAGGGTCATAGTTTGAAGACCCCTGTCATAGAGGGACCATGTTCCTCCTGACTTCCTCTCCAGCTGCAGTGCTGCTGCGGAACAGCACCACCTGCAGGGGAGAAAATAGACTGCACCTTCCTGGCTGGTAAGCTGAGCTGGGAATTTTCCTTTGTTTTTGTTTGACAAGCGACACCCTTCCATGTATTTGCAAATGTCTGCAAACTAAACCCCTGTCTTTAACATGAACTGTTAAACAGGACAATTCAGTTAGTTGCAGGTTGGCTGGTAAGTTAAGATGGGAATTTTTCTTTGTTTTTGTTTGACATGCATCACCTTTCCATATGCTCCTTGGTGTTAAGGCCAGTTAAAGATTAGTGCAGTTGCTGCTTGTTTGTACTGTTTTTATTTGGTGAGGGGGCGCACTGCACACCTTCGCTAGCTGCCATTGTGCTATGTGCTTGGTGTCCAGTGTGCCCCTGTGCCTTTAACCAGTGGTTGGCTCCCTCAAGGCATACCTGCCCTCAATCTATCCATTATTATATATGTTTTCCTACTATGGAGGCTCTCGAAATTTATAGAGTTAGGACTGCAGATAATATTGGGGTGCCGTGACATGGCCTCTGCAGTCTACACATGTATTTGCAAATGTGTGCAAACTAAACACCTGTTTTTTAACACAAACTGTTAGACACCTCAATTTGGTTTGTTGCAGTCTGGCTGGTAAGTTGAGCTGGGAATTCGTATTTGTTTTTGTTTTTTTACATGCCTCGCCCTTCCATGTGCTCCTTGCTATTAAGGCCAGTTATAGGTTGGGGCAGCTGCCCTTTGTTTAGACTGCACCTTCCTACAGACTTATTAACCACTTCAGCCCCAGAAGTATTTGCCCCCCCTCCTGACCAGACCATTTTTTGTGATACGGCACTGCTTCACTTTAACTGACAATTGCGTGGTCGTGCGTCGTTGTACCCAAACAAAATTTATGTTATGGGCTCCGGGGACACGCCTGCTACAAAGTACAGCTAAGACAGCTCACGCAGCTTTGCCAATCTTCCGCAAGTGCTGTGGCTGGTTGGGAAGGGGTTAAAGGAAGAGGAGTTGCATCTTGCAGGGAAATTTTTTCGCAGCACTTAGCAATTTCATATTTCATTATCCAATCATATTTACACAAATTTTTATTTTTTTTCCTTGCATGTGATTGGGTATTCTTTGCAAAGTGAAATTTCTCCACATTCACTCAGCTCTAAGGAAAAATTTCCATGCAAAGTGAATATCCTTTTTGCCTTTAATAAAACATCCCTCTTTTCTCCACTGTTTCCAAATATGATACTGTGTAAAAATCCATATCTTTACCAAAAGAGTGCAAAAATTTGTTATATTGTGTGTCTGTCTAGTAAGACAAAATAATAGATGTTATACACAGAAAAGCCAGAAGAAGGCAGAAGATACACACGTTTCCTGACGATTTAAATCAAACATGCATGATAGATGGTTGGAACGTAATTCTTTAAAATGCTCCTTTACCGTCAACGCTGAAGCAGACATTTTGTGTTTAGGATATCTCTTACATTAAACTCTTCTGATAATTGTTTCTCAGCTATAAATAAAGTGTAGTTAGAGATGTTCAGACACGAGCCTTTGACTGCTGGGAACCATATGGTGAAAACAGACAATTTAGTTTTATGACGGCTAAAAAATAAGAAACACTGTAAGTAAATTTTGAGCAGACTGTAATAGAATGCCAAGCTTTATTTATTACAGTGAACTGGGTGCCATACTTAACAGATCCTATCATTTATTTATTAAGCTTCCCCATATTTAACTTGATTTAGAGCTCACTGCCAACTCCTTGACAAATGCTATGTTTTAATGTAGGAAACTAAAATAATCAGTTTTTGGTGTGTGTGGCCTGGCAAGATCGCTGCAGTGCCGATGCGCCTATCTCAGCACATTGCGCTTTTCATTTTTATTTTTTTTATTAACTTTATTGAAATTTTACACCAACATTTCAATAAAGTGGTTGTAAACCCTTCCATAGACCCAGTGAAGTGACTGGCCTTAGGTAATACACAGTAATGAAATAAATCCTCCTACATAAGTTGTATGGCCCGGATTTACAAAGCACTTACGCCAACGTAGAACAAGATACGCCAAAGTAAGTGCAAATGTGCGCCGTCGTATCTGTGCGCCGGACCCACAAACTAAGATGCGCCTAAAAATAGGCTTCATCCCACCGACGTAACTTGCCTACGCCGGCGTAGCATGGGCGCATATTTAGACTGGACGCATGTGGCGCTCCCATTGATTTGCAATTCAAATATGCAAATGAGAGAAATACGGCGATTCGCGAACGTACGTGCGCCCGACGCAGGCTACGCGATGTGCGCGTAAGTTGAACGTCCGGCGTAAAGTTAAGCCCCATAAAGGAGGTGTAACCCAGCAGCAGACATGCAAAGGTCTGCACCAGGGAACTCAAGCCGGCGTATTTTACGTTGTTTACGTTGGACGTGTGTCTGGCTGGGCGTAGGTTACGTTCACACCGTAGCAGTGATCCGGCGTAGTTTAGGCAGTTGTTTCGACGTGGTTGTGAGCATGCGCAGAGGGATGCATCCACGTCACGGCGCATGCGCAGTTCGTTAAAAATACTTGTCTGGCGCTCGGACCATCATTTGCATGGGGTCACGCCTCATTTGCATGGGTTTGCATGGGTCAAGCCCACTTTCACCTACGCTGGCATGCTCTTTTGAAACCTACGCCACACGACGCAGCGTGGGGAGCACTGGTTCCTGAATTCCATGCTTGCCTCTCTGCGCTGCGTCGGCGTGGCGTACATTGGTTTGCGCTACGGCGGCGTAATGTGCGCCCGCTCTCCGTGAATCTGGGCCACAGTGATTATCTATAGCTCTCTACATCTGTTTAAAGTCCAGAATTTCTAAGACCGGTTTCAAACTAGGGTGCTTTTCAGACATTTTAGCGCTAAAAATAGTGCCTGTAAAGCACCTGAAAAGCACCTCTCAAGCCACCCCAGTGGGAAAGTCCGAGTACTTTCACACTGGGGCGGTGTGCTTGCAGGATGGGAAAAAAAGCCCTGCAAGCAGCATCTTTGGGGCGGTGTGTATAGACCGCTTCCAAAAACGCCCTACCCATTGAAATGAATGGGTAGCGCTGCCGAAGCTCCTGCAAAGCTTTTTTGAAACTCTTATACCCTGTACACATGACCGGTTCGTCTGATGAAAACGGACCAATGGATTTTTTCATCAGATATCCGATGAAGCTGACTTTCATCAGTCTTGCCTACACACCATCAGTTAAAAATCTGATCGTGTCCAACGTGGTGACGTAAAACACGACGTGCTGAGAAAAATTAAGTTCAATGCTTCTGCGCATGCGTTGACTTGATTCTGAGCATGCATGGATTTTTGACCGATGGATTTCCCCACAGACAATCGTTTTTTTTCTATCATTTTTTTAACCATACGAAAATTTTTAAATAGGTTCTATTTTTTTTCACCGATGGGGAAAAAAACTGATGGGGCCCACACATGATCGGTTCGTCCAATGAAAATGGTCTATCGGTCCGTTTTCATCAGACGAACCGATCGTGTGTACAGGGCACTAGCTTTATAAATTCTGAACTTTGAATGGATAAAGAGAAGACACGGCTGCAGATAAACTGGTACATTGTATGTAGAGATGTGGGGAAGAGACTCTTGTCTCCAACAACATGGGGATAAGGTGCTTTGGGGTGGGGGGTGCTGAATGCTCAGATAAGGGTCTGGTATGGATTTTGAGGGACCCCACACGATTTTTTTTTTACATTTTGTGGGTGTTCGGCCCATCTGTATTTATGGTAATTAGATACAGTTCATTAACTTTAGATCAACAGTTTTTGAAATACTCAGACCAGCTAGCAACGTTAAAAGTCACTTAAAGCATTTGTTAAAAAAATAAAATAATAATAATGATCCTGTTCCCTTAAAGTTCTTGTGCTGTGTCATTTGGACCCCATATCACCTGAAATAGCTGGTTGATCCTGCCTGGCTATGCCCTCCCCTCTGCAAACTGACCACGATAATCGTGGCTGCTGTGCCCTGACCCCGCCGTCAGTTTGTGTGATTACGTCATCCGCAGCCTGCTATCTGTCTCCTGTGTCCTTCTCCCCCTCCCCTCTCTGCCTGTCTCTGCTTGTACCCCCCCATCCTGCTGCTCTCTTATCTGTTAATAAATCCGCCCATCCTCTCTGTACAATTATAATAATTGTCCATGTGCCTGTGTTCTGTAAAGAAATCTGCCCAATTGTACGCTGGCGCTCAGCTGATTGTCGGCCCTCTCTCTCCTCTCTCCCCCTCCTCCCCGGCTGACATCAGTGGGAGGACTCGGCCCCGCCCTCTGCAGCTATGAGCCGAAGCAAGAGCTGACGGTCAGCTGAGCGCCGGAAGTGGAGCCCATATAGGTGAAATGAGGCAGATTTCTTACAGAACACAGGCGCAGGGACAATTATTATAATGGTACCGAGAGAATGGGAGCATTTAATAGAAGTGGTTTAAAGTGGAGGTTCACCCGGAAATAACATTTTTTACCCTTAGATTCCTGCTCATTTTGTCTAGGGGAATCGGCTAGTTGTTTTAAAATTGAAGCTGTACTTACCGTTGTAGAGAGCGATCTTCTCCGCCGCTTCGGGGTATGGGCTGCGGGACTGGGCGTTCCTATTTTGATTGACAGTCTTCCGACAGGCTTCCGACGGTCGCATCCATCACGTCCCGATTTTCCGAAAGTAGCCGAACGTCGGTGCGCAGGCGCAGTATAGAGCCGCACCGACGTTCGGCTTCTTTCGGCTACTCGTGACACGATGGAAGCGACCGTCGGAAGCCTGTCGGAAGTCAATCAAAATAGGAACGCCCACTCCCGAAGACCATACCCGGAAGCGGCGGAGAAGATCGCTCTCTACAACGGTAAGTACAGCTTCGATTTTAAAACAACTAGCTGATTCCCCTAGACAAAATGAGCATCAATCTAAGGGTAAAAAAAAAATTATGGGTGAACTCCCGCTTTAACAACCACTTTAAATCCTCTTTCTTCCCCATTTCTGATGCTCAGTTTGAACTTCAGCTGCCATGTGAATGGCTGATTAGCAATTTAGGTTACCAAGAAATTGAACAGGTGTACCTAATAAAGTGTCCCATGAGTGTATATGCCACTGATACCCCAGCATAACAGCTTTAGGGAGTTATTCCCAAATACCTCCTGCAGATGGCGCTGTCATTCCTATACCAAATACTCCAATATACATCAGAGCGCACACAAATGGCAAGCATTCGTTCTTGTACAAACACATTTTTGAAGATTTATTCTTTACTACCTGACTATTAATGTATTTGGATTTAATTATCATCTACAAATATTCAGTTCAGAGTCCTTATTTGGCACTAGCCTAACATTAAATGTTTAAAAGACACTTGGCCCCCTGAGCAATGGAATACTTTAATACATCCAACATGCTGTCATCAAATAAGGAATTACAGTGTCTCAAAGGATCCCACCTCTCATTTGTACTCATTAAATGAGCCATTTGGCCTGGATCACTTACTCTCAGGGCTGCCATAATCAATACAAACTATAATGGCTGCAATGAGGCCTCTACACACATCGTAGCATGAGCACTGTGTGTATTTGCAAACAATTCCAAGAAGGAAAATGGAACAGAATTTTTTTTTTTTTTTAAATCTCGAAAAATGTGTCTGTCTCTATACAGGCTCCCAATAAGCTAAGGCACAGGAAAGGCCATACAATGAGAACACTATACATTGATCTATCTCTACTATCTCACACTAAAAGTACCACCATAACTGTCAACCAGTGTTCATTTTGACGTCAAATTTTAATTTAGTTTTAGTTATAGTCTTTTGACTAAAATGCCATTTTAGTTTTAGTCGTATTTAAGTCATCTGAACTGTTTTTGTTTAAGTTGTATTTGAGTCATCTGAATTGTTTTAATTTTAGTTGCATTTTAGTCATCTGAATTGTTTTAGTCGTATTTTAGTTGACTAAAATCTCCAGTACATAAAAAAAATCTCCAGTACATTTTAGTTGACTAAAATCTAATGGGTTTATTTAAATTTGAATGCATTATTTCTTTAGCACTGACAAACGTTATATGCTCCTGGAGCAAAAATCTAAAAACATGTTATTATTTATGGTATTTAGATTTGAACATGCACTACAGATACAGCACATAGAAAATAAGAAACAAGTCCAAAACTGATAAGTAGATGATAGTGATGCCCAAATGTGAAGATGATCCACAAACGGAACAGCGACAGTGATATAAAGCACCTCCACCACGATCAAACACTGACCCTTACCAGAACAATAGATCTCAAAGAGATCAAATACAGCATATCTAATGGGATCCTCCGAGCAATCAGCAATCGGCAGCCTCAAGCAGATCCTTCCCAATGAATGAGTCCTCAGGTAATTGTCAGTATTACAGGGATATGCAGAAAAACAAAGGAGACTCGCATAGTGTAAAAACCTTTGGACGTTTAATAAAGTAAGAAGATATGCACTTACATCAAGCAGATAAAATCAGAGCATTTAAAAATGTCAAGCCGGCCGGCTAACAGAACGTGCACCCGTCTCTTCCGGGTTCAATCACGTGATGCGGTGACGTCAGAACGTCGCCTCCCAACGTTTCGTCTCGATGGGGATGTGGACCACATATAAAGGCTTATATGCAAGTTATTGCCATAAAAAGTGTAATGGGACCCAGTACTGCCCCAGGGTCCCCATAAATATCGTGCCTTGGGGATCCCCTTAGTCTGCCTGTAAATTGGAGCATATGTGCAATGTATAGAACAATGCTGCAGCAAAATTACATTCCTAGATTAACGCCAATGTAAAAATGTATATTAAAGCAAAAGAGAAGGCCTTCAAAAAATACAAGGTTGAGGGATCATCATCAGCATTCAGACGTTATAAAGAATGTAAAAAGGAAATATAAGGGTGCAATTATGGTGGCTAAGATAGAACACAAAAGACACATAGTGTAGGAGAGCAAAAAAGTATGTAAACAGTAAAAAAGGGAGACCATATTGGCCCCATAAAGAATGAGGAAGGACATCTGGTTACAAAGGATCAGGAGATGGCAAGGTATTGAATTTATTCTTCTCCTCAGTCTTCACGAGGGAATCGGGGGCTTCAGTAACTAAAACTGCAGTGTTTATCCTCGTGAGACATCACAGGAAGCATTCTCGTGGCTAACAGAGGACAGAATTAGACTTGGAAAATGTACATTAGTAAATCACCGGGACCGGATGGCTTGCACCGATGGTACTTAGGGAACTCAGTCAAGTAATTGCTAGACCATTGTTCCTAATTTTTACTGACAGTCTACTGACTGGAATGGTACCAGCAGATTGGAGAAAATCCAATGTAGCACCAATGTTTAAAAATGGTCCAAAATACATCCCTGGGAATTACAGACCAATTAGCCTAACATCAATAGTATGCAAGCTCTTGGAGGGGAGGTTAATGGACTATATACAAGATTTTAGTAATGAAAACAGCATCATTAGCAGTAATCAGTATGGATTCATGAAGTGTTTTTGCCAAACCAATCGATTAACCTTCTATGAGGAAGCCCCATAGATGTGGTATATCGGGATTTTGCAAAAGCATTTGACACAGTTCACCATAAATGTTTGCTGTACAAAATAAGGTTCTTTGGCATGAACCATAGGGTGACTACATGGATAGAAACCTGGCTACAAGGGTGAGATCAAAGGGTGGTGATAAATGGGGAGTATATGGAATGGTCAGGGGTGGGTAATGGGGTCCCACAGGGTTCTGTACTGGGACCAATCCTATTATATTTTGATTAAACGACCTGAAGGGTGGGGTAAACAGTTACATTTCTGTATTTGCAGACCATACTAACCTAAGCAGGGCAATAACTTCTCCGTAGGATGTGGAAACCTTGCAACAAAATCTAAACAAATTAATGGGGTGAGCAACTACATGGCAAATGAGGTTTAATATAGAAAAAAGGCTAAATAATGCATTTGGGTGGCTAAAATATGAACGCAATCTATACACTGGGGGAGAACCTCTGGGGGAATCTAGGATGAAAAAGGACCTGGGGGTCCTAGTAGATGATATTCTCAGCAATGGCATGCAATGCCAAGCTGCTGCTAACAAAGCAAGCAGAATATTGGCATGCATTAAAAAAGGGATTAACTTCAGGGATACAGCGATAATTCTCCCACTCTACAAGTCTCTGGTCCGGCCGCACCTAGGGTATGCTGTTCAGTTCTGGGGACCAGTCCTCAGGAAGGATTTACTGGAAATGGAGTGAGAACAAAGAAGAGCAATAAAGCTAATAAAGGGTCCGGAGGATATTATGTATAAAGAAAGGTTGCGAGTACTGAACTTATTCTCTCTGGAGAAGAGACGCTTGAGACGGAATATGATTACAATTTACAAATATCATACTGGTGACCCCACAAGGGAGTTTAACAAGACACATGGCCACTCATTAAAGTGAGAAGAAAAGAGGTTTTACCATAAATTATGTAGAGGGTTCTTTACTGTAAGAGCGGCCAGGATGTGGAATTCCCTTCCACAGGCGGTGGTCTCAGTGGCAGGGAATTGATATTTTAAAAAAACTATTAGATAAACACCTGAATGACCACAACAGGCAGGGATATACAAGGTAATACTGACTTATAATCATACACACAGGTTGGACTTGTGTCTTTTTTCAACCTCACCTACTATGTAACTATGTAAAAAAAAAAATTAAATTTAAACTTGCTTGCGGCTGTAATGTATTGCTGTCTCCCAGCACTGTAATGAAAAATCAAGGAAAAAATCTGTGTAGGGTCCCCTCCTCAGTCCCTTTTAGGGCCTTCGGGTCTGGTATGGATTTTAAGGGGAACTCCACGCCAAAATTTGAAAATAAATGCACGCCCCCCCCCCTAAATCCATACCAGACCCTTATCTGAGCATGTAGCCTTGAGGTCAGGATGGGGTAGAAACGAGCGGAGGACCCCTTTCTGAACCATGCCAGGCCATATGCCCTCAACATGGGGAGGGTGCTTTGGGGTCCTGCCGAAAACACCTTGTCCCCATGTTGTGAGGACAAGAGCCTCTTCCCAACAACCCTGGCTATTGGTTGTTAAAGTCTACGCACAGGGGGCTTATGGGAATCTGAAAGCCCCCTTTAATAAGCAGGCTCCCAGATCCTGGGTCCCCGTATGTGAATGGGTATCAGGTACAGTGTACTCCTACCCATTCACCAAAAAAAATCTCAAAAATTAAAACCACAACAGACAGTTTTGGACAATTCCTTTATTTTAAAAAAAAGTGTCCCGCAATGTCCACCCATCTTCAAACAAGCCGCCCGACGGACCCTAAAAAAAAAAAAAAAAAAAAAACTCTGCCTCCCGACAACTGCTGTCTTTTCATTTTGTCAGCTCTTATATAGGCAAGGGCGAGGCCACCCACTGACGTAACCGGATAACCCAACCCTATCTGACATCACATGAACTCAGAAGAGAGCAAGAGTCAAATGGTTACATCACGGGTGACGCCCTTGCCTATATAACAGCTGTCAAAGCCAATAGACAGCAGTCCAATTTATTTATTTATTTTCTGGTCCGTCGGGTGGCGTGACTGAGGATTGATGGACATCGCGGGACACTTTTTTCTTTTTCAATAAAGAAATTGTAAAAAACTGTCAGTTGTGGTTTTTATTTTTTGACACTTTTTTGGGTGAATGTATAGGGGTACACTGTACCCCTACCCATTCACATAGGGGGGAGGCCGGGATGGCCAGGGTTGCCGGGAAGAGGCTCTTGTCTCCATTAACATGGGGATAAGGTGCTTTGGAGGTACCACAAAGCTCCCTACCCATGTTGTGGGCAAGCGCCCTGGTATGGTTCACGAGGGGGGGAACCTCACTTGACCCCCCTTCCCTGATTTGCCAGGCTGATTGCTCAGATAAGGGTCAGGTATGGATTTTGGGGGGAACCCACACCATTTTTTTTTGTATTTTGGCATTGAGTTCCCCTTAAAATCCAAGACAGACCCAAAGAGCCTGATATAGATTTGGGGGGGACTCCCACGCTGTTTTTTCCTTAATTCTGTCATAGGGTTCTCCTTAACCACTTCAATACACTGTATTATATACTCTGCACTGCACCATGTACTCTGCACTGTATTATACTGTATATACTACACTGACTGCACTATATACTCTCCACCGCATTATAAATACTACACTGACTGCACTATGTAATCTGCAAAGTATAATATTTACTACACCGATGGCACTATATATATATATATATATATTTATGGTCGTTACCCTCAGAGAGAGATGCGGATCACATAAACACGCGACAAGACTTACAACATAAATAGACCTGAAGTGTGCCTTGGTGGTCTGGTCAGTATGCCAAGAAAAGGGGGCATACCCAAGGTAAGTAATGGGTAGTTAATTGAAGAAGGATATGCTGAGAAGTGCCCTGAAAAAGGGAAGGGCGGGAGGGTGTCGAATGCGATTTAATGCGCAGACTCACGGACATGAGGTGAGCTGGGAAGAGTCGGCCCAGTGACGTGTAGTACCGCACACTGAACCGACAAAGAGCATGTGTGAGTGGGCTGTTTAAATACCCTCCGGGCTCCTCCCATAAACTCAGGCCACCATACTGGCCTTCTTATATATATATATATATATATTCATATATATATATATATAAAATATAATATACCCCTTGTATTAAGAGAGGTATGGACTCCAGAGACAGAGATATAATTTTGCCCCTGTACAAATCATTAGTAAGACCTCATCTGGAATATGCAGTTCAGTTTTGGGCACCAGTTCTCAAAAAGGATATCGGAGAACTGGAGAAAGTGCAGAGAAGAGCTACCAAACTGATAAGAGGCATGGAGGAGCTCAGCTATGAGGAAAGATTAGAAGAACTAAATCTATTCACTCTTGAGAAGAGGAGAATTAGGGGGGATATGATCAACATGTACAAATATATAAGAGGTCCATACAGTGTACTTGGTGTTGAGTTATTCACTTTACGGTCAACACTGAGGACAAGGGGGCACTCTTTACGTCTAGAGGAAAAGAGATTTCACCTCCAAATACGGAAAGGTTTTTTCACAGTAAGAGCTGTGAAAATGTGGAACAGACTCCCTCCAGAGGTGGTTATGGCCAGCTCAGTAGATTGCTTTAAGAAAGGCCTGGATTCTTTCCTAAATGTACATAAAATAACTGAGTACTAAGATTTGTAGGTAAAGTTGATCCAGGGTAAATCCGATTGCCTCTCGGGGGATCAGGAGGGAATTTTTTCCCCTGCTGTAGCAAATTGGATCATGCTCTGCTGGGGTTTTTTGCCTTCCTCTGGATCAACTGTGGGTATGGAGTTGGGTGTATGGGATTGTATTGTGTTTTTTATTTTGTTTGTTTATTTTTTTGTGGTTGAACTGGATGGACTTGTGTCTTTTTTCAACCTGACTAACTATGTAACTATGTAACCCCTGTAGGGGCGCTGGGTGTTGTGGCCCACCTTTCACCTTGCCCAGCCCGGCAGTCAAACTTCAGTCACTCCAAGGCAATGAACAGTCCATTAGCTTAACTATTATTTTTATTGAGGGGATTAAACTTGTATAGGGTATAGGAAGTATGGGATGCCCAGTGAATTTTAGAACAATCAGTTGGGGTAACTTATATACCGTACTCTCAGGTATATACATACCTTTCTTCCTTAAGCACAACTGTTACTGCAGACTATTACCCCTCAGCTCCTCCAGCACTCTACTTGCATGAGCTTCCAGGCACAGCTAGCACCGCGTAGGCAGGCCTGACAGTGGCTCAGCCAGGCCTCTGTATTATGAAAAAGGGGAATGAAACTGACCTCTGTATTATGAGGGGGGGGGGGGGTGACACTGACCTCTGTATTATGAGGAAGGTGGTGACACTGGCCTCTGTATTATGCCACCTGACCTGGATTTACCTGGACAGTTTGGGTTTTGAGTCATTTGTCTTATTTAGACCAGACTGTGGCTTCCCAAGTAATCAATATAATCACACACAAATCTGTTGCCATCAGTTAATGCAGTTTGGCCCCACCCACTGTTCGCTGCGCTGCACTACGCGCCACATTACTACTCTCAATGGTGCACCCGAAGGTGTCTTTTACAATCCTACTACAAGTAAAATTTGCCATAAAGTGTTCGGATTTGACTTGAAGAAAAGGTGACAACCCTAGTGTAGACCCGTGCTACTCACACTATATATTACTCTGTTTTCATTGATTCTATCAATGATTTCAGTAGCAGCTGTCTATTAGACCATCTAGATTCAAGTTTATGTATCTGTAGTCAGTGCCGATCCTGCCCTCCCTGGGGCCCTAAGCAAAATGACATGGCACATTAAAAATGAGAAGCGGGAGGTGCCGACGACAGTGACATGTCACATTAAAGAAAGTTGAGAAGTGGGGGGAGGGGGTGTTCTGCTGTCGGAAATGACATCTTACATTAAATTGAGAAGCAAGGGGTTCTGACTTCTTGCCTCTTCTCCCATGCAGCCAGCGAGTTGAGAAGCGGGGTGAGGGGGCGAAAATTACTTCTTACCAGACGGGGCCTTTGCAGCTTTGCGGGGCCCTAAGCGGCTTGCATAGTGAGCCTATAGGGCGGATCGGCCATGTCTGTAGTGCTGTTATTTTTGACAAATTAACATAAGTACTAACACTCTGCAAGTTCTGCTATAGCAGCCCAAACCTTTGTGTTGTTTACTTCTGATAGAAACTCATGGCAGTAGTAAAAGCTTCTGGGCATAGACTCAAAACTGGCAGCTTAAGCTCACAGGAGGCATGCTGGCTATCTTATTTTAGGATTCAGTAGACTCAGAGAGTCATTATTGGATCCCATTATTTTTAAACCAGACACTTCCGAATAATTTTTGAGAAATTTTTATTAAACTATTAAGTGCTTATGGCTGCCAACAGAACATAGGTAGATAATTCTCTACAATTCTGGGATATTTGCTTCGTTTTTCTAGCTATCTCGCAGACACAGGCTGAAGACTTAACATTCGGACAAGAGAAGCTTAATAAGACATATATTCCTATCTGGGTTTTTTTTAACCAGGGATTTTCAGCACCCATGCACAGAAAAGTCCTGTTTGTACCACTCAGCTCTGTAAATAATAAGTGGGAGATTTGTGTCAAAACGGATTGATTTTATTGATGAATGTCACCCAGCTCACCAAAATGACACATCTGATCTATCACTCACAATCCCACTGGCCTATTTAAGCTGCGCATATAAATGCATTCAAATGTGCGCACGAGTCTGTCAGGAGATAAACCGTCTTTGTGCCCTTAATGTTGTCTACTAAACGAGAGGAATGATGCAAGTGAAATGATATGAAACTGTATTTAAACGCTGCCACGTTCTGTTAAGAAGAAATCGTTTGTGAATTATAAGGACCCAGGCAATGAATTTATTCGATTTTAAACAATATAGTTCTAGCTTTAAAAATAAAGTCTGTCTTTAACATCAAACGTGTTGAGATATGCATACCGTATTTGCCGGCGTATAAGACTAATTTTCCAGCTAAAATGTTGGTTTTGGGATATACTCAATGTATAAGATGACCCCTCACTGTGCCATTATACATGCCTCACTGTGCCATTATACATGCCTTACTGTGCCATCTATACATGCCTCACTGTGCGATCTATACATGCCTCACTGCAGGGCCGATCCTAGGGTCACAGGTGCCTGGGTGCAGAAATATCTCTGGCGCCCCCACATGGGCGTTGTCATTTTACTAACTCCTCCCCTTTACATCTCATTATACATCACATCTGTAGATGGACTAGGCGCAGGAATGGGCAGGGGCTGTGTATCCTATGCAATCTATCATTCCATAAAACATCTAGAGAAGGGGCAGCCCAGAGCACGTGTAAAGGGATTCTGGGGATGCCATCCCCCAGCACACAGCACACTGAACACTGTGACTCACCTAAATTTTCTCTCTGTGCAGCCTGAGATAGAGATGGGAGTGGGAGGCATTCCAACTGGTGTTGGTGGAGACAGTGCATGATCCAAGACTCCCAGTGTGAGGAATTCATTCCTGGACATCATCACTCAGCAGCCACTGAAAACTAGAACTCTCATTTTAGGAAGAGGAGTGGCCCCTCCCCCGAGCACTGCCAGGCTGGACGGGCTGCCCTATGCTCACACATCAGTTCTGGACGGACACATACCCATGCTCAGAACACTAGTTCTGGACAGACACAAACAAGGAGAGAAGGAGGGAGGGGAGAACTCTGGCACTTCGGCGCCCCCACCTCTGCAGGCGCCTGGGTGCAATGCACCCTGTGCACCCTGCCTAGGATCGGCCCTGCCTCACTGTGCGATCTATACATGCCTCACTGTGCCATTATACATGCCTCACTGTGCCATCTATACATGCCTCACTGTGCCATCTATACATGCCTCACTGTGCCATTATACATGCCTCACTGTGCCATCTATACATGCCTCACTGTACCATCTATACATGCCTCACTGTGCCATTCCATTCCCTACCTCGACGATCTCCCTACCTTCTCCTGTTTGCAGAGTATGTCAGACGGCGGCGATTCCATTTTTCAAAAGCCGCACCTCCTCAGACTGTTCCGTGATAGGCGGAACACAAATTTTCCCAGCAGAGCCTCTGTTCAGTGTTCCGCCTATCACGGATGTCCTCTCGTCTGAGGCCGAGGCTGAGGATGAGAAGGCATCCGTGATAGGCGGAACACTGAACAGAGGCTCTGCTGGGAAAATTAGTGTTCGGCCTATCACGGAACAGTCAGAGGAGGAGGCGCAGCTTTTGAATAATGGAAGGCCGCTGTCTGACAACAAATACCTGGCGTATAAGACGACCCCCGACTTTTGGGGCATGATTTTGGATGCAAAAAGTCGTCTTATACGCCGGAAAATACGGCATTTGTTCTGACTATAAAAAATACTTTTCTTATGTAACTATTACTGACAAATTTATATACTAGTTTACTAATATATTATTATACTTGCATTATAGAATACTCGTGTCTCTCAAAAAATTATTTAAGCCTCGAAGAAGGACTACAAGGTCCGAAACATGTTAGGCATCATTTGCAGTATGCGTTCTCTCACTTGTCTACAGGGCAGCTGAGTTCCACAATGTTATTTTGAGTATACTGTCATTTGTTATATACAGTAAAACCTTGGTTTGAGAGTAACTTGGTTTGAGAGCATTTAAAGGAAGAGCAACATTTTTTAATACATTTTGACTTGATATACAAGCGATGTCTTGATATAAGCTTAGCGTCATGTCACAACTGAGTATAAAATAAAAGAGAGACGCCTCTAAGCGTATCAATATGGCCAGGGCCATCTTTAACATTGATTGGACCCTGGGCAAAAAAATTCATGGGGCCCTCCCTCCATGCAATTTTACTCTCCACCTGCTCCGAGACATACAATAAATATCAGCTAGACTAAAAATCAGTTTACTGTATCAGATCAGGCAGTGATTGCGATTGGTTGCCAGAGGTTACAGCATATCATTACCACTTGCTGACTGGTTGCTAGAGGTTACAGCATATCATTACCACTTGCTGACTGGTTGCTAGAGGTTACAGCATACATTACAGCTCACTGATTAGTTGCTAGAGGTTAGAGCACATGATTTCTGCTTGTTGATTGGTTGCTAGAGATTACTGTACAGTAATACTGCTCACTGATTGCTTGCTAGAGGTTACAGCACATCACCTCTTCACTGCAGAGGGGCATGATATACATATAAATGCCACCTTTATTTACATATGAATGCCACCGGCCTTGGCTATTTTCATATGAGTGCAGCCACTATTTACATATGAATGCTCCCGTTATTTACATATGAATGACGCTTATTTACATGTAAACACAGAGTCTGCAGGTCAGTCATCTGTACAAAACAATAGGGCAGAGCTGGGCAGCATTAGTAGCAGCACTTCACACTGAGATATCAGGACACAGCAAAGGACTAAAACTTCAAGGGGATTTAAACTGGGATAGTTGGCAAGTAAGAGGCAGCTGCTTTGGGCCCCAGAACAATGACAGGGCCCAGGGCAGCTGCCCCTTTTGCCCTGACTTAAAGACGGCCCTGAATATGGTTACATTTAATGAAGGTACAACATTTAGAAACTCACATGGTTGATGATTAAAACAGGCACATCTAAGTATGCAGGCATCCAGGGTAAAGCTGTCCACAGACCATCCTCCTCACAGCCATTGATGTCGTACCTTCCACTAGCGGCTCTAGCCTCGCTTTCAGATCACTCTACTGCAGGGTAGTCTTCCCGGTCACGATAGCAGATTGATAGCGGTGAGAGCCAGCGGTGCAGAGGACGGTCTATGTGGATCGCTTTACCCCAGATGCCTGCATACTTAAAAGTGCCTCTTTTAATCATCAACCATGTGAGTTGCCTAATGTTATACCTTTATTAAATGTAACCCTATTGCTACATTTAGAGGTGCCTCTCTTCTCTTTTATACTCTATAAAGTACCCCCTATATGCTATTGAGGCCCCAGCCAAGTAGGGGTCACAATACTACTGCATTTATCTGGTGTGCCAAAGGAGGGTTCGAGTCAATTAAAGGGGGTGAGTCAATTAATGAGAGTAGATCCCAAATCTAACCAGCGGCTCCTGAGGGGGTAGCGCTACAAAGGTATTATTGCATACCCCATTATTCTCCTATTTTGTGATCTTATTTATATATACTTATTTTGTTTTTTTAGAGGTATGATTTAGTGGTGCAAATGATAAGTGCCCCTCCAATTTTGAATGTGGTATCTTAATTATGTGCCCCCCCCTTTGTATTGTTTCAAGAATTGCCACTGTACATGACAAGTTGAGTGACGTGGAAATTTTCTTTGCTAAGGGAAGAGTCTCATTAACTGAGAGATAAAGTAAATGCAATTTGTATGTATAATAGTGACAAATAGCACCAATCAAAATTTTAGGAAGGTTAGTAAAAGAAGTCACGTTGTGCTGCATTCAAATCATCCAATCATGTGCAGGCAACTACTCCTTTAGTAATTCATAGCACTGTGTGTGCATGATGTCATGGACCTTCCCCATAGGGAGGCATCACTACAATGCCCAGCATTCACCTTCTTTATCCTGAGGAGTGCTCACTTTATGGAGTTGGTCTTTAAGGTAGTAATTCAAAATAGGGATTAGGAAGGCATGAAAAATGGAATAAAGGCTTCTGGGGAGGAGAAAGGCGAAAAGATTGAATATGCACATCATTAATATAAATACCATCCACAATCTGTAAAACAAAGTTATACTGCAAGGCCTTCACCTCATTTCAGTAAATCAAGCCCAAGCTAATTTCATTTCACTTCATTTCACTTTAGTAAATCAGGCTGAGGTCCATTTCACTTCACTTTGTCTTTCTTTAGTAAATGAAGCCAAGGTTCATTTCTCGTAACTTGACCTTACTTTATTACATTAGGCCCAGATTCATTTCACTTCATTCACTCCGTACTTTAGTAACTCAGGCCTTCTGAGTGCCATCAACAACAGGATGTTTTGAATTTAGTAATGCCTATGTATAGCCAACATTTGCCAAACCCAGAAGTGATGGATCTCCCTCTCTACCTGGAGACACCAACCATGCTGGGCCCAGAAACATGGACTTTTTTTTTTTTTATCCAACTCAATACACTAATGCCTTGTACACACGATCGGAATTTCCGATGGAAAAAGTCAGGCCTCGTACACACGACCGAGTTTCTCGGCAAAAAACAGCAAGAAACTTGCTGGGAGATATTTTTTGCAGAGGAAAGCGGTCGTGTGTACATTTTCGTCGAGGAAACTGTTGAGAAACTCGACGAGCCAAAAAGAGAGCATGTTCCTCAACGGGAATGGAGAAAATTGGCTTGTCGAGTTTCTCGACAGCCTAACAAGGAAAACGATGTGTTTCGCCCGTCGAGCTCCTCGGTCGTGTGTAGCCCCATCTGAGTTTTTTCATCGGAAATTCCGATGAATTCCATCAGAGTTTAGATATAGAACATGTTCAATTATTCTCCGTTGGAATTCCGAAGTGATTTGGCCGGGCAAAAGCCTGATCGCGTGTATGCGTCATAAGTCAATCTCAGTTTTTCAAGTCTCAATTTTATTTTAAGATAGTCATATGATCATGCACAATGTAGGCACCTTCCCTCTACCTGGATGCATCACTTGGCAATATACACTATATTATCAAAAGTATTGGGACACCTACCTTTACACGAACCTGAAATTTAATGGCATCACAGTCTTAGTCCATAGGGTTCAATATTGAGTTGGCCCACCCTTTGCCGCTATAACAGCTTCAACTCTTCTGGGAAGGCTTTCCACAAGGATTAGGAGTGTGTCTATGGGAATGTTTGACCTTTCTTCCAGAAGCGCATTTGTGAGGTCAGGCACTGATGTGGACGAGAAGGCCTGGCTCGCAGTCTCCGCTCCCAAAGATATTCTATCCGGTTGAGGTCAGGACTCTGTGCAGGCCAGTCAAGTTCCTCCACCCCAAACTCGCTCACCCATGTCTTTATGGACCTTGCTTTGTGCACTGGTGTGCAGTCATGTTTGAACAGGAAGGGGCCATCCCCAAACAGTTCCCACAAAGTTGGGAGCATGAAATTATCCAAAATGTCTTGGTATGCTGACGCCTTAAAAAATCATTTCACTGGAACTAAGGGGCCAAGCCCAACCCCTGAAAAACAACTCCGCACCATAATCCCCCCTCCCCTACATGATTTGGGCCAGTGCTAGGTTGACCACATTTCCAAAGTACCATTCACGAACACCCTCCTTACCAAAAAATCAGCTTATGCTGTAACGAATCACAGCACAGTGATTGGACACAAGAGGTGGGATTTATGATTTCTCCAATCACAAGCAGGGGACGGGATTGTGCTCCCCCAGGCATTCCCGGCCAGGACAAGTACTGTCAGTGAGTAAAGCGGTGATGTGGCGGCCTTTTTTGGGGGCATCAGATTGGACCGGGGGGGTGGCTGTGTCAGTTTCATTTCGGGACACTGTATTGTCCTGGAATGAATGTGCCCGGGACAGACCTGCAAAATGCGGGACTGTCCCGGGCAATCCGGGACACGTGGTCACCCAGTGCACAAAGCAAAGTCCATAGTATATAATGGCATTTTACTGTCCTTATGTCACACACAAGACACATATGTTCACATACTCTCCACTGTGTAATTGGCGGTACTGAAGGCAGCCTGGGGCCCTATGTAAAATGAATCCATTGCTGCATCCAACCCTTCATGCAACAGGCCTGTGCTTCCCTTGATTATGGATGATGTCACAATAAATACTAGTAACTCTGTCTGGTACAATCACACTCACCCCCGTTCTGAAATTCATGACATACCTAATGCAGACTAAGTGGATTTTATTGACTGTGCAGGACGGCTCATTTTGTATAAGACACAATAATAAAAGTGTAATAATACTCATTGCCAGGTGGAAGAACGTCCATGATTTTTACTTGCAATAGAACTAATAACATTGAATTATTCATGATTACTTTTTGCTTTTAACAGACTCTCATCTTCACATGTCATGTTTTAATGATCTGCGGTTATTACTTTACTCTGCAGTATTAACCCCTTGGCACGGATAGGTCTATAATTCTCGCAATTTGTCATTAATGCAGTTTAAATTGCTCCACTGCGTGTCTGGCATCAAAGAGCTCTCTGCTATACTCATACTTAACGCAGAAGAAAAGCTTTGATAGGAACAACACCCAGGGAATTAGAACTGACACATTCACAACACATTTAAAAAAGGTGTATTTGAAATAACGTAAGAACCCTTGAGCTTCAGTGAATGGGGCTCTGGACCGTTGGAAGCATGACATTAGGTTAGGTGTGACTGTAGGGCCTATGCATACTAGAAATGAATTAAAGTGGATGTAAACCCACTCTCATTATTTCTAAACTACTGCCACAGTGCTGATCTGCAGGGTGGGCCATTTATATGGATACACCAAAAACAAAAGTTCGATTCAAAATGGCCGACTTCAAAATGGCCGCATGGTCACCACCCATCTTGAAAAGTTTCCCCCCTTACATATACTAATGTGCTACAAACAGGAAGTTAATATCACCAACCATTCCCATTTTATTAAGGTGTATCCATATAAATGGCCCACCCGGGTGGATCCATATAAATGGCCCACCCTGTATAAGGATATAGATGCCTCCTGCATGTATCCTTACCTGTCAAATGTCTCCCCTCTGTCTGTTATAAGAACTGAAAAACTGCATATTCTGTGGGTGGATCTGTTGTCTGGAGCTCGGTGGGTGGAGTCGTGCTGTCAGTAGACTCCCCGCCCACCTCTACACTCCCCTTGTCAACATGCATTTTTTCCAATGCATTCCTTACACTAAATTCTGCTAAGATCACTAACATCCACTCAATATCCAGAAAATAAACCACATGACTTCAGAAAAGGAGTGGGGGGTGGGAATTAAAAAACAATGCCTGTCTCCAAGCTAGTGCATGAGATATGTAAATAACCTGTCACTCACAGCAAGGGGGCGGAACGGACTAAGGTTTTTCTCTGTAACTCCGTTTTATTTCACAGAACAATAAAAGGATTGCTCAGAGCTGGATTAACTCTGTGTGGCAAGACTGGGCACGGATGACAGGAAATCTTATACTGTACATTGTGACATCAAAAAAAATAAGGGAGCTGCGGTGGCTCAACGCGATTGGCACTGCGCTGACAAGCCATTCACCTCTGCAGCTAGGGGTTCGGATCCCGGTCTCGGCTTCATGTGAATTGAGTTTGGTGGTCTCAGCCCGGCTCCCGGTGGGTGTGCTATGCAAGGTAAGCCTGTGCTTAGTACGCCCACCCCCTCCCACAAAAACCACCACACTTACACACACACTCTAAATTGGGTTAACACACGCACATTGACCACGCGGTCTCTAAAGAGAGGCGAAGGACTAATGGGGCTGGTTGAGCGGGCTAATCCTCTCACTCCCTTATAGGGAGTCCCTCTGCCCCGTTGGGCTTCAAAGCGGAGCAGGTAGGGCGGGCTGTGTGGGAGGACCCCCTCACACACCCGCCATTGCCACCCGGGGCATGGAGAAAGGTGGCAGATTGCCTCTGGGGGAGGCCTGCCTACTCCCAACTCCTGCAGTCCAGCTCCTCTCTCGAGCACACGCACAAAATACACTTAAAAAAAAAAAATAAATAAATAAATAAATAAATAAATAAATAAATAAAACAAAATTCGGGTTTACATCCACTTTAAAGAATATGTAAACCCAACATTTAATATTCCTGATTTGTGCCTGCTGTACCAAGTACTTGTGTTCAAAATATAAAAGTGGGGGTTCTGCGCAAACCAACACACTGACGTGATAAGTGACAATAGTGAACAGCTAATAAGTGTAAATAATATATTCAAAAGACATATAGAAAAAATATTAATAAAAGAAACTATACAAACAATATTGTATAAAAGAGCAGAGCTCAATTCATGTGAAATCAATAAAGTGCAAAAAAGTCCCAATAGTAATGTGCCAAGCTACCAGATGAGAATACAAGTGTAGCTGAGCTTCCACTAGGCGGATGGTTGACAGAAGTATGATCAAATCCCTCACCAGGCTCCCAGAACTCTTACCTCAAAACAAGAGATATAGGGCATCAACGAGATCCTTAGTGTCAATCCTCTGTTAGTAACCACAAGAGTCTTCCCTCTAAGCAATCACTACTGCAGCGTCTCCTCGGCCAATCTCTAGTAATACTCCGAGCGGGGGGGAGAGAGAGAGAGAACACAAAGGCTCCAATAGTGACGTATAGTAAAACTCAAGTGGAAGTTTATTAGAAAAAGCTGTGCTTACATGGAACAATATAAAATCGTGCAGTAATAAATGAGCGGCGTCTTCAGCGCCTGCTTACGTCACACCAGGTGTACGTCCGTCCAATCCCTACGCGTTACGACACGGGGGTCACGTGTCTTCGTCTTCGTCTACAAATTCCCGAATTGCAATATTAACCGAATCCGAACAAACGTTTTCGATTCCGAATCGAAAACCCGCGGACGAAATTCGATCGGAATTCGGAAAAAAAAAAATAATCTTTTCGAATCGAATTCGAAAAAAATTATATTTGAAAAGAGTCTATTTGTTTTCGAATCCGGTCGAAATATTTTCGAATTCGGCCGGATTTTTCGAAATTCGGTCGAAAACGAACAAATTCCGAAAACGGTCGAAATATTTTCGAATTCGACCGGATTTTTCGCAATTCGGTCGAAAACGAACGAAGTTCGAAAACGAACGAACCTAACTTAAGAAAATTAATTAAATAACGAATTAAAACGAAACAAAACAAAATTTTCCCTTTTGCACATGCCTAACTGTAGCATATTTCTAGGGATCCATTGACTTCTCCGTGAGTTTGGCCTGGTTGTACTTTCCTCTGCTATCACCAGGTGGCCGGGCACTTGGAGGTATTAGATTGAAAAGGACAACTCAAGGTCAGGTTATGGGTAATTATGTGGGGTATCTCAGGCGATGGGCAGGGATTATGTTGAATCCCTTGGCCTACTGGGAGAGCCTATATATTCAGGTTATTCAGCTGTTCTTGTGTGCTATCCATACCTCTGTCTGGGTGGACATGTGTCATCTCCCCTGGGCTTCTAGGCCTGAGATTGGGCCTATCCTGGGAGCATCAGGCTGCCAGGCTGTGTGAGGGCCTACCCAGAAGTAAGAGGGCAGCGGCTTACAGTCCAACCAAAGGTGACGGTTCTGCCAGCCGGAGAACCTGTCGTGGTCGGAGGTAGAAGAGAAGCTGTCACCCAAGGAACCAAACACCGAACGGGCATGGTGGAGACAGGGCAGCCATCACAAATTTTGTGGAATCGGGGGGGTGCTGACGAAAAAAAAAAAGTGTAACCTCTTCTCTCCTGATGCAAGATAATAAGCGCGGTGGTTCCCTGGGGACCATCAGGCCCCTTACAGGTGTAATGCACCCAAAAATATAGGAGGGGGGCCAGCCGGGCCTGTAAGGGGCACTGGGGACCATCGGGCCCCTTACAGGTGTAATGCAAAAAAAACGGGAGGGGGCCAGCCAGGCCCCTGGGGACCCTTACAGGTGTAATGGCTAAACCCCCTGATGGCGGCCCTGGGTGGGGAATCGGGAAACTTCAGGCGGGGATCAAGTCAGGGACCCAACCAGCGGAGGTGACGCTTGCAAAGCAGCCTTGTGTACCAAGCTATATGGACTGAGCCGGTCAGCAGGGGTGAAGCTTAAAGGTATCTGAAGTGTCAAGTTAGGGAGCCAGTATTTGAGTATCACCAAAAACATTTCGAATTCATTTTTATTATTCAAAGGAAACTCATCCATCCATCCAGGTCTCCATGCTTTATTTTGCTTGGAAATCACTTCTGGCAGTGGCCATCTTGAGTAAGAGCTGATGATTTGTGTAGAGTTTACTTCCCAGAATCCATCTGCCTGTAGCTCAAGCATGCTGGGAGGAGGGTGTGCTAAACTGAGAAAAATGGCCGTTAAGACTTCTGGGATTTATGACATCATGCGGGCCTATGCCAAAAACCTAGATGCAACTGTAGAAATGTAAAAAAAAAAAAGCAAATATAGTATACCTCTATTTATTAATGCTAGAAAAGGATTTAAAATAATTAGTGTGGATTGAGAGAGTGAAGACTCTGCAAAGAGTCATTTGTTTTCAATCAGTGAATTACCAGGATCAGACGGAAGCAGAGCATACTTATGTAAGCAGTAATGGCTACCCCATATGTACAGTATAGGTTTGTCAACCATTCACACAGTCACATACAAATTTTTTACATTTAGCATTACATTTATTGCATATATATATATATATATATATATATATATATTTATAAAAAAAAACATTTAAATGCTATGAGTGCACTTTAGAAGTTGATTCTCTCAGCTATTCCCAATTAGCTTAGGAAGGTGTTAACCAACTGCACACACTTTACAAGAGCTGATTTATCAGTGTAAGTCGGGTTTTCATGTTTTTCCTGACTGTTGCACTTAGTGTTATTTCAGAACTTGCAATTCACTATGCATCAGTTAAATTTCCAGCTTTTTAACAGCCAAATATAAGTGATGAATGAGTAAAACCTGCTGTAAATTATAAGGCCATTAGGAGTCACTGATGTGCACCATGAATATATACACTAAATGAACAATGGGAGGAATTCACATATTTTTTTTAAATGTGTTGTTGGGTAGGGTACGTATAACTTATTAAAATACATTTAAGTGGTTGTAAACCTCACACATGAAATATGAACAAAGCATATCCGTCTAAATGTATATTTGTCTCAATCTAGAGCACTAAGGCCCAGATTCACGTCCAGCGGCGCATCTCTGCGGCGGCGTAACGTATCCGATTTATGTTACGCCGCCGCAACTTAGGCGGGCAAGTGCTGTATTCTCAAAGCACTTGCTCCGTAAGTTGCGGCGGCGTAGCGTACCGTATTTTCCGGCGTATAAGACGACTTTCTGGATGAAAAAACATGCATCCAAAGTCGGGGGTCGTCTTATACGCCGGGTACGGTCTCAATACTCACTTTTTTTTCCCCAGCGGTGACAGTCCCCCATGCTGCGAGCGCGAGCGTGAATGATTTCAAAGCCACGCCTTCTCTTCAGAGTGTTCTGTGATAGGAGGAACAAAAATCTTCCCAGCAGCGCCTCTGTTCTGTGTTCCTCCTATCACAGATGCCTTCTTATCCTCGGACGAGATGAGAAGACGTCCGTGATAGGCGGAAACAGAACAGAGGCGCTGCTGGGAAAATTTGTGTGCCGCCTATCACAGAACACTCTGAAGAGAAGGCGCGGCTTTGAAATCATTCACGCTCGCGCTCGCAGCATGGGGGACTGTCACCGATGGGAAAAAAAAGTGAGTGTTATTGCACTGGGGGGGGGCAACAAGTTCAGGCACAGTGGGGGCAAGTGATGACACAGTGAGAGGCAAGTGAGGGGCAAGTGATGGCAATGTGGGGGCATGTAATGGCACAATGGCAATGTGGGGGCATGTAATGGCACAGTGGCAATGTGGGGGCATGTAATGGCACAATGGCAATGTGGGGGCATGTAATGGCACAATGGCAATGTGGGGGCATGTAATGGCACAATGGCAATGTGGGGGCATGTAATGGCACAGTGGCAATGTGGGGGCATGAAATGGCACAGTGGCAATGTGGGGGAATTTAATGGCACAGTGGCACAGTCTGGGCATGTAATGTAATGGCACAGTCTGGGCATGTAATGTAATGGCACATTGAGATTTGAAAAAGCCTGTTTCTGTCAGCGGTTCTGGCTCCCCCTCAGCTTCCAGAAAGACTAGTAAGAAGGGGGTAGTCTTATACAGTGAGTATATCCCAAAATCAAAATTTGTCCTGGAAAATTAGGGGGTCGTCTTATACGCCCAGTCGTCTTATACGCCGGAAAATACGGTAAATCGGCCGGCATAAGCCCGCCTAATTCAAATTTGGATCAGGGGGGCGCGTTTTATGTAAAACTACTGTGACCCGACGTGATTGACATTTTTGCGGAACGGCGCATGCGCCGTCCATGGAATTTCCCAGTGTGCATTGCTCCAAAGTACGCCGCAAGGACGTCATTGGTTTCGACGTGAACGTAAATGACGTCCAGCCCCATTCACGGACGACTTACGCAAACGACGTAACTTATTCAAATTTCGACGCGGGAACGATGGCCATACTTAACATTGGCTGCGCCTCATATAGCAGGGGCAACTATACGCCGGGAAAAGCCTAACGTAAACATCGTAACTTTACTGCGTTGGCCGCGCGTACGTTCGGAAATTCGCGTATCTAGCTAATTTGCATACTCGACGCGGAATTCGACGGAAGCGCCACCTAGCGGTCAAAAAAAAATGCAGTTAAGATCCGACGGCGTAAGAGACTTACGCCTGTCGGATCTAATGGATATCTATGCGTAACTAGTATATCCACTCAGGTGTTGCAATATTTACAAAGCAAATCAATTCCATATGAGAACGCATTAAGCCAATAATCATTATTAGGGCCCCTTTCCAATGACTATTTAATAACCTCTCTAGAAAGAAGACTTCATTTAAACATGAGAT
Organism: Rana temporaria; assembly: GCF_905171775.1. Classification (NCBI taxonomy): domain Eukaryota; kingdom Metazoa; phylum Chordata; class Amphibia; order Anura; family Ranidae; genus Rana; species Rana temporaria. Next base: position 33,645,500 of record NC_053499.1, on the reverse strand, counting down.
CATTACATCAAACAACACATTTATTTTCACTTTCCACATAGAAAGAAGCTGCAGTGATTGATTTATTCTAAATCACATTCATTGATCACTGTCTTTACTTTGAAGGAATTATGTTCTGGACTAACTTTTCGGTCTGGCTGTTTTGTTTTATGCAGTGGTGCTCCTGATGAAAAATTACAAGTATCAGGGGAATCATCCTGCATGATCAGCTTTATTCTAGGGGTGGAATCAGACAGAAAAAAACATAATGCAGGATAGACTTACTTGGAAGAGTTACGGTATATCCAACCCACTCTTCTCATTCCATAAACTGAGTAAATAACTCTCCTCTCTTCAATTTTCCACCAAACTCATGCTTCATAAAATTAACAATCTTCTTGGGCAGTGGAATCTCACCAACACTGTTGGTTTTTCATGTAAACCCTGATAATGAACTACTCTTATTTGCTCCCTTTTGGTCTGTTAAATATATAATTGAAAACCTTTCGTTTTATCTGTTTGATAAGTACAAAACAATTTGCTGTTTCACAGACCACCTGACTTCAGCTTCCTCCACTCTGGAATCAGGAAGCAGGTATTATTGCTGAGAATTGCACCCTAGAACTAGACAACATTAGGTGCAAACTGGAACTGACTGTATTGTAAATTTACACAGACTATATACCACACAAAATGAGGTAAAAGCTTGATCACATTATCCTAAACAATGCAAACTGTAAACAGTAATATCAGAACAGCTAACAGTAAATCTATTGAACAACTAACATAAACATAAACAGTAGGCTAATCAACAGCCAAACACCCAGACAATTCTTTGAATAATCAGGGACCCCACAATAGTTTGGTAATGAGGTGAAGTGCACACAATACTATCAGACAGACAGAAACAATATGTGACGCAATTAACAATGGGGATTCACACCTAGCAGGCACACAATAGGGGTACAATGGGATAAAGACACCTTAATAAACGGTTACACATAGCAGCAGGAGACCTCCGCATCAGGTTGTTTTAAGCTGATTATAATCTTCAGCTTAAAGTCTCTGGCCCGAATTCACGGACCTCGGCGCATAGTTATGCCGGCGTAGTGTATCGAATATACGCTACGGCGACGTAGCGCAGAGCGGCGAGCACAGTATTCACAAAGCACTTGCTCCCAACGTTGCCCCGGCGTAACGTAAATTCGTCGGCGTAAGTCGGCCTAATTCAAAGTAGGTGAAAGTGGGCGTGATCCATTTAAATGAAGCGTGACCCCATGCAAATGATGGGCCGAACGAACAGCGCATGCGCTGTCCCGTGGAAGCATCCCAGTGCGCATGCTCAGAAATACTCCCTAAGATACGTCGAATCACTGCCTACGACGTGAACGTAACCTACGCCCAGCCCTATTCACGTACTACTACGTAAACGACGTAAAATATGACGGCTGTTCCCTGGTCCATACCTTAACATGACTTACACCTGCTTTATGAGGCTTAACTTTACGCCGGGCGTACGACTTACGTAAACCGTGTATATGAATGCGCTGGGCGCAAGTACGTTCGTGAATCGGCGTATCTCCCTCATTTGCATATGCAAATCGTTAATCAATGGAAGCACCCCTTGCGGCCAGCGTAAATATGCGCCCACGATACGACGGCGTAGGAAACTTACGTCGGTCGGATGAAGCCTAATTTCAGGCGTATCTAGTTCTATGGGCACGCGCACAGATACGATGGCGCACATTTACACTTACGTGGCGTATCTCGAGATACGTTGGCGTAAGTGCTACGTGAATCCGGGCCACTGAGTCTAAGGGGGGGTTTAAAACAGTCAATGCTGGTTTGGGCACAGAGGTTCAAATCTGTATCAAGGTCCTAGGGGCCAAATCCACAAAGAAATTGCGGATCTTAGTTTTAGGCAGAAAAGTTACACTGGCGCAATTTTAGTATTTTAGGTAGCGATCCACAGAGCACTTACCTCTAAAATTGCGCCAGTGTAGCTGATCTCCTTGCATCTTAAGCGATCCCTAATTAAAATGGGCGATTCCCATTTAAATTAGGGCGCGCTCCCGCGCCGGACGGACTGCGCATGCGTGTGACGTCATTTTTCCCGACGTGCATCGCGCATACGTAGTTTACGTCGGGCTTTGTGGATAGCGACGGGTTCGTAAAGTTGCGACGGGAAAAAAAAAAGTTACGCGACGGGAAAAAATATCTAATTTAAAAAAAAAACGCGGCGATCGAAAAAAAGGTATGGTTTTGCATGGTCTACTAAAGTTAGTCCATATAAAACCAACCTTAGTTTTGCGCAAGCAAATTCGTAACTTACGCAAATCACACAATGCCTAAAGCTTTGTGGATCTCCGTAAGTACTAATTTGCATACGCGAGGAGGCATTTCGACTCGAAATGCCCCCAGCGGCGGATGCGGTACTGCATCCTAAGATTCAACAGCGTAACTAAATTACGGATGTCGGATCTTCTGCCTAACTTGGGAAAAATCCTTTTGAGGATCGCTCCCAAAGTTAGGCACAGAGATACGCAGGCGGAACAGCAGTTCCGCCTGCGTATCTCTTTTGTGGATTTGGCCCTAGGTTCCCAGAGCCTGTGTGTTTTCGGGGAGGCATGGACCCGAATCTGAAGTAAAACCACTCCAAAGGTCCCCTAGGCACATACCTCCCAAAGAGTAGAGACCTCTTAAAAGCCAGGGCCCATAGTGAGTAGGCAGGAGGCTACCCTGCAGTCCCCTCCAAAAGCCCCTGTCCTGGTTGGGTCTGTCACATTATGATCCTGCCAGAAACCCTGTGAGCTGATAACTGCCTGTGCTTTCCTTGAGTGTCATCATTTAGCATTGTTTCCAGTTCTCTCCATAAACTATGTAACACCTCCTCACCATTTTTTTGGAGAGAGGCATATTTTCTATAGCCTTAATATAGCCTGTCATAGGGTGACAACACTGCTACTCTATAAGTACAGTACAGTGAGTGGGTGTTGTCATGCTTGGAAAGGAAGCGTGTTATTGGCAGGATCACAAGGTGAAAATAAAATGAATTATCATAATATGTTGCTTATTACATTTTGTTTGCTTTTTTTTGTTTTTTTTTCTTCATGTAAAACTCAATAAATATAATGAACAAGAAAATAAAATGAACAAAAGCCTTGAAAAAAGAAAGCTAATGCAGCCGTCACATCTAAGGACTGCAACAGGGCTGCTGTTAGAACGTAAGGGGCCCTGTACAACCTTCCTGACACCCCCCCCCCCCCCAAAAAAAAATATAAAAAAAAATGCTAAAAATACACTAAACTGTATTAATAGCGGTAGCAGACACATACGCTAAATAACAAAATAAATTCCTGCTAAATATAAAAGATAAAACTGTATTGACTTAATAAATGAAGCTGTGTGTGTGAATAAAGTCTTGGGGCCAGATTCACAAAAGGGATACTCCGTCGTATCCCTGTTTCTATCTATGCGACTGATTCATAGAATCAGTTACGCATAGATATCCCTAAGATCCGACAGGTGTAATAGTTTTACACTGTCGGATCTTAGGATGCAGTACCGCGGCCGCCGCTGGGGGGAGTTTGCGTCGTAAACCAGCGTCGGGTATGCAAATTAGCAGTTACGGCGATCCACGAAACTTTTTCCCGTCGTTACGTCGCCGCAAGTGTTAGTTTTCCGTCGCAAAGATAGGGCACCTTTTACAAAGTGTAAAATTACTACACCATGTAAAAGTATACCCGTCTTTCCCGCGTCGCTTTTGAATTTTTTTTGAATTTTTTTTTTTTTCGGCGCAAATCTTTTTTTTCACGTCGCGATTCACAAAACGTAGGCGCGTCGGGAAATTTGCGTTGGGAGCATGCGCAGTACGTCCGGCGCGGGAGCGCGCCTAATTTAAATGGTACCCGCCCCATTTGAATTGGCCCGCCTTGCGCCGGACGGATTTAGGATACACCGCCGCAAATTTCCAGGTAAGTGCTTTGTGGATCGGCGGTGTAACCTAAATCGGTTACGTTACGCTGCGCCCGGGCTACGTGAATCTGGCCCTTGGTGCTCATTCACATGGATGCTGTGACCTGTACAGTGTAAATCAGTGTTTTTTTATGTGGCTGAAGCTGGGTGCAGTCAGGCTATGTCACTCTTTGGGGACGTAATAGCTCTAAGAACACAGCTGCAGGTCCTAATCTGACAGGCGTGTGGATGCAGGTGAACAGTCCCAAATACAGACAGCGTGCATTCACACTCAACTACACCTGCACACTTTATTTCATAAAGACTTTAAGTCATCAGCTGCCGGTTAAGAGTCTATAGAATCCTCAGGTTCCCAGCCCTTCAAGGAACCCCGATCCAAACTTACAGCCTACATCTTGACAGTGCTTCCCAGCAACATTGTTCTGGAGGTATCTCTATTAATAACTATATATATCCGGGAGTCCCTGTGTGAATGAGCCCTTATAGCAGAGTTCCACCCAAAAGTGGAACTTCCACTTTAAGCACTCCTCGTCCCCTGACGTGCCACATTTGGCATGTCTTATTTTTTTGGGGGGTGGCGGGGTGTGTACCCTCTTTTTAGTGGGACTTTCTGTACCACTTCCTGCTTCCTTTCTTCAGCCGCCTAGGTGACTCCTCCTTTCGCCCTGCCAGCGATCTTCTGGGACACAAATCAGGTCCCAGAAGATCGGCTGGCCAATAGGAGAGTGCAGCCATAAGCGGTCACGGCCGGGTGCCCACAGTTACTATGACGGCGCCAAGGAGTGGAGGGAGCCTCCGGGTGGCCGCATCGCTGGACAGTGGGGCAGGTAAGTGTTAGTTTATTTAAAGTCAGCAGCTATGCTTTTTGTAGCTGCTGACTTTTTATAAATTAAAAAACAGGTGGAACTCCACTTTAACCACTTAAGACCCGGACCAATATGCAGGTTAAGGACCTTGCCCCTTTTTGCGATTCGGCACTGCGTCTCTTTAACTGACAATTGCGCGGTCGTGCGACGTGGCTCCCAAGCAAAATTGGTGTCCTTTTTTTCCTACAAATAGAGCTTTCTTTTGGTGGTATTAGATCACCTCTGCGGTTTAAATTTTTTGTGCTATAAACAAAAATAGAGCGACAATTTTGAAAAATATGCAATATTTTTTACTTTTTGCTATAATAAATATCCCCAAAAGAGATATAATATAATATTTTTTTCCTCAGTTTAGGCCGATACCTATTCTTCTATCTATTTTTGGTTAAAAAAAGATCGCAATTAAGCGTTTATCGGTTTGCGCACAATTTATAGCATTTACAAAATAGGGATAGTTTTATGGCATTTTTATTAATATTTTTTTTTTTACTACTAATGGCGGCGATCAGCGATTTTTTTCGTGACTGCGACATTATGGCGGACACATCGGAGAATTTTGACACATTTTTGGGACCATTGTCATTTTCACAGCGAAGAGTGCTATAAAAATGCAGATTACTGTGAAAATGACAATGCAGTGAATGAGTTAACCACTATTAGAGGTTAACATGTGTATTTCTAACTGTAGGGGGCGGGGCTGAACATGTGACATCAGTGATCGTCGTTCCCTATATCAGGGAACAGGCGATCACTAACATTGCCACAGTGAAGAACGGGGAAGGTGTGTTTACACTTACCTCTCTCCGTTCTTCAGCTCCTGTGACCGATCGCCAGACATCGGCGGCGATCGGGTCCACGTATCCCGCGGGCGCGGTCACGGAGCTTCGGACCAGGTCTCGTGTGTGCTCCTGCCACGAGCGCACACGACCCACGGCTGGGCTCTTAAAGGGGACGTCTATATACATCCCTGTGCCCAGCCGTGCCATTCTGCCGACGTATATCGGCGTGCGGTGGTCCTTAAGTGGTTAAAGCTGACTATTGAAGTAAAAGTTGGTTTTGTTATTTTATCTTTTAACCAGTTGACCTCCAGAAGATTTACCCCCTTTGTGACCAGGTCATTTTTTGCAATACTGCACTGCCTTAGTGTAACGCACAAGTTATAGCATATACAAACTATGGGATATTTGTATTTATTTTATTTTTTACTAGTAATGGTGGCGTCCCAATATCCGGGACTCCGATATTGCAGCAGAAATTCTGACACTAATTGATACTTTTGACGCTTTTTGGGGACCAGTGACACGAATATAGTGATCAGTGCTAAAAAATATACTTTTACTAGGGGAAGAGATGGAATTTTTTCCCTGCTTTGCAGAGACACAAACTCCATCCCTTCCCTTCTGTCAGAACAACAATCTGCCATGTTTAGATCGCCATTCTGTCTCTCTGCGTAATGATCGGCGAGTGCCAGTGGACATTGGGTGCCGCGCACCTGCCGATCGGCTTCTGCTATGTGTAATCACAGCAAAGCGAGCTGGGGGCATGCGCGCCCCCTACCCGAAGTGTCGGGTCCTGTATACATATGTGATCCGGCAAACAGGTGCCGCCCAGTAATAGTAAAACTGCTATAGGGTGTAACTTAAAGGGGTTGTAAAGGTAAATGTTTTTTCACCTTAATGCATCCTATGCATTAAGGTGAAAGTTGATTGGCTAGGCTAGGCTGGACTGATTAATAGCAATGCAGCCATTGGCTGGCGCTGCTGTCACTCACAGCGGATGACGCGGCGCGCCGGGAGGCGGGGCCGAGTGATACAGTCGGCGGCTATGCCTGCCGCTGTATCACGGGAGCGCGCTCGCAAAAGCTTTCCACCATGCTCGCTCGCTCGCATGAAGGTGGAAAGCTTTTGCGAGGAGGAGCCGAGACAGCCGCTGAGGGACCCCAGAAGACAGGGTTAGGGGACACTCTGTGCAAAACGAGCTGCACAGTGGAGGTAAGTATAACATGTTTGTTATTTAAAAAAAAAAAAAAGTTTGCCTTTAGTGTTCCTTTAAGTGGTTACTTTTGGATGAGATTCTGCTTTAAATGTATTACACTTTTTGACACTGGAGTTTTTCACAAAAAAATACATTTTACACAGAATAAAAACAAAAACTTTCCAGACCATCAAGGCCATGGTTACCATTAGATGTGTACACTCTTTTTTTTTTGCCAAATCTTGACTTAGTCTTGCAGATGCAACACTTGCTATCCCCAAGGTCACCAGGCTTACAAATATCCACTTCACTAAACAACTAAGCGAACTAGATATCTCTGAATTACAGTAAACATCCTTTAATTAAAGTCCTTAATGTGACTTAATGTGCTCCTGTCACTTCTAGGAGAATCTATTCCCTAAATAATAATTAGAGGCTGAACTGTATGGTTGCTCATTTTATAACAGTTTTGTGAAATAATAACTTAGACAATTTTTTTTTGCTAAACAGGCCAGATCTTTTACCACAGTTTTAGGGCTCATTCATTGCTTTCAATCTAAATAAAAACAATCTATATAGCCCAACATAAAGCACTGTTCCATATGAATTGATCTGATGAATGAATGAATGAATGAATGAATGAAAAATTTATATAGCGCGGCACATGCGAACTGAATCGCCTCTGGGCGCTTGTTGATTAAGTCTCATGCCTTTCAAAAAAGCAGGGTTTTGATCTGCCTTCTGAAAGACAGGTGGTTTTGCTCCAACCGAATGCTGGTTGGTAAGGCATTCCAAAGCCTGGGGCCCTGGAAAGCAAACCTTCTTTCTCCTTTGGACTTGTATTTGGTTATAGGAACCTTGACCAGATTTTGGTCGGTGGAACGCAAAATGCGACTGCAATTGTGCAGTTTGATCTTGTCGCATAGATATCTAGGAGCCTTCCCATGGATGCACTTATGTGTCAGGCAGAGTGCTTTGAATGCAATTCTGTCCTTCACTGGCAGCCAGTGAAGGGATCTCAGTGAAGGTGAGATTGATTCCCAAGATTTTTTCCCAGTCACCAGTCTGGCGGCCGTATTCTGTACGACTTGGAGACGAGCGATTTGGTACTTGGGTAGCCCGAGGTAAAGGGCATTTGCATAGTCCAGTCTGGAATTCACGATTGTTCCCACCACGACTGCTACGTCTTCTTTAGGAATAAATGGAATCAGTCTGCGTAGTAGGCGCATCAAATGGTGCGCCCCGCTGACTACGGACCCTATTTGTGCGTCCATTGTCATGAGGGTGTCAAACGTGACTCCCAGACTTTTGACTTTGGAGCTAGGGGCGATGATTTGTCCCAGGATGGGAGATGGTGTCCAGTTTGTTGTTGGTGGTTTCTTCCGACTGGCATCGAAGATAAAGAGTTCTGTTTTAGCACTATTGAGTTTGAGATAACTCTTAGACATCCAGTTTTCTATTGAAGAGAGACATTTCTCTAATCTTAGATGATGATCCTTTTTGTGGCAGATGCGAAAATACAACTGCGTGTCGTCTGCATAAGAGTGATAAAGTAGTTCATGGCTACTGATTATATCAAAGAGAGGACGAAGATAGATATTAAACAGCACTGGAGACAAGGGGGATCCTTGGGGGACCCCACATGTCACCGTGCGTTTTTCAGATGTGAAGGATCCCAGTTTCACTGTTTGTGATCGGTTTCCAAGAAACGAGGAGAACCATGGTAAGGCATCTTCTGAGACTCCGGCGACTTCTGTTAGTCGTCTCAGTAGCAATTTGTGGTCTACTGTGTCAAAAGCAGCGCTTAGGTCCAGCAGAACCAGGAGACATGATTCTCCTTCGTCTGCGGCCTCAAGCGCATCGTCCCATATTTTCAGTAAGGCCGTTTCTGTCCCGTGTCCGGGACGGAACCCGGATTGAAATGGATCGAGTAGATTGTGGGTGTCCAGATGCTGTTGCAGCTGATTTACCACCACTTTCTCCATTATCTTGGACAGAGCATTTAGACCTGTTATGGGACGGCGGTGAGTTGGGTCCATAGGATCCAAATTAGGTTTTTTCAAGATCGGCAGAATTGTGCCCTCTTTCAGCAGGGAAGGCACTATGCCTTCCTTAAATGACTGATTTATAAGCTGCGTGATCGGAGGCGCCAGGATGTCGGCACATTCCTTCAGTAGCTTGGTGGGAATGATGTCATTCGGTGCTGTGCTGTTGCGCAGCAGGCCAATAAATTTTTTTGTTGTATCGATGGAGATGGGTTCCAAAGTGAACTTAGTAGATTGTAGAGGCGTTCGGTCGTTGTTTTGATTGAAGACGGGGCTGAGTGGAGAATTGTTTTGCCGAATACTTACCCGAATTTTCTCGATTTTGTCGATGAAGAAATCCGATAGTTCATTGCAGAACTCTTGGGTGTCAGAAGTGGGGACTTCTAGACATCCCGGATTCATGGTCTGGGTGACCATCCTGAAGAGTTCGCGAGGGCGATTCATTGCGCTGTTAATCACCCTGGAGAAGTGAAATTTTTTGGCTTTGAAAATTTCCTTGTGGTAGCGCGTAGTTACTGATATTCAAGCCATGTTCTCCAGATCCTTCAAAAAGGTTTTACAAATAAATGCTTGTCAACAGCAAAACACAAACCTGTTTGTACAGATTTCAACATTTTCTGTAAGCTATCGGTGTCCGCATTCTCCACCAATAAAAAAAAAGTTTTCTGTTAGCTATCGGTGCCCGCATTCTCCACCAACAAAAAAAAGTTTTCTGTTAGCTATCGGTGCCCGCATTCTCCACCAACAAAAAAAAAAGTTTTCTGTTAGCTATCAGTGCCCGCATTCTTCCACCAAAAAAAAAAAAGTTTTCTGTAAGCTATCGGTGTCCGCATTCTCCACCAAAAAAATAAAATAGTTTTCTGTTAGCTATCGGTGCCCGCATTCTTCCACCAAAAAAAAAAAAATTTCTGTTAGCTATCGGTGCCCGCATTCTCCACCAAAAAAATAAAAAAGTTTTCTGTAAGCTATCGGTGCCCGCATTCTCCACCAAAAAAAAAAAAGTTTTCTGTAAGCTATCGGTGCCCGCATTCTCCACCAAAAAAAAAAAAGTTTTCTGTTAGCTATCGGTGCCCGCATTTTCCACCAAAAAAATAAAAAAGTTTTCTGTAAGCTGTCAGTGCCCGCATTCTTCCACCAAAAAAAAATGTTCACTGTAAGCTATCGGTGCCCGCATTCTCCACCAAAAAAAAAAAAGTTTTCTGTAAGCTATCGGAGCCCGCATTCTCCACCAAAAAAAAAGAACGGTTTCTGTAAGCTATTCTTTTATAATTTTTCAATGTTATTCATAGTCCCTGTAACTGTGTTACCTATTACGATTCTTCCAAATGATATTGTTATTTTTTTTTTAACTCTCATTTCTGTAGGCTCCTACACCTGTCACCAAGATCACTGGGAATAAGGTCCAACGTGGTGAAGTATCTGGATTGGTGCACTGGCTTACTTAGGTGTCTTCCTTACACCCAAAAATGTTATGGCTATGATAAAGTCTACAGGCCAAAACGCGTAAAGCTCTGTACTTTCTGTACTCCAACTGCATCAATAAAAATCATCATATTCGGATGAATGAGTTGCCGGCTTTCCATTTCTCATTTCATAGCGCTGGATTAAAAAACAGTCAGGAGTCACCATTTTATTTCATTTTTTTTTTTAATCAATCATATTTTATTCATTTCAGAAGGTACATAAACAAAGATCAGCAAAATAGATTTGCTACATGTAAGCAATAACATAGATTTCAAGAAATTATAACTAAAAAATGCATATCCAATCTTAGACATCAGTTATACTGCAATATACAATTACAATATACAATTGGGCTGGCCACCCCCCGGTTTGGTTCACGCCAGAACTCTCGAACATCGCAAAAGTTCGAACCCGAACCATGAACCCTATTAAAGTCTATGGGACCCGAACTTGAAAAACCAAAAGTGCCCATTTTGAAGGCTTAACTGTGAGGGGTTACAGTGTTCTGGAGCCACCAAAACCAAAGGCCCAATTTTTCTGCCCCTGTTTAACTATGAATAGCTGAATGTTGACAAAAGGGAGAGGAGGAGAAGCCTACTTCAGCTGCTGCAGTAGGAAAATACAGATCGGTTCCATTAAATTCCACCCCCACCGCCTCTCCTGTCCAGGTTCTGAGGATCGGCAAGGAAGGATTATGTTTTACCTGTCACCTGCCCACCATTAACAGGTTGTCAACCCCAGGATTAAGGTGTGCCCAGGCACACCTGGCACACCCCTTGCGCACACCTATGTCCACATGAATGACAGGACCCAAGGTTTCCCAGCAGAACATTGGCCAAAGCATCACACTGCCTCTGCCAACCTTCTTATACAGCATCCTGGTGCCATCTCCTCCTCAGGTAAATGACGCACATGCACCCGGCCAGCCACATGATGTAAAAGAAAATGTGATTCATCAGACCAGGACACCTTCTTCCATTGCCGTAGTCTAGTTCTGATGTTCATGTGACCATTGTAGAAGCTTTTGGCCGTTTACATGGGTCACTATGGGCTTCACAGCCCCATACACAACAAACTGCAATGCCCATTTTTTTCTGCTTTTACCACATCAACTTAATGGACAACATGTTCACTTGCTGTCTAATTAATCCAACCAATTTTCAGATGCCATTGTAACAAGATATTCCCTTTATCTGTCAGCAGCCATAATGTTATGGCTGATCGGTGTATAATTGTTCAATATGTCTAGATAATACTGCAAAACATTGCTTACTTCAAAAATATTTATTATTCTAAGATGAAGTCTAGCAAGAATTATCAATATAGTGCTATAGGCATTCGAGAAACTAGTACATGTGCATAGACAAAGTTTTTGTTTTATAAAGTAAATAATTTCAGAAGAAAAACGACTCCATTATTTCATCGATGCAAAACATATATTCCTTGTAGCAAAATATACAAGGAACTAGGGATATAACAAACTTAGAGGACAAAATTGAACTTTTACTTTTAAATCAGTATAAAACCCAAAAGAAAATATTGACTATATTGCAGCTTACCAATTCTTAGATTTGATGACTGCATACGTTTCCTATTTTACCTTCTATTTTTATCTGGGGATCTGGCTAGTAAGTCTGTTGTTTTCAAAAGAACAACTGCAGATGTATTGGTTTACGGGGATGAGACAAACCATTTATTTCTGATGGGGGTGCTTACACTGATCAGCTTTTATTCATTTATGTAAAACCTTTATCCTAAAAGGAATAAAACTGTTTGCTGTAGCTGCTTATAAATTGAAAGCTGGAGTTTGACTTCAATTTGTTAGTGTATTTTAATTTGCTAGTATATTTAACACTACCCTTCCCCCAGACTGACAATGCTGCTGTCTACTGTGCCCCCGCCCCCCTGTGCTCCTTCATTTAGAGTGGGGGCACCAGTGGTGGCTTGTGCTCAGCATTTTTTGGGGGGCACAAACAAACTAAAAAAAACAAACCATTGTAACGGTCACCACCGTTTACGATTTCCATTCTACCGCCCCACAACAGATAATCCGACAATCTACAATCCAGCAGACACGATCCATATGGATTTCCCCAGAATAAACGAGACATACGCTCTGTTCTCTGGTTTCAAAATGTATGAATGAACCTATGCTTTAATGGTTAGCTCTCTTATATACAGTACAGGCATGGTACAGTAATCAAAGGAACAAAGGAACACTCCACCCACACATCACACAATGGGGGGGCTTCAATACACCTTCTCTTAGACAATGACATTCAGGTGAGTTAATTATTAGTCATTATCCAGACAGCCTGTCTCCGCATACAGCTTGACAAGTCACATTCCACATCACCACAGTAGCAGACTTAGTTAGCATCTCACAATGGAATGTCTAGAAGAAGATGCAATTAACACCTCAAAAGCATGCCCCCCCCCCCATTGAATGAAAACACTCCATTTGGAGTCAGACTTTAACAACTTGTAATATTCCAAGATATCCTGCAAAACATGAATTATCAAATATCAGTCACCCTATGCCCAAAAGGGGCACCGGGTGACCCTAGACCCCAGACTCATTAGTGACGCTGGCACAAGAGTACCCCCCATCCTTCAAAAGTCTCTGGGTGTCACGGGTCATTCCGTTACAACCATCAAGGGCAGCCACTGTGCCTATCAATCGCAGCCACTGTGCCCATAAAGCGCAGCCTCTGTACCCATAAATTGCCACCACTGTGCCATCAAACGCAGCTACTGTACCCATCAAATGCTGCCAGTGTGGCCATCAATTGCCACCACTGTGCCCAACATTTGCCACCACTGTGCCCATCAACTGCCACCACTGTGCCCAATCAATTGCTGCTAGTGTGCCCATAAATTGCTGCCAGTGTGCCCAATCAACTGACGCCAGTGTACCCCATGAATTCCCGCCAGTGTGCCTCATCAATTGCTGCTACTGTGCCCCATAAAATGCCGCCAGTGTGTTCCCCAGCCCGGCACTTACCTGTCTCTGCGCTGTCCTCCACGCTCCGAGTCCTCCATGTCTTCCTCCTCTGAGGCATCCAATCACAGTGCCTGTTGCTTCAGCCAATCAGGTGACAGGGTAACCAGAAAAACAAGGAGTGCAATCAGTGCAAAAAAAATGTATAATAATATGTGAGTAAAATTCCCCTCCCCTGATATATGCAAGCTGAACACTGAAAGGAAATTCACAGATTCCAATAAGATACGCAATATAGAAAAAATTAAGTGCAGTGCAAAATATAATAAGCGTGTTTCAAATGATGCAACAAATCCAAAATGTGAATTATTATTTTTTTGTTTATCTTAATTGGAATTTGTGAATTTCCTTTCAGTGTTCAGCTTGCATATATCAGGGGAGGAGAATTTTACTCACGTATTATTATACATTTTTTATGCGCTGATTGCACTCCTTGTTTTTCTGGTTACCCGCTGAGGAAGTTTGTGGAAACGTAACGCGTATGGGGGAGAAGCTTGAAGACGTTGCTCGCTGTCGTCCTTTTTGGATGGTGTTTGTATTTACATGCTGCTGATTTTAGCAGCCTGTGTTACACTTTGAATATTTTTTTTAGCATTTAACGAGCAAAGAGCACTTAGATCTTTCCTTTCTTGTTTATGGTTCAATAACTGTTGCTGACCTTCGAGGAATTTGATATGAAATTTTGCTATCTGGTGTATCTGCGACTTTTGATTTCTGCTTGCATGACTGCCTGGTAACACAGGAGTCCATGCCTTAAGGTGAGAGTAGCCATTCCTATCACCGGTGGGGGGATTACTTATTGTTTGAGCTATAGTCACCGGTGAAGATATCTGGAATTAGTTGTCACTTATTTTGGACTTTATTCACTCTTATTTGAAAAAACAAAACAACAACAAAAATTATTTGGGGATTTGTTGCATCATTTGAATCTTGCTTATTATATTTTTGCGCTGCACTTAATTTTCTCTAGACAGGGTAACCAGGCCCGAGCACCAGATTGAGGCTGGTCAGTGTTAGGGAAGAGGTTTATTCGCTTCCCAAACACAACACTGTGTAAAGTATTGCGCCCGCCGTTTACCAATTTGGAAGCCTATTAGAGCAGACGGCTCTAATCAGGCACTTCCAAAAACACCCCCACCGCTGTAATTCAAATGCCCGGCACCCAACAAGGCGAATCTATCTATTGGTGATAGACAGGTGCAGGAGAGAGGGAGCGGTGCTCCTGCACCCTCTATGGACGCACTGCCACTCTAATACCAATGGTGTGATACTTTCCGGATTACCAGGTGTAAACAGAGGAAAATAAACCTGAACCAACTAATGCAGCCACCATATCTAATAACTGGTAATCTGCAATATGTTGTATTTTTGATTTTGTGTTTAATACCGTTTTGACCTTGGCTAGCTCAAGAAAACGGTACAACTGATATCACATTTTTATTGCGACCCAAGTCCTTGTTGGTGGACATCTTGACAAGCAGAGGAATATTTTACATTTTACAGAAGTCAGCCAAGTAGGAAGTGAATACAAATCTCCTAACGGGGACACCTGTTCCAGTGACAACTGTTAAAGGTTGGATTCAACATCACTCCACTCTACCTCCCAAAAAGGATCACAGGCAGCTAAGCGCTGGCCATAGAACAGACTGTGATTTATCCATCCTACAAATAACTGTAATGAACCAATCTGATTTGTTTGGTTTTGGCGTGTGTGCGCAAAAGTGTTATTTTCTACAAAAAAAAAAATCTTCTACAGGACTGGTGACATCAGCAAACATTTGTTGTGGGATGTTAGTCTTGGGTTGATTCAGGAAGTAAGGGGGAAAGATTGCCTGACTCTCCAAGTGATAGCTATGCACAGAGATGGATCAATCACAGGGCAATCTAGACAGGAACCTAGGGCCCCATTATTGTTAAAGGTGGCCCAGCTACAACATTCATGCCCCTGCAGAAAACCAGAAGAAATGTGCAATTAGTCAAATCTGTGCACCTGTCACTTTGCAAGGGAGGATGTACTTGTAGGCAAGTGGTGCCTCATAGGACCATACCAGTACAGTGCAATGCTTATCAATATTAGCTGAAGGGATGGAAGGGTCCACCTTGCTACCTTGCCTTGTGCCCATTTTACTTGAATCCACCTCTGGCATTTGTTATTGATATCATCAGATACACTATATTGTCAAAAATATTGGGACACCTGTCTTTACACACATATGAACTTTAATGTCATCCCAGTCTTAGACCTGATTCACACCTATGCTTTTTTAGTGCCTTTTGCAAATTTGCACTGCAGTTCATTTAAGATGGTTCCTATGGAACACGTTCTGTAGTGCAAATCTGCAAAAAGCACTCAAAATGCATAGGTGTGAATCAGGCCTTAGTCTGTAGGGTTCATTATTGAGTTGGCCCACCCTTTGCAGCAATAACAGCTTCAACTCCTCTGGGAAGGCTGTCCATCATGCTTAGGAGTGTGTCTATGGGAATGTTTGACCATTCTTCCAGAAGCCCATTTGTTAGGTCAGGCACTGATGTGGATGAGAATACCTGGTTCGCAGACTTCCCTCTAATTTATCCCAAAGGTGATCTATCAGGTTGAGGTCAGGACTCTATGCAGGCCAGTCAAGTTCCTCCACCCCAAACTCGCCCATCCTTGTCTTTATGGACCTTGCTTTGTACACTGGTGCGCAGTCATGTTGGAACAGGAAGGGGCCATCCCAAAACTGTTCCCACAAAGTTGGGAGCATGAAATTGTGCAAAATGTCTTGGAATGCTGACGTCTTAAGAATTCCCTTCACTAGAACTAAGGGGCCAAGCCCAACCCCTGAAAAACAACCCCACACCAAAATCCCCCTTCCACCAAATAATTTGGACCAGTGCACAAACCAAGGTCCATAAAGACATTGGTAAGTGAGTTTTAGGTTAAAGAACTTCACTGGTCTGCACAGAGTGCTGACTTTAACCCGATAAAACACCTCTGGGATCAGGGGTCAAGTCCTGGGTAAAAAAGTGTGGGAACTCCCACCCAAGATCCACTGCCCCACCAAAAAAAAAATGATACGCTCATATGTATAATTACTAAACCACATGTTTTTTTTTATTTTTCGATCCACTGTACCTTAGTAATCCTTTATGTTACTGGCCGCTTCCTGTATATGGATTGATTGGGTAGTGTGCGGGTATTCCGTCACTTCCTCAATGCCACAATGTTTCCTGGGAGCTTTTGTCATTGTTCCCAGGAGCAAGCAAGTTCTTTCTAAATCCCACGATAACTCGCGACAGACCTCCGCAATGTCTCCTGGGAACAATGACAAAAGCTCCCAGGAGACATTGCGGCATCGAGGAAGTGAATACCTGCACACTACCCGATGAATCCATATACAGGGAGCAGCCAGTAACATAAAGGATTACTAAGGTTCGCCTGCCCCTGACAGTGACTCGAGCTGGGCATCGCCGCTTAGTGAAGGATTGGCTCGGGCGGCTCGGCTGCTCTAGTCCTGCAAAGGGAACTGCGTTCCTGCTGTGAAAAAAGTGCAGGAACTCCGTTCCCACGCGTTCCCGCAGGACTTGAGCCCTGTCTGGGATGAAAAAGAGCGGAGACTGTGAGCCAGGCCTTCTCGTCCAATATCAGTGCCTGACCTCACAAATGCGCTTCTGGAAGAATGGTCAAACATTCCCATAGACACACTCCTAAACCTTGTGGACCGCCGTCCCAGAAGAGTTGAATCTGTTATAGCTACAACGAGTGGGCCAACTCAATATTGAACCCTACGGAGTAAGACTGAGACGCCATAAAAGTTCATGTGCGTGTAAAGGCAGGTGTTCCAATACTTTTGACAACATAATGTATACAGTATGTGCTTTAGTAATAATAGCAGAATGTACAACTGAAAAATAAGCAGATTTATAGTTAAAGTGCCACCAGTAAATGCAGTTATCTTTATAAACAGTCTACAGTGTAGAAAGGTACTAAATCTTCTATTTTCATAACTGGGGTATAGCCGTAGCTGCGCATATTTACATCTGATTGTGTACTTTATTTCTGGATGTCACAAGGGCAATGATTTTATATGCATGAACCTGAAGCAGGGATAACAGCTGCATACCGGGCAAAAGTTTCTAGTAAATTGTGATGACATATTGTTTGTATTGCTGCGGTTATGTCCTTCACAACCCACAAAAATAATCAATATGAAGAAATTGATTCTAGTTACCTCTTGGCAAAGGACTTAAAATGTGAGAAAGAGATTGTAAGAGAGGATCCTGAACAAATAAAAAGGAGAGCTAGGCTATTAAATTACTTTTAGATATATATGCGATAACGATGAGCTTAAAGTATACCTATGCGGAAAAAATAAAAAAAATATATATATATATACTAAATATATGTGATCAGCAGTGAATATCATTGAGCATATTCCTGTTGTTCTATGAATTCTCTTTATGTCCGATAGACAGTATATATGTATATATAACAGCCACAGAGACTTCCTTGAATACTCCAGTGGTACCTTACTAAATTCAATGTAAATCTAGTCCTTCATAGCTAAAACACCAAAGTGCTTTGGTTTCTTTTAAGGTTTCTTCGTCATAGCTGGCAACTTTATTGGGATACTTTAAATTAATTTTTTAAATGTCATTGCATGTTCTTATTAAAAAAAAAAAAAACTGATTCTCTACGTAATTTGTGGTAAACAGTATATGTACATAGGGGTAAATACAGTATATTATATATACAGGCTTGCTCCCTGCTTAACCTCCCTGGCGAAATCATATATTATAATATAATTATATACACTTTCAGTGTCTGATGACAAATTTTCCCACAAATAACAATTCTGCAAGTTGTTCAAATTCACTATCGCTGTTTTCTAGCTGGTCTAAAACCGCTTTTGACCTAAAGTGATGATTTTTGGATGCCATGGACATTTTCAAGTTTCCAGGCAGAAAGAACGGTAAAAGTGCAGGCTGGGCACTGGACAAAGCACTAGGGACAAAACTGAGGTGAAATGGTTTGATACAGTAATGTAATCTAATGTATGTCATGTTTTGAACTTTTTTGAATTTCCCGCCGGCTAAGCCCCGGGAACCTGGAACACGGAATGCACAGCCTGGAGGACACAACAGGAGGACATTGGGAAATCGAAGGGACAAGGTAAGTAACAGCACAGGGCTACTACAGTGTAACCCTGAGTGTGGCTCGGGGTTACCGCTTTTGGTACTGAAAATTAACCCCGAGCCACACTCGGAATTACCGCCAGGGAGTTTAATGTTTGTCCACAAGACAAGGTCTGTCTGATTTAAAATATACAGTATCTGTCTTAAAAAAAAGTGCTATGCTAACATTATGCATAAAGTGCATAAACCTTCAGCCGCCTTCATTTGTGCCCCAAGACCCTCAAGTCACTGGCTATTTTAATTTTGAAATTACAGCGCTTCCTAGTACTAGACATGTGCAATTCATTCCGAATCAAAATTCTGAGCAAATTACGTTATTAGGAGATTTAGATGTATCTGAATTTCTGAAGCACAATAGTAACGAATTTCAATGAATCCGAAATACATTATAAAGAAATAAAATAACATCAAATTTGAAAAATTCGAAAATGAAAAAATGAGTTTGAATTTGAAATGTAAACATAATGCAATAAATACAGTAAGATATAAAAGTAAAATAAGATTATGATAAGAATAAAAAATAATAAAATAGGGAAAAAAATTATCAGAATAGAACGAAATACTGAAATTGTAATTGATTTGAAACTAATGTATATATTAGCCAAATCCAAATTACAAAACAAATCATTCTAACATAACGAATATGATGAAACAAAATGATTAACTTAACAAACTAACCCAAAACAAAACCAATGTTTCAGAAGTGCACATCCCTACAGTGTTGTTCATCTTCCTTTAAAAAAGTAATTAGTTACAATTACAAGTTACTTGTCCGAAAAAGTAATTGAGTTAGTGACTCAGTTACTTTATTGGCAAAGTAACTAGTTACTCGGAAAAGTAACTTTTTTTATATTCTACAATGCAATTACGTTCTATAACATCTTTAATATCAAAGATGTTTATATTAACTGATTGAAGAATAAAAACACAATACACAGTATTTTAGAACAATTTTAGTACAATTATTAATATCATCATCACACTCCACCTGCCCAGGCAGCAATACTGTACAATATAGATTCAGTGTGCAGTGTGAGTGACACTGCTGCAGTGCACACTGAATCTATATTGTATTGCTGCCTGGGCAGGTGGAGTGTGATGATGATGATATTAATAATTGTACACAGTATTGCATTTGTTGGGCCTGCCATATACTGTACTGTACTATACTGTATAACTGCACTACAAAATTCCTTTACAAATAATGCATATTTTAAAATGTTATTACTAATAACATTTTAAAATATGCATTATTTGTAAAGGAATTTTGTAGTGCAGTTATACAGTATAGTGTATAGTACAGTATATGGCAGGCCCAGCAAATGCAATACTGTGTACAATTATTAATATCATCATCATCACACTCCACCTGCCCAGGCAGCAATACAATATAGATTCAGTGTGCACTGGGACTGGTACAAGTGATCCTCAAGGAGCTACGTACCAGGCAGCGCACCCTAATTACTTGTGCTCTGTCCCCCCCCCCGGCCCCCCCACGCCCAATCCGATGCCGCTCGCCTCGGCTCCTCACCTGCACAGGGCCACGGCCCACGGTCGGTCGGTGCTCTGCTGGCGCGGTGAGTGTCCCCGGAGTCCGGACCGTTGGTGGTGGAGTGGAGCCTCCGCGGCGGCTGGGGGAGATTTTCGCGGATGTCGGCGGCTGAGGTGACGGTGAGGAGGTGAGCCAGACTCACTCCCTCCCGACCCGTCACACTACACTGCTGCGGGCGGGAGACTTCAGGCGCGTGCATGCGCCAGCGTCACGCGTCACAACGTCGACGACACATGACCCGGAGCTGGCCTGTGACCCAATCACAGGCCAGCTCCATCCCGCCCCTCAGTCAGAGTCTGCCCGGACTGCCCCCCCCCGCATGCGCTCAATGTAACTCGGTAACGCCGCCAATGTAATGGCAACGGCGTTACCGATGGGGTAATAGTAATCAGGTAGATTACTAGTTACCCCTTGGAGGCCAATCGTTACGTAACAGTGTTTATTTAAACGCTGTTACTTACAACACTGCATCCCTACCTAGTACTATTGAAAACTGTTCCACCCCTTCCTGCACCCCCACATCTTTCTTCCAGCCAGGGCTGTCTTAATGAGAGGGCACACCTGGGCACTTGCCCAAGGGCCCCAGTTTTGATATAGGTGAGTGCAGTGCTGAAGGTGGGCACAGAGCCAAAAGTTTACATGCACTGTATCTCCATTGGAAAAGGGTGTACTACATGGATGGAATAATGGTGCCTGGGGGATATCAAGGGTGTATGGGGGAAAACAATGCTGAGGGGGGATCTGGGGTGTGTAGGGGGTAGCAATGCTTGGGGTAGCATGGTTGGCTATAGTGCTAGAGGTATCAGGGATGTAGAGAGGCCACCGTGTGGGGGTATCAGGGATGTAGTGGGGTCACAATACAAGGGGTATCTTATGGTATATGGTTACAGTGCTTGGGAGAATATCTAGGGTGTAGAGGGGTCAGAGTGCTGGGAGGAGTGGATAGGGCATACTATACTATATCTGACACAAGTATGCTGGATGGGATGGTACATAGATGTTTTTTAGGGTGAACCTCCGCTTTAAGTGGGGAGGGAAGGTGGGAAGATTTCCCTACACCAGCTATCTTCCATTTGAAGACTCTCCAAAGACTGCCCTGTAACGGCCCTCTGAACCTCCTCCTGTTCCTCGCTGACCCCCGATTGCATATTTACTTTTAGTTTTTCAAAACTCCTCCTACGCCAATCCCACTTTTAATCCAGTAATGTAGGCCTTACATCTATGTTTCTCTTCTTGTACTCTGGGCTTAACTTTCTTGCTTGCTGCAATGAAAAGTATGGCTCTTTTTCCTAAATAATACATTAAAAAATTATTTAACTGGCACGTAAGAAAAGCAATTTTGTCAAAATCATATATTTTACTTGGAATGCTCCATTACAGAAATATTTTAAAATAGTTGAACAGATAGGAAGATTGAAGAGTATGCATCACAAAGGTGGCAAACCTATTCTTCCTATTATCTCCAACTTCCCTTTCTGTAGAAATACTATCTTTGCTTCCTTTTCATTCATTTTTAATAATCACGGCACAGCTTACTTTCATATTTCTTATTTTGGCTTCACATTGTTTACTTTTAACGTTGCTTCATGTATTTCAATCGTGCTTAATGCCTATTCCGTCTGTATCTTCTCTAGTAAAGTTAAAAATATGGTATGCATGCTTGACTATTTCTGTCTTCTGTAACAATTGAGGTGCTGAATTTCTGCATAATGAGGACTCCCAAACTGCAAAGCCAAGCTTCAGTGCCTAGGCAGCAATATTAAAATGGAAATTCAATGCAGAGCAAGAGAGGTAGAGGTGTGTTTTGAAATTAAAGATCCAGAAACAGGGCACACTATAAAAATGGTAACATTTGAATTGTAGCATGATTTTTTTTTTTCATGGAAAGAAGGAAGCAGTAAGGGGCATGCATTAAAAACAAAGACATTTTGGTTGCCATTCAAAACTATCAGATTTGTTTTAGGTAGGGGTTGATGGGGCATGCAGTATTAAAAATGTAACTTGGCTTTGAAGCTTAGATTCAATTAGCCGGATTCAGAAAGGACTTACACCGACGCATCTTCTGATACGCCGCGTAAGTCCACGGATGCGTCGTCGTAGCTATGCGCCTTATTCAGCAAACAAGATACACCTGAATTTTGGCTTGATCCGACCGATGTAAGTCTCCTACGCCATCGTATCTTGGGCGCATATTTACGCTGGCCGCAAGGGGCACTTCCATTGATTTACGCGTCGAATATGCAAATGACCGAGATACGCCGATTCACAAACGTACTTGCGCCGTCGCTGTAATCTACGCCGTTTACGTAAGGCGTACGTCCGGCGTAAAGTTATTCCACCTAAAGCAGGTGTAAGTCATGTTAGGGTATGGACGACGGAACAGCCGTCGTATTTTACGTCATTTACGCAAGTTGTACGTGAATGGGGCTAGGCGTAGGTTACGTTCACGTCATAGGCATTGAGCCGGCATATCTTAGGGAGTAAATTTGACGTGATTCAGAGCATGCACGCGCATTCGCCGTTCGTTCGGCCATTCATTTACATGGGGTCACGCTTCATTTTAATAGATCACGCCCACTACCTCCCTACTTTGAATTAGGCGGGCTTACGCCGGCCAATTTACGTTAAGCTGGCGCAACGTAGGGGGCGAGTGCTTTGTGAATACTGCTCTTGCCTCTCAAAGTTACGTCGGCGTAGTGCATATGAGATGCGCTACGCCGGCACAAAGATGCGCCGCTATACCTGAATCCGGCTAAATGAGTTCTTCCTGCAATTTCATCCGCTGTAAACTCTATCACTAAAATATAAGCTTTAATATGTTGATGTCATTTCAAAAGTTGCTTGCAATATTTTTAAATCTGTAGATTTCATTAAAGCGGCGAACATTAAAAAAAAAAAAGTCAGCAGCTACAAACACTGTAGCTGCTGACTTTGAATAAGGACACTTACCTGTCCAGGGAGCCCGCAATGTCGGCCCCTGAGGCCGATCTGTCCATCGGATCGGGTGTGGAACTAAGGGAAACAGGCAGGAGAGTCTTGCAGCTTTACTGCCCGTTTCCTACTGCCCATGCGCGAGTCGCGCGGCGTTTTGTGAATGGCCGGTTGAGTGTGTTAATGTTAATTTTTTTTTTTAGGATGGACCTTCACTTTAAAATAATAAATGGCAAACCTGCTGTGAAAGTACTTACATAGGGTTTATTCTCATTGGCACTGTGGCCCGTACAACATGAATAGGCTGTTTGTTTATGCAGCTGAATCTGCCTAAAGCTGCGTAAGGCAGCCATTATAACTCTATGAGAACACAGCAGCTGTATGGACATATTCCCTCTTCCTTATCTGACAGACGTGCAGGGGCGGTGAGTGGCTCCAAGAATGGAAAGAGAAAGCCTGGCATGAGTGGGTAGCAGGTGAAAGCAGGTAAAAGCAACCTCAACGCGATTCATCCAGACTACAACGCCAACATGTTTCGTCCTGCTCTCAGCTGGTGACCCTCATCTTCATGATTAAGCCCTGAGGGTGGGAAGAAACATGTTGGAGTTGTGGTCTGGATGAATCAAACTAAGGTTGCTTTTACCTGCTTTCACCTGCAAACCACTCGGGCCGGTTGAGGTGTGCTGTGACCGGGATATCTCTTCCCATTTTTGCAGTATGCTTTGGATCTGGGTGGACCTTTCCTCAGCCTGCACCCTCACTATCCAGCGGCATCCAACTTATCAGACCCTGACAGCCTGAGTGGGGACCCTTATGCATTTACAGTACCTTGAAAAAAGTATTCATACCCCTTGAAATTTTCCACATTTTGTCATGTTACAACCAAAAACTTAAATGTATTTTATTGGCTGCTCCAATCCGCCTTAAAAAAAAAAGAGGCGGACCTGAGCGGGCCGATCATGTGAAAGGGGCCTTAGTGTAAAATTACTTTGTTGGTATGATGATTCTTTTGTTGGGTATATTGTGAACATTTCACTGCCACTGAAAGTTTGTGCTCCAAATATCATGTGCCTAAAAGGTTTCTAAATGTCACTGGTGCTTTACTCTACTTGACCAAGGCACCGGTTCCTTGTATAGTCATAAAAAAAATAGGTAAATGTCAACCCGATAACTCATTGCATTCTCTCTAAAAAAAATACACTAAAGTTTTCTTTTACGCTTTGAACCAAAGATGTGAAGTTTCACTTGATGTGGTTATATACTTTGTTTCGGAAAAGGTAAAATAAAATAAAACCGAACTGATTGCTAGCCATCTGCTCCTCAAGGAATGAACAATTCAAGTATAAACAGATTCCATAGATTTTTACTTCTTTACTCCTTTGTTTTTTTTTTCAGTACTCATCCTATTAAATGAATATTATATAAGTTGCTTGTTTTATACTTCATAACAAGATCAGATGGTCACAAAAGTCTAAATCCAGCAGATGTAAGTTATATTTTTATATATGGAATACAAATCATTTATGAGTTCTTTTTAAATGTTTATCATTTCCCCAGATTGAATATTTAAACTGCCTACTCACAGATGTTATACACTGTTCCTGTCTGAGCTGCACAGAATGGGGTGTCCAGAATATTACTTAGATTTACCCTCTAAATGACCAGGCCATTTTTTTGTGATACGTCACTGCGTCACTTTAACTGACAATTGCGCGGTCGCGCGACACTGTACCCAAACTTTGATGTCCTTTTTTTGCTAACAAATAGACCATTCTTTTGGGGGTATTTGATCAACAATTTTAAAATATATACCATATATACTCGAGTATAAGCCGACCAGAATATAAGCAGAGGCACCTAATTTTACCACAATAAATTGGGAAAACGTATTGACTCGAGTATAAGCCTATGGTGTCCATCTGAATGCCTTACTGTGCCTCACTTTGCCCATGCCTCACTGTGCCCATCTCTCACTGTGCCCATCTCTCACTGTGCCCATACCTCACTGTGCCCATGCCTCACTGTGTCCATAACAAGACTGACGTTTAACATGGGAGTCTATGGAAGGGGTGACCAGCTTTGAAAAATAGGTGCTCCCCAGCCGTAGGTCCCCTGGACAACAAACTTTGCACTCTTGTAGAGGAAGAGTGGGGCTATATGTGTGCCAAGATTGGGGTCCTACAGCCGGCGGGTATCCAAAATCCGGGAGGGGGGCCGAGGGGGACATTTTCAGCACAAAAAAATGTGCTGAAAAACTCGGCTTATACTCGAGTATATACAGTATATATATTTTTTACTTTCTGCTATAATACATAAAAAAAATGTTTTATATATATTTTTGGGGATATGTATCCAGCAGAAAGTAAAAAAAAAAAATCTGCTATAATACATATCCAAATATATATAAACTAATTTATTCATCAGTTTAGGCCGATATATATTTTTCTACATATTTTGGTAAAAAAAAAAAAAGATCGAAACGTCATTTACGTGGGGTCACACTTAATATACATAAAACACACCCACAGCTTCAACATTTGATTTAGGCGGGCTTACGCCGGCCCTAATACGCCATAACTTTGGGCGCAAAATCTTTGAGAATACCATACTCGCCTCTCAAAGTTATGGCGGCGTAGTGTATAGGAGATACGCTACGCCCACCTAAAGGTATGTGAATCTAGCCCATTGTGTATACAAACTACGGGATATATTTAGGGGCTTTTATTTATTTTTTATTGTTTTTACTAGTAACGGCGGCGATCTGCGATTTTGAGTGGGACTGCGACATTGCGATGGACACATCTGACCCCAAATGACACTTTTTTTGGACCAGTGACATTATTAGATTGATCAGTGCTATAAAAAATGCACTGATCGATGTAAAAATTACACTGGCAGGGAAGGGGTTAACACTAGGGGCGATCAAAGGGTTAACTGTGTTCCCTGGGTGTGTTCTAACTGTAGAGGGATGGGCTTACTGGAACATGACAGAGATCACTGGGAAAAGTAGATGTCTGTCATGTCATCTGGCAGAACAGGGAATCGCCTTGTTTACATAGGCAGTTCCCCATTCTGCCTCTCCTCACCGCTGTTGCGGGTCACCTGCGGACATCGAGTCCGCTATCCTCCTTGCACAGACCGACATACAGCCCCCCTAATACTCACCTGAGCTCCCTCTTGATCCAGGAATGTGCACAAGAGCATCAGCTTTCAGGGCCTCTCCCTCCTCATTGGCTGAGGCAGCAGTGGGTGTCATTGGTGTCCGCTGCTGTCAATCACAGCCCGACAGCCAATGAGGAGAGAGGGGGGTGGGGACAAGCTGAGACTCTGTGTCTGAATTGATATGCAAATCAGTGGCTCGGGAGTGCACCTGCTTGGGTACTCCCATTGCAATCTGCATGCATGGGGGCACTTGACAGGAGGGAGGAGCCAGGAGTATCAACGGTGGACCACAGAGCAGGTAAGTTTGACATGTTTATTTTTTTTAATTGTCTTTAACTACTTGCCGACCAGACGCCGCAGTTCTACGGCGGCAGGTTGGCTTCCCTGCGCGAGAGCCCGTTGTATAACGTCGGCTCTCTAAGTGGCCACTAGGCCCCCCACTCGTCCCTGACTCCCGTGTGCGTGCCTGGCGGGCGCGATCGCCGCCCGGCACCTGCGATTGCTCGTTACAGAGTGAGGACCGGGAGCTGTGTGTGTAAACACCCAGCTCCCGGTCCTGTCAGGGGAGAAATGCCTGACCGTCTGTTCATACAATGTATGAACAGCGATCAGTCATTTCCCCTAATGAGGCCACCCCCCTACAGTTAGAACACACCCAGGGAACATACTTAACCCCTTCCCCGCCCCCTAGTGTTAACCCCTTCCCTGCAAGTGGCATTTTTATAGTAATCCAATGCATTTTTATAGCACTGATCGCTATAAAAATGCCAATGGTCCCAAAAATGTGTCAAACGTGTCCGAACTGTTCGCCATAATGTCACAGTACCGAAAAAAAATCGCTGATCGCCGCCATTACTAGTAAAAATAAATATTAATAAAAATGCCATAAAACTACCCCCTATTTTGTAGACGCTATAACTTTTGCGCAAACCAATCAATAAACGTTTATTGCGATTTTTTTTAACGAAAAATATGTAGAAGAATACATATCGGCCTAAACTGAGGAAAAAAAATATTTTTTTAAATATTTTTGGGGGATATTTATTATAGCAAAAAGTAAAAAAAAAACTTTTTATTTCAAAATTGTCGCTCTATTTTTGTTTATAGCGCAAAAACTAAAAACCGCAAGAGGTGATCAAATACCACCAAAAGAAAGCTCTATTTGTGGGGAAAAAGGACGCCAATTTTGTTTGGGAGCCACGTCGCACGAATGCGCAATTGTCAGTTAAAGCGACGCAGTGCCGAATCGCAAAAAGTGCTCTGGTCTTTGATCAGCAATATGGTCCGGGGGTTAAGTGGTTAATATCACTTTAATTGAACAAGCTGAAGTTAGAAGCTGATTGGTTGCCATTCACAGCTGCACCAGAGATTTTGCACTCCCCATAGTTTTGCAAACGTGCTTTCATTCACTTTTTAACTTGGAATTTTTTGAGTGGTTGCACAAGTGAGAAGTTTTGACTTCAGTCTGACTTTTCTGACCTGCAAGATTGTCTTAGGTCAGTGACATAGGAAAGTTTTAAATTCTAAGGATCAATATGACATCCATTCAACTGTCGCTAGAATTAGATCAGCAATGGCATCCTCTATATCGCTCTCGTGTCAGTTTTCTCTTTATGATGTCATAGACCTGAATAGAAAAATACTGCAGATGGTAGAGAAAAAAAAATATTTATCTTCCCGTAACTCCTATTTTTAAAACGACTTTAAATAACAAAATTACATTTTTGAAACATACCAAAGAACAGATTCAGAGTCCTAAATCATTACTATTATTAGATTCCAAACCACTACTGAAGATATAGCTTATATTAAATTTGCACGGAGCTCAAAGGATCTACACAGAGAAAGGATGTTAATGTATGTCAGAGAGAACATATTGCTAAAAATAATCCAACACACATGTTTGTCCAAATCCATAAAATGCTATGACTGTAAACCATCTGCTTATGCATGCATATTTTTATCTAATTACTCATGTGGTATGTCTATATACTTTTGTGAAATATTTGGCTCTTCTAATATCTTTTCATTGAGTTATTAGGAAAAACTCTACATTCCCCAAAAAATATTTCAAACAGTTACTATAACCAATGATTCTTTCTTTACAGTCAGTCCTAGTCAGTGTCAGTAAACCAGAACTCCAGGCAGCTATAAAAGACATACCGTATATATATTCGAGTATAAGCCGACCCGAGTATAAGCCGAGGACCTAATTTTACCACAAAAAAAATTGGAAAACGTATTGACTTGAGTATAAGCCTAGGGTGAGAATGCAGCAGCTACTGTAAATGGAAAAAAAGGGTCAACAATGCCCATTTGCACGCCTCACTGTGCCCATTGCAGTCTCACTGTGCCATACCTCACTGTACCCATTGAAACCTCACTGTGTCATACCTCACTGTGCCCATTGCAGTCTCACTGTGCCATACCTCACTGTACCCATTGCAACCTCACTGTGCCATACCTCACTGTGCCCATTGCAGTCCCACTGTGCCATACCTCATTGTGCCCATTGCAGTCTCACTGTGCCATACCTCACTGTGCCCATTGCAGTCTCACTGTGCCCGTTGCAGTCTCATTGTGCCATACCTCACTGTGCCCATTGCAGTCTCACTGTACACATTGCAGTTTCACTGTGCCATACGGTACTCACTGTGCCCATTGCAGTCTCACTGTGCCCGAGTACCTGAATTCTTGACAGGCGTCCATTTTTTAAAAGTCGCGGCTTCCTCCTGGCGTTCCATGATATGATTCCACGAGTATAAGCCTAGGGTGAGAATGCAGCAGCTACTGTAAATGGAAAAAAAGGGTCAACAATGCCCATTTGCACGCCTCACTGTGCCATACCTCACTGTGCCCATTGCAGTCTCACTGTGCCATACCTCACTGTACCCATTGAAACCTCACTGTGTCATACCTCACTGTGCCCATTGCAGTCTCACTGTGCCATACCTCACTGTACCCATTGCAACCTCACTGTGCCATACCTCACTGTGCCCATTGCAGTCCCACTGTGCCATACCTCATTGTGCCCATTGCAGTCTCACTGTGCCACACCTCACTGTGCCCATTGCAGTCTCACTGTGCCATACCTCACTGTGCCCATTGCAGTCTCACTGTGCCCGTTGCAGTCTCACTGTGCCATACCTCACTGGGCCCATTGCAGTCTCACTGTACCCATTGCAGTCTCACTGTGCCATACGGTACTCACTGTGCCCATTGTAGTCTCACTGTGCCCGAGTACCTGAATTCTTGACATGCGTCCATTTTTTTAAAAGTCGCGGCTTCCTCCTGGCATTCCACGATAGGCATTTGACACTGTGTTCCGCCTATCATGGAGGTTCTCTCATCCTCGGACTCTGTTTCCCAGCAGACACTGTGTTCAGTGTTCCGCCAATCACAGACATTCTTTCATCCTCGGACAAGAGGATGTCCGTGATTGGTGGAACACTGAACATAGTGTCTGCTGGGAAACTGTCCGAGGATGAGAGGACCTCCGTGATAGGCGGAACACACTGTCAAATGCCTATCACGGAACGGAACGCCAGGAGGAAGCCTCGACTTTTATAAAAATGGACGCCTGTCAAGAATGCAGGTACACTAACTCGAGTATAAGCCGAGGGGGGTATTCTCGAGTATATACGGTACGATAAATGAATACAGCTTTGCATTCATCAATACAGTTGATATAAAAAGTCTCCACACCCCTGTTAAAATTTCAGGATTTTGTGATGTAAAAAAACAAAGATAAATAATTCCAGAACTTTTTTCCACCTTTAATGTGACCGATAAATTGTACAACTCAATTAAACAAAAACATTTTTTTTTAGGTGGGTGGAAATAAAACTAAAAAAATAAATATGGTTGCATAAGTGTGCACACCCTTAAACTAATATTTTGTTTGAAGCACCTTTTGATTTTTTTTATAGCACTCAGTCTTTTTAGGTATGAGTCTATCAGTATGACACATCTTGACTTGGCAATATTTGCCCACTCTTCTTTGCAAAAACACAAATCTGTCAGAATTTGAGGGCATCTCCTGTGCACAGTCCTCTTCAGATCACCCCACAGATTTTCAATCAGATTCAGGTCTGGGCTCTGGCTGAGCCACTCCAAAATTTTAATCTTCTTCTGATGAAGCCATTCCTTTCATGATTTTGATGCTTTGGGTTGTTGATGAAGTTACTCTTCATGTTCAGATTTCTAGCAGAAGCCTGTTGTGCCAAAATTGACTGGTATTTGGAACTGTTCATAATTCCCTCTACCTTGACTAAGGCCCCTGTTCCAGCTGAAGAAAAATAGCCCCAAAACATGATGCTGCCACCATCATGCTTCACAGTGGATATGGTGTTTTTCTGGTGATGTGCAGTGTTGTTTTTGCGCCAAACATATCTTTTGGAATTATGGCCAAAAAGTTCAGCCTTGGTTTCTTCAGACCTTAACACATTTTCCCACATGCTTTTGGGAGACTTCAAATGTGTTTTTTCAAAAATGAGTCTTGCCACTCAACCCCATAGCCCAAACATATGAAGAATATGAAGATTGTTGTCACATTTACCACACAGACAGATATTCCTGCAGCTCCTTTAATGTTGCTGTAGGCCTCTTGGCACCCTCCCTGACCAGTTTTCTTCCCGTCTCTTCATCAATTTTGGAGGGACGTCCAGTTCTTGGTAATGTCACTGTTGTGCCATATTTTCTCCACTTGATGATGACTGTCTTCACTGTGTTCCACGGTATAGCTAATGCCTTGGAAATTATTTTATACACTTCTCCTGACTGATACCTTTTAACAATGAGATACGTCTTTTGCTTTGGAAGCTCTCTGCGGATCATACATTTTGCTGTAGGATGTGACTAAGAAAATGTCAGGAAAGACCTACTAGAACATATGATTTTTATTTGGGGTTAATCAGAGGAACCTTAAATGATGACAGATGTGTACTGACTCCTATTTAACAGGAGTTTGAATGTGATTGCTTAATTCTGAACACAGCTACATCCCCAGTTATAAGAGGGTGTGCACACTTATGCAACCACATTATTTTATTTTTTTACTTTTAAAAAAGATTTCAGTTTGTTTTTCAATTGAGTTGTACAGTTATTAGGTCACTTAAAGGTGGAAAAAGTTCTCAAATTATTTATCTTTGATTTTTTTTACATCACAGAAGGTTGGCATTTTAGTGTAGACTTTTCATATCCACTGTATAGCAATACATTTATTTAATTTTATTTGTGATTGCCTGAATTTTATGTGTTATCAGCCTCTTACAATCCCTGCACAACAAAGTTCTGATTGGGATATGGAGAAGGTGTCCAAAGATGCAGTCAACTGGTATGCATTGCTCATGTGCTTATACTTCAGGGCCAACATATGAGAAGACAATGCTATACAAATACAACCCAGGTACCAATAAGAATGGACATATACTACAGTAACAAAAGCGTGAAGAACAGCTCTCTGATGGAGAGATTACACCCCATGTGACTGTGGAGGGCTAGCAATAAGTATGACAGGACTAGTTCACGTGAGGGCTCTCAGTCAAAATGGACTAAGCTAAGGCTGGAAAATATGGTACACTACCAGCAAACCAGTGCTGCTCCCAGGTAGATCACAAGCCATGAACAGTTCTTGGACATTCTCTTCTGCTGGCTTAGTTGGGGCCCGTTAAAGTTGGCACACAAAAACAGTGTAATGTATCTAGGGTGTAAAGTTCGAGAACAGGTACATGGAAGGTTAATCTCAGCCAATGGTAATGCCTCTATAAAGAAGCTAAGATTGGAGGTTTAGCATGGCTTGGATCTCTTTGTTTTTCATACTGAGGATACACACACCTGTGGAAGTCCTCTGCTGTGACTTACCACCCATATAGTTATACATTCACTCTACTCAGGTATACTCACATCCAGTCCACTCCACGTGGCTCATTCTGAGCACTCTTCACTGTCACTCTTGCCAGCTTTTGGTATCTCTTTATCATGTTCCTCTTCAGTCTCCATATCCTCATCATTCTTGGCTCAGGCCTTTTATTTATACATAGATACATATATATGTTACTATACGCTTCTTTTACACTAGATTGTCTGACATACATATTTATGTTTACAGCCAATACTTTCTATGGACAGTGGGACTGTTAGGGATACACAATTTCTATCCATGCCGTGCTTTTTCTCCATTTGGCCCTGGGTAGGGTCTTCTCTGTCTCCGCCTCCTCAGCTCCCTGGCGAGATGCCTGCTGCTGCCGTCTGGGAGCTATACATCCGCTGTTTTGGTCATGTTTAGTGGTAAGTATGGGGTTTCCTGTATCAAGGCCCATCTTACCCTGTGCCTATAGTATTATACGCTATACACCCAATTTGTATCTTCTCATCCTAGGTACATTTTATACGCATCTACTCCTGAAGAGCGAGCTGGTCTTGTGAAACGCATCAGGTACACTTGATGCCTGGGTGTTATATGATTGTTTATACATATATGTACCATAATTATATTTATATGTATCCCGTATGAATTGGCATTTGTTGAAGACATTAATGCATGTACTATCTTTACTTGAATAAATTATATACTGTATTTACTGTCGCTACTTTTATTGGCTAAACTGTGCTCACCTCACTCATAGTCAAAGGGCGAATTTTCTGTTTTGCTGTTAGGGCATTTATAGTCTGTGGATGGATGTAAGCATGGGTAGTATTGCAGGCGTTATGTTGTCTTTGGGGAAAATAACTGTCATTAGCTGGGTAAATTTATCCACAACCAATCAATTCTTCTCCCAAGTAGGCTCAACTAGGTGACATCGGGGAAGACTTACAAATATAAAACTTTCTCTGACCTTTCCATATTAGATGAACATTATTTTATGTCCGGAAGTACCTTTATAGTCCTTCACAGCCTATTACAATGTCACTGCCAAAGAAGAGAATAAAAAACTATACGTCAGGTAGGCATAAGAAAGGAACTTCTATATGACAAACAGATTACTCATTCTTAAAAATATAATTTCTTTTCTTAGAGATAGCAAAGTTTAACTATTTTTAGGTGCATGGGCATTTCTCACTTATATTGCCACTAAATTCCGACCCCATGAGTAAAATATTCAAATTTATAAAACAATATCTCTCTGCTTGAATACGTTAAGGTTGCTAGGAGTAACAGTTACAATTACAAATCTCTTTCAGCCTGTTCTTTGTGCTTTCCGCTCACATTTTTCAATTATTCTATCAGGAGTCAAGTCTGGGCATAGATGCAATATGCACACAAAGGAATCATCCAAACAGTGCAGCAAAGAATTTCTAGTGCATAAAATAGTCATAATAGGAGAGAAGTGATAGGACAGACTGTTTAAAGGTCAATCTCACAAGAAATGGGGGCATACAGGTTTTAAAATAGAATTTACTAAACTAGCTACGTGCAAAGCATCTGGGCAATTCATAAGCTCTCAAAGGCCACGTAATTATGGAACGGTGCACTTGTCATACAATGGAAGCTGATTGCACGTGATTCGTATTTGTGGAACTGCAAATTAGTGGAATTTCATATATATATATATTTAATTATATATACAATGGAGAAATAGATTGCGCCCATGCTCGGAAATCCCAAAACATTTAAAAGACATAGATTAGGCTCAATTCACAGAGCTTTAACACAATAAACTTTTGAAACCTCATTAAATGTAGGCTGATAGTAACTTTACTTGGAATGTTAGCTCTGTAAAATGTGCCTAAAAAGAACTGATAGGAACCAATTTAGTATTTTTGGTAAATATACATTGCAAGTACCCATTATTGAACCCACTATTTTTTGATGCGACTTTCACATGTTTAAAGTAAATGCAAACCCGATCACAAAAATCTTTCATGACTTCAAAAGTAATTTTCATTATTTATTAAATGTAAAGTTGTTGTTACAGAGACTTTGTCCCAAAAATCATTTGCAAAATAAATGTACTCCCAGCAAAAAAACAACTAAACACTGACCTCTCCCACTACCGTGTTCCCCCGAAAATAAGACATACCCATAAAATAAGCCGTAGCAGTATTTCTTAGCATTTGCGCAATATAAGCCATTCCCCGAAAATAAGACATAGTGATAGGCATGGCTATGCGTACCAGCGCAGAGCGGTAAAGATGTAAGACTAAGGCCTCGTACACACGACCGGACATGTCCGCTGAAACTGGTCCGCCGACCAGTGTCAGCGGACAGATCCGATCGTGTGTACAGGCTAGCGGACAGATTTCCAGCGGACAAATGTTTCTTAGCATGCTAAGAAACATGTCCGCTGAGAAGCTGTCCAGCGGACATGTCCGCTGGTTAGTACGTCTAACCAATGGACAGAAATCCCGCGTATGCATCAAATTGATTCGACGCATGCGTGGAAGCATTGAACTCGCGCGATAGAGAACGTCGGTGTCGTCTACGTCACCGTGTTGTCTGTCCGCGCGGATTTCGGTTTGATGGTGTGTACAGCCATCAGACCAAAATCTCCCAGCGGACATGTCCGATGAAAACTGTCCGGCGGACCGTTTTCATCGGACTGTCCACTCGTCTGTACGGGGCCATAGTGATAGGCGTGGCTATGTAGCGTACTGGTACGGAGTGGTAAAGAAGTCGGGGATAGGGAAAAAGCTTCAGCAAGCAGTCTGCTACTGAGCCCAGGGAGATCATCCCAGCACACCACTGTGCAGATTGGACCCAGTTCTTACTGGATCCCTGATAAATAAGCTATCCCTTACACATCAGCTTTGCTGGCCTATCTCTGCTTTTCCTGAGTATCTGTTGAGAGTTATGACGATGTTCCAGAAGATGACTTAACTGTATTTGAATAAATGTAGATTGTTGTACCATACTTAATAAAAATAAGACATCCCCTGAAAATAAGCCATAGTGTGTCTTTTTGAGGAAAAATAAATATATTTTCGGGGAAACACAGTATCTATGCTGCTAGTGCAGAGAAATTTCCCCCCAAAGTTTATGCAGAAACATACTTGGGGGCATTGATCTCCTGTCTGTGCACCCTACTGCACTTAGCATTTGAACCTGCCAACCCTACACCACTATAGGACACAGTAGTGATGAAAGTCCCTTGACATTAAGGAAAGAAAGCCCTCACTTCTAGAAACATCTAGATAAAGGGAGAGCTTATGAAGCAGTTGTCCTTCTGTTTGACTGGACAAAGGTAGAAGGTGAAAGGTCACGACAGGACAAGGTTTGGAAAGGGTGTGGAAATTCAAGAGTACTTTCAATAAGCGAAGGCTGGGGTCACTGACCTTTTTGAAGATAACCAGCCTTCAAGTAAGTTCTCACACTTCTCACCTACCAATTATAAGTTTTATCAAAGCTTTATTGGCAGTTTCTTACTTTGCCAGCGGTAAATCGTTCAGATTTATAAACCATGGAAGTGCATTGGTTGTTGGATGCCTGTCTGGAACTTATGGCAAAGATAGGTGTTTGGACAATTTTATAATGCAAAGGATATACTGGGTTCTCACAGGATACCTGTGACTAGCACTAAGTTAAAGCAGAACTTCACCCAAAAGTGGAAGTTATGCTTGTTTGCACCCCCCCCCCCTCATCTTTAACAATTGCAACTTTTTTAGGGGTAGGGAGCGGTTACCTGGTTTTGACATGTCCACTACCACTTCCAGCTGGATCGATGCAGCGATCCAAGTGAAAGTTTGCTGCCCCCCCTTTTCCCTCACAGCCTTCTAGGAAACATTACAGGTCCCAGAAAGACTGCGGGACCATTCACAAAGCACGGCTTATGCATGCACAGTGGGAAGACGGTTGTGAAGGCGCAAGGTGGAAGCTACATTATAAGTTGTTTAAGTGATGATTTAGAGCCCAATAAAGCTGCAGGCTTGCCCATCCAGCAAAATGTGTCTTAAGGCACATACACACGATCAGACTTTGACAACAACGTGTTTTATCGGACAATCCGACCGTCTGTATGCTCCATCGAACAATTGTTGTTGGAATTTCCACGGACAAATGTTCGCTGTGCATGCTCTCAAACTTTCCGACAACAAATGTCCGATGGAGGATCATCCAATCATGTGTACACAAGTCCATCAAACTAAAATCCAAAGTACAAACATGCATACTCAGAACCAATGCTAAACATCAGACAACAATAGCAGAAGTTGCCCAAAGGGTGGCGGTAAAGAGTTGAAAAACCACATGATTTGGTGAATGATGGCTGAAAATGTTCTGCTGTGTGTATGCAGAACAAGTTCACGGCCAATGTCCTTCAGACCAAAATCCATGGAAAAGTCAGATGAAAGTCCGATCGTGTGCATGAGGCTTTAGGTGTTATTTTAGGTTGTATTCAAAAAGAGGTGCAAATGTGCAATGAAGGATTACATAGTTACATAGTTACATAGTTAGTCAGGTTGAAAAAAGTCCATCCAGTACAACCGCAAAAAAAATAAACAAACAAAATAAAAAACATAGTACAATCCTATACATCCAACTCGATACCCACAGTTGATCCAGAGGAAGGCAAAAAAAAAACCCCAGCAGAGCATGATCCAATTTGCTACAGCAGGGGAAAAAATTCCTTCTTGATCCCCCGAGAGGCAATCGGATTTTTCCCGGATCAACTTTACCTAAAAATCTTAGTACTCAGTTATATTCCGTACATTTAGGAAAGAATCCAGGCTTTTCTTAAAGCAATCTACTGAGCTGGCCAGAACCACCTCTGGAGGGAGTCTGTTCCACATTTTCACAGTTCTTACTGTGAAGAAACCTTTCCGTATTTGGAGGTGAAATCTCTTTTCCTCTAGACGTAAAGAATGCCCCCTTGTCCTAAGTGTAGACCGTAAAGTGAATAACTCAACACCAAGTTCACTATATGGACCCCTTATATATTTGTACATGTGGATCATATCCCCCCTTATTCTCCTCTTCTCCAGAGTGAATAAATTCAGTTCCTCTAATCTTTCCTCATAGCTGAGCTCCTCCATGCCTCTTATCAGTTTGGTTGCCCTTCTCTGCACTTTCTCCAGTTCCCTGATATCCTTTTTGAGAACTGGAGCCCAAAACTGAACTGAATATTCCAGATGAGGTCTTACTAATGATTTGTACAGGGGCAAAATTATATCTCTGTCTCTGGAGTCCATACCTCTCTTAACCACTTCCTTACTGGGCACTTAAACCCCTTCCTGACCAGAGGACTTTTTGCGATTCGGCACTGCGTCGCTTTAACTGACAATTGCGCGGTCGTGCGACGTGGCTCGAAAACAAAATTAACGTCCTTTTTTCCCCACAAATAGAGCTTTCTTTTGGTGGTATTTGATCACCTCTGCGGTTTTTATTTTTTGCGCTATAAACAAAAATAGAGCGACAATTTTGAAAAAAAAAAAAATATTTTTACTTGTTGCTATAATAAATAGCTCAATTTTTTTTTTTTACGTTTTTTTTTTATCCTCAGTCTAGGCCGATACGTATTCTACATATTTTTAGTAAAAAAAAAAAAAAAAAATCGCAATAAGTGACTGGTTTGCGCAAAAGTTATAGCGCCTACAAAATAAGGGACAGAATTATTATTATTATTTTTTTTTTTTTACTAGAAATGGCGGCGATCTGCGATTTTTATTGGGACTGCGACGTTATGGCGGACACATCGGACACTTTTGACACGTTTTTGGCGCCATTCACATTTATACTGCAATCAGTGCTATAAATATGCACTAATTACTGTATAAATTTTTTTTTTACTAGAAATGGCGGCGATCTGCGATTTTTATTGGGACTGCAACGTTATGGCGGACACATCGGACACTTTTGACACATTTTTGGCGCCATTCACATTTATACTGCAATCAGTGCTATAAATATGCAAATTACTGTATAAATTTTTTTTTTTACTAGAAATGGCGGCGATCTGCGATTTTTATTGGGACTGCGACGTTATGGAGGACACATCGGACACTTTTGACACATTTTTGGCGCCATTCACATTTATACTGCAATCAGTGCTATAAATAAGCACTAATTACTGTATAAATGTGACTGGCAGGGAAGGGGTTAACACTAGGGGGTGAGGAAGGGGTTAAATGTGTATCCTAATTAGTGTTCTAACTGTGGGGGAGGGGGGGTGACTGGGGAGGTGACCGATCTGTGTCTCTATGTACAAGAGACACAGATCCGTCTCCTCTCTCCCCTGACAGCACCGCTGTCTCTGCGAGAGCCGGGAATGAGAGATGATCTCATATGTAAACATATGAGATCATCTCTCATTGGCCGCACAGATCGCCTAGGAAACGGCCGCTCCGATTGGCCGTTCACGGCGATCTGTGACTGGCTGTGTCCAAGGGACACGGCCAGCACAGCAGTTCCCCGCTGCGCGCTCGGGAGCGCGCGCGGGGAACGCGAAAAGGGGCGGCCGTAAAAACACGGCCTCCCAGAGATTCAGAGCCACCCGGCGGCCGTATATAGTCGTACGGCCGTCGGGAAGTGGTTAATACAAGAAAGGACTTTGCTCGCTTTGGAAACCGCAGCTTGGCATTGCATGCCATTATTGAGCTTATGATTTACCAAAACCCCCAGATCCTTCTCCACTAAGGGTTGAAACACCTAAGTTTACCAGCAATTATGAAGGGACGGCTTGGATATTGCTGGCTGTCAGCTGGAAGCCAGAGGTGGGACAAATATACACAGACCAGCTGCCAGGAATCGGGATGGAGTGAATGACTTTGCTGTGCAGTGCTAGAGAAAGGCAGATGGCACTCAAGATGTGGCGCTGTGTCCCCTTGGCTGCACAGATAATAATATTGGGAGGATGCAGCTGAACCGTTATTCCTCCATCTTTCTAGATAGATTTGCCTCTTTAAAATTGCATCCATGGAAATCACTGGAATGTGAAAATGTTAGGTGTGACACTCTCACTTGTCATGAAGGGTTTCAAAGCATTTCTACATGACAAAAAATATTTAACAAACATCCCCTCAGAGTCGATATGGCTGCTGCAGTTTATTGGTGTGCTGGCTAAATCTCTTTTCTTTAAATCCTTTTTGGCTTTTTTAAGTCTCTGAACCTGAGAAAAATGACTGTTCTATGCAGCCTCTTTTACCTCTCAAGCTACAATGAGTACAATGGGCTCAGAAAGATGATAGACTGCTGTAACAAGGGGCTGCTCATACTGAGAAATACTGCTCATTCCAGCTGCAATGGATGGTATAGAATTTTAATTAAAGTGTACTGATTTTTCCTGGAAAACTGTATTGCTTTCTGTTGCATTGACATTCTTTGTAAAGAGAAAGTACAGTGTATTTTAGGTTAATACACATTTTGAGCTATTATGGCTATATTTACTTTAAAGCCTAAAATTAAAAACAGAAAAATCAGCACAAGGGACATACTGTAATTTATAGTCAGTAGTATGTGTCCCTTGTGTTAATTCCTCTTGTTTTCTTGTTTTTTCCTCTTGTTTTATTTGAATCCTTTCACCATTTCTACTACCACACCCACCCCTACTGCCTTAAAGTGGTTGTAAAGGTTTAGTTTTTAGTTTTTTTTTTAAATAACAATCATGTCATACTTACCTCCACTGTGCAGTTCGTGTTGCACAGAGTGGCCTCGACCCTTCTGTTCTGGGGTCCCACGGCGGCTCTCGCGGCTCCTCCCTGCAATAGCTAACCCCCCCTGGGAAGCTCTCTCCCGAGGGGCGTTACCTTGCAGGCGCGCTCCTGTGTCATACACTGGGCGTCCATAGCCGCTGAGTGTATGACTCCGCCCTGCCCCCGCCCCGACGGCTGCGTCATTGGATTTGATTGACAGCAGCGGGAGCCAATGGCTGCGCTGCTATCAATCTATTAATCTTCTTAACGTCAAGACTCCGCGGAGAAGAGGATGCCGGGGGGCACGCAGAGCAGGTGAACTGGCTCAGGTAAGTAAAAGGGGGGCCCGTAATATCACTGTAAGATCCACAGACATCTCCCCACTGTAATATTCACAGACATCACCAACACTGAAATATCCACAATCTCTCCCACTGTAATATCCACAGACATCTCTAACACTGTAATATCCACAATCACCCCCACTGTAATATCCACAATCTCCCCCACTGTAATATCCACAGACATCTCCCCACTGTAATATCCACAGACATCTCCCCCACTGTAATATCCACAGACATCTCACCACTGTAATATCCACAATCACCCCCCACTGTAATATCCACAGACAT
Source organism: Rana temporaria (assembly GCF_905171775.1). NCBI lineage: Eukaryota > Metazoa > Chordata > Amphibia > Anura > Ranidae > Rana > Rana temporaria. The sequence continues at coordinate 33,605,181 of NC_053499.1, read as the reverse complement.
CTCCCCCACTGTAATATCCACAGACATCTCTCCCACTGTAATCCACAGACATCTCCCCACTGTAATCCACATACATCTCCCCACTGTAATATGGTCCACATCTCCCCCACTGTATAGGAAGATTAGTGCTTGCCTAGTCTTACCAGAGAAGGGTGATGACATCAGCGCGCCACTCTAGGCTTACCTAGGCCGCCACCGGGTGGACAAAGATGGCCGCCGCTCTGGGAGTTAGGCCGAAGCCACAGTCTTTCCTATGGCCAAGGCAGCAGTGGAGCTCTGTGGATCACGTGGTGTGCCGATCCGCATATGGTGACCCGTTCGGATCACGGATCATTTACGATCCATTGCACCACTAGTACAGATCAAAAGAATCGATCAAAAAAATGTACGATTAATCAAGGAATTAATCTTTAATTTCCACAGCCCTACAATATTTTATTGTAATTGTTATTATACCTAATGATTTAGCAAACTAAATGTCATTCAGTTTTGCATCTACGTTAATATAATTTGTTTCAACAGTTTGTCATTCTATGAATGTTTTTTTGTGTGTTTATTACAAATAAAAGTATTTTCTGGCTGGCAGGCCTAGTGTTAGTAGATCTCAAATTTTTCAATGTCACCCTCTTTAGAAGTTATTCCCAGATATTGCCCATTGTGTTATCCCCTGGAGATAGATAGATAGATAGATAGATAGATAGATAGATAGATAGATAGATAGATAGATAGATAGATAGATAGATAGATAGATAGATAGATAGATAGATATTAGGGTCTCATGTAATTTTTGTCATTTTACTTATTATCCAATTATAACTATAAATTATAACTAATTATTCCTTTGAATCTCACTTTTTCCCTGGAGTTATAGAAATGCCCAGTCTACTTTCTCCTTTTGCACGGTTTAATTTATCACTGTGAACCTGGTTGCTATATTTCGCAATACAAATCGTGTGAATGCCAGACAAAAAATACATTTGACTTTACTAATGAGAAGTTGTTCTTCACATAGCCAAGCTGTGTCATTAGGAAGGAAAGGCATCAGAGGTACTGTGCGTGTTCATTTGATGTCTGGCAATGCTCCAGCTCTTGGAAACATTGCCGCAAACTATGGTCGGAGTTTTGTTTCTACATGAAAAGAAGTTAAGTGTTTACTTCTATTAAAAAAGAAGGAAAAAAAAAATTATTTTAATTTTAAAAGATGAAAAGAATTATATTTCATTTTTTTAAATAGAAATTTTAAAAAAAAGAAAGCAATTAATTAAACAGTTTTTAATTGTTACATTTAATTTTTGGATGGTCAAAGTGGGATTTTAACCCAACTTTTTTAAGCTTGGGATGGAGCAGTAAGAAGGGGTTGGAACTGTTAATAGGTTATTACAGCTGTCTGTGTCCCTCTGAGGCCCCGTACACACGTCCGAGAAACTCGACGGGCAAAACACATCGTTTTGCTCGTCGAGTTCCTTGTGAAGCCGCCGAGGATCTCGGCGAGCCAATTTCCTCATTGACTAACGAGGAAATAGAGAACATGTTCTCTATTTGGCCCGACGAGATCCTCATCGGTATCCTCGGCCGAAAGTGTACAGACGACCGGGCTTCTCGGCAGAATACGGCTCCGATCGAGTTTCTGGCTGAATTCTTAGGGAGACTTGTCCATCATTAGGGTTATAGCACTTCTTTATAAATGGGCCCAAAATCAATTGCATACCTCCAAACATTTTGAGATGGGAATGAGGAACACCTACTAGCAAATGTATGTAGGCATGGGACACGCCCCTGCCATGCCCCTTAAATGGGACATAACCCCAAAAAAAGGTTAATTGAATCCACAAGTGCTTTTTTTTACCACTAATATTCCTTTAAAATGGCTTTTAAAATTGAAAAATGCAGAAATTTAGAATTTGGATGAAAGGTTTAGCACTGGGAAACACTTTTTTGAAAGATAAAAGGTGCATTTTATATACAACTATATAGATCAGACCACAATGAGGGACAAATGAGGAGGAAAGGGGGACAGAGGGACATTGCTCCAAATCAGGGACAGTCCCTCGAAATCAGCGACATTTGCAATAGGTCTATGCCACTGATTCAGGGACCTAAATCAATAAGGCCTCGTACACACGACTGAGGAACTTGTCGGAAAAGACACATAATTTTCCTCAACGAGTTCCTTGTTAGGTTTGTCGAGGAACTCGACAAGCTGCTTTGCGTACACACGGTCAAGACAAAATCTCCTCGTTCTCAAACATGGTGACGTACAACACATACAATGGCAGGGGAAGTTCGATTCCACTGGCACAACCCTTGGGGCTGCTTTTGCTAATCTCATGTTACTGCGTGTTAAGTAAAAGTTTGGTAAGAGATGATTTGCACTTTTCAGTCTGTTACAGCGTGAAAAATTTGTTATCTCCATTACAAATGCTACTTTTACTCCCGTCTCATACTTTATTCTGAGCATTTGCGGGTTTCTTAGCATACACACGCTCGAGTTTCTCGTTGAAAACCAGCCTGACAAGGAAATTAAGACTCCCGTCGAGGAAAAAGAGAACTTGTTCTCTTTTTTCCTCGTCGAGTTCCTCAACAGTTTCCTAGATGAAAAACATACACACAACTGTTTTCCTCTGCAAAAAAGCTCTCCCACCAAGTTTATTGATGGATTCTGTCGAGTTTCTCGGTCGTGTGTACGAGGCCTCAGGCTATATTGCTGCTTTATAAATGGGAACCTAAATCAAAAAGGCTATACCACTGCTTTATAAACTCATTCTTTAACAATAAGGCTATATTACTGCTTTATAAACAGGTACTAAATCAATAAGGCTATACCACTGTATTATTAACTCATCCTTTATCAATAGGGCTATACCACTGCTTCATAAATAGAGACCTGAATCGATAACGATATAACGCTGCTTTATAGATGTGCCCTATATCAATAGGGCTATACCACTGATTTATAAATAGACCCTATATCAATAAGGCTATACCATGGCTTTATAAATGGGGATCAAAATCAATAAGACTATATAACTACTTTATAAACAGATCCTAAATCAATAAGGCTACTATATTACTGCTTTATAAACATGTACTAAATCAATAAGGCTATACCACTGCTTCATAAATGGGGACCTAAATCAATAAGACTATATTACTGCTTTATAAACTGGTCCTATATAAATAAGTCTCTACCACAGCTTCATAAATAGGGACCTGAATCCATTAAGCTTTAACGCTGCTTTATAAATGGGCTCTAAATCAATAAGGCCATACCACTGAATTATAAAAGAGGACCTAAATTATTAAGGCTATACCACTGATTTCAGGGCCGTCTTAATAGCATCATGGGCCCCTGGGCAAAGTAATGCATTGGGGCCCCTTCCAGCTTGCCCCAATTTATGCACCTACTTTCAAGAAATAAAGTATAAATAGTTGATAGAATTAAACATACATTCATTAATTCCTTAAATAAAATCGATTTTACAAAAGGAAAACATTCCATAAATCAAAGACTAGTCAAAACAAATGGCACAGTATGGGAAGGGAGGGGGGGTACAATACTGGACTAAGGAGGACACATTTTAGGTTTTGGGATGCTTCCCGGGACACGACCATATCGGGACAGTTTAGTAAAAAGCATGACTGTCCCAGAAAAACCGGAACAGTTGGCAACTGTAAGTATGATGTAATGCAAGATTATTGTGGGGCCCCCATGCACCTACGGCCCCTGGGCAGTGCCCAGGAGTGCCTTTGCATTAAGATGGCCCTGACTGCTTTATATAAGAGGACCTAAATTATTAAGGCTATACCACTGCTTTATAAAAGAGGACCTAAATTATTAAAGCTATACCACTGCTTTATAAAAGAGGACCTAAATTATTAAAGCTATACCACTGCTTTATAAAAGAGGACCTAAATTGTTAAGGCTATACCACTGCTTTATAAACTGATCCTAAATCTATAAGGATACACCATTGCTTCATAAATGGGGATCTAATTCAATAAGACTATACCACTACTTTATAAACGGGTTCTAAATCAATAAGACTATATTACTGCTTTATGAATGGGCCCAAAATCAATAAGGCTTTACCATTGATTCATAAATTGGGGAACTAAATCAATAAGGATATAACACTGCTTTATAAACAGACCCTAAATCAATAAGGCTATATTACTGCTTTATAAACTGGCCCTTTATCAATAAGGCTATACCACTGCTTCAGAAATTGAGACCTGAATCAATAAAGCTGTACTGCTGCTTTATAAATGTGACTTAAATCAATAAGACTATATCACGACTTTATAAACGGGTTCTAAATCAATAAGTCTATAAACAGGCTTTATTATTAGTATTTGTACATAATGTCTGTGGCATCTATCCAGTGATGCATGGATGCTTTTGGCATGCAGTTTTCTTAAGCTAACCTCTGCTTATGTTGTGTACTTAGTATGAATTGCCCACCTAAGTGACATGTTTAACCACTTCAGCCCCAGAAGGATTTACCCTCTTCCTGACCAGAGCACTTTTTGCGATATGGCACTGCGTCGCTTTAACTGTCAATTGTGCGGTCGTACGACAATGTACCCAAACAAAATTGACGTCCTTTTTTTCTCACACATAGAGCTTTCTTTTGGTGGTATTTCATCACCTCTGCATTTTTTTTTGTTTGTTTTTTGCGCTATAGACAAAAAATGGGCGACCATTTACCAAAAATAAGCAATATTTTAAACTTTTTGCTATAATAAATATCTCACTTTTTTTTTTTAAATAATGTTTCCCTTCGTTTAGGCCGATATGTATTCTTCTAAAAAAAAAAATTGCAATAAGCGTATATTGATTGGTTTGCGCAAAAGTTACACCATCTACAAAATAGGGGGTCGTTTTATGGAATTTTTTATAATTATTATTTTTTTACTAGTAATGGCGGCGATCTGTGATTTTTTTCGGAACTGCGACATTATGGCGAACAGATTGGACACTTTTGACACATTTTTGGGACCAGTGACAATTTTACAGCGATCAGTTCTATCAAAATGCACTGTTTACTGTAAAAATGTCACTGGCAGGGAAGGGGTTAACACGAGGGGGCGATCAAGGGGTTAATTGTGTTCCCTCTATGTGTTCTAACTGAAGGGGGGGTGGAACGGTACTTTGTATGAACACACAATCAGTCATTTCTCCCTGAAAGAACAGTGATCTGTGTGTTTACACACACAGATCCCGGTTATCGCTCTGTCACGAGCGATCGTGGGTCCCTGGCAGTCATCGTGCCCATTGGGCAATTACATTGGCTCCAGTGGCGGGACGCAGGCTTGCGTGCCCCTAGTGGCCACATTGGGAAGCGATGTAAGGTAACGTCAATTTGCCAAGCTGAGCCAACCTGCTGCAGTATAACTGCGGCGGCTGTTCGGCAAGTGGTTAAGATGATTTAAAGTGATTTAATACAACTGATGTAAAGTACAGCGTGTGTAAAGTGTGTCCTTTAATCTGGGATTCTAAAGTTAGTCTCCAGAAATATGCATCCTGGTCAAATGACATTTGTGGTATCTACTTCCACATTCATCTAGTGTATATGTCAACAATCGGAGGTTTTATTAGCTGCATTTTCCAGGAAAGTCGCTGCCTATGTTGTAAATAGATTGAGCTGCGTCCAGCCCTAAAATCTTTTCACCAAGACTGGAAGTCCTGCAAGTCCTGGAATATCTTCACTAACAAGATTAACCAGCAAACTTCAAAACAGAATTTTGAAGCCATTTGTGTTATAATCCTCTTGGAATAATTGCATTTCTATGCAAAGCTACTGAATAGTGTTTGACAGCTGAGGCATTTCAATCTTAACCACTTCCATACCGGGCTTTTATACACACCTCCATACCGGGCCTATTCTGGCACTTCTCTCCTACATGTACAAATCATAATTTTTTTGCTAGAAAATTACGCAGAACCCCCAAACATTATATATGTTTTTTTAGCAGACACCCTAGGGAATAAAACGACGGTTATTGAAACATTTTATCTTGCACGGTATTTGCGCAATAATTTTTCAAACGCCTTTTTTTTGGAAAAAAATTGTTTCATGAATTAAAAAAATAACAAAACAGTAAAGTTAGCTCAATTTTTTTGTAAAATATGAAAGATGATGTTACACCGAGTAAATAGATACCTAACATGTCACGCTTTAAAATTGCGCACACTCATGGAATGGCGCCAAACTTCGGTACTTAAAAATCTCCATAGGCAACGCTTTGAAATTTTTTACAGGTTACCAGTTTAGATTTACAGAGGAGGTCTAGTGCTAGAATTGTTGCTGGCACTCTAATGCACGCGGCGATACCTCACATATGTGGTTTAAATTGCGTTTACATATTTCAGGCGGGACTTGCGTGTGCGTTCGCTTCTGCGCGCGAGCTACTGGGGACAGGGGCGTTAAAAATTGTCATCGTTCAGATATCCCCCCACAAAGCCCAGGACGTCATATGACGTCCACCCGGATCGGTAGAGGTCCTTTGTGGGCGTCATATGACAATGGGCTGGTATTGATGTGGTTAACACAACATATCATGTGATTGGCTGGAGAGGGCAGTGACATCATTGATCATGATGTTCTCTCCAGTCTTTTTTCTCATAGGAACAACCAAAATGAAATGTATCACATCTGTTTTAAAGTGAAACTCTATATTTATAAAAAAAAATGTAGATCAGCTATAGTAATCACATCCAAAGGTCCCTACCTGCTTCTGTTTTGTAAATACTAACATAGGCCCTGTTCGTACCCCTGATGAAATATTTAAAGTGATCCAAAACACACATAGTTACATTATCCCTTCTATTAATGTATATGGATTATGGCACTATATTTATTTTAGTAAGAAAAAAAATCTACCCTATATACTCGAGTATAAGCTGACCCAAATATAAGCTGAGGCACCTAATTTTACCACAAAAAAATGTGAAAACGTATTGACTCGAGTATAAGCCTAGGGTGTCCATCTGCATGCCTCACTGTGCCTCACTTTGCCTCACTGTGTCTATGTGCATGCCTCACTGTGCCCATGCCTCACTGTGCCCATGCCTCACTGTGTCCATGCCTCACTGTGTCCATGTCTCACTGTGCCCATGCCTCACTGTGCCCATACCTCACTGTGCCCATGCCTCACTGTGCCCATACCTCACTGTGCCCATGCCTCACTGTGCCCATGCCTCACTGTGTCCATGACTAGACTGATGTTTAACATGGGAGCCTATGGAAGGGGCACCCGGCTTTGAAAAATCGGTGCTCCCCAGCCGTAGGTCCGCCAGACAACAAACTTTGCACACTTGTAGAGGAGAAATGGGGCTACATATGTGCCAAGATCCGAGTCCAGAGGATCTACGACCGGCCAAAACCGGGTCCCCAAAATCACCAGAGAAATTACCGTTTAACATAGGAGTCTATGGAAGGGGTGCCCGGCTTTGAAAAATCGGTGCTCCCCGGCCGTAGGTCTCCAGGACAATAAACTTTGCACACTTGTAGAGGAAGAGTGGGGCTACATGTGTGCCAAGTTACCAGGTCCCCAAAGTCCGGGAGATCAGGCGCAAAAAGGTGACTCGAGTATAAGCCGAGGGGGGCATTTTCAGCACAAAAAAAATTTTACTGAAAAGCTCGGCTTATACTCAAGTATATACGGTAAGTGCCTTTTTTCATGATTGATATACAGCTGTCATGTGACCCAACTCTTTATATTGGGATAGTTGGCAAGTATGAGGCAGCTGCTTTGGGCCCCACAACAATGACAGGGCCCAGGGCAGCTGTACCTTTTGCCCTGCCTTAAAGACAGCCCTGGTGATGGTCAACTTTCATAGAGGCCTCTCAGGTATGAAATGTGCATATTTGCATTGGTCCAGGCTGGACCACTGTAACTACGGTATGCAATAGTGGGAATTCTAGAGTTTAGCTTTAGGGGTAGATTAGTGATTTGATTTATTCCAATGCTTTCTCTTCTGTCATCCATTTTGATTAACTAGACTTTTAGCTATAAACAAATTCCGAAAGTAACCTGGAGCTTCATTGTTTTCCATTCCATCACATTAATAAATAAATAAGCACCTAATTACCTAGCTATTCCTGTGGGTAACTTATCATTTGACATCCAGAAAAAGGCTGTTTTAGTGGTAATGCTTTACTTTAAAAGCAAACTAAGCTAAATCTGTGTCTCCAACTGTCTTATGATTTCATAGGCGAATCATTAAATCTGTCACTAATTCAGAAGTTGCCAACTCAGCAAGATTATTGTGGTACTAAGTAAAGATCCTCTCTCAGATACAGTTATTTCTGGAATATACTGATGGGATTTTTGAGTAAATGGATGTAATTATTATTTTTATTGTTATAACTTAAATATTCTATTATAAATAATTAAAATATAATTCATATTAAAGTGTACCTCCACACAGATATAAAAGACACAAGATAATGCTGCTCTGTGTTCAATAATACATCCTTAAATATTTTTTTTTAAACGGAAGCATTGTACAGTAAATATCTAAATTTGATTTATTATCAGCACATTGCAGTCCCTGTACAAGAGAGTTCAAACTGAGGGAGAAGCTGCACAAGGAGCCAATCAGTTTTTCTGCAGTGCAAGGATGATCCCCGCTGAGCAGGCAGATGACAGGTCCATGTCCGCCAGACATGTGCAGTTAGTTTCGTTCCAACTTCGTTTTTTTAACAAATTTCGACAAATTTGTTAATTCGGAAATATCCAAATTAACAAAAACCCGCTTAACGAAATTCATAAATCCATAAACCCCAAAAGTTCAAAAATCTGAAATAACTAATGATAACTTAACTATTACTAACTGTTAGATTATAAGTATTGGAATTTCCTTTCAAATTTGGCTGCTAGTGAACGCAACTAATACAAATTTATCCAAAGTTATGAAATATCCAAAATAACAAATGCCGTATCTAAACGAATGGAGTGTAACAAATTAATTATAAAAAATAACATTAATAATAATAAAAACTTTGTTATTATTATTATTATTATTATTATTATTATTATTTATTTATTATAAATTTGTTCCATTCCATTTGTTTAGACACGGCATACATTTTTCTGGATAATTTCTAACTTTGGATAAATTCGTATTCGTTACGTTCACTGGCAGCCAAATTTGAAATGAAAGGTAACTTGAAATGAAATTCTAATACCTATGATTTAATAGTTAGTTATTATTAGTCAGTTAGTTAGTTAGTTAGTTATTCTTTAACATTTTTGGATTTTCTTTCTTATCTTCGGATTTTTGAATTTACGAATTCACAAATTTTTGAATTTACGAATTGATGAATTGCGATCATTACGAATGACCTGAAAAACCGGAAACCCCCCTGATTTAAACGAAAACGTAAACAAACAAACTTTTCGGCAGTGCACATGTCTAATGTCCGCTCTGCTATGCTGAGCCCGCTATCCACAGTGAGGTGGTAAGATGAAAATAGATCGCCTGTCTGTTTTCATCCAACTGTCATTTGATCCACCTATCTGTCTGTGTTTGACAAGCCTGGATTTGGCGGCCATCTGCTGCTCCATGGAGCGCTATGGGTGGTCCGATGGGTTCCGCCTGAAAAACGGACAGGCGGACCAGATTGGAACGTTTGTGTGAAAGGTGCCTTAGCTGGCCAAATATATTGATTGATTGAGAGATTGAATTTTTTATTACATTTTTAGTTGAAATAGCAAAGCAATCAAAGACATAAAAGAAAGAAATGAAAGACTAATTGTCCCAATCTAACTTACTAAAAATCTGATAATGAAAATTACGTAGTTTTAGTCTATTTTTGATTAAATGTTTCAATAAACTGTATTGACATTCAAAGTAATTTTTTTGCCCAGTTTCAAGTTCTCAATTGATTGAATTCTTGTAGTTTGGAGGTGAATGATTAGTTTCTGGTAGTTTCTTGTATGTGCGATTCCCAAGTGCATAAAAATTGGTTAGGTATCACTGAAAACTGAGACATGTGAGACCAGCTAATTTTTGGATGCTTTCCATTGGCTTTTATTAGGAAAGTAAGACATGTAAAGGTACAAAGAAATGCAGTACACTGCCACGCACTGTAATGTGCACTGTACACACGATCGGTCAATCCGATGAGAACGGTCTGAGTGATTTTTCCATCAGTTAACCGATGAAGCTGACTGATGATCAGTAGCGCCTACACACCATCAGTTAAAAAAACGATCGTGTCAGAACTTCCAAGCATGCGTCGACTTGATTCTGAGGATGTGTGGATTTTTAACTGATGGACGTGCCTACAGACGATCGTTTTTTTTTTCTATCGGTTAGGAATCCATCGGTTAATTTTAAAACAAGTTTCACATTTTTTAACCGATGGATAAATAACCGATGGGGCCTACACACGATCGGTTTGGCCTGATGAAAACGGTCCATCAGACCGTTCTTATCGGATTGACCCATCGTGTGTACGCGGCATTATAATTTTTGCCAGTTCTTGGAAACGATTTGATTGACTGAAGTCATGATGAAAACTCATCAAAAGCACCATGACGACAGTCAAACTAAAAATTTCAATCTATCTCAACCTTCATCTGATCATTTGGCAACTTAAAACTGGTAAATTATAGGAAAAAAGCAGGACAACTAATTTCTTTGACTGTTCTTTTTTTTCATTTTTATTATGAGATCTAGGAAAGTTTTCAAAAGTTTTAAAACTTGCCATTAAACTGTTAAAGTGTTACTAAACTCACAACAGTAATCAGTCTGTATATGCAGTAAAGGCTGTTTGATCCTGTCTTCTCTGATCCTCCCCTTCTTCCACAGTGCCCAATTTATCTGCTGACAGTACAGAGCCTTGGGGGCAATCTGCACATGCTCAGTTTTTTTTCTTGGGAGAGTGCACAGGGCCAATTAACACTGTCCAGACAGAGGGCCAGGGGTCCTACAGCCTCATAGGTAGGGGTGCAACGGATCAAAAAACTCATGGATCGGATCGATCCTCGGATCAGGAGTCACGGATCGGATCATTTTCGGATCAGCAAAAAAAAAATGATTTATGAAAAAAAGTCGGATTTAAGTCTGGGCTCTAGCTGGGCCAATGGCTCTATATGGTAATGTCCACCATTGCCCCCCACTCGTCACTGTAATGTCCACCATTGTCTCCCACTCATCATCACCATCACTGTTCCAGTCCAACATTGCCCCCACACTAGCAAACACTGTAATAATAGCCAGTTTAACATTGCCCTTAACACTGTACCTGCACTGTAATGTCCACCATTGTCCCCCACTCGTCATCACCATCACTGTTCCAGACCAGTCCAACATTGCCCCCACACTAGTAAACAGTAACACTGTAATAATAGCCACGATCCGTTGCACCCCTACTCATAGGACAGTCAGAGGAGAATGAAAACTCCTCCTACAAGTTTTACCAGACACTGATAACCAGACACTGATAGAAGTCACAAGACTGCTATATACTGCTGATGAGAAAAGGTATTTAGCAGTTTATATTTACTAAAATAATTGCATCTCCATGTTCTGTGTACTGTGGGAGATAGATACAGTGAATGCAGGGTCCTGGGCTTAGTAACACTTTAAGTAACTGGCCAGCATTTCTGAACATTTCATGATAGGAGTATGCATTGGTCCCCCCCATAATTGGCTTAGTGTAGCCCCCTTACGTCACCATCACTATTACAGAAGAGAAGCAGGTAGAACAGGATTTTTTTTTATAATAGAGACACAACTTAATATATTATCCTGATCATAATTGTAAAGACATCCTATATACAGTATAATCAGCAATTAATGATTAATGAATGTCTTAAACCGATTTCTGTATTAAAGCAGAGCGGAAAGTGGAACTTCCACTTATTTAATCCCCCCCCCCCCGGTGCAACATTTGGCACCTTTTGGGGGAGAGTGGGTTTTTGACAGGTGCTCTGTCCCCACTTCTGTCGGACCTCGTCGCTGCGAGGTACATCAGATATTCGGACCCTCCTCCTCCCTCCTATTTCCCCTGCTGACAGGCCAGTAAGAGAGTGCAACGTGCTTTGCGCATGCACAGTAGGGACCCAGGTGTAAAGCCACAAGGCTTCACTGCCGGGTTCCCTTACCAGCAATAGCGGCAGTAGCACTCAAGAGCTGATGGAAACATTGGCTGGTGTGCCAACATCTCTGGTCTCCAGAACAGGTAGGCGTTCTATTATTAAAAGTCAGCACCTACAGTATGTGTAGCTGCTGACTTTTATTAATAGGACGCTTTCCTGTCCTGAAATCCAGTGATGTCGGCACCGCAGCCAAAGTTTCCACAGGCTGTCGGGTGCTGCTGCTGCCATTGCCGGTAATTTTTGGAGTGGGAGGCCGGTACACCGCTTTTAATACACACCTGAAAGATGTAAATGTAATTGTTTTTTCTGCCAAAGCATTTATATGTATGTTATGCCAATCTTGTGATTCACACACCTATGACCATGTTACATAGACAGGAAGGTTTGCTTCCCCACCTCCGGTCTGGTTATTCTCATGACACGGATGACTCTTTGTCCAATGAGCAGGCAGGTAACACCGGTGGTGGTAAAGCCTAACCAGCAGAGAGGTGCAAGGGCTGTGTGAACCACAAGACTGGCTGAACAGAATTAAACTCCTGTCTAAGGTAAAAGAGTTCACGAAAATGCATTTCACTTGCATGCTTAGAAGTGTGCCTGGAGTTTCCACTTTATACTCCACAGATAAACTATATAGAGTTTATTGATGAATTTATGTTTCGTAATACCTTGATAAATGTATTACCATTGGAGAAATAGCGTTGCTAAGACTACAAATGCATTCTTAATGGAAAAAGCCCTCAGGTGATCTTCTCAATTACAGGCTGCCAGATTTGTGTCACAGATTGGATCTGTCACAACATCTGCTCTTCTGCCAATAAAATGCAGTCATTCTCCTAAATGAAAGAAAGGGGAAGTTGGACGACCATTCATCTATTTGCTACAAGACTGTGATATAAAAAATGTATGACCCTGACTTCTATTTCTTTAATTGGTAAACATAAGCCCATCCATGCCCATCTGTGCCCAAAAATAATAGCACTTGGGAAAGGTACACTGCGGGTTTTTATATAAATGACTGTATTTGTCATTGTAATGCTGGTTGTATACTTGGCAAATTGGTAGTTCATTTCGGAGCTGAGCATTAGCTTATAACCGCACCAATCTGCCAACCACGGTTCATTTCTCTTCCAGTTGTAAGAGACCAAAAAAAATCAAAAGTGGAGTTTAAAATGATTAAAAACACCACAGTGTTGATTAAAAGGCATTTTCAGTTAACTTCCGAGCAGTTTTAATCACTTTGTCACTTGAAACTGGAAAATGATTGATACCATGGTTTACCATGGATTGATTACTGTGGTTGAAAGCTAAAGGAACACTCCAACTTGTCAACATGTAAGGTACCAATGCATTGGCAATTTTCACTCAATTTCATAAACCTTCTAGCCACTGGGAATTTATAAATTCCATCACAAGGAATTGCAGAAATGTAAGGCCTCGTACACACGATAGGTTAACCAGAGGACAGCGGTCTGAAGGACCGTTTTCATTGGTCAAAACCGATCATGTGTGGGCCCCATAGGTTATTTAACCATAGGTTAAAAAAAAGCCAACTTGCTTTAAAATTATCCTATGGATTGGTAACCGATAGATCAAAACTGATCGTTAGTAGGCACAACCATCGGTTAAAAATCCAGGCATGCTCAGAATCAAGTCGGCGCATGCTTGGAAGCATTGAACTTCGGTTTTTCAGCACGTCGTTGTGTTTTACGTCACCGCGTTCCGACACGATCGGTTATTTAACCGATGGTGTGTAGGCGTGACGGACCATCAGTCAGCTTCATCGGTTAACCTAAGACAACTGTCCTTCAGACCATTGTCCTCTGGTTAACCTATCGTGTGTACGAGGCTTTACAGTCTACCTTCTACTTGTTTGATTAAAGGGGTTGTAAAGGTTTGTTTTTTTATTTTCTAAATGGGTTCCTTTAAGCTAGTGCATTGTTGGTTCACTTACCTTTTTCCTAAATTTCCCTTCTAAATGTTTTTTATCTTTGTCTGAATTTCTCACTTCCTGTTTCTCCTCAGTAAACTTCACACCATCATCCGAACGGTGGTTAGTCAGCAAGAACAGCTTACTGAACAGGTTACTGAGGAGGAACAGGAAGTGAGAAATTCAGACAAAGAAAACAAAGAAAAAAACATTTAGAATGGAAATCGAAGGAAAAATGCACTAGCTTAAAGGGGTTGTAAAGGTTTGTCTTTTATTTTCTAAATAGGTTCCTTTAAGCTAGTGCATTGTTGGTTCACTTACCTTTTCCTTCGATTTCCCTTCTAAATGTTTTTTTTCTTTGTTTGAATTTCTCACTTCCTGTTTCTCCTCAGTAAGCTTTCCACCATCTTCCAAGTGGTGGAAAGTCATTTAGAACAGCTTACTGAGCACCTTACTGAGGAGGAACAGGAAGTGAGAAATTCAGACAAAGAAAACAAAGAATAAAAACATTTAGAAGGGAAACTGAAGGAAAAGGTAAGTGAACCAACAATGCACTAGCTTAAAGTAACCTATTTAGAAAATAATTGTGTTGGTACCAAAGCCCAACAGGACTCTGCGATTCTGCAATGATTTCCGGAAACTTAATGAGGTTTCACGGTTTGATGCCTACCCCATGCCCAGGGTAGATGAACTTATTGAGAGGCTAGGTCCAGCCAGATATATCACATTAGACCTTACCAAGGGGTATTGGCAAATCCCAGTAACTAAGGCTGCTAGAGAGAAAACGGCTTTTTCTACCCCAGAGGGGAGTTTTCAGTACAAACGAATGCCTTTTGGACTGCAAACTGCTCCAGTCACATTCCAGCGAGCAATGGATAGGATTTTACGACCTCATCGGGAGTATGCCTCAGTGTACTTGGACGACATAGTCGATTTTAGCAGAGACTGGGAATCACACTTGCCCAAAGTCCAGGCAGTACTGGACTCTCTTTGGAAGGAGGAGTTTACAATAAACCCTGAAAAATGTGCGTTGGAAATGGAGGAGGTGAAATACCTGGGCTATAACGTGGGTAGAGGGGTGGGGAAACCTCAGGTCAGCAAGGTAGAGGCTATAAATAATTGGCTCCGCCCCCTCACAAAAAAGCAGGTACGTGCATTCCTGGGCATGCTGGGATATTGCAGGAGATTCGTACCCAACTTTGCCACATTGGCGGCTCCATTGACCGATCTGACTAAGGGTCGGAAATCGGTCATGGTGGAGTGGAATGCAGATGCTGAAAAGGCTTTTTTGGAGATCAAGTCAGCACTCTGCCAACACCCTGTCCTGATAGCACCCAATTTTTCAAAAGAGTTTATTGTCCAAACTGATGCTTCCGATGTAGGATTGGGAGCTGTGTTGTCACAGGTTGTTCATGGTGAGGAGCACCCAGTAGTCTTTCTCAGTAGGAAGTTGACACCAGCGGAGAAAAACTAAGCTATAATTGAAAGAAAGTGTCTGGCCATTAAGTGGGCTCTGGAGTCCCTCAGATATTACCTCTTGGGGAGGAAGTTAGGTTGATTTCTGATCATGCCCCTTTAACGTGGATGAAGCATGGTAAAGGGACTAATGCCAGGATTACCCGTTGGTTCCTGGCGCTCCAGGAATTTAAGTTTATAGTGGAGCATAGGCCCGGGAGACTGCATCAAAACACAGATGCCATCTCCTGAGTCCATTGTTTGAGCTCCACGGTTGCCTCCACCTCCTTGGCGTTGGGGCAAAGGGGGGGATATGTACAGGACGCCGTGACTGGGTCCTGGAAGGACGTTATATTTCCCCCTCTGTTTGGACTGTGGTCCCTTTAAGGGAACAGAAAGGGTTAACACACCTGTCTAAGGAAGTGGTTTAAAGCAAGACAGGAAGTTGTTGGTGAGGGTGGAGGAGCATAGTGGAGACTGTGCATGGGGAATGGTGGACAAGGAAAAGCTGTGGGAAGCTGTGAAAAGCTGTAAAAGCTGTAAAAGCACTTGGCAGTGTCCTGCCTGGAAGCCTGCTACTGGGAAACTTACCTGCAAGGACTGTTTAATTTCGATAGCAGTTCTGAGCTCTACAAGTCGGTGAGACTGATTATTTCTTTTGTTTTTGCTGCTGGAAGCCATTTAAGTTTAATAAACTTCAGTTTTGATTTAAAAGCCTGTGTCCTGCGATCAAGCTGGTTCCCCAAACTTTACAATATATATATACTTTTGAGATTTGTCGCGTGAATGGGAACACATAACAAACATACAGTATAGTGGGTGTTTTTCGAATGTGACTGCAAATGTGGAAATACACTTTAAAATTCTCATATTAAATACTTTATAGTTTCAATTTAGCATGTGAATGCATCTTGTATATGCCAGCAATGAGGAAATATCCACTTGTACCAGGGAGGTGTTCAGAAAATGTTAGTGGAGCTAAGAATATCAGCAGCAAATGTGACAGTGTGCATTACTGGACCCCAGAGAAGACTCTCCGAAATGCTGGTCAGCTCTGAAGTAGAAACAGAAGATGAACACACAGACATTTGTCACATTGTCCTTTGTACTGTATGCCGTATATATTATGAAGAACATTTACTGATGGTGTGTATTTAAAGTGAACCTGCCACTACATAAAACACTTAAAACCTAAAGCGGTATTAAACCCAAAACCAACAATCTAATAGATTGCAGCTTACCTATCATTAGAGGTAGTGGCTGCATTCATTTTCTAAACGTGAATGAGGGGTTTTGTGCCCCAAACCAGCGCAAAACTGTAAAAAAATAAAATAAAAAATTAACAGTATGAAAAATAATAGAAAAGAATAATAATAATAGGAGCAGCTCCCTCTTCTTTATCTTTTTCCATTAACCACTGGACACCTTTTCTGAATCGTTTTCTAGGGGCGTGAAAACTTCCTTATTGGCAACACCCATAAGCATTTGAATCCACTCGTGGGGGTGTCCTGGAGGTCGGATGCTCGTTTGGACCATTGCCGTGGTTGTGAGAACTTCTGTTGGCATTATGCATAAGTGCTTATGACTACCTGTAATAGGGGTCAAGGAAGTCTGGTGAGTAGGATGTGTGGCAGGTGATGGTGGTGGAAGATCTACAGTCACTTTTCTTACTGCTCATCAAGAATTGGAAGACCCTGATGCACTTTATTATTTGAATACAGATTATTCACTTTTGTTGGCCACATTTTATACACTGCTCAAAAAAGGAACACTTTGAAAACTTTTTAGATCTCAATGGGAAAAAATCTCATGCTGGATGTCTATACTGATATGGACTGGGTAACGTGTTAGGAATGAAAGGATGGCACATCATTTTATGGAAATTGAAATTATCCACCTGAATTCAAAGACACCCCGAAAATCAAAGTGAACAAATTATGCAGCAAGCTAGTCCATTTTGCTGAAATTTCATTGCAACAACTCAAAATGGTCCTCAGTAGTTTGTATGGCCCCCAAGTGCTTATATGCATGCCAACATCAGGGCATGCTCCCAATAAGACGGCGGATGGTGTCCTGGGGTATTTCCTCCCAGATCTGGACCAGATCATCACTGAGCTCCTGAACAGACTGAGGTGCAAACTGGACCGAAACATAATGTCCCAGAGGTGTTCTTTTGGATTTAGGTCAGGTGAGCGTTCGGGCCATTCAATGGGATCAATTTCTTCATCCTCCAGGAACTGGCTGCATGCTCTCGCCACATAAGGCCGGGCATTGGCGTGCACCAGGAGGAACCCAGGACCCACTGCACCAGCGTAGGGTCAGACAATGGGTCCAAGGATTTCATCCCGATACCTAACAGCAGTCAGGGTGCCATTGTATAGCTTGTAAAGGTTTGTGCGTCCCTCCATGGATATGCCTCCCCAGACCATCACTGACCCACCACCAAAACGGTCATGCTGAACCATGTTACAGGCAGCATATGCTCAGGGTGAATCTGCTTTCATCTATGAAATGCATGGGGCACCAGTGGCGGACCTTCCAATTCTGGTGTTTAATGGAAAATACCAATCGAGCTCCACAGTGTCGGGCAGTGAGCACAGAGCCCACTAGAGGATGTCGGGCCCTCAGGCCACCCCAATGAAGTCTGTTTCTGATTGTTTGGTCAGAGACATTCACACCAATGGCCCGTCGGAGGTCATTTTGTAGGGCTCTGGCAGTGCTCATCCTGTTCCTCCTGCACAAAGGAGCAGATACTGGTCCTGCTGATGGGTTAAGAACCTTCTACGGCTCTGTCCAGCTCTCCTAGAGTAACTGCCTGTCTCCTGGAATCTCCTCCATGCTCTTGAGACTATGCTGGGAGACACGGCAAACCTTCTGGCAATGACACGTATTGATGTGCCATCCTGGAGGAGTTGGACCGCCTGTGCAACCTTTATAGGGTCCAAGTATTGCCTCGTGTTACCAGTAGTGACACTGACCCTAGCCAAATGCAAAACTAGTGAAAAACAGTCAGAAAAGATGAGTAGGGAAAAAAATGTCAGACACCTCCACCTGAAAAAACATTTCTGTTTTGGAGGTTGTCTCATTGTTGCCCATCTAGTGCACCTGTTGTTAATTTCATTAACAGCAAAGCAGCTGAAACTGATTAACAACCCCTCTGTATACACCCCTCCCCCTCTGCTGCTTAACTGACCAGATCAATATCCCAGGAGTTCTGATTCAAAAGTGTTCCTTTCATTTTTTTTAACAATGTATATTACAACTTGTTGTTGGATTTTATATATATTTTATTGCACATGTTGGTGTTTGCTGGTACTGTTTGAATCATACGTTAGCACGTTTGAACTTTAAAAAGCAATTAGGGAGCGTGGTTTGAATCAATATAGTATTGATTTCTTTTTTCACCTACATTCATTTTCTGTTTTAGGCCTTTTCCCCTCTGTTTTCACCTGGTGATCTGGCCAGTAAGTAGGTGAACAGGTATGTTGCGCTTAAATGAAATAAACAGTAAATAAATAATATAAACAAGTAAGACCAGGAGTCACAAACGTGGCACAATAGTGAAAGTTTGAATGTTGTGTCACCAACTTCCTGTATCTTGTGCGACCACCACCAAAAATTGGGGTTGCGCCCTTACCAAAGAGCGTTGAACACCTATTACGGGGGGTCAACATAGGTTTTGTCGGTTTTCGTAGGTTTCATTGTTAATCGGACTTCTAGTGCCACTCCGGAAGAAGTCAGATTAGCGACAAAACCGGTTTCATTGCATTTGGAGAACCTCTTTGGACAACCTCTGAAACCACTGTGTCCGGTATATGCTATTTTAATCACCTTTTCAGGTAAAACAGTTTTTACACTATTGTGGCGTTTGTCTCTCATTTGGGGTACATGATCTGATGTCACGCAATCATGCAGGAAGGGCCAACCCCAAATTGTTTCCACAAAGTTGGGAGCATGAAATTGTCCAAAATGTCTTGGTATGCTGACGCCTTAATAGTTCCCTTCACTAGAACTAAGGGGCCAAGCCCAACAACTAAAAAAAGAACCCCACACCATAATCCCCCCTCCTCCAAATGATTTGGACCAGTGCACAAGCAAAGTCTATATATGAGCCAGTTTGGGGTGGAGGAACTTGACTGTCTTTCAACCCCATAGAACACCTTTGGGATGAGCGGAGACTGCGAGCCAGGCCTTCTCGTCCAAAATCAGTGCCTGACCTCACAAATGCGCTTCTGGAAGAATATTAAAACATTCCCATAAAGACACTCCTAAACTTTGAGGACAGCCTTCCCAGAAGAGTTGAAGCTGTTATAGCTGCAAAGGGTGGGGCAGCTCAATATTGAACTCTACGGACTAATGCCGCGTACACACGATCAGCATTTCGACAACAAAACCATGGATTTTTTTTCTGACGGATGTTGGATCAAACTTGTCTTGCATACAAACGATCGCACAAATGTTGTCCGAAATTCCGATCACCAAGAATGCTGTCATGTACAACACATACGACATCACTATAAAATGGAAGTTCAATACCAAGTGCGTCACCCTTTGGGCTCCTTCTGCTAATCTCGTGTTAGTAGAAGTTTGGTGAGAGACGATTTGCGCTTTTCAGCTTCGTGCTTTTCAGTCCGTTACAGAGTGACGAATGTGCTATCTCCATTACGAACGCTAGTTTTACCAGACCGAGCGCTTCCGTCTCGTACTTGATTCAGAGCATGCGTGGAATTTTGTGCGGCGCAATTGTCTACAAAATTGTCGGAAAATTTGAGAACCAGCTCTCAAATTTTTGTTGTCGGAAATTCCGACAGCAAATGTCCAATGAGGCCTACACAGGGTCGGAATTTCCGACAACAAGCTCCTGTCAAAACATTTGTTGTCTGAAATTCTGATCGTGTGTAAGCGGCATAAGTTTATGTGTCCCAATCCTTTTGTATGTATATGTATATGTATATATATATATATATATATATATATATATATATATATATATAAGCAATATATATGTGCTTCTTTAAGCCAAGATCACAAAGTCAAACATCGAAATGTTTCGCCACATCAGAATGTGATTTTCTTTAAGAGAGGAAAGTATTTATTCAGTCTGTTGCTTTTTATTTACCTCAACAAGATTTTTAATGTAGCTTTAAGTTAACATTTTAACATGTCTGCATTAACTGAGGAGTCAGACATATGTGTATTGGGCAAACTTACAGAAAAACAATGTAATGCAACATCAACATCTATAAAATCAGTGTGTC
This sequence comes from Rana temporaria, assembly GCF_905171775.1. Lineage (NCBI taxonomy): Eukaryota > Metazoa > Chordata > Amphibia > Anura > Ranidae > Rana > Rana temporaria. The sequence continues at coordinate 33,584,427 of NC_053499.1, read as the reverse complement.
AAATGGTCTGTTGTGACATACCAAATCCAACAAGAAAAGACCGAAGGACTTTAAATGCGTTTTTAGCTTTGAGCATGAACTGATGATATAATGGAAACTGTCATACGTACAACATCAAAGTCAAAGCAACAGGACTTAAGCCTGGTCAGAAGGAACCCAAATTATACCATACACTGTATAGTCTGTCTGTCTGTCTGTCTGTCTATCCTCATATGGATTTTGAAATTGCTGTCATTCTTTGGGAAATTCTAGTTGCCTGACTGTGGCTTTACTATTTCAGAACAAGCATGTAGCAAGTGCATTGTGTATCTGCATGCTTATTTCATGACCCTGAGGATATTAAAGCTGTTATATCAGCACCTTGGATCAACACAGCAGCCAGGAAACTAGGGGCCAGATTCAGGTACAAATGTGGCGGCGTAACTTATCGTCTTTACGTTACACCGCCGCAAGTTTTACAGCGCAAGTGCCTGATTGACCAAGCACTTGCGTGTAAACTTTCGGCGGCGTAGCGTAAAGCCGTCAGGCGCAAGCCCGCCTAATTCAAATGGGGCGTGTACCATTTAAATTAGGCGCGTTCCCGCGCTGAACGTTCTGCGCATGCTCCGTTTGGAAATTTCCCTCCGTGCTTTGCGCGAAATTACAGCGCCCCGACGTGTTTGTGAATGGCGACGTGTGTAACGAACTTACGCCAAAAAAATAATAATTTTATTTGACGCGGGAACGACGGCCATACTTTAACATGGCTGGTGTAAAGTTAAGCCATGAAAAAGCTGGCTTAACTTTGCGACGGGAAAAAACGACTTGCGACGACGTAACGCACGCGAGTACCTTCGTGGATCGCCGTAAAAGCTAATTTGCATACCCGACACTGGAAAACGACGCGAACTCCACCCAGCGGCGGCCGAAGTATTGCAGCCTAAGATCCGAAGGCGTACGAAGCCGTAAGCCTGTCGGATCTTAGCCAAATGCTGTCGTATCTTGTTTGTGAATCACAAATTAAGATACGACGCGGCAAATTTGAAAATACGCCGGAGTATCAGTAGATACTCCGGCGTATTTCTTCTGTGAATCTGGCCCTAGGATTCTCAGAAGAAGAGGTCAGCAATGGTCACCTTGTATTTTTTCTAGTATTTCCAGAATTTCAGAAAATCAAACACTTTATAGAGAATTTTAAATGCTCACCTTTTACCTCTTCATAATTAAAAATGAATAAACATGATGTAATTCAAATACTGTACAGTGGCTGAATATAAAGCATGTTAAAATAATTGAAGCATTAAACAATAGCCTAAAGCTGTCCCAATGCTACTGAACTGACAAAGCATACCGACTAAGTTATTATTATCACTTTGGCCTTGCTCCTCTGGGCTCCAGAATTTGACGTCCTCAAACGACACATATGCGTGGGTTTTTATGTTTTTATGGTTTTTTTTTCCAAGTTTGTGTAGGTTTGTTGTAGTTTCCTTCAACAGTCTCCAGACATACTGGTAAGGTAATTGACTTTCTTTCTAATGCCTTGTACACGCGATCAGAGTTTCCGTCGGAATTCCGTCGGAATTCCGTGCAAGCTGTCTTGCATTCACACGGACACTAGGGTGACCACATTTTCAAATGACCATTCAGGGATACCCTCCCTTCTTAAAAATCAGCTTATGCTGTAACGAATCACAGCACAGTGATTGGACACAAGAGGCGGGATTTATGATTTCTCCAATCACAAGCAGGGGGCGGGATTGTGCTCCTCCAGGTGATGTGGCGGCCTTTATTGGGGGCATGAGATTGGACCGGGGGGGGGTGGCTGTCAGTTTCATTCTGGGACACTGTATTGTCCTGGAATGAATGTGCCCGGGACAGACCTGCAAAATGCGGGACTGTCCCGGGCAATCCGGGACATGTGGTGTGGTCACCTTAATAGGCACACCAAATTCCGACCGTCAAAAACGCGATGACGTACAACACTACGACGAGCCTAGAAAAAAACCTTCTTCACCCCCTAGTGTTTAACTCCCCTGCCGGTGTATCAATTACACAGTAATCAGTGCATTTTTATAGCACTGATCGCTGTATAAATGAAAATGGTCCCGAAATAGCGTCAAAAGTGTCCTATCTGTCCGTCATAATGACGCAGTCATGATAAAAATCACTAATCGCCACCATTACTAGTAAAAAAAAAATATTAATAAAAATGCCATAAAACTATCCACTATTTTGTAGACACTATGGGCCAGATTCAGAAAGAGATACGACGGCGTATTTCCTGATATGCCGTCATATCTCTGAGTGCGCTCGGTCGTATCTATGCGCCTGATTCAGAGAATCAGTTACGCATAGATATCCCTAAGATCCGACAGGTGTAAGTGTCTTACACCGTCGTATTTTAGGCTGCATTTTCAGGCTGGCCGCTAGGTGGCGCTTCCGTTTGTTTACCCGAGGAATATGCAAATTACTATTTACGTAGAAACGAACGACCGCCCGGCGTTTTTTTTTTTACGTTGTTTGCGTTTGGCTTATTCCAGGGTAAAGTTACCCATGCTATATGAGGGGTATGTGCGGCGTATCCTATGTTAAGTATGGCCATCGTTTGACATTTTTTCGTCGTTTGCGTAAGTCGTTCGCGAATACGGCTGGACTGAATTTACGTTCACGTCGAAAGCAATGACGTTTTGCGGCGGATTTTTGAGCATGTGCACTGGGATGTTTTCACGAACGGCGCATGCGCCGGTCAAAAAAAACGTAAAATACGCGGGGTCAAGCCAAATTTAAATAAAACACGCCCCCAACATCCCCATTTGAAATAGGCGGGCTTACGCTGGCCCACATACGTTACGCCGCCGTAACTTGGGGCGCAAGTTCTTTCTGAATACGGAACTTGCGCCCAAAGTTACAGTGGCGTAACGTATCTAGGATATGTTACGCCGGCCTGACAGATACGCTCAGGTATCTGAATCCGGCCCTATAACTTTTGCGCAAACCAATCAATAAAGGCTTATTGAGATTTTTTTTACCAAAAATAGATAGAAAAATACATATCGGCCTAAACTGTGAAAAAAAAAATAATATATTTTTGGGGGATATTTATTATAGCAAAAAGTAATTTTTTTTTTAAATTTGTCACACTATGTTTGTTTATAGAGCAAAAAATAAAATCACAGAGGTGATCAAATACCACCAAAAGAAAGCTCTATTGAAAGCTCTATTTGTGGGAAAAAAAGGATGTCAATTTTGTTTGGGAGGCACGTCGCGCGACCGTGCAATTGTCAGTTAAAGCTATGCAGTGCTGAATCGCAAAAAGTGCTCTGGTCATTTGGCAGCCAAATCCTCCGGGGGTAAAGTGGTTAAATAAATAATAAATAATAATCAAATACATTTAGAATTTTTAGCACGCAAAAATATCTGTTGATCTTGTCAGAAAGTGGTTAAAATGATCAACACATGTCGACCATTTAGGTAAAATTGCCATATTGAATTGATTGTTTCAATCTATTGCGCAGAACCCCTTAAACAAAGCTATATAAAAAAGCAAAAAATGATAAGCAAAAAATGAACTAATATAAAATTGTCATTAACTATTTTATCCAAAAAATCAGTGCCAAAGGAGACAATGAGGTTGAGTGAAATTTGAGACGGAAGACTTTTAATCATCAGTCTATAATAAGAAGCATGTAAAAAAAAGACCATCAATTCGAATTACTTTTATCCCCAGCTATATTGCTGAAAGGAGCATGTGATTTGATTTGTTTACATATGAATGCAATACTTACCAGCTGAATTAGAAAAAAATATATAAAAAAAATCTGCTGATTAGTAAATGATGAATCATTTTGAGTTTTCATTTATCGCTTATAAGAGTAAATGATACTTTAACTAATTACACCACATAAATAACTATAATCTGCAATTTACTCACTGCTTGCAGCTGAATGAAAAAAAGAACCGTGTAGGAATTTCAGGCAAATGAACTGTATGCGGTTTTTGTTGACCTTTGTGTCGTCTTCAAAATTTATTTAGGGGTGACATAATCATCCAGTAATCCTAAAACCACAAGAGGCTTCTCTAAAATGATTTGCTATGTGTTAAGCATGGATACCCCAGCTGTATGTTTAATTCACCATTGGAAATGACGGAATGGAATGGTGCACATTTACAAAGTACAGCTGGGCCGTTCTAAAGCATTCTGTTGGGTTATGGGACTTGACAAGTAACCTAGGAGCTTACTGTATTTGTATTTTTAATTGTATCCAGGTCTAAAATCCAAAATAGAATTAATTGCACATTATTATTATTAATATTAATATTATTATTATTATTATTATTACTAATAATATTATAATTCAGGATTTAGGTTTGCAACAGTTTGCACAGCACTTTACAACATGCTTAGATCTTGGGTCTTCAATGCATTACTCCTTGATATGGTAGTATTATTAAAAAAAATATATTTATTTTTAATTACTATTTTTATTATTGTTATTGTTAAGGATTTTTTTATTTTATTTTATTTGGCTATCCAACCAGTAACACACTTTCCGTCGTAAGGTGACAATGCTTACTCTATGTACTGTATTCATGGTGGATTGCTATGCTATTCTGTGATATATACCGTATTTATCGTCGTATAACACACACCCTAACTTTAAGGCCTCGTACACACGATAGGTTAAACAGAGGACAACGTTCTGATGGACCGTTTTCATCGGTCAAAACCGATCGTGTGTGGGCCCCATAAGTTATTTAACCATCGGTTAACAAAAAGCCAACTTGCTTTAAATTTAACCGATTGATTCCTAACCGATAGGTCAAAACCGATCGTTAGTAGGCACAACCATCGGTTAAAAATTCACACATGCTCAGAATCAATAGGTAGGGAGACCGCCGCTCCAGGTGAGCACAGGCAGGTAATCAATGTCCACTCAGGAATCACACGGGTGCTGGCAATGCATAGAATTAAGCAGGTGGGAGAATGGATGGACAGCCGCACTCCAAAAAGTCTTGTTGAAAAAAGACGTGCTCTTTATTGTAAAAAGGAAAAAAATGCACAGCACACAACAGCATACAGTGATATAGACAGCTGACGCGTTTCGCATTAACAACTAATGCTTAGTCATAGCTGACAGCTGTTAATGCGAAACGCGTCAGCTGTCTATCCCACTGTATGCTGTTGTGTGCTGTGCATTTTTTCCTTTTTACAATAAAGAGCACGTCTTTTTTCAACAAGACTTTTTGGAGTGCGGCTGTCCATCCATTCTCCCACCTGCTTAATGCTCAGAATCAAGTCGACGCATGCTTGGAAGCATTGAACTTCGTTTTTTTCAGCACATCGTTGTGTTTTTTACGTCACTGTGTTCTGACACGATCGTTTTTTTAACCGATGGTGTGTAGGCGCGACGGACCATCAGTCAGCTTCATCGGTTAACCGATGAAAATGTTCCATCAGACCGTTCTCATCGGATGGACTGATCGTGTGTACGCGGCCTAAGAGGGAAGTTTCAGGGAAAAACAGCCCCCTGCGTATAACACACAGGCACAGTTTACCCTCTATTTTCAGGGTAAAAAAGTGAGTGTTATACGTCAATAAATACAGTATATATATATAGTACTTGTTGAACTTGGTATAATAAACAGGCCAAAAGGGAACAAATAAGAGAACTTTTTACATTTACTTTTACTCTTAGTAACATGCAAACCTTGTAATGGATCAAGGCCTGTTTATAGGTCATAATAACAAACGTAACAGAGTTTAATATTTTAAGGGTCAGCTTAGGAGGAAATCACAAAATGCTTTCAAGAGACAAAATCCCCTTTGTTATGCTGATTATAAAAAAAAGCCAAGAACAAATGTCATTTTTTTTAAATACCTAGTTCTTTTTAGAGCACACAAAGGAACATCATTGGTGAAAAGACATACAAATAAAACAGCACAGTTGGTAAAAGTGCGTGTTTTTTAAAAGTCAGTTTGTTTATATAGTCCTCATTAAAAGCAAACTTTCCCTGTGCTAAGAAGTTTCACCATTTTTTATTTATTTTTTAATTGCCGGGGAGTTGAGGAAAAGTAATGTAGATATACTTTATATCCTCTAAATATCTAAGGCCAACTCCATTATATGGAATTGAGTTGGATTTATTTTAAACATATTATATGTGAAGGAGCACATTCTCACAGAATTTTTAGCACCCATCTTTCCCGGGAGATGGTGGCAAAATATGGTTATATCACCATTGCCTTGAAAAGTGGAGGAAACCAGGAACTGAGTGAGGGCTCTTTCACATGGGCGGACCACCTGTATACGGATGAAAAAGGGACATACATTGATCCCTATGAGATTGCGGGTGTCATCCGCTGACACCCGATCTCATCCGGGTCCGCAATCCTCCGATTCTGCAGATGGAGCAGAACCCTATTTTTCCATCCGTCTGCGGATCGGGTGAACATGGACAGGTCCGTGTTCATTCGATCCCCCCATAGGGGAGAGCGGAGAAAAGAAGGGCGGTCCCTGCAAAGTGTGCGGGGACCGCCCTGTCATCCGCCGGCTCAGCGGGGATCAACAGAGCGGAGATTCATGGGGTGGATCATCACGTATTGTCCCGTGTGAAAGAGGCCTTATTAAATTTTTCTTCAATATTTTTTTGTTGGCTTCTCTTTGTAAAGGTTTTTTTTTTTTTAAGCTGGGGGTGGAAGTTGTCATTAAGGGTCTATGCACACTGGGCTTGAAAAAGCTTCTTCTATAGGAGTTTTGCGTTCTGCCTGTAGAAACAGCTCAATGTTATCCTAGGAGTCCATGCACATTAGGACATTTAGAGGCATATTTTAAGCTCAGCATTTAAAGGCAGAAAAAAATAATCAGGTTTGAGAGAAGTTTTCTAGCAGAAAAAAAAGCTAAACGTTCCTAAACGCCTGTACATATATAATGCCGCGTACACACGCCCGTTTTTCGGGATGTAAAAAATTATGTTTTGTTTTAATGTCATTAAAAACGTTCGTGTTCGGGCTCCAGAGCATTTTTCACGATGTAAAAAATGGGCATTAAAAATTTAGAACATGCTCTAATTTTTAACGTCATCGTTTTTAACGTTGTAAAAAATGGTTGTGTGTGGACTTTAACAATGTGAAAAAAACGCACGTGCTCAGAAGCAAGTTATGAGACGGGAGCGCTCCTTCTGGTAAAAGTAGCGTTCGTAATGGAGATAGCAAATTCGTCACGCTGTAACAGACTGAAAAGCGTGAATCGTCTCTCACCAAACATTTACTAACATGAAATCAGCAAAAGCAGCCCCACGGGTGGCGCCATCCGAACGGAACTTCCCCTTATAGTGCCGTCGTACGTGTTGTACGTCACCGCGCTTTGCTAGAGCATTTTTTTTTTTCACGATCGTGTGTAGGCAAGGCCGGCTTAACAATAAGCGGGTTGAAAAAAACGTTGTTTTTTCTAGACCATTAAAAATGGTCGTGTGTACGCGGCATAAGTGTTTTTTTCCACCAAAAGAACTGATGTTTTTTTAAACCCAGTATGCATGGACCCTAAAGCATCTGTAATGGCATTTTTGGATCAAGAAGGAAGATTTATCACTGTCTGTGTCCCTGCTGGGTAAATGCAATCCTCTAATTGTCCTGGTAACAGTTATCACTGAGACAGAGATTAAAGGGGTTGTAAAGGTTCATCTTTTCTTTCCTAAATGGGTTCCTTTAAGCTAGTGCATTGTTGGTTCACTTACCTTTTCCTTCAATTTCCCTTTCTTTGACTGAATTTCTCACTTCCTGTTTCTCCTCAGTAAACTTCCCCCCATCATCCGCTGGGGGTTAGTCAGCCAGAACAGCTTACTGAGGAGGAACAGGAAGTGAGAAATTCAGACAAAGAAAACAAAGAAAAAAAAAAATTTAGGGCCGGATTCAGAAAGATGAGCGCATCTTTCTGCGGGCGTAACGTAACTTTGGGCGCAAGTTCCGTATGCAGAAAGAACTTGCGCCCTTAGTTACGGCGGCGTAACGTGTAACGTATGTGTTGTGGTGTAAGCCTGCCTAATTCAAATGGGGATGTTGGGGGAGTGTTTTATTTAAATTTCGCTTGACCCCGCGTTTTTGACGTTTTTTTTAACTGCGCATGCGCCGTCCGTGAAATTTCCCAGTGTGCATTGCTCCAAAGTACGCCGCATGGACGTATTGGATTCGACGTGAACGTAAATGATGTACAGCCCTATTCGCGAACGACTTATGCAAACAACGTAAAATTTTCAAAACTCGGCGCGGGAACGACGGCCATACTTAACATTAGCTACGCCTCATATAACAGGGGTAACTATACGCCGAAAAAAGCCTAACGTAAACAACTTAAAAAATGCGCACGTTTCTGAATCGGCGTAAATACCTAATTAGCATATTCCTTGCGTAACTATACGGAAGCGCCACCTAGCGGCCAGCGTGATTATGCAGCCTAAGACACTTACACCAGTCGGATTTTAGGGAAATCTATGCGTAACTGATTCTCTGAATCAGGCGCATAGATACGACCACCCGCACTCAGAGATACGACGGTGTATCAGGAGATACGCCGTCCTATCTCGTTTCTGAATCCGGCTCTTAGAAGGGAAATTGAAGAAAAGGTAAGTGAACCAACAATGCACTAGCTTAAAGGAACCTATTTAGAAAATAAAAAACAAACCTGTACAACCCCTTTAAGGGGAAATTTTGAGTTACCATTTGAGCTGGGGTCTCTTTCTAAACATTCTAAACAAAGGACCAGTTTACCGTCCTTCAGACTTTAGAGGGGCCAGACAGTGGCCATTGGGAGTAGAAAAGGCCCCGGCATCAGTGGGGGAAAAAAATGCCCTATTGTTTGTTTCAGTGGGAGTAATTGTGCCTCATCATTGGTGTCAGTGGGATAAAATTGTGCCACATTGTTGGTGTCACTGGGTAGAATTGTACCACATTATTATTGTCATTGGGTCCCATTGTTTTTGTTATTGGGAGAATTTGTGCCACATCATTGGTATTAGTGGGAGGAATTGTGCTCCTTCATTGGTGTCAGTGGGGGGGAATTATGGCCCCAAGGTCTGAATAAAAGCAAGCAAAGGGTCTTCGAACTGGCCCCTGGGCCGCAGTTTGAAGACCACTGCATTAGCGCAAAAGGTGAGGTTAAAGCCTGTAATAGGGACATCTGTTTTAATGAGAACTCTCCAATATGGGAACTCCATTCACCTTGGAAAGAGATTCCCGCATTTCCCTTTTGTGTGTAAAGTTACAGGAAGTGAATAAAATCGATTTAATCTATTTACTGGCAACACAGACAAAAACTTTTTTTTTTTTTTTTAAGTTAAGTAGGGGAACACTAGAACCTCTGGGTGCTATTTATTATTGTCTGTTTCCCTATTGCATATTTTTTGTCACTAAAAAGGAGCTCTGGAGAGCAATAAAACCTTACAGGGGTTCTAAAGTTTCCCTATTCTATCTAAATCTCTAAAAAAAAAAGTATAATTTTTTGCTATAGATACACTTTGACTCTTCCCTACTTTATAAAAAAGCAAAAATATTTTTGGCTTTGCATACACTTTAAAGTTACTTTTTAATCTCTTTGGGCCATATTCTCAGAAGAGTTACGACGGAGTATCTCAGGAAACTCCGTCGTATCTCTGTTTTTTGACCCGCGTATCTATGCGAGTGATTCCTAGAATAATTTTTACATAGATACGCTGTAGATCCGACAGGTGTAAGTCACTTACACTGTCGGATCTTAAATGTAATTCGCAGCCGGCCGCTAGGTGGCGTTTACGTTCAGGTCTAATTTGTTTATGCAAATGAGCCTGATACGCTGATTCCCAAACGAAATCGTGTCGCGTAGCCGTCGCTTACGTCGTTTGCGTAAGCGTAAGGTTACCCCTGCTATATGAGGGGTAACCTTACGCCAGTCCGACGTATGCCATGTTAAGTATGACGTCGGGTCCGCGTCGTCTTTTCCCGTCGGGTACGTCGTTTTCGTAAGTCGTTCTTGAATACGACTTTACGTCAATGACGCACACGTCGGCGTCATTGACGTTTTCCGTCGAGAACTGGAGCATGCGCACTGGGCTATTTTTAGCCCGGCGCATGCGCAGTTCGATCGGCACGGGGCGCACTTAATTTAAATACAAGCCGCCCCCTTTGAATTACGCGGGGATACGCCGGGCCTTTTACACTACGCCGCCACAAACTACGGAGCAAGTGCTTGAGGAAAACGCCACTTGCTCCAGTAAGTTGCGGCGGCGTAGTGTAAATGGCTTAGACTACGGCCGCGGGAAAACTACGAGAATCTGGCCCTTTATATGTTGCCTTCAATTGTTCCTTCCTCCCTCCTATATACATTGTATGATAAAACCTTTCTTTAAAATGGTTGGAGGGGGGGGGGGGGCTGAGGCCCGCTGTCTGTGTCAATGGATAGATGAATGGTGTGAGCATGCACTAGTTCACTGGACAGAGGGGAGCGGCCAGAAGCGCCGGTGGGGGACCTAAAAAAAGAGCAGGTTCGGGACTGCTCTGTGCAGGTAAGTATAGATATGTTTTTTTATGTTTTTTTGTTTTTTTTATTTACCTTTACAATCATTTTAAGCCTTACAAAATGGCAACATCCATACTTTTTTATTTTTTATTTAAATGATCGTAAAAAGAAAAAATCTTTTTGTTAAATGAAATTAAATAACAATCTACCCTGGAGATGGGCTTTAACCAATTTAGCCCAGAAGGATTTGTCCCCTTCCTGACCAGAGCATTTTTTGCGATTCTGTATTGCGTCACTAGCTGACAATTACGCGGTCGTGCGACGTGGTACCCAAACAAAATTGACACCCTTTATTCCCACAAATAGAGCTTTCTTTTGGTGGTATTTGATCACCTTTGCGGTTTTAATTTGTTGCACTATAAACAAAAAAAGAGTGAAAAATTTCTCTTTTTCTTTTTTTCATCGGGACTGCAACATTATGGCGGACACATCGGACACTTTTCACGCTATTTTGGGACCACTGTCATTCATACAGCGATCAGTGCTATAAATAGACACTGATTACTGTATAAATGTCACTGGCAGGGAAGGGGTTAAACACTAGGGGGCGATAAAGGGGTTAAGTGTGTCTTAGGGAGTGATTCTAACTGTGGGGGGAGGGGCTCACTACAACATGACAGAGATCACTGCTCCCGATCAGGGATGGACTGGCCATTGGGACTACAGGGAGTTTCCCTTTGGGCCGATGGCTCAGTGGGCCGGCTTCAGTGACAGCGGACCGCCGCCCCCTCCGCTTCTATCTCTCTCCCTTCCCGCAGAGCTCACCTCCTCTCCCTCCCTGCAGCGCTCACCTCCTCTCCCTCCCCGCAGTGCTCACCTGGGGGGAACAGAGAAGCAGGGGGAGGACCAGAGGAGCAGGGGGGATGACAGAGGAGCATGGGTGAGGGACAGACAGCCGACTCAACAGCTACGGCCTGGGAGTTTCTCACTTCCGCCTAATCTTGTCCCATAAGGGGGGGCACCGAACTGATTCTTTGCCCCGGGTGAAATAATGTCTAGCTTCCCCACTGGTACTGCCTATAAAAGAACCAGTACCAATAAAGTAGAATGGCTAGTGGCTAGTAAAGGGGGAGAGGGGGCTTGGGTGGCCGAGGGGGGCTTGGGTGGCCGAGGGGGGGTGCGGGAGTTGACCGGCCGCCATGGGAGAGACCTGTCACCTATCAAAGTTGACCGGCCGCCATGGGAGAGACCTGTCACCTGTCAAAGTGGGCCAGTCTGGATGAAGTCCAGGGCCAAATTTTTGTCCCAGTCCAGCCCTGCTCCCGATGACAGGGAGCAGTAGATCCCTGTCATGTTGATAGGCAGAACAGGAAATGCCTTGTTTACATAAGCATCTCCCCGTTCTGCCTCTCCTCGCCACTGGCAAACATTGAGTTTGTGGGACCCGCGGGCTTGCACTCGATAGGGACGTACAGGTACAACCATTTGCCTGCCTATGCCATTCTGCCGACGTATATGTGTGTGCGGCAGTTGGCAAGTGGTTAATAATGAGTGTAATATCTTTTATGTTTACCCTAAGCAATCTTTTGATAGTATCTTTGTTATTTTTCCTACAAAAATTTTTAATGACAAATTGTGATAGACACTAAATGCGTCATCTCAACACTGTCTGACGCATTGTCTGGTTCTATTTCTCCCAGAAATAAGCTCATGGGAAAACAGTAATACACCATCTTCATTAACAGGTGCATAAAGGATGACCGACTCCAGCCATTCAGTTCAACTTGCACATCACATGAAGCAGAATACGAGAGTCATGATTAATAAAAGACACTTAAGGCAAACTTGACAGCTTTGATACATCATTTATTCCGTGTCCTAGTGTTCCCAAGCTGCTTCCTACAGAGGATTTACAATAAAAAGACAGAAAGTAAAGTGATGCCTTTTCAGAGCTATCATGACAAACTTTTAAGGTTACTGGAATAAGCTGATTGATGCACCATGTTTGCCTAATAATAGCCTCGCAGGGCGGTGAGGGGTGCTGTCAGTAGTTTTTTATTTTATTCATATTTTTACAATTTTATTTTGTATAATTTTTGTTCAATTAAATATTTTTTATATTTATTGCAATTTTTTTTCATCAGTCCTGTTGGTGGGCTTTGGTGGGATATCAGGGGTCTAAGCAGATCCCCTTGACATCTCCCTTTAAGACAGAGAAAGGGACTGATGACAGAGATTCCCCAGTCTCTTTCTCTGCAGTCTCAGCATTAAAAATGAATTAACAGGAGACAGAGGCCCTTGTTCATTCATAAACTGAAGCAGAATTTGCTCTGCTTAGTTATCAAAAAAACACAGGAGTGATTGCTCACTGTGTCCAATTGAGTAAAGGAAGGGGACAGTAAATTACATATTTATCGACCCCTTCCTCCGCTCTGCTTCCTGACATATCCTTCCAGCATCCAGTGGGAGAGGAGAGGAGGGAATCCGGCTGTGGGGCATGAGGGGGTAGGGTGACCACGTGTCTCGGATTGCCCGGGACAGTCCTGCATTCTGCAGGTCTGTCCCGGGCACCTTCACTCTGGGACAATACAGTGTCCCGGAATGAAACTGACACAGGTCCCAGCGTGAACCCCTCAGAGCTTAAGATGTGACACCCACCAAACTAGTGAAGAACTATAGGTCCCAGCATAGATCTGTGAAATCTATGGGGTCACACCCTTAGATCTTGCGGGTTCATGCTGGGAGTTTCAAAATTGGGGAGGGGGGGTCACATCTTTAGATATCATCGGTTCATGCTGGGATTGGTAGTCCTTTACTTTGGGGGGGTGTGACCTCCCCAAAGTTCAGGACGACAGGTCCCAGCATAAACCTGTGAAATCTATGGGATCACACCCTTAGATCTCAGGGGTTTCATTCTGGGTGTTGTAGCCGATCCCCGGCTGTGAACCAGGGGACCCTCCGTGTGTGCAGTGCGGGTCACAGTGGCCCCCCTCGGGGCCTGTGTGCAGTGAACACCCTTCACACAGATGATATGCCACCGGCTCTCAGCTAATGGCAGAGAGCGCTGATCGGAGTGTTTTGGCGGGGGGCAACACAACAGCTCAGCGGGGGAGATTGCTAAAATTACCTTGCATGATTAGTACAGTGGCTCCGACCGGAGCTGACAGTTTTTTTTTCGTGCAACCTGTGGGGTTGTATATGCTGAAGCATTGAGATCAGTAAATAAGATAATAAAAAAATGAACTGACGTAAATGAATACTATGTGAACTGCTTAGTAAATTGATATTACTATTTAAATACCCATAATACATAAATAAATAATGTGTCCATTATCTTCTATAACAACAATATAGCTATGCTGTGTTTTGTTTTTTATAATTAGAAAAATTCTATTAAAAATACTTAAAGGGTCATTAAAGGAAAAAAATGTTTTTGCTGAAATGACTGTTTACAGGGTATAGAGACATAAAAGTTAACTGATTCCTTTTAAAAATGATTAAAAATTGAATTTAATCTATCATATAATGTGCCTCTAGTTTCACTTTCGGTTTTAAAGGTACATACATGAAGTTCCGGGTGAGAGGTGAGTCGGGAAGTCTCACAGAACAAAAACAACAAATCCAGGGCAGTGTTTTGTTTTTAAAATTAATCTGATTGGTTCTGAGGAGTTTTAGACACACAGTAATGACAGCTTAGACCACCGTGAAAATCTCCCAGTATGATGGCTATAAGGAAACAGGCAACCAGGAAGTGTGGAGATCACAGCAGAATTACAGCTACTTCAAAGCAAAAACGAACAATGAGGACATGAAACCAGTACTGCAGTAAGGTAAAGGAAGCTATTTAGCTAAAAAAAAATGTTTCCTTTAGTGACCCTTTAATTGATCCTGCCAATTTCAGCATAGTTCCTGCACTTCCTGCAGTAGGATGATGATGCTAACCACAGGTTCCTAATGCTGTGGTAGGTTGTTATTCGGCTGTTCATGCTCACGTGTTGATGCACAGGAGATTTCTAAGGCCACGTACACACCATCGGACCAAACCGATGAAAACAGACGGAAGTTCAGTTTCATCGGTCTAAACCGTCCGTGTGTACGGCCCATCGGTCTGTTGTCCTTCGGACAAAAATTAGAGAACTTGCTTTAAAATCGAACTGATGGACCGCTGACTGATAGGTCCAAACCGATGGTTAGTACACAAAAGCATTGGTTCAAAACCCGCGCATGCTCAGAATCAAGTCGACGCATGCTTGGAAGCATTGAACTTCGTTTTTTTCAGCACGTCGTGTGTTTTACGTCACCGCGTTCTGACCCGATCGGTTTTTGGAACGATGGTGTGTACGCACTTCAGACCATCAGTCTGCTTCAGCGGTGAACCAATGAAAACGGTCCGTCAGACCATTCTCATCGGATGGATCGACCGTGTGTACGCGGCATATAACTCCCTGGCCAATCGTTTCGCAGGAACTACTTCCTGGTTGGCCGGGAGGAGAGTCAGGAAGACAATAGAGAATATTAATTCGCTATCGTCACACAACTGGATGGGTTTAGGGCACAGTGCTCTGAGCCCCGAGCCCACCCTTTTTTGAGCCAATTAGCACCTCAGGCTCGAATCACATGCTTAAAAAAAAAACAAAAAAAACATTGGAATCCATGCGTCCAGAACCCTGCATATAAATTAAGGGTCAGGTGCATGGATAAGGGGGAGGATCATTGTTTGTTGAATTTGTTGAATTTGATTTTTTTTACATGGCATAACGATATAATATGGAATAAGCATGGGGAAATGGAGGATCGGCCCAAGGTTCTCTCTAAAAAAAAAAAAACACATTTACTTTGGACAACAAAAATGTCCATTTGTTGCAGTGTCCACAAGCATGGGGTGGCAGATTACATGACATTATATATATATCTATGTCACTGTGGCAATGCTTACCATGTCCAAAAATGTTTCACACAATATAATAAACCATCAGTGCAATGAGGGGGAAAAGGCCAAGCATGCTCGTGTCATCTAACAGCCCCCTCCACCCAGGGCCATGTGCCGACAGTGGTTGGTGACCTCTGATGCCTCTGTAGCTACACGGGTTTGTGTTAAATAAGAACAGCATTTGAACAGTATTTTCTCAGCCATGACCAAATAAGTATTTGTATGCTCTGTAAGTAAATAAGACATGATGTCAGGCCTCATTCCATACATTGGGTAAACATATCAGATGTATAGGACGTCCGTCCTAGAGACAGGCTCCACTGACAGAATGTTGTTATATAAGGAAGTAACTGTCAGCAAGATTAACAACCAAGATTCAGCACTGCAAAAACGTGAAGCAGTTGCGTAACATCCCTAAACTTTGGACTGAAAAAAACAGTACAGTATGCTTAAAAATAAAATATAATTTTATATATATATGGCAAATCAGCATTTTCTGGCTTAAGAGTATAAATTACAGTACTTTATACCACTAAAATTATCAGCTGATTCCAGGTCATCAATACAGCTATCATAAATGTACAATAGTTCCATCAATACAAGCCTGTTAAAGCTGAATTCCAGGTATATATTGAACACTTGCCTTCCGGAAGATTTACCACCCTTCATAACCAGGCCATTTTTTCGATACGGCACTGCGCTACTAAAACTGACAATTGTGTGACACTGAATCCAAATACAAGTTATGTCATTTTTTCCCCCACAAATAGAGCTTTCTTTTGGTGGTATTTGATCACCACTGCCTTTCTTATTTTTTGTACCATAAACAAAAAAATATCAACAATTTAAAACAATATATATATATTTTAAATTTCTGCTATAAGATTTTAAAAAATCTTTATAAATTTTGACCAATATGTATTCTACTACATGTTTTTGGTTAAAAAAAAAAATCCCAAAAATCTTATAAATATTTTTATTATTATTATACAGGATTTATATAGCGCCGACAGTTTGCACAGCTCTTTACAACATAAGGGCAGACAATACATTTACAATACAAATTAATACAGGAAGATTTAGAGGGCCCTGCTCATTAGAGCTTACAATCTAGGAATTAATTGGTTTACGCGAAAGTTATAGTGTCCCTACAAACTGTGGGCTAGATTTATTTACAGACTTATAGCAAGACTGCGATATTGCAGGGGACAATCAGACACTAACTGACACTACAGGAATGCAGGAACACAGGATTGATTCCTTCCCCCTGTCAGACCTGAGATATGCCTTGTTTACATAGGCATATCTCAGTTCTCTGTGTCTTCCTGGCGATCGGCTTCTGCTTTGAATTATCACAACCCTGACGCATAACAGCTTAACCACTTGAATACAGAGCAGTAAATCCCCTTTCTGCCCAAACCAATTTTAGCTTTCAGTGCTCTTACACTTTCCATGACAATTACTCAGTTATGCAACACTGTACCCACCTTTCACCTTTCCACCTTTCACACAAATAGAGCTTTCCTTTGGTGGTAATTAATCACCACTGTGTTTTTTTTATTTTTATGGGCTGGTGACAGGTACTCTGGGGCTGGTGACAGGTACTCTAATGCCGGTGAGAAGTACTCTAATGGGCTGTGACAGGTCCTCATTATTTTGGGGGAGATCGGGCACTATATTGGACATTTTCCTTCCAGGTCTCCTCCCCATACACTAAGGAGGAGAACCCGGAAACGGCACTAACGTGCGCATGTTTTTTTTTGTTTTAAAAAATGTGAACTTTGAACAAGAAATGGGGGAATATGCATTGTCTTTTAACAACTATGTTGACCCTAATGCCGCGTACACACAATCAGACATTCCGACAACAATGTTGGCTCAAACTTGTGTTGCATATACATGGTCACACAAATGTTGTCGGAAATTCTGAACGTCAAGAACGTGGTTATGTACAACACGTATGACGAGCCGAGAAAAATGAAGTTCAATAGGCAGTGCGGCTCTTCTGCTTGATTCCGAGCATGCATGGATTTGTTGTGGTGTCTGAAAAATTGAGAAACAGCTCTTAAACATTTGTTGTCGGAAATTCCAACAGCAAATGTCCAATGGAGCATACAGACGGTCGGATTTTCCAACAACAAGCTTACATCAAACATTTGTTGTCGAAAATTACAATGTTGTGAGGGTGATCAGACATTGTTAAAGAAAAAATTTGGTGATTTGAAAGACAGATTATGTTGCAACAATAAAGAAATTTGTGGCAAATATGAATCTGTACTACCTATGGAATTACAAATTAGGATCTCTTCTGTACTACTCTTCCCGATATCCCTGCATCTGAACTTGTTGACAGATAGCACCTCCATTCTAATCCTTCATATCTTCACCTCACAGCATATTTTAACGCACAGAAATAAATTATTGTCTGTGACCAAGTCATTTAAGAACCACAAAATGATGTACTTTTGGGGTTATCATATGAAACTTGTCCTCAGCAAGAATGGTTTCACCAATGTAGTGTCATATTTAGGCTTTAAACTTCTATGAGAATGGGATATAATACAAAACCAACTACATTAAAATCATCTACACCAGCCTGCAGAAAACTTTCCTTGGGGCAGTGCGTTACTCACACATTTAGGGCCTATCCATATATTATGGGTTCCAACACCCTTCTGGATCATTACGTTATTCCCTCTCAAAGGGCCAAATTCTCAAAACCATGTGTAAATTTAGGATTATCTAACTTATGTCATTTAAGTTACGGCGCCCTAAGTTGGTGTCGTAACTACCGTATTCTCAGTGCATTTGCGCACAAAACTGCGCCATCCTTAACTTAAGTTTCAATGCGTAAGGCGTGGTTATGGCAAGTGGGAATGAAGTGGGCGTGCTTCATTGTAATGAGCCGTGACCCCATGCAAATGAAGTGCCGGCCGTACTGCGCATGCGCGCACGAATCTGGACCTCAATGCGCATGTGCAGAACTTTGGTCAGCGCAATCAGTGAGATAGGTAAAAGGCCAAGCGTACTTAGTTTGAAGATCGCCCTGTGTCTAAATAGCCCCAGTCAAACACACTTCAATTGCAAAAGTATTTCCCTGTGTTCCCTTCCTAAAGCAAGTTGCTTCTGCTTTGAACGTTTGTCAGTGTTTGTTGGTAAGATTGTTTTGTGAGAAAAGTGTTTGTGGAGTTGGAGGGTATAGTTGGTGTTTGTTTTTGCTAATTTGTTTTTTGTTTTGATTGTTTGCCTGTTTGTTTTTCCTAATAGTTTTTTTTGGGTTTTGTTTATATTTTTTGTTTTCCTTTTTTGCCTGTTTGTTTTCGAATTAATAGTAGCTGTCTGTCTATTTTTTTTTTTGGCTTGTTTGTATTTTCTTTGGTGTGTGTGTGTATTGTTGTTTGTTTGTTGGGTGAGTTCCCTGTTGCTGGGTGTTGTCTGTCATGGCTCCCAAGCGCAGGAAGCTAAATTTTTCACCGGCAGAGAAGCATATACTTGCTCAGGGCGTCCTTAAATTTGGGCGATTTCTCCATGGCCCTGAGAGCCACACCACCACCCCGGCCAGGAGGAAGGAGATCCTTCAAAAGATCACCGATCGGATCAATGCGGGGGGGGGGGGGGGGAGACCAGGACCATTGCTGGAGTTCAAAAAAAAATAAATGACTTGAGGAGCGTGTCCCGGAACAAGCTGGCAACGCTGCATGCCCATACCAGGGGCACTGGAGGAGGGGGACCCTGCCCAGTCAGGATGAGTGAGGAGGAATGGGCAGTGGCCCAGTGTTTCCACCCACAGCAGGTGGTGGGCCTGCCTGGCTTTGACAATGATCCTCTTATGAGGACAGGTAATTTTTAGGAATTTCTATCTGGTGATTAGCATGTGTGGGTGGGGGAAGGGAAGATGTGCCAAGTGTATGGATCCAACAACCTGTGATTGTTTTGTGTCCTCCCCAGATGGCCAGGAGGTTGCAGCCCCATCAGCCCAGGAGGTGGCAGCCCCATCAGCCCAGGAGGTGGCAGCCCCATCAGCACAGGAGGTGGCAGCCCCATCAGCCCAGGAGGTGGCAGCCCCATCAGCCCAGGAGGTGGCAGCCCCATCAGGTCAGGAGGTTGCAGGCCCATCAGGTCAGGAGGTTGCAGGCCCATCAGGGCAGGCTGCTGCACCACCCCCAAGACAGGCTCATGCAGAGTCCCAAGAAGGGCAGGATTCCCCATGGGAGGGGAGTGCCCACAACTCCCCTAATTTGGATGTTGAGTGGGAGGAGGATGAGGGGGAGGAAGATGACAATATTCTGATTGGGCAGGAAATAATGATGGGCCAAGATATGACCTTTGAATCATCCCCTGAGGGAACCCCACAGGCGCCCAGAAGTCAGGCCACCATCATGGGTCGCCCCTTCCAACCCTCCTCCAACATGCAGCAGCACCCATGGCTCACTCCAACTCCTCCTCCAAGGCCACAAGCCTCAGGGGCAAGTAGGATGCCGACCCCTGAAAACAGGGGGGGGTTGGTGCATCTGCCGGTCAGTCTACAGATATGTACACATGGCTGCCGCCATCTTTGACTGCAATCAGCTGTGACCGAGTCGTGGGACTGAGGTGTTGGATGAACAGCAGACTGCCTGTGAGATATCCATTTAGGCTTGATTACAAGCTGCTCTGAGGTAAGGGGCTGGAACACCTAGTCTGTCGGACACTTCTGGGAAGCCTGATGGTGGAAGTTTAAGCATGCATGCACATCCAGCATTTGATCACTGAACGCTGTGGATATAAGGATCTGTGATTTGGAGCACAATTTTTTCACTGAACATTCATTCATGATTGTATATTCTTCATTATTATATGCACTGGAACACTTTACCAATATCACCTTGTTTTTTACTTTACTTCAATTGGTGGATCATTAGAGACATCGTTATTATCTCATTATTTATTGTCTCACTGGACATTTTGCACATATAGAATTTATTTTCATGCTCAATTTTGCATGTTATTTATATTATTTTGGATCACTTGAAAATTTTCTTGCACTTTAATCATTGCACGCTGCACTTTAATAGACCATTGCCTTTGGTGGTTTAATTATACTGGATTTGTTTTTCACTATTTACTTTTGATTGTATTGATGCAACATTGTGCAGTGGTTTGGCACAGCTGTTCACTTATCATTAGTTACGTATTATTATTTACCACTACAAATACCCTCCACATTTTTTGTTGATGTCGGATGGTATTCCAGGATTAACCCAGAGTGGAACACATTTTACTCACATTCATTGGAGGATTCACCACGTAAATTTCCTTATTAATTTATGGGCCTAGTGATGAGATTATTGCTTTAAAGTCTTTTTAAGTTTTTTAGTGTTTTAGCGCCATTACACCCACCATTATTCATATCTGTTGAGGGACAATGTCCGGCAGACCCGCAGTCTGTCTGCAAAACAAAAAACAATGAGCAAGGTGGAGCGCAGCCTGGGTGCAATGAGGGAGTCACTGGGTGACGTGGCCACCAACTCCGTGGGGGTCATCACCTGTTTGTGGGACCTGAGGAACGCCACAACAGGTGTGGCCCAGGAGGTGACTGCCCTCACCCAGGCTGTGCAGGCCAATACCCGGGCTGTGCAGGCCAATACGGCTGACATAACTTCCTGTCTGACAAGGATAGCCGTTGCCTTGGAGGGAAGGCCAGCAGGAGAACAGACACCAGGGGAGGCTGCTTCCTCCCCTGTACAGTCCCCCCGCCCTGAAAATACTCCCTCCCCTGCACAGTCCCCCCCCCCCTGAAAATACTCCCTCCCCTGCACAGTCCCCCCCCCTGAAAATACTCCCTCCCCTGCACAGACCCCCCCCGTGAAGATCCCCCAGTCGGCCGTGGCCGTCCCCGTGGCCGTCCCCGTGCCCGTCCCCGTGACCGTGCCCGTGGGCAGCCCAGAAGGAGCACTCGGCAACATCCCTAATTTGCAGGGGTACTTTTTTTTTTTACACTGTACTTATGATTTGGTATATGTGTGTGAATGATGTGTGAATGTGGGGGGATGGCATTCCTGAAAACATAAGGGTGTCACCCTCAGTTTTGGTGGAGTAGGGATCCCCAGGACCAGGGAGAAGTCATCCTAGGTTCCTGAATGGTGTATGAATGCACAGTGACATAATTGGAGCCGTGGCGGGGCGTTACTGCTCCCAAGTACCAAAGGGGGGGGGGGGGTACTTGGATCTAATCCAATTCGATGTGCATGTGATGTGTCTGTGCTAGGGACCACAGTGACGTGCATTCATGCATTCTCATTGTGAGATAATTAATGTGCGTTTTGTAAATAAAAATAAACATTCTCTTTGGCATATAAGTAATGTGCATTTATTTACCAAAATAAAGATTTAAAGGTCACATAATCTCTGTGATTTGGTCTTGGCAAATCAAAAACAAAAATAGTATTAGGATGCATTTACTGGGCAAAGATGCCTTCAGACAGTTGTCTCCTGATTGCCTGGCCCTCAGCAGACCGGGTAGAGGGGTTTGGGGGGGGGGGGTTGCCTGGGTGGGGGGTTAGGTCAGGAGATATCTCCACATGCATGCCCCTTCTTAATGCAAAATTGTGCAGTATGCAACATGCACCAATAATTTTGCATACAAAGTCTGGGGAATACAATAGTGTACCCCCAGTCTTGCCCAGGCATCTGAATCGTGACTTTAGCATGCCAAAAGTCCGCTCTACTATAGCCCGGGTCTGGCTGTGCACCTCATTGTATTTTCGTTCTCCGGGTGTTTGGGGGTTCCTAAAGGGGGTCATCAGGTGGGGTCCCAATGCATATCCTGAGTCACCTGTAAGGGAAAAGACAGGAGGATATTAGTCATGCATGTGCCCCTTGTGATGTCTCCATCATGGGGGGGGCATACCTGACACCAATGTCACTCACCAATCAGCCAGCTGTCTCCATACACGTTCATCTCAAAGTCTCTGTAGATCTTGGTCTGCCTTAGTATGAAACTATCATGGCACGAGCCGGGAAACTTGGCACAAACGTGCCAGATGAGGCCATGTGCATCTACGATCATCTGGACATTGATCGAATGCCAGCCTTTCCTGTTTCTGAACAGGTGTTCAGTATCATGGGGGGGCTGGAGTGCCACATGGGTGCAGTCAATCGCCCCGATGATCTTAGGAAAGCCAGCAATATTGTAAAAGTCTGTCATTGCTTGCACACGCTGGTCCTCCTGGGTGGGCATGACAAACTGGTGGCTCATGCGCCGCAGTATGGCAGGGACCACCTGATGTAGGCATTTACTCATGGTTGACTGCACCATGCCAGCCACACCTCCAGATGCTCGCTGGAATGAGCCACTCAATAAAAAATGGAGGGTTGCCATAACTTTTTCAAGAGGTGTCAGGGCATGGGAACGTAGGGTTGGGGCGATTAGATCCTCATGAAGGAGTTGGGTGATCTCCAGGATGGCCTCCCTATCAAATCGGTAGTTGCCGATGACCTCATAAACTGGCATTTGCCAAATATCACGGCGTGGCCGATAAACACGCGCCTGTGCCCTCATCCTCCTCCTCTGTGCCCTCCTCCTCCTTTGTGCCTGTAAGGCAGCAAGTGCCGTCAAAATCATTGCTGGTCCTGGCATTTTTCAACAACAACCTTCACAACTAGAGCTGTAACCTCTAGTCACTTCCTTCTGCAAACCCTTCCACAGCATGTGTAAAATTAGGGCTGGTTTTATAATGTGGAAATTTAGTCAGAAAAACTAACAGGTGCGCACAGGGCGGAAAATACGGCACACACACTTAATTCTGAGAATCGCCCTAACTCCCTCATTTGCATCTTTGCCTATCAAAAACAGCGGCGAGCCTAGCGTAATTTGCGCCCGGGAATGCGCAGGTGTAACTAATTTAAGTACGGCTGAAAATACGGAAATCTTTGCTTAAGTCGTTTTGACGATCGCGCGCAAATATACGCGCCGTGTAAAATTAGAAAAATGGAGTTAAGTCTGCGTATCTCTTTTGAGAATTTGGCCCAAAGTTTCTGCGCAGTGTTTTTAAGCCTACCTATTCCCCTCAGGATTTGCCTTTTTAATCTGCTACTGTTTTTTTGGTCTTCTATATGATTCATGCAGTACAAAGCATGGATTAAAACTCTGTTCCCACTTATTCTACTGACCTTGCCTCTTTCCTAGGAAACTTCCCAGGCATGTATTTCCCATTATTCAGCTAGCAGCTCTCTTGGGACTATATAACTCAATTGCTCTTATTAGTGAATCTACACCTCTATCATTACCTTGAAAATTCTCTCATCCAATGCTAATGGTCTGAAACGTACCACTGAATGATCAATGCTTTGGAAAGAGGCTCACAAATTTTAACTTTTTCTAATGTTTTTTGGCAAGTGTTATTGCTAAAAAGCAAGGAGTAATGATAGCTATTAGGAACACGATTTCCTTCAACCAACCAGAACTTATTGCTGATCCTGCTGGCTGCTATCTCATTCTGAGCTTATTAATCAATGCTAAACCGTACTGTATAATCTTGTAAACACCTATGTTCCAAACGAGCTTAGTTTTCTTAACAAACTTCTTAAAAGAATTTCAAATGTCAAGGTTTCCTAGTACTTTTCTGGGACTTCAATCTTGTCCCAGACAAACAATTGGACTTTACTGCATCTACTAGGTGCAGGGCCGGCCTTACCATGGGTCCCGCTCGGTCCATTGGATATGTAACGGGAGGGCCCGTGGAACCCAGAATCCCTTGGAAAGTATGGGATACCCTTGTTTTGCAACTCTTATGTCTAAGTCACACTATGTCTATTAGGGGCACAGGGTGAGCAAGAAAATAACGGACATTAAGAATGTGATTGGATTACTTCTTGGAGGTTGGAGGTCATATTTTGTCTTATATGAGCCAACAATAAGATCTCACTGCGACAGTTCCTTTTCACCTGGTAGTTTTGGGTGTTGCAGCAACTTTTGCTTGTTCCAGCACATCGTGTTGTATTTTCCATAGAATGAAAAAAAAAAAACAATTCAGCGGAAAAAAAAAGAAGACGTAAAAAAGGAGACAGCAGATGTCCACACCCAGGAACTCACGCTTGGTAGAGTTCTCAATAGATATAAATTACTGTCAGGTGGTGTACCTCCAGCATCTCTCTAGAACTAAAATATAATTTTGGACAGGCAGGTATGAAGCACACACCCCTGGTGTTCTTGATTCGGGAGATCTAGGCAAATGATTTTGGAGGCTTTTCCACAGGCTGTATTTGTGCAGTCAGAAATACAACCATCAACAACTTTAAACAGTCATTAATTAAAGTGTCTCACTTAAGGGCTCTATCTTTGGCCTACAGAACAGTCCAAGTCGTATCATATAACATGTCATTAACCCTTATACCCTAGGACGTATAGCCAGGCATGAACAGCAAATAGTATCTACTTCTATTCCTGCTTGACCCGTAGTGTAACCGTTCACTTCTTTCTATGTTCTTTAAAAGTTGACTTGTGTCATCACCATACTGTGTTCGAAGAGAGACACTGTTGATGAAGCAGAGGTCACGTCAGAGGCCGTTACATGTATTTTCATAGTGAACAACAGACAGTCAATAAATATTTAAAAATATTTTTACATGCCTGGTTGTTCACAACTCTTTATGATTTAAAATACATTTTTGAATTATTATTGTAAGTGACCAAATATAACAACCAGTCGTTAAAGCTTGCATACAGAAACAATGTGTAGCCCTACACCCAAAGGAGTCACAGAATTGTTTTGTGATTTCTTTGCACACCTTGACACCTCTCTCACCCAACACTTACCAACACACCTCTTATAGCCCCTTTCAACTGGTCCATACTGAGCAGGCAAATAGCTTGTCCGTGTCCGCTCTGCTTATGTAGAGCGGGCACGGGCACAGCCTGCTCTTCTATATGGGCAGTTGAATGTAAACGGACCGCCTGTCTGTTTACACCCCCGACTGCCATCCGATCCACCAGATGAATAGGAAACAGATCTTCTATTCGTCTGCTTTTAGCAGATAGGATCGGATGTCAGTGGGTGTCAATGGACACATGTTTGTTGACACGCACCGCCTCATAGAGGGCAAAGGGTGGTCCAATCAGGTCCACCTAAAAAACTGACAAGCGGACCGATTGGTCTGCCTGTATGAAAGGGGCCTAATGCCGCATACACACCATCATTTTATGTGATGAAAAAAACCGACGTTTTGAAAAACGTCAATTAAAATGACCGTGTGTGGGGGAAAACGTCGTTTTATGTCTTGTGAAAAACGACAACATTTTTTTTAAGCATGCTTCAATTTTTTGTGTAGTTTTTCAAAACGTTGTTTTGTGTGTCAATTAAAAGGACAGTGTGTGGGCAAAACGATGTTTAAAACGACGTTTTTAAACCCACGCATGCTCAGAAGCAAGTTATGAAGCTAGCTTCAATGGAAAAGAGTGCTGAACGTAACCGCGCTTTGCTAGTATATTTAGAAAAAACGATGGTGCGTAGGCAACGTCGTTTTTGAAAATGAAGTTTCAAAAACGTCGTTTTATTTCATGATTTTTTTTTATTTTATGATTTAAATTTTTTATCACATAAAGTGATGGTGTGTACGCGGCATAAGAGATAATGGTTTAGCAAGTGTACTTATACAAATAATTAATGTGACAACAACATTATGATCTGGTTAAACACCTGCAGTGTTCTGACTAATGCCGCATACACATGATCGGTCAAAACGATGAGAACGGTCTGATGGACCGTTTTCATCGGACCAAACCGATCGTGTGTGGGCCCCATCGGTTATTTATCCATAGGTTAAAAAAAAGCAATCTTGTTTTAAATTTAACCGTTAAAAATCCAGGCATGCTCCGAATCAAGTCGACGCATGCTTGGAAGCATTGAACTTCGTTTTTTTTTAGCACGTCGTTGTGCTATACGTCACCGCGTTCTGACACGATCGTTTTTTTAACCGATGGTGTGTAGGCACGACTGACCATCAGTCAGCTTCATCGGTTAACCGATGAAAACGGTCCATCAGACCGTTCTCATCGGTTTGACCGATTGTGTGTACGCGGTATAACAGTAATTAACAGAACGGAACTGCATTTACCTAGCAACAATATAAAAAGACAATCCTAACTTGCTAAAACAGTCCCTGTTTTATCACACTGGCCAATAAATGATGAAAAAATATGATGGCCAGCAAAGTTCTGGCCCTTAAAGAAAGCACAACAGTTCCCAGCAGACAACAAATTACATTGTATAATGTTAGTCTTCTTCCAGTCACAGGACACCTTCTTCTGGGTCTACAGGCATAAGCTCTGATTCAGTAAAAGTCCAGGTCAAATTAGATAGGGATACAAGTTACTGATAATCTCTCCTTTTCAATTATGCTCTTTTTCTTTCTTACAAGTGGTGGAAGTGTTCTTTAGTACAGTTCAATCTCACTAGACATCCAAATCACATCCCCCAGGAAGAATGTTCACACTCTGTTTGCTTCCCTGAGGTCTTACTGATTGTGGTCAGCTATGTCAGGGACCCATTCATCCAGCAGCAACAGCTTAGTCTCTTTCCCACACACCTGCTTGCTTCCAGGACTGCCCTCTCACATGTTGCATTGCACAGAATATGATGGCAGCATTAGTCTCTGATCAGATCCCTTCTCCTGGGCAGCACAGCATCAGATAGCCTCGGCAAACTTTGACCACACACCATTGTTCTCCCTTTGCTGCAACCGTGTGGAGCTCTCTCTCAGCTGCTCAGCACAGGAAAAAATTTTGAAGCAGTACATGGTCCCCACAGTGGCTTCCTCCCTGCGTTCTGCAGACTGGTGGCACAACAGAACTTTCTTTCTCCACCAGCCCAGGTTACTCTCCTTACCTGCATCAGCCAATCACCGCCCACTAGACCCAGCCAAGATGGCTGCCCCCTGCACTGGAGACACTTCATAAATAAGCATTATGACGTGGTCTCCTTAAAGATGGCAGCTGCACTTATGTATTATTGAATATTCACTTTAACCATGTCCGCACTGCAGAAGGATAATACAGCAGTAGCAAAGGAAGAAGTTCCACAACAGTTACCAGTTACAAATGCAAAGTACAAATGGGAAAGTAGATAAGAGTTAAAGTGCATGTATAGCCCCCCAAAAAATGTATCTTCTAGCTTGGATAGAGTATAGAAGGATTTAAGCCAGTTTATGCTGTATTTCCTGTCTGTCCATGTTGGGGGAGTTCCGAGGCACGGGACGAGAGAGGAAATTCCCTCTAAGACAGTTGTCCCAAGTGTCCCTATTTTAAAATCTCTTCTCTATCTCTGTTCTACTGATAACTTAACAAGCTTTTAGTCTGGTCTCTAGGACAAACGGAGAAAGTGATTCTCCCCAAATAAATAGAGGTAGACTGATCATCATTAGTTACGGAGCCGGAGGAACTAACAATGGACTATAAATGAATTGCAGTGGCATATGAGATCAGGATTGTGTGTGTGGAGCGGAAGGGGGCTGTGCACATGCACTTTGAAGGTAGGAGTCTGTGAGCCGTGCAAAAAAGAAAAGCATGTAACAGAAAAGAAAAAAAAAGTATTTAAATTATTACTTGCAGTAGTTTTGCTTTTCTTATTTTTCCTATATGTTCAATGTGCCTTTGAACTTACTAGGAAATTTGACTTTTCCACAAGAGTCAATTTCCCACCAAAGCCCCCTTCCTCCTTGCACGTCATTGTTTTTTCCACTTCTGGGAGAGTTAAATTATTTGCCCTTTCTTTTACTACTCTACAAAACTTTTTATGTACAGTAGCTGATGGGGAAAGAGCAAATCCGGATACTATACTTTACCTTTGGTAAAAAGGAAACAAACAGAAGGTGTCTTTAAGCGCATAAAACAAAATACTTTATTAGCCAAAGGTAAATAACACTTACTAGAATAAAATATAACAAGGCTCATCATATATATGTGACAGGGAATAATCCAGAGGCAGGTCACCCCAGGGGTGTACAATCGGCATTAAATAGGGAGCCAATAGATGCTCTGTAAGGCATCCCGTCTCTTTGACATCATTTCCTGGCAGCTGTGTTCCACGCTGGCCTTCCGCATACGTCACATCCGGGTCCTGCATTCCATGCTGGTCCCGGCAGCATGGTCGTCCTTCCTGGTCCTCTCTCCTGAGGCCCCCCTCTGCTGGCCGGTTGGGATCCATACCCTGAAGCTGCACACTGGACCAGCCCTGGGACCACCAGACACTGAATTCCATGTTACAGCTATATGATGAGCCTTGCTATATTTTTTTCTAGTAAGTGTTATTTTACCTTTTGGCTATTAAAGTCTTTTGTTTGCTGCACTTAGAGGCGCCTTCTGTTTGTTTCCATTTTTTACCAAAGTTTGCTTTGCTGGCCAAGTGCTGTTTGAGACACCTGTTTGCCTGATCTGTTTCCATCCCATTGAGGACATCTCCTCTGGCCAGAACTGGTATTCAGAGCGCCCTTCATCTCCTTATACAGTATCACTTGAATGAATCTGTTGGGACTCCTGACATCACCGAGATGGCAGCAACCCTGAACAACAGGCTCAGGACTTTTGGATGTCTACACAAAGGATGCTTTTACAGATACACATACATAAAATATGTTAAATGTACATCTCATATAACTTTATGGGAAGACTGGGAGCTATATGGTCTGATGATAGGGTCTCTTTACAAAAAATACTGTAAATAAAAATACAATGAATAATAATGGATGTGTTTTTGTTAATGCTCCATATTCATATCACTTATAGGACTTAAACCAAGTGAAGCAAATTGCAGAAAAAAATGCAAATCCACATACTGAAAACTGTAATATAGAAAAACTAAGACGTTAAATGATGCATAAGTGAAACACAACTGATCTTTGCTTAGGAACAGGATGACAGATTGGATCTGCTCTAGCGAACCTAAATATATTAAAACAGCCAATTAGCTAGGCAAAAGAAGATTTGCAGATGATTTGTAAGACCAGGCTGATGCCAGCTCACTAAAATTTACAAAAATATGGAGGAACAAAACACACCTGCTGTGGGTAGGGTTGCTGGTGCCTGCCTAATATAATAAGGATGCACACATGAACATCATAGCTTGGCACCCTGTACACCTCCAAGAGACAGCATTAAAATATTGTTTGGCTAAACTTAACATTTATTTACATTAGTAAAAGCTCAATTCCAACTTTTTATTGTTCTCCTCCACCCATAGTGTCCTCCTCCTCCCACACTCAATGTCAAATACATTAAAACCTAAAGCAACCTATTTTCATTACTGTCCCACCTTCCACATGCTACAATGTTGTAAATTGTAGAAAGTGGGTCCACTCCTTGATGAAATTAAGGTGTTTTCTGAAAAAATATTTTAAACCACTAAGCTCCGGTTTTTAGGCAGGTATGGGGTCTTTTACAGAATGGTTATTTTTGGTCAAATACATTCAAAACACAATCCTGTTATACAGTAGGCTACGATGGCATTCAGTTCCCCCGATTTTTATTAGTACACAATAGGGCTCCCAGTCTGAAATATCTGGAAACCAAACAAGTGCACATGTGAGATAAATGACTGGGAATTTTCTATTAAATAATAATTTAAATAAGACAGAAGCTATATACAGGCCGCTCCTGATGACGTCTGCATGACGAAACACGTAGGTGAAAGCTTACAGCGTCACTGCGTTTTTTGGAGTTTCTGGGCTGTGGAACGCAAGGTATCCCAGACGATATTGTTGTATATCGTGTACTACCTTTTGGCACTGCTGACAGTGCTTTTTACTAAACTTTTATGCAATAAACTTTTATTTTCAGATTTACACAATGGGATCCCATTTTTTTCTTATCCAGCTGTATGTGAGTGCATTGAAAGATTGTGGATGTCAAAGAGGGATTGCAGGACAAAGAGCTGACTCCATTGTGAGGATTTTTACCCCTGTAGGGGTACATCCCTTTGGTGAGTGCGGACCTGAGGGGGAGCCCATGTGAAGAGTTACCAAATTTGTCGATTAAAATAATTCTTTCACTTTACCACAATTTTTTATGAGCTTTAAAGTAGAATGGATTCTATATGATTTTTTTGTTATGTTGATGTTCTTTTGATGATCTATACACTTTGGAATCACAAAAGAAATGGACACTTGTTGGACACATACTCATTGATAAGTTTTTTTGAACACTTTATTAAGTGTGTTTGCACATTTTTACACATTTTTCATTCTATTTTTCATTTAATATTTCAATGATTTTTAATAACATACTCTGTCACATTGGTAACACTTAGCAGTGCCAATCTTACCCATATATACATTTCTAACATTCCTTCACACCCTAGTGTGTTACCACACTCCAAATGGGGGATGAGGGTGTGTCACTGCCGGCTGACGCGTTTCGAGGCTCCAAAGACCTCTTCATCAGAGCCCTTCCAAAGGCCCCCCTTATATACATATGAGCACCCATGACTTTTTCTTTTCTTTATTCTTTTGCTACTAGAATATTCCCCATTCATGAAGGGCAGCAAGGCCGGTGTTACCGTTTTTGGCATTTTTTCCATGGAACATTGACTGTTGGACAATCCACTCGTGCGCAGGAGAATTCGTTTTTTGTGTTCTAAAGTACTGCGTCATTGGCTTCCTGGGCCTTTTGTATTTGACATATTTTATAAAACTAAATAAATAAACCTTTAACCCTTCCCCGACAGGTCCGTACTTCGTACGGACCTAACCGCGGGAGGTATCACACACAATCCGGTGGCTGCAGCCTCCGGGATTGTGTGTGAAATTGACAAGCAGACTCTTGTCTGTCAGGTTAGAGTGTTCAGGTGACTCCGCAGCCGCCGGATCGCTCTCACACACCCCTGGTATTGGCGCCCCCACCATACTTATCGAGCTCCAATTGCCCATCAGCGTCCCCGGGACCTCCATGTTGGGTGCTGGCAGGTAGAGGGGAAGGAGAAGAGCGAACACACATCTGCTATTCTCCCCTTCTTCTTGTGACCCGGAAAGTGATGTCTCTGAGGTCACGCCCGGGTCAAGCTCTCGGTGTCCCTGGCTCGCTTTGCCGAGAAAGAATTTTTTTAAATGTGATCAGTGTTGCAAAGCATTCAGTGGAGAACAGGGGAGACATACCTATCTCAATAAAGAGAGCCTGTCACCTAAAAATCATCATAAAAATTCATGGCTCTGTTCCAGTCTTGCTGGTTGCATGATTTTCCGCCTGACGGCGGGTGTCGCTGTCAACGCTGGTCAGAGTTGGAAAGGCAACGGACTGGATGCATTGGGTGCCTCTTTCCCAGAAGCAGCCCAGAGGGTGTGGTCAACCAGCTGTGCATTCTGGGAGGGGGTACTTATGGGGCAGGCACCATTTTGTGGGGTTCGTCTTCCGATCCCACCCTGAGGGCCCTCCTGGTCTTAGGGATATGTTGGCAGTTACTGCCTCTGGGCCATGTTGGCATGAGGCCTCGCAACTGAGATGTAGGCCCAGGAGCTACTGGGGCCTACTGATCCAGGGATGATCCTGTGTCGCCTTACCTGCCGCAAGGGACTGAGCAATTGAGCACTCAATTGGAGGATATATCCAGATCTCAAAGTTTACCTCACAGTGCTGCCGGAATGGCTGAAAGATCCTGGCACTGAGAGCTGAGTTCCACCTTCATCTAGTCTGTGGCAGAGACTATCGAACAAGTTCACATGGGCTGCTAAGTCAGTGAGAGTGGGCCTATCCAGTGGTCGCTGAGTCCAGTGTGGAAACGGCTGTTCCTCTGGACCTAAAAAGAATATCTTTGGTTTGCAAGTCAGATGCCTGGATCTCCCCTAAAACCTCCATCCTTCTTTTCTGAAGTTGACTTTATTAAAAACCCTCTCTGCAGGGGGAGAAAAAGAGACTTGGTGTTTGGTGCAGACATTTCTTCCTTTGACCTCTTCTTCAAGGAGAACCCCTGAGACGAGTGCACGGAACAGTAAGGTAGCGGCAGGCCCAAATCTAAACCAGCAGCTCCTTCGGGGTAGTGCTACAATTATTATTGTTATTACAATAAAGGATTTATTTAGTGCCAACAGTTTATGCAGCGCTTTGCAATATAAAAATGGACAGTACAATTATAATACAGTTTAATACAGAATAAGTAGGAGGGCCCTGCTTGTGAAGCTTACAATCTAAAGGGAAGGGGAGGTGGTACAAAAGGTAATAGCTGCAGGAGGGGACTCAGGTACAGTTCTTAGGTGGAGGTGGGGTAGACTTACCTAAATAAGTGAGTTCTCAAGGACCTCCTAAAGGCGGACAGGGTAGGAGCTGACCGAACATACTGGGGCAGGGAGTTCCAGAGGTTGGGAAAGGCTCTGGAGAAGTCCTGGAGGTGAGCATGGGAGGCAGGAGTTGGAACATGCTACTGGAACCATGAAACTCACTGGTGTGCAGTCCATATACATAATCTTGGGGCCTTTAGGAAGGTTACTAGCATCTATGGTTAAAGTGTCTGTAAGCCTAAAAATTAAACTGAACTTAAACCCAATAACAAAAAAGTAATATATTTTCAGCTTTTTTCCTTTATTTTCTCCAGGTCATCCTACGAATTACAAACTTTCTTGTCTCTTCATTTCATCATTTTTCCTCCTCTGTATCTATGGATTGAGCAATGGTTAGTTGAAACATGTTTGCTCTTGTTCATCTCCATTACAGGATGGACTGATGGGACCAGTAGTTTACACAGCAAATAATCGAAATGCACTGCATTTATAGCAAGATCAACAGGCTTTTTTCTACTTGCTGAAGATGTTCTGAGTTTGAAAATGGAAAACTTAATGTAACCACCAACTCCAAGGACTAGTAAATTGAAATATATTAAATTTTTGTGTTCGGGTTTAGATACACTTTAAATGTACATTCAATTAAAAGTGTAGACATGAAGGGACGGGAAACATTTTATTTGCAGGATTACCAGGGAAAAGTAAGAGAAAGAAGCCTGAAAAAAAAAGAAGAAAACTAATGCAGCTACAGCATCTAAGAACTCGTACAGGGCATTACATTCCACTTTTTTTTTTTGTACTCTTCTAAATGTCTATTTTTGTGGTTCGCTGGCCTCTATGCAAAATGATCTGATTATATAAAAGGATTAGAATTAACAAAAATTAGTACGATAACCCTCTTGAACCTTCTTTAGAAATAAAATATTAGATTTCAGAGAAATACGCATTATCAGTTTTAAAGAGAGATTGTATGTTGCGAATTAGAGGAGCAGACGCATTATCTCCCTTAACAGTCATTCTGAAAATTAATCTAATCTCATGATTCTAATTAATTTTCTGTTTACATTCCTCACAGCCAACTTACTTAGTAAAGAATTTTGCAACAAAGTAATTACATTATTTTTGCTGAGACCCTTAAAGGGCACCCGTCTGTCGATCTTGCAATCCCGCAATTTTACTAGAGAGGTTGATATAGTAAACTAAGAATACTGATGTTTTGAAATAAGTGTGTCCTTATTAATGTGAATTAGATCATTTACAAAGTTCTTTCAGGATTTTTTCAAAATGGATTTAAAAGCACACAAAGACTTACAATAAAACAACGACTAATAATACAGATTAGACTTTGAAACGCCCCATGCCCAGATATCGGGCATTAAAGTATTTACATATTCCTAACAGGCATATTCTTAATAGGCAATAAAAGAGCTTTAACACAAGTCCTTACTGACCTCTGCAGCTACAAACACTGTGCATAAACAATTAATAACAGAGGTACTGAAATTGCAGCGCAAGATAAATTGGTGCCCTGTCAACTCCCAGACTTCTTCAATAACTAACAGGAATAATGTCTAACTGCTCATTGATGACTTGTGTGTGAGCAGTCATTAGGGAAGTCATTCTAAACCAGGGTTCCGTGGAACACCAGGGTTCCTCCAGAGATGTCTAGGGGCTCCTTGAGCTGTGGTTGGCTGACCTCCCATATAATGGTGTCTGCATAGCTGCAGGTCTGGCAGAGCCAGAGCCATGATTGTAAGGGTGGCATTCTGACCACCAATGTAAAGAGCATATTTTCCACTGGCCACCACTAATTCAAAGTGTCAGGGATGGGCTCAGCCCTTCCTTCTCTGAGCTGGCTATAATTGCCAGCTCCTATCTCTCCACAGTGACTCACCTGTTGATGATATCCTGCTCATCAGTCCTGCCTACTTAAGCTGTCCAGCTCAGATGATCTCTGCCTTCGCCTTGATCAACATTACTGAGACTATCTCCTGCGTTCCTGTTAAAGACTTGCTTGGCTGACATTTCTTCTGGCTCCAGATCCTGCTTGCTGTTCCACTACGCTGTTCTCTGGCTCCCTAACGTTTGGCTTGTCTGACTATCCATTCCAGTTTTGACTATGATTACTCTGTTTACCTTTTTGTTATTATTATTATTATTAAACAAGTGTGATTTAACTGTACTTCTGTCTCGGTCTGTCTCATGGTTTCTGACAGAAACAAGGCAGCAGACAGAATAGACACTTAGGGCCAGATTCAGAAAACACTTACGCTGGCATATCTACAGATACGCAGCGTAAGTGTAGAGATGCGTCGTCGTATCTATGCGCTTTATTCACAATACTAGATACACCTGAAATATGGCTTCTTCCGACCGACGTAAGTCTTAGTACGCCGGTGTATCGTGGGTGCATATTTACGCTGGCCGCAAGGGGCGCTTCCGTCGATTTACGCGTTGAATATGCAAATGACCTAGATACGCCGATTCACGAACGTACTTGCGCCCGTCGTATTAAGCTACGCCGTTTACGTAAGGCTTACGTCCGGCGTAAGTTTACCCCTCATAAAGCAGGGGTAAGTCATGTTAAGGTACAGCAGTCGTATTTTACGTTGTTTACGTAAGTCGTACGTGAATGGGGCTTGGCGTAGGTTACGTTCACGTTACAGGCATTGAGCCGGCGTATGTTAGGGAGTAAATTTGACGTGATGCTGAGCATGCGCACGCATGCGCCGTTCGTTCGGCGCTTCATTTACATGGGGTCACGATTCATTTAAATACATCACGCCCACCTTCCACCTACTTTGAATTAGGCGGGCTTACGCCGGCCTATTTACGTTACGCCGGCTCAACGTTGTTGGCGAGTGCTTTGTGAATAGTCATCTTCCCTCTCTATGTTACGTTGGCGTATCGCATATCAGATGCGCTACGCCGCACTAAAGATACGCTGATGTATCTGAATCTGGCCCAGAGTGCTTTAGATAGAGACAAGTACATACTATAGAGGGATATGGTTTGTTCATATTTCATGTCTGAGGTTTATAACTACTTTAACCTCTTGCCTAGTGGACACTGTTCGCTCCTTCCTGCCCAGGCCAATTTTCAGCTTTCAGCGCTGTCAAATTTTGAGTGACAATTGCGCGGTCATGCAACACTGTACCCATATGAAACTTTTATCATTCTTTTTCACACAAATAGAGCTTTCCTTTGGTGGTAATCACCACTGAGGTTTTTATTGTTTGATAAACAAAAAAAGACCAAAAATTAGGAAAAAAAACCTCATAATTTGCTATAAGATTTAGCAAACAGGTAATTTTTCTCCTTTACTGATGTCCGCTGATGAGGCTGCACTGATGAACACTGATGGTCTGCACTGGTGGATGCTGATGAGGCACTGATGAGGCTGAACTGATAGGCAGCACTGGTTGGCACTGATAGATGTCACCGATGGGCGCTAATAGGAGGCACTGAACGTCACTAATAGCAAGCACTGATAGGCGGCACTGATGGGCACTGATAGGTGGCACTTATGGGCACTGGGAGGCAGCACTGATAGGTGACACTGATGTGGAAGCACTGATTGGTAGCACTGGTGGACACCGATAGGCAGCACCGGTGGGCACTGTTGGCACTGCACGGATAATCAAGACACAGCTGTGATTGGACACAGCTGATCACGGGGTAAAGAGACGCTGATTGGCTCTTTTCCCCCAATCTGTGATCAGCTGTGTCCCGAGGACATGCTGCCAGTGGGCGTGCGGCAGGCGGGATCACGGGAGGACATGATATGATGCCCTCCCAAAACTGCCTGGCCGCACTGTAGCTGTCCATGATACTTTTTTTTGCACTAATAGTTAATTGTTTAGAACAAGCTTTATGGGGTCAGCCCCATAACTGTCTTTATCAGGAAGCAAAATATACAGGGCTTTAGGAATTGTTAAAGAATTAAAAAAATCACTCACATACACACACACATTGGTTGTACTGGATGAACTTGTGTCTTTTTTCAGTCTTAGGCCCCATACACACGATAGGATTTATCCGCGGATACGGTCCGCCGGACCGTATCCGCGGATAAATCCTCTGCGGATTTTAATTCGATGGAGTGTACACACCATCGGATTGAAATCCGCGCCGAATTCCCATTGCGGTGTCGTGTCGCACCGTCGCCGCGATGATGACGCGGCGACGTGCGCGACGCTGTCAAATAAGGATATCAACGCATGCGTCAAATCATTACGATGCATGGGAGGGATGGGTTCAGACGGATCGATCCGGTGAGTCTGTACAGACCACCGGATCGATCCGCTGGTGCCGATTCCAGCGGATAGATTTGTAGACATGTATACAAATTTTTATCTGCTGGAATTCGGAAATATCCGCGGATAAATATCCGCTGGAACGTACACACCAGGGGATCTATCCGCTGAAACCGATCCGCTGAGATTTTTCAGCGGATGGATCCTCTCGTGTGTATGGGGCCTTTATACATTATGTAACTTAATGTGATGTTCTATGTTTGTAACATTAATAAAACAGAGGTCATAGTAAATTGCATTCAGGATACATAGTTCACTTACTCTGAGTTCCTTAGCGGTGTTTATGCTCAGTGTGGTCACTAGTCACTTTTTATTAGTTTATGTTTAGCAGTTTATTGTAGAAACAGTCAAATTGATCAGGAAGAAGGTGAAGGCCAAACATCATATCTTTAGGTCATAAAAATGCCACGGAGAGTCGATGTTCAGAAGTAATGGTTGGCTTCCCAAGCACACAGCAGGGGAATAATAGAAGATTGGCTCAACCAAGGTCCTTGTAGATTGCATGGTACTTGTATCAAGGAACAGGTTGGCAGAGGAGGATACACATTTTTTTTTTTTATTACCCCAGCCCAGTTTTGCCTCATCTTCTCATATATGAGTATTTGAGAGGGTCTCCATCACATTTTTTAAAAGATTGGTACATTGGTACAAGATTGGCTCTTAGCACTTGATTGGATAGATTGATAGCAGCGCATCCATTGGCTCCCGCTGCTGTCAATCAAATCCAATGACGCGGCCGCCGGGGGGCGGGGCTGAGTCCTGCATTCGGCAGCTATGGATGCAGAATGCTGGATTTGGGAGCGCTCCCGCAAGGTAACCTCCCGGGAGAGCACTTTTCCTAGGGGGGTTATCTGATGCGGAGAGGAGCCGCGAGAGCCGACAAGGGACCCCAGAAGAGGATGTTCGGGTCCACTCTGTGCAAAACGAACTGCACAGTGGAAGTAAGTATGACATGTTTGTTTTTTTGCTTTTTTAAATACTCGTACCTTTAGTATTACTTTAAGCCAAAAATCTCTTGTTTTTGTTTTGGATAGAGTAGGGAAGCGTTACAACCCATTAATTTTCTTGTCATCTGTGTTCCACTACATTTACTTCCTGTCCCATAAATGCATTACAAAGGAAGAAGAAATCTGGATAGCAACAACATTTTGGGGATTTCAGTCCTAGTTACCATGGCCACCAGGACCATTACCTTTGACAAACAAACAACAAGAAAATACGGACAAAGGCCCAGATTCTCAAAGACTTACGACGGCGTATCTCCAGATACGCCGTCGTAAGTCCGAATGGGCGCGGTCGTATCTATGCGCCTGATTCATAGAATCAGTTACGCATAAATTCTCCCAAGATACGAGTGGCGTAAGTCTCCTACGCCGTCGTATCTTGGGTGCATATTTACGCTGGCCGCTAGGTGGTGCTTCCGTTGATTTCTGCGTCGAATATGTAAATGAGTAAGATACGCAGATTCACGAACGTACATTGTAGATTGTACCCCTACTCATTCACCAAAAAAAAAAGTGCCCCGCGATGTCCATCCATCTTCAATCACGCTACTCGATGGACCCGAAAAATTGAAAAAAAAAGCTCTGCCTCGGAGGGATCTTGCTGACTGCTGCCTCTTGGCTGTGTCAGCTGTTACAAGGCAAGGGTGGGGCCACCCAGTGACATAACTCATTGACCACGCCCCCTTATGATGTCATGTGCCGCCAGCGGGGCCGGGGGTCATCTGGTTTTGACAGCGGGTGGCCCCGCCCTTGCCTATATCACAGCTGTCACAGCAAAAAGACAGCAGTCGGCGGGAACCCTCCCATGGAGGCGGAGACATTTCTTTATTTCTTTAAAAATTTCGGGTCCATCGGGCAGGGTGATTGATGATGGATGTACATCGCGGGACACCTTTTTTTTTATAAAGGAATTGTCAAAAACTGTCTTGTGTGGTTTTTACTTTTTAAAACTGCTTTTGGTGAATGGGTAGGAGTACAATGACCCCCTTACTCATTCACATGGGGTGGTATGATTCCAGATTCTGATAAGCCCTCTGCTTGCAGACCCCCACAACCACTGGGCCAGGGTTGTGGGGAGGGGGCCCTTGTCCACATCAACTTGGGGACAACTTGTATTGGGTGGACCATGTTGAGGGCAAGCGGCCTGGTAAGGTTCAGGAGGGGAGATTTTCTGTATGGGGGACTCCAGCTCTGACATAACAGGGGGCATGTCAGACTTTTGCAGAGAGATCACTGCTTCAACACAGAGAGCAAAGGGTCCTTCTCTGCAGCCTACGGACAGGTTTTTCTAAAGACATGGAACACCTTTCATTTTTATGTGCTTGGAATGTATTCAAAGTTCAATTGAGCTTTATAATATGAGCTCTGCTAAGATCAACATCTCCATGTCATTGTAAATGTTGCTTAGTTTCATATTCCTGCATGCTTACAGCATATATTCAAAACTGCTATCACTGACTAACTCCTTTCATGTAGCATTGATTTGGAAGAATGCTGAAATGGCAGTCTAGGGACACACAGAAAGCCACCCAGTTGCAACTGCCTTAAAATACAGTTTATGATTAAGTGTTATTTATTTTAGTGCATGCTTTATGTTTTCATAGAACCTTCTTAATGCAAAGTTACAATTCCAGATGAAAGAGGATTGTGAAATGTATAGAAATACAGGCTCACAGTCCTAAGAAGATTATGCAATTTCAGTAAGTACCATCAGTACAAGTCATTCTGCTCCTTCTCCGCTCTTCCACAAACTGATTAAATTCATTTGTTATTATCCTGTAGTAGTGGTTTTATTGGTTTGGGTTGTGAGGGCAGAATGATCAGCATGTACAAAATATTTGACAAGAAAAAAGCCAACTATTCTCACTTGGTAATATAACTGCTATTTAAAGGGTTTTCCTCTTTCCTTCTTTGCCTTCCTCTCATTGGTTGGATCAGACCAGTGGGAGAGTCGGGATTTGAAAGCAAACATATTATTTTCAATAGGGTTTCTTGTTCAGAGTGGTGTTATATGAGAAAATAGTGTTTAGTTTCAATTACTCAAGCATACGAGGAGCTACTTCTTAAATTTCCATGTTTTGTAGTTAACACAAATTAACTATTAATTCCTCGATTAATCGTAAATTTTTTTGATCGATCAAAGTTCTTTTGATCGGTACTCACCTCTCTGCCGGCTTCCGGGTCTTCAGAGAGTTCCGTTGGAGATCCGGTGACGTCATGGACACCAATGGGGCTTACTGCGTCCATCTTTGCTGTGCCTTCGTATCTGCATGCCGGCGGGACCTTACTATCTGCCACACGCAAGGGCTGTTACACTTCCCTCTATCAACCTGGGATTCTACAGCCATCCACTGGGAGTTGTGATAGTTCCCTTCACGGAACATCTACATGCCGACGGACTGATGTGTACCCCTCCTCATCTGGATTCAGCAGTGGTATCGTTGTACACATTTTTATACTTGGCTACATGTTTTTATGACTGCTTTTGCTACCGTTTGGTATTATAATTTTTGCAGTTTATGTAGCTACATCGATTTTATCTCCAGTGCAATATTTATTTTGTTACCTACTTGAAGACCATACAAGTTTTAATGCTATTCCCATCGAGCGCTGCCTTTGTGTGTTTTTTGTATCCTGCTATCCATTTTTCCAGTGGTTGGTAGCTACACTGGGAATCAGCCTGCAAGGAGGAGATCCGCTAAATGTAGTTGGATCTGTATGTGCGTTATAATTAATCGAAATTAGTCGATTAATTGATTAAAAAAAAAAGATTAATCGAACACAAAAATTTTAATCAGTAACAGCCCTATTTTTTACATATTTTTTTTTCTCTCTTTTTGGCCCAGACCCACTTTGTAAAAGCTTAAAGGGCGGTATTACACTGTTTTCACTGCAACATTACCACAGTTATAAATATTCAGTCCCTCTGGCTTCCCTATTCCTGCCACTAAACTAACAGCTGAGTACAAATGTTAATACAGCCCCTACTTCTATTTCTAGCATTTTCCATTGACTGCTATTTGGATACAAAATGGCTTCAGGTGTCCTCTTACACACAGCAGTTAAAATTGGCATGACTGGAAGACCTTGTTTCAGCGTAGAGATAAAATGCAGTAAAAATAGTAAGCCTTTAATTGGCGATAGACTGTCTTTTTTTAGGATGACAATATTTTAGTTCTCTGTAGCCAGAAAAAAAATCTGAAAAAAAAATATTGTACTTTGTAAGAAATGGAATTTCAAATCATCTTGAGTAACGCTAACCTTAAGCAACAGAAAAAAATAATAACGTCACTGCTGGTTAAGAAATTGTTCCACAGATAGTACAAAATGTGTCATTTGCACGCACACGCAAAAAGCTGAAACAGGTTCCATTTTCCATTATTATTTTTTTCTTCCTTATGAAAACATCACAAGGACCAGCCTGAAGATTTGGCTTTTTTTTAAACAACTATTTTTATAATCTGACATTTTTATCCATGTAATGCTGTGAAAAGAGGTAGTGATTTTCCATTCGCTTTCCATAGTTCAATAAATGATCGCTTTTCAAGAGTTTCTGAGTTGAAGAAATCCTTTTAAGAGCAAGCTGACAAAATCCCTGAGATTTGATGGCTGGAATTATTCGGGGGAAGATAGGATCAAAGAAGACAATTTGGGCCTATTTACATCAATCCCTTCTGGTGCGTTAATGCTTTACTGTGCCATTCATTTTTTATGGCACCCCAACGCATTATGACAACGAAGACTAAACACATGCATTGTAGTGCACCACAACAAATAGCAATGGACTACAGTGTGTTGTGCTCTGCTGCTTGGGCAAAAAATGCTACATGATCTTTTTAGTCAGTTTTGGTCCATAACAGGGTTTTAGCTCTACAGGAGGCTGCCCCCCTCACTGTTTGGGCTTCATGCACATGGCATCAATTCACATGCTACAGAGCACCAGCAGAGGCATGGTTGTCTTTAATGTTACAGCATGCCTATAGGACTTTACAAGCATGCTGTGCATTGGCACAGTATCCTGCAGTCCCAGTGACGGAGTGTGCATGCCAGACAACGTTAGATATTTAATTATTATAGGTATTAAATAATGCAATTCATGCAGCACTTTACATATATTTTACATTTACATCAGTCCTTGATGGAGCTTACAGGTCCATTCTTCATATGCATACATACGCATACTAGGGCCAATTTATACGGAAGCCAATTAACCTACCAGCATGTCTTAAGGAGTGTGGGAGGAGGAACCCAATATTCCCAAAGGAAACCCACACAAGCACAGGGAGAAAATGGAAACCCCTTGCAGGTAGTGTGTTGTTGTTGGGATATGAACCAACGCTCCTAGTTTTG
Organism: Rana temporaria; assembly: GCF_905171775.1. Lineage (NCBI taxonomy): Eukaryota > Metazoa > Chordata > Amphibia > Anura > Ranidae > Rana > Rana temporaria. The sequence goes on along the minus strand of NC_053499.1, from coordinate 33,542,123 downwards.
CCAGAGAAATTGAAGCATGCAGTTAATCTAATGGCATCTTTCTTAATGCCAGGTCTAATGGTTACCTGCTTGCCGACCTGCTCACTCAGAAATACTACGGGTGAATGGCACGGCTAGCGAAACCCTGTATGGGGGACCCAAATCCCTGTTCTGTTAGGGGATCTTCGGTAAGGGAATCAGGAAGTGGTTCCCTACTATGCATGCAGAAGTCGCGCTGCACGTTCTGAATGGTCCCTGCAGTCTTCTGGGACCTGTGTGTCTCCCAGAAAACAGCGGGGGGGATGGAGGAGGCGCCGGACGTGGCATAGCTATCCACAGATACTGCAGATATCTATGCCCGGAAGTGGGAGCAAAATACCTCTATTAGACAGGTATCTGCTCCTTCCTCCCCCCTGAAATGTGCCAAATGTGACACCAGAGGGGGGGGGGGGATTCTGAAAAGCGGAAGTTCCATTTTTTGGGTGGAACTCCGCTTTAACTAGCCATACCAACTGGTGTAGAACAAATTGCAGACAAGAAAGTAAAAACTTTATTGGTTACTGTGAGTTGCATGCAATCTCTGAATTGTGTGTGGAACACAGTAACTAATCAAGTGGATAAACAACACTATACACAACCAATGCCATTTGCACTTCCCTATTATATAAGTCTGATTCAATATCTTTTTATAATGTCTGCGACCCAGTCCATAGCTCAGAGGCTCCACTTCTGCTGTTGGGTTTCCGAGCACAGAAATGCACAGCAGAAGATAGAGGAGTTGTTTGCTATGATCTTGAATGCTGCCAAATTAATAGAGAGGCAGATGCTGCACTGGCCTTCAGTGTGATTGCTAATTTAGTTTTTGTCTCTTGATGATAGAAATATCTACAGCTAGAAAATTGAAATCACTTATCCCTATCTTGTTTCCAAAATATGACTGTGGAAATGATAGTTTCATTGAAGCTCGTCTGATAGGAGTTAGAGGCAAGCAAAGTAAATAAAGGTGTCCAATCTAACTCGCCTGTTGGCAACTGACTGGTGATAATGGGATTTGTCCCGTGAGATGCAAAAAGCTTAAAATGAAATAGAAGAAACTTATAGATATTGCCTTTAATAACAAATCCTTTAGGTTTCACTTTTCCAACCTACAATGGGAAAATTAATTGTTTTTGTTCTAGTTTTTATCATTAAACACAGTTTAAGGGGACCCTTTGTTTTGTAGGGTAAAGCAACAGGTTTGCTAAACCTTATTATACCAAGGTTAAATGAAGCCCAGGCCAAAGTGTGCAGCATTTCCATGCTAAGGTTAACTTGACTTTCTGATTAGTTTGCATAACTAAATCATTTTATATACTTTTTAAATACTGTATTTATTGGCGTATAACACTCACTTTTTTACAGGGTAAACTGTGCCTGCGTGTTATACGCAGGGGGCTGTGGAAAGTTTTTTTCCTGAAACTTCCCTCTTAAAGTTAGGGTGCGTGTTATACGCCTGTGCGTGTTATACGCCGATAAATATGGTAACATACACGACTTCTATTGGTGCACTGTTTTTATTTAAAAAAAAAATCTTTTTTATTATAGGATGATAAAAACACAAAAATGCTTAGTTGCGTTAACTTTAATACTGTAATTGTATCAGAAAATTGCATTAATAAACAAAGGCGCACTCCTATTGTCTGGCTGTAGTGACATCTGCAGGCTAATAAATTGTTTTGTGAATGAGGCTTTCAGCCTTCATGGGATCATTGTCATAGCTGACAGTTTGCAGGGTTTAACCTTCTTTCCGTTGCTGGTTTATCCCTACCTTTGCCTTATCCACCCAAGAAAGATAAGAGTCCTGTGAAAGCTCTAAGATAACTTTGTCAGTTCAGGCTCTCACCACTGCATTGTGGATGTACACTATATTACCAAAATGACTATACTATAATTACTATACTATTACCATATTACCACAAGTATTGGCACCCCAGTCTTAATCCATAGGGTTCAATATTAAGTTGGTCCACTCTTTGCAGCTATAACAGCTTCAACTCTTCTGGGAAGGCTGTCCACAAGGTTTAGGAGTGTGTCTATGGGAATGTTTGATCAGTTTTCCAGAAGCGCATTTGTGAGGTCAGGTACTGGTGGATGAGAAGGACTGGCTTGCAGTCTCCACTCCAATTCATCCCAAAGGTGTGCTATAGGGTTGAAATGAACGGGCTGCTGGAAACAAGTGGAAACACACACAAATCACACATACGCAAGTATGAGGTGTGAACTGGCCCTAAAGCTTTGCAAACACATAGGAGAGGAAAGTGCACATTGGGTATTGGATTGATCATGTGCATTCTGCTGTCATCTATATCAGGGGTCTCCAAACTTTCTAACCAAAGAGCCAGTTTACTGTCCTTCAGTCTTTAGGGAGTTGAAATTGAGAGAGACGGTGCCCATTAGGAGTTGAAATTGTCCTGGCCTCAGTGGGACCCATTCACATAAGGACCATTGTGGTGTATTTAATGCATATGCAGGCAAGGTAGCTGCTGTCCAAGAGTGCAGATCCGTCGGGGGGTTCGGGAAGTGCCTCCTCCTCATTAGCTGCCTGTGTGGGTTGGAGACAGCCTAAAAAGGAAAGGGGACTTCTGGCCACGAGAAGCTCTGTGTCTCCCCCAATCCAGGTGGGCAGATAGTGGATTCCAGCATCCCAGGTAATGTCAGCTGAGTGAGCAGTGTCAGTGACAGCTAAATGATCTCCCACAAAGGATCCCCAGGTATGTACAGGTACCAGCCTCCCTTCCACCCCCACACACACCTCAAAGCCCCAACTCCGCACCGGCTTCAGAGGGTGCTCTATAGTTGAGTGAGTCTGCATTAAACCCCCACCCCAGGGAGGTGGCACTCCGCACTCCTCACTGCCCCATGACTGACACACATGGGTAGTAGGCCTCCGCCTGCACTGCGCCCTACTGCCTGGGATTGATCCCTGCTCATTTACTACCCTAGCCTGTCCATTTACTACCCTAGTCTGTCCATATACTACCCTAGCCTGTCCATATACTAACCTAGCCTGTCCATATACTACCCTAGCCTGTCCATATACTACCCTAGCCTGTCTATATACTACCCTAGCCTATCTATATACTACCCTAGCCTGTCCATATACTACCCTAACCTGTCCATATACTACCCTAGCCTTTCTATTTACTACCCTAGCCTGTTTATATACTACCCTAGCCTGTTCATATACTACCCTAGCTTGTCCATATACTACCATAGCCTGTCTATTTTCTACGCTAGCCTGTCTATATACTACCTTATACCTGTCTATATACTACCCTAGCCTGTCTGTATACTACCCCAGCCTGTCTATTTACTACCCTAGCCTGTCCATATACTGCCCTAGCCTGTCTATTTACTATGCTAGCCTGTCTATATGCTACCCTATACCTGTCTATATACTACCCTAGCCTGTCTATGTACTACCCCAACCTGTCCATATACTACCCCAGCCTGTCCATATACTACCCCAACCTGTCCATATACTACCCCAGCCTGTCTATATACTACCCTAGCCTGTCCATATACTACCCTAGCCTGTCTATATACTACCCTAGCCTGTCCATATACTACCCTAGCCTGTCTATATACTACCATAGCCTGTCCATATACTACCCTAGCCTGTGTATATACCTGCGGACCACGGCTGGGGTGAGAAAACGAGCTAGTGCTGCCACAGTGTCTGCGGACCACGGCTGAAGAAACAGGTGAAGAGGCGCCGCAGAACTCTTCACCCCAGCCATCTCCATCGTATACATGGTTAGGGCTTGTTATGAAAGTTGGTTGGGATGCCACTCACAATGAATAGCACCACAGCACATCAACTTACGTAAAAGACACACAAACTCCTGCGCACGGGTGGATTGTCCGACTGTTAGTCAATATTCCACATGGAAATTTCCACAAAAATCAAAACTGGTAACAGAAGCCTTGCAGTCCTTTAGGGACGGGGGAACATCCTAGCAGAGAACAAAGAGAAAAGAAAGAAAGGCGCACCAGCCTCGTGTATTACCGTTTGACAGTTTAATAAATAAAGGAGAAAACATAAAACTACTCACAAACGAGATAGTGTAAAAGGCTTGTCAACAACGGTATGGTAATGAATACCCCTCGAGCCACAATCCCGGATGGGGGGAGGGAGGTGTGTCACTGCCGGCTGACGCGTTTCAAGGCTACAGAGGCCTCTTCATCAGAGCTCAGCAGTCTCAGTGTGCTGCAGCACATGCGCTTTTGTGTTGCGGTGTGCCAACATAGAGAGCCTAATTAAAATGAATAGGCTATTCGGTGCACTTCAACACACCAATAAATTTGCTGTTTGCATTTTAGCAGAGCACAATCGCACCGCAGTACACCAACACATGTAAAATGCTTTACCACATGCTGCTGTAATGTGTGTGATCACACAGGTTGCAATAACTGGTGTAAACAGCCCCTTAAACAGATGATGAATGGTAAAGTCTGGATGCAATGGGTTACTGCCTTTCACATCAAAATTTTTACATTGGCTTCTGAAATAAACCAGAATACATTGAGATGTTACATGTGGATGACAGTTCTCCTTTATTAGCAGACAAAGTCACTAAAAATATTGATAATCTTTTGTCTCCTGTAACGACCTGTTCACAAACATCTTTCATCTGTAAGCTCCGCAGGTAGATGACAGATGATTTCGAGAACCCGCCCAATTAATCACTGGCATATACACGTCAGCTGAGAGTCACATCAATATTCATCTTACCGTTTGATGAAAGCAACGTTCTCATGTGTGGGGTGACATACATTTTAGCCATCTGTCAGCCTCACAAACTTGTTTGAAATTCTTCGAATGCTGAAGAAAGAGCTGAGATTATTTAGCAGATTTTGTGTTCTTTTTAAAGATGGTTAGTGAAGTCATACTGTGTGGGCACGCACCCCGCAAGAGTGGCAGTCTACCAACGCATCTCATGGGCGATGATACAAAAGGCAGATTCAGTTTCGTACTATGCTATAAAACTGTTACGCCTATAGTTTAATGGTCTTAAATGATCTTATCTGAAAAAAAGTGGCCTTCTTTTATAAGGCAAACAGGAGAGTGCAATGACCCATGGCCAGCATTTTTTAATTGCTTTAAATTACCAAAGGGAAAAATTGACAGAATATTTTGAATTTAAATTGACCCTGTCAGTCACTTAAAAAGTGCAATAGATGTTCTCTGTAAAAATAATGGCTATATTCCCTGTTAAAAAAAAATAAATAAATAAAATAATGGCTATTATACTGACCTTTATTAAAGTGGATCTAAAAGCTAGACATGTTTTACCTTAATGCATTTCCTGCCTAAAGGACAGCACAACGAACATGGCTTAGTATTAATTTGCCGTGTCCCTTGCGCTGCTGACTCCTGGTTTTCTTGAAATTTTCGTCCATCGATCCCCCACCATCATAATTTATACCTCCCAACTGTCCCTGATTTCGAGGGAATGTCCCCGATTTGGAACAAAGGGCCAGATTCACGTAGCCCGGGCGCAACGTAACGTAACCGATTTAGGTTACACCGCCGCAAATTTTCTGTCTAAGTGCCCGATCCACAAAGCACTTACCTGGAAATTTGCGGCGGTGTATCCTAAATCCGTCCGGCGCAAGGCGGGCCAATTCAAATGGGGCGGGTACCATTTAAATTAGGCGCGCTCCCGCGCCGGACGTACTGCGCATGCTCCCGACGCAAATTTCCCGACGTGCTTTGCGCGAAATTACGACACGCCGACGTTTTGTGAATCACGACGTGAAAAAAAGACTTGCGCCGGGAAAATGTATTTTTTTTTAAAAAATTCAAAAGCGACGCGGGAAAGACGGGTATACTTTTACATGGTGTAGTAATTTTACACTTTGTAAAAGGTGCCCTATCTTTGCGACGGCAAACTAACACTTGTGGCAACGCAACGACGGGAAAAAGTTTAGTGGATCGCCGTAACTGCTAATTTGCATACCCGACACTGGTTTACGACGCGAACTCCCCCCAGCGGCGGCCGCGGTACTGCATCCTAAGATCCGACAGTGTAAAACTATTACACCTGTCGGATCTTAGGGATATCTATGCGTAACTGATTCTATGAATCAGTCGCATAGATAGAAACAGGGATACGACGGCGTATCAGCAGATACGCCGTCGTATCCCTTTTGTGAATCTGGCCCAAAGTCCCTCTGCCCTTCCTTTCTTTGCAGACGAGGTCGAGCTAGCCCAAGATGGGTAGAGGTTATACTCAGTCCCCAATAAGTATGCACACAACAAAAAACAAAAATGCCCTTGGGACTTTTAAGGAGCACACCTCGAGTAAAAAGTATAAATTATTTATTTATCCGCTTGCCGACCACCGCGCGACTATTTAGTTTGACAGAATGGCACGGGCAGGCAGATTGGCGTACAGGTACGTTCTTTAACCTCCCTGGCGGTATGATTCTTTCAGAAAAAACATGCTGAAAGCGGTACCATTATTTGCAAGGAAATTTGGCGTTTTATATTGTAGGTCTGTCATTTTTAGAAATAACTCACTTAAATCTGACCAAACAAGCTTCTAATAGGCATCCCGGGTATGACATTTTTTTAAAAACAAAATTATAAATTATAATATAATAAATAATTATAAATAATTATAACAAATAATAATATAATTATAATAAAAATTATTCAATAATGTAATCAAATCAAAATCACTGAAATTTGCTCAGTTGCAGAATTGTCGCTGTCATTATTTTTTTTTTTTTATGACGAATTTCCCCACAAATCGCTATCGCACAATTCTGCAAGTGATTATAATTTATTATCGCTGTTTTTTTGCTGATCTAAAACTATTTTTGACATAAAGGGACACTTTTGGTTGCTATGGACAATCTACAGTTTGCAGGGAGAAAGAAACGTTTTTATTATATAAAATGACATGCATGACACAGGACAGACCACTAGGGACAGGGGGGGTGTGTTTTTTTTACATACAGTACTGTAATCTATAAGATTACAGTATACTGTATGTAAGGTGTTTATTTACTTTTTTGAATTTGGCGCCGTTCTCCGTCCCCGTGCGTCGTAACGTCGCAGGGAACGGAGATCGGCGTCACACGGAGGCACTGTGTGAATCGAGCGAGGTCCTGCTCGCTCACACAGCGCGGTGGCATCGCTGGATCCAGGGACAAGGTAAGTAAAATTCCCTGTACATCCAGCGAGGCGAGCCCGAGTCTGACTCGGGGTTACCGATCGTAGCCCAAAAATCTCACCCCGAGTCAGACTCGGGAACACCGCCCAGGAGGTTAACTCTGCGGCCCAGCGGGCGTGTGCACGCACCAGCCACGTGCCTCGCAAGTACGGCCGTGGGTCTCGGGAACTCGATGTTCCTGGGAGTCCCGCGATTGAGGTCAGCAAGGGCAGAACAGGGGAATGCCTTTGTAAACAAGGTATTCCCCTATTCTGCCTAGTGACACTGTCACTGACGACCGTTCCCCATGATCGCGAATGGTCATCAAAGACGTGTCACGTGTAGCCACGCCCCCTAACAGTAAGAATCACTTCCTAGGGAACACTTAACCCCTGCAGTGCCACCTATTGGTTAACCCCTTTCACTGCCTGTGTAATTTTTGCAGTAATCAGTGCATTTTTATTGCCGGTCGTACCGTCGTATCTCTTTGTGAATCTGGCCCATCAAGTCGATTTTACAGGGTACTGCTTAGACACTATTAACATTTCTAGATGATGTCTATAAGACAGCAAATCTTCACTTTTTTTAGTCTAGATCCACTCATATTTACTTTTAAAACATGATTACATGGGACTGCTCTCCCTGGTCATCTCTCGCCTCAATTACTGCAACTCCCTCCTCATTGGCTTACCTCTGCATACTCTATCCCCCCTTCAATCCATCATGAATGCTGCTGCAAGACTCATCCACCTTACCAACCGCTCTGTCTCTGCTGCTCCTCTCTGTCAATCCCTCCACTGGCTTCCGCTCACCCAACAAATTAAATTTAAAATACTAATGTAGCGCTACCCCCGCAGGAGCCGCTAAATGATTTGGGACCGGCCTACTAAGTTACCCTGGCAGTGTCTAAGGGTGTAACGGTGAGAATAGCAACAGTGAGTGGAGGTCCAGACATCCAATAAAGAGTTTTCAATGCTTTATTGTCCAGGCCAAACACGGCCAACATCAACATACATTAGGAAGGTCAAGGTTGATGAAGGAAGAAATAGAACCATGCGGTATCAGGCCTGGATATAGAACTGAGCAATACACTGCTCTGCATTAAACCGAATATGTACACGTCGCCACTCTGTGCGGAGTGGGTAAAGTGCCCCCGAACAGACCCCTATTATAGGCCTGGCAGCCGGAGCATCACTCTGAATAATACTGGGAGGAACAGGTCTCTCTCACAGACCTGTCTCTAGGGCCCCTGCCACAGGCCAATTTCAATAGAGGACTTAAGTAAATAAGGACAGAGAATCCTCCCAGTAAACTTCTTTTGAAAATGGTCCCCGGATGACAGCAAGCATACCTGTCAGTGGTCCGGACACCCGATCCCAAAATAGGATCCTTTCAATAGGCCTCGGAACCCAGTGGAGCACTGGGGTCCCTTCTCTCCTTAGGAAGAGGTTCGCTGCAGAGTTCAACTCTGGCCAGGTGGGCCACGCCGGCGGGGTTCATGGATGCGCGTACCCTGAAGGTGGGTACCGCACCTGGAACGGGGACCCCGCGGAAAGTTTTCGACACATGACCTCTCTCACAGATATACCCTCCTCCAGCATGCCCCGCGAGGGAAAACATCCTCTAATTGGCTGATGGGAGAAGATCTGTTCTGCCAGAACCCCTCTAGCGCCAGCTGCCGGCCAGGGGTGAGACTGCACTCCCTGACCACAGTCTGACCCAGTGGTACTTCCAGAATGACAGAGATCATCAAATTTAGGCAAACATTGAATGGGAGCAAGGTAACTCTCCCGTTCCCCACTAAATTAAAGCGTAGTGCCCATGCTGAAAGCAAGGGGGCGCTACACTAACAACTACAGGCATACCCCGCTTTACGGACACTCACTTTACGTACACTCGCGAGTACGGACATGCCCGCGAGTGTACGTAAAGTGTCTCACAAGTACAAATATTCCCGCGCCGTGCACCCGCATTACACGGAACTGAAGTTCTGAGCACTTAGCCTGCTCAGTTCCAGTGTGCTCTTTCTGTATCCTGGCTGCCTCCCCACCTCCGGTGACATCACATCCCCTCAGGCTTCCCTGTCAGCCACAGAATGCCATCCAGCCTCTCAATAGCAATGTCCTTTGTGCACAGCGTGATGTCCGGGGGATGGATTGCTTGCATCAGATGAGCTTATTTACATGTGAGTGTTCCCCTGATGCCCCCACTAAAGCCCCTGGCACCCCCACTACAGCCTAGAAGTGAAAAAGGCATTGCTTCACTTTAAGTACATTTTCGTTTTACATCAATGCTCTGGTCCCGTTGTGTACGTAAAAGTGGGGTATGCCTGTACTTACAAAGCCATCCACAACTCTGCCCCCAGCTACATCACTAACCTAGTCTCTAAATACCAACCTACTCGTTCTCTTCGTTCTTCTCAAGACCTCCCGCCAGGGATGGACTGGCCATTGGGACTACAGGGAGTTTCCCGGTGGGCCGATGGCTCAGTGGGCTGGCTTCAGTGACAGCGGAGCGCTGCCCCCCTCCGCTCCTCTGTCTCTCCCTCCCTGCAGAGCTCACCCCCTCTCCCTCCCCGCAGCGCTCACCTGGGGGAACAGAGAATCAGGGGGGACGACAGAGGAGCATGGGGGTGGGGACAGACAGCTGACTCAACAGCTATGGCCTGGGGGTTTCTCACTTCTGCCTAAACTTGTCCCATAAGGCGGAGCACCGAACTGATTTTTTGCCCCGGGTGAAATAATGTCTAGCTTCCCCACTGGTACTGCCTATAAGAGTACCAATACCAACCGTTCTACTCTAATAAAGTAGAAAGGCTAATGGCTAGTGAAGGGGGAGAGGGGGCTTGGGTGGCCAGGGGGGGGGGTGCGGCCAACATAGGAGAGACATGTCAAATTGGGCCAGTCTGGATGAAGTCCAGGGCCAAATTTTTGTCCCAGTCCAGCCCTGCCTCCCACTCTCTAGCTCTCTCATCACCTCCTCCTTTGCTCGTCTCCAGGACTTTTCCAGAGCTTCTCCAAGCCTATGGAACTCCTTACCCCAATCTGTCCATCTATCTCCTTCTCTATTAGCTTTTAGAGGATCCCTGAAAACCATCCTCTTCAGAGAAGCCTACCCTACCCACACCTAACAACTGTATTTTCATTTTATCCATCCGATCACCCCCCACATCTACTACCCTTTGTTCCACTTAACCCTTCCTTCTAGACTGTAAGCTCTAACGAGCAGGGCCCTCTGATCCCTCCTGTATTGAATTGTATTGTAACTGTACTGTCTTCCCTGATGTTGTAAAGTGCTGTGCAAACTGTTGGCGCTATATAAATCCTTTATAATAATAATAATAATAATTTTTAAAAGTCATTGACTCTCAGCTGAATACAACTGTCATTTTATTTTTTTATTTTTTTGAATGAAGGATTCATATCCTGGCGTGTTCGCTTTGTGAACCGCACCTATTATACCGAAAGGAAAAGCACATGTGGATTTATTACACCTGCTTGTTGCTTTCCATTCATCACTGGCAGGAAGTCTTTCCTCTAGATGCCCTGTTATCAGCATCACTTAACCGAAGCTTAGATGGGAGGAAAGAGAGATGAGGCTGGATCCAGAGAGTTATGCTGTTTGTCAACACACTGACCCAGTTTTCACAAGGCTTCTCTGCCAACAAATTCTGTGATTACAGGACACAGATCTCACTGAAGACATCTGTGATCTATTTAAACAGGGCATGCTCCATGCAAGCAAACAGCTCTGGTCTATAAATGGCGATTCTTTGTTATATAATCGCAGGAAGCAGTCACACATTTAGGCAAAAATGTTAATTACCTCTGTGACGAAGAGATAGGAAATTGCAAGCAATCAAGAAGGGATGAAACGTTAAAGGAAGACTTGGGAAAGGCAAACGGTGATAAGTCATGTGGGACTACAATTCCCAACTTTTCTTGCAAGCTAGTGGAGGGATACCAAGGGCTCATTCACGCCATACCCAATGAGCAGTGCTGATCTGCATGGAACAACTTAAAGGGTCACTAAAGGAAAAAACATTTTTTGCTGAAATGACTGTTTACAGGGTATAGAGACATAAAAGTTAACTGATTCCTTTTAAAAATGATTAAACATTGATTAAATTCAATCATATAATGTGCCTCTAGTTTCACTTTCGTTTTTAAACTGGTTTCATGTTTTTGTGAAGTAAATAGACCCACAGAACAAAAACAAACAAATCCAGGGCAGTGTTTTGTTTTTAAAATGAATCTGATTGGTTCTGAGGAGTTTTAGACACACAGCTTAGACCACAGTGAAAAGCTGCCATGAGATTTTTCATAAGGAGCCAGACAAGCAGGAAGTGTAGAGATCAGAGCAGAATTACAGCCACTTCAAAGCAAAAACGAACAATGAGGACATGAAACCAGTACTGCAGTAAGGTAAAGGAAGCTATTTAGCTAAAAAAAAAAAAATCCTTTGGTGATCCTTTAAGGCCTGTACACACGATTGGATTTTCCGACAGGAATTGTGTGATGACAGGATGTTGTCGGAAAATCCCACAGTTTGTATGCTCCATCGGACAATTGTTGTCGGATTTTCCGACAACAAAAGTGGGATAGTATGCTTTAAAATTTTCCGACAACAAATGTTTGATGTCGGATTATCCGATCGTGTACACAAGTCCGTGTAAAAAAAATCAAAAGTACAAACACGCATGCTCAGAAGCAATGCTAACTATAACACAACATTAGCAGAAGTTGCCCAAAGGGTGGCGCTAAAGAGCTGAAAAAACACATAGTTTTGTGTTTGTTGGCCGTTTGTATGCAATACAAGTTTACGGCCAACGCCCCTTCGGACAACAGTACAAGGCTTTGTCTGCGGAAAGTCCGATCTTGTGTACCAGGATTTAGGCTTAATGCAAGGGCAGACAAAAGCAATTATGCGTTACGTAAAATTAAATATGTCTGCATACCGCGCCACGTTGCACTTGCGGTGCATAGAGTTTAATGAAGTCGAGTGAACAAGCCCCATAAGTGATGCAAGGCTGGATCTAGCCTATTTGATCTGGGGGTGTGCATTATAAAAAGTTGCATAATGCATGATTTAGTGCACTTCTGTACCACTAGTCACAGCCCGGAAATAACATCTGACAGGCCATGCAGTGGTGGTGCAGCAGTGAACAAGGAAAGTAAGTATGTATTAATCTGTCATTAGATTAGATGCTGTGCCTCCTTATGTTAGGCATTCCTCTCAGAGTGCCGCCTTATAGCAGGGGTCCTTATCAGAGTCCCTCTTCACATCAGTTGTCTCCATCGGAGGGTCCCCTTGCATCTGGTACCCATCAGAGCCCCTCTTTACATCAACTAGCAAATTAGAGCCACCCTTACAGCAATTGTCCCAATCAGAGTCTCCCCTGCATAAACTGTCTGCATCAAAGTCCCTCTTTACATTAACTGGCCCATCAGAGTCCCCCTTAGATCAACTGTCCCCATCAGAGTGCCCCCCTGCATCAACTGTCTGCATCAGAGTCCCTCTTTACATTAACTGGCCCATCAGAGTCCCCCTTAGATCAACTGTCCCCATCAGAGTGCCCCATTGCATCTGGTGTCCCCATCAGAGCCCCTCTTTACATCAACTGGCCCATCAGAGTCCCCCTTAGATCAACTGTCCCCATCAGAGTGCCCCATTGCATCTGGTGTCCCCATCAGAGCCCCTCTTTACATCAACTGGCCCATCAGAGCCCCTATTACATCGATTGTCCCTATCAGAGTGCCCTCTTGCATCAACTGGCCCATCAGAGCCCCTATTACATCAATTGTCCCTATTAGAGTGCCCTCTTGCATCAACTGTCTGCATCAGAGTCCCTCTTTACATCAGGGCCCCTTGCATTAACTGTCTGCATCAGAGCCCCCATTACATCAACTGTCACCACCAGAGTGCCCTTTTGCATCAACTGTCTGCATCAGAGTCCCTCTTTACATCAACTGGTCCATCAGAGCCCCCCTTACATCAATTGTCCCCATGAGTGTGCCCCCTTGCATCTGGTGTCCCCATCAGAGTGCCCCCTTGCATTAACTGTCTACATCAGAGTCCTTCTTTACATCAACTGGCCCATCAGGGACCCCCTTACATCAAAAGTTCCCATCGCAGTACTCTCTTGCATGAACTGTCTGCATCAAAGTCCCTCTTTACATCATCTGGCTTATCAAAGCCCCCCTTATATTCATTGCTCCATCAAAGTGTCTTTTTACATCATCTGTCTGCATCCTTCTTTACATCCCTGTGCATTATCCTTTGCTAAGTTTATTAAAAGAATGAATTAAAAACTACTCACAAGCATGTGAAAGAAAACCGCAATATGAAAGCCTTTAGCTGGTGGCAATTGGTCTGATGACAACAGTCTCCAGGTGATGAAATGGAAGGACATGAGGACCACTACTGGCTTATGCGTTTCGAAGGGATACCTTCTTTTAATAAACGTATCAAAGGATAATGCACAAGGCTGGTCCGTCCTCTTTTCTTTATTCCTTTTCTGACCGCTTGGATACCCCTATCCTGGAGGGCAGCAAGGCCTGAGACATTATCCATCTTGAACTATAGATCACCTGATCACCAGACTTGTGCGCATTAGTACTTTTTTGCTTCTTCTTTACATCAACTTGCCCATCAGAGACCCTTTTACATCAGTGTTCCCCATTAGAGTGCCCCCTTACATCAAGAGTGTCCCCTGAATCAACAGTCTACATCAGTGTCCCTCTTTACATCAACTGGCCCATCGGAGCCCCTCTTACATCAATTATCCCCATCAGAGTTCCCCCTTACTTCAACTGTCTCCATCAGAATCCCCTTACATCAGTTGTCCCAATCAGAGTGTCTCTTGGATCAGTGGATGCAAGCTTAGAGCACTGGGGGGCACAACTAAAATCTGGGGGGGGGGGACAGCCATCCCCAGCACCCCCATAGATTGGGGCCTGATGTGATGACGCAGACTGAAAAAGAACTGCAAGTCTCAGCAACCAATGATGGAGGAGTGTGCAGAATATAAATACACTGTGAACATTAATGAATTAATGAACCATCAAGGTATACTTACCCATCCAGCACCCCCTTGCTACCTCCTGCATTTGTTGGCACCTGTTGCTCTAATGCAGTGCTTCTCAATTATTTTCTGTCATGCCCCCCCTAGGAAGAAGAAAACATTTCGGGCCCCCTCGCGCGACTGTAAATAGTATCTTTTGTCTATAAAATTGTTATTGCTCTATACGGTTTTTAGGTGAACCTTCACTTTAAGCTGACAACTGCGCGTTGGTTTTTGATCACCTCTGCGTTTTATTTTTTTCCTTTTTTTTTCAACAAAAGATCAATTTTGACATTTTTTTTTAACGTTTTTTTTTATAAACTGGCCCTCCTCATTGGAGTACAGGTGAGGTGGGAGGAGGGATGACACCTGTCAGCCTGCTGGATAAGGTGGAGGGGACGGGCGGCCTTACCTTTACTTTTCTTCAGCGCACTGTGTAAGGCGGCAGTCTGTCAGTCCCGTCCTGGTCCCGCCGTTAGAATTTGAACTGCATGCCTTATGCATGCACGCAACGGCGCCGCGCTACCACCTGACCACCTGACCACCTGACCTGAGACGCGGAGGAGGGAGGAAGGGAGGGCGTGCGTGCCAAGGGGACCAGACAGTGTCAGACACTTCGGGCGCGTCGGCGCCACCCCCCCCCTCTGCAGCGCCGGGGTGCCGTGCAGATCAGCATCCCCAGCATCCCCGCACACATCATTGCAAAGGCCGGCCCTGGTCGCTATGGCGGTAGTTCCGCCACTGTCTGGAAAAGGGGGATAATTGCCAGGTCACACGAGCCCCCTTTTACGGAGCCTCGCGGCCCCCCAGGGGGGGGCGCCCCACTATTTGAGAAGCACTGCTCTAATGGGACATGGCTTCCCAGGTATGGGGGAGTTTTTTGTAATCTCCCCAATGTGGTAGTGCCTGGGATTATCATTTGTGAGAGGAGAGCAGTGATATCATCCAACCATGTAAGCACTAAATTGTCAGATGTCACATAAGTGATTCTATCACTAGTGACAACTCATCAGACTCAGGATTACTAAGAAGAAACTTACCTATCCAATGAATTTTCTCTTTTGCTAGCCAGACCACTGAGGCGGTATTGCTCCCTTGCCAGCCAGGAAGTTTCTGCAGTCCTGTAGTTCAGAAATCCCTACCAGGTTAGGTAGTGCACCTTGGTCAAGGACCTGCCTCTAGCCATCTCTCTCCTAAATATATTCACAGTTTTAGACTTGGCTTATGCCGCGTACACACGATCGGAAATTCCGACAAGAAAAGTCCGATGTAAACTTTTGGTCGGAATTTCTAACCGTGTGTAGGCTCCATCGGAATTTTTCTGTGGGAATTTCCGCCAAGAAAAATTTGAGAGCTGGTTCTCAAATTTCCCGACAAGAAAAGTTCTTGGAGGAAATTCTGATCGTCTGAATGCAATTCCGACGCACCAAAAATCACGCATGCACGGTATCAAGTCGACGTATGCCCGGGAAGCATTGAACTTTATTTTTCTCAGCTCGTCGTAGTGTTGTACGTCACTGCGTTCTTGATGGTCGGAATTTGGTGTGACTGTGTGTATGCAACACAAGTTTGAGCCAAGATTCCGCAGGTTAGCGGAGGTGACAATTGAGGAGTGTACAGCGGGTTTAGCTGTGGAGGAGTTCAGGAGACCCGGTGACGACTGGGATCTGGAAGTCTAGTGAGAGACTGGGAGCTCAGTGAGTGAAGACCTACAATGGGATACTGTGAGATAGGAGAAAAGCAATTCTCTGTTACCAAGAGTTACGTATGACTACCTTTAGTGACTGTTACAAGTTCAGTTGGAATGTTACATAAATCAATATATGTATATATTAATTGAAAATACCTTGTTCTTGTTAATATTTTAATCAAGAAATATTACAGTATAAAGAACTAAAATTCTTAAATCAAACATACTCAAACCTCCTATGAAATGTGAAACCTTATCCAATCCAATTTGCAATAGGGGAAAGAAAGGCTAATGGCTACCATATACAAATGTGTAAAACAATCAGCACCACTCAGGGCCGCCATCAGGGGGGTACAGGCAGTACACCTGTAAGGGGTCCGGAGGTCCCCAGGGGCCCAGATGGCAACCCCCTTTTTTTTTATTTATTTGTGAGTGCCCATCCTGCCCAGTCTACATTATGAAATAGAAGAAAAAAGCCGCATTCCATGAAAATCCATCTGTAGAGATTATTAAATAAAGTCTTCCAACACAGTACCTGCCCTACACTGAGCTACTCTGATGCATTTTTACTTATTTGTAAAGATTCCAGGCCTGTCACATTTGCACCGCTGTTTATTCAGCAACGGCATGTTAAATTTTAAAATAAAAAGTGATTTGTATGCGCTACATCACAGTGATCTGTTTTCACAACTAACCAAATTCTTTTGTGTGCAGCATTGGTAATGATGTTTTATTTTCCCAAATATTATTTCAGTGAACTGTATGTTAAATTGAACATCTAGTAAAAAAAAAAAAATCTATAATCTGCATGTTCTGAGCAATAACATTTGTCTTCTTTGTCTGCTTCAAAATGGAAGATTATTCAGATCTTCATTAAAGTACAATGTAATTATATATTAGCTGAATAAAAGATTAGAAGTGTCAACTCAATGGCTTTTTTTTATTGTAAGAGCTGCTTTCAAAGCTTCTGCTGATAAATTTATCACTTGCAGACAGCAAAGCCCTGGGGCCTAAATAGCCACAATTTTCATTATCTCAGCTAATAAAAAAGTTTAATCAAACATATATAATTTGTGGTGTGCAAGGAGAATCATTCAGCAGAAGTGGATGGTCTGGAGAAAGCTTTATAATACACCACCGATTAATATATTATTGAGTTCCATTGAATTAAAGGGAGGGGGTCATGTTAGAGCCTAATGCCGCGTACACACGGTGGGCCAGATTCACATAGGTTAGCGGATCTTTAGATCTGATTTAAGATCCGCCGCCGCAAGTTTTTGAGGCAAGTGGTTAATTCACAAAGCACTTACCTCAAAACTTGCGGCGGCGTATCGTAAATCCCCCGGCGGAATTCAAATTCCGCGGCTAGGGGGCGTGTAGTATTTAAATCAGGCGCGTTCCCACGCCGATCGAACAGCGCATGCGCCGTCCGCGAATTTACCCAGCGTGCATTGCTCCAAATGACGTCAAAAGGACGTCATTGGTTTCGACGTTTACGTAAATTACGTCCATCCGTATTCGCGAACGACTAACGCAAACAACGTAAAAAATTCAAATTTCGTTGCGGGAACGACGGCCATATTTAACATTGGCTGCGCCTCATAGACCCAGGGGTAACTATGGGGTCGTTCGTTTCTGAATCGGCGTATCTCCTCATTTGCATATTCGTCACGTAAATAAACCGAAACGTCACCTAGCGGCCGGCCTGGAATTGCAGCCTAAGATCAGACGGTTTAACACAGTTACACCTGTCGGATCTTAAGGATATCTATTTGTAACTGATTCTATGAATCAGTCGCATAGATACGACCGGCAGAACTCAGAGATACAACGGCGTATCAGGAGATACACCATCGTATCTCTTTGTGAATCTGGCCCGATCAGTCCATCCAATGAGAACAGTCTAATGGACCCTTTTCATCGGTAAACCGATGAAGCTGACTGATGGTCCGTCGCGCCTACACACCATCAGTTTAAAAAAACGATCGTGTCAAAACACAACGACATGCTGAAAAAAACGAAGTTCAATGCTTCCAAGCATGCGTCGACTTGATTCTGAGCATGCGTGGATTTTTAACCGATGGTTGTGCCTACTAACGATCGGTTTTGACCTATCGGTTAGGAATCCATCGATTGAAATTTAAAGCAAGTTGGCTATTTTTTAACCGATGGTTAAATAACCTATGGGGCCCACACACGATCGGTTTTGACCGATGAAAATGGTCCATCAGACCATTGTCCTCTGTTTAACCTATATTGTGTGCGAGGCCTTATGCTGCGTACACACGATAGGTAAAGGCCCGTACACACAGTCTGACTTTTTGCCAACAAACTTCAAAATCTGCAAGTTTTCAAATTTGTCCGATCGTGTGTACGCTCCATCGGACCAACTTTTTCGGGTTTCATCGGACAAAAAGTTTGGTCTGCAAACGGACAAACTTTTCGGCAACAAAAGTCAGATGGTGCCTAGTCTGACCGTGTGTACAGCAAGCCATCGGACTTTTGTACAAAGTGCAAATACGCATGCTCAGAACCAATGTTAAAATCAACCAACAATAGCAGAAGTTAACCAAAGGGTGGCGGTAAAGAGCAGAAAAGAGCAGAAAAACCATGTGATGTTGGGAAAGTTTTAGAAAAGTTTGCAGAAAAGTCCGAGCGTGTGTATGCTATGGGTGTGACCGGACAACTCCCTTCGGACAAAAATCCAAGGGAAAGTTTGTTTGATGTCCGACCGTGTGTACGAGGCTTTAGTCTGATGAAAACGGTCTGATGGACCGTTTTCATCAGACCAAACCGATCGTGTGTGGGCCCCATCGGTTATTTATCCATAGGTTACAATAATAGGAACTTGTTTTAAAATTATCTGATGGATAAAAAACCTATAGAAAAAAAAACGATCGTCTGTAGGCACGTCCATCAGGTAAAAATCCATGCATGCTCAGAATCAAGTCAACGCATGCTTAGAAGCATTGAACTTCGTTTTTTTCAGCACGTCGGTGTGTTTTACGTCAACGCGTTCTGACACGATCGTTTTTTTAACCGAGGGTGTGTAGGCACGACTGATCATCAGTCAGCTTCATCGGATAACTGATGGAAAAATCCATCAGACCGTTTTCATCAGACTAACCTATCGTGTGTACAGGGCATGAGTTTACTTTTAAAAAATAAGCACAAGGGATATTACTTACCATTCAGTGAGATGTCTCCATTGTGCTGCTGCGTCCTCGTTCATCAGAAATCCTCCTTCTCCAATGCCCCTGCCACTGTAATCTTGCGGTGCAGTAGAGGAGGAATAGAACTAAAGGAGCAATCATAGGTTCTCATAGGGCAGTGACACCCCAGATGTTTTGGAACTACATTTCCCATGATGCTCATGCATTCTGCATTGTAGTTGAGCATCATGGGAAATGTAGTTCCAAAACTACTGGGGTGCAAAGGTTCGCCATCACTGTCATAGGCTCTCATCCAGAGTGCCCCACTATGCTCACCCGTTCTGTCTAGCGCCTCTAATTATAGAAGCCGCAGTACATCTTCTATGAATGAAACAAAATCTATGAATGGAGGAGGATCTTTCAATCATCCGGCCTTCATTCATAGATTGTGTTTCAATCAAAGAAGCAGTGGGCATAGTCAGGCACTCTTGATGAGTGCTTATGTCAGCTCACTTAGTTATTTTAACCCCTGAGCCCTGGAGATTAAGGTGGCGAGGGTGGTGAGGCATTAGAGGAGTAGATTTCTCCTAAATAGGACACAACAGCACAAAGGAAAACACTCACTGGCCCACATTCAGGTAGATCCGGGCAATATTTGCGTCGGCAAAGAGCAAAGATTTTTCTCTGCGCCCACGAAAATATTTTGATTTGCCCGCGATTCACGGAGCAGTAGCTCCGTAAATTGCGCGGGCGCTATGCTAATTAGCCCTGCGTAAGGGCGCCTAATGTAAATGATCCCGCCGGGGGCGGGAATCATTTAAATTAGGCGCGCTCCCGCGCCGAGCGAACAGCGCATGCTCCGTCGGGAAACTTTCCCGACGTGCATTGCGGCAAATGACGTCGCAAGGACGTCATTTGCTTCTAAGTGAACGTGAATGGCGTCCAGCGCCATTCACGAATCACTTACGTAAACGATGTGAAATTTCAATTTCACGAGCGGGAAGCGCAGCTATACTTTAGCATTGGCTGCCCCTGCTATTAGCAGGAGCAACCTTGCGCTAAAGTTGCCGTACGGAAACTCCGTACCTTGCGTGCCCAGGGCTCGCGCAACTTTTGTGAATCGGTGGTAGTATGCAATTTGCATACTATACGCCGATCACAATGGCCGCGCCCCCTAGCGGCCAACGCAAGAATGCAGCCTGAGATATGAAGGCATAAGGAGGCTTATGTCTGTCATATCTTAGGCTGCAGTCAGTGTAACGAGGTTCCTGAATCAGGAGCACTCGTTACACCGGAGCAAGTAAGCACTTGCGCCGCGCAACCTATGGTTGCGCGGGCGCAAGTGCTTCTTGAATCTGGGCCACTGAAGTTAAGTATGGTCCCTTGTGCTGATTTTTTTAGTAAACTTAGGCTTTTAGGTTTACCAGAGGTGGTGGTAGGCCCTGTGAAACACCCACAGCACCTTAGGGAATACAGAGGAAAGCATTTCTCCCGTACATATGTATGTAGCGCTACTCCCGCAGGAGCCACTAGAAGATGGGTTCTCTGTCACTGAGCTCTGGGCAGAGCACCACCTCCGCTGACTCCACCACAGTACTTTTTGTCAGGTAGTGTCCTGGCTGCCACACAGAGAAAAAATGTGCACAAACCTACATATGTAATGTGCTTAGAGCAGTTGTCATGTGTATGAAATGTACAACATAGTGCATGTAGTGCAGGGGTCAGGGTGTGTAACACATAGAGTGCAGGGGTCAGTGGTCAGTAACACATACAAAACAGAAGTCAGGAGGTGAAGCAAAAAAATATCGGGCTCAGATATTTGTAGTGCATAGAGGGCAAGGATCATGAGTCCATAACACCCAGAGTTCAGGGGTACAGAGTGTGTAATAAAGGGGTAATGAGTAAGCAATTCATTGAGTGTGGGGTTCTGGGTCAGATGTGCAAAAACACATAGGCCCAGGTTGACAAAGCACTTGCGCCGACGTATCTCCAGATACGCCGCGTAAGTGCAAATATGCGCCGTCGTATCTGTGCGCCGTACCCACAAACTAAGATACGCCTAAAAACAGGCTTAATCCCGCCGACGTAACTTGCCTACGCCGGCGTAGGATGGGCGCACATTTACGCTGGCCGCATGGTGGCGCTGCCATTGATTAGCCATTCAAATATGAAAATAAGGAAAATACGGCGATTCACGAACCTGCGCCCGCCTAACGCAGGCTACGAGAGGTGCACGTAAGTTGTACGTCCGGCGTAAAGTTAAGTCCCATAAAGGAGGTGTAACTCAGCAGCAGACATGTAAAGGTATGCATCAGGGAACAGAAGTCGGTGTTTTTTACGTCGTTTACATTGGACGTGTGTCTGGATGGGTGTAGATTACGTTAATGGCGCAGGCAGTGATCCGGCGTATCTTAGGTAGTTGTTCCGACGTGGTTATGCGCATGCGCATGGGGATGCGTCCACGACACGACGCATGCGCAGTTCTTTCAACGTACTTGTCTGGCTCTTAAACCATCATTTGCATGGGGTCACGCCTCATTTGCATGGCTTTGCATGGGGCAAGTCTACTTCCACCTACGCCGGCCTGCGCCTTCGAAATCTACGCCACGCCGATGCAGCTTTGGGAGCACTGGCTTCCTGAATGCAGTGCTTGCCTCTCTGCGCTGCGTCGGCGTAGCGTACATTGAGATGCGCTACGGCGGCATAAATGTGCGTCGCTGTCTGTGAATCCGGGCCTACGTGTGCAGAGGCAGAAATGCGTGCCGAACAAATTGCAAGGATGAGGAGCATGGAACACACAAAATGCAGGCTTTGGAGTGGGTATTACAAAGAATGCAGGATTCAGGAGTGCATAACACACAGACTGCAAGATTCAGGATTGTTTAACACACAGTAGGGGGTAAGGAGTGCATAAGGCCCTTCTTACACGGGCTGTCTGATCAGGTCCGCCTGTCAGTTTTTTAGGCGGACCTGATCGGACATTGCACTTGCCCCTATGGAGTGGCAGATGTCAGCGGAGACATGTCCGCTGACATCCACTGCTATACAATCTGATCCTGTTCACTAAATCCAGACGGATGGTGGTCCTATTTTCCATCCGACTGGCGGGTAGGATATGATTGGATGAAAACGGGCAGGCGGTCTGTTTTCACTCGCTTTCCCCATAGAGGAGAGCGGAACTGGGTCCGTTCTGCTCTGTGCAGTGAGCGGAGATGAACCTGTCATCTGCTTGATCAGTGGGGATAAACTGAGCGATCCGCCGCTGAGCAAGCAGAGTCCAACAAACGGAGGTACCTTAGGCACAGCGCTCAGGAGTCTCACTCAAGTTGATCGCTGTAGATGGGCACAGTGAGGCACAATGAGGCTGCAAATTGGCACAGTGAGGCACAATGAGGCTGCAAATTGGCACAGTGAGGCACAATGAGGCTGCAAATTGGCACAATGAGGCTGCAAATGGGCACAGTGAGCCTGCAGATGGGCACTTTTCCACTTACAGTAGCTGCTGCATTTCTCACCCTAGGCTTATACTCGAGTCAATACGTTTTCGGCTTATATTCGGGTCGGCTTATACTCGAGTATATGCGGGTACCTTAAAAAAATGTTTGGGCTTTAGATATACTATAAGTATTTTGGACTAAAATGCTTGATTTATTTCCATTTATTTTGCATCAGGTCCCCAAACCAGCTGTTATTTGTCTGTTTTCTTGCTTACTGAAAATAAAAGGCCAAAGGGCATGTGTTAGTTTCATAGAAATATAAAGTAACTTGCAGCAAATAAAATGTTCTTTCAAATGTCATTTTAAAATATACATTTCTAAGGCGTAACGGTCTTATTAGTGAAGAGGTTACAAGCTAAACAAGTCTAATATTTAAATAATGTAAAGTAAATGTTTTTTTTTCTTTAAAAGATGAAATCTCCGCCAGCGATAGAAGCCAGTACCTCCAGATGGTACAAAGCATTCAATGAGTCATTGTCAATAGCTGCATATTTCAAACCGACACATGCAAAAATATATTTCCCTAACAAAAATACATTAAAGTTACATTGTATGCTTGACGTCTCAGGGCTAAAAGAGAGACTTTTGTAGCTTCTCTTTCCTCTGTTTACTTATTTCTTAGGCTAAAATCCAAAGGATTAACGGAACCCAGACATTGTTGTGTGTCCTCTACCAAGCACTTGGCGTTAATGCAAATTCCCTGTATGTTTTTTTGCATACTTTTTGATGTGCTTTATGCTACTGTTAATATTTTTATGTTTCATGGGCTTGTCCCTTGTTCTTCAAGGCTTCTTCCCTGGCACTGTGTCCAGGTACACTATATTGACAAAAGTATCGGGACGCCTGCCTTTACACACACATGAACTTTATTGGCATCCCAATTATAGTCTGTAGGGTTCAATATTGAATTGGCCCACCCTTTGTAGCTATAACAGCTTCAACTCTTCTGGGAAGCTGTTCACAAGGTTTAGGAGTGTGTCTATGGGAATGTTTGACCATTCTTCCAGAAGCAAATTTGTGCTGTCAGGCATTGATGTTGGACGAGAAGGCGTGGCTTGCAGACTCCGCTCTAATTTATCCCAAAGGTGTTCTATCAGGTTGAGGTCAGGACTCTGTGTAGACCAGTCAAGTTCCTCCACCCCAAACTTGCTCATTCATGTCTTTATGGGCCTTGCTTTGTGCACTGGTCCAAATCATTTGGTGGAGAGGGGAATTATGGTGTGCGGTTGTTTTTTAGGGGTTGAGCTTGGCCCCTTAGTTTCCGTGAAGGGAACGCTTTCATGCTCCCAACTTTGTGTGAACAGTTTGGGGACGGCCCCTTCCTGTTCCAACATGACTGTTCCAACACCAGTGCACAAAGCAAGGTCCATAAAGACATGGATGAGCGAGTTTGGGGTAGGGGAACTTGACTGTCCTGACCTCAACCCGATAGAACACCTTTGGGATGGATTAGAGCGGAGACTGCGAGTCAGGCCTTCTCGTCCAAGATCAGTGCCTGACCTCACAAATGTGCTTCTGGAAGAATGGTCAAACATTCCCATAGACACACTCCTAAACCTTGTGGACGGCCTTCCCAGAAGAGTTGAAGCTGTTATAGCTACAAAGGGTGAGCCAACTCAATATTGAACCCTGCCATTAAAGTTCATGTGTGTGTAAAGGCAGGTGTCCCAATATTTTTGGTAATATAGTGTGTGTATTGGTTGAACCTGGCCACGGACTATAAGAAGGAGAGTTCCTAAGGTAAAGCTGAACTCTAGCCTTGCTTTCAGATTTGCACAATTGTACAGGCTGATCTCCGATTTCACTGCACACTGTGAGCTTCTCATGGTGTGAATTAGAAGCTACATCAAGTCCAAGCCTGCCTCATTTCCTGGGTGGGAGGTATCCAGCATCATCTAGATCTTATCTCCAAAGCCTTATTGTACCTTGCCAAACCTTTCATTCATTTGATGTCAGTTCTTTTAATCCTGGATGCTAATGCCGCGTACACACGATCAGTTTTTAGCATGAAAAAAATGTAGTTTTTCAAAAACGTAATTTAAAATGATGGTGTGTGGGCTACACATGATTTTTCAGGTTCTGAAAAACGACAAAAAATAAATTCGAACATGCTGCATTTTTTAACGTCGTTTTAAACAATGTCGTTTTTCAGGTTGAAAAAAATGATCGTGTGTAGACGAAAAAAACCCGCGCATGCTCAGAAGCGAGTTATGAGGCGGGTGCGCTCGTTCTGGTAAAACTACCGTTCATAATGGAGTCAGCACATTCATCACGCTGTAACAGACAAAAAAGCGCAAATCATCTTTTACTAAAACGGAATCAGATAAAGCAGGCCAAAGGCGAATGGAACTTCCCCTTTATAGTGCCGTCGTGCGTGTTGTACGTCACCGCGCTTTGCTAGATAATTTTTTAAAAACGATGGTGTGTGGGCAACGTCGTTTTAATGATGAAGTTGGAAAAACGTAGTTTTTTAGACAAGTTTTTTTTCATGCTGAAAAATGATCGTGTGTACGTGGCATTGTTGGTGTTCCTAGAAAAGAGGACAGGACAGAGTTGTGAAAACTATCAGAAGCATTTGTAGCAGACGTAACTTCACGCACAAATGGCCTATAGGTATGAGAGGACCATAAATGCATATATTGTAAATCAGATTAGTTTGAAATTATAGAACAGTGTTTGTGGACTGCACAGAGTATTTTTCTATAAAGGTGAACTAGTCCTTTAAATAGCATGTTTATAAGAAGGAAAGGAGCAAGAGGAAAGGAAAACTATCAGCATATTAAACTTTAATCTTAAAAATCATGCACTATGGCGGTGAATAGCGCTATAAAAACATAAACATTTATATAGGTGCTAATAAAAGTCAGCTTAATTAAATTGGTTGTAAAGGCAGAAGTTTTTTTTATCTTAATGCATGCCTAATACTTACCTGAGCTCCCTCTCTATCCAGCCATGTGCACGAGTGTCTCAGCCTTCCCTCCTTATTGGCTGAGACACAGGAGTGGCACTATTGGCTCCCTCTGCTGTCAATCAAACTCAGTTAGTCAATCAGGAGAGGGGGGGCCGGGGCCAAACCGTGGCTCCATGTCTGAATGGACACACAGAGCTGCGGGTTGGTTTGAGTGCCCCCATAGCAACCTACTAGCTGTTGGGGCACTCGACAGGAGGGAGGGACCAGGAGCACAGAAGAGGGACCCGAGAAGAGGAGAATGCAGGCTGCCCTGTGCAAATCCATTACGCAGAGCAGGTAAGTATGACATTTTTATTAATTTTAAAGGAAAAAAACAAGACATTAGTATCACTTCCACATAATCATAAAGTGCTCAGTGCAAAGTCTATGACCAAAAAGTAATCACATTCAAATACAGGAGGCCAGACAATCCCAGTTTGTGTATACCGCCTGTCACAAACTGCTTACCAGATCCTCAGACTTTAAGGGGAAAGAGGTCTGGCTACGCTTTAGGGAGAAAACCCAAATGGATGGATGAATGATGGCTTCCAGATATATCAAATAGATCTCATCTCACCAACTGCCAATCCTCAATACAGTAAACCGACTTGGTTTTATATCAAATGAAAAGCAAGAAGGAAGGGGCGGAGCTACATTGGACTTGTCTCGGTCTCTGACGGTCTCTCTAACCTCTCAGTTCTCACTTCTCCCTGATATTCCTGTCTGTTCCCCGGAAACAACACTTTCTGGCTTGCGGCACGCGGAGCCCTCCGGATAGTTGACTGGGAGAAGCCATGCCCCCAGCCAAACGGGAACATGCGCCCTCAGCTTATTTCCAGTCGCCAAATGCGAACAGGTGAGTGGAAACTTTGAGGGCTGGTTTAGGGTACCCATAGACACAGGATGACATTGGCTCAATAAGATGGAGATTTCATGTCCATGACCCTGCCAGAAGGTCACTTTGTGGGAGGATAGTTGATAATTCAGGTTTGAAAACCTGCAATGATGGCTATTGTTCCCCCTGAGATATGCAACTCCAGCAGAATCGACCTGTTCCACTCTACTCTTACACTGTTGGTGAGGAGAGAATCCGCGGGGCTGCACTAGAAACTACAGTTCCCAGCGTGCAGTGCAGCACACGGAGTCCTCTGTATAGATGACTGGGTAGGCGGCTTGTGTTAGCCGAGCGGATCTGCCCTCCGCCTGAGCCGAGCAAACCGCCCCCTGCCTGTGCCAGCCGAGGCCGAGCAGACCTGCCAAAGCGCCCATGCTAAAAAGACTCACCCCCTGCCCAAGCCAGGCCGAACTGGCCTGAGCTGAGCAGACCCGCCCCCCCGTCCGAGCCGAGCGGATCCGACCCCGCACGAACAGAGCAGACCCACCTCCTGCACGAGTCGAGCGGCCCACCCGAGCTAGCCGAGGAAAGCGGACCTTTATTTTTTTTTTATTAAATTACTTTTGTAAGACCGCTGTGCAAATACGATGTGACATAAAGTATTATAACGACCACCATTTTATTCTCTAGGGTGTCTAAAAACTATATATAATGTTTGGGGGTTCTAAGTAATTTTCTAGCAAAAAAAAAACTTGTAAACACCAAGTGTAAAAAATAGGCCTGGTCCTTAAGTGATTAATGCAACAGGATTTCAAATAAGAAAGGTAAAAGTCTGTGAGCCTGCTGTGGGACTACTACAGGCAAGTCTGAAGTGTCGGATGTGACTCCCAAGCCACTGGATGGAGCTCACTCTTTGAGAATGCAGCTACTGTATGTCTGTGGTATAGGATTTAAACTCATTTCCATGCTGTTGATAAAACAAGTGCAGAGGCGGGACAGCTAAAATCTCTGGATTTTCACATCAAAAGCATGTCGGTTTCGGACATATCAGGGACAGATGTAAAAAAAACACAGATTTTTACATACTGTCCCTGGTTTTACTGAGCCTGGCAACCCTGATGGGGCCCCCTAGTGGCATGGGGCCCTCGGGCAGTGCCCGGGTGCCTTAATGGTCAGTCCGCCCCTGGAAGGAACATAGCACAGTGGATACAGACGAATATGTTTTGAAAATCTGTAAAAAGACGATTTACTTTCTGCCACAAAACACAAACGTAATATTATATAGAAACTGCAGTAAACTAAATAAACAGAGCAGGGAAATGAATGTAGAGCCTGGAACCAAAACAAGTAGAATTAGCTTATCATTATTTCAAGTTAATGAACCTTTCTCCCGATAGAAGTGATAATGCATTATAATATTGTATGTGTCATGCTGTGTGCGCTACTTCAATGGTGTGTTGTTGTTTTCCTGTATTAATAAAGATTATATATTTTATGGCGCTATACAGGGTGCATAGAATCATTCATACCAGTCCCCGACCCAGCAGTGTTTCCAATCCAAATGACGAAATACACAAGATCGGAAATTCCGACAAAAAAAACGTGGATTTTTTTTCCGACTGAATTTTGGCTCAAACTAGTCTTGCATACACACGGTCACACAAATGTTGTCGGAAATTCTGAACGTCAAGAACGCGGTGACGTACAACACTAGGACGAGCCGAGAAAAATGAAGTTCAATGATTCTGAGCATGCGTCAAATTGATTCCAAGCATGAGTAGGATTTTTGGGCCAGATCCACAAAAGGGATACGCTGGCGTATCTACTGATACGCCGTCGTATCCCTGTTTCTATCTATGCGGCTGATTCACAGAATCAGTTACGCATAGATATTCCTAAGATCCGGCAGGTGTAATAGTTTTACACTGTCGGATCTTAGGATGCAGTACCGCGGCCGCCGCTGGGGGCATTTCTCGTCGAAATTCCGCTTTGGGTATGCAAATTAGCACTTACGGAGATCCACGAAGCGGTTTCCCTTCATAAAGTCTCCGTAAATTGTTAGCTTGCAAACGCAAAGATAGGGTACCTTTTACAAAGTGTAAAGTTAGTACACCTTGTAAAATTATACCCTTCTTTCCCGCGACGCTGTAAATTTTTTTTTTACATTTTTTTTTCCCGCCGCATCTCTTTTTTTTCCCGACGCAACTTTTTTTATCCGGCGTGATTCACAAATCTCGGCGCAACGTAACTTCGCGCAAAGCACGTCGGGAAACTCGCGTCGGGAGCATGCGCAGTACGCCCGGTGCGGGAGCGCGCCTAATTTAAATGGGACTCCCCCCATTAGATTGGGCCCACCTTGCGCCGGACGGATTTAAGTTACACCACTGAAAATTTCTAGGTAAGTGCTTTGTGGATCGGGCACTTAGGTAGAGATTTTGCGGCAGGTGTAACTTAAATAGGAAAAGTTAAGTTACGGCCGCTCGTTGTGGATCTGGCCCTTTGTGCGTCGGAAATTGCATATGGACGATCAGAATTTCCAACAAGAACTTTTGCTGTCGGAAAAATTGAGAAACAGCTCTCAAATTTTTATTGTCGGAAATCCCGGCAGCAAACATCCGATGGAGCGTACACATGGTCAGAATTTTTGAGAAAAAGCTCACATCGAACATTTGTACGCAACAAAAGTCCTACTTTTACAGGAATATAAGCAAAACTGAATACTGAAGCTGGGCATACATCAGAACATATTAAAACATTTGTCTGAACATTCATTAAAAAATTCTACGGACATATGACTTGACAAATGTTATTTCGAATGTACTTAAAAATGAAATGAGCTTTTAACATTATAGACTTAACCTAACAAAAACCACAATCACGGTTTGAATTTTTGTTCGAGAATTTTTTTTTTTATCCTGCTCCTTCGAAATTCTGTAATCACTACAGTCAAAAAAGGGACATCGATTTGACCCCACTAATGCTTAAAAAAATTTAAATGAGCATTGTTAAAGCAGAACTGAAGTCAGAAACACCATAGCCCCAACTGTTCAATGCTTGTGAGGTCCTTTGCCAGCGCTGGCATTGTGTCACCAGCCTCATCTGGGGGCTGGTTTTTGGCCATCTTGATTGGCTGGGAAGAGACGACGTAACCCATGTGCATGTGCAGAAGCTCAGTAATCCCGGGAACAAAGTGGCGGAATGTATACTGAGCTGTACATGTGCAACGCAGTGTTCGCTCTAAGGAAGACTTTAGCCCTGTACACACGACCAGGAATCCCGGCTAGTACCAGGTCCCCAAAGTTCGGGAGATCAGGCGCAAAATGGTGACTCAAATATACGCGAGGTGGGCATTTTCAGCACAAAAAAATGTGCTGAAAAACTCGGCTTATACTCGAGTATATACGGCACACTTATTGTGATTTTTTTTGTACCAATAAACATGTAGAAGAATACATATTGGCCTAAATTGATGAACAAATTCTATTTTTTTATTGGATATGTTTTATGGCAGAAAGTAAAAAAATATATATTTTTTTTTAATTGTCTGTCTTATTTTTGTTTATAACGCAAACAATAAAAACCACAGAGGTGATCAAATACTCCAAAGAATATTAACTGTAGAAGGAAAGCGAGAAACTGACCAGGAATAATAGGAATCCCTGCTAAAATTGTAGAATTTGTGTAGGGAATGCCCCAGGGATTGTGTGGACAAAGATGTAGTAGGCTAGGATACACATGAAAGAGTAACGTAGTATATAAAAATTAATACATTTATAAATTGTGGCACTTTTGTACTAAATAAAATGTGTTATTTTTATATACTACGTTACTCTTTCATGTGTATCCTAGCCTACTACCTCTTTGTCCACACAATCCCTGGGGCATTCCCTCCAAAAACACCCCAAAGAAAGGTCTATTTGTGGGGGGAAAAAGGACATACATTTTATTTGGGCACAGTGTCGCACGACCGCGCAATTGTCAGTTAAAATAATGCAATGCCATATCGCAAAAAATGGCCAAGCTGAAGTGATCACAAGAAAAAAAAATAAGCTTTACAATCACTTTAACTGCAGCTGAGAAACAGACAGGATTGTGAAGTGTGGCAGAACTGTGCATGTCACAGCACGGAATGAACAAAAATACAATCATTTGGTAAAACTCCTCTATGGAGAAGTTTTCTATGCTTCACTTGTTTTTCTTATTTTATGTCGGTGTGCTGCATGGGAGTTAGCTTATGCCATTCCTGTACACTGTTGTGCATGTGCGGCTCATCGTACTTTCAGAAGAAAATTCCTAGAAGACAAGGCAGAAGGGTCAATGGCAGAAGAGACATACAAAGTATCTTCTACAAAAAATCTTATCCTGCTAGCAATTTAAAAAAAAACATGAGTTCTGCATCCTCTGATGCTATCTAGGAAAGTAGTTAAGTATGCTAGAGTTAAAATTCCCATGAAATCAACTTCCCATGCTATCAACATTTGATATATAATCCCTTGCATGCTTAATTCACAAAGCTTTTCCCAATGGCAGGACTTTAGTTTCTTGTCCCAGAAGTTTGTTTTCAAGAATATACATTTCACACTCCAAGGTTTGTGGAAGAGGCCGCAATGGCCTGAAATAGACGGATATCTTTGAACTGATGACCACAGTGGCTGGCATCTTCTCAGATTTAGGGCAATTCAGGTGGCCAAGGATTGCCAACAGCAGGAAATCAATAGACATGTGCACAACAAAAAGAATCGTTTTTTTTGGTTTAGTTTCATCTCGTTCCGTATATTCGTAAAGATTTGGAATTTCGTAAGACGCAAGTTTTCCTAATCGGACCCGTTCGTATTTTCGTAACAGTTCTATTTTACATCGCTGTGCGGTCATTCGCAATCTCGTATTTTAGTTTCATTTTCAACACCTAATCCATATTAAGATAGACTTTCACTGTCCAATGTGACTCAGCACAAAAGAGATAAGCTGATTGGCTAAGATATTAAGTAAGATACATCACTAACTACACTGCAGAGTGCCCATTCGAAAGAACGATATGAGTACACAAAATTACGAACAGACAAAGAAACAGATTTACAAAACACACAAATGAAAATACGAACATACGAATGAAAATACGAACAGACCAAGTGTAACAGGATGACCCGTGACACCCAGAGACTTTGTGAGGATGGGGGATACTCCTGTGTCAGAGTCACTGATAACTAAGTTGGGTCTGAGTCCACCCTGTGCCCTTTGGGCATGGGGTGGCAAGTGAGTCATAATTCATGTATTACATGAAATGGGACATTAATAATAGTTCATATTGCAGGATCTTGAGAGATTGCAAGTTGTTGGTTAATTGTGACCCAACCAGTCAATATTGACTCATCTCTCTGGATAGCCTAGTGACATGTTAAATAAGGCTGGCTCTTGAAAGGCCTTTAATTGTGTGATAACATTGTCTAAAGCCTATTGATGCTCAGAGGTGTGAATAGGTGTCAAGCTGTATGCGGAGATGGAACGTCTGCCTAGGGAATTCAGTGTGTGATGGTGGTTTGTTTGTTATGCTGTTAATGAAGGAATGTGCAGTGATTAGTAATGATAATTATAGGCCGGCACCGACACGTCTAGAATGTTTAGTAATTAGCCTTGGTGTGTGATTAGGGGGGTGGATATCTCATTGTCCCTTTGAATACTGTCACATGATTGAAAACTGTATAAAATCTGAGAAAAAACCATTAAAAGTTAGTTCATATTTTGACGCAGTAACAGAGCTTGTCAGTCTCGTTATTGAGGGAATTCTTATGGAATGGATCGGGTCTGCCTGTTGGTTGGAGTGTCGATAAGCTGTCTTGGATGGGATGGAAGGTCGTAAACGGTAGTGACTGTTACACAAAGGATTTAAAATACGGAATGCAAATCGTTCGTTATAGATGTCATTTTCGTTCTTTTGCTGTTTCGGTGTTTCGTATTTTAGTAAGATTGTCGAATCGTATGTTCGGATTTTCGTTTGTTCGTTATTTTGCTTATTCGTAATTCTGTAATTTTCGTATTTTGGTTCTTTCAGCTTTTCGGATGTTCGAATTGATCCGAATTGACGAATACTAACAAATTCGTACGAAAATCCATTTGTTACGAATGGGAACGCACATGTCTAGAAATCAAGCCAGGCTTCAAGTAGACATTTATTAAAGTGTAGGAAAAGCCTAGTTACTGTATTTATTGGTGTATAACACTCACTTTTTTACCCTGAAAAAAGCGGGTAAACTGTGCCTGTGTGTTATACGCAGGGGGGTGTGGAAAGTTTTTTTCCTGAAACCTCCCTCTTAAAGTTACGGTGCGTGTTATATGCCTGTGCGTGTTATATGCCGATAAATACGGTGGGCCAGATTCACATAGAGATACGACGGTGTATCTCCTGATACACCGTCGTATCTCTGAGTTGTGCCGGTCGTATCTATGCAACTGATTACACCGTCGGATCTGAGGCTGCAATTCCAGGCCGGCCGCTAGATGGGGTTTCGCTTTATTTACGCGACTATTATGCAAATGAGGAGATACGCCAATTCCGAAACGAACGACCGCCTGGCGCTTTTTTTTTACGTCGTTTGCGTTCGGCTTTTTCCGGCGTATAGTTACCCCTGCTTCTATGAGGCGCAGCCAATGTTAAGTATGGCCGTCGTTCCCGCGACGAAATTTGAATTTTTTACGTCATTTGCGTAAGTCGTTCGCACATACGGATGGACGTAATTTACGTAAACATCGAAACCAATGACGTCCTTGCGATGTCATTTGTTATTATATTATCAGTCGGCTCCTTGCGACGTCATTCGGAGCAATGCACGCTGGGAAAATTTCCGGACGGCGCATGCGCTTTTCGATCGGCGCGGGAACGCACCTGATTTGAATAGTACACTCCCCCTAGCCGCGGAATTTGAATTCCGCCGGGGGATTTACGATACGCCGCCGCAAGTTTTGAGGTAAGTGTTTTGTGAATTACCCACTTGCCTCAAAAACTTGCGGCGGCGGATCTTAAATCACATAGGTTACGCGGATCTAAAGATCCGCTAACCTATGTGAATCTGGCCCGGTATATCTATTCTTAAAAATGTTCCCTACCCCATCCTCCTGCCTATCCTACATAACCTGTATAAAAAGATCTGTGTACTTACCTATTATCAGTCGGCTCCAGTCCAGACATGTGACCCTGCAGATCTATGTAAAGAAGATGTACAGTGCCTTGAAAAAGTATTC
This sequence comes from Rana temporaria, assembly GCF_905171775.1. NCBI lineage: Eukaryota > Metazoa > Chordata > Amphibia > Anura > Ranidae > Rana > Rana temporaria. The sequence goes on along the minus strand of NC_053499.1, from coordinate 33,508,519 downwards.
ACACCCCTGGAAATGTTCCACATTTTGTCATGTTACAACCAAAAACATAAATTAATTTTTTGGGGATTTTATGTGATGGACCAACACAAAGTGACACCTAAGGCCTTGTACACATGATAGGTTAACCAGAGGACAACGGTCTGATGGACCATTTTCATCGTTCAAAACCGATCGTATGAGGGCCCTATAGGTTATTTAACCATCAGTTAAAAAAAAGCCAACTTGCTTTAAAATTAACTGATGGATTCCTAACCGATAGGACACAACCGATCGTTAGTAGGCACAACCATTGGTTAAAAATCCACGCATGCTCAGAATCAAGTCGACGCATGCTTGGAAGCATTGAACTTTGTTTTTTTTCAACACGTCGTGTGTTTTACGTCTTCAGAAGTCACCTACAGTGCCTTGAAAAAGTATTCATACCCCTTGACATTTTCCATGTTTTGTCATGTTACAACCAAAATCGTAAATGGATTTTATTGGGATTTTATGTGATAGTCCAATACAAAGTGGAACATAATTATGAAGTGGAAAAGAAATTATAAATGTTTTCCAATTTTTTTACAAATACATTTCTGTGGCGTGCATTTGTTTTCAGCCCCCTGTACTCTGATACCCCTAACTAAAATCTAGTGTGTAGGTTCCAGGAAGTTCTGAGTCTGAAGGATTGGGTGGTCAGGGTTGAAATGATAAAGAGTTTAGGCCTGATTCACACCTATGCAGGTTGCAGTTTGCATATTGCAGGTGCATTTCAGGTTTTTCAATACACGCTTTTGATCCATTGAAGTCTATGGAAACAAAAAAACTGAAATAAGTTCCTGGCCCGTTCCATAAAATGCACAGATATGAACTACATCCATAGGAAACCATGGTAAATAGACGGTAGTGTGTTTCTGCTAAACTGAAAACGCACAAAAAAATGCATCGGTGTGAACCAGGCCTTAGAGGGCAACACCAATTTAAACGAGCCCTTAAAGCGGAGGTCCACACAGAAAGTGAACCTTTGCTTTTCGGAACCCTCCCCCCTGGTGTCACATTTGGCACCTTTCGGGGGGAGGGGGGTATAATACAGGTATTCGGACCCACTTTAGGGCATAGACTCCCGTGGAAGTCACGCCCCTTCCCCCACAACGTCTTCTGGGAAACACACTGGTCCTAGCAGACATCGGGGACCAGTGAAGACGTGCAGCGTGACTCGCACATGTGCAGTAGAGACTCGGGAAGTGAAGCCACAATGCTTCACTTCCTGATTCCACCGAGGATGGTGGTGGGGGCAGCCGAGAGCCGAGTGATTGTTTGGCTTCGGACAGGTAAGTGTCCATTTATTAAAAGACAGCAGCTGCAGTAGGCAGACCTCTGCTTTAAACATTTTCAGTGTATAGCCTCGTACACACGGTCGGTTTTTCCGCGGACAAAGCGTAGGGCTTTTGGCCCTAAGGGCGTTGGCCATGAACTTGTCTTGCATACAAACGGCAAAGAATTGTCGGCCAGCAAACACAAAACTATGTGTTTTTTCAGCTCTTTAGCGCCACCCTTTGGTCAACTTCTGCTAATGTTGTGTTATGGTGAGCATTCGTTTTTGTACTTTGGATTTTTTTCCAAAGGACTTCTGTACACACGATTGGTTAATCCGACAACACACATTTGTTGTTGACCTTATGAATGGAGAAGATAAGTTTCAGCAGCTGTGAAGGGCTTAGGAAGGTGATGAAGAGGTGATGAAGAGGTCGGCATAATTGATAGTTATAGTCTGCAAGCCACACTATGGAATCCAAGCATCGCCAGTCTTCCATTAACTACATAAACATCACAATGAGCTGTGGTGTATCTATACTGTACACAAGATACTGTGTCTTGTAAACAAACAGATTCAACTAAACCATAAGGAAACATTTAATATGTGTGTACTGTGGGAGACCAGATATAGTGAATGCAGGGTCCTGGGTTTAGTAACACGTCAATCACCTCCTGCCCACCATACAGTAAAATGTTGGATGCAAGGTGTCCCTCTGGTTCTGGGATAACGTCACATAATGTCACCCAACTCTCAATGCGCTTGCGCGTCCACAGGGGTGCACAGTGCAGCGATCGGCGGTGCACTGAGTCTCTGGGACACAGCGATCACTGATCTTGGTAAAGAGCCGATGACAAGGCTCTTTATCCATGTGATCAGCTGTGTCCAATCACAGCTGATCACATGTAAACAAGGATATTATCCTCTCTCAACACTGACAGAGTGTGAGGAGAGGAGAGCTGATCAGTGGCATTTCCTCACAGGGAATCTGTGACAGAGAGATTCAGGGCACTGATCATCAGTGCAGCTCCAGCAGTGGACAGCAGTAATGCCAGTCAGTGCCCAGCAGTGATGCCAATCAGTGCCCAACAGTAAAGCCAATCAGTGCCCATCAGTCATGCCAATCAGTGCCCATCAGTCATGCCAGTCAGTAATGCCTTTTTATTGCCCATCAGTGCCTGCTCATCAGTGCCACCCATCACTGCCCATAAGTGCTGCCAATCAGTGCCCATCAGTGCCGCCATTTAGTGCCACCTATCAGTGCCCATAAGTGCCGCCTATCAGTGCCCTTCAGTGCCACCTATCAGTGCTCACCAGTGATGAATATTAGTGCATTTTTATCAGTGCCATCTAATTAGGACCGCCTCATCAGTGCCCATCAATGCAGCCTAGAAAAACGTATACTTATTTACAAAAATGTATAATAGAAACTGAGAAAAGTTTTTTTTACTTTTTTTTATAATCTTTTCGATTCTATCCTTTTCTGTTCTTTTCTATTTTATTGAATTATATTCTATTGTTTTTTCGATTCTATTCTATTGGATTCTATACCATTGTGTTTTTCTATTCCATTGTTTTTTTTTCTATTCTATTCTATTCTATTTGAATTCAAATATATTTGATTTAAAACTGGATTTTCGGAAGACGGTTATAATCTTTCTATTTTATTCTAACCCATGTTTTTTTTTCTATTCTATGCTATGCTATTCTTTTATTTTCTATTCTATTATTTTCTATTCAAATTCGAATCCATTCTATTTGAAGTTCGGAAGACAGTTATATTCTGTCTATGTTATTCTAGTCTTCTGTTTTTTTCTATTTGATTATATTCTTTTATTTTCTATTCTGTTCTGTTTTCCTTTATTCTATTTTATTATTTTATTTTCAATTCTTTTCTATTCCATTATTTTATATTTTCGGCTATTACATAATTAGTCAGGTTGAAAAAAGACACAAGTCCATCCAGTTCAACCACAAAAAAATAAACAAACAAAATAAAAAACACAGTACAATCCCATACACCCAACTCCATACCCACAGTTGATCCAGAGGAAGGCAAAAAACCCCAGCAGAGCATGAGATCCAATTTGCTACAGCAGGGGAAAAAATTCCTTCCTGATCCCCCGAGAGGCAATCGGATTTACCCTGGATCAACTTTACCTACAAATCTTAGTACTCAGTTATTTTATGTACATTTAGGAAAGAATCCAGGCCTTTCTTAAAGCAATCTACTGAGCTGGCCAGAACCACCTCTGGAGGGAGTCTGTTCCACATTTTCACAGCTCTTACTGTGAAGAAACCTTTCTGTATTTGGAGGTGAAATCTCTTTTCCTCTAGAAGTAAAGAGTGCCCCCTTGTCCTCAGTGTTGACCGTAAAGTGAATAACCAGTGCCATCTTAAGAGCATTATAGGCCCCCGGGCAATACAGTGCACTGGGGCCCTGTCTACACAATCACGCATGAGAATTTACTGACAAAAATTATGAAATTTACTGGCAGAACCACATTTTTTTACCGGCACTGCAAAAAAAGTACCTAAAATTACAGTTTTACAAATGTCTTCATTGACATTGAAGGTTAGGTTACTATAACCCAGCCTGCTCAGAGTTTCCTCTTACATCAGAGTCTGCAGGATTCCCCCTTACAGTGAAAGGGAACTCTTATGTAAAGGGGAACGCTGCAGATCATGATGTAATGGGGACAGGGCAGGACTTAGGGTGGTGGGGGCCCCTGGGCTTGAGTGTTGAAGGGGCCCCCTGGAGCCGAGAATTGGGGGGGATCGAAGTTGTTGAGCGGGGGGGGGGGCGAATTGAAGTTGTTGAGCGGGGGGGAGCGCATTAAAGTTGTTGAGCGGGGGGGGGATTTTGCAGTTGTTGAGGGGGGGGAGTGCCTCTCACCTGTGCCAACAGCCGGGGCCACAGACTGTCATTAGCCCGGCCGTCGGCTTTCTTCCCTTCAGCAGCCACAGTCCTCCACACACCACTCCGGTTCCTCCTGCTTCGGTGCTGCCTCCTCTTGCAGTGCGGGAAAATTAACCCTTTTGCGGGACTGCGGGAAGAAGCTGTCTGTGCGGGAAAGTCCCACAGAATCCGTGCGTGTTGGGAGGTATGCGCAGGGCCGCCATCAGGAATTTTGGGGCCCCTTGCACAGCTTAAGGCATGGGCCCCCTGAAGCAGAGAACCTAGGGGGGGTGGGGGTGCTGCCGCCTGAAATTGAGAAGCGTGGGGGCTGCCGCAAATTGAGAAGCGGGGGGGGCCTTTACAAAAAAAAGAAGAAATAAAGAAGAAAACAAATATATATAAATATATGTAGCCTTTTAATAAAAAGAAAAAATAAACCTCTGGGCCCTTTAATAATAAAAAAAAAAAACATTTATAAAAAATACATAAAAAAAGGGAGGTTGCCAAACCCGGGGGCCCTGGGGACCTCTGGGCCCCTGGGAACCTCTGGGCCTTTTAATAAAAAATAAACAAAAATAAAAAAATAAAATAAAAAAAGGGGGGGTTGCCACATGGGACCCCCCTTTAATAAAAAAAAAATATATATATATATATATATATATATATATATATAAAAAAACTGTAATTTTTTTTATAAAAAAATAAAAAAGGTGGGTTGCCATCCGGGGGCCCTGGAGACCCCTGGGCCCTTTAATAATAATAATAATAAAAAAAAAAATATATATATATATATATATATATATATATATATATATATATATATATATATATATATATATATATATATATATATATATATAAATATATATATATATATATATATATATATATATATATATATATATATATATATATATATAAAAATAAATATATACAATTTTTTTTTTTTTACAAAAAATAAATAAAAAAAAGGGAGGTTGCCGTCCGGGGCCCTGGAGACCCCTGGGCCCTTTAATAATAATAAAATATATATATATATATATATATATAATATTATATATATAAAAATAAAAAATATATAAAAAAAAACATTTTTTTACAAAAAATAAATAAAAAAAAGGGGGGTTGCCGTCCGGGGCCCTGGGGGCCTCCGGGCCCCTGGGGACCTCCGGACCCCTAAAAAAAAAAAAAAAAAAAAAAAATTTTTTTTTTTTTTTTTTTTTTTTAAAGGGGGCCCCCTATTGGGTGGGGCCCCTGGGCTTGAGCCCAGTCAAGGCCAATGGTAAGTCCGGCCCTGAATGGGGAACTCTGATGTGGAGGGGGGCTCTGGTGACCAGAGACCACCTTATATCAGAGTCCACTGCTTTCTCTTTACATCAGAGTTCCCACTTACATCAGGGTCCTAAGACTGATTTCCCCCTTGCACTGTAAGGGGGAATCCTGCAGACTCTGATGTAAAGGGGAACACCAGGAACTCTGATGTGTGGGGCACTCTGGTGACCAGAGACCACCTTCCATAGAGTAAATACACTAAGGTAAAGGGGGGGGTCACTAATATTTTTGTATTCACTCCCCCCTTACATCAGCAACCACCTGCCCCTTAGACTGGCCTGGCGGTGCTATCACTGACCTCCTCTAAGGTGCACCATGCAAGGCTCAGTCAGATGGCTCCAGCTTGGCTGCTCTGGTTTTATCCTACAGTCTCCTCGTGTCTGACTTCTCCCATGACCCCCATCCTGGCGACGCTCCCACTCTTGACTCCTCTCCAGACTCTCCCTCAGAGACTGTAGACACGATACAGTTCTACAGTTCTGACCCGCCGCTCTCCACCATTTTTTACTGGGGTCACTGGGCAGCCGATGGGGGGGGCCCCCCAGGCAAGTGGGGCCCCCGGGCAACTTCCCAGCGTGCCCAATGGAAAAGACAGCCCTGTGAATAACTCAACACCAAGTTCACTGTATGGACCCCTTATATATTTGTACATGTTGATCATATCCCCCCTCATTCTCCTCTTCTCAAGAGTAAATACAATTAGTTCTTCTAATCTTTCCTCATAGCTGAGCCCCTCCATGCCTCTTATCAGTTTGGTTGCCCTTCTCTGCACTTTCTCCAGTTCTCCGATATCCTTTTTGAGAACTGGGGCCCAAAACTGAACTGCATATTCCAGATGAGGTCTTACTAATGATTTGTACAGCGGCAAAAATCTCTCTCTGGAGTCCATATCTCTCTTATACAAGAAAGGACTTTGCTCGCTTTGGAAACCGCAGCTTGGCATTGCATGCCATTATTGAGCTTATGATCAACTAAAACCCCCAGATCCTTCTCCACTACAGATCCCCCCAGTTGTACTCCCCCTAGTATGTATGATGTATTCTTAGCCCCCAACTGCATAACTTTACATTTATCAACATTAAACCTCATCTGCCACTCAGTCGCCCAATTAGACAGAGCATTGAGGTCGGCTTGTAAATTGGCGACATCCTGCAAGGACGTTATTCCACTGCATAGCTTGGTGTCATCTGCAAAGACTGACATGTTACTTTTGATCTCAGACTCAATATCATTTATAAAGATATTAAAAAGTAAGGGTCTCAACACTGAACCTTGGGGTACACCACTAATAACCTTAGACCATTCAGAGTAAGAATCATTAACCACTACTCTCTGAATTCTGTCTTTCAGACAGTTTTCTATCCATTTACAAACTGATATATCCAATCCTGTAGACCTTACCTTACACATGAGCCGTGTGTGCGGAATTGTATCGAACGCTTTTGCAAAATCCAGGTATACCACCTCCACTGCCACCCCTCTGTCCAAGGTTTTACTTTTATTTTATTTTCTAGTTTATTCTGTTCAGTTTTACCTTATTATATTATTTCCTATTCTATTCCCTTATTTTCCACTCTATTTTATTATATTCTTTATTTTAAATTCGACTTTGAATTAGTTTTCGAATTCAAATTTCAGACGAATTTCGTTTTGTTACTTTTTTCGTTAATTTTACCAAGTTTCGAAGTACCAAAAAATTCATCCAAATTTTGATCCCTAATGAAAGGAACTGCACATGTTTACCTTGAATGTAGCTGATAAATTGGTGTGTTTAGTTCCACTTTAACAGAAGCATATGGTTCAGGGTTGCCGACCTCTTGCAGCATTTTTTACAGACAAAACATGGAAAATTTACAAATGGAGCACATTTTTTACTGACAACCTGAATAATTACAAAACTAATGTTAAAAACGAAGACACTCGGTTTTTAAACAGTATAAACATGATATGGAAACACTGAGAGCTGGTTCACACACAGGCGACCCGACTTTGGAGGCGATTCGGCAAGGCGATCTCAAGGCGTCTTGAGAGGCAACTTGCAAAATGACTTCAGTATTGAAGTCAATGCAAGTCGCCCCGAATCGCCTCCAAAGTAGTACAGGAACCTTTTTCTAAGTCGGAGCAACTTGCGTCGCTCCTATTAGAATGGTTCCATTCACTACAATGGGACGCGACTTGTCAGGCGGCTGTGTCGCCTGACGAGTCGCCCCAGTGTGAACCGGGTCTAACAATACACCTAACAAGTAATGTGCCTGGTTTACACTTACAAAAATCAACACAGCATGACAAATCATCAGCCCCTGATATTTACAGACATTTGTAAAAGTCACTGATTTTTACAAACTGTCAATAAATTTACTGACGGTTGGCAACCCTGTTAGGCCTCGTACACACGATAGGTTAAACAGAGGACAATGGTCTGATGGACCTTTTTCATCGGTCAAAACCGATCGTGTGTGGGCCCCATAGGTTATTTAACCATCGGTTAAAAAAAAGCCAACTTGCTTTAAATTTAACTGATGGATTCCTAACCGATAGGTCAAAAATGATCGTTAGTAGGCACAACCATTGGTTAAAAATCCATGCATGCTCAGAATCAAGTCGACGCATGCTTGGAAGCATTGAACTTCGTTTTTTCAGCACGCCGTTGTGTTTTACGTCACCGCGTTCTGACACGATCGGTTTTTTAACTGATGGTGTGTAGGCGCGACGGACCATCAGTCAGCTTCATCGGTTAACCGATGAAAACGGTCCATCAGACCGTTCTCATCAGATGGACTGATCGTGTGTACGTGGCTTTACGGTTACTAAAAATATTATGAGTTTCCCTATAGTAGTCTTATAAATCTACTGCTATTATTTAGTAGACATGTGCACAATGAAATATTTCGTTTTGGAATTTCGTTTTCATGCGGAAAATAAATGTATTTAGGTACTCCCGAAATTTGTTTTTATTTACTTTGTTTTGTTATAAAATGCATTTGTCCGAATTAATTAAGGTCGAATCTGTCAGTTGAAGGCTTATGGTGTCTGTCGAATTTTCTTTGAAGATTCGACAAGCAGCGAAACTGTACGACGCCGCATTATAGAAGAATTCTAATGTTGTATGACACTAGTAATATTTATATTCATAAATTATTATTACTAGTCAACCAACATTCAAATTCTTTCATAGTCTATGGGCCGAGCATTTGACCGGAAATGTACGATTGCGGCGTCGTACAGTTTAGGTGCTTGTCAAATCTTCTTAGAACTTTCGACAGACACCATAAGCCTTCAATGACAGATTCAACGTTTGTATGTTTTTTGCTGCTTCGTTGAATCTTCGTCGTTCATGTCCAACACCGGGCCAGATCCACGTAGCCTGGCGCATTGTTGCGTTCGGCGTAGCGTATCTCTGATACACTACGACGCCGTAACTTTCAGCGTATTTTCCTTATCCTCAAAGAATATGCGCCATATATGGCGGCGTAGTGTAACTTTGGCGGCATAAGGGCGCACAATTCAAATGGATGTGATGGGGGCGTGTTTTATGTAAATACGTCTTGACCCGACGTAAATGACGTTTTTTTGAATGGCGCATGCTCGAAATTAACCCGCAACAAGCCAATGCTTACGACGTGAATGTCATTCTACGCAAAGCCTTATTCACGAACGACTTACGCAAACAACGTAAAAAATTAAAATTTCGACGCGGGAACGACGGCCATACTTAACATAGGATATGCCTCATATAGCAGGGGTAACTATACTCTGAAAAAAGCCTTACGGAAACAACGTAAAAAAATGCGCCGGCCGGACGTACGTTTGTGGATTCGCGTATCTAGCTAATTTGCATACTCGACTGGAAAATTGACGGAAACGTCACCTAGCGGCCAGCGTAAAAATGCTCCTTAGATCCGACGGCGTACTAAGTACTAACTATGTACGCCAGTCGGATATAGCACAGCTTCAGGCATATCTTGTTTTGTGGATACAAAACAAAGATACGCCGGAGCAAACTAGAAGTTACGCAGCGTATCAATAGATACGCCAGCGTAACTTCTTTGAGGATCAGGCCCACTGTCTCTATAATGTCGAATCTTTCCTCTCTATGTAGAATAATCTTGGACTAATAGAGTTAAGGTTAGGCACATTCGACCACAGGTTCGATAGACACAGATTGCTATTGTCAGCGTCATGTCGAATCTCCTATCTATATCCAACTGTTGTAGCAAGGAAAACAAAAATAAAGATTGGATTGGATTTCGAATTCTGCGCGTTCGTTTTCGTTTGTTAAAACAATAGCGAAAATACCCGAAATTCGGACAAAAATGCATTCGGACGAAAACGAATGCACATGTCTATAATTTAGTGTAATATAACAATAAAGCAAGAAAACTTACAAGGGGTGAACCATTTTTATAGGGACTGTATGGTCCCACAATGCAGACTTATGTTATATAGGGGAAAAATAAGCTTATAATGGTTTCTGATTTTAGCCTTTTTACTCCAGAATCCAAAGCTGGAGGAATCTCCTGTTTCAATAACTGAACCTCTAAAGCAGAAATAGCTGTCAAAAAGACACACAGCCTCTTCTATACACCATTCTTCAATATTTGGGCAGGGGAAGAAAACTATAATAGGAAAATGAAAGATGCCTGGAAAAGTCGGGATTAACCATGTAACTGTACAATGAAATATTAGACGCCACGGTTAAATCTGATACAGGCCTGCATCTTTCACTACTCTGACCCTGGCCTGATCCTGCAGAAGTTCACTTGGGCCCTAGCAAGGTGAAAGCGCGTTATCTACTTGTAGCCCGATGTAGTGTCACTAATGCAGCTGGGGAGAATAGCGCACTTGCTAGATACATGACACTAATTATGCCACACTTAATGATGACACTTGTGATACTGTATACTGCCGCTGCTTACCCGGAACAAAAGAAGGAATCAATAGCTGTCACACAGTAAGGCTTGATATTGCTGTTAGGACAATGGGTATTCCTTTTAATTTAAAGCATTGTCCATTGAGACAAGGATGCTACAGGTTATTGTGTCTAATCTGTTCTGCAATGATGGATAAACCTGTTTAATTACATGAGGGCGCTAATTTCGGACTATAAAATTTGCACACAAAACCAGAGTTGCAGTCATGTCAGATGGGAGATTTGTACACTGATTTTCTTAAAGGCGAACTCCGATGCTTGTATACCAAAAATCATAGCATCTACAAAATAGGGAATACATTTATGGAATTTTTTTTTCTTACTAGTAATGGCAGGGATCAGCGATTTTTAGCAAGACTGTGACATTGCGGCGGACAAATCGGACACTTTTGACACTTTTTTTGTGACCATTGACATGCATACAGTAATCAGCGCTAAACAAATGTACTGATTACTGTATAAATGCCACTGGCAGGGTAGGGGTTAACACTAGGGGCGATCAAGGGGTTAAATGTGTTCCCTGGGAGGTGTTTCTAACTGAGAGGGGAGTGGATTGACTGGAGGAGGAGAGAGATCGCTGTTCCTAATTTCTAAGAACAGCAGATCTCTCTCTCCTCCCCTGTCAGAACGGGGATCTGCTTGTTTTCATTGACATATCCTTGTTCTCCCTCTCTGTGGAGCAATCACGGGTGTCTGGCGGACATCACGGACATTCAGCTTCCCCGCCTGCTAGAGCTGTTTAAAGGGCCAACCTGCCACATTATAATGACGGTGGCTGGTCGACAAGTGGCTAACGTCATGCTGGCTGCATTCACACATGCACATTTCCTAAATACACAACAAAAATAAACAAAAACATGCGTTTCTGAAACGTGCTGCAATCGCAGGTCACTATTGCGATGACTTATGCCCCGTACACACGATCAGAATTTCCAATGGAAAAAGTCAGATGGACTTTTTCCATCCAAAATTCCGACCGAGTGTATGCCCCATCCGAGTAATTCCATTGGAAATTTCGATGAATTCCATCGGAGATTACATAGAGAACATGTTCTCTTTTCCTCCGATGGAATTCCGTCGGAATTCCGATGTGAATTTGGTCAGACAAAGGTCCGATCGTGTGTACAGGGCGTAAGGGTTAAAGGCACCCCAAGCACGAGTAGCAAACGTGCATTTTGCCATGCATTTTTCACATCTGCTACAAATGCGGCAAAACGCCCACTGAAAAAACGCCCAAGGCTCCACGATTTTACAAGGTTCTTAAACTACTCTGGGACATGACACGAATAAACGCGCGAAAAATGTGCAAAAAAAATGCGAGCCAAGAAGCACTATGCTCGGGTGTGAACGGGGCTTCAAGCTGAACTCCAGGCTTGATAGATGCACAGATGCAAACATTCTCTTTTACCAAATGAAAAAAACAATCTTATATAGTGACATAAATGAAGTAAACAAATTTAAATATACCACGACAAATATAAAAGTTCAATAACATAAAGGTGCCGTGATAATCATATGTTGTGAACATTCAAAATAAAAACAATAAAAATAAAACTAGTGATAGAGAAGTCCATGAAGTAAGCAAAATAGGTATTGAGTGATGGAATTATTATAAATAATTCCAATGTTAAAAAAAAACACAGTTGTTATGCCAGAAACTGATGTGCTGAGCCGGGACTCGTGACCATCCTGGTGAATCGTCACCACCACAAGATTTGGACTCCTGCCAGAGCAAAAGAACCCTACTATAGAGTCAAATCAGCTTATAGTTGGTATCTCGTCATAAAGGACATCGATAAGAACCCCGGGCCAGATTCACAGACAAATACGTTACGCTGCGGCGGCGTAACGTATCCCATTTACGTTACACCGCCGCAGGTTTACAGCGTAAGTGCCTGATTCACAAAGCACAAGGACGTCATTGTTTTCGACGTTAACGTAAATGGCGTCCAGCGCCATTCACGGACGACTTACACAAACGACGTGAAATTTAAAATTTCGACACGGGAGAACGACGGCCAAACTTAACATGGGTTACACCACCTAGAGGGCAGCCTTAGTTTTACGCGACGCATCTCTACGGAAACGACGTAAATTTAGATCGATGAGCAAAGCAGACGTTCGTGAATCAGCGTAACTAGTCATTTGCATATTCTACGCCGACCGCAATGGAATCGCCACCTAGCGGCCGGCCTAGAATTGCAGCCTAAGATCCGACGGTGTAACACAGTTACACCTGTCGGATCTTAGGGCTATCTATGCGTAACCTCATTCTATGAATCAGCCGCATAGATACAACAATCGTATCTCAGAGATACGACGGCGTATCAAGAGATACGCCGTTGTATCTCTTTTGTGAATCTGGCCCCCCGTCCCCCCTGGTTAGAATCTCACACCAGTTTCTCCAGTTTTTCAGCATACAGTCAGTCAGTGTCCTTTATAAACTCCATGGAATTTACTCAAAGCAACGTTAGATCTAATAAATGATTTTATAAGCTTAGCTCATCCTTGTCAGTGGAAACCAATGTACAACTGCAACTTAAAAGTCAAGATACTAACACACCATTTAGAAAGTATTTTGCAAAATTCTGAACTAGAATTCTTGCTCTCGCTCTAACAATTGTGGCAATACCGCACATGTGTGGTTTGAACACCGTTTACATATGCAGGAGCGTCATATGTATGCGTTCACTTCTGTGTGCGAGCAAATAGGAAAAGGGCGCTTTAAACAAAATAAAATAAAAATATTTATTTATTTTTACACTGTCCCTTTATTATTTTTATCGCTTTTATTCCTATTAAAAGAAATGTAGCCTTGCCTTGTAATAGAAATAAGCATGATAGGTCCTCTTTATTGAGAGATCTGGGGTCAAAAAGACCCCAGATCTCTCTTTCATATTTAAAGTTTTTGTAAAGGCAGAAGTTTTTCTTTTATCTTAATGCATTCTATGCATTAAGATAAAAAACCTTCTGTGTCCAGCGATGTTCCTTGAGAGACTCGGCTGTCCAGACTCTTCCTCCTCATTGGCTGAGACAGCAGCGAAGCGCCATTGGCTCCCACTGCTGTCAATCAAAGCCAGATTGCCAATGAGGAGAGAGAGGGGGCCTGGCTGCTGCTCCATATCTGAAGGCACACAGGGAGCTGCAGCTTGGCTCAGGTGCCCCCATAGCAAGCCGCTTGCTGTGGGGTCACTTAACAGGAGGGAGGGGCCAGATGTGCAGAAGAGGGACCCGGGAAGAGGAGGATCTGGGTTGCTCTGTGCAAAACCACTGCACAGAGCAGGGAAGTATAACATGTTTGTTATTTTTAAAGGAGAAAAAAACAAGACTTTAGTACAAGCAAGAAAAAAATTATTTGACATTTTGGCTTTAAAAAAAAAATAGTTTGTGCCCCAGGGCCGGAAGTGACGTCAGAGGTTGCTCCGGTCTCCAAGGGCATAGAGCCAAGTGGGGGCCATCTTGCCTTCACTTGACTTACTGCCCAGCAAACAGCCGTACCGGATCGCTTCCCGGTTTACTGACATCTCTGGTAGGCTTGGAAATGTCTGGGAAGCAGGCGGGAGGGGCAGGGGGGGAACCTCTCCCACCACCTATAACAAGTGATCCTGTGGCACCCACTGGAACACTTTCTACTTTGCCCACAGTAAATAATGATACCTGGGTTAAGGCAGCTAGCTGATAACACCGGTATTTAACGTCAAAGTAATGACGTATATTTATGGTGGGTGGTCATAATGTGGTCAAGTAAATGGGGCCACACCATGACCGCCCTGCAGCCATATTCATTTCATGTGGTTGCAGCACAATGGGTGAGTATTTTAAGGATTAACCCGCATTTTAAAAAATAAGGTCATAAAAGCCCTATCAGTAAATGTTTGTGTTTGAGATGAATCTATGATTCTCTAGCAATTACCAACCTGAGCAATAGATGCATTTTGCATTTTACGTCTTACCTTCTATTAGAAGTGAGAGATCTGTCAGGCCTACTTCCACTTTTCCCTAAAAGAGATTAAAAATATAATCCATTAAGGTCAATATTTATTAAGCTGGCCAATGCATTTGTAATGAATAAATTATGTTCCCTCTACAGGCAGTTTTACATGTAAGTGATTAACACACAAATGTGCTTTGAAACATTATCCAGATGAACGTCCAAGCCCTCTAAAGGTTAATGCCCTTTGGGCTACCGAAAGATCATATACAATGTATGCATATGGAACACTACCAGTGAAATGGTATCTCTCGCCAATGGCAAGTAGATAGCTAACCTGTTCATTCAACCATAGAATTAATCCAATAGCTGAATTCAGTTGGATTTCAGGAAGAAGGATACAAAGAGTCTATAATGAAATGCAAAGTAATGAAATGCAATGTAGTAAATGGACTAAACATAACGTATTCTAATAAAGAGGAAACGAGACAGTACTTAATACCACAAAGTTATCATTATTAATTTATACAGCCAACTAGCATCAGTGTGAGGTCTAGGCAACCTTCTGTGATCAAGTTACAAGACATTTACTTAAAGTAACGTTGTCACGAGGCTAAAAGAAGAGAGGAGTCACACAAAAGCTTCTGTCCTTTGTTCCTAAAATAGACATGAATGACAAAACATGTGTGTGTGTGTATACACCATATTACCAAAAGTATTAGGATGCCTGCCTTTACACGCACGTGAATTTTAATGGCATCCCAGTCTTAGTCCGTAGGGTTCAATATTGAGTTGGCCATCCCTTTGCAGCTATAACAGCTTCAACTCTTCTGGGAAGGATGTCCACAAGGTTTAGGAGTGTGCCTATGGGAATGTTCGAGCATTCTTTCAGAAGCACATTTGTGAGGTCAGGCACTGATGTTGGACGAGACGGCCTGACTCATAGTCTCCGTTCTAATTCATCCCAAAGATGTTCTATCTGGTTCAGGTCAGGATTCTGCTCAAGCCAGTCAAGTTCCTCCACCCCAAACTCGCTCATATATATGTCTTTATGAACCTTGCTTTGTGCACTGGTGCGCAGTCATGTTGGAACAGGAAGGGACCATCCCCAAACTGTTCCCTCAAATTTGCGAGCATGTCTTGGTATCCTGATGCCTTGAGAGTTCCCTTCACTGGAACTAAGGTGCCAAGTCCAATCCCAGAAAAACTACCCCCACACCATAATCCCCCCTCCACCAAATGATTTGAACCAGTGCACAAAGCAAGGTCCATAAAGACATGGATGAGCGAGTTTGGAATGGAGGAACTTGACTGGCCTGAAAAGAATCCTGACCTCAACCCAATAGAACACCTTTGGGATGAATTAGAGCAGAGGACCTTGGTTATGGAACGCTCTACCCGCAGACATTCGGTTGGAGGAAAATCATCGGGCTTTCAGGAAAAAACTTAAGACCCAACTTTTCTGAAGTTTGGTTGGACGATCATATTGGCTACAGCGCCTTGAGGCAATTTAGTTCACATTTGTAGTGCTATACAAGTTTCTCACTCACTCACTCAGAGATAACGACAGACCTTCTCTTCCAATATCATTTCCTGACCTCACAAATGCGCTTCTGGAAGAATGGTCAAACATTCCCATAGACACACTCCTAAATCTTGTGGACAACCTTCCCAGAACAGTTGATGCTGTTATAGCTGCAAAGGGTAGGCCAACTCAATATTGAAACCTATGGACTAAGACTGGGATGCCATTAAAGTTCCAATACTTTGGTGATATAGTGTGTGTGTGTATATATATATATATATATATATATATATATACCTGTGTATATATATATATATATATATATATATATATATATATATATATATATATATATATATAAAAATTACAAATATACAAATACTTTTCATTTATTATTATTTTATAAGTGATCACATAATCTCTCTGTTCTTAGCTGCATAAGGGGCTTAGAGGGTTCCCTCGTCACTGGCCTAAATTGACAGCAGTATAAGCCAATTGCTCCCTCTGCCCCAAATAAACCTGTGGGAGAGAGCCGGTTGGAAGGCGATTAGCTCTCCTCCCTTCACACAGAAGTTTTTGATGAGGAGAGGAGAGCGGATCGCTGCAGCCGGCTGGTGATCAGTGAGTATGAGCCATTTTTTACAGCTTTTTACACACTGATCACCGGCCCAGTGTCAACCCACAATGTAAAACACACAAAGTCCCTACACAATGGCCCCAAAACACATGTCCCCACCTGGGCTGTCTTAATGAGAGGGCACACCTGGGCACTGCCCAGGGGCCCCAGCTGCATGGGGGGCCCCTGCACTTTCCCCAAAGCAGCTGTCTTAATGAGAGGGCACACCTGGGCACTGCCCAGGGGCCCCAGCTGCATGGGGGGCCCTTGCACTTTCCCCAAAGCAGCTGGTCCTTGAGCCCGAACTTGGGGGCCCCATGATGGCACATAGAGTGATAGATGCACAGGGGAGGAAGTCTGCCTCCTACCTACTTGATGTCTGTTTACCTGCACTGTCATCATTGTAGGGGCCCCAGAGCATTACTTTGCCCAGGGGCCCATGATGCTATTAAGATGGCCCTGGTCCCCACACATGTCCTTACACACATGTCCCCACACATGTCCCCAAACAGTAAAAACATCTGTCCCCCACATACTGTATGTACCAGTAAAATCACATGTCCCAATGAACATCTGCACACATATGTCCGTGATCCCCTGCGCACATCTGTACATTAGACATGTGCATTCGTTTTCGTCCGAATTTCATGTATTTTCGTTTTCGTTTTAACAAACGATAACGAAAGCACAGAAAACGAAAACCGAAAGATCCGACATAAACAAATGCTTTATTTTCGTTTTTGTTGCGGTCGAATGTGCCTAACCTTAACTCTATTAGTCCAATATTATTCTACATAGAGAGGAAAGATTCGACATAGAGAAAAGATTCAACATTATAGAGACATGAAGAAGAGTCGACATAGAGAGAAAAGATTCGACATAGAGAGACATGAAGATTCGACATAGAGAGACATGAAGAGTCGAATTTCTTTTTATTTTTTAAGATTCTGTCAAATCTTCTTTTGTTTTTTCTTAGAACATTCGACAGACACCATAAGCCTTCAATGACAGATTCGACATAGGGAGACATGAAGATTCGACATAGAGAGACATGAAGATTAGACATAGAGAGACATGAAGATTAGACATAGAGAGACATGAAGATTCGACATAGAGAGACATGAAGATTAGACATAGAGAGACATGAAGATTAGACATAGAGAGACATGAAGATTTGACATAGAGAGACATGACGATTCGACATAGAGAGACATGAAGAGTCGAAATTATTATTTTTTATTTTTATTTTTCTTAGAAAATTCGACAGACACCATAAGCCTTCAATGACAGATTCAACCTTAATTTGGATTTTCGGACTAATGCATTTTTTTTACGAAAAACGAAATAAATAAAAACGAATTTCGGGAGAAACTAAATAAATGTATTTTTCGGACAAAAACGAAATTACGAAACAAAATATTTAAGTGTGCACATGTCTACTGTACATGATCATCTGCGTACATCTGTCCGTGATCACACAAACCAATTATTTTACACTTAATGGGATTTTTTTTTTACCAAAGACATGTAGCAGAATACATTTTGGCCTAAATGTATGACAACATTTTATTTTATTGGATATTTTATAAAATAGAAGAAGAAAATATCGTTTTTTTTTCTCCAAATTTTTGCTCTTTTTTCGCTTATATTGCAAAAAAATAAAAAACGGAGTCGTAAATAAATACCACCAAAAGAAAACTCTATTTGTGCGAACAAAATGAGAACATCTTTATTTAGGTACATCGTAGCATGACCGCGCAATTGTCATTGAAAGGGCGAGAGCGCTGAAAGCTGAAAATTTGTCTGAGAAGGAAGGGGGCGAAAGTGCCCAGTATTGATGTGGTTAAAAATTAGAAGCCACAGTACTGCATTGTATGTGCATGGAGCAATCATCCATGTGCCAATTGCTATTGATACTCCCGTCCCCTATAGAGAACCATTATCTTTATGATGGATGCTTTTGCACATCATGAGTTAGCAAACAAGATAGATGTAATAAGGCTTGTAAGTACCAGCACTATCTTTCGAACTGTTTGGCTTTGTCTAGGATTGAATCACACACTGTTTATTCATAATATGGCCACATTATCAAACCGTTCTGCAATATTTCCTTCCGTCTTCATCTGTGGCTGGGATCACAAGTGGGTGTATGACTGAAGGGGTGACTCACATTGTTATATGACTATACAACTGAAAAAGACGTTTAAGATTCAGTCAAATGCAGCAAATACTAGGCAGTTTAGTTTTTTTTTGTATCTCAATGGAGACGCTCTGACTGACTATGTGCTGAATTTTATTGTAGTCAAATGTCACAAAAAGTATGTGATCAATACAATTCTATTCTTTTTTTTTAAGTTGGAAATTCTGAAATGTCAGTTTAGGAAAACTAAAGAAAAAGTTTTATTGTCAGAAAAAGCATCTTGGTTGATATGTGGATCCTTAACGAACATTGTTGTGTAGACAGTAATCCCCTGTACACTCCGTGGGCCCTATCTTTTTTTTTTCTCATCTGTGAAAAAAAATAGAACCTGTTTTAAAATGTTCTGACGGTTAAAAAAAACGATAGAAAAAAAGGATCGTCTGTGGGGAAATCCATCGGTCAAAAATCCATGCATGCTCAGAATCAAGTCGACGCATGCTCGGAAGCATTGAACTTAATTTTTCTCAGCACGTCGTTGTGTTTTACGTCACCGCGTTCTGACACGATCGGATTTTTAACTGATGGTGTGTAGGCAAGACTGATGAAAGTCAGCTTCATCGGATATCTGATAAAAAAAATCCACCGGTCCGTTTTCATCGGATGAACCGATCGTGTGTACAGGGCATAAGGGCTTATTTACATCTGCATTGCCTCTGAAAAGCAATCCACCTCTGTGTTTGACAGGAAGCTGGGAGGATATACAGTGCCTTGTAAAAGTATTTGTAACGGAAGGGCCCGTGGGACCCAGAAGCTCCCCGATGCCTCTTATGTGTAGATCACCCTGTGTCTCTAATAGGGGCACAGGGTGAATGAGAACCCCACTATGGTCTGGGCTAGTCAGATTTATTGCAGTATATATATTGTATATATTGTATATATATTGTGTGTTGGATGTAGTGTACTATAAAGCTTGCTGTGATTGCATTCTACTAGGGGTGCAACGGATCAAAAAACTCACGGTTTGGATCGTTTCTCGGATCAGGAGTCACGGATCAGATCATTTTTCGGATCGGCAAAAAAAAAAAAATCTCCCCCACTGTAATATCCACATCTCCCCCCCCCCACCAACTATAGTACCCCCTCGGTGCAGACATCCCCCTCTCCTCTCAGTACCGTGACCCCCTTCTCAGTACAGTGACCCCCTTCTCTCAGTACAGTGACCCCCCCTTCTCACTACAGTGACCCCCTTCTCAGGACAGTGACCCCCTTCTCAGTACCGTGACCCCCTTCTCAGTACAGTGACCCCCTTCTCAGTACAGTGACCCCCCTTCTCAGTACAGTGACCCCCCTTCTCAGTACAGTGACCCCCTTCTCAGTACAGAGACCCCCTTCTCAGTACAGTAACCCCCCTTCTCAGTACAGTGACCCCCCCCAGCTAGTACCGTCAGACGAGCGGCGTGTCCCACGAGTGCGAGCTCGTCCTCTGTGGGTGTAAACAGAGGAGGGCCCGCCGCCGGGTGTGCCAAGATGGCCGCAGCTCCGGAGCTAGGCCGAAGCCGCGGCCTTTCCGAATGTTACGGCGGCGGCTCCGGAGCTAGGCTGAAGCCGCAGCCTTTCCTAGCGTTATGGTCGCGGCTCCGGAGGTAGGCCGAAGCCACGGCCATAACATTAAAAAAGGCTGCGGCTTCGGCCTAGCTCCGGAGCCGCCGCCGTAACATTAGGAAAGGCCGCGGCTTCTGCCTAGCTCCAGAGCCGTGACAATCCGCGGATCACAGTGTGTTCCGATCCGAAGGGGGTGACCCGTTCGGATCACGGATCAACTGTGATCCGTTGCACCCCTGCATTCTACTGTCTATTGTGGTAATTAAGTATATTGATGATAAATGTGTAATGTGAGTTAACAGACAGCCTAAAGGTCAGGTGTCTGAAATATCAGCTGTAGTTAATTAGCTCATGTGAATTATGTCAGAGCTGGAGCTAGAATGTCTACTGAAAGATGTGTATTGAGGCTCGTTAGGAACCATTGTCTGATGTTGTGGGTGGAGTTGGGTCATTGTTCATTTTGGTTACTGCAGGATCCTAACTGTATATAAAGACTGATTTTATCAATAAAGGGTCTATTCGTGTGGAACCTCAAACAGTGCTGTGTGTCTCGTTATTGGGGTTTGTTTGCCTGACTGTGGAGTGTCGATAGCTGTCTTGGGTTTGGGAATGGAATATCTTAAACGGCATTAACGCCTGTCCCATTCGGGGTTCCGTTACAGTATTCATACCCCTTGACATATTCCACATTCTTTAAAAAAACAGAACTTTTGATTTCGATTTTTTTTTTTTTTTTTTTTTTTAGTTTTGTTTTTAAAACTGAGGAATCTATGGCTTGGCTTCATTTGCAACCAACAAAAGATTTATGGGCTTCCATATTCATACTAGTTCTTGATTTTGGCCTTCTGTGACTGCAGGTTATTGTCATGTGTGTTCTAAACCTGCAGAGTCGTGGGATGCAGCAAAGTGTTTGCGCTCCCCTAAAGCGCCCAGCCCTGAAGAAACTGAATCGTAAACACGGACATCCCAAGGCATGAATGAAAGATGCTACAAAACCCATCAGCCGATGTATCATTTATAATCCCTCATCCATGCTTACCCTGTGTGAACCACCTGTGCATCCACTGAACTTTCCTCATGATTTACTCAAGGTCAAAATAAATTCAGTGAATAATGGATCAAAAACCACACTGAGACTTGATGGGAAATAAACAGGCCCTTAATTCATTTTCCATGAGCAGCAACAGATAAAATACTGCTTTAACGTTGCACCTTGAGCAAATACCAAAAGGAAATTTCTCAGTGTGGCATGTGAACGTAGAGTTATACAAAGGTCTTTATGTCCCAGATGTCACCGTGGCCTATAGGCATGGCGTGTTTAGGCAGAAAACTGTGTATTTCTGTTCAATTTCTTCTTTAGCTTTTTTTTTCTGCGCTGTTTGAAACTTCCAATGCATTTCATAAAAAAAAAATTTAAAACAAATGTAGAAAACTTAGATTTGCAAGAACCGGTATAGTAATGACTTATAGAGTTGTTTAGCTTCAGCTATGGAGGACGTTACCATATGGCACAAAGGCACCTTTCACACGGAGCGGATTCCGTCAAGTGAATCCGCCTGCTCAGTAAGGGATCTGTCCGCTGATCCCTGCTAAGCAGGTGGATGAGAGGTCTGTGTGTGCTCCGCTATGCAGAGTGGACACGGACTAGGGGTGCAACGGATCAAAAAACTCACGGATCGGATCGATCCTCGGATCAGGAGTCACGGATCGGATCATTTTCGGATCAGCAAAAAAAAAAAAAGGGTCCGTTTTTTCATTGGTCCAAAAAAAAAAAAAAAATGTGTGTGTGTGTATATATATATATATATATATATATATATATATATATATATAATAATAATAATAATAATATATATATTTTTTTTTGGACCAATGAAAAAAAGGAACCTTTTTTTTTTTTTTTTGCTGATCCGAAAAAAGAGCACAATAGCAATTCACAGGGGTGGAGTAAAGAGGAAGCAGGTGAGGCTGTTTGGGACTTAAAGTACAATCTTGATGTTTTTACAGCAAAAAAAAATATATATATATATATATATATATATATATATATATATATATATATATATATATATATATATATATATATTTTTTGCTGTAAAAACATCAAGATTGTACTTTAAGTCCCAAACAGCCTCACCTGCTTCCTCTTTAATCCACCCCTGTGAATTGCTATTGTGCTCTTTTTTCCCCTTTCCCCCCCCCTCCTCTCACACCGGTGCTTTACTGCTAACATTCCCATTCAGCTTGCTAGAGCCCAGTGCACAGCGTGACACGCCTCCCCGGGGAGGCGGGGAGGCGTGTCACGCTGGGCTCTGGCAAGCAGACTGGCCGCCGCTCCGGAGCTAGGCCGAAGCCGGGGACTTTCCTAGGCCTAGGCTCCGGAGCGCTCCGCGGATCGCGGGGTGTGCCGATCCGAACGGGGTGGCCGTTCGGATCACGGATCGGTGACGATCCGTTGCACCCCTAACACGGACACATCCATATATTGTGGCAGGCAGCATTGCAAGTGACATTCCGCATCTGGTGAAGGCTACATGGCAGGAGAAGTGGCAAGTGACATTCCATATCTTGTGGCAGGCAGTGTGGCAGGTGAAAATCCACATCTTGTGGCAGGCATCATGGCAAGTGACAATGCACATCTGGTGGTGGCAAGTATCAATCCACATCTGGCTGCAAGTGACAATCCACATCTGGTGGCAGGCACCGTGGCAAGTATCAATCCACATCTGGCTGCAAGTGACAATCCACATCTGGTGGCAGGCACCTCGGCAAGTATCAATTCACATCTGGCTGAAAGTGACAATCCACATCTGGTGGCAGGCAGTGTGGCAAGTGACATTTCGTGTCTAGTGGCAGGCAGCGTGGCAAGTGACAATCCACATCTGGAGGCAAGCAGCGTGGCATGTGACAATCCACATCTAGTGGCAGGCAGCCTGGCAAGTGACTTTCCACATCTGGTGGTAGGCAGCGTGGCAAATGTCAATTCACATCTGGTGGCAGGCAGAATGGCAAGTGGCATTCCGCATCTGGTGGCAGGCAGCGTGGCAAGTGACAATTCACATTTGGTAGCAGGCAGTATGGCAAGTAACAACACACATCTGGTGGCAAGTGACAATCCACATCTGGTGGTAGGCAGCTTGACAAGTGACATTCTGCATCTGTTGGCAGGCAGCGTGGCAAGTGACGTTCCACGCCTGGTGGCAGGCAGAATGGCAAATGACATTCCGCATCTGGTGGCAGGCAGCGTGTCAAGTGACAATTCACATTTGGTAGCAGGCAGGGTGACAAGTAACAATCCACATTTGGTGGCAAATGACAATCCGCATCTGGTGGCAGGCAAGTGAAACGCTCAGGGCCCCCAATGATTCTGCATTATGGTGAGTTAAACAATTTCATTTATTACTGCAATGTAATAATAGAAATAATGCGCTTCAGTCACCCTGACACCATATCAAACATGGTGCTGTGATGATTGAAGCACCAACACCAGCCATTGCCCTGATAAATTGCCTGCAAAAAAACGCTTACTTCCACGTAGCTGGTCTTTGGTTTGAAAAAGGTTGGGGACCGCTACTTTAAAGTATACCTGTATGTGAACTCTTAAGCCTTGTACACACGATCAGTCCATTCAATGAGAACGGTCTGAAGGACCGTTGTCATCGGTTAACCGATTAAGCTGACTGCTGGTCCGTCGCGCCTACACACCATCGGTTAAAAAACCGATCGTGTCAGAACCCGGTGACGTAAAACACAACGACGTGCTGAAAAAAACGAAGTTCAATGCTTCCAAGCATGCGTCGACTTGATTCTGAGCATGCGTGGATTTTTAACCGATGGTTGTGCCTACTAACGATTTGACCTATCGGTTAGGAATCCATCGGTTAAATTTAAAGCAAGTTGGCTTTTTTTTAACCGATGGTTAAGTAACCTATGGGGCCCACACACGATCGGTTTTGACCGATGAAACCGGTCCATCAGACCGCTGTCCTCTGGTTAACCTATCGTGTGTACAGTCTTTTTCTTTGTTATGCATCAACCTCCATATGTCAATCAGTTGATTTTTATACAAAGTTTGCGTAGTCCGATTTCTCACGCCAGAAGATATAGATGATTTTCCCGATGAGGTGTCCTCTTTGGGGTCTAACGGGAAGAAAAAGACTATACGTATTATTCTGCCCCACATAAGACATACTCTCGTATAGACCTTTTCCTTATTCCACATGCCCAATTACACTTTGTACAATCAACCAAAATAGGATCTATTACCTGGTCGGATCATGCCCCGATCTTTCTGGTATACGAGTTAAAAGATTTAAGACAGACCAGAACAAATCAGTGGAGATTAAATGAAAGTTTGTTGCAAGATAACGAGGTCTTAGAAGACGTAATGGAAGAGCTGAAGTTTTATTTTAAAATCAATGACACTCCAGAGTGCGACCCCGGAATTATCTGGGAAGCACATAAGGTAGTAATTAGAGGTGTGTTAATTAAACACGGATCTAGGATCAAGAGGAAACGTACTGAAAAGTTGAACAGGCTACTGAAAGAGTTAGCTATCTTGGAGGGCAAACATAAACAAACATGGTCAAGAAATGTAGAGAATGAGTTGGTAAATAAAAGAACTGAAATTAACGATCTTCTATACTACAAAGTAACTGCGGCAATGCAGAGATGCAAAAAGTTTGAATATGAGTCAGGAGATAAATGCGGGAAAAGATTGGCTAGACTTTTACGTGAACAGAAAATGAGTAATTATATTCCACATATTAATCCACCTAAGAAACCGAAGGTTACAAAACCAAAAGATATAGCGAAGGAGTTCCAAGAATATTATCATTCTCTCTATAACATACAAAGCAAGCCCCTGACTAGCGAGCAAATTGACAAGTATCTAACAGAAGCAGAAATACCAAGATTATCAGAATTAGACAGACAGAAACTAGAGGAAGCCATAAACCTGGAAGAAGTTAAAATAGCAGTAAGCACAATGAAAACGGGAAAAGCTCCCGGACCTGACGGTTTCACAGGTCAATACTATAAAACCTTATTTCCCTCAATATCAGAATATATGGTTAAACTATTTAATGCCCTAGGGACGTCGGCTAGTTTAGCTAAAGATACTTTGCTAGCGTATATATCGGTGATACCAAAAGAGGGGAAAGATCTAGCTATTTGTGGGAATTATCGACCAATCTCGCTATTAAATTTGGACGTGAACATCCTGGCTAAGATCTTGGCAAATAGGATACAACAATATATTCCAGATTTAGTACATCTGGACCAGGTGGGATTTGTCCCTACTAGGGAAGCACGCGATAACACAATTAAGGCTATTAACCTGGTGCAGATAGCGAACACAACACAGACGCAATGTATATTTTTGAACACAGATGCAGAGAAGGCCTTTGACAGGGTGAACTGGAGTTTCATGTGGGCAGTCCTAAAACACGGAGGCTTTGGGAATAAAATAATAAAGTGGATATCCTCCATGTACTCAGGTCTAACGGCTCAGGTACGAGCTAATGGAATACTCTCGGAGCCTCTCCGGATTTCAAACGGGACGAGACAGGGATGCCCCCTGTCCCCACTCCTCTTCGCCCTGTCATTAGAGCCTTTTCTGTGTACGATACGTTTAAACTCGAATATCTCAGGTATACAAATAGGGAAGAACAATTGCAAAATTACAGCCTACGCAGATGATATGTT
This sequence comes from Rana temporaria, assembly GCF_905171775.1. Lineage (NCBI taxonomy): Eukaryota > Metazoa > Chordata > Amphibia > Anura > Ranidae > Rana > Rana temporaria. The sequence goes on along the minus strand of NC_053499.1, from coordinate 33,482,544 downwards.
GTTTACCCTCGCAAATCCACTGACCTCAATCCCGGAACTAATGAAGGAATTTGAGAGATACGGAGCTCTATCGAACTTACGTATTAATCTTAATAAATCAGAAGCGATGGGAGTAAATGCCCCAAACACAATAATAACATATCTAAAACAAAAATATAAGCTTAAATGGACAGATAGAGCACTGACCTATTTAGGTATACAACTAGCAGGAAAGGTGGATAGGATCTTTGAGTTGAACTTTCCACCTTTATTGCAAAAAGTGAAGATCTTATTGGATGAATCAGGGCTTTCATAGCTGGATAGGTCGATGTAATATTATCAAGATGAACATACTCCCGAAAATTCTTTATTTATTACAAACACTTCCAATACATTTACCAGTAAAGTATCTCAAACAATGTCAGAGAGTGATTTTTGAGTTTATATGGGCACATAAAAATCCCAGGATACAAAGGAAACAATTAATGAATACTAAGCAGCAGGGAGGACTTGGAGTCCCAGATATACGGAAATACTACTATGCAACACATCTGAATAGGCTAATTGATTGGAACAGACATTCGGACACAAAACTATGGGTACAAATTGAACAGGCACAATATAAAACACCCCTTGAAAGAGCACCATGGTGGTTTGCCTCGTCGCCAAAAGAAATAAACAAAAATCCGATAGTGGGCAATACAGTGAGGATTTGCGCAACAGTATTACCTATGATAGGAATTGAGCCTAGGACCTCTCCATTATACCCAGTGATAGGTAACCCCCTCTTCCCATCGGGATATGAAGACGGAGCATTTCGGCATTTAAGGACCAGAGAGTGCACACAAGTAGCGGGGTACATCCAAATGGGGAGATGGGTAACAATAGAGGAACTGATGGAAACAGGAAAGGCATTTCGTCTTAAATTCTGGAGCGCACTTCAGATGGTCCATTTCCTGAATACCTTGCCGAATCCCGAGAGTTTCGAAAGACCCCTCATGAGGTTTGAGAAAATGTGTAACGAAAAAGGAACGTTATCACATACTCTCTCAATAAGCTATGAGCTACTAGGGCAATCAGGAGCCTATCCTCTGAAGTGCGTTCAGGAATGGGAAAGAGAATTAGAAAAGACATTTAGTCCAGAACAGCGTCAATGTATATATAGGCGAGCACACGAGACATCAATCTGCGTGAGAATACAAGAGACGAATTACAAGATCTTTACGAGATGGTATAGGACAGCAGAAAGACTAAATAAAATTTTCCCAGAGGTAACCAATAAATGTTGGAGGTGCCAGGAAACCAAAGGAACGATGCTACATATATTTTGGGATTGCCCTATGTTGAGGAGTTTTTGGTTAGAGATTAAAAGAGCTCTTGAGGTCTGCTCAAAACATGAGATCCCGGAAGATCCAGAATTTTACCTTCTACACTTAAATTATATAGCAGAAAGAGATTACAGGGAATCAATCATACGCCACCTCTTAGACGCTGCAAAGGCATGTATAGCGAAGAAGTGGAAGTCATCAAGCCCACCAACAGTGGAGATGTGGATAGGTAGAGTTAAAGAAATAAGTAAATTAGAAGAGTTAGTCCTGACAGCACTACACCAAAAGGAAAAATATTTAAGAACGTGGTCATCCTGGAAGTCCTATACGGACGCCAGAAGAGAGGCCTAAGGAGGGTATGGGCGAACGATATAGAAGACCGGGAATCCTAGAGGGATAAGGATGTGGCTATATGAGAAAATATAGGACTGCAGAGAGGGGTCGGTGGATAGGAAAATCTTGATTCTTGAGATCCCTCTTTCCCCCTTTTTTCCTTTTTTTTTTTTCTTTTTTAATTTTAAATTTTATTTTTTATTTTTATTTGTTTTTTGTTGTTTTTTTTTTTTTCTTCCTTTATCCTTCTCTGTTCGTGTTTTTTTGTTGTTCTTGTTTTTCCTGGATGCCCCTCCCTGGAATCCGGGGGGGAGGGAAAGATACGAACGAAAGAGATATATGCCTAATAGGGGACGTATAATAATAAGTAGGATGGCGATGGTCGGGCTGTACTATCCCTTTTGTATTATGTATTATGTATTGTATTGTATCATTTTGTTTTAAAATAAAAAAAGAGATTAATAAAAAAAAAAAAAAAAACCTATCGTGTGTACGAGGCCTTAAATTGTGAAACAACCCATTCAGTGAAAAATAGAACTAAAAGGCAAAACATCTGTGTATAAAAAAAACCCAATAAAAATCGTTTTTTTTTTTAAATAAGTAATCACATAATTTCTGTTCTCAGCTACATCATGGGCTTAGAGAGCTGGGGGGGGGGGGTGGAGAAACAGCAGCACACCAAGCTCCCTTCCCAGTAAATGGCTATGCAGGGGGAATGTTAGCACAAGTTTGATGATTGGAGGACAGACAGCCAGAAAACTGACCACGCTGGGATGGATATGCTCTCATGCCTAGCTTGGTCAGTTTGTAATAGCATAAAAAAGGAAAAGAAAACAGGGGGCACTGGCCAGATCACCAAGTATTTCACACAAAGGAAACAATGCAAAGAGAACAAGATACTTTTCAACACAAGGTTACAATTTGCACATATCGGGAATATAAAATGTTGGGGTAACATATTCTTTTAGCAGATTTTATCATGACTATAATTTTTCATAATTTTTTTGCACGTATTTCCAACAAATATTCACCTCTTTTGCACAACAGCCTGTCCTGGCTTGTAACCTCATATACTAACACATTTTAAAATGAAATATTAATTGTCAACTGTCATTGCGATCATGTGAGGCTGAAGGACATAAACCGATAACATATGTTACTATCATTGTTTATTCTCTCACAAAGACTAATGTGCTTGTTGGGTTCTTCCATCTGCTGAAAATCAAACTTCTTTCCCAATGAACACTCCGCTACAATGCCAGAGCACATACATTCAAGATAACCAGCCATGTAACCCACATAAACAGCAGAAATGATCATAGATTAAAAAACGTATTATTGTTTCTGACAATGGGATTTGAAATAACATATTTTCTTGCTCATGTTTTGAACCACTTACATACTTTTAGAATAGAATTAGCCAAAATTGAATAATTACAATCTTCTGTTGCAAGATAATATTCTCAATGCAGACAGGCAGATTGCAGATCATACATTGTTAACTTCAACACTGAGTAACAAGCCACTTACATCTAAATACCAGCTCCTCTTTTTGTGGTGAGAAGGGTAGAAAAGCATGGATACTTAGGCATTAGCACTGCCATTACCACTAGGCAACGTAAGCAAATGATTGAACCATTTTAGTCATTTTAGACTCATGGATAAGTATTGTGTCCATAAAAAAATACTTATTTTGCACTCTTGTATTGCAACACTGTGGTTCTGAAATCAGTTTCCAAGAATGGGCAAAAGTTAGAAAAAAAAATGAGTGATTGTACTGTCAGTGAAAGTTTGGCAAATCGGTAAGCTCCTGTTCACACCAGTGAATGAATGAATGAATGACTTGTATAGCGCTACTCATGAGAACTGAATCGCCTCTAGGCACTTTTTCCAGCCAGTGTCTGCATGGCTGGTGTGGTCATTTTACCCCGTAGGATCTCGACACGCTTGGGACATACAGTCATACACACAGATGTACATATATATATTGGGCCAATTTGGACAAGATCCAATTTTACCTACCAGCATGTCTTTGGAGTGTGGGAGTGCGACTTGTCATGCAATTTGACAGTTCCAAATCACATGACAAGTCACACCCCATTGCCGGTGTTCTGACGAGAAATTCCCCCTGTCTAAAAATGCCCGCCCGGTACTGCGCATGCGCAGCACTTGCACAGTACGGAACCGCCGAAAGCCGCCAAACGTCAGAATTTTCGACCAGCTGTAGACGTCGCCTACGCATAATAGCAAAAATAGCAAAAGCCTGATCGTGTGTACGTGGCATTACACTCCCTGAAACTGAATATTTTCCTACGCTATCATATCTCCTCTCAAGCGTCTCTTCCCCGCGGAGAAAAAAATTTAGTGCTTTTAGCCTTTCCTCGAAATTGAAGTCCTCCGGTCACCTTATTTATTTTGTTGCCATTCTCTAGACTCTCCCTAGCTCCTTCATATCTTTTCTGAGCACTGGTGACCGGAACTTGACGGAATATTCCAGATATACCGTACTCATATCATCTGGATTACTAATTTCATCCAGCATCTGTGAACCCTGATGAATAAATACCCTTTGATCCTTGAAACACATTGGCTTTGTATGATGAAATAAATATATATGGATTCTCAGCTATAAGTTTGGCCCCTTTCTCCTATACTCCAAGGATTTAATTTAACCCTCCTGGCGGTATTCCCGAGTCTGACTCGGGGTGAGATTTTTTTGGCTACGATCGGTAACCCCGAGCCAGACTCGGGCTCGCCTCGCTGAATCCACAGGCTTGGTTTACTTACCTTGTCCCTGGATCCAGCGATGCCACCGCGCTATGTGAGCGAACGGTACCTCGCTCGATTCACACAGTGTCCCCGTGTGCCGTCGATCTCCGTTCCCTGCGACGTTACGACGCACAGGAGCCGAGAACGGCGCCAAATTCAAAAAGGTAAACAAACACAATACATACAGTATACTGTAATCTTATAGATTACAGTACTGTATGTAAAAAATACACACCCCCCTTGTCCCTAGTGGTCTGTCCAGTGCCCTACATGTTCTTTAATATAATAAAAACGGTTCTTTCTGCCTGCAAACTGTAGATTGTTCATAGCAACCAAAAGTGTCCCTTTATGTCAAAAATGGTTTTAGAGCAGCTAGAAAACAGCGATAATAAATTATAATCATTTGCAGAATTGTGCGATAGCGATTTGTGGGGAAATTCGTCATAAAAAAATAAAAGTAATGACAGCGAGTCAGCGACAATTCTGCAACTGAGCAAATTTCAGTGATTTTGAGTTGATTACATTATTGAATAATTCTTATTATAATTATATTCTTATTTGTTATAATTATTTATAATTATTTATTATATTATAATTTATAATTTTGTTTTTAAAAAAATTTCATACCCGGGATGCCTACTAGACTCTTGTTTGGTCAGATTTAAATGAGTTATTCCTAAGAATTACAGGCCTACTGTATAAAACACCAAATTTCCTTTTTTCTGAAATAATCATACCGCCAGGGAGGTTAAAGGGTTTGTAAAGGATTTTTTTTTATCTTAATAGCTTCCTTTACCTTAATGCAGTGCTGTTTTCATGTCCTCATTGTTCGTTTTTGCTCTCAAGTTTCTGTAATTTTTCTCTGATCTCCACACTTCCTGGTTGTCTGTTTCCTGATAACCACAGTACTGGGAGCTTTCTCTTTGTGGTCACTAATCAAGGAGGTGTGATTACTGTGTGTCTAAAACCCCACAGCACCAATCAGTTTCATTTTCCAAACCATCACTGCCCTGTATTGGCTCTGTGGCTCTGTACAGCAGAGAAGCAGGAAACATGCAAAAACTAAACTAGAAACTACATGTACATTATATGATTGATTTTTATCTATTTTTAATAGTTTTTTTTAAAAGGAATCAGTTACCGTATTTATCGCGGTATAACGCGCTCCCGCGTATACCGCGCACCCCTAAAGTGGCCCCGAATCCTGTGGAAAAATTTTTTTTTTGTACTCGCAGTTTTGGGGTCTTGCGCGGCGTCCATCGGCGGCCTTGTCGGGTCCGGCGTCCGTCTGCGGCTTCGGGTGTCCTCTTCGTCGGGTCCGGCTTCCTTCTGCGGCTTCGGGTGTCCTCTTCGTCGGGTCCGGGGTCCGTCTGCGGGCTTCGGGTGTCCTCTTCGTCGGGTCCAGCGTCCTTCTGCGGCATCCTCGCGTCCTCCCCGCTCGTTTCCCGCGCCGAGTTTGAATACTGCGCCGACATATACAGAGCGCAGTACAATCGTGTATTGTCGGGCAGGCTCGGCAACACTCGCGCTCACGTCCTGTACGTCCAGGACGTGAGCGCGGAAGGAGCTGAGACTGGCCGACTATACCCGAGTGTACTGCGCACGGTATATGTCGGCGCAGTATTCAAAACTCGGCGCGGGAAAGCGGGTATCGGCGTATACCGCGCACCCACGATTTTGCCCTGATTTTCAGGGCAAAAAAGTGCGCGGTATACACCGATAAATACGGTAACTATTATGTCTCTATACCCTGTAAACAGTCATTTCATTTTTTTTTGTTTACAACTCCTTTAAAGCACATCACTAGAGGATTCTATGGCCCGGATTCACATACATCGGCGCATATTTATGCGGGCGTAGCTTATCTAATATACGCTACGCCAACGCAGCGCACAGAGGCAAGCACTGGATTCACCAAGCACTTGCTCCCACTCGCTCTTAAAGATACACTGGGTTTCCTCGGCGTAAGCCAGCGTAGGTGGAAGTGGACGTGAGCCATGCTAATGAGGCGTGACCCCATGCAAATGATGGGGCAAGCGCCATAGAAGTACTTAAAATGAACGGCGCATGCACCATCCCGTGGCCGCATCCCTGTGCGCATGCTCAGAATCACGTCGGAACTACTCCCTAAGATACGGCGGATCACTGCCTACGAGGTGAACGTAACCTACGCCCAGCCCTATTCACGTACTACGTAAACTACGTAAAATACGACGGATGTGTTTCCTGGTCCATACCTTTGCATAAGTTGCACCTCATATATGGGGAATAACTTTACGCCGGTTGTACGACGTACACAAATCGCGTATATTATGCGCCGGGCGCAAGTACGTTTGTGAATCGGCGTACCTCCCTCATTTGCATATGTGCATAGAAAATCAATGGGAGCGGCAAATGCGCCCACTATACGACGGCGTAGGCAAGTTACGCCGGTCGTAGGAAGCCTATTTTTAGGCGTATCTCAGATTGTGGGCACGGTGCACAGATACGACGGCGCATAGTTACACTTATCTCGAGATACGTCGGCATAAGTACTTTGTGAATCCGGGCCTATATGTTTAAGACTGGAATTGGGCTATAATAAAAAAAAAAAAACACACAAAATCAGATTTGAGCTTTTATTTTCATAGCCTCCTCAATCCTGCATTCCAACCCCTTTGCAAACATGATCGGTGCGGTACTTATGTTCTATATGTAAAGTACAAGGGCATTCCTAGTAACTGAGTAGGTATCTTTTCTTATGTATCACTGACTTCTGTGTTTTGCCTGTAGTCATCCTTTAAATATTCTGTTATTTATCATAAGTCAATATGGTTCTGAGATGGGGACCTCCTAAGAGGCTACAAATCAGAGAGATTGTCACCATTACTTTTCAGAACTACATCCTTGAGCCATTCCAAAGCTGACATAAACTCCCAGCACATATTAGAAGCTATCTGTATTCTGCGCACTGTGTAAAATTATTCTTACTAGTCGACAGTGTACTAGATCAAGCGTGATGACCCTGAGGCAATGCAGGCATCAAGGAAATACAGATCCCAGCAGGGTCCTGTCAGCCAGCAGCTGGGACTTGTAGTTTTCCAGTGGTCGCAAGTGCAGGATGTCCATCATTATTGTAGACTGAGAGGCATATATTTCTTCTTTGCAGCTTGTTATAGCGTTGACATAAATCACATCTGGTTAAAAGTATTTCATAAGGCAAGTTTTCAGGAAAGAGCTGAAAAAAAAATATATTCTATTATGAAACAGCTATTATTTAGCCTGTGTTGACAGAAATATGGGAGCTGCCATTACTGACCTCCTACTGAGAAATCAAATTGTGATCTTCTGATTCCAGTGCTTTAGTGCACCTGTTCCCAAGCTATGGACATTTTCATAGTTTTCATAAAATGAAAAATAATGGACATTTAAAACACAGTTCCACTAATTTCAATAGCTGCAGGCACTATGGAGCAATCCATTCTCAAAGACCATGACAGAGCGCCCAGAGGGCGATTTAGTTTGCATGTGCTGCGCTATATAAGTTCTTCACTCACTCAGAAACTCTGAAATCAAAGCTCTTCTCTCGTTCTTTTCTCTATTGGCAGGCGGGGCTGGACTGGAACAAAAATTTGGCCCTGGACTTTATCCAGACCGGCCCACTTTAATTTTGAGTGTCCCCATTACCAGCAGCCCCCTTACATCAGAGTCCCCATTACCAGAAGCCCCCTTACAGCTGCTCCCCCTGACAGGAGTGAAATCGTGATCACTCACTGTCAGAGAGGAGCAGCTGCAGGACTGCACCTGACTGGCCCACTGAGCCATCGGCCCACTGGGAAACTCCCAGTAGTCCTGATGGCCAGTACATGCCTGTTGGCAGGGTCTTGGCAGTCTGCCAGCCTTCTAATTTTAACCAACCACAGGTATAAACCAGTGGTTCTCAACCCTGTCCTCAAGTACCCCCAACAGGCCATGTTTTGGGAATTTCTCTCACTCAGATTTGGGTGACCAGACATCCCCCGTTCCCGGGGACAGTCCCTGGATTGAGGACACTGTCCCCAGACCAAGTCTGTCCCCGGTTTTGTCCCCGAATTGCATTTGAACAGGGCTGGGGCAATTTCAATGACAGTCAGTGCAGAATAAATAAAAAAAATCTGAATTACACACCTCCGCTCTGCCACTCCTACTAGCTTAGGAGAGTCTATTTTTTCCTATCATCTGTGCCCCTTTCTGATGATCATGTGCTGGTCGGAGCGGAGGGAATATTTCTTCAGTTTCGGGTGCATGCCCATCCAGCTCCACTCGCATGTTCTTCTGCCTTGGCTCAAGTCCCGGCCAGTCGCCTGCCTGCTTATCTCCTTGCCTTCCCGGGCAGAGTAATCTTCCTCCACTCCCCACCCAGTAGTAGCCGGGGGCTCAGAGCGTAAGACTTGACAGGCTGTGAGGTGGGCGGCGGAGGCGACGGGCAGAGAAAAATTGATGTCCCCGGATTTCATTTTAAAAATCCGGTCACCTTATCTTAGATAAAATAGAAGTCCAAAATAGCAAGCCATTGACTCTAAATTAAAGCACCTGTGCAAGATGGCCTGTTGGGAGTACTTAAGGACAGGATTGAGAACCACTGCTATAAACCAGCTGAAGTCTAACTTCACAGTCTGTTAGGGAAAAATTCCACAGTACATGTAGCTACAAAGGTCAGTGAGGGACTCATTTAAAGGTCTTTTACTGCTTGTAAACAGTACATTTGAGTTTCCATGTGTGGGTGTCGGAAGAGGTTTATGTGCCTCTCTTAGTTGGCTTCTATTGCCTCCAAGGAAGTGATGCCTCAATTCTGCCTCAGTCCCATATAAATTAGCCAAGGGAATGGGTTGTTTAGTAAAAGTAGCAGTATGGAGTGTTAGGACTGTGAGCTGCTTTCTTGGCTTTCCCTACATGGTCCTCCCTGGAGCAGGGTTCTCCCTGGTATTGGCCTTAATGTACTGGAGTGCATCCTGACCTTGGTAACAAGACAATTTTCCAGTGCCACTGCAAACTGCATGACGTCCCAGCGGGCGTCATGGTGCCGACGCGCTCTTCATCTTGACTGGTCCCGTGTGAGGTAGCAGGACGCCATCGGTGCATTTCGCTCTGGTGGGGACCTCTCTCCTCATTCACCATGCCAAGCCTGGTGCTATCAGGAGCCCGCAGCCACCCCGGGCTTATATGGGAACCACCCCCTCATGTTGAGGTGTTTTCTCACTTGGCATCTGGGCACAATGCACATCACTTCTTGGTACATGGCTCGTATTTTTAAAAAATGGTCATACATTCCCAAAGACACATTTATAAACCTTGTGGACAGCCTTTCTAGAATAATTGAAGCTCTAGTAACTGCAAAGGGTGCTCAATATTGAACCCTATGGACCAAGGCTGGCCATACATTATACTGTTTTCTTGTTCAATTTCCTGTAGACTTACTTTCAACTATCAACTATCTAGTGGAAGGTCCTGCCTGATTGCATATAAATTGAAAGTGTTTAGGTCTGACCTCATGTTATATGGTTTTGGTAAATCTAAAGGAAAAATGTATAATGTATGGCCAGCCTAAGACTGGGATACCCTTAAAGTTAATGTGCGTGTAAAGGCAGGCGTTCCAATACTTTTGGTATTATAGTGTACATTTTCCTGTAATTGTATTTAGATGTTTGTCTGGAGTTAGTAAGAGAATAATAAAAGGTAGATTGATTGACCAATTTGCTTATTTATGTATTTATGTATGATTGTTGACTAACAATGTATGTGGTGTGCTGTTTCATTTTTTTTGGGGGGGGGGGGGGGGGGGTTTGTAAGAAACAGGCAGATAATATATTGTGGTAACTGTCACAGAGTATGCCACATTGCCTACAGGAAGTAATGTGTCTGGGTCCCTCCCTCCCCATCCATACCTGGCCCTTTAGTTCTGGTATGGGTTTTAGGGGGAGCCAAATGCCAAAATAAAAAATAAATACAAAAAAACAGCATAGGGTCCCCCTAAAATCCACCCCAGAACCTTATCTGAGCATGCAACCCGACAAGTCAGGAAAGGGGTGGGGGCTTATCGGAATCTGGAAGCCTACCCGAAAAAAGAAAAAAACTCCAGTCCTGATAAAGAATGCCGCCATCTGCCATCTCCACCGTATAATAGTTCTCAAAAAAACGCCACCTTGTAACATTAACAACTGAGTTCATGCTGGGTCGGTGACAAAAAAAGGGGCAGTGCCACAACCGAGGGCATGCTGGGTCGGTGTCATCACAAGGGGCAGTGCCACCTGATTATGTCACCGGGTGGCTCCTTAGTTAAGAGCTGTCATATGGCGGAGCTGGCAGATGGCAAGAGCCTTTTTTTGGGGTTTGGCGGTGGTGGCGAGACATTTTTTTATTTTATTTTTTTAAATAAAGGAAAAGTTAAAAAAACGTCTACTATAATTTTTTACATTACACTTTTTGTTTTGGTGAACGAGTAGGGGTACTATGGCAGAGCTTGATGCTCATTCACTTGGGTTGGGGGGGTCGGGATCCAGATTCCAATAAGCCCTCCGCCCACAGACCCACACAACCACCAGCCAGGGTTGTGGGGAAGGGGCCCTTGTCCCCATCAACATAGCGGGCAAAGTGCTTTGGGGGGGCGCAGAGCCCCTTTCCCAAAAGCACCCCCTCAAGTCGCGTAAAAGTCGGACCAAAGTAGTGCAGCAACTGCTTTAAAGTCTCTGTGACTTTAGGTCGCACAGATATGAACGGTTCTTAAAGGGAAACATGGGGTACGACTTGTCATGTGACGTTAGGGGTCCAAAAATGCATGACAAGTCGCACAAGTGTGAATGGGGCCTTTATAAAACAGTGTTGTCAGCATAAGCAAACTAGATTTGGTAAGAGTTTACATTTACTTTAAAAGCAGTCATTGAACTCCAGACAAGTAACTTTGCGATTGTTTCATCAACCTGCTGCAGGCTGGGGGAAGCATTTCCTCAGTCTCCTCTTCCCTGCTGATCAGGCTACAACATTGTAACTTTTCTAGACTTCCCAACTAAAAGGGGCTCCACCCTGTTACATGTGTATATCAATAAAATCAAAAATCAAAATAAAAAAAAGAGCTCTGGTTATTATATGTACATAAAATACTGCTTGGATAACCAACCGCAATGCCTTTGAAACAGAAGCTGTTTATTTCACCAGGCTTCAAGCCCTGTATAAAAAAGTGACACAACAGATGAAGACAGCAACGATTACTCTACAACCCACCCTTTCGTTGAAGAAAATGTGATTTGTGGTAATTTGTTGAGTCTTGTCACACCAAATAATGTCATGGTTATGGAAGGATAAGGTTATAAAGTTTTTAAGGGAAAAATGGCTTTTGGAGCAGTCTTTTCCCATTAAAATAACTCAACTTACCCGCTTAGCGATTTCCGCCCATAGACATACTGCGGCAGGGCGGCCACTCTGCGCCAGATCACATATCTAGTACGTGATCTGACAGTTCCGGGTCTGGGGTGTGTGTGCGCAGTCGATGACCCACTCCTGCCGTGATTGGACACAGCATAAGCCAATCAGTGGGTCCGGCGTTTGCAGTGTCCGCCAGGACCGGTCAATCATTCAGGAGAAATGCAGAACGGCAGTCTGACTATGTAAACAAGGCAGATTGCTGTTCTGTGGGAGGGGAATGTGCTGATCTTGTGTTCCTACTAAGCAGGAACACACGTCTTTACATTCCCCCAGTCAAAGCACCTCCCCCACAGTTAGTAATCACTCCTAGGAAACACATTTATCCCTATGAGCACCCCTGCTGTTAACCCCTTCCCTGACAGTGTCATTAGTACAGTGACGGTGCATATTTTTTTAGCACTGATCACTGTATTGGTGTCAATAGTCCCCGAAAAGTGTCAAAAGTGTCAATTAGGTGTTTGATTCGTCAACTGCAATATCGCAGACCCGCTATAAGTCGCTGATCACCGCCATTACTAGTGAAATATAAATAAATAGATAAAAATATCCCATAGTTTTTAGACGCTATAACTTTTGGGCAAACCAATCAATATACACGTATTTTTACCAAAAAAATTTAGAAGAATACAAATTGGCCTAAATTGATAAAGATTAATTTTTTTTACATTTATTTAATGCAAATGTTTTATAGCAGAAATTCAAAAAATGTATTTATTTTTTTAAAAATTAACGGTCTTTTTTTGTTTATAGCGCAAACAATTAAGAACCACAGAGGTGATCAAATACCACCAAAAGAAAGCTCTATTTGTGGGAAAAAAGGAACATATTTTTTGGGGTACAACGTCGCACGCCCACACAATTGTCAATTAAAGTAACGCAGTGCCGTCTCTCAAAAAATGGCCTTGTCGTGAAGGGGGGTAAACCTTCCAAGGCTAAAGGGGTTAAATAATATGGGCAGAATGGGTAGTTCGCAAAGGCAGGACTTAATGTTAATGTTTTTTTATTAATTCATTTTTTTTTAAGGGGGGGGGGTTGTTGTTTTTTTGTGTTTTTATTTTTTTTTTGAAAATGCTGTTTTCACCATTTTTACCTTCTTTGTATCTCATTGTTGCTGGTTCCGTCCAGCCTCTAATTTATTTTTATTTAAAAAATAAAATAAGAATGTTTTATTTTAATGTTACTTTAATGTTACTTCTATTTGAATTCTTTAACACCTATAGCTAAAAAAAAAATGTAAAAAGATGACAATCCTTTTACAACCTGCATCTCTGTGTCTATACAGTTCTGCATTCCCTGTTGACTGCACTTTGATGTATAGTAATAGTAAAGGAAGGCTGCTGTGGTTAATCCATTTCAGCATCGTTACTGGAGAAAGCTGAGATGAAGACTGGAAGTCCTAGCTTGAAAGCTGGGAAACCACAGCCGCAGAATTGCCAAGATACAATTGTAGCACGACCTCAGGAGAGTTCTCTCCAACAAAGATGATACAATCAGCAGAATTGTGATCCACACGTATTGATCCGCCTGAATTTTTCTGCGTAGCTCTGCCTGATCTGCATATAATTACACCATTTGGGAATGCAAAAAATCCCAATTCATGTATTGCAGGGTTCTTTGTAATACAATGCAATACATATACACAAACCACTTGTTTTTTGTCAGACAGCTCACAGTCCAAGTATTTTATTCATATATATATATTTTATATATGGTCTTTTAAATTCCTATGTTTTGTAGTGCAAGAGTGCACAATAAACATCTTTTGTCATTTTCTTGGGCCCTCCTGGATCCACTTATCAACTTTTTGGGGACAATGCAGGCTCAAGGGGCAGCTGCTTTGGGCCCCCAAAAAAGTGACTGGGCCCAGGGCAGCTTCCCCTTTTGCCCTGTATTAAAGACGGCCCTGAGCATCGATATAATGTATATTAGAAACACCTATTGGCATTATATGAATGGAGCGAGTGAATCAAAGCCAATTAAGTGTGCACACCCAGGGTCCCGCCCCCTGGAGGATGCCGCCAAGCTCGCTGTGGCCTAACTTCTGAAGGAGAAGCGCATGCTCCACAAATGCGTTGCCAAAACCCATCATCATATCCGGGACAGTGACGACACACCAAGCCTCACTGTGCGTTCCACGGGATCAGGAAATGCCACAAGCCACCTGCTTACCAGACCGCGGGCCCTTGAGCCTGGTTCGTGCCTCTGTATATCTACGGACGTGTGTTCCCCCAGCCCCAGATGACGCAGAGGATCTAAAGTGCAGTGACACTATCTAAGTGCCTGTTGTTTTATCATCTTTGTGAGTAATATTCCTTCTGTTTTAAAATATTAGCGTTCTACAAAGCTACACTTAGTAGGTGCTTGTGTTCTGTTTCAGTATACATATGTTTAATAATTTTCACCTAGCTGATTTGCTGGTCTACCTACAAAGTTTAATGAATAGTTGTTCCTTTATCATGACCCTTTCTTTAAAGGGGTAAAGGAACAGGTTTAGTTAAAGTAGCGCTTAAGGCTGTTACGATTTAAGCTTAAACAAGCTCCCACCCCCTTCTAAAACCTTTACTAAGATTCCTGTTAATGGAAAATGCTTATACTTACCTTTTCACAGAGCGCTCGGGTCTGGTCATGTGATCTCCCCAGCGACAGCTTCATCTAACAGGTTCGTCTAACAGGTTCTGTGGCTTTATTTAGGAATGCCTCAGGACCTAAGTGAGGAGCACTTGTGTGAGAAAGGTACCCCTGTGTGTGGATACTACAGAGACAACTGCCAGGAAGTTAAATACTGGAGGTATGGTGTTCTGCCCTGAGTATTGTCAGGAAGTCGTGATAATGACTATTGCGTTGTGAAGAAGAAATGTCATTATGCCAGTGTGATGACTGAACAGTTTGCAGTAAAGCATTGAAAAGGCTTATGGACTGGAAATACTTTATTCCAGTTAACAGGTCTCAGGCCATGAATATGTGAGTGGGCAGGTTTTGGGCTAGCAGAATGTGAGCAAGGTCCAGTGTGGTGTGGTAGCCAGTGAATACACCAAGTTAGTTATTTTTTAGAACGGCTCAACACAACCTAATCAGTCCCATCCAGAGCCACTAATGAACTGTGACAACAGACTTAAATAGATTCTGTCTGGCCCAAGATGGCCACTGGAGTCACAGGGGGTGCCAGCATCCAATCAGGCAGCAGTCTCCTTGTCACCACAGGACGTTATAGAGGAACCAGGTTCCTCGCAACTTCCTTGCACCACCTACAGTGGGGAGTAACTACTGCACCTGCCTACAAGAGTGTGACAAAATGTGGTGGAGGATCTCCAAAACAAAAGGTAGGTGACTATTCCATTCAAAAAGAATAGAGACGGGTCTAAGGAGTTGGTGGGAACAGCCACCCAATAAGGAACCCTTACACATCAATGCACATAATGTTACCGCAATGCACCAATTCTTAAAAGTGTATTTTGGCTAGGGATGTCCCGATACCGATACTAGTATCGGTATCGGTACCGATACCAAGCATTACCTGAGTACTTGTACTCGACTGTAATGCTCCAATGCTTCACCCGATACCTGGGCAGTCAGGTATTGAGTGGTGGGGGGAGTTACAAGTCTTCTCTGTGCTGTCTTCTCCCCTGTGCTGTCTCTCCCCCTGTGCTGTCTCTCCCCCCATGCTGTCTTGTCCCCCTCCGTGCTGCTCTCCCTCGTGCTGTCTTGTCCCCCTCCGTGCCGCTCTCCCCCCATGCTGTCTTGTCCCCCTCCGTGCCGCTCTCCCACCGTGCTGTCTTGTCCCCCTCCGTGCTGCTCTCCCCCGTGCTGTCTTGTCCCCCTCCGTGCCGCTCTCCCCCTGTGCCGTCTTCTCCTCCCTCCGTGCCGTCTTCTCCCCCCTCAATTTGTCAGGATGGAGAGCGGAGCAAAATGCGGACCAAAATGCAGCTAAAGGACCTTGCCCCTTTTTGCGATTCGTCACTGCGTCACTTTAACTGACAATTGCGCGGTCGTGCGACGTGGCTTCCAAACAAAATTGGCGTCCTTTTTTTCCCCACAAATAGACCTTTCTTTTGGTGGTATTTGATCACCTCTGCGGTTTTTATTTTTTGCGCTATAAACAAAAATAAAGCGACAATTTTTAAGAAAATGCAATATTTTTTACTTTTTGCTATAATAAATATCCCCCAAAAATATAAAAAAAAAATGTTTTTGCTCAGTTTAGGCCGATACGTAATCTTCTACATATTTTTGGTAAAAAAAAATCGCAATAAGCGTTTATTGGTTGGTTTGCGCAAAATTTATAGCGTATACAAAATAGGGGATAGTTGTATTGCATTTTTATCAATTTTTTTTTTTTTACTACTAATGGCGGCGATCAGCGATTTTTTTCATGACTGCGACATTATGGCGGACACTTCGGACAATTTTGACACATTTTTGGGACCATTGTAATTGTCACAGCAAAAAATGCA
Source organism: Rana temporaria (assembly GCF_905171775.1). NCBI lineage: Eukaryota > Metazoa > Chordata > Amphibia > Anura > Ranidae > Rana > Rana temporaria. The sequence goes on along the minus strand of NC_053499.1, from coordinate 33,466,247 downwards.
TTTAAAATTCATTGTTTATTGTGAAAATGACAATTGCAGTTTGGGAGTTAACCACAGGGGGTGCTGATGGGGTTATGTGTGACCTGGAGTGTTTTTACAACTGTAGGGGGGTGTGGCTGTAGGTGTAACGTCATCGATTGTGTCCCCCTATAAAAGGGATCACACGATCGATGACGCCGCAACAGTGAAGAACGGGGAAGCTGTGTTTACACACAGCTGTCCCCGTTCTTCAGCTCTGGGGACCGATCGCGGGACTCCAGCGCCTGCGACCCATGGCTGGGTACTAGTACAGGACGTACCTGTACGTACATGTGCCCAGCCGTGCTATTCTGCCGACGTAAATGTGCAGGAGGCGGTCCTTAAGTGGTTAAAAAAAAGTATCGGTATTGTGTATCGGCGAGTACTTGAAAAAAGTATCGGTACTTGTACTCGGTCTCAAAAAAGTGGTATCGGGACAACCCTAATTTTGGCCATCTGTGTTTTTAGAATAGCTCTCTAGGTGGTCATAAACCTTCCAAACCAACTAGGCCCAGGACTGTTTTTTCTGACTTCTAATGCCGTGTACACAGGGTCGGACTTTAGACCGGGCAAAACTCTGTCGGAATTTCTGACGGAAAAATAGAGAACCTAGGGCCAGATTCACAAAAGAGATACAACGGCGTATCTCCTGATACGCCGTCGTATCTCTGTTTCTGTCTATGCGACTGATTCATAGAATCAGTTACGCATAGATATCCCTAAGATCCGACAGGTGTAATTGTTTTACACTATCGGATCTTAGGATGCAGTACCGCGGCCGCCGCTGGGGGGAGTTTGCGTCGTAAACCAGCGTCATGTATGCAAATTAGGAGTTACCGCGATCCACGAAGATTTTTCCCGTCGGTACGGCGTCGCTAGTGTTAGATTTCCGTCGCAAAGATAGGGCTGCTTTAACAAAGTGTAAAGTTACTCCACCATGTTAAAGTATGCCCGTCTTTCCCGCGTCGCTTTTGATTTTTTTAAAAAAAAAAATTTAAGTCTTTTTTACCCGTCGCGATTCACAAAACGTCAGCGTCGTCAGCGTCGTATTTTCGCGCAAAGTACGTCGGGAAATTTGCAAAGGGAGCATGCGCAGTACGTCCGGCGCGGAAGTGCGCCTAATTTAAATGGCACTCGCCCCATTCGATTGGGCACGCCTTGCACCGGACCTGTTTACGATACACCGCCGCAAATTTCCAGGTAAGTGCTTTGTGGATCGGGCACTAACTTGGAAAAATTGCGGCGGTGTAACGAAAACGGGTTAAGTTACGTTGCGCCGCCGGACTGTGAATCTGGCCCTTACTCTCTATCTAAATCCTTTTGGAAATTCCGATGGAAAAAGTCTGATGGGGTATACACACGGTTGGAAAATCCAATGGGAAACTCCCATCTGACTTTTTCCATAGGAAATTCCGACCGTGTGTAAGAGTCTTTCAATGCGTATTACAACCTCACTGTTCAATGGAGTCCTTCTCTATTGCCTGCTATTGCACCCCTTTGGATAGTGAAACATAGTAGTGATGGGTTTAGGAGCCCTCATACAACACGGAGGACAATTTTAATAAAAAAGTAAGGTTCATGCCATCTTCTTGTGTTACCGGCTTTCTGGCACTTTTGTTACTTTGATTTTTGCCATACCATGGAAGGATCATTTTAAATGTACATAACGTGCTTCTGTAGTTCCATTTATTTCCTGTCCCTGAGACACAACAAGAAGTAGGATGAAATATCTCCAATTTAGGGGGGTCCCACTGGGAGATTTACCCTCATCTCCTGTTCTGGTGACAATTATTAAAAAGATTCCTGCTGATGAACAACTAAAGAAGGTGACTAACACAGTAATACAACCGTGACGGGTGTTCTAATGCTACCCTACTCTCTCCAAACAGTAAGAACATTTTTGGCTAAATATACACTTTAATAGCACATTTACTTTCCTTGATTATTCCTCTTTAATGCTAATCACAGATGACTTCTTGCCTTGTCATTCCATTTTGAAAGGGCAGTGACAGACAAACAAGCCATTAAATCAATTGACTGTCAAATTACAAAATGCTAAGGACGTCTTGCTGATCTGCTGGGAATGCCACTTGTCCGGGACGGTGTTGACTTAACAAACTTGGACATGTTCGGTGGTCTGCTCACCTTGGCTTGGCTTCTGTCTTCAAATACTTATGATGAGGACAACATTTATTTCAGGAATTTAGCATCAGATTGGATTAATACACAGTGGTCACATCAGTCAGCAAAAAGCTGAGTCTACATCTTGCTCTAGAAGATATTCAGGCCAGCTTAAGTGCTGGAGAAGTGAAGATTTTGTTCCTGCCATTACAAACCACAAGATACAGCAATATCCCTCACCTTGTCAATCTATAATTACATCTGTATTTCAACATACCCACAACCTTTTCAGAATCCAGTAATACAGACGGGGAAAAGCTCCTGTACCAGTAAACATGGTGCTGAATTAGAAATCCAAACAGCTGTGCCTTAAAATTAATCCCTCAATTCCAGAAATGCTATATGTAAATAAATACGTCGGAAAAAGTTTTTCTACCTGGAAATGTTATCTGATATCTCTAGCAGTCCATTTGGATAATAAGTACATGAGCATATTCACAGTCAAGGATTCCTTCTAGGGGTTGTTGGTGAATTTGCTTACTTACAATAAATGGTTTTAAAAGGATACGGGACAGGAAAGGTATAGCATCACCGTGATCTTTATATTATTGACCACAATCTCAATGTGTTGATTGTTTCTTACCGCCTGTCAAACTTGTCTATTGATGTCAATGGGATCATGGTAACAAATACAAAAAAAATCCTAATCTAAAATAGTAAGCAGCTACAAAAACCAATGGACAAGTGGCATAAACAGAACAACATATAAATTCTAGGCTGGAAATTGAGTTATAAAAAGTTTACATAGTTTCTTTGTCGTATTCATCACGATGATGGGCACACCTACACATGGGTATGAGTTTCAATTTTCCCTAGAGTACTTTTTGCAGTTGTTTCTAGCCTTAACGAGGGCGAGTGAGGCACTTCGTTATATGGCTTATATGGCGGCTGCGCCCGCAATTATCTCTGATTATAGTTGTACGCTAGTTTTGTACCTCCGTACACCTATGTTGCATGTTTAGGTTTTTGTACTACTCTTGGCGGCTGCGTCCGCGTTTACCCCTGTCTACTGGTTGTACGTGATATTACTGTATCTGTCTAATTCTTAATAAAAACCTTTGAGAGAAAAAAAACATATAAATTCTAGCGCTAGACAAATAAAAATAACACCCGGTGATGCGAACACCGTGTACAACAATATATAAAAGTGATAAATAGACATATGTCTATATTTACATATGCTAAAAGTCTCTGATATGGAACAATGAAAAAGTGACAGTCCAAATATGAATAAAGGTGCTGGTGCTCCCACAATCTGAACATGACAGATAGAGTTAAAAAATGGCCACCACCAACTTGAGAGAGGCTTACCGGAAAAAGTGAACCCTAAAGAACATATGTTCAAAGAGTCAACTGGGCATGGTATAAACCACTGTAGGACCGGATCCTCTGCTGCAGTTCCCACACAACGTCTCACACACCAAACCGCTGTACCAGGGTATGTAGATAAGGGTGCTTATGGACAATGACCCAACAGATGTCGAGCAACGGAACCAGATGGAGTGTATTTAAGAAAAAAGAGAAGGGCACATAGCGTAATACTGTAGATAAAGGGAATTTAATGTCGGTAGAAAAACTGAAAATCAGCACTGATCAAATATAAACGGCAACAGTAGGATCAAGCTGCAACCATGTGCACACGCAACACTGGTTATGGGTGAGCGAGTTTGAGGCAGAGGAACTTGACTGGCCTGCATCTCAACCCGATAGAACACCTTTGTGATGAATTAGAGGATTTGTTTTATTTCTGCGTATCACCTGAAACAAATGTGAAGGAAAGTCACTGAATACATTTGCCCTACTTAGGTATGCAAGTTTCCACCTTTTATCCCCCTTACACTTCTACCCCCAGACTTGCTCAAGACAGCTTAGAAGGAACCAATCAAGACAGGAATATGGAAAGTGGTAATGCTTAGACTACCATAGATTTAAAGGTCACTTGAATGCTGACCATTACTGGCCTGTCAAATGCCTGCCTTCACCTCATGTTTCCCCTTTCTGAGTTTGCATGTGTGAGGTCAGGCATGTGACAGCAGCAACTGTGCCCTCTGACCTCTTAACACTACGTCAGAGGCCAGGCTCAGGCAAAGTAAAAAAAGGACAAATAGAAGTATATTATATTCTAAAAAGTGCAGCGCTGTGTCTTACTGACCAATGTGTATACAAAATGTATATTAACCAATTCATATGAAAAATATAAAAAAGACAATAGAAAAATATTATTAAAAAAAAACAGTTCATCTGTGTCTATGTTTCCTAAAGAAGGCATTGCTGTGTGTGTTTGTCCTCAAAAACAGTGTTAATTTAGTCAACTAAAGGACTAAAACATTTTAGTCGGCTAAATGAATACAATTTTAGTAGACTAAAATACGACTAAAACTAAAACAATTGAGATGACTAAAATATGACTAAAACAACTGAGATGACTAAAATACGACTTAAACTAAAATGGCATTTTAGACAAAAGACTAATGCTGTGTACACATGATCGGGCTTTTGCCCGGCCAAATCACATCGGAATTCCATTGGAAAAAAAAATAGAAAACTCTAAACATGCACTAAAGACCAGTGTTAATTTTGAAGTAAAACTTCAGTTTAGTTTTAGTCTAATGCATTATGCTGCGTACACTATGATCCAGTAACACCAACAATTGTTAACAATGACACATGGGGCACAATTCCTCCCACTGACACCGATGATGGGGCAAAATTCCTCTCAATGACACTAACAATTGGGCCCAATGTCACTAAAGATGGGGTTCAATGCCTCCCAATGACACCAACAACTGGACCAAATGGCACCGCTGATTGGGCATGAATCCTCTCATTGGCACCAACAATGTGGCACAATCCCTTCTACTGACACCAACGATGGGGCACGATTCCTCCCACTGGCACCAAAGATGGGACATCCCACTGACGTCACAACCTTTTTTACTCCCATAGACACAGTCCAGCCCCCCTACAGTCTCAAGAACAGTAAACTGGCCCTTTGTTTAGAGAGTTTAGAGACCCCTGCATTTTGCTCCTTTTCATTTTGCTATATGAAACTTTGTGCTAAATAATCTTTACTTACAATCACAAATGTTCAAGAGTTGTGCTTTATTGTAATTAATTGTAGGCTTTTATCTGGACATTTTCCAAACCTAAACGCTTTACAAAATTGTTTTTTTTATCTTTTATTTTATTTTTTCCTGTGTAATAATGAAAGGATTTGACAGGCGGGAGGTGATAATTGCCCCATCTAGTCATTCTTGGTCAATATTCTGATATCCAATAGTCTTGCCCAAGACCGCCCACTACCGAAACAGCTATCAACTGGGTACGTTTTAAAACCTGTCTTGTTGACTTTTTCGTGATAAGCAATGCTAGAAGCCTGTGAAAACCTTGCACTCCAACTCCCCCTCAATGTCCTGGAGGACGGTCAGATCTTGTTTGCACGGCCAACTGCCCTCCTTTTTCTGTGGGCACCTTTAGACTAAAGTTCTTCTCCAAAGCCTTAGGCAGCTATAAGATTTGTAAAATATTAACATATACTGACAATGTTAATTACATTCAGATGACTGTGTTCAAATATAATCGCCTAAAACATGATTCCCATTATCCTTATCTCACGTTTCGAGTGTTTCTGAGAGCCCCAGATAGTAGCACAACACAAAGTAAATATTTGTAAGCCTTTTACATGCAAATGTTTCATATATGTTAATATCCTTCTTTTTTGTTTCTTTTTTTTTAGCTGTTGAAGTTCAAACGTATACATATTTTTAGATGTCTCTCTTTTTCTTGGTATTACAATATGTTTCAGCAAGGGACAGCGACATCTAAAGTTTCCTGTCATTTTGGATATCCTTCCTCTCTGAATAGAAGCAGTTTCTTGAGAATTACAATCCTGGGTTCAGTGGTCTGTTTGATTTAATGCGCTTGTTCAGAAGTGAGTATGGAAGTCCAGATTGAAATTCTAAATCAATTGGATGTCACTTGTGAAAAGGTGGGCTGTCTGAAGATGGCTCATACATGTATAAACATTGTTCAGACTTGGAAATATATTTTTTTACAAATCCCCCAAGAACAGAGTTGCCTGGTTAAAGGGGAATTGCGGAAAATAAATGTAATACATATGTAGAGATTTATTTGTAGAGAAATGCTTGACTCTGTGTCCTGGCAAGGTCATAGCAGCCGTATTAAGCCCTGTACACACGATAGGTTAACCAGAGGACAACGGTCTGAAGGTTAACCGTTGTAGCTGACTGATGGTCCGTCACGCCTACACACCATAGGTTAAATAACCGATCGTGTCAGAACGCGGTAAAACACAACGACGTGCTGAAAAAAACGAAGTTCAATGCTTCCAAGCATGCGTCGACTTGGTCCTTCAGACCGTTGTCCTCTGGTTAACCTATCGTGTGTACGAGGTCTAAAGGTAAGAAGGGCTCCCTGATTCAGAGTGACTTTTGGAACCAAATTCCTCTGTTCCCATTATGTGTCCCTCTTTTTGGGCAGATGTATGAGGCCCCGTACACACGTCCGAGGAACTCGACGGGCAAAACTCACCGTTTTGCTCGTCGAGTTCCTTGTGAAGCCGCCGAGGATCTCGGCGAGCCAACTTTCCTCATTGAACAACGAGGAAATAGAGTTCCTCGTCGGCTTCCTTGGCCGAAAGTGTACACACGGCCAGGTTTCTCGGCAGAATACACCCCCGATCCAGTTCCTGGATGAATTCTGCCGAGAAACTCGGTCGTGTGTACCGGGCCTAAGCCTTTACAAAGAAATGTACATTGTACCATAGGCGCAAAGGGCGTCCTAGGTGTAGTAAACATTATGTAAAAAAAAGTTGTGCTCAAATAACAAGAAAAATCACAAGAATTTTTGTGAAAAAAAGTTTTTGATAAAACACACAATTATGTCCACATATCAAGAAGAAGAGACAATAATACAAAAAATTCAAGTCCAATGAGGTAATAGAATCCAGATTCCTTCCACCTTCACCAAGAAAGAGAAGAAAAGGATTGGAGGAAGTTCTCAAAACAAAATAATCCCACTCGATAAGTGGGAACCCTTACCCAAACTGGTGGACCCCCTAAAGAGCAAGGTCATATACGCCAGCAGATTTAGTGCTCTGCAGGGTCTAATGGTCCCAGAACGGCTCGGATGATGGTGGCAAGTTTACTGAGGAGGAACAAAGAAAAAAACATTTAGAAGGGAAATCGAAGGAAAAGGTAAGTGAACCAACAATGCACTAGCTTAACCACTTCAGCCCCGGACCATATTGCTGGTCAAAGACCAGGCCACTTTTTGCGATTCGGCACTGCGTCGCTTTAACTGACAATTGTGCGGTCGTGCGACGTGGCCTCCAAACAAAATTGGGCGTCCTTTTTTTCCCACAAATAGAGCTTTCTTTTGGTGGTATTTGATCACCTCTGCGGTTTTTAGTTTTTGAGCTATAAACAAAAATAGAGCAACAATTTTGAAAAAAAATAATATTTTTTTACTTTTTGCTGTAATAAATATCCCCTGAAAATGTATAAAAAAAATTTTTTTCCTCAGTTTAGACTGATACGTATACAAAGAAAAGACAAGGATGCGCCAATCTAAGTGCAGTATGAAAAGGGGATATTAATAAAATTGGAGAAACACACAGCCAAATGGTTACTCACAATTGGTATGAGATTACAGGCATATCAAATATCTTAGGTCCGTTGTCACTGGTGTCAGATGAGTCCTGGTCCCCAGCGAGGTCTGCAAAACGGTGGAGCTGTAGGTGGAACGATATGGTGCCTAAGCAACCATAAGGAAGAGCAGCGAGCCATGCAGGACGCCGTATGAGATGGCGTGCGTCTCAGGGTGGACCGCAAACAGGATCGTCACACCGGAAGTGACGTGGCGTACGGGAACGGACCAATCGGATGACGCGTTTCACAGCCTCCGCTGTTTCATCAGATCCCAACGTGTTTCACCACCAAGGGCTTCCTCTGGGCATTTTTTTAACAGTCATTTAGAAGACAAAACATACTATAATATACTATAATGGTATATAATAATGCCACTTACTGGTTCTCCCTTTTACACCATCTGACAAAAGCCAATAATTTACATCATTTTTTGGCATATTCTAATAGTAATGACCTGTCAGCAATATAAGATATATATATATATTTTTTTTTATGCCATGGACCACAAGTCATTACAGACTGTATGCTCTGTGTCAAAAACAGACTCAGCCAAATTCAACAATAGTAATCAGTGTAGCTCCTGTAAATTAGAGCTCCTGGAGTCTAGGTGGAACTCACACCTATACTTTAAGCCCAATTGGAAGTTCACTCCTGTTTTTCTTTTAATCACATGGATCCACCATATGCCATGATTTTAACATTTTTTTTTAACATGTTGTTCTTCCAATGCATATGTTGTTATTATTATTATTATTATTATTATTATTATACAGGATTTATATAGCGCCAACAGTTTGCGCAGCGCTTTACATCAGGGAAGACAGTACAGTCACAATACAATCAATACAGGAGGATTCAGAGGGCCCTGCTCGTTAGAGCTTACAATCTAGAAGGGAGGGTCAAGTGGAACAAAGGGTAGTTAGCTGTGGGGGATGATCAGATGGACTCAAATGAAAAAACAGTTATGTGTGGGAAGGGTAGGCTTCTCTGAAGAGAAGGGTTTTCAGGGATCCTCTAAAAGCTGATAGAGAAGGAGATAGATGGATAGATTGGGGTAAGGAGTTCCATAGGCATGGAGAGGCTCTAGAAAAGTCCTGGAGACGAGCATGGGAGCAGGTGATGAGAGAGCTAGAGAGTAGGAGGTCTTGAGAAGAACGAAGAGAACGTACAGGTTGGTATTTAGAAACTAGGTCAGTGATGTAGCTGGGGGCAGAGTTGTGGATGGCTTTGTAGGTAATTGTTAGTATTTTGAATTTAATTTATTTTGGGCTTGGGGTTATAGATGTGAAATGGCCACATACCTCGTTACAGGCATCATCAGGAAGAGAGGGGTGTGTCTGACAAGGTCTGTTAGATCACTAAGTGCAATGAACAGCGTGGTCACAATATTCGACTTGGTAATCACACTAAGGCCTTGTTCACACCGAAGTCCCTGCATTCGGGCTCCATGCACACTGGTAATAGCGGTTTTTAGTAGTGATTAGGAGCATTATCGTTTATTAGCATCTTTTTTCAGTTCCTTAAAAAACAAAACAAAAACACTATTAGTAGCGTTTAGGAACATTTATGAGCATTTTTTTCTGCTGGTAAAATGCTTGAAGAAACTCGCGCATGGACACATAGAATAATACTATTTAGCATCTAGGAGCCCAAAAAAAATTATAACAGCTTCTAGGAGCTTAAAAAAAAGGTTGTGTGCATGGATCCTAAAGCCTTGTACACACGATCGGATATCTGATGGAATCTAATCTGATGGATTTTTCCGTCAGATATATCCAATGAAGCTGACTTTCATCAATCTTGCCTACACACCATCAGTCAAAAATCCGACTGTGCCAAAACGCAGTGACGTAAAACACTACGACGTGTTGAGAAAAATGAAGTTCAATGCTTCCGAGCATGCGTCAACTTTGGATTTTTGACCAATGGAGTTCCACACAGACGATCGTTTTTTTCTATCGTTTTTTTATCCATAGGAAGAATGTAAAACGTGTTCTATTTTTTTTCACCGATGGTAAACAAACCGATGGGGCCCACACACGAACGGTTTGTCCGATGAAAACAATCCATCGGTCTGTTTTCATCGGACAAATCGATTGTGTGCATTTTTACATGCATGTTTACACACATTTGCAGCGCATTTTTGTCATAATTTTTTAACCTTCACTATACAAATCTTTATTTAATATGCAAAAAAAATTCCATAATGTTTATGCATGTTCCATTGCATTTACACACATCTATGCAAATTTTGGTGTCAAAGCACTGGAATTGAAGGCAACAGTGCAAATCAGGGTTATTAGGAAACATCATGAATTTTACTGGGCATGCATTTTTGGATGCACCTGAAAGCATCTGGTGTGAGTAAGCCTCACTGTGCAGCTGCTGCAACAGAAGTGGCCTGGGGATAAGTCTATAAAATGGTCTGATTAAATATCTATTTCTGTGATTTTAATTGTTCTTTTACTACTATGTAGACAATCGTAAATAATGCAAGGTTATTGAAGTGTTTTGGTTAGACTGAAGCTAGCCTTTGAAATTTTACAATGGGTAGCTTCAGAGTCCCAGTATGCAACCCAAAACTTTGAGAGCGGCAAATTCCATCTGATGTTTGGCTACATGATTAATTCCCTTTAAGTGAAACTTGACCTTTTTACAGCAGGAAATGTCGAATCAAAAATGCTTCCCATTTATTCATACTCTTTAGATATACACCATATTTTAAAAATATACTAAGCTTTTATCGTTTCATTCTTCAAATGATTCATACGTTGATAGGACCTTGGACTTCTCTGCATGCTCAGATTTTTTGCTGAAGTTGCATTGTGCACAACCTGCAGCAAAAGGTTAGAACCCTTCTCAACCTTTTTATGCCAATGCCAGTGTTGGGACCCTTACTTTTTAATATATTTATACAGTGGAACCTCGGATTGCAAGTAACGCTGTTAACGAGCGTGTAGCAATACGAGCACTGTATTTAAAAAAATCCTAACTCGATTTGCGAGTGTTGTCTCAGAAAACGAGCAGGATTCAGGCCAAAGCAGTGTGCAGTACCGCGTTTGGCCTGAGGTGGGGGGTGCGAGAGCCGAGCAGAGCCGAATGGCGCCAATCGCAGGCGATCAGCGCCGTTCACAAATGCACAGAAAGGCCCGAGGACAGCTCGGCTGACCTTGGCAAACCTCCGGAACGGAGTATTTCCAAGGTTTGCAGAGGTCAGCTGAGGTGTCCTCTGGCCTTTCCAGCCATTTCCAAGGCTCTCCGGCGCCCCCCACCTCTGGCCGCATGCGGTGTTGCATGCCATTGAAGTCAATGCGGAACAAATTATTGACTTCAATGGGGAAACTCGCTTTGATATGCAAGTACTTTGGATTACAAGCATTCTCCTGGAACGGATTATGCTCGTAATCCAAGGTTCCACTGTAAATGATATAGAGTCTGGGGTTAAAAGTACCATTTCTGTCCTTGCAGATGACACCAAGCTATGTATGTGTGTGTGGATACATCACAGCCGCAGCTTGAGGATTAGCTTCTCTGCCAGTTTGTACCCCTGGCTCTAGCCTCCTATCCAGGTGTGTTGGTTATCGAGATCTCGGCCGCCCCTGCTGTCCAGTGCTTTTTTGGCCACTATCTGTGGGCTTCTACATTCCATCTTTGCCTTCCACACTGGCCGTCTATTTTGTTGGGGGGGGGGGTCAGTGTAAAAATGACTCTTTAATTTGTGGCCTGTGTAAAGACTGTCTCCTTTCTAGTGGTGGTCAGAATTTTCTCCTTCTAGTAGTGGGATTGCAGGGATTGGTGCACAGACCTGGATGCAGAGCCTGTGTATCTGGGTCCATGCACCTGTCCTGGTGTACTGTCAAACGTGTCTGTGCAGATGAGCCTGTATAGCATATGTGTACCAATTCACTTTGTATGCACTGCCTGCTCGCAAAAAAAGCAAACTAGCAGTGATGCACCCTGCACCAAAGGCACAGTCATTTTGCACTTCCAGCACAGATGATGATGATGACTAGGGTTCTCCCTCACTAGTGAAGAGACTGCCAGCACACACAGTGCACAGCCCAGGCAAACTGACACAAAGAGCAGTCTAGGGGAGTTTTTTTGTGGTTTAATTGTTAAATATTTTGACTGGGGTGTAGGGTAGTATGAGATCCTCCAGACCATGAACAGAAACAAGAGCATACTCTTCTCTATGTTGCAAACTTCAGGAGTAGTTTTTCTACTCAACCCAGAATGCAATCCTCCCATGGAAGACTAGTAGAGGCCAGGTATGTACTACTCAAGAGGGAAACTACTTGACCCAGCTTTAGAGGACAGTCCTCCCATGAGAAACTATTAGACATAGTTTTAACAAACGATAACGAAAGCACAGATAACGAAAACCGAAAGATCCGACATAAACAAATGCTTTATTTTTGTTTCCGTTGCGGTCGAATGTGCCTAACCTTAACTCTATTAGTCCAATATTATTCTACATAGAGAGAAAAGATTGGACATAGAGAGACATGAAGATTGGACATAGAGAGACATGAAGATTGGACATAGAGAGACATGAAGATTGGACATAGAGAGACATGAAGATTGGACATAGAGAGACATGAAGATTGGACATAGAGAGACATGAAGAGTCTCTCTTTTTTTTATTTTTTCTTCTTCTTCTTCTTCTTCTTAGAACATTCGACAGACACCATAAGCCGTCAATGACAGATTTGACCTTAATTGTGCCTAACCTTAACTCTATTAGTCCAATATTATTCTACATAAAGAGAAAAGATTCAACATAGAGAGAAAAGATTCGACAATATAGAGACATGAAGAAGATTCGACATAGAGAGAAAAGATTTGACATAGAGAAAAAAGATTCGACATAGAGAGACATGAAGATTCGACATAGAGAGACATGAAGATTCGACATAGAGCGACATGAAGATTCGACATAGAGAGACAAGAAAAGTCAAAATGGGGTTTTTTTTGTTTGTTTTTTTTAAGATTCTGTCGAATCTTCTTTTTTTTTTTTTTTTTTTTCTTTAGAACATTCGACAGACACCATAAGCCTACAATGACAGATTCAACCTTAATTTGGATTTTCGTAACGAATGCATTTTTTTAACGAAAAACTAAATAAATAAAAACGAATTAAAATAAATTTATTTTTCGAACGAAAATGAAATTACGAAACAAAATATTTCAGTGTGCACATGTCTAGAAACTATAGGAGACTAATGTATTACCCTCTTATGAAAGGAACTACTTAGCACAAATTAAAGTCAAGTCTTTCCATTAAACTAAAGGGAACTGGTCAGTATGTACCTCTCAGGAGAGGATCTATGAGGCCCAGCAATCTGAATAGTACAGTCACTAGGATCTTGCAGCAAAGCAGTACTCATGAGGCCAGGGGAGCAGCTGTACCCATTCAGCTCTCTAACACACCGCTCCTTTCTCTATCTGCAACATAGAGAGCATCCTGACTCTCCTGTAGTCCAAGGGAGGGGGCAAGCACAACACTCCACACCAGGGAGAAAGCCTTGCATTACTGTGTGGAGTTACAGACAGAAGAACATGAAGTGAGGATTTCTCAGAAGAAATAAGGACATTTAAAAGCAAAATGGAAGGATGAGGTAAGTGAAGGAGGACTGCACTAAGGTAAAGGAATCTATTTAGAAAAAAAATTGTACCATTACAACCCCTTTAACTGTCAATGAGTCCCATAAACGTGGAAACAATAAAAATGTATAGAGGCTGCGAATCTCAAAAAATATTAAAAGACAAAAAACGTAAAAAATAGATACAGTTCACGTGATATATTAAAAGTCTTTATGGCCATCCACTGTGTTGTATAAAACAATATTTGTGTTCTTCGTCAAATATATCAAACGATTGACCATGTGCAAATATACTGAATGCACTCACCAGTGTCCCTAGGACCAATCACGCCTTTTGGTAATTTAAAGATGTCATGTTTTTAACCTCTTCTGCAGTCATTAGCAGTATTCCTTTGATGACATACTCCCCTCAGGCAAATGGTACCAGTTTCCATAAATTAAATAGATAACAAGATGATTGTGCAACACCGTTTTAATAAAAAATACTTTTTAAAAACAAAGTAACAATTGTTCTGCTTACATTAAAAAGTGCCTCGGCCGGCACCAGCTCGATAAGTCTGCACAATACCCCATGCAGTCTGGACCTGGTTCCCATGAACCGCTGTTCCCCACTGTTTGCTGAAGCATCCCGTCACACGTGCGTTCTGCTGCTATCCACATATGACGTCAATGGTTATCCATGGCAATAGACAGCAACCTGATCTCTGTGTATTTTGCCTATAGAGGCATCATCATCCTGATCATGCCTCTATAGGCAAAATGCATAGAGACTTGTCCTATAGCCATTGTAAATTTCTCCTTAAAAGTATGACTTTTTGTTTACAACATAATTATTTTTGGTATGAACAGGATTTTTATTTACAGAATAAATGTGTGGCTATGGGGGGCTCAGTTTGCCCCCAGCGTAGCCAACATCTTTATGGCCCATTGAGAGGAAGAGGCAGTTTATAAACACCAAACTGAACAATTAAAGATCTATAATACATTTTTAGACGATTTGGTGATGGTATGGGATGGTGATATGGAAAGTATTGCTGTCTTTATGAATAAATTTAATAACAATAATCGAAACATCAAATTATCTTGGAATGTAAGTACTAGTCCTATAGTTTTTTTTGGATTTGGAGATGTTTATTGAAGAGGGCAAGATATTGACTCGTAATTATTTCAAGCCCACTGATATAAATGCATACTTGCCTCTGGGTAGTTGTCATCATATGTCATGGTTGATGAATATACCCAGAGGACAATTTGTAAGGTTGAGGAGGAATTGTTCTCGAGTCAATGATTACGATATACAATCAGAGGTTTTGGTAAATCGATTTATTTAAAAGGAGTATGATGAGGTTTTATATTAGGAGAAAAGGAGAAAGTGGGAGGTATTGATAGGAACATGTTACTGACCACAAATAATAATAACAAAACTCTTAAGGCACAGGATTATGAGTTTAAAATAATACTGGATTATAATATACAATATAAAGAAGTTGAAATATTAATAATAAAAAATACTACTTAGTTCCAAGACATAGCACAAGGCTATAGATTTTACGCAAATTCATTTTTTTTTTTTACATTTTGATTTAAATAATTTACACTAGTTAACGATTATGACCTTTTTTCTTTCCCCTTTATCACCTGAGATTCTATTACTGTATATTTGCATGGTCTATCTAGATTGTAAACCTTCTTTCTCAATATAAAACATACTTTTTGATTTGTTGGCTCTTAGCCTAAAACATTTAAGTTATAATATCTCAAAGTGATATCAATATTGTGTCCTTGTATGCAATCTTCTCTGTTGCTACCACCAACTGTAAATATGTATGTTAATTATCAAAATTCAATAAACAAAAATTTACAAGAAAAAAAATACTGGAGTATTTTATTGAAGGATAAAATACTGGGACCCAAATTACCTATAATTCCAAAATGTATATATAAAAAAGCTCCTGCCTTAAGATATAAAATTGCAACAGGAGTGCTAGATCCCCAAAGAGAAAGGAAAACAAATTGTTTTCTTTTCTGTCTGAATTCCACGCATGTGGCAGATGTGTGGGATGCTGACATTTTAAAAAGAATGTCAAAAAACCTAAATAGTTTATTGCTGATAGCACTCACAGAAAATATTCTATAACAAATCTTAAATCTTAAAACTGGTACTACAGTTGGGGTTGTATACATGTTGGAGTGTGAATGTAGGCTCCAATATGTGGGACGCACCTCCAGACCCCTACGTGTACGAATAGCAGAACATGTCAATAATATTAAGAGAGGTGACATCAGCCATAATGTAACCAAACATTTTAAAATGGTTCATTAAAGAATCCCTGTTCTCCAAAATTCTGAGGGATTGAGCATATTCATAAACATTGGAGAGGAGGTAATTACATTCGGCAATTAAGTAGGAGAGAATCGTATTGGAAATTTAAAACACAGGTTTTATTCCCCAGAGGACTTAATATAGAGTTTGATTTAAATTGTTTTATTTTTGATGGTTGACCTTCCCCTATGGTATTTTATATTCCAAGCGGTCCTGGTTTATTTTAGTACATATATATATTTTTTTATTATTTTTTTATTTTCATTATGTGTAATTGTTACTTTGGATAATTTTATGTGGTGATTAAAATTATTTTTAGGAGTTATTATGGTTGCTAGAGATGGTCATGGTATGTAGTCCTAGTATAATATTTCCATTTATGAAAATCTTGATATTTGATCACTTCGTTCAAGGTGTTCCCTGTGAGTTTTATGAAGTGACAATGGGCAGAAGTCCTGTTCAAGCATTATGCATCAGCTTTCCTGCCTGAATATATGGCAGACTAATTAGGTGGAAGAGCTTGTTAATTGGTGACTATATTAAGGCGGGAAGTAGAGGTGACTCCTCCCCTACTGATGAAGTCCCGAGATTTGGACGTAACATACATATAGGACAAGGTTTTCATGTATATGGATCATCTCTGCATCTAAGGATCCTGTAATTGTATATGACAGACATGCGATTCATGGCTAGCACTGCCTATAGTGCCATTTTTGTAAGTGCAATACTATAGCTTTTTCTAAATAAATGTGATGTTTTTAACAGAGAGCACTAGATCTGTGTGATTTTTCTTCCTGCATGTATGTTGTAAGGATTGGAAATCTAATAATCCATCCAGCCATCCATCCGAGTATGAGGCATTTGAGGCAGCAACAAGTTGTCTTCATCCTCAGAGAGGAAAAAACATGTGGTGAGACCTACTGGTAATCCATGGGGTCATGGCAGTGAGGTGAGAGGCTAATCTACAAGGGTGGAGGATTCACACTTTGCATTACATATCACATTGGTCAATTGGAGGGGTATCAAATTGGATATCGTTTTCTTTTCCCTTGATATTTTTGAATATACATTGGACTATTTTTTGTACATACATATATATTTTTGCACAATTGATTGCACGTTATCGTTTCCTTCTTTGATATTTTTGGATATACATTGGATCATACAGTATATATATATATTATTTTTTGTACACTTTTTTATGCACAATTGTTTGCACTTTTATTATACTGTGGTTATTTTTTGTAAGTTGCGCTACATCATTCTGTTGTATATATTTGAGTCACTTACGGGTGTTGGCTAGCAACTTGTTTTATTAATTTCATTGATATATTATTGAATTGTGCAGATTGATTACCTATACACTATCATTATATTCCATACAAATTATTTAGCACCACAAAATGATATGTGGTGTAATTTTGTGTATTCATAAAAAGGCCAGTATTGGGAGTTGGGTAAGGGGGGAAACCAAGGGAAGATGCATGGAGATAGGTGGGTGGAAACTAGGGATGCCTCAGAAGGGGCAGTTCCATGTACCTATTCTCTGAGAAACAGAGCCCTGTCTAGAACAATATCTGGTGTTGATCCTTTTATAAAGGTCCTTGTTCAAGCACTTCTATTTATGATAACTGTGTCCCAATTGTGCCCCTCCATTGTCACCATGTCACAAGCACCTCTGGCTATGAATACACTCAGCAATACGGGCACACCCTATATAGGAACGGCCCATCTATGTCACACTCAGTGAGCCAGCCCAGAGAGCAGTGATATGTAACTGATGCTGGAGTAAGTTCACATAGGCAGAAAGTGTCCGAAAGAAGCTGGAACAGATTAGCACTACCAAAAGGTGAAAAAGGGTAAACCCAATATTTTATATTTAAAAAATGGAAATTGCTTATAAATCACATTCCCTTTGCAAACTAACTATTGTCTAGTTAGGCTTTTCACATTTTTCTGGCCTGACTGATGGAGGTGATGGCTTATGAACTTGGAAGAGAGACTGAGCCCAGAAGCTAAGAACACTTCACAGAGATACTAAAATTGGGACAAATGTGAGCAGATAACATAAAAGTTATGGCCCACAGTGGGTATGCTTTGAGAGGTTAGAAGATGAAATGTCAGTGAGATAACGTTTACCATTGGCAGTGAGGGCCAAGCTCACACACACAACTTAGTGAGTGAGTGAGTGAATTACTTATATAGCGCTACAAATGCGAACTGAATCGCCTCAAGGCACTTGGCATCCATTTTCCTTTAGTTTGACCCTCAGAATAGATGGGTCTTTAGGGCCAGATTCACAGAATAGATACGACGGCGTATCTCCTGATACACCGTCGTATCTCTTGTCCTATCGCATTTACGGCGATCCACGACGGTTTTCGCGTTTGTTACGTCGTCGCTAGTAATTTTTTCCCGTCGCAAAGTTAGTCATGATTTTACGTGCCTTAACTTTACACGAGCCATGTTAAAGTATGGCCGTCGTTCCCGCTTCGAATTTCATTTTTTTTTTTTGCGTAAGACGTCCGGGAATACGAAACGCTGTAACTCACGTCGCCGTTCAAAAAAATTACGTCACATCGCGCAAAGCATGGCGGGAATTTCAAAACTGAGCATGCGCAGTACGTCCGGCGTGGGAGCGCGCCTAATTTAAATGGTACACGTCCCATTTGAATTGGGCGGGCTTGCTCCGGACGTGTTTACGATACACCGCCGCAAGTTTACAGGTAAGTGCTTTGTGGATCAGGCACTTACACTGAAAACTTGCGGCAGTGTAACGTAAACCCCTAGTTTTTTTCTGAAGGCCAGGTGATCAATTTCCATTTGGATATTAGTTGGTAAAGCGTTCCATAGTCAAGGTCCTTGAACTGAAAAACAACGTTCTCCTTTGGTCTTATATCGGGCTTTGGGAATTTGTAATAATTTTTGGTTAGTTGATCTAAGAACTCGATTTGGGTTTTGTTGTTTTATTTTCTCACTATAAGGGCGCGCTTCCGTGTACACATTTGTGCGTTAGGCATAAGGCCTTGAAAGTGACTCGGTCCTTTATGGGCAGCCAATGGAGGGATCTCCTGGAGAAGCTCAGATCAATGCTTTCACTCTTTTTGGTATGACAAACAAAATGCAAAGCATGAGAAAAAAGGTGATATTGCATTTCAGGGATGGTAGGTTGAGATGTGCAAATCATTTCTTAATGACTCTGAGGCCAACTGTGCTTCCAAAACTGTTGACTTTGGTGCCAAAATGGCCTAAATATAAAACCATATATCAAACTGGCATGCAGCTGTATCCATCTTGTTAGCTCTCATCAGTGAAAGTTATGGACACAAAAGCTTCTGTGGTGCAGAGCAGCTATAAAAATAATCATTAACATTAAGTCACGTGGGCCGAGAAGGAAAAATATGCCATTCAGTGGAATGAAGATTAAAAGATCAGCACTGCCTTCCTAAAACAGAATAAATATATCCTAAAATACATTCAGCAGCAGTTTTTCTTTTCCAATCAATCACTGACTTACAGTCGCCCGTCTGATAGATTCTCTCTTTTTCTACTGAATGTCATGCTTGACAGCTCGAGGCATTAAAGGGGTATTTAATTTTAGACTTAAAGTACAAAATATTTTGAAGTTGCTATTGAGACCAAACCAGTCTCCTAGGGTTACAAAATTGCTTTGTGGCTGTCTGTGAATGTCAGTGTGTTTCAGAGTTGACATCTATGTCACTCATGCTACAGTGGATCAATTACAGCTACAAATGTCTCTCTTTGGTATTATCACCTTATTCTCTGCACGCCTGAAAAGAAAGCACACTAATATTACCAACAGGTTATCACAGGATCACCAAACGGAATGTTAAAGGGAAACTGTCGCTTCAGGTTATGCCGATACATAGTTTCATACCTTTCTATCATAAAATATGATGTGCTATATAAAAAAGAAGTATGGTATATTTAAAAAAGTAAATATATACAGTGGGGATCGAAAGTTTGGGCACCCCAGGTAAAAAATTGTATTAATGTGCATAACGAAGCCAAGGAAAGATGGAAAAATCTCCAAAGGGCATCAAATTACACATTAGACATTCTTATAATATGTCAAAAAAAGTTAGATTTTATTTCCATAATTTACACTTTCAAATATACAGAAAACCAAAAAATGGCGTCTGCAAAAGTTTGGGCACCCTGCAGAATTAATATGTTGTACTGCCCCCTTTGGCAAGTATCACAGCTTGTAAACGCTTTTTGTAGCCAGCCAAAAGTCTTTCAATTCTTGTTTGAGGTATCTTTGCCCATTCTTCCTTACAAAAGTCTTCCAGTTCTTTGAGATGTCTGGGCTGTCTGTCACGCACTGCTCTTTTAAGGTCTATCCATAGATTTTCAATTATGTTGAGGTCAGGAGATTGTGAAGGCCATGGCAAAACCTTCAGTTTACGCCTCTTGATGTAATCCCCCATGGATTTTGAGGTGTGTTTAGGATCATTATCCATTTGTAGAAGCCATCCTCTCTTTAACTTCAGCTTTTTCACAGAAGGCATCAAGTTACCATCCAAAATTTGCTGAAATTTTATTGAATCCATTTTTCCTTCTACTCATGAAATGTTCCCTGTGCCACTGGCTGCAATACAACCCCAAAGCATGATTGATCCACCCCCATGCTTAACAGTTGGACAGAGGTTCTTTTCATTAAATTCTGTGCCCTGTCTTCTCCAAACGTACCTTTGCTCATTCCGGCCAAAAAGTTCTATCTTAACCTCATCGGTCCACAGAACATGTTTCCAAAATGCATCAGGCTTGTCTATATGTTCATTTGCAAAGTTCAAACGCTGATTTTTGTGGTGAGGACATAGAAGAGGTTTTCTTTTGATGACTCTTCCATGAAGACCATATTTTTACAAGTATCTCTTTATAGTGGAATAGTGTACCACAACTCCAGTGTCTGCCAGATCTTTCTGGAGGGATCATGCAGTCAAACATGGGTTTTGAATTGCTTTTCTTACAATCCTGCGAGCTGTTCTGTCTGATATTTTTCTTGGTCTTCCAGATCTTGCTTCAACTTCCACTGTTCCTGGTGACTGCCATTTCTTATTTACATCTCGAACAGAGGATATTGACATCTGAAAACGCTTTGCTATCTTCTTATAGCCTTCTCCAGCTTTGTGAGCGTCAACTATTTTCAGTTTCAGTTTTCTAGACAACTGCTTCGAAGAACCCATAGTGCTGATTGTTGGGGCAAGGTCAGATGAGTCTGGGCATTTAAAACCTTTGAGATTGACATCACCTGGTCTTCCCAGACGATGATTGAGAACAATCCATGACACTGGCAGGTCTCAGCTTTGCAAAGGGGGCAGTGCATGCTATAAATTCTGCAGGGTGCCCAAACTTTTTCAAACGACATTTTTTTGTTTCCTGTAATTTTGAAAGTGTAAATGATGGAAATAAAATCTAACTTTTTTTGACATATTATAAGAATTCTAATCTGTAATTTGATGCCTTTTGGAGATTTTTCCATCTTTCCTTGGCTTTGTTATGCACATTAATACAAATTTTTACCTGGGGTGCCCAAACTTTCGATCCCCACTTATATATTATATATATACAGTGATCAGCATAAATGAGTACACCCCTTTTGAAAAATAAGATTTTAATCAATATCTCAATGAAAACAAGAAAAATGTCCAAAATTTTGACAAAACTGAGTTCTAAATAGAGCATTTGTTTAGCTCATTACATGAAAATAATGTTAATAATATAACTTGGATCACAAAATCTTCAGTTTTACTCAAATTACTTGATGCAAACATGAATATACCTCACAACAAAAACTACTACATCTAGTATTTTGTATGACTTTCATGATTTGTAAGGACAGCACCAAGTCTTCTAGGCGTGGAATGAACAAGTTGGCGACATATTGCAACATCTATCTTTTTTCATTCTTCAAGAACGACCTCTTTTAGAAGCCTGGATGCTGAATGGAGAGTGATGCTCAACTTGTCTCTTCAGAATTCCCCATAGGTGTTCAATTGAGTTCAGATCGGGAAACATACTTGGCCGCTGAATCACGGAAATGCAACAGTAGATGTGTGTTTTGGTTCATTGTCATGTTGAATAAGTGCACGATGCCCCTTGCAGGGAGTGATGGTAGCATCTTCTCTTTCAATATAGAGCAGCACATCTGTGAATTCATTATACCATCAATGAAATGCAGCTCCCCGACACTAGCATTTTTCTTTGTACTCCTCACCTGTCGTTTTAAAGCCATCAGTTCTAAAAACATATATCTTGGTCTCATTACTCCAGAGTAGAGAGTCCCAGTAGCCTTCTTCTTTTTCAGCATGGGCCCTAGAAAATTCTAGGTGGGCTTTTTCTGCATGGGCTTTAGGAGAGGCTTCCTTCGTGGATGGCACCCATGCAAGCCATTTCTCTGCAGTGTATGCCGTATTGTGCCATGGGAAACAACCACCCTAGTTTGGCTTTCTACATCTTTATCTAACTGCAGTGAACTAGCATAGTGATTTTTTTTTCAACCCTTCTCATCAGAAGATGCTTTTGTCGAGGTGTTAACTTCCGTGGATGGCCTGGATGTCTCTGTGAGATGGTTGCAGCTCCATTTTTTGCTACAGTATTCTGACTAATAAGTAAAGCTTTGCTGATCTTCTTGAAGCCTTTACCTTTGTTGTGTAAATAAATTATACATTTTTTAAGGCCTTGTGATATTTCTCTTCCATGTGGTGCCATTGCAGACGGCATGAAATGGGAAGGCGTTTTCTTGTTTTCTGTTTAATGAATAATTAGACTCACCTGTAGTTGAATTCTTGTTATTTAGGATTTTGTCTAAAATTCAGCTTTTCTCCTAAGACTTCCATTGGGGTGCATTCATTTTTGCAACATGGTCTTGAATGAATTTGTTAGTAAAATAACTTTTTTGTGTGTGCAAGTTAACAAATATTGGTTACAATCAATGGCCTACATTTGTGGGAGTATATTGTAGTATAGTGTTCCAAAGAAAATGTTGATTCTGAAAGGAAAATAAGGGTTTTCTGACAAATCTGTTGGCGTGTACTCATTTATGCTGAGCACTGTATATATATATATATATATATATATATATATATATATATATATATATATCAGCCATAACTTTATCACAACCACCCATCTATAAATGAGTGAGTAGGTCACTCATTTGCCATCAAAACAGCCATGATGCATCGAGGCATGCACTCCACTAAACCTCTGAAGGTATACTGTTGTATCTTTCACCAAGCCATCAGTGGCAGATCTTTTATTTCCTGTAATTTGTGAGGTGAGATGAGGCCTCACCAGCACATCCCACAGGATTGAGATCTTGGGAATTTCCAGGCCATCAGACCATTTTTGCAGTGTGTAGGCAAATTAGTCTGCTGAAAGGGACCACTGCCGTCAGGGAATACTGTTTCCATGAAGGGGTGTACTTGATCACCAACAATGTTTAGGTAGGTGGCACATGTCAAATTAACATCCACATGAAGGGCAGGACCAAGGTTTTCCAGCAGAACATTTCCCAAAACACCTCACTGCCTTTGCCAGCTTGCCTTCTTCTTTTCTGCATTTTGGTGCCATATTTTACCCATGTAAGCAATGCACACGCACCTGGTTAGTGACATGATGTAAAAGAAAACGTGATTCATCAGACCAGGCCACCTTCTTTCATTGCTCTGGGGTCCAGTTCTGATGCTCACATGCCCATTTTAGGTGCTTTTGGCTGTGGACACGGGATGCTACCCATACACCTAGGCTAATATATTGTATATTTCCAACCAATTTAATGTCGGTCCCATGCTCGGTTGGTTTGGGCTGTGTGGCCTGGGGCAATCTGGGACCCTTGTTTTGTCCCCTATCGGGAGCTGCGATGTAGAAACACTTATTTTTTCTACATTTATTGCTTGATAGCCTTGAATTCATGCCTCACTCAAAGTCCCAAAACGTTTCCATTCTTTATAATTAGGGATGGAGCTGCATGTTGCCATGCATCTAATATAAAGTTCCACCTTCTCTGCCATGTTTCACATGGGCACCAGTACTTGTCTACAACTATGTAGCCTAATTCACAACAAACTGCAATGCTTTTTTTTTTGCTTTAAACTCTTTAACTTCAGGGACGGCATGTTTATGTTCTGCCTAATATATCCAACAGAGTTTCAGATGCCATTGCAATAAGATAATTAATGTTATTTACATTATTCATCAGTGTTCATAAAGTAATGGCAGATCAGTGTATGTGTGTATGTATGTATATATATATATATATATATATATATATATATATATACTGCTCAAAAAAAATATATATATATATATATATATATATATATATATACTGCTAAAAAAAACACTTTTTAATCACAGTATACCATCAGATCAATTAAACTTCTGGGATATTGATCTGGTTAGTTAAGTATCAGAGGGGGTTGTTGCTGCTTTGGTGTTATTGAAATTAACTACAGGTGCACTAGATGGGCAACAATGAGACAACCAAGATATCTATCGAGATATCTAGAGAAAATACAAAAGCAGCAAGATTTAAGTTTGAATACACACCTCTTGTATAGACAATATTGTAGACAATATCAGCTTATCCTGGATTTCAGCTGTAAAAATACCTCTACCATTGACTCCATTACAGTTGCCAAAATGGCAAAATATTGCGGAAATCTCCAGATTTTCTCCAAAATATTTGGGAAATTAAAACCTTTAGTTTCATAGATTCCTGTCATTCACCTAGTTTGAAGCGCAGACATTTTGACATGGAGGTTAAGATCAGAATTCCAATTAGCTGATCCTTTTCCCTCATTATTGAATACATGATATACAGTAGGATCATTCAATGTACATACAATTACTGCTACTATACTATTACTGTCGCTGCTGCTTCTACTGCTAATAAAAAGAACAATAGTAATAATAATAAAAATAATGAATATCAACATTTTGTACAGTGACGATATGCTATTTCCCAGCACTTTACAGTAAGGTACATTTATTATTACTCATCATTCTCCGCTGTACAGAATAAGCAATGCAGTAATGCTTTTACTAAAGCTTATGTAACATTATGTTGGGCGATGTGAGTTATGCCTGTGTATCTTTGTTATATGCTTCATTTAGCCCACGTCAAACTTTATTAGCATGCTGTAAGTTCTGACCCATAAAATCCAAGATCAATAAGTAACATGCCACTATCTGGATCATTGTGTTAATTACAGAGCTGGAGGAAGGGACAGACTATCTATATCAGACAATAAAAGCACAAAAGTGGTTTGGATATAGTAATTGACTTGTCAGTTTAGCGTTTATTTCCCAGTTTGATTGGCTATCCTCTAGATTAGCCTTTTTACGCATTTTTTAAACACAAGGAACCCTTGAAATAACTTGGTTGCTATAATACTATATCTACTCCATTACTATATCTACAGCTCACCACACATGACAAGGGTTGATCAGAGGTCACCAAATCAATAACCTCTAGCCTACCCCTCCTAAATCCATCCACTCTAACCCCAAAGAAAACACATTACTCAAGAGTGGAGTTAAATGGCTGTTATTATAAAACAAAGTACAAAATAAATAACCATAAACTTAAAATTACAAATCGAATGATGTTGCCAGTCTTTGAAGGTGCCATATAACAAAATGTTTGTGTTTGTAGCACCAATTAGCTAAGTTATGCAAACAGCATATCGAGGTCTGACCACAGACACCTTACCGGTCTACAACTACCTGGTCACTATTAGTTGACTTGGACCAACTAGAGATCATTACACCTAAAATGGGTCTCTACTTTTTTCTAAAACACCAGATATCAACAACCTAAGGCCTCGTACACATGATAGGTTAACCAGAGGACAATGGTCTGAAGGACCGTTGTCATAGGTTAACCGATGAAGCTGACTGATGGTCCGTCCCGCCTACACATCATCGGTTAAAAAACCGATCATGTCAGAACGCGGTGATGTAAAACACAACGACGTGCTGAAAAAAACGAAGTTCAATGCTTCCAAGCATGCGTCGACTTGATTCTGAGCATGCGTGGATTTTTAACCGATGGACGTGCCTACTAACAATCGGTTTTGACCTATTGGTTAGGAAACCATAGGTTAAATTTAAAGCAAGTTGGCTTTTTTTTAACCTATAGATAAATAACCTATGGGGCCCACACACGATCGATTTTGACCGATGAAAACGGTCCATCAGACCGTTGTCCTCTGGTTAACCTATCGTGTGTACGAGGCCTTAAAGGACCCAAGAATTACAAGATCTTCCAAAACCACTGTAAGTCAGGCGACAATACCAAAACCTTTAGGGAGATGGAGGGAATGTTCATCTAACAACTTCTCTCTGAAACTTGGATCTGTCACACTCCTTCCTGCAAAACCCATCAATCCACTTCTTCAGTCAATCATATATAGGTTAGAAAAAAAGGAAAGAGTCAGACTATATAGGCCAGACATGGAGAGTACAAATCATATACTGTATATAAAAATTATAAAATGTTATTAATACATCATATTAAAAAGAGGAAACATACATACAGGTATGTATGTCAGTTAAAAACCAATGGTATGATTGTGCTTATGGCTGAGATAAACTATATATATATATTTTGCATTCTCTATATTATCACTTAAAAAAGCCACGTGGGTGTTTTTGTTCTTCATTGAATTTTTAGAAGGCATTCAGATGTCTCATTCCATCACAAATAAGACCACCTAAAATAAGAAAATGATTTCTCATTAAAGTACAGTGGATGGAGCCAAGCAAATCATTGCTTTTGTCACATTGTCCAAATACACATCCAGAACTGCTGGTGCTTCTCTGCCTTTTGGCTAAGTCTGTTCTTATCAGTTGCCAGAGAAGGTGCTATGCTACTCCCAAATGGGGAGGGCAGATGCAAATCTGATGGTGTAATTTTACCCGGACAGTCTGTTTCGGTAGGGGCCCGTTGGTCATAGAGGCTGATAAATTGTCGAGTCTGAGCAGGCCAGAAGTGTGCTCCTGGTGAGAATGGGTGCTGCATTGGGTCTGGCCGAAGGGCTGGTTTTCCCCCGGCCTTCTGGCTAGGATTGGTGTGGCTACTGTTCCTGTCAGCATCCGGTGGAGGAGCTGGCGTCACCCTGAAGAGGGATTGGGGTGGTGCTATGCAAATCCACTGCATTAATGGGGCCTGGAAGAGCTAGTACCAGTGGAGGATGCTTTATAGTTGGCGGCTCTCCCCGAGAATACCTGTAAGGGCTCTCTATCTGGCAAGGATGGAGGGCCTCATTGGTCTGGCTGAGGGTCGGACCTAAAAAGAAGTTCATGGTGTATGTGCCCCTGCAGTGGGAGTCCAGAGGTGCCATAAAATCACTGTGAGTGTGGGTCAATTTGATTTGTGACACCGTGGTCACTGCACCATACCACACTTTTGTTTTTCCACCTGCCTCCTAGGCGGAGGGCCTATTCACACAATGACCACTTTTTACTCTTCTCTCCACTTCCTTCCCCCCACTTTCTTTAATTTAAGCCCTTATGTTTGTCACTTTTTATATTTTTATGTTTGTACACGTTTTTTGCACGTGTGACTGGTAGTGTGTAGGTCCTCGTGCCTGCCCTGAAAGTCTTGGGAGGTAGTGGACATGGCCTTCTGGCTTGGTTCGCTCTCTCTCATGGGGTCTCCCTTGGGGGAGCCCCACCAAGAACTTGGGTGGGTCTGTTTCGGCAGACCCTCCAGAGAAAGGCGTCCTTCTGGTTTTGGACAGATGGACCAAGTGTAAAGTACCTCAGTCCCCATCTGGACCCTAATGCCCCGGGGGATCAGGGCAAGGCCCTCTGATTTTAGAGGGCATGTGTACACCTGTTGCACATTTTTGTGTCACCTCTTTATGTGTGTGCACATTTTTTGGGCACCAAGTGAATTTTTTGTGTGTGTTTCACACGCCACAAGCTTTCAAAAAATAAATAAAAATGTATCTACAGTATTTACTGTGAAATTGCTGGTTGGAAGTTATAACTTCAGTAATGTGTCTGTCAAGCCACCTGCTTGAGTACAGTTTTTGAAAATATAGTAAATTACCTTAAAAATACTATATAATAATTATTTGTATATTACTTACTTATAGTAATTCATTTTTGGCCACCCAGACCAATTGACACTTCTCTTCTCCATGTAAAAATCATATTTTAGCAGACACGCTAGAGAATAAGATGGCGGTCATTGCAACTTTTTATGTCACACGGTATTTGCGCAGCAATTTTTCAAATGCGTTTTTTTGGAAAGAAACTGTTTCATGAATAAAAAAAAACAGTACAGTTAGCCCAGGGTTTGACAAATTTGCTTGG
Source organism: Rana temporaria (assembly GCF_905171775.1). Lineage (NCBI taxonomy): Eukaryota > Metazoa > Chordata > Amphibia > Anura > Ranidae > Rana > Rana temporaria. The sequence goes on along the minus strand of NC_053499.1, from coordinate 33,438,099 downwards.
AATCTAGGAGCCAGAAAACGTGCCCCGCCCTGCAACCAGAATTTTTTAAACGTCACCTATGGAGATTTTAAAGGGTAAAAAAATTTCGCCATTTCACGAGCGAACACAATTTTGAAGCATGACACGTTGGGTATCAATTTACTCGGCGTAACATTATCTTTTACAATATAAAAAAAATTGGGCTAACTTCACTGTTGTCTTATTTTTTTATTTAAAAAAGTGTATTTTTTCCCAAAAAAGTGCGCTTGTAAGACCGCTGCACAAATACGGTGAGACAAAAAGTATTGCAACGACCGTCCCTTTATTCTCTAGGGTGTTAGAATAAAAAAAATATATAAAAAGAGGTGAAAGAGGCCAAGCAGGGAGATGACAAATAATAAAATCATTTTAACTAAGAAAAAAAAACAGATTTTACTTAAAAAAAAAAACGATTTAAAAAAAAAAAGGTTATATGAAGCTATTTAAACCAGCCCCCCCCCCCACACTCACCATTAGGCAAAAGGCGCCAGATGACGGCCACAATCACTTCCTGCTCTTCTCCACTTTGGGAAGGAGATGGGCGGACAGTAAATACAGGCAGAAATCCCAATTGGTATTGCCGGTTGTCTCTTGTCATACCAGTGGCGCAAGACTACAGTAGGAATTTTAGGCCTGCAGTAGGCCGCAAAGCCGTGGCCTCAATTACCGGCCAGAGCGGCGCTCCGCGATCGCGCGGCAGGGGGGGACAGAGACGCAGGATACCCCAGCTCACCCCAGGCGCCAGGTCGCTAATTCTAGTCGCAATTGCAACCAATCCCAGGAATTTTCGAACTCTGAGTTAGCCCAATTTGTTTGTATAATGTGAAAGATGATGTTACGCTGAGTAAATAGATACCCAATATGTCACGCTTTAAAATTGTGCACACTTGTGGTATGGCGCCAAACTTCAGTATTTAAAAATCTCCACAGGCGACGCTGTAAAAATGTTTACAGGTTACATGTTTAGAGTTACAGAAAAGGTCTAGTGCTAGAATTATTGCTCTCGCTCTAACGTTCATGACGTATGTAACCTGTGTGTATTTGGCTCCGATACTAGCCAGTGCCTCACCAGCCACTGACCTCACCGCACGTCCCTGTGTACAAGGACTGCAAGAGGCTGATGCCTTGTCAAATTTAGGTGTATACACTGCTTGCCAGGGCCGGACTTACCATTGGCCTTGACTGGGCTCAAGCCCAGGGGCCCCACCCAATAGGGGGCCCCCTTTAAAAAAAAAAAAAAAAAAAAAAAAAATTTTTTTTTTTTTTTTTTTTTTTTAGGGGTCCGGAGGTCCCCAGGGGCCCGGAGGCCCCCAGGGCCCCGGACGGCAACCCCCCTTTTTTTTATTTATTTTTTGTAAAAAAATGTTTTTTTTATATATTTTTTATTTTTATATATATAATATTATATATATATATATATATATATTTTATTATTATTAAAGGGCCCAGGGGTCTCCAGGGCCCCGGACGGCAACCTCCCTTTTTTTTATTTATTTTTTGTAAAAAAAAAAAAATTGTATATATTTATTTTTATATATATTATATATATATATATATATATACAGTTGTATTCAAAATTATTCAACCCCCACTGAAATTGATTGTTTTGGCCAGTTTGACATTGATTTTGATCATCCTGTCATCCTGCTTACAATTAAATCAAAGAGGCACGTGTAGGTCAGACAAATATAACATAACATTTATAATGAAATAACCACAAATGTATTTTCTGTGCTCACATCATTATCAGTTTTATTCAACCCCCAAGTGACATTCAATCTTAGTACTTAGTACAACATCCTTTTACAGTTATAACAGCTTTTAAACTTGAAGCATAGCTTGACACAAGTGTCTTGCAGCGATCTACGGGTATCTTCACCCATTCGTCATGGGCAAAAGCCTCCAGTTCAGTCACATTTTTAGGCTTGCGCACTGCAACTGCTTTCTTTAAGTCCCACCAGAGGTTCTTAATCGGATTTAAGTCTGGTGACTGCAATGGCCACTCCAAAATGTTCCAGCCTTTAATCTGCAACCATGCTCTAGTGGACTTGGAGGTATGCTTGGGATCATTGTCCTGTTGAAAGGTCCAACGTCTCCCAAGCCTCAGGTTTGTGACGGACTGCATCACATTGTCATCCAATATCTCCTGGTACTGAAGAGAATTCATGGTACCTTGCACACGCTGAAGCTTCCCTGTACCTGCAGAAGCAAAACAGCCCCAAAGCATGATTGACCCCCCACCATGCTTCACAGTAGGCAAGGTGTTCTTTTCATCATAGGCCTTGTTCTTCCTCCTCCAAACATAGCGTTGATCCATGGGCCCAAACAGTTTAATCAGTCCACAGAACACAATCCCAAACCTTCTGTGGTTTGTCCACATGACTTTTGGCATACTGCAGTCGACTCTTCTTATTCTTTGGAGACAGCAAGGGGGTGCGCCTGGGAGTTCTGGCATGGAGGCCTTCATTACGCAGTGTGCGCCGTATTGTCTGAGCAGAAACTTCTGTACCCACATCTGACAAATCTTTTCTCAGTTCCTCAGCAGTCACACGGGGACTTTTCTCCACTCTACGCTTCAGGTAGCGCTCAGCAGTTGAAGTCAGCATCTTCTTTCTGCCACGACCAGGTAGCATTTCAACAGTGCCCTTTGCCTTGAATTTGCGAATGATGCTTCCTATGGTGTCTTTTGGTATGTTTAACATCTTTGCAATCTTCTTATAGCCATTGCCCTTCCTGTGAAGAGTAATCACCTCTTCTCTTGTCTTCCTGGACCATTCTCTTGACCTCACCATGTTTGTAACCACACCAGTAAATGTCTAGAAGGAGCTGAGTATCACAGTCATTTTAAAGCTGCCTAATTGGTGCTTATTAGGCTTTATTGCTGCTCCCTGACATCCACAGGTGTTTTCAATACCTGATTGAAAACACTTCAATGAACCTCTGTTCTTCAGAGTGGTAGTCTTTAAGGGGTTGAATAATTGTGTAAATGAAGAATTCACAAAATAAACATTTACTACTGTATTACAAAACCGATTGATGTCATTTTAGTTGCATATGGTTCTTTAAGAAGTCCTTGTAGGATTTCATTCTGAATACAATTACAAATGTACACTAAATTCCCTAAAACCCTTTACAGCAATGGGGGGTTGAATAATTTTGAACACAACTGTATATATATATATATATATATTTATATATATATATATATATATATATATATATATATATATATATATATATATATATTTTTTATTATTATTATTATTAAAGGGCCCAGGGGTCTCCAGGGCCCCCAGATGGCAACCCACCTTTTTTATTTTTTTATAAAAAAAATTACAGTTTTTATATATATATATATATATATATATATATATATATATATATATATATATTTTTTTTTTTTTATTAAAGGGGGGTCCCATGTGGCAACCCCCCCTTTTTTTATTTTATTTTTTTATTTTTGTTTATTTTTTATTAAAAGGCCCAGAGGTTCCCAGGGGCCCAGAGGTCCCCAGGGCCCCCGGGTTTGGCAACCTCCCTTTTTTTATGTATTTTTTATAAATGTTTTTTTTTTTTATTATTAAAGGGCCCAGAGGTTTATTTTTTCTTTTTATTAAAAGGCTACATATATTTATATATATTTGTTTTCTTCTTTATTTCTTCTTTTTTTTGTAAAGGCCCCCCCCGCTTCTCAATTTGCGGCAGCCCCCACGCTTCTCAATTTCAGGCGGCAGCACCCCCACCCCCCCTAGGTTCTCTGCTTCAGGGGGCCCATGCCTTAAGCTGTGCAAGGGGCCCCAAAATTCCTGATGGCGGCCCTGCGCATACCTCCCAACACGCACGGATTCTGTGGGACTTTCCCGCACAGACAGCTTCTTCCCGCAGTCCCGCAAAAGGGTTCATTTTCCCGCACTGCAAGAGGAGGCAGCACCGAAGCAGGAGGAACCGGAGTGGTGTGTGGAGGACTGTGGCTGCTGAAGGGAAGAAAGCCGACGGCCGGGCTAATGACAGTCTGTGGCCCCGGCTGTTGGCACAGGTGAGAGGCACTCCCCCCCCTCAACAACTGCAAAATCCCCCCCCCGCTCAACAACTTTAATGCGCTCCCCCCCGCTCAACAACTTCAATTCGCCCCCCCCCCGCTCAATAACTTCGATCCCCCCCAATTCTCGGCTCCAGGGGGCCCCTTCAACACTCAAGCCCAGGGGCCCCCACCACCCTAAGTCCTGCCCTGCTGCTTGCAATGAAATATTTTATATAATAATTGTATTAATGATTGCAGAGCTACCTGTGTCTTTTATATCTGTCAAGATTTCAGCTTTAAACTTCCTTTCCATTTTCTCCACCTTTTCCCCAAAGTAGGCTTTAAGCCCAACAACTGAGCAGTTACTTGACTGTGCTGATCAGCTCTGAGCAGAGAGTGGTGACTGTCAGTCACCGCTCTCCGCTCTGCCCTGCAGCACTCACTGAAGTACCGGGACTGGAGGGGAGGGCAGGCACAGGTGGCTTTGGTTCTCAGCCGCACATTAGGTTCCTTCTAGCCAGCTGTCAATCAAGCAGCTGGGTGGATCTGACAAAATAGTTGAGGCCCTTCCAGAGCCTGGAGTGGTGCTGTTGGTTGATTTTGGGTCACAGGAGAGCACAAGTAAGGGCAGAAGTATAGCCAAACAAGCTTTTCCTTTATTTTCTATCCTAATAACTATGAGGCCTCGTACACACGACCGAGGAACTCGTCGTAAATAAAACATCATTTTCCTTAGGCTTGTCGAGAATCTTGACAAGCTTTCTTTGCGTACACACTGTCAAGACAAAATCTCATCGTTCTTAAACGCGGTGACGTACAACACGTACGACAGCACTATAAAGGGGAAGTTTGATTCCACTGGCGCCACCCTTGGGGCTGCTTTTGCTAATCTCTTGTTACTGCATGTTAAGTAAAAGTTTGGTGAGAGACGTTTCACGATTTTCAGTCTGTTAAAACGTGACGAATGTGCTATCTCCATTACAAACCCTACTTTTACCGAAGGCACGCTCCCATCTCATACTTTATTCTGAGCATGCGCGGGTTTCTAAGCATACACACTAACGTGTTTCTCATCGTAAACCAGCCCGACGAGAAACACGACAAGGAAATTGAGACCCCCTGACGAGGAAAAAGAGAACTTGTTCTCTTTTTTTCTCATCGAGAACCACAACAGTTTTCTCAACCAAAAACATACACACGACCGTTTTCCTCGGCAAAAAAGCTCTGCCACCAATTTTCTTGATGGATGAAAACGGTCGTGTGTACGAGGCCTAACCGCCAAGACAAACTATAGAGTGTGAATTTCAACAGAGGTAAAAATATGAGAGGGGCAATAAATCTTTTCCACTCTGTCCTTGCTGGAAATCCACTTTAAATAAGACCATCTTTATTACTAAGTATCAATCCTTCTTTAGGAACCATTTATGGAGAAATACAGAAAAAATCTGTAGTCTTTCCCGTCTTTTCTCATAATTCCAGACTTCAATTTATTAGGAATGTTTCTGGGTGAGCACTGGCAGTGGCAGTTGACTGATTGAGTATACTGTTTTCTAGTTATCTTCTTTATAATGTAACATAGACTCAGACTGTTGGCCAATTAGGAAGCAAAAGCTCTAAGAGCAATCCATTTAACTGGTATTACTAAAGGAGGTAAATAGATGCTGGAAAGAAGCGGGAGCTTTCAGAAGTGTAGAATAAATGAGTCTCAATGGGGTTTGACCTGTTAATCACAGGGTCGCTTCCTCGATGATGGAAACCAGGCGGTGGTATAAACAGAACATTTTGGAATATGATCACTGCCTCTCTGTGCAGCTGAATATCACTCAGAGCTCCTGAACTGTAGATGACAGCAGATTTTTTGGCCTGCAACATTGCTACGGATGAATGGAAGCCAAAATAAATTAGACTGATTTTTATGTGGACCAAATAATGTAAGAAAAGAACACCAGAAAAGACTGGCTTCAGAAAACAAATAAAAGATGTTGACTGAAGAGAATGTGTTTATCAGAAAAATCAGGAATATATCTCTATAATCTGAGTTCACTGTAAACCAATCCTGCCAGATTTTACACAGCATATCATATGTCTGTTATTGTAGTGTATAACTTCTTCTCTTTCTCTGCTTCGTGTACCACCAATCAGACTCAAATATACAACTATAGGGATACAGGGGTTGTGCCTGGGTACACCCTAATCACCCTATGTGGCGCAGATTCCCCCTATTGTCTGGGGCTAATATTTTACCAAAGCCCCCAATGTAGCTCCTCAAAAGTATGTAAAAATAATAATAATATTGCAAAAAAATAATACAAATGAAAAACTACTGACACCTTCCACTGCCCTACTGACTGACCCCATCCACTGTCTTGCTGACACCATCCTCTGCCCTACTGACATGTCAACTACTCTACTGACGCCATCCATGTTTTAATACATTTATATATGCATGTGTAAGTAACGAAACGTCCCACACTCCGCTTGAGTGCTTTCGTCATATACCACTTACTCCCAATCTGGATATAGATATCAAATATTCCAACTGCTCACAAGCACACAACAAGACGATACTTGTTTGTCTGCTGAACGTGGACTCTTTATTAGAACCAGAATACAAGTCTTATATACAGAAGAAGAGGAGGTTCCTACCTCCTGCTGATGTTACTCTAACTTGTTTTTTTTTCTTTTCCCACATCAGACTCAACCAGGAAGCAGGACAGCGAGACATGCTCACGGTTACTCCGCCCTTCACGTCTCCTCTGTGGTCTCGCATCACATGTGGTTTATCAATTTATTTACCACTTTTTTCTTGTTTTATATTATTGTTTTGTTTTTTTGTATACCAAGGAAAATCACTTTTGAATGAACATTATTAGTTCTAACCCTCGTTACATAGAAAGAATCCCACCCCTGAGTTACTACTCTTCTTTTGTCTTTTGTTCCCCCCAAGTCCTAAGCCCCCCCCCAACTCCCTCCGGTTCTGTCGGTCACTGTTTAGGTTTAATTTCTCTGTTTATACCTAGGTCTCACCTGTCTATTTCTATCATTGCCTGTATGAATTTTTCTGACATTTTGAAAGCTTTCCATTTCTCCCAGACTGTTCTGCTTCTAGTCTCACCTCCCATTTCTCCTCGTCCCAGATATTCCATTTCTGATATGTAATCAACTCTGTGTATCCATTCTTTCATGGATAGCCTCTGTTGGTGTAGCCAGTTTTTTGGGATTAAGCCCTTTGCTGCATTCAGCAGCACTGGAACCAAAGTCGATCCGTACTGTTTTTTTGACCTATTCGTTCCGTGGAACAAACAGGTCAAGGGATTTCGTAGGATCTTTTCACCTGTAATTTATTCTATATATTCTAGGACTTCTTTCCAGTACTCTTGTATTCTCGGGCAGTCCCACCAAACATGCATTGTGGTTCCTACTTGATTACATTCCCTCCAAAACAGCGCAGAGTTATTTGGGTGAATTTTATTCATTCTCTCCAGGGTCAGATGCCAGCGAACCATGCATTTATAATTTGTCTCAATTGTAGTAATGTCGGTAGCATAGTTGAACACTGCACCTATCATTTGTGAGTCCCCTAGGTTTTTCCCAATGTCTTGTCCCCACGTTTCTATGCATGTCAGTGTTCCCTGCGTCTCTAAGTCTGTTAATATCCCATATAGTACCGCAATTCCATGTTTTAATGGTTTTCCGATGGAGCACAATTTTTCTATTGAGTTTAATGTTTTATCATCTCTTATCGGCTGTGGTAAAGTGCTCACAAAATGTTTTATTGAAAATATTCCCAATCACTAAAATGTTGAACCCCTACCTGTGTTTGAAGATCGTTTCTTGACCTTATTTTCCCTTGTGTAACCACTTCCCCTAATTTTTTAGTACCCAAATACTTTCCCATTCGTGTCTTGTTGCCTTGTGGAAAAACATTTGTGCCTGCTAATGGGATTAATGGGGAGTTATATTCCCACTTTTCCCGCCTATATAGTGTGTCCCATATTTTAAATACATTCTTCGTTATGCTGTGTGTGTCTGTGCCCATTTTTCTAAATTTAGGTGGAATCCAGACATTCTTATTTAATTGTGTCAAACTTTTTGTGTCTTCCATCTGTGCCCACTTCTTTTTAGTGTATATGTTTGTCCATTCAGCTAACCTTGCTAAAATTACGGCCTGGTAATATCTTTTTATGTCTGGGAGCGCCAACCCCCCCCCCCCCCCCCGTTTTTTTATTACGACTTAGGATAGTATAGTTTACTCTGGCCTTTTTACCCTGCCAAATATATTTCAGGATTATAGTTTTTATCATCTTGAAAACGCTTTGTGGAATTATTATAGGGAGCATTTGGAACTTGTAAATTATTTTCGGCAAAATCATAATTTTAAATGCATTGATCCTGCCTACCCAGGAGATCGGTCTCTTTGCTAGATTTTTCAGATCTTGTTTTATTCCATTGACTAATGGGATATAATTGGCCACGTATAGTTTTTCTACTCTAGGTGTAATCTTTATTCCTAAGTATGTTAATGTTTTTTTTTCCCAGATAAATGGAAATTCTTTCTGTAAGTCTTTTTCTTCTTTTGCATCTATTCCCAAGTTCAGGATTACCGTTTTCATAGGATTGATTTTAAAATTAGAAAGTTCCCCATATTTTTTTATTTCTGTCATTACATTGGGAAGAGAGAGTCCAGGCTTGGTCACATATAGGAGTATGTCATCTGCGTACGCCGCAACCTTGTGCTCCTCCTCTCCCACTCTCACCCCCTCTATACCCGGATTGCTCCGTATCCTGGCCAATAAAGGTTCCAACGATATTACATACAGGAGGGGCGAGAGCGGGCAGCCCTGTCTAGTCCCGTTCATCATTTCAAACTCAGACGACACACTCCCATTGACCTTCACCCTTGTCATTGGGTAATTATATAGGTTTTCCACCCATTTCATGTATCTAGGTCCCAATCCTATAGTTCGCAAAGTTTCCATCATAAACCCCCCGTCGACTCTGTCAAAAGCTTTTTCAGCATCTATTGACATTGACATGAGTGCGACTGGGGGTTTCTTCTTTTCATCCTCCTGTAAAAGCAGTAGAGTTCTTAGACTATTATCCCTCCCTTCTCTCCCTATTACGATACCCATCTGATCTGTGTTTATTAATCCTCGTTGCCAATATTTTTGCATAAACCTTAATGTCAGCATTTAATAATGCTATTGGACGATAATTGGAACAAAGAGTGCCATCTTTTCCCGTTTTAGGAATTATTGAAATATTGGCGAGGAGAGATTATTTCCTTATTTCTTCCTTTTCTCCGAATCTATTTAAATAGTTGCATAGCTCTGGGACCAAGAGTTCTTTACATTTTTTATAGTACTTTATCGGTAACCCGCCCGGGCCTGGACTCTTACCTCCAGATGTTTCTTGGATGGCTTTATGGATTTCCCCCTGCGTTATTAGGTCGTCTAGGAGTTTGACATTATCTTGCGACAGCTTTGGTAAATGCTTCCAAGCATGCGTCGACTTGATTCTGAGCATGCGCGGGTTTTTAACCGATGCTTTTGCATACTAACCATCGGTTTTGACCTATCGGTTAGGCGTCCATCGGTTCAATTTTAAAGCAAGTTCTAAAATTTTGGACCGAAGGATAACTGACCGATTGGGCCAACACATGATCAGTTTGGACCGATGAAAAGGTCCTTCAGTCCGTTTTCATCGGTTTGGACCGACCGTGTGTACGCAGCCTTAGAAATCCCACATCACTGCATGGCCAGTTAACCCTTTAACCCAACTTACATACAAATTAATGTTAAGAACAAGCCTAAAAAACCTATCGTTGTAATCCGGGGCCTGTCTGTAGTTTTTTTTATTTTTCGTAGTGTCTAAAAAATATAAAACACCTAATGACCTTGCCAATTTCCTGTATTTTGTCAATGCTAAACTTGGCAGCAAGCCCCATGGTAACATTTACAGATTCAAGCCCTTCTTATTAGCCTTTGAAACAACAGGACACTGGGCAGATGCACAGCATGCCAGCAGTTCCATACATATTTGTTACATCACGGGCTGTCACTTCCTCTAGCATTGCTGACAGCGGCTTCTTTAATGTGTACTATGTATTATAATATAAATCCAGCCAGGACTGGACTGGGAAGAAAAACCAGCCCTGAAAAAAATGTCATACCAGGCCCATAGCATTATCATACCAGCCCAATATGATGCCCTCATTATTTTCTTGTTCATGAAAGGGGAAACCATGCATTTTAAAGCACATCTAAACAGTGTATTATATATAGAGAGCACATAGGGCATTATATATATATATATATATATATATATATATATATATATATATATATATATATATATATATATATATACAGTTGGAATAAAAAGTATGTGAACCCTTTTTGAATGATATGGATTTCTGCACAAATTGGTCATAAAATGTGATCTGATCTTCATCTAAGTCACAACAATAGACAATCACAGTCTGCTTAACTTAACTTAACACACAAAGAATTAAATGTTACCATGTTTTTATTAAACACACCATGTAAACATTCACAGTGCAGGTGGAAAAAGTATGTGACTAATGACATCTCCAAGAGCTTATTGGAATGAGGTGTCAGCCAACTGGAGTCCAATCAATGAGATGAGATTGGAGGTGTTGGTTTCAGCTGCCCTGTCCTATAAAAAACACACACCAGTTCTTGGTTTGCTTTTCACAAGAAGCATTGCCTGATGTGAATGATGCCTCGCACAAAAGAGCTCTCAGAAAACCTACGATTAAGAATTGTTGACTTGCATAAAGCTGGAAAGGGTTATAAAAGTATCTCCAAAAGCCTTGCTGTTCATCAGTTCACGGTAGGACAAATTGTCTATAAATGGAGAAAGTTCAGCACTGCTGCTACTCTCCCTAAGAGTGGCCATCCTGTAAAGATGACTGCAAGAGCACAGTGCAGACTGCTCAATGAGGTGAATAAGAATCCTAGACTGTCAGCTAAAGACTTACAAAAGTCTCTGGCATATGCCAACATCTCTGTTAGTGAATCTACGATACGTAAAACACTAAACAAGAATGGATTTCATGGGAGGATACCACAGAGGAAGCCACTGCTGTCCAAAAAAAACATTGCTGCACGTTTACAGTTTGCACAAGAGCACCTAGATGTTCTACAGCAGTACTGGCAAAATATTCTGTGGACAGATTAAAGCAAAGTTGAGTTGTTTGGAAGAAACACACAACACTATGTGTGAAGAAAAAGAGGCACAGCACACCAACATCAAAACCTCATCCCAACTGTGAAGTATGGTGGTGGGGCCATCATGGTTTGGGGCTGCATTGCTGTGTCAGGGCCTGGACGGATTGCTGTCATCAAAGGAAAAATTAATTCCCAAGTTTATCAAGACATTTTGAAGGAGAATTTAAGGCCATCTGTCCACCAGCTAAGGCTCAACAGAATATGGATGTTGCAACAGGACAATGACCCAAAGCATAGAAGTAAATCAACAACAGAATGGCTTAAACAGAAGAAAATACGACTTCTGGAGTGGCCCAGTCAGAGTCCTGACCTCAACCCAATAGAGATGCTGTGGCATGACCTCAAAAAAGTGATTCACACCAGACATCCCAAGAATATTGATGAACTGAAACAAATCTGTAAAGAGGAATGGTCAAGAATTACTCCTGACCGCTGTGCACGTCTGATCTGCAACTACAGGAAATGTTTGGTTGAAGTTATTGCTGCCAAAGGAGGTTCAACCAGTTAATAAATCCAAGGGTTTACATACTTTTTCCACCTGTACTATGAATGTTTACATGGTGTGTTCAATAAAAACATGGTAACATTTAATTATTTGTGTGTTATTAGTTTAAGAAGACTGTAATAGTCTATTGTTGTGACTTAGATGAAGATCAGATCACATTTTATGACCAATTTGTGCAGAAATCCATATCATTCCAAAAGGGATCACATACTTTGTATTGCAACTGTATATATATATAAAAGCAAATTCCAGTTAAAAGTGGTCAATCATCAAGGGGGACCCTCAGCCTCACTGTGCCCATAATTGCAGCCTCACTGTGCCCATAATCACAGCCTGACTGTGGCCATAATTGCAGCCTGACTATGCCCATGATCACAGCCTCACTGTGTCCATCAATGCACCCTCACTGTGTCCATCAATGCAGCCTCACTGTGTCCATCAATGCAGCCTCACTGTGCCCATAATCGCAGACTGACTGTGACCATAATCACAGCCTCACTGTGCTCATAATGATAGCCTCACTGTGCCCATAATCATAGCTCACTGTGCCCATCAATGCATCCTCACTGTGTCCATCAATGCAGCCTCACTGTGCCCATAATCGCAGACTGACTGTGACCATAATCACAGCATCACTGTGCCCATAATCACAGCCTCACTGTGCCCATAATCACAGCCTCACTGTGCCCATCAATGCATCCTCACTGTGTCCATCAATGCAGCCTCACTGTGCCCATAATCGCAGACTGACTGTGACCATAATCACAGCCTCACTGTGCCCATAATCACAGCCTCACTGTGCCCATAATCACAGTCTCACTGTGCCCATCAATGCAGCCTAACTGTACACATAATCGCAGCCTGATTGTGCCCATAATCGCAGGCTCACTGTGCTCATACTCACAGCTTCACTGTGCCCATCACTGCAGCCTCACTGTGCCCATAATCGCAGGCTCACTGTGCCCATCAATGTGGCCTTACTTTCCCCTTGAATGCAGACTCACCATAGCCCGCCCTGGATCACACACACAGCGGACATCTCCCGCTGCATGTCACAGAGCTGGGTATGTGTGTTTTCGGCGGTGCTGTAACAAGGTCCTGCCCCCTTAGACCAGCTTGTGTGATAGGCGGAACACAGGTTCAATCTACTATCACACGAGGCAGTCTAGCAGGCGGGACCTTGTTACAGTGCCGCCGATAACACACACAGACCCAAATCCGTGACAAACAGCAATCCCGCTGTGTGTGACAAACAAGAGGAGGAGGCGGGAACCTGGAGGGGAGCGCTTGCAGCCAAAGATCAAAGCGGCCCCAGGGCAGGCGGCCTACCGGTATCACAGCTCACAGCCTCCATAATAGTGGAGCAAAGTATGGAACACATCATTACATAGTTAGTTAGGTTAAAAAAGACACAAGTTCATCTATTTCGACCAACTAAGGAAAAAAAAACAAAGAAGATACACACAAATCGAAAACTTCTATTTACACAATCCTATACCCACATTTGATCCAGAGAAAGGCAAAAACCCCAATAAAGAATGATCAAAATTGCTCTAATGGTGGGGAAAAATCCCTCCAGATTCCCCAAGAGGCAATCGGATACTCTCTGGATCAAATTTACCAAAAAATATTAGTATCCAGTTATATTTTGTGTAACACAGTAAAGGACAATATAAGATGCTGATTATACAACTATTCTTCCCCCACTCTTCTTATAAGGGGCTGGAACAGATTATTTGCGGTCTCATGACCACTAGTAAAAAACATTTATGCAGTTATGTAGGATGTATTTTTCCTCTGCAAGGTGGTATTTAAATACAGGGGGCCATATTCTGAGTAAATCTCCGCTAGCTTCGCTTAGGGCACTTACACTCCGCTGTCCCAACTTACTGGAGCAGGTGTTGTATTCCCCAACCACTTGCTCCATAAGTTGGGACAGCGGAGTGTAAGTGTCCCGGCGTAGCCTGGCGGATCTCCAAGGGGGCGGCTTCTATTCAAATGAAGCGCGCCCCCGATACAAAAGAACTGGGCATGCGCCGGGCTGCAAAAAGCCCAGTGCGCATGCTCCAGTTCTCGGCGGAAAACGTCAATGACGCCGACGTGTGCGTCATTGACGTAAAGTCGTATTCAAGAACGACTTACGTAAACGACGTATCCGACGAAAAAAACACGACGGGGACCCGACGCCATCCGTAACATGGCCTACGCGAGACTTGCGGAAACTTACCCCTCATATAGCAGGGGTAAGTTTCCGCTTACGCAAACGACGTTAGCGACGGTTACGCGACGCGAACTCGTTCGTGAATCGGCGTAGAAGGATCATTTGCATACGCAAATGACTCCTTCACTTAAATGCCATCTAGCGGCGGCCGGCGTCATTGCATTTAAGATCCGCCAGTGTAAGTGACTTACAGATGGCGGATCTTAAGTGTATCTATGCAAAACTGATTCTGAGAATCAGGAGCATAGATACACGGGTCAAAAAAGGGAGTTACGATGGAGTATCCTGAGTTACTCCATCGTAACTTTACTCAGAATATGGCCCAGGATTTATATTTTTACTGTGTCATCCTGATTTTGGTAACTAAATTTCACAGATACTTTAACTGATACATTTTCTCTATTATCCCATTGATCCAGAAGTAACAAATCATATTCATCCATCTTCACAACTACAAGTAGTTGAACATTGTAAAAACCTAAGAATAACTATCCGATTACAACTCAAAAATGCTTGGAATGCATTCTCACCCCAATTATTCATACTCTACAAAATAAAACTAGAGAATGCATGAATTTATGGGCTTGATAGGCAGAGTTATTTTTCTAAAAATGACTATCCTGCTGCATTTTTTATACATATCTGCAAAGCCCCATTGCCAATGACAAAAACATATATATACCGTATTTATCGGCATATACCGCGCGCTGGTGTATAGCGCGCACCCCAAGCTGAGAAGGGAAGTTTAGGGAAAAAAATTACATTTTGGATGTCTTGCCCGGCGTCCATCGGCGGCCTTGTCCGGCGTCCTTCTGCGGCCTTGCGTGGGGTCCGTCCAGCCTTGTCGGTGTCCGTCTGCTGTCTGGCCCGCCGTCCATCGGCGGCCTTGTCCGCCGTCCGTCTGCGGCGTTGCGCGGGGTCCGTCGAGTGTTGCGCGGGGTCCGTCGAGTGTTGTGGGTGTCCATCCGCACCTTGCCCGGGGGTTGCGTTCCGTTGTGTGTTTGAATTTTGGCGCGCTGTGCAGAGACGGATTTCCTGCTCACTCGGCTTCTCTCGGCTTCTCTCGGCTCCTCTCGCGTGGCTGATGGTGTGTAGACAAGACTGATGAAAGTCAGCTTCATCGGATATCTGATGAAAAAATCCATCGGTCCGTTTTCATCGGATGAACCGATCGTGTGTACAGGGTATTAAATAAAATTGTACAATATATGGCCAGCCTTAGTATTCTCTAACTTTTAGGTAAAATATTTTGCAACAAAAATTGTTATATTACACAACTAGCTAAGGCCAACAGATGATAATGCAAGCACTGCAACAGAGTTGTAATATCATGTTATGAAACCTTTTGCATTTTGCCATATAGTTCCCTCTTAACAGTGTTTCACAGCAATTCAATTACTTATACTTCCTTGAAAATTCTCTCCCTCATAGCAAAATCATTCTCAGAAAATGACTTGTTCAAATTCCCCAACACCACCATCCTCGCAATAGTGGTGTGGTATGCGGCAGAGATAAAAAAAAAAAAAATCAAGAAATTTCATACAAATGATTCTTTAACCTCTTCAGTTCTGGGAGGTTTACCCCCCTTCATGACCAGGCTATTTTTTGCGATACGGGACTGCAGTACACAAATAAAATGTATGTCCTTTTTCCCCCACAAATAGAACTTGCTTTTGGTAGTATTTGATCATAGGCCCGGATTCACGTAGCACTTACGCTGCGTAAGTGTAAATGTGCGCCGTCGTATCTGTGCGCCGTGCCCACAGAACTAGATATGCCTGAAAATAGGCTTCTTCCGACCGACGTAAGTTTCCTACGCCGTCGTATCGTGGGCGCATATTTACGCTGGCCGCAAGGGTCCCTCCCATCGATTTACGAATCAAATATGCAAATGAGTGAGATACGCCGATTCACGAACGTATTTGCGCCCGGCGCATTAATATACGTGGTTTACGTAAGACGTACGTCCGGCGTAAAGTTATTCCCCATCTATGAGGCGCAACTCATGCAAAGGTACAGTATGGACCAGCGAACAGTCGTCGTAGTTTACGCCGTTTACGTAGTAGTACGTGAAAAGGGCTGGGCGTAGGCAGTGATTCGACGTATCTTAGGGAGTATTTTCGACGTGATTCTGAGCATGTGCACTGGGATGCGTCCACGGGACAGCGCATGCACCGTTCGTTCGGCCCATCATTTGCATGGGATCACGCTTCATTTAAATGGATCACGCCCACTCCCACCTACTTTGAATTAGGCTGGCTTACGCCTACAAATTTACGATACGCCGGCGCAACGTTGGGAGCAAGTGCTTTGTGAATACTGTGCTCGCCGCTCCGCGCTAAGTCGACATAGTGTATATTCGATACGCTACACCGGTATAACTATGCGCCGCTGTATGTGAATCTGGGCTAGTGTTTTTATTTTTTGCGCTGTAAACAAAAAAGACCGTCAATTTAGGAAAAAAATATCAAATTTGTTTCTTTCTGCTATAAAACATACCCAATAAAAAAATGTAAAAAAATAAATCGAATTTCTTCTTCAATTTAGGCCAATATGTATTATGCTACATTATTTTGGTAAACAAATCCCAAATAGCGTATATTGATTGGTTTACGCAAAAGTTATAGCCTCTACAAACTATGGGATATTTTTATGGTATATATATTTTTTCTACTAACAATGGCGGCGATTAGCAACTTATAGCAGGACTGCGAAATTGCGGTGGATGAATTGGACACTATTATTAGTATTATTATTATTATACATAATTTATTAATCAATAACAGTTTGTGCAGCACTTTACAACATGGGGGCAGATCGTACAGTTACAATACAATTCAATACAGGAGGAATCAGACGGCCCTGCTCACACACGTCCGAGGAACTCGACGGGCAAAACTCATTGTTTTGCTCGTCGAGTTCTGTGTGAAGCCGCCGAGGATCTCGGCGAGCCAACTTTCCTCATTGAACAACGAGGAAATAGAGAACATGTTCTCTATTTGGCTCGAAGAGGAACTCGTCAGCTTCCTTGGCCGAAAGTGTACACATGGCCGGGTTTCTCGGCAGAATTCAGCTCCGATCGAGTTTCTGGCTGAATTCTGCCGAGAAACTCAGTCGTGTGTACGGGGCCTTAAAGAGAGGGTCAAGTGGAACAAAAGGTAACAGCTGTCGGGGATGATCAGATGGAGAAAATGAAACTAAAGTTGTTAGGTGTGTGTAGGATAGGCTTCTCTGAAGAGGAGGGTTTTCAGGGATCGTCTACAAGCTAATAGAGTAGGAGATAGACAGACAGTTTGGGGTAAGGAGTTCCATATGATTGGAGAGGCTCTGAAAAAGTCCTGAAGGGCGAGCATGGGAGGAGGTGATGAGGGAGCTAGAGAGCAGTGGATCTTGAGAAGAACAAAGAACTATCTGACACTTTTGAAATCTTTTGGGAACAAGTGACACTAACACAGTTAAGCGTGCTAAATAAAATGCCCTGTAACTGTACTAATGACACTGGCAGGGAAGGGGTTTAGCAGCAGGGGAAATCAAAGGGTTAAATGTGTTCCCTAGAAGTGTTTTCCAACTGTGTGTGGGGGGGGGGGGCTTGTACTGTAATAAGACAGAGATCCGTGTTCCTACTTAGCAGAAACACAAGATATCTGTCTTCTCCTGTCATAGAACGGCGATCTGCCTTGTTTGCATAGTTGTTCTGTACGTTCTGTACGTTGTTCTGTCTGCCTCGGAATGATCGGCGGGTCCACTGATTGGTTGCCGCTGTGTCCAATCACAGCGGGAGCTGGTCGCCAGTGGCATGTGAGAGCGCCCCAGAATCAGGAAACAAAATCACGTACAGGATTTCGTGCTGAAGGGCCACCCTGCTGCAGTTAGCTACCTTCATCTTAGAAATACTACCACGGCCTAATTAGACCTCACATATGTAGAGGCACAACAAACAAAAAGAGAAAAGCTCTTATTACACACCAAAAATACCCAATTAATCACTAGATAATATATAGCACTGATGTCCTTTAACCCCCTGAGCGGTATTCCCAAATCTGGCTCGGTGGGGAATTTTAGGACCAAAAGCGGTAACCCTGAGCCAGACTCGGGATCGCATTGCAGTGTCTACAGGCACAAGTACCTTACCTTGTCCCTGGATCCTGCGATGCCTCCCTGCTTTGTGATCAAGCGGTGTCCTCCTCGCTGGATTCACAGTGCCGAGTGCCGCCAAGCTCGCTTCCCTGCAACGTTACGTTGCACGGGGGGCGGAGATCGGCGCCAAATTCAAAAAAGTAAATACACACAATACATACAGTATACTGTAATCTTATAGATTACAGTACTGTATGAAAAAAATACACACCCCCTTTGTCCCTAGTGGTCTGCCCAGTGTTCTGCATGCACTTTTATATAATAAAAACTGTTCTTTCTGCCTGCAAACTGGAGATTGTCCATAGCAACCAAAAAGTGTCCCTTTATGTCAAAAGAGGTTTTAGACCAGCTAAAAAACAGCAATAATAAATTAGAATCACTTGCAGAATTGAGCGATAGTGATTTGTGGGAAAATTCGAAGCCGTACGCCTGTCGGATCGAACCCAGAAGCCGTTGTATCTTGGTTTGAGGATTCAAACTAAAGATACGACGCGGGTAATTTGAAAGTATTAAAGAGATGTATCTGTGCCCTCATTTTGGCACAGGACAAATTGTGCCAATATGGGGCAGACAGACAGTTTGAGGAGAACTACAGACTAGTTATGGCCACCAACCAGTATCATGCGGTAGAACTGAAACACTTAAAGCGTTAGTAAAGGTTAACTACAACATTTTTTTTTTAATGTTCCCTCCCCTTCCACCTACCTATGCTATATACCCTGTATAAAAGAGATCTTTGTACCTACCTTTTTTAAATCTGGTCCAGTCCAGTCACATGATACAGTAACTTCGGCTCCCCTGCGTAAGGGAGGGCTCAACAACAGTTGTGGATTCCTTGAGCCACAATTTCACCAATAGGCTCCTATGGCCCACTTATTGTCAGCATTGAATGAATGAGGCGAACTTAATCGCCTCTGGGCGCTTGTTGTTCCTGTCTCCTTTGGTATCAAAAGAGATGAGTCTTGATCTTTCTCCTGAACGTCAAGTGGTTCTCCTCCAACCGAATTCTGGTTGGTAAAGCGTTCCATAGTCTAGGCCCTTGGACCGCGAATCTCCTTTCTCCTTTGGACTTGTAGTTGGCTTTCGGTATCTGGAGGAGATTTTGATTGGTGGATCGGAGAACGCGATTGGGATTATGAGCTTTTATTTTTTCGCATAGATAATGGGGAGCATTCCCATAGATACATCTATGCGTTAGACAGAGTGCTTTAAAAGTGATTCTGTCTTTTACTGGTAACCAGTGAAGGGTTCTCAGTGAAGGTGAGATTGATTCCCAAGGTTTTTTCCCAGTCACAAGTCTAGCGGCCGTATTTTGAACGACTTGTAGACGAGCAATTTGGTACTTGGGGAGTCTGAGGTAAAGGGCATTTGCATAGTCCAATCTTGAGTTTACAATAGCTCCCACCACGACCGCTATGTCTACCTTGGCAATAAAAGGAGTAAGTCTGCGTAGTAGGCGCAGCAGATGGTGAGATCCGCTGACTACTGACCCTATTTGTGCATCCATTGTCATGTAGGAGTCAAAGATGACCCCAAGACTTTTGACTTTGGCACTAGGGGTGATGATTTTGCCCAGAATGGGCGGGGGGGGTCCAAGTTGTTGCAGGTTGATTCATACGTTTGGCGTGAAACAGGAGAAGTTCTGTTTTCGCTCCGTTGAGTTTAAGATAACTCTTTGTCATCCAGTCCTCTATCAAAGAGAGGCATGTCTCTAGATTGAGGTGGTGATCCTTTTTATTGCAAATGTGGAAATATAGTTGCGTGTCGTCTGCATATGAGTGGTAGAGCAGTTTTTGACTGCTAATAATCTCAAAAAGAGGGCGAAGATAGATGTTGAATAACACCGGCGACAGAGGTGATCCTTGAGGGACTCCGCACGATAATGTGCGTTTCTCAGAAGTGAAAGGTCCTAACTTCACTATTTGCGATCGGTTTTCCAAAAAAGAGGAGAACCAAGATAAATCGCCTTCTGCGACTCTGGCTACTTCAGATAGCCGAGTCAATAAAAGCTTGTGGTCTACTGTGTCGAAGGCAGCGCTTAGGTCCAACAGAACCAGAAGACAAGATTCTCCTTCGTCTGCGGCCTCGAGAGCATCGTCCCATATTTTGAGCAATGCGGTTTCTGTCCCGTGTCCAGGCCGGAATCCCGATTGAAATGGATCAAGTAGGTTGTGGGTATCTAGATGCTGTTGCAGCTGATGTACCACTACTTTTTGCATTACCTTTGAGAGTACATTTAGGCCTGTTATTGGACGACGGTGGAGTGGGTCCTTGGGGTCCAGGTTGGGTTTCTTCAAGATGGGTCGAATTATACCCTCCTTCAACTGGGAGGGCACTATGCCTTCCCTGAAGGATTGGTTGATAAGCTGCGTGATAGGAGGTGCCAGGATGTCGGCGCATTCCTTCAGCAGTTTAGTGGGGATTATATCATTCGGCGCGGTGCTGTTACGCAGAGTACCGATGATATTTTTTGTGGCATGGATAGAGATAGGTTCCAGCGTGAACTTACCTGGTTGTGGTGAATTACTGCAGGTATTGTGTAAATCATTACGGGGAGGGTTGAGGGGGGAATTATTTTGCTGAATGCTTTGTCGGATCCCCTCGATTTTATTAATGAAGTAATCCGACAATTCACTGCAAAATTCTTGCGAGTCTGAATTGGGGGCTTCAAGACATCCTGGATTCATGGTCTGAGTGACCAACTTGAAGAGTTCGCGTGGGCGATTCAGGGCGCTGTTGATAGCCTCGGAAAAATAGTTTTTCTTGGCTTTGAAGATTTCTTTGTGGTATTTTCTTGTTGTTGCTTTGTAGATGGTGAGGTTCTCATCTGAAGAGCTTCTTTTCCAGGCGGCTTCCGCCCTTCTGCGCTCTTGCTTCAGTAATGCCAGTTGGTTGTTGAACCAGCTGGAGTTATTTTTCCGGATGCGGGTTTTACGTTTCGGCGCTATTAGGTCGGCTGACTGTAATAGGGCTGTGTTTATGGAATCCAGTGTTTCTTCAGCCGTTTGATGCGGCTGAATTGTATTTATTTTTTTCCTTAACGTGGCTTTGAAGAGTTCCGAGTGGAGCTTCTTCTGACATCTAGTCCAGTGTGTTATCACTGGATTTGATGTTTTAGTTAAGGGTGGGAAATCGGAAATAATGAATTTAATTGCATGGTGATCTGTCCATGGCAATGGTTCATTTTCCAAGATTTTTATTACAGCATTACACCTTCTTCCCTGCAGCAGCCGCTCACTGACATAAGGGAGCCGGAACTGCTGGATCATGTGACCGGACTGGAGCAGAATAGTATAAATAGTATAAATAAAACAACATCATGAAGGTGCACACTGTTACTTGCAAAATTAACTTTTCATAAAAGACAATTGCAAACTTTAATAGGTAATGTGCACAAAGTAATCAAGTAATCCTCTCATCAAATAACTTAATTCCCCAAACATTGTTCAATAACATAAAATAACTTAACATATATTGCCTTGTCACATTTATCCCCCAGTAGTGAAATGATTCATTATGGGTAGACATTTTTAATTTAGCAGTTGACTTTGCTATGCCTACATATTAAATACCAGTCTGAAATCTGCTAATACAGTACCAGAGCAGTGAATACTTTCTGTTTTATAATTAGAGACTGATGGCTTGGATTCTGACAATAATACTATATAATTACATAAATATATAATTGTACTTCTAATTACCTGTCTTCCTAAAAAATAAATAATAATAACCAGTTGTTGTGGGTATGGCTTGTTGTGGGTATGGCTCCTCGAAAATTCAGCTGCATTTTAAATAATCCCTAAAAAGTCCCTAAATATTTAGGCTCATACAGGGTTATCAACTACAACATAACTTCATGCAAATAGCAATGATGATTTTCAAAACCTGACAACTAGTAGCAAACATATTTTGTTTTACTGTCAACAGATCAGGATCAAGATATCAGGAAACCTATTTGGTTACTGCCCAGTAGTAACTAATCAAACTTCTAATTTTGGCAATTAATGTTATTAAACAAATATAAAATGATTTCTAATTGTAATTAATGGATTACTTGTAAGTAGGTGCAGTCCACTTTCTCCACTGCAGGTGGCGCTCAACCTCAGCAGTATTGCAGAGGGAGAGAAAGTTGAGACGATTATGGTTTCCTGGGTCACTGGGGAAGTGATCCGGTTGGATGCTGGCTTCTCATGTGACTCTGGCAGCTATCTTAGGTGTGGCAGAGTCTATTTAATACCCTAGCGCCTGGATTTGGCATGGATTTTAGTGTGTGGGTAGTGTAAGGGCAGGTCACCCATCTGTCAGGGACAGTATTAGTGGTAGGCAAAGGTTCCAGACAGGGAGACAAAGCTTAGGGATTCGTTACTCTCTTGGAAACCGACCAGGCCTCATCCTGCCACTCGAGACAGATGCTGTCAACTTGGCTGAGACCTGCTCTGCTACACACTGCTGTCATCCGTGAGTGTTTCCCGTTGGACCTCCTTCCGCTGGGTTTGTTGTGAACTGTTGTGCTTTGACTTCAATGCAAGTTTTTCAACTGCATCTGGATTGAGTGTGTGTTACTACCACCCAGTGTTGCTCATCTTACTTTAAAAAAGTAATTAGTTACAGTTACAAATTACTTCTCCGAAAAAGTAATTGCGTTAGTGACTCAGTTACGACCGTAAAAAAGTAATTAGTTACTCAGCAAAGTAACTGACTTTTTTTTTTATATTCTACAATGCAATTATGGTATCCCCTAGACTCTTCCAGTATTACAAGGATCCCCCAGTCTCTCCTAGTACAACAAGTAACCCCCAGGATTTTGCAGTACAACCAGAAACCTCCTAGGCTCTCCCAGTACAACAAGGAACCCCCAGGCTTTCCCAATACAAACAGGAACCCATCAGACTCTCCCAGTACAACAGGAAAACCCCAATAGCCATAGGTCCTCTTAGTATTACAAGGATTTCCATAGGTTCTTCTGGCACTACACGGATCTCCATAGGATCTCATGGTATTACAGGGATCCCTCCAGGTTCTCCTGGTACTACAAGGATTTCTCCCAGACTCTTCCATTACAATCAGGATCCCCCAGGCTTTCTTAGCACTACAAGGATTCCCTCAAACCCTCGACCCAGCATCTCCTGGTATTAAAAGGATTCCCCCAGGCTCACTGGTAATACAAGGATCCCCCCCAGGTTCTCCTGGTACTACAAGGATCCCAAGACTCTCCTGGTACTACAAGGATCCCCAGACTCTCCTGGTACCACAAGGATCTCTCCAGGCTCTCCTGGTACTACAAGGATCTCTCCAGGCTCTCCTGGTACTACAAGGATCTCCCCCAGGTTCTCCTGGTACTATAAGGATCCCCAGACTCTCCTGGTACTACAAGGATCTCTCCAGGCTCTCCTGGTACTACAAGGATCCCCAGACTCTCCTGGTACCATAAGGATCTCTAAGCGCTATGAATATGCAGTGTGCTGTCACTACCACTGGTATTTTTTTTGTATTATTATTAAATGCTAAAAAAAAGAAAAAAAAATCTTAAAATTTCCAAAAGGTGTGTCAAAAGATTACAACTTCAAAAACCTCACCATGCCTCTCATTAAATACCACTTTCCAAAAAAGGGGTTATTTAGGGGGTACTTGTACTGTCCTAGTACTTTAGGTCCTAAAGAAATGAGAAAGGACGTCAGTACATCAGGAAGGATTGTTCAATTTTCAAATATATATACACCATAGATTGTAGATTCTATTACTTTCACACAGTCTAAATCAGTCCTCAAGGTGCCCCGACAGGTCATATTTTCAGGCTTTCCATTATTTTGCACTGGTGATTTGATCAGTTTTACTGCCTTAGTAATTACCAGAGCCATTTCATCTGAGGGAAATCCTGAAAACATGACCTGTTGGGGCGCCTGGAGGATTGGAGTTGATAAACACTGGTCTAAATAAGGTTATTTAAAGAACTGCAGCAGAATACATTTGTCCTATATTTATGAAGAAAGATTATCTCTCTCTAAAGCAGTGGTT
Organism: Rana temporaria; assembly: GCF_905171775.1. Taxonomy (NCBI): domain Eukaryota; kingdom Metazoa; phylum Chordata; class Amphibia; order Anura; family Ranidae; genus Rana; species Rana temporaria. Next base: position 33,413,929 of record NC_053499.1, on the reverse strand, counting down.
CTCAACCCTACTAGTGCCATGACCCCTTGATAAAATTTCCCAAGTTGCGGGACCCCTAACGGTAAAATTAATTTCGTAGCGTGGGTTGTCAGCATCCAAGGCAAGACAAGTAATTTGTGCCCCTAACCTGCGGACATTTAGCGCTCCCTGAGTCCCTTCCACTCGTACAATATTATAACCCCTTATGATACATTTGAGGATGTACCCCTCTATCTCTTTGTTCTCTTTTCTCCCCATCCCTCTCTCTAGCCATCTTTCACTCCCTTTTTCTTTGTTCCTTCCCCTCTTTTTCTCTCCCTTCCATGCATTCTCTATTTTTATTTCTTCTCTTATTTCTTGGTGGGGGTGGCGGGGAGTTCTGATCAGTCAACTTAGGTGCTCCTATGCCACGTACACACAATCATTTTTCGCAAAGAAAAAAACTTTGTTTTTCAAAAATGTTATTTAAAATGATCGTGTGTGGGCTTCACATTCATAATGGAGTAAGCACATTCATCACACTGTAACAGACAGAAAAGCGCAAATCGTCTTTTACTAACACGGAATCAGCTAAAGCAGCCCAAAGGCGAATGGAACTTCCCCTTTATTGTGCCGTTGTACGTGTTGTACGTCACCGCGCTTTTCTAGATAATTTTTTTTAAACGATGGTGTGTAGGCTACATCGTTTTAATGATGAAGTTGGGAAAACGTCGTTTTTTCGACATGCTGAAAAACAATGTTTTTTTTTCATGCTGAAAAATGATCGTGTGTACGTGCCATTAATCAAGGTCATCTGCTGATCTGAGAACTTTAGTGGGGATTTTTAATGGCAACTATAATCACAGGTAGTGTTACTCACTGTGTCTCCGCATTCACGGTGTCTCAGACTTTGTAGTGTCCCGTAGCAGTAACACCTATACTGAAATCAGGAGATAGGGTCTCCTCCAGTCCCTCTCACTTCACATTCCTCATGTCAGCTTACTTCTAGTCTCTGCCGCCCCAGCCATGCCGTGAACTGAATGGGCGACTGAATGGGTGGCTGCAGGCTTCAGGAACAGCCCATGATTTGGTGACCCCCTGGTAAATCATAATTTGACCCCCAAGGGGGTCCCGACCCCCAGGTTAAGAACCACTGCTCTAAAGAAAGATTAGCTCTATCTCTCCCCAAAAAATGATAATCATTTTAATTTGGGTACAGTGATACATAACTGAGTAATTGGCATTCAAAGTGTGAAAGCCCTGAAGCCTCGTACATACGACCGAGGAACTCGACGGGTGAAACACATCGTTTTCCTCATCGAGTTCCTTTTTTTTCTCCATTCCCGTCAAGGAAATAGAGAACTTGCTCTCTTTTTGGCTCGTCGAGATTCTCGACAGTTTCCTCGATGAAAATGTATACACGACCGGTTTCCTCGGCAAAAAAATATCTCCCAGCAAGTTTCTTGCTGGTTTTTGCTGAGAAACCTCGGTCGTGTGTACGAGGCCTGAGAGCTGAAAATTGGCTTGGACAGGAAGGGGGGTGAAAGTGTCCTGTATTGAAGTGGTTAATTTACACCATAGTCTCCTAATAATTTACACTTAGGGGAACATTCATCAAGGCTGGAATTGCTTTTTTAATGTAAATTCGTCTTCCATGGAAACATTTTCTGTTCATTGTATTTATGAATAAGTTTACCACCTTGAAATGAATGTTTTGAGGCTATCATTCAAAGTACTTCCTCTGTTTTCTATATGTTTTTCAGTCCTTCCATCATCATGCTGACAGCTGTCTGTACATTCTCTGCATTTATGAAAGATGCAAGCTTTAAAACGATGGGGACATATTTTTCCACAAAAAAAGTCTTTAGGTTTTGTACGTAGGGGGACTTTGAGAACTGTGAGGGAGAACCTTTATTAACCACTTAACCCCCGGACCATATTGCTGGTCAAAGACCAGAGCACTTTTTGCGATTTAGCCCCCTTTACTCTGATACCCCTAACTAAAATCTAGTGGAACCGATTGATTTCAGAAGTCACACAATTAGTAAGTAGAGTCCACCTGTGTGTAATTTCATCTTAATAGAAATACAGCTGTTCTGTGAAGACCTCAGAGGTTTGTTAGAGAACCTTAGTGAACAAACAGTATCCAGGCCAAGGAACACACTGGACAGGTCAGGGATAAAGTTGTGAAGAAGTTTAAAGCAGGGTTAGGTTATAAAAAAATATCCCAAGCTTTGAACATCTCCCGGAGCACTGTTCAATCCATCATCGGAAAATGGAAAGAGGATGGCACAACTGCGAACCTACCAAGACATGGCGTCCACCTAAACTGACTGGCCAGGAAAGGAGAGCATTAATCAGAGGAGACACAGGCAGCAGTGGGCACCATAGGCTCCTGCTGCTGTCGGTCAAATCCTGTGAGGTTGGTGTGGAGGATTCCAAAAAAGCGGAAGTTCAAATTCCCTTCACTTCATGGAATCTCTCCAATGAGGACACAGATAAAAACATATTTTTAGTAGAATGGGGAAGAGTTCTGCTTATCTTTTTATTGTTGCCTAAGACTTTCTGTCGCATTGGCTACTACATTCTTCCTGTGCATTGATGCCTCAGGGACAGGAAAGTGAGGGAATTTCTTTGCAATGGTGTCACAGATAAATTGTGACCTGAACATGTAGCTTGACTATGCACTTTCATTTTTGTGTTTACACTAGAAGGCTGTCAAGTCACTGCCGGGCCTCCTCAAAGTTCACTTCAGAAGCACTGAAGTCATGTAAGTCATTCTGTCAGAAGCTCAGACCCCCCCCTAAGCTTCTGACGGAATGACTTACAAGACTTCAGTGCTTCTGCAGTGACCTTTGAGGATGAATTACTGTCTGTATCAATAGTAGTCAGTGAGTACTAACAAAATGCTTTTTCATTATATATACTGTATTTAAATAATATCTAGAAACCGCCTCTTCTGTAATCAGTGGAGCAGTTGTTGAATAATTTGGGCTGTTTTGGATCTCACAGCTGCAGGTTTGATTGCTCCTGCTTCTAGAGGTTTCTGGCACATAGGAGGTTGGGCAAGACGGGTGGGCAACCTGAATATATGTTGCGTTTCTGAGGAGGTGTGCCCAGTAGATGGCCAGAGGTAAATAGTAAATAGAGGTACATAGAGGTAAATAAATAGAGGTAAATAGTCTAAGCTGAGACTTCTTCCTGTTGGAGAGAATCCACCCGTCTGGTTTAGGGTAAACCCCCTGTAGTAGTTCCACTGACTCAAGCTGTTGTTCATCGAAGTCCGAGCTGTGACATAGATGGAGGGTCTACCTCTAAACATCTTTTTATTGAAGCTGATCAAGGAAACTCTCAGGCCTCGTACACACAACCGAGTTTCTCGGCAAAAAACAGCAAGAAACTTGCTGTTTTTTTTTTTTGTTTTGCCGAGGAAACCGGTCATGTGTACACTTTTCGACAAGGAAACTGTTGAGGATCTCGTCGAGCCAAAAAGAGAGCATGTCTTCTTTTTCCTCGACAGCAATGGAGAAATTTGGCTCGCCGAGATCCTCGACAGCCTAACAAGGAACTCGACGAGCAAAACGATGTGTTTCGCCCGTCGAGTTTCTCGGTCGTATGTACAAGGCTTGACCTAAGGACCTGGTCTGGAGAGCTCACTATAAAGTGCCTGTTAGAAATTAAAAAGTGTTTGGCTGTCCTGGGCCATTGTGAGCATTCACTTCTCCCTCATTGAAGAGTGTCCGGTGGATACTGGAAGGAGGCATCTGGTGATCCTTTGACATTGTGAGTACTGACCTAAGCTCAGGGTCCAAGGGACTGTGTGCTGGAGTTTTTTTTGGTGGAAGAGTCAATTGTAGTTCTGACTGCTTCCTGCATTGAGACTGTTTAATAACGCTTAGCAAAGTGGAGTGTTCTCTTGAAAATATTCAGCAAATTTAGAGTATACCATATCACCTTACACCCCATCCAAGTTCTTCAGCAATAAAAAATCCTAAAAAACAACAACTCCTAGGTGAGGTAATGAGCCAGAGTGAATGAACTATTGCTGTGTGCCTGGTTGTCACCAGTTAAATTTCAGCATCTCTTGTAGGTGTAGCGCTACAACTAAAATGTACATAGCATTCTTCACTCTATGCATAACTAGAATTGGGTTGATTGATGTTCATCACTGGGGACTAAGCAGTCTTATTGATCTTGTAGTATAAGCTTTTGTTTAATAGGTTTGGCATGCCCCCCAGTTTTCTATTATGCTGAAGTTTGATATCACTTGTTGTTGTCTGCAGTATAATATATATATATATATATAGATAGATAGATAGATAGATAGATAGATAGATAGATAGATAGATAGATAGATAGATAGATAGATAGATAGATAGATAGAGAGAGAGAGAGAGAGATAGATATAGAGAGAGAGAGAGAGAGAGAGAGAGAGAGAGAAAAGTGACTTGATATTGCAGGGCTTCTAATAAGGTAAATTGGAGATGTGTGGGTTTGGCCAGCTTTGATATATTGGATGTTAAGAGCAGGAATTTTGCCTTACATAAGGATATTTTTTTAGGTGCACCAGTACTGTGAATGAAAACCTCCAATTTGAATTTTAAAGTATTTTTGTTCTATCATCAAACACTTTATATCTATAGTTTGTTACCATCTTTTAATGAGGTGAAGGAAGATGAGTGATGATTATGATGTCAAAAAAAAATATTAATTTATTAAAAGAAGATTAAAAAAAAAAAAGATTTCCACAAAATGTGGTGAAAAAAGGGGCAACTCCGAAGTTTGAAAGTTTGCATGCGGCCCCCCATGGGATATGAAAACTCGTCTTGTGGCCCTCAGGTAATTTGAGTTTGAGACCCCTGGTGTAAATGATATAAACAAGACCAAGGGTAAATCCAAGAAAAGATCCAAGCTTTACTCACCGGACAACCCGCTGAAAAGCGAATCAACCTATCTAACAGTATGCGTTAAAAAAAACCTCTTAAAGGTACAGGAGCACACTGAACCCCCAGCAAATTGCACAATGGCTGTTAAGGTGTCAGTGCATTGCCTGACCAATATAACCAACTGACCGATGTACCTTTAAGAAGGGGTAGCTCCCTTCAATCCACCTAACCTCCACCTATCTATCAGAATGCTTGTGCTTCCATTGTCTCTCATAAGCTAGAGATAGGACCACAGATACCAGGGTGCCGTGACGAGGCTCTGCGGCTTACGCATGTATTTGCAAATGTGTGCAGACTAAACCCCTTTTTTATCGCATACTGTTAGATGGGTTGATTTGGTTGTCAGCGGGCTGTCCGGTGAGTGAAGCTTGGATCTTTCCTTGGATTTATCCTTGGTCTTGTTTATATCATATGTTGCATTCCTATGCTACTCACTGCAAAGGCCAGTTATAGGTGGGGGTGGTGGACACCATTTTTTGTTATAATGTTACTGTGTAAATGACACTGGCAAGGAAGGGGTTAAACACTAAGGGGCGATCAAGGTGTTAAGTGTGTCGTAGGAAGTGAGTCTAAGTGTGGGGGGATGGGCTACCAATGACATGACAGCGATCACTGCTTCCGATGACAGGGAGCAGTAGATCCCTGTCATGTCACTAGGCAGAACAGGGAAATGCCTTGTTTGCATAGGCATCTCCCCGTTCTGCATCTCCGTATCACAATCGCGGGCCGCCATGGCGAACATCGAGTTCACGGAACCTGCGGGCACGGTCACGGAGAATGTGGCAGGCGAGCGCCGCAAATTAAAGGGGATGTACCTGTACCAATTTGCCTGCCCGTGCCATTCTGCCGACAGATATCGGCGTGCGGCGGTCGGCAACTGGTTAAAAGCTCCTGAGAGCATTTCTTTTCAGTTTTGTTATAACATATGGGGCGTTCCACACCTCTTTACCCATGTGGGTGGGGTCTCTCTCTTTGTAGAAAAGGATATTTCATTTTTTTTTCTGTATGTGACCACTTATCCTCAGAGTGCTGTTTGTGTGTGTTTGTAATATCCAGGGGAAAAACCTACAATTCCATAATGCGGTGTGCACTGTGCAGGTGTTGGGTAGTACCGGTGCCGCTGCTCCATCACTGCAGAGAAAATAGATAAAGTGTTAATTTGTTCAATTTAGTTATTTCATGTTATAACTAGATCACGTTTCATGTTTTTAATTAGATCAAAAGATCTTTAAATAGAGGCTTGGTAGGACTAATTACATTTTGGCAGTGAGAAATGCCTGAGTATCTCTAGTTACAACAAATAGTGTTTTTATATTAAAAAAAATTCAGTCAATTTAAATGTTCCTCCTGGTCTCCAAACTCTGATGTGAAAAAATTCAGCTCCTATAAAACTGTTTCTTAAAGCAAACCGTTCCTCAAAAATAGCTTTGGGCCAGATTCACAAAAGAGATACGACGTCGTATCTCCTGATACGCCGTCGTATCTCTGTTTTAGGACCGTTCTAACTATGCGACTGATTCATAGAATCAGTTACGCATAGCTAGCCCTAAGATCCGACAGGTGTAATTGAATTACACCGTCGGATCCTAGGATGCAATACTTCGGCCGCCGCTGGGGGGAGTTTGCGTCGTAAACCAGCGTTGGGTATGCAAATTAGCAGTTATGGCGATCCACAAAGGTTTTTCCCGTCGTTACGTCGGCGCAAGTCTTAGTTTCCCGTCGCAAAGTTAGGGGTACTTTAACATGGTGTAAAATTACTCCACCATGTTAAAGTATGCCCGTCTTTCCCGCGTCGCTTTTGAAATTTTTTTTCCCGGCGTAAGTACGTTACACACGTCGCGATTCTCAACACGTCGGCGCGTCGTAATTTTGCGCAAAGCACGTCGGGAAATTTGCGAACGGAGCATGCGCAGTACGTCCGGCGCGGGAACGCGCCTAATTTAAATGGTACCCGCCCCATTTGAATTGGGCCGCCTTGGCCGGACATGTTTACGATACACCGCCGCAAGTTTACAGGTAAGTGCTTTGTGGATCGGGCACTTAGACTGAAAACTTGCGGCGGTGTAACGTAAACGGGTTACGTTACGCTGCGCCGCAGGTACGAGAATCTGGCCCTTTGTTCCCTTGTAATTACTCCACCCTCCAAAATCAAAATAATTTGTTTTCTTATGCCCCAGCTCCATCCCTTGCTTCTACGACATAGACCCTATTCCCGGTGCCTCCTAGGATATGCGCACCACATAGCCCAGCTTCCACACTGTGACAAGAGGCTAAGCCTGGTGGCACGTCATCATCGAGCCAGCTGCCAGAACCTGGAAGAAACAGCCAGCTTATGATGACACATGCTTGGTTTTCTCTGCGGTAAAAAGTCAGCCGAGAAAACCGAGGGGAAAGCCGAGAACCCAACAGGAAAACTGCCATGGAGCTTTGGCCAGAAATCCCGGCTGTGTGAATGCTCCATCTGCACTGCCTCGTAGTCTTTCCCATAGGTAAGTAGTAGATCAGGCGGAAAAAATAAATAAACGCTGGGAATCCCGACGGGAAAATAGAGAGCAGGTTCTCGATTTTCCTGACGGGAATCCCGGCTGTTTTCCTGATGGGAATCCCGGCTGTTTTCCTGATGGGAAAACTGCGAGGAAGCATACACCCGGCCAAAAGCTCTCCTGGCAGTTTTCCTGCCAGAAAAAACGGTCGTGTGTACGAGGCTTAAGACCTGCCATGTGGCAGCGAAGCAATCAAAACAGACCACTGATGCATTTGCTGATCAAATTTGCTTATAGTGGATACCTTAGCATGAAAGGTAAGAGGGGGATAATAAAAAAAAATCATAGGGATGCCGTTCTTTTTTAAAGCCCACATTTAGAAGAGAGGAAAACACATGCCACTCCCTGAAATCACCCCCGCCCCTTTTTTCCACAACCATTCACAAATTTAAACAATGCTTTCAAAGCCCTTTTTTACTTTACCAGGAAGGTGGGAAAATCAGGTACATAACAATTCAACTGCCTTCTGTATCTTTTAATTTACTGATCATACTTGCGATTTTCACAAAACCCCAACTTTGCTGCAGGATTTCTTTAAGTCAAGTAAAGGTTCGTTTTATATTAGATCAATTGATGGCTGTAAGCTAGAGCATTTAAATATCACTTACCTCGTTTTTCCTTTTGACCTCCAAAATACAGTAATCCAGGTTTGAAAATGCCATTTCCTGTCTCTCCTCTTCTTGCTTTCCACCAGCATCTGAGCCGTTTTGCATGGTGGAAAGCAGAATGTGCTCACCCCCTCCCTATGACTACAGCCCTGCGTGAAGATGCTCTCTTATCCCTCACAGGCATGGAGGCTAAGCCTAATGGGAACTGTAGTTCCCATTAGGCCGTGATGTAGCAAGAATGAATGCGCACCGCAAACCAGGAAGTCAGTGAGAATAATGATTCAGGAGTGACGGAGGTGAATAAAACAGCTCGATTTCAACAGGTATCAAACTAGTTATAATGTAAAACATTCCCCCACTCCAGTATTCCGCGTCTTAAGGGCCGCAACTGAGACCAAGGGTATTATTTCGCAATGTTACAACATGTTGCTAGACTCGTTCTTAGAGACACATCCCATGAAAGTGGTGGACCAGTGGGAGGCGGACGTGGGCCCGATGACAGGTGACATGTGGGAGGAAGCATTGCAGGCAGTCAACAGCTGTTCGCTCAATGTGGCGCAGAAAATATCTCAGTTATACATTTTGCTGAGGGTGCACTATACCCCAGTAAAACTCTTTAAAATGGGCGGGGTTACAGACCCGATGTGCAACAGGTGTAAAGTAATGTCCGGCGATCTGATACACTTACTCTGGCGCTGCCCCAAACTCCACAGGTTCTGGAGGGGAGTTGTGGACACACTTAACTCAGTGTTCCAGGTAGCAGTACCCCTGGAACCGATTTACTGCCTGCTTGGAGTATTGGAGGGAGTGGTAACAGAGGAATTGACTCGGATGGCACTAAACAGGGCACTGTTCCAGGCCAGGAGGGCCATTCTTCTGAATTGGAAGCTGGAGGAACCTCCCACGCTCAAGTCTTGGGTGATGCACATGGGCAGGATGCTAATTATGGAGAAGTATGTATACCAGCATAGGGGAAATGCAGGCAAATTTGACAGGCTTTGGGATGCATGGCTGGCCACACCTGGCTTGAGCCCTTTGGAACTGGTTCAGGGGAGGCTGTTGGGTGGTAATTAGATCCGCTAGTCAAAGGGCGGTGGGATTAGAGGGCATAATGCTGGATACTGTTAATATGTGCTAGACGTTGGATGGAGAGACTAATGTGAAGTGTACTACATATGCTGTGACTGTTATGTCATACTGACTTTCTTTTTTGTATATTATGTGAGCAATAAAAACTTTTCTGATTTAAAAAAATAATGTAAAACATTACTTTTTACTTTATCAGCTACTGTCAGACTTTAATTTAAGAGGAAAATATTTGAATTACACCGTCGGATCCTAGGATGCAATACTTTGGCCGCCGCTGGGGGGAGTTTGCGTCGTAAACCAGCGTTGGGTATGCAAATTAGCAGTTATGGCGATCCACAAAGGTTTTTCCCGTCGTTACGTCGGCGCAAGTCTTAGTTTCCCGTCGCAAAGTTAGGGGTACTTTAACATGGTGTAAAATTACTCCACCATGTTAAAGTATGCCCGTCTTTCCCGCGTCGCTTTTGAAATTTTTTTTCCCGGCGTAAGTACGTTACACACGTCGCGATTCTCAACACGTCGGCGCGTCGTAATTTTGCGCAAAGCACGTCGGGAAATTTGCGAACGGAGCATGCGCAGTACGTCCGGCGCGGGAACGCGCCTAATTTAAATGGTACCCGCCCCATTTGAATTGGGCCGCCTTGGCCGGACATGTTTACGATACACCGCCGCAAGTTTACAGGTAAGTGCTTTGTGGATCGGGCACTTAGACTGAAAACTTGCGGCGGTGTAACGTAAACGGGTTACGTTACGCTGCGCCGCAAGTACGAGAATCTGGCCCTTTGTTCCCTTGTAATTACTCCACCCTCCAAAATCAAAATAATTTGTTTTCTTATGCCCCAGCTCCATCCCTTGCTTCTACGACATAGACCCTATTCCCGGTGCCTCCTAGGATATGCGCACCACATAGCCCAGCTTCCACACTGTGACAAGAGGCTAAGCCTGGTGGCACGTCATCATCGAGCCAGCTGCCAGAACCTGGAAGAAACAGCCAGCTTATGATGACACATGCTTGGTTTTCTCTGCGGTAAAAAGTCAGCCGAGAAAACCGAGGGGGAAAGCCGAGAACCCAACAGGAAAACTGCCATGGAGCTTTGGCCAGAAATCCCGGCTGTGTGAATGCTCCATCTGCACTGCCTCGTAGTCTTTCCCATAGGTAAGTAGTAGATCAGGCGGAAAAAATAAATAAACGCTGGGAATCCCGACGGGAAAATAGAGAGCAGGTTCTCGATTTTCCTGACGGGAATCCCGGCTGTTTTCCTGATGGGAATCCCGGCTGTTTTCCTGATGGGAAAACTGCGAGGAAGCATACACCCGGCCAAAAGCTCTCCTGGCAGTTTTCCTGCCAGAAAAAACGGTCGTGTGTACGAGGCTTAAGACCTGCCATGTGGCAGCGAAGCAATCAAAACAGACCACTGATGCATTTGCTGATCAAATTTGCTTATAGTGGATACCTTAGCATGAAAGGTAAGAGGGGGATAATAAAAAAAAATCATAGGGATGCCGTTCTTTTTTAAAGCCCACATTTAGAAGAGAGGAAAACACATGCCACTCCCTGAAATCACCCCCGCCCCTTTTTTCCACAACCATTCACAAATTTAAACAATGCTTTCAAAGCCCTTTTTTACTTTACCAGGAAGGTGGGAAAATCAGGTACATAACAATTCAACTGCCTTCTGTATCTTTTAATTTACTGATCATACTTGCGATTTTCACAAAACCCCAACTTTGCTGCAGGATTTCTTTAAGTCAAGTAAAGGTTCGTTTTATATTAGATCAATTGATGGCTGTAAGCTAGAGCATTTAAATATCACTTACCTCGTTTTTCCTTTTGACCTCCAAAATACAGTAATCCAGGTTTGAAAATGCCATTTCCTGTCTCTCCTCTTCTTGCTTTCCACCAGCATCTGAGCCGTTTTGCATGGTGGAAAGCAGAATGTGCTCACCCCCTCCCTATGACTACAGCCCTGCGTGAAGATGCTCTCTTATCCCTCACAGGCATGGAGGCTAAGCCTAATGGGAACTGTAGTTCCCATTAGGCCGTGATGTAGCAAGAATGAATGCGCACCGCAAACCAGGAAGTCAGTGAGAATAATGATTCAGGAGTGACGGAGGTGAATAAAACAGCTCGATTTCAACAGGTATCAAACTAGTTATAATGTAAAACATTACTTTTTACTTTATCAGCTACTGTCAGACTTTAATTTAAGAGGAAAATATTTGAATTACACCGTCGGATCCTAGGATGCAATACTTTGGCCGCCGCTGGGGGGAGTTTGCGTCGTAAACCAGCGTTGGGTATGCAAATTAGCAGTTATGGCGATCCACAAAGGTTTTTCCCGTCGTTACGTCGGCGCAAGTCTTAGTTTCCCGTCGCAAAGTTAGGGGTACTTTAACATGGTGTAAAATTACTCCACCATGTTAAAGTATGCCCGTCTTTCCCGCGTCGCTTTTGAAATTTTTTTTCCCGGCGTAAGTACGTTACACACGTCGCGATTCTCAACACGTCGGCGCGTCGTAATTTTGCGCAAAGCACGTCGGGAAATTTGCGAACGGAGCATGCGCAGTACGTCCGGCGCGGGAACGCGCCTAATTTAAATGGTACCCGCCCCATTTGAATTGGGCCGCCTTGGCCGGACATGTTTACGATACACCGCCGCAAGTTTACAGGTAAGTGCTTTGTGGATCGGGCACTTAGACTGAAAACTTGCGGCGGTGTAACGTAAACGGGTTACGTTACGCTGCGCCGCAGGTACGAGAATCTGGCCCTTTGTTCCCTTGTAATTACTCCACCCTCCAAAATCAAAATAATTTGTTTTCTTATGCCCCAGCTCCATCCCTTGCTTCTACGACATAGACCCTATTCCCGGTGCCTCCTAGGATATGCGCACCACATAGCCCAGCTTCCACACTGTGACAAGAGGCTAAGCCTGGTGGCACGTCATCATCGAGCCAGCTGCCAGAACCTGGAAGAAACAGCCAGCTTATGATGACACATGCTTGGTTTTCTCTGCGGTAAAAAGTCAGCCGAGAAAACCGAGGGGAAAGCCGAGAACCCAACAGGAAAACTGCCATGGAGCTTTGGCCAGAAATCCCGGCTGTGTGAATGCTCCATCTGCACTGCCTCGTAGTCTTTCCCATAGGTAAGTAGTAGATCAGGCGGAAAAAATAAATAAACGCTGGGAATCCCGACGGGAAAATAGAGAGCAGGTTCTCGATTTTCCTGATGGGAATCCCGGCTGTTTTCCTGATGGGAAAACTGCGAGGAAGCATACACCCGGCCAAAAGCTCTCCTGGCAGTTTTCCTGCCAGAAAAAACGGTCGTGTGTACGAGGCTTAAGACCTGCCATGTGGCAGCGAAGCAATCAAAACAGACCACTGATGCATTTGCTGATCAAATTTGCTTATAGTGGATACCTTAGCATGAAAGGTAAGAGGGGGATAATAAAAAAAAATCATAGGGATGCCGTTCTTTTTTAAAGCCCACATTTAGAAGAGAGGAAAACACATGCCACTCCCTGAAATCACCCCCGCCCCTTTTTTCCACAACCATTCACAAATTTAAACAATGCTTTCAAAGCCCTTTTTTACTTTACCAGGAAGGTGGGAAAATCAGGTACATAACAATTCAACTGCCTTCTGTATCTTTTAATTTACTGATCATACTTGCGATTTTCACAAAACCCCAACTTTGCTGCAGGATTTCTTTAAGTCAAGTAAAGGTTCGTTTTATATTAGATCAATTGATGGCTGTAAGCTAGAGCATTTAAATATCACTTACCTCGTTTTTCCTTTTGACCTCCAAAATACAGTAATCCAGGTTTGAAAATGCCATTTCCTGTCTCTCCTCTTCTTGCTTTCCACCAGCATCTGAGCCGTTTTGCATGGTGGAAAGCAGAATGTGCTCACCCCCTCCCTATGACTACAGCCCTGCGTGAAGATGCTCTCTTATCCCTCACAGGCATGGAGGCTAAGCCTAATGGGAACTGTAGTTCCCATTAGGCCGTGATGTAGCAAGAATGAATGCGCACCGCAAACCAGGAAGTCAGTGAGAATAATGATTCAGGAGTGACGGAGGTGAATAAAACAGCTCGATTTCAACAGGTATCAAACTAGAGAGTGGGTAACCGCTCAAAGAGAACCAGGTAATCTGATTCCTGTGGTCCGAGCCAAGGGTGCAGGCAGTGCAATCAAAATGCAGGTTAGGATGAAGGAAAAAAGCTGGGACAGCCGCACTCCAAAAAAAACTCCTCCTTTAATTAAAAATCACAAAATACATGCCACAGCAAAAAACAGCACAACAAAAGAAAAGCTGACGTTTCGCACTATGCCTTAGTGCTTCTTCATAGCTAGTGTGTAAACAGTAAAATGAGTGAATATATGCCTTACAACCCAATGAGTGGGAGGGGGCTCTGGAAACAATTAAGTTAAACAGGGTCCCCTGTGAAGTTTGGGTGTGTCTCGACAGACAATCAGAGAGTGTCTCATGTGGACTATGTCTCATGCAAATTCATGGTGAATAGTGAACATTGGATAGAATGATGTGTTGACCCAATAGAGAAGTGGGGTGCAGAAAAATGTGAAAGAGAGTGTAGGAGTATGTGTAAGTGTGAAGAAATATATTTGAGTGTAAGAGAAGTGAATTAAAGTGGACAGAAAATGGAATGATATGTGTAAAACATGTATAACTTGTATAAGTAACAAATAAAATGAAATTAAGAAAACAAAAAATATGATATGAATTAAAGTGCGATAAAGTAAAGTGAAATTAGTTAAAAAAGAAGAAAGGAAAACAAATAAAAAGTGAAATGGGGAAAAAAGGGGAAAAAAAAGGAAGAAGAAAAAAAAAAAAAAAAAAAAAAGGGGGAAAAAATAGGGGTGAATATGACGGTGAACCATATAAAGGACGATGCATAAACCATAAAATAATATGGTGTAATGTAGTGAACAAAAAATACCTAAAGATTGAGCATAGTGTAAAAGTGCACCTTAATTCTAATGGTCTTATTTGTTTTATAGTATATTAACTTGTGTTTTTTATTATTTTTATGATTATTATTATATTATTTTTGTTTTTTGTATTTTTGTTGCCTGTATGTGTTTGTTTACTGACTCATTATTTAAATAATAACTGAGACACCGGGCATCTATCTGGACTGGTTAAACATTCATTGTGAGCTGAACCATTAATACAAAGACAAAAACAAAAAGATGTGAACATGTGTGGCCGTTTATAGAAGAGTTCTAAAATATCCTAAAAATCAGTAAATGAGTAAACATGCAGAGTAGTATGGAATGATAGTAAAAAAGAGGCACTTGAAATGTCGGGAAGTGTCAATGTGGCTATATGAGGCTAATGAAAAATAACCGCTATTAGCGGACAATTGCCAACATGTGAACCTCAATCTAAATAGAGAAACTCTCTAGAGAATGATAGCGATCAGGGTATGGGCATGGAGTGTGTGTCAGGTTGCATAGCGGAATCGATATATTGGTATTACAATATTTTAATGCTTTAATGTTAGACTGGAAAGGGAAAAGTAAAACCAAAAGGAAACCAAATGGGTTAATGAAAAACTCCCTAGGCAGTAGGTAAACATGTGTTGAAATCGAAAATACGCTATCTGATTCTCTGTCTTGACACATCCAATTACAGAAAAAGCCACATTTGAGGCCACCACATCTCGCCGACAACAAAGACATCGCCATACATGTCGCGATGACTGTGCGATCTACATGAATTAAATACTTAAATGTGTATTTACAAGGAACAAATAAAATTCGATAAAACGGAGAAGCCGAACATTGCTGTTGACAGCTGTATATACAAAAAACAGTTAATACAGTAATAAGAACAAAAAACACACAATATGCATATGAAATGTCCCGATAAACATGTTAAGATAACGAGGAATATCGTATGAATGGCTGGGAAGCCAGCAGAACTGTAATCGTGGGACATATCTTACAATGTATGTTGGTTGGTTCTCTAATGAAACCCAAAAAAAAGAGAGAAGAGAGTATAGGATACTGAGATCTTGTTGAAAAGGGTGCCAAGAGCCTAGGTGTTTTGTAATCCTCTTACAAAGAAGGAGATAAGGAGGTAAGAGGATTACAAAACACCTAGGCTCTTGGCACCCTTTTCAACAAGATCTCAGTATCCTATACTCTCTTCTCTCTTTTTTTTGGGTTTCATTAGAGAACCAACCAACATACATTGTAAGATATGTCCCACGATTACAGTTCTGCTGGCTTCCCAGCCATTCATACGATATTCCTCGTTATCTTAACATGTTTATCGGGACATTTCATATGCATATTGTGTGTTTTTTGTTCTTATTACTGTATTAACTGTTTTTTGTATATACAGCTGTCAACAGCAATGTTCGGCTTCTCCGTTTTATCGAATTTTATTTGTTCCTTGTAAATACACATTTAAGTATTTAATTCATGTAGATCGCACAGTCATCGCGACATGTATGGCGATGTCTTTGTTGTCGGCGAGATGTGGTGGCCTCAAATGTGGCTTTTTCTGTAATTGGATGTGTCAAGACAGAGAATCAGATAGCGTATTTTCGATTTCAACACATGTTTACCTACTGCCTAGGGAGTTTTTCATTAACCCATTTGGTTTCCTTTTGGTTTTACTTTTCCCTTTCCAGTCTAACATTAAAGCATTAAAATATTGTAATACCAATATATCGATTCCGCTATGCAACCTGACACACACTCCATGCCCATACCCTGATCGCTATCATTCTCTAGAGAGTTTCTCTATTTAGATTGAGGTTCACATGTTGGCAATTGTCCGCTAATAGCGGTTATTTTTCATTAGCCTCATATAGCCACATTGACACTTCCCGACATTTCAAGTGCCTCTTTTTTACTATCATTCCATACTACTCTGCATGTTTACTCATTTACTGATTTTTAGGATATTTTAGAACTCTTCTATAAACGGCCACACATGTTCACATCTTTTTGTTTTTGTCTTTGTATTAATGGTTCAGCTCACAATGAATGTTTAACCAGTCCAGATAGATGCCCGGTGTCTCAGTTATTATTTAAATAATGAGTCAGTAAACAAACACATACAGGCAACAAAAATACAAAAAACAAAAATAATATAATAATAATCATAAAAATAATAAAAAACACAAGTTAATATACTATAAAACAAATAAGACCATTAGAATTAAGGTGCACTTTTACACTATGCTCAATCTTTAGGTATTTTTTGTTCACTACATTACACCATATTATTTTATGGTTTATGCATCGTCCTTTATATGGTTCACCGTCATATTCACCCCTATTTTTTCCCCCTTTTTTTTTTTTTTTTTTCTTCTTCCTTTTTTTTCCCCTTTTTTCCCCATTTCACTTTTTATTTGTTTTCCTTTCTTCTTTTTTAACTAATTTCACTTTACTTTATCGCACTTTAATTCATATCATATTTTTTGTTTTCTTAATTTCATTTTATTTGTTACTTATACAAGTTATACATGTTTTACACATATCATTCCATTTTCTGTCCACTTTAATTCACTTCTCTTACACTCAAATATATTTCTTCACACTTACACATACTCCTACACTCTCTTTCACATTTTTCTGCACCCCACTTCTCTATTGGGTCAACACATCATTCTATCCAATGTTCACTATTCACCATGAATTTGCATGAGACATAGTCCACATGAGACACTCTCTGATTGTCTGTCGAGACACACCCAAACTTCACAGGGGACCCTGTTTAACTTAATTGTTTCCAGAGCCCCCTCCCACTCATTGGGTTGTAAGGTATATATTCACTCATTTTACTGTTTACACACTAGCTATGAAGAAGCACTAAGGCATAGTGCGAAACGTCAGCTTTTCTTTTGTTGTGCTGTTTTTTGCTGTGGCATGTATTTTGTGATTTTTAATTAAAGGAGGAGTTTTTTTTGGAGTGCGGCTGTCCCAGCTTTTTTCCTTCATCCTAACAGGTATCAAACTAGTTATAATGTAAAACATTA
Source organism: Rana temporaria (assembly GCF_905171775.1). Taxonomy (NCBI): domain Eukaryota; kingdom Metazoa; phylum Chordata; class Amphibia; order Anura; family Ranidae; genus Rana; species Rana temporaria. Next base: position 33,396,773 of record NC_053499.1, on the reverse strand, counting down.
CTTTTTACTTTATCAGCTACTGTCAGACTTTAATTTAAGAGGAAAATATTTTTGTCTTTACATCCCCTTTAATACTGAAAATGTAAAATAAATCATGCAATTTAATATCAGACATGATACGTATGGCACGCAGTTCAATGTGATAAATGAAGCTCAGCATTCTATTACAGTCTGCTCAAAATGTACTTACAGTGTTTTTAGATTCTATAAAGCTAAATTGTTTTCAGCATATGGTTCACAGCGGTGAAAAGATCCCGTCCATGCATCTCTAATTTCAGTATTTTTATAGCTAACAATTTCAGGGGAGATAAATGTAGTGGATTATTGTACCGTGTTAGCCATAGATTAATGAAGAAAGTTTGGAGTTTTAAGTGTAATGCCCCGTACACACCATCACTTTATGTGATGAAAAAAAACGACGTTTTTAAAAACGTCACTTTAATTGACTGTGTGTGGGGGAAAACGTTGTTTTATGTCTTGTAAAAAACGACCAAAAAAAATTGAAGCATGCTTCAATTTTATGTGTCGTTTTTCAAAACGTCATTTTTTACTTCACAGAAATTGACCGTGTGTAGCAAAAAACGTTGTTTAAAAAGACGTTTTTACACCCGCGCATGCCCAGAAGCGAGCTTCAATGGAAAAAGTGGTGAGAACGTAACCTCGCTTTGCTAGAACATTGTGAGAAAAACGATGGTGTGTAGGCAACTTCGTCTTTGAAAATTTAAGTTTCAAAAACGTCGTTTTTTACTTCACAGAAAATGTCGTTTTTTTTCATCACATAAAGTGATGGTGTGTATGCGGCATTAGGCCTCGTACACACGACCGAGAAACTCGACGGGCGAAACACATCGAGTTCCTCGTCGAGTTCCTTGTTAGGCTTGTCGAGGAACTCGACAAGCTTGCTTTGCGTACACACAGTCAAGCCAAAATCTCCTCGTTCTCAAACGCGGTGACTTACAACACGTACAACAGCAGGGGAAGTTCGATTCCACTAGCTAAACTTTTGGGGCTGCTTTTGCTAATTTCATGTGTTTGCGTGTTAAATAAAAGTTTGGTAAGAGACATTTGCACTTTTCAGTCTGTTACAGCGTGAAAAATGTGTTATCTCCATTACAAATGCTACTTTTACTCCCGTCTCATACTTTATTCTAAAAAAGCGCGGGTTTCTTAGCATACAGACGTCCGAGTTTCTCGATAAAAACCAGCCCGACCAGAAACTCGACGAGCCAAATCAGACTCCCATCGAGAAAATAGAGAACTTGCTCTCTTTTTGGCTCGTCGAGGTTCTCGACAGTTACCTCGACGAAAATGTACACACGACCGGTTACCTCGGCAAAAAAATATCTCCCAGCAAGGCTCTTGCTGGTTTTTGCCGAGAAACTCGGTTGTGTGTATGAGGCCTTATCCTTTACAGTAAAATCTTGGATTGCGAGCATAATTTGTTCCAGAAGCATGCTTGTAATCCAAAGCACTTGTATATCAAAGCACATTTTCCCATAAGAAATAATGGAAACTTAAATGATTCGTTCCACAACCATTTATTCATAAGTCCTTCAGTTTATAGTGTAACCATAAAATGTCCATCCACAAATGGCAGCCTTCACAAGGGGATTAGAAACGAAATCCAGCAGGAGATACAGAGTACAAAAGAGAAGAGAGTGTAGCAATCTGGTTTCATTTAATGAAGGTACAACATTTAGCAACTCACATGGTTGATGATTAAAAGAGGCACATCTAAGTATGCAGGCATTCAGGGTAGAGCGATCCACTTAGACCGTCCTCCACACCGCTATCAGTCTGCAATCGTGACCGGGAAGACTACCCAGTAGTAGATAAATCTGAAAGCGAGGCTTGAACCGCTAGTGGAAGGGACAACATCAATGGCGGTGAGGAGGATGGTCTACGTAACAGCTTTACCCCAGATGCCTGCATACTTAGATGTGCCTCTTTTAATCATCAACCATGTGAGTTTCTAAATGTTGTACCTTCATTAAATGTAACCATAACCATAATGCTACACTTAGAGGCACCTCTCTTCTATTCTATACTCAGTTGTGACATGACGCTACTCTTATATCAAGACATTGCTTGTATATCAAGTCAAAATGTATTAAAAAAAATGTACTTGTCTTGCAAACCAAGTTACTCTCAAATCAAAGTTTTACTGTATTGGGTTATTCAAGATGCAAACTTTCAGGATGCCTTAGATCCCTTCTTCAGGCTTGATATATATCTGAAAATGGATCTGAAACCCACTTATTTATATACAGAGTTACAAGGAGGAGCAAAACAATATAAAAATGTAATAAAATACAACCTTTCTTTCTTGACACACTTGGGTGGTAGAGGCTGTTGTGAATGATTGTGCTGTAGGGATCAGTTTTAAAGGGTTATTGGGGTAATTGACTCCAAAATAAAATACATAAGATGTCCAGGTACACTCCTCACCTTAAAAACCGTATTTTTTAAATGTTCTTATGTAGCGCTACCCCCACAGGAGCCGCTGATTTGTTATTGGGATCAGCATATTGAGTTACCTTAGTGTGGCGTATGGGTGCAGTTGGAGAACAAAGCAGTGAGCGGAGGTCCAGACAGTGAATAAAGGGTTTTTCCAATGCTTTATTCCAGGCCAAACACGGCCAACATCAACATTAAATGGGAAGAGCAGGTTGATGAAGAAAAAGGAGAACCTTGCAGTGTCAGGCCCGGATATTAATTGAGCAGTCCTAGCTCAATACCAAAGTACCCAATTATTATTCGTCGCCACTCTAGTTGGAGTGGGTAAAGTGCCCCCAGATCAGACCCCTCTCACAAGCCTGGCAGCCGAAGTGTCACTTAGGATTTGCTGGGAGGAACAGATCTCTCTCACAGACCTGGCTCTAGGGCCTCTGCCACAGGCCAATTACTTTAGGTGAGCTAGATGGATAAATGGAGCGACTCCTCCCAGTAGGTTTTAGCATAGGTCACCGGATGACAGCAAAACGTACCTGTCAACATTCCGGTCACCAGATCCTCGATTGGTTCGTTCAAGCTCTTTTGGACAACCTGCCTCCGGGTTCCCCTCAAGCCGATCCCTCAATCGAACGGCACCCAGCCTGGGATCCTCTCAATAGAACTGGGGACCCAGTAAGTCACTGGAGTCCCCTTTTACCTCAGGATAAGGGTTTATGTAGACTGCAATTCTGGCCTGGTGGGCCGCGCTGGCGGGGTCCATGGATGCGCACACCCGAAGGTGGATGCCGCACCTGGAACCGGGACCCCGTGAAAACTTGCCTAGCACATACCTGTCACAGATATACCCTCCCCCAGCATGCCCCGCGAGGGAGAAGCTCCTCTAATTGGCTGCTGGGGAAAGTTGCTCTGCCAGAACCCCTCTGGCGCCAACTGCTGGCCAGGGATGGTATTGCATCCCTGGAGTACAGACTGACCCAGTGGACGTTTCTGGAGTGACATAAGTCCCAATTTTAGCAAATTGTGAATGGAAGCAAAGTAACTCTCCCATTCCCCACTAACTTTAGCGTAGTGCCCATACTGAAAGTAAGGGGGCGCTACACTTATATCACACAAGTAATAATATACAACCATTAAAAAAATATATATATTTTCTTGACACATTGAAATAGTAATTACAAATAATTAGGATGTTTCTTTAGTTATAAGTGTTTAAAGCAAAAGGTCACCTAAAAAGAGAAGGTCCGGCTCAAGAACTGGCATTGGTGAGGACAGCACTGGATCCCTGTACTGGTAAGTGTCTGTATATTAAAAGTCAGCAGCTAGAGTATTTGTGGCTGTTGACTTGTATTCAATTTTTTTTAGAAACAACTGTACTATAGCTTTTCTTTAAGAGTGTTAAGCCCCAAACACACTATCAGTTTTCCTGCTGGTTTTTTCTTCAGGTTTACCAAAACCATGTAGTACAAGGACCTGCCTGATTGCATTCAAATTGAAACGCTTAAGGTTTGACCTCATATTAGATGGTTTTGGTAAACCTGAAGAGAAAACCATCAGGAAAACTGATAGTGTGTATGGGGCTTAATTGGACTAATGTCGTGTACAGATGATCGAAAATTCTGACAAGAAAACCGTAGATTTTTTTCAGATGGAATTTTGTCTCAAACGGTCATACAAAATTCCAACCATCAAGAACGCGGTGACGTACAACACTATATTGAGCCCTTGAAAAATTAAGTTCAATTACCCCGAGCATGCGTCAAATTGATTCCGAGCATGTGTGGTTTTTTTGCACATCGGTATTACATACAGACGATTGGAATTTCCGACAAGAACTTTTCCCGTCGGAAAATTTGAGAACCAACTCTCAAATTTTTGCTGTCGTAAATTCCGACAGAAAAAGTCCGATGGGGTCTACACATGGGAAGATCTGTTTTGTTGTTGTAAATTGTGTATCTATGAAGATTGATTCGTTGGCAGACCTGTCTCCCCAACATTGAGTCCAGTAGAAAGTTTTTCATGAAATATCATTATCAGGTATACCACTATTGAGGGTCTACAGCAAAATGTACCCTGTACTCGTTTCTCCTGCTGTGATCCCAGAATTGGTACCCTATTGGTGCTGTGGATATGTTTGAAGGTCTTAGATCTCTTCTGTATGCAGGGAGATGTTCCATTTACTATGATGCTTAGGGAATATCTCACTGTCTTAGATTGAGTATTTGTGAATACATACGTAGAGAAGTGGTCCTAGGAATATTTCTCTATGTCTTTTCTCCTTGTGTAGAAGAGGCTGGAGCTCCTTTGTCATCTTTCTTGGAGCTTCTAGGGCACCAATGCCCACCTGTTTGCTCACTGCCATTTTACAAGAATGCTACAGAGTATGCTACACTTTAGAGAAGGTCAGCAGCACAGTTACTAAGTGATAAATCCACTATGGGGGTAGTGTAATATTTGTAAAATTGTGTCACTACCATACATGTGGCATGTATTGACATCATTTTGGGTTATGCCAAGTATACTACCATGCATGATTTACAACAATGCCTGCCTCTGCACTGCATGCCACTGTACCAAGGTGGATTTGTGTGCTTGTCACCACTGCAGTGACATGCCATTCCATATTTAGAAAACTTGGTGTATATCGCGCTGACATGCAAACGTATATCAAATAGTAGACAGCACAACTCAAAGGCCCCATACACACGATAGAATCCATCCGCTGAAAAATCCCAGCGAATGGGTTTCAGCGGATAGATCCTATGGTGTGTACACTCCAGCGGATCTGTTTCCGCGGATATTTATCCCCTGGGATGGATTTCCAGCGGATAAATATTTGATGACATGCTATCAAATCTATCCGCTGGAATCCATCCCAACGGATGGATCCGCTGGTCTGTATAGACTCACCGGATCCATCCGTCCGAAGGGATCCCCCGCATGCATCGTAATGATTCGATGCATGCATGGAATTCCTTATATGACAGCGATTATGACGCGGCGACGGCGCGACACGTCATCGCCAGAGGATTTCAGCGCGGATTTCCATGCGATGGTGAGTACACTCCATCGCATGGAAATCCGCGGAAATCCTCGAGAGGATTTATCCGTGGAAACGGTCCGCTGGACCGTATCCGCGGATAAATCCTCCCGTGTGTATGGGGCCTAAGACAAGTGTAAATCAAGAGATATGTGAAAGATAAAATTTTGTGCAGCGCTCAAAAATTCATGATGATACAAATTCATATGTGTACAATCTAATATATACTGTGCAATGAACACAAAATAAAAACAGTGAAAAGTGATGTGAAATTCACACCCAAACAAAAGTTTTATGTGCCATCATGTAAAGATTTTTAATCCATGAATGAACAGTCCTTAGATAAACAGTGAAAACAGATTAAATAGCCAGAAGGGGAATTCCATGTGACATCAGTGTTGAAGTGAAGGCACAAACAATAGAACCACCACCAGTTAGTAAGGAGGCTTACCGGAGTGAGAAGACTCAAATTGGCATATGCTCAGTGAGTCAACAAGGCATATGATGTAAACACCAAAGTATGGGACCTCCACGTCGGGGATCCAGATCAAGATGGAAGATAGTCCAAGTGGTCAAGAGATGTCACAGAGAAGCAGTCCTCAGAAGCAGCCAACTTGTCAGAACAAATCCTCTCAATGTTCAAAATAGCATGTATCTGTCAGATACAGCCAACACCTCCCTCTTCTCTAGTGAGCGGTTAATGTAGAAAGATTTAGAAGCTGGGAATTTATTCCTCAGCGCGGACAACCGGCTTTTGGTATTTCTGGCTTCCCAAAAAGAGAATTCCAAGAACTGGAGAGAGTGCTCCTGTCTGCTGTGTGGAGAGGAGAGGGAGGTGTTGGCTGTATCTGATGGAGTTAATGCTATTTTGAACATTTGACTTGAGAGGATTTGGTCTGACAAGTTGGCAGCTTCTGAGGACTGCTTCTCTGTGACATCTCTTAACAAATTGGACTATCTTCCACCTTGATCTGGAGCCCAGACGTGGAGGACCCATACTTTGGTGTCTCTAGTAAGCCTCCTCACTAACTGGTGGTGGTTCTATTGTTAGGCCCCGTACAGACGAGGGGACATGTCCAATGAAAACGGTCCGCGGACCGTTTTCATCGGACATGTCCGCTCGGAGATTTCGGTCTGATGGTTGTACACACCATCAAACCGAAATCCCCGCGGACAGACAGAGCGGTGACGTGGCGGTGACGTTGACGCCGCCACGTCCGCAAACCAGGAAGTAAAATACTTCCACGCATTGCCGAAAGAAGCTTTCGGCTTCTTTCGGCAACTCATGACGCGCCTTATGCGCCGGGGGAAGCTTTTGTCATCATGTCAATCACTTAGCCTGTGCATAGGAACGCCCACTCCCGCGGGAGCCACTACCCGGAAGCCAGTGGGGAAAATAGCGATACAACAGTATGTACCGCAAAAAAAAAAAACATCAGCGTACTGTCAATGTCGAGAGTGAGCACAATGTAATGTTAGAAAATTGTTTTTAGGGTGAACCTCCGCTTTAACTGCTATCTGATGACATTTCTTACAGCTTTTAGTTAATTTCTCATTTGTGGTCCCTCTGTTACTGCTTCCAAGGGACAGTAGATAGCTTTTCTTTCCTCTATTCCTGTCAAGCAACATGTAGAGCCAACATTAGCCCATATTTACAAAAATTATGTGGTTAGTGCCTTTCATATATTTTTATACTCTTTTTCCACTCATATTGCAGATGCAGTGGCCTGGACAGGTGGATTCATGTGGTATTGTGGCATTTGTGATAGTAAGCAAAAGACGTGACTCCTTAGCCATTTTCTTTTTTTTTTTTAGAAAAAGTTAGAACCTCTGTTAAGTTTTTAATTGCTGTATGTGGTCCTCTTTGGTAGATCTTTCCTTACTTTGTGTGCCTCTGACAGTAGACAATAAAAATACATTTATGTTTATGCTACAGATCAGATGGACTTCACCAGGAACTGTCCCTAGCTACATAAAAATGGGGAAAAGCACATAAAAGGGTAATGAACAGCCAAAATTGATTTGGCTGAGTTAGCCCAACAATGATATAATGACATACTGTATATAGTATTTCTGTAATTATTTAAGTTACAGGACCTATAACAAAATGCTTGGCATTTACTGCACAACATTTTTTTTCTCTGGCAGAGCTCTCTAGGATCTGTCCAAATGCCCTTTTTTTATATATATAATATATTTATGCAATACTTCTGTATAGAACATAAACCTCATAAGCATATATACCTTTAAAACAGATTGATGAATTCATTTACTTAAGTAAAGTTAGGTTTACTCTAATAGTATTTCTAAACCTCCATTCAGCTTAGAGAATTCACAGCTGATTTAACAAAAATATCTACCTAGCAGTTAGAGCTAAGCCATTCACTTAACAGATGTGCGCTACTAAAATAAATTCAATCATATAAAGATGTCGTTGTTGGGTTCTGGAGAAGAAAATCTCCATCAGACTGCAGTCACATTCACCTATTTCTCCTAGAAATTATGCTCTCGAAGCATGCTGCCCGTACAAACAGATTGCTCAATTTTTGTATTATATTTGTTGCCTGGTAACGACAGCCCATGTTAGAAAAGCAGCCTTTTTCAATAAGGAAGAGTAAGTGCTGTGTCTACAGCATATGGCATCCAATCAAAATTCATCTTTCAGTAATCTGACTGTCATGAGCTTATGGGCTCTACTAAGGGGTGCTGTGGCTGTAGAGCAGTAGTTGACAAATTTAAGGGTAGGCAACGTTGGCGCTCTAGCTGTGATGAAACTACAAATCCCATCATGCCTCTGCCTATGGGAGTCATACCTGTGGCTGTCAGAGTCTGGCAACGTTTCATGGGATTAGTCGTTTTACCAAAAATCAAGTACCAAGGTTGGCTACCGCTGTTGTAGATACAGGGGGCCTCAAGCCTGCCCCATTAAATGTAATGCTAGATAAGACTATTAGGCTGGTCATAATGTGTGGATGTTTTACAGACGTGGTTGGGGACTTGGAACATACTTTCAGAGACAATCAAGAGACATAAGAGTGCTAGAGATGACTGCCATTATTTCTGATTAACGGATCAATGCTTCTACATTTGTGCTTGCCCCCTTAAAAGTGCTGTCAACACATTATTCCCTACATCAAAGTCCATCGTAAAAAAAAAAATCTGAGAAAAAGAGTGAACGGCACATTCTTCTCTAGGTCATGTGTGGATCAGGTTTGAGTTAGCACCTAGGCAGGCAACTTGGGTCTAAAGGCCACACAGTAACCAACAAAGGGCCAAAGGTTGCGCACTAGAGCTGAGTGTCAGAGTAGAACTTCCTTGAATGCAGACAACCTTTCCACCCTCTCGACTAGAGAGAAATATAGGCATTGGCAGAGGGATGAAAACTTTAGGTTCTATAGGAATATTTGAGTGCAGGCTTTGAGAGTTTGAGTGCTTCCAATTGCCCTTGATAGCATGTGTCATTGTCAGGGCCTGGTGTTGGAATCAGAGACAACATTCCTCTATGGACCACAGAGCTGGTTAGAGGCTATCATTCTGTAAGACCACCTGTCAAATTTAGCAGTCAATAGCAAGATGTGTGAGTTGGGAGGAGGCTATCCAGTTGCCCAAACTTTTTATTCAGAGTTGCACTTGCATGATTAGATGACTACTTTGCACGTCTTCTCTACGTACGTTATGTGAGTGTGGTATATGAACATGCTAATTACAATTGATAGACTTAAACTGGAATTAAACTCTTGAAGAATATATCTAAAGACAATGTTTTAATTTAATTTTGAAAAAATCATTGTTTTTCTTTTTTTTGCCATCTGTCTATGGCAGGAAGTACGTGCGCTGCAGGAATCACTAGCTAAAGTAAAAAAAAAAAGACTGCACACAATAATTATAAACAAAAGTAAGCTATATTATATTAAAATATTGAATTTGTCCTTGCATATGCTTTAAAAGCGCAAGCACTATGTAACCATACCTTCTTAAACCAGACCCACCACACTATTAATTTTCGATATTGAAGTCCAACATAACTTTTTTTTACTTGACCACCTGCTGTGCAGGGCAATTAAAAAAAAAAAATCACATGCATGTTTAAATATCATTTTTTGCTAGAAAATTGCTTAAAACCCCAAACATAAGGGGCCAGATCCACAAAGAAGTTACGCTGGCGTATCTATTGATACGCCGCGTAACTTCTAGGATGCTCCGGCGTATGTTTTTTCTGTATTCAGAAAACAAGATACGCCATAATTTTTCTAAGATACGACCAGCGTAAGTCGCCTATGCCGTCGTATCTTAACTTCATATTTACACTGGCCGCTAGGGGCGTGTACGCTGATTTACGCCTAGAATATGTAAATCAGCTAGATACGCCAATTCACGAACGTACGCCCGGCCGTCGCAGTACAAATACGCCGTTTATGTTAGGCTTTTCCCGGCGTAAAGTTACCCCTGCTATATGAGGCGCAGCCAATGTTAAGTATGGACGTCGAACCAGCGTCGAATTTTCCGTCGATTACGTCGTTTGCGTAAGTTGTTCGCGAATAGGGCTGTGTGTCATTTACGTTCACGTCGAAAGCATTGGCTTTTTGTGGGTTAATTTGGAGCATGCGGACTGGGATACTTTCACGGACAGCGCATGCGCCGTTTGTAAAAAGCATCATTTACGTGGGGTCACAATACATTATCATAAAACACGCCCACATGTTCCATATTTGAATTAGGCGGGCTTACACCGGCCTATTTACGATACGCCGCCGCAACTTTGCTTTGAGAATACTGCACTTGCCTGTCAAAGTAGCAGCGGCGTAGCGTAACTACGATACGCTATGCCTGCTTAAAATTACGCCATTCTACGTGGATCTGGCCAAATATATTTTCCTGAAACAAGAGGCCAAGAAAAATAAAATGTGCCTGTTTCAATTTTTAATGTTACACAATATTTGTGCGAACATTTGCATTTACATGTATGCATGGGGAGGCGAGGGTGCCTTTAAACTTTGTTTTTATTATTTTTTTTATTTATATTTTTTTTATTTAAATATACTTTTTTTTTTACACTCAAGATACTGTAAGTGCAGGACATCATAGGCCCGCTCCCTAAAGGGGGAGTCACCCTGTTTTAAAGTATAAGAAATTATCATTATTCATTCCAGAGTATTATGAAATAAACCAAAGGGTACACAGTCATTCTTAGTCTTAAAAGACTGTAATTTAATCATAAATATCCATTGGTTGAAGAAGAAAATACAGAGCTACAAGAAAAAAAAATGCTGCTCGCTGTGAGGGGGCGTCATTATCAACACTTTAAGATAATAGATGTTATTTTCTTTGTCAGAGTATAGACAAGTACATTAAAGATAATGTTCAAATGCAATCGGAATGACTGTGGAATCTTTACTACTGTTAAATATATATATATATATATATATATATATATATATATATATATATATATATATATATATATATATATATATATATATATATATATATATATATTTTTTTTTTTTCTAGATTTGTTAAAGCAGTATTAAACCCAAAAATAAAAATGTTTTCATTTTACAGTTTACCAGTTCTTAAATGTGGTGGCTGCATTTCTTTCTTTTGTAGTCTTTATTCATTTATTTTCACCTTGTGATTCAGCCAGTGAGTCTATTACTGTTCAGCTTCCTTTACAGGCCAAACTGTCTAGGAAAATGGCCAGTTGAAGGGTTGAGACAATCCTTTTACCACTGACAAAGGGGCTTATAGTCAAATAAAAACTGTTGCTATAACTGCTTATTAAAGGGGAGTTCTAGACTTTGTTTATGTTTTTTGAAAGACTGCAGCTACAAAAAGTGTAGCTGCTGGCTTTTAATTAACAGACACTCACCTGCTCCACGCTCCAGCGACGCGACACCCGGAGCTCCGCTTCTCTCAAGCCCCCCACTCTCTACACGCGGCGCCTCCATTCATAGTTTGGGCACCCAGCTTTCGGCTTCACGGACGGGCACTCACTGTGCATGCGCGAGTAGCGATGCGCTCTATGAGTAGTCAGGCGATCGCCTGGGACCTGTCACGTGTCCCAGGCGATCGCCTACAGGGAGGGGCCGCCATAGGCTACATTGCTACATTCTAATCCATATTATCCCAGGGGCGCTCCCTTTCAAAAATCTTTCAAATTTATTTGGGATGTTTTTGGTAAATATTGGAATTGCTGCTCTACTGGTTAAGCTTCATTCTAACCATTATTCATATATTCTTTCAATAAGAGAGGCACATTTAAAATACATTTTTGAAATTGCATTAACATATTAAAGCTTATATGACATATTAGTGATTGTGTTTGATCTACTTAAATTCATTCATACCTGAATGCTCTTTTTTAATCTAGAGTTCTCCTTTATATCCATGTATTCAGCATAACATGACAATAAACTATGGGGCAGATTCACAGAGAATTAGATCGGCGCAGCGTATCAGAGATACGCTACGCCGCTGTAACTTACATTTGGCTGGTTTGAATCCTGGAAGAATTTGCGCCGTAAGTTACGGCGGCGTAATGTATCTCTGGCGGCGGAATTCAAATTGGGGATTAGGGGGCGTGATTCATTTAAATGAAGCGCGTCCCCGCACCGAATGAACTGCGCATGCTCCGTTTCTAAATTTCCCGCCGTGCATTGCACTAAATGATGCCGCAACTACGTCATTTTTTTACCTTCGACGTGATTTACGTCCATCCCAATTCACGGACGACTTACGCAAAAAAATATTCAAATTTCGAAGCGGGAATGCGACGGCCACGCGTATGTTCGTGGATCGTCGGAAATAGCTAATTTGCATACCCGACGCAGAAAACTACGTGAACGCCACCCAGCGGACGCCGAAGTATTGCATTTTAGATCCGAAGGCGTACGAGGACGTACACCTGTTGGATCTAACCCAGATGCCGTCATATCTTGGTTTGAGGATTCAAACCAAAGATACAACGCGGGTAATTTGAAAGTACGCCGGCGTATCAGTAGATACGCCGGCGTACTCTGTCTGTGGATCTGCCCCTATCTTTTTGCACCATCATTCACAGTGTGTATTGCGCCCTTCACAGCATTGAATGGTTTCGATTTGCTTTGTCTCCAAACGTTTGAGATTTTGGAATTTTCCATTGATCTGCAAAGTAAAATGTATTTTTCTTTCAGTACATAAAAGGGAATAGAGAACCTGATGCATTACTGTGCGTTAGTGATATGTGTATAAGCAAAATCATTCATTACTGTAGCAGAGATGAAAGCTTAGGGAAAAGAAAGAGCCTGAGGTGAGCAATCTCTCTACAGCAGTTTACCAGTTTAATTAGATGTAATGTACAATATATTTTCAAATATCCATGAGTGATAGTAAATTTAGCAAGAAAAAAATAGCCGGAAAATTATATTTTGCATGAAATGCGCTTGTTGTTTTATAATCATGACCCATCTACCCTAACAACCAATATGATATCAAGTTGATATCAAGTTTTATTGATCTAAAAAAAATCTCAATTTTGATTGGTTGATTTTTCTTACTGCATAGTGGAAGAATAATGAACATCTCAGGGCACAACACCACCCAGACCCAAAGCCAGATAGGACCAATGCTGCAACCTTACAAATGGGAACATGGAGGATGAGTATATGGTAAGACCCAGAGAAGAGGAAATGGACGGGGGTCTGCATGACTAAGGGGTGGAACAAGGTAGAAATGGGTTAAACATGTGAGTTCAATGTGGAAGGGGTGTAGGTCTTACTGGATTGGTGGCTGAAGGTCAAATTGGAAGGGTGGGTATTCATTCCAGATAGTTCAGGTGATGAGGAAGTTTCCCCACCCACCTGCCCTAGACTTGCAGGTCATTGCAAATCAAGGACTGTAGGGCGGTACTAATTAAAATGAAAAAATTGTCACAGCAGCTCAGGGCCGTCTTTAAGGCAGGGCAAAAGGGGAAGCTGCCCTGGGCCCTGTTATTGTTGTGGGGCCCAAAGCAGCTGCCTCATACTTGCCAACTATCCCAGTTTAAATTCCCTTGTTGCTTGAAGTTTTAACCCCATCCTGGTACTGCTACTAATGCTGCCCAGCTCTGCACTATTGTTGTGTATAGATGAATCACCTGCAGACCCTGGGCTAGATTCAGATAGGTTAGCGGATCTTTAGATCTGCGTAACCTATCTGATTTACGATCCGCCGCCGCCGCAAGTTTTTGAGGCAAGTGCTTTATTCAGAAATCGTAAATCGTATCGTAAATCCCCCGGCGGAATTCAAATTCCGCGGCTAGGGGGCGTGTAAAATTTAAATCAGGCGCGTCCCCGCGCCAAACGAACTGCTCATGCGTCGTCCGCTAAATTTCCCAGTGTGCATTGCTCCAAATGACGTCGCTAGGACGTCATTGGTTTCGACGTGAACGTAAATTACGTTCATCCGTATTCGCAAACGACTTACGCAAACGACGTAAAAAATTAAAAATCCGACCCGGGAACGACGGCCATACTTAACATAGGATACGCCGCATATAGCAGGGGTAACTATACGCCGGAAAAAGCCGAACGCAAACGACGTAAAAAAAATGCACCGGGCGGTCGTTTCTGAATCGGCGTAACTCCTCGTTTGCATATTCCTCGCATATACAAACGAAAGCGCCACCTAGCGGCCAGCGTGAGATTGCAGTCTAAGATCCGACGGTGTAAGTCACTTACACCTGTCGGATCTTAGGGCGATCTATGCGGAACCTGATTCTATGAATCAGGCGCATAGATCCGACCGACGGAACTCAGAGATACGACGGCGTATCAGGAGATACGCCGTTGTATCTCTTTCTGAATCTGCCCCCCTGTGTTTACATGTAAATAACCTGCAATCATATGTAAATAAAGGTGGCATTTGTATGTATATCATTTTGCCAGATCGAATCAGGTAGTCCATGTTATTTTTTGGTCTGCAGTTGACCTCCTTCTAACTTGTTTTGACCTGTTTCAAGCAGGTTTTGCATTCTCATACACTTGTATGGGAATGCAAAACCTGCTTAATGCAAAAAAAAAAAAAAAAAAACAGCACAGACCTTAAAAGTGGTAGTTAAAGTTGGGCTTTTATTTGTTTGCTACCTACTTAAAGTGGAGTTCCACCCAAAAATGGAACTTCCACGTCGCAGGGGTAGGTCATGTTAAGGTATGGGCGCGGGAACAGCGTCGTATTTTACGTCGTTTACGTAAGTCGTACGTGAATGGGGCTGGGCGTAGGTTACGTTCACGTCGTACGCATTGAGCCTTCGTATCTTAGGGAGGATATGCGACGTGATTCTGAGCATGCGCGCGCATGCGCCGTTCGTACGGCCATGCATTTACATGGGGTCACGCCCACTACCTGCCTACTTTGAATTAGTCGGTCTTACGCCGGCCTATTTACGCTACGCTGGCGTAAATATGGGAGCAAGTGCTTTGTGAATACTCAGCTTGCCTCTCAATGTTACGTCGGCGTAGCGCATATGAGATGCGCTACGCCGGCACAAAGATACGCAAATGTACCTGAATCTGGCCCTTTCCTGCAAACTGATCAATATACACTTATTGGGATGTTTTTTACCAAAAATATGTAGTTAAATACATATTGGACTAAATTGATGAGAAATAAAATGTATTTAAAAAAAATTAGGATATGTTTTATAGCAGAATATGAAAAATATAGTTTTATTTATTTTTTTCAACATTGTCTGTCTTTTTTTCATTTATAGCGCAAAAAACCCAGTGGTGATCAAATACCCCCAATAGAAAGCTCTATTTGTGAGAAAAATGTATATACATTTTGTTTGGGTTGCAATTGTCAGCTAAAGTAACGCAGTGCTGTATAGCAAAAAATGGCCTAGTCACAAAGAGAGGTAAATCTTCTGGAGGTCAAGTGGTTAATGGAAAAAGAAAATTTATTGGCTATGTTCAACAAAAATCAATTACAATTGCTTCCAGGGACAATGTGAAACGAGTTTGTCATCTAACCTCTTGACACCTAGTAACTACCCACTAATAGACAGTAAACAGAAAAAGGATGTAGTGTCTGTTTAGTTTTCACTACTATGTGAATCTTTATTAGTGAGATTCCCCATTCACTTACTGTCACAGTGACAACAGTTTTAGCAGACAGGAACTGAGAAAAAAAATCTCCAGCAGGAAAAAATACAAGTACCGTATATACTCGAGTATAAGCCATCAGCACATTTTTGTTGTGCTGAAAATGCCCCCCTCAGTTTATTCTCAAGTCACCTTTTTGTGCCTGATCTCCTGGACTCTGGGGACCTGGTACCGGCCGGCCGTAGGTCCCCTGGACCCCAAACTTGGCACACAACACATGTAGCCCCACTCCTCCTCTACAAGTGTGCAAAATGTATTGTCTGGGGGACCTACGGCCAGGGAGCACCGTTTTTTCAGAGCCGGGCACCCCTTCCATAGACTCCCATGTTAAACAGTAATTTCTCTGGTGACATTGGGGACACGGTACTGGTCGGTCATAGGTCCTGTGGACCCGGAACATGGCACACATGTAGCCCCCTTTCTTCTTTACAAGTGTGCAAAATTTGGGAGACCTACGGCTGGCGAGCACCGAATTTTAAAACATGGGCACCCCTTCCATAGACGCCCATGTTAAACGTCAGTCTAGTCATGGACACAGTGAGGCATGGGTATAGTGAGGCATGAGCACAGTGAGTCATGGGCACAGTGACTCAGCTGGCACTGTTCACGGACATTACCCATGATTAAGTCACGTTGACAAGTGACGCAACGCGTAGGGGAGGAGCCTATCGTGACGAGACCATCAGAGCTCCCGAGTGAGGATCTCATGTGTTACTGAGCGGCTATTTTTGAGGGGAATTCGTGAGTGTATCAGCTTATACCTATCGCATTGGTTCCCCAAGTGTTACAATATTATGCTATATTGTTTCTTTCTTTCACATGTCCTCTGGAATCGTGTGGAGCGGAGGGGAAGTTGGCCAATTGTATACATTCTAATGCTCGTGTTGCAAGATTGACTATCACCTCATGGGGGTTTATTTAAACACGCTGATGGATATGCATTGTCAGTAGTGGAGTTCTCTTTTTGTGTTTGCTCCTATGTGGACACATTATTACTATTAATTTATTATGTGCACTTGATGATTTTTACTGGTATTACCACAATAGTCATTCACGTTGTTGGATATTTGTGTGTATCCATCTATTAATTCATATTGATTGCACTTGATTTTTTTGTACTGCCTATCAGTGCCCATCCGTGCTGCCTATCTGTGCCACATATTAGTGCCCATCATCAGTGCCCATCAATGCCACCACATCAGTGCCACCTCATGGGTGCCCATCAGTGCTGCCTTATCAGTGCCCCGTCAGTGCAGTACCATCAGTGCTCATCCGTGAAAGAGAAAATTTACTTATTTACAATGTTTTATAACTGAAACCAAAAAAAATTCTAAATTTTCAGTAATATTTTTATTTTTTTTGCAGAAAATAAAAATCCCAGAGGTGATCAAATACCACCAAAAGAAAGCTCTATTTGTGGGAACAAAATGATAAAAATTTAGTTTGGGTACAGCATAGCATGACCGCGCAATTGTCATTCAAAGTGCAACAGCGCTGAAAGCTAAACATTGGTCTGGGCGGGAAGGTGTATAAGTGCCCTGTATGGAAGTGGTTAACATGCTGTAATACACATGGGCGTCCGCTGAAATTTTTTCGGGGGGGGGGGGCGCTTCCGCAACGACAATACGCATTTAACCCTTTCTTCAAATACTAGCAGGGGTTAAAAGCACCCTGCTATCGGCCAAATAGCGCAGCTAAAATGATGGTAAAGCGGCGCTTTACCGATAACGCAGCCAGCTGGCAGCGTGAAATAGCTCTTGAGATAATTCAGCTTCACTCCATGCCCATATGAATATAGCCTAGAGAATGTACAGACCCCCCTTCAGCACAGATGGACCCCCCTTCAGCACAGACCCCTCCATTCAGCACAGACCCCCCATTCTGCACAGACCCCTCCATTCAGCACAGATGGACCCCCCCTTCAGCACAGCCCCCCATTAAGCACATACCCCCCCTTCAGCACAGATGGACCTCCATTCAGCACAAACCCCACCTTCAGCACAGACGGACCCCCCCAATCCCATTCAGTACCTTAGATCAGGCATCAGCACGGCATGGGCTTAGTAGGTTCCCCTGTGTACACAAAAACACTGGAGGGGGAGGTGACTTCACTCTGCTCGCTGTGTCTGTGTGACATCCGGCCCGGGACTGCTCAGCCCACAGCCGCGAGACTCTTCAACACCTTCTCGATTTTCCAGGGGGGGTAAATTGCACCCCCTTGACCTATGGAGCGGACGCCCATGGTAATACAGTGTATTGTATTTACCTGACTATAATAAATATGTACACAACCACTATACATTCCCTTTAATGAATCTATAACTGGATTAAATGATGCGTTTTATATCAGTCCGGAATTTAGCATTTCATTTCTACAATACAAAGTACACGTCGGAAAAGTAATAAATGAATTTTACTTTCAAGGTAAGACGTTGTTTTAAAACGACGCCATAAAACACCAGCCAGCAGGGTCATCAATTTTTCATAAGTATAAGGTCATTTTCCCTACCAGATCAGAAGGCACTAAAAAAAAGAAAAAGATTATCAGAAATTCTGCTCAGACTTTTCCTCCCCGTTGCATAAGTTGGAACGTTATTGTGAATCACAAGATTTAAACCTGTCTACACTCACAATTTGGCTCCCTCCTTTACTGCGCTCCATTGAAAAGACCATTCATTTTTCATCGGGACAGAAATTTAGGGACAGATCCACATAGAAGTAGATCGGCGCAGCGTATGTGAGATACGCTTCGCCGCTGTAACTTACTTTTGGCTGCTTTGAATCCTCAAAGAATTTGCGCCGTAAGTTACGGCGTCGTAGTGTATCTCTGGCAGCGGAATTCAAATCGGCGATTAGAAGGCGGGTTTCATTTAAATGAAGCGCGTCCCCGCGCCGAATGAACTGCGCATGCGCCGTCCCAAAATTTCCCGGCGTGCATTGCGCTAAATGACGTCGCTAGGACGTCATTTTTTTAACTTAGACGGGACTTAAGTACATTCCGATTCACGGACGACTTCCGAAAAAAAATAATTCAAATTTTGACGTGGGAACGACGGCCATACTTAACATGGCAAGTCTAAGGCCCCGTACACACGAGAGTATCGATCCGCTGGAATTGATCCGCGGACCGGTTCCAGCGGATAGATCCCCTGGTGTGTACGATCCAGCGGATCTGTTTCCGCGGATTTTTGTCCCCGGGGATGGATTTCCAGCGGATCAAAATTTCTTGACATGCTAAGAAATCGATCCGCTGGAATCCAGTCCAACGGAGTGATCCGCTGGTCTGTACAGACTCACCGGATCAATCCGTCCGAATCCATCCCCCGCATGCGTCGTAATGATTCGACGCATGCGTGGAATTGCTTATATGACAGCGTCGCGCACGTCGCCGCGTCATCATCGCGGCGACGGCGCGACACGTCACCGCGGACGGAATTCCGCGGGGATTTTGATCTCATGGTTAGTACAACCGTGAGATCAAAATCCGCCAGAGGATTTATCCGCGGAAACGGTCCCCCGGACCGTTTCCGCGGATAAATCATCTCGTGTGTACCCGGCCTAACTATACGCCGCAAAATACCAGCTTTAACTATACGCCGGAAAAAGCCGACTAGAGACGACGTAAAGGAATGCGCCGGCCGCTCGTACGTTCGTGGATCGCCGGAAATCGCTAATTTGCATACCCGACGCGGAAAACGACGTGAACGCCACCCAGCGGACGCCAAAGTATTGCATCTTAGACCCGAAGGCATACGAAGCCGTACGCCTGTCGGATCTAACCCAGATGCCGTTGTATCTTGGTTTAAAGATTCAAACTAAAGATACGACGTGGGTAATTTGAAAGTACGCCGGTGTATCAGTAGATACGCCGGCGTACTCGCTCTGAGGATCTGGCCCTTAGAGAGCAGCTTTGAGACCAGAGTGAAATAAAGCTATTCCTTTTAATTGCTTTTAACATTTTTGATTTACTGGGGTAATTATAAAGGCATTTAACACAAAAGTTGACTTGGCCTCTGTGTGCTTTCTTAGGGAAAAAAAGGCTTTCAGCGTTTTCTTCTTTTACGAGGAATCGCAGCAAATAAGGTACACGTGTCTCCAAGCCAAGCTGCCTTGCGAACTGAAGCGGAATAGTACACTGAACAGTCTCATTAAACAACAAGGAAGCAATTAGTTGTAATTCTAGAAACTTGGCTTGTCAGTGCAATCATGGCTGGTGTTGTATTAGGCAGGAATAAGTGTTCCACTGAAATAGTGAGGGCGGCTTGTGTGCCTGCCTGAATGAGCGTCCCTCTATGTTTATTAAACATCAACTCCTGCCAAAACCCACATTTTTTAAGTTCTGGGTGGGCAGAGGGGTGGCGAATCTCATGCCAACATCTTCAGTTGGCCAAAGGAATGACTGTCTTCTCCTTTTCAGTCAACTGTTTTCACAGGGAATGCTGGATGGGTTTGGGCTGAAAATCTTGTTTGATTGCTTTTCTTTCAGCAGAGATCAGTTGATGCCAAGAGCTATCTATCCTGCGTTCGCACCCATCCTGCTTTGTGTATTTATTTATTTATTACAGGAAGTCAGGGCTGGTGCAAGGATTTTTTACACCCTAGGCAAAACCTCATGTTGGCTCCACCCCTGACCCCAGAAGAGCCAAACTGCCTATTGAACTTAATTTATTTCGGCTTGTTGTACGTCTTGTACGTCACCACGTTCTTGACGATTGTGGGACCGTGTGTATGCAACACAAGTTTGAGCCAACAATCCATCAGAAAAAATCCACGGTTTTCTTGTCAGAATTTCCAATTGTGAGTACGCGGCATAAGGAGTCAATTAGAATTTATTTAATGATAGAAGTCCAAAGACAACAAGCCAAAACATTTCGGGGACTATAAGATTCCCTCTTAGGGCTCGAAATGAGAACTTCACTACACTGGAAACCATAGCGAGACTGTGTACCTATTGACTTCCTCCCCAGCTACAAGGCTGCTGTGGATGAGAACCAGCTGCAGTGGAGAAAGTAGACTGCACCTGCCTACAAGCTCTAGATAGGGTTGGGTGTATTTGTGGGGGATGGGGTCGTAGAGTGGGTAAGGGGATTTTGCAACAGATTTGGTGGCCCTGTAGAAGATTAAGTTCGATTTTGGAAGGGGCTGGGGGCAGTTTGGGACATTGTTGAAGGTTGGGGGCACTGTGGAGCACTTGAGGTTCCACAGATAGTTGGGTGGGCAACGTGGGAGGCTGGGTGGCACTATGGGAGATTGGAGGGGGCACTGTGGAGGCTAAGGGCTTTTAGGGAGCCTAGACATTATGGGAGCTGGGAAGCACTGTGTGAGGTAAATGGATGTGCAACTGGCTGGAGGCCTAAGAAGAAAGGCCATGGCCTGGCAGTGGGCCACAGCCCATTGGTTCAGAACCACTGCTCTAGGATAATCTGACCATCAATTGTTATCCCTGGTCTTGCACACCTGGGAATCTGTTCATGTCAGCACTTTATATCGACACTAGTCAATAGGAGTGCAAAAGCAGCTCGGTGGATCAAAAGCAAATCTGAAAGACTCGCAAAATGATCCAAAAGGTAAACTGAAGACATCTGAAAGCAAGCTGCATTTCTGATTGGTTGTGATCAATCTTTAACTACTATAACCTTGTTTATATACAGATATGTTTATATGAGTTTAATGCTTGTGTCTGATGGGGAAACGGCCATATTGAAAGATCACATTCTAAGTGTTTGACCTTTGTCCAGCACTCAGAAGCCCACAGTCCCCGCATCATTAATTGCTTTCTAGAGTCCAGTCATTTTGTTTATTCCAGTTATGCGCTGTGGCTGTACTGTGTTACTTATGATTACCCACAATCCCATTGGCACTGTGTTTAATTAAACCCAATTCAATTATTGTGAGCGCTTTCTATCCAGCCTTAATGTTCACCTTTTTTATACTGAACTCAGCACGATTAGTCTCTATGGATATGAATCCATTATCTCAAAGGTAGTTAAAATGTATCCAAATTAATCCATTTAAAACAAGCCAATAATTCATGTCGTAATCATTTATATGGTAACACTATAGTAACTATTGATGTGGTGGAATGCATATAGCTGGTCTGCAAGGGAGCTATGAGGTTCTTACAGCCATCACATAATTTAAATTATTGCTGGAATAGCTTATATCTGAAATTTAGACAGATAAAAAGAAAATGCAGTTGTGTATTCCGTTTAAATAATTAATAGTGGCCCAGATTCACGTACAGCAGCGTATCTTTGAGCGGGCGTAACGTATCCTATTTAGGTTACGCCTCCGCAACTTAGACGGGCAAGTGTAGTATTCTCAAAGCACTTTCTCCGTAAGTTGCGTATCTGTACTGCGTCGGCCGGGCGTACGTTCGTGAATTCGCGTATCTAGCTGTTTTACATATTTCTAGGCGTAAATCAGCATACACGCCCCTAGCGGCCAGCGTAAATATGCAGTTAAGATACGATGGCGTAAGAGACTTACGCCGGTCGGATCTAATACAAATCTATGCGTAACTGATTCTAAGAATCAGGCGCATAGATACGACGGCTCGGACTCAGAGTTACGACGGCGTATCTGGAGATACGCCGGCGTAACTCGTTTGAGAATCCGGGCCACAGTTTTTACATACAGGTAGCATAGGTTTCTGAATCTGAGTTGTTGTATTGGTCTCATACAGAGGCGTAACTAGAACCTTCAGGGCCCTGGTTAAAGAAACTGTGAAGGGCTCGTCTGACCCCATCCCGCGTCCCTTTGTCACCTTCTGCAGCAGGCTCCCTTCCTGCCAAAAATGAAAAAGGGGGGTAAAACTTTGTTAATGGTGTATAGATGATAAACAAGTATTGAGAAAAATAAAGCCTGGACACAAAAACATGGCTAGCACCATTACCCTGATGCAGCCCTGGGACCTTGAGTGGTCCCCCTCATTTTGATATACATTCATCCCCTTATTCTCCAATAATTGGGCTCCTGTTCCCGGGACCCCCAGATTTATCATCACTTGTTTTACCATCAAGGTACATTGCCTTTTTCTTACCATCTTAACTTCCATTATTTTGATGCCTTTTATTTTCTTTCTTCCCCCTCCCCACTCTCTTCACTTTCCCCTCTCCTTCTATTCCCCTCTTCCTCCCCCCCTTCCCTCCTTTTCCCTTTCCCATTTCCCCTCCCCCCTATTTTCCCCTACACCCATCTCCCAATTTCCTCCTTTCTCTTCCCTCTTTTCCTAATCTCCTTTCCTTTCCCCATTTTAGTTTTTTTCACACCCTCACACTCACCCTTCCAACCTTTTTATCAATCACATGTAGTGATCATGTGTGCCACACAACCCCCATCTGTTTCAGGCTGGCTCTCAAGATCCTAATTGAAGTGGAGGTTCACCCAAAAAATAAAATTTTAACATTACATTCAGCCGAGTTGTCCTAATGACAATCGGCTGTTTTTTGTTTTTTTTCTCGTACATACCGACTTTCACCGCCGCTTCCGGGTATGTCTTCTGCGGGACTGGGCGTTCCTATCTGATTGACAGGCTTCCGACTATCGCATACTGCGCATCACGAGTTGCCGAAAGAAGCCGAACGTCGGTGCGCAGGCGCCGTATAGAGCCGCACCGACGTTCGGCTTCTTTCGGCAACTCGTGGCGCGCTGTATGCGATGGTCGGAAGCCTGTCAATCAGATAGGAACGCCCAGTCCCGAAGAAGACATACCCGGAAGCGGCGGTGAAATACGGTATGTACGAAAAAAAACACAGCAGATTGTCATTAGGACAACTCGGCTGAATGTAATGTTAAAAATTTATTTTTGGGTGAACCCCCGCTTTCACACATCTCTATATTTTATATAATAGATAAGTAGGTCTTTCCACACATGCGTTCCCCATTGCTACCGCACGGGACTTTGTCTGGCCGCACCCACTGTTCTCACCTGGCGGGATTTTTTAAGGTAAGCGGCTTAGCCCAGTGTCCCCTCCTTTTTACACATTGTTGTTTTGTGATAAATTGAATTATTGACTGATTGTTTAATAATTTTTAGATTTGCTCCTGATGAAGCGGTGTATACCGCAAAACTAGTTGAGACCAGTATAACCTCCAACCCATCGTGTCGTTCCCCTTTTGGGGTCCTCTATAGTGGTGTTGTATACGGTTATCACCATTTTAATTTTGTAATTTTGTCTTGTTTCATGTTTTAATAAAATGTATCTCTTGTTTTAAACTTATACCTTTATTTTTATTTTTGTATTTGTACCGCAATAGTCCTATTGGCCCCCCTCTTTCTTTCTTGGCTCTTTGGTTCAGGGACCTTAGATCCAGTTATTTTAAATCCAAATTTTAAGAACGATCGTTTTGTCTCACAAAGACGTCGTCACAGGGAGACGACGTCTTTGTGAGACAAAACGATCGTCGGGAAGTTGACACGCTGACGTCTTCATCTGACGCATTTTCTTTTGCTTAATTATTTGTGTTGTTGCACATTTTTCCACTGCTGCTTTATATTTCTAATATTGCATTTACTGCTAGGTTAGATGCATTTTCAATATTACACACATTGGGGTAGATCCACAGACAGAGTATGCCGGCGTATCTACTGATACGCCGGCGTACTTTCAAATTACCCGCGTTGTATCTTTGGTTTGAATCCTCAAACCAAGATACAACGGCATCTGGGTTAGATCGACAGGCATACGGCTTCGTACGCCTTTCGGATCTAAGATGCAATACTTTGGCGTCCGCTGGGTGGCGTTCACGTCGTTTTCCACGTCGGGTATGCAAATTAGCTATTTCCGACGATCCACGAACGTACGCGCGGCCGTCGCATTCTCTTACGTCGTCTCTAGTCGGCTTTTTCCGGCGTATAGTTAAAGCTGGCATTTTGCGGCGTATAGATAGACTTGCCATGTTAAGTATGGCCGTCGTTCCCGTGTCGAAATTAAATTTTTTTTTTTTTGCGTAAGTCGTCCGTGAATCGGGATGGACGTAAATCACGCCTAAGTTAAAAAAATGACGCTGTTGCGACGTCATTTAGCGCAATGCACAGCGGGAAATTTAGAAACGGAGCATTCGCAGTTCATTCGGGGTGGGGATGCGCTTCATTTAAATGAATCACGCCCCCTAATCGCCGATTTGAATTCCGCCGCCAGAGATACACTACGCCGCCATAACTTACGGCGCAAATTCTTCCAGGATTCGATTTAAAGCCAGATAAGATACGGCGGCGTAGTGTATCTCTGATACGCTGCGCCAATCTATTTGTATGTGGATCTGGCCCATTATTTTTACTGTGTTTAGTCACCATTAGGGAGCGCGGTATTTTTCTCCTTTTTTCTATAATATATACCAAAAAGGAAAAAAGAAAAACGCTACTCACAATAATGCATCTAAAATCGCATATGCGATAAACTTGATGAAAAAAACGCACATGTAATAAACTTGATGAAAAAAATATATATATATAATAAAAACAGTAAAATAATATAAAATATATAATATTAAAAATATATATTTTTTTTATTAAATGGATCTAAGTAGTAATATTTTGCTGGCCATCCTCTGTTAGAGATTTTACTCTGGACTGGTATATTGTATCTTTTTTAAAAATGAATTTTGACAGCTCACGTGAACCACACATTGAGCGCTGTACACTTATATTAACATGCATTGACATTCTTTTTTTAAGCTTTGCGTTGCGTTGATGTGTATTTTTAATGCATTGCAGGTTTTTTTTGTTCACAGAAAGAGAAAAAATACCTTTAAACAAACAAGAAACTCAAATAGCTGTACTCCCAACAAAAGAACCAAAAAATTCCTTTGTTTAAAATCCATAAGAACAACACAATATACAGACGTACAAACACGGGAGGAAGATGTTTACGTGCTTCACACCGCAAACGCGCTTTCTCAAAACCATAGTGACATAACTGCTAAATACACACATATATCCAATCACATCATACAGAATTAGCCAGTTCCTTTGGGAAAAGTCCTAGGGCCAGATCCACATAGATCGGCACCGGCGCAGCGTATCTAAGATACGCTACGCCGCCGTAACTTACTTGGCTTTGTTTCAAATCCACAACGAATTTGCGCCGTAAGTTACGGTGGCGTAGTGTATTTCTGGCGGCGGAATTCAAATCGGCGATTAGGGGGCGTGTTTCATTTAAATGAAGCGCGTCTCCGCGCCGAATGAACTGCGCATGCTCCCTTTAGAAATTTCCCGCCGTGCATTGCGCGAAATGACGTTGCAACAACGTCATTTTTTAAACTTAGACATGACTTCCGTCCATCCCGATACACAGACGACTTACGCAAAAAAAATTTTTTTTCAAATTTCGACGCCGGAACGACGGCCATACTTAACATGGCAAGTCTATCTATACGCCGCAAAATACCAGCTTTAACTATACGCCGGAAAAAGCTGACTAGAGACGACGTAAAAGAATACGACGGCCGCGCGTACGTTCGTGGATCATCGGAAAAAGCTAATTTGCATACCCGACGCGGAAAACGACGTGAACTCCACCCAGCAGACGCCGAAGTATTGCATCTAAGATCCGAAGGCGTACAAAGCCGTACGCCTGTCGGATCAAACCCAGATGCCGTTGTATCTTGGTTTGAGGATTCAAACTAAAGATACGACGCGGGAAATTTGAAAGTACGCCGGCGTATCAGTAGATACGCCGGCGTACTCGCTTTGTGGATCTGGCCCAAAGTCACCAGTCAGTATTAAAGCCTCATACACACGATCAGATTTTCCAACGGGAATTGTGTGATGACAGACTGTTGGCCTAAAATCCGACCATTGTTGTCCAACTTTCTGTTGTCAGATTTTCTGATCGTGTGTACACAAGTTCATTAGACAAAAGTGAAAAATACAAACACGAATGCTCGGAATTAGTGCTCACCAAACACAACATTAGCAGAACGTGCCCAAAGGGTGGTGCTCAAGAGCTGAGAAACCAAGTAGTACGTCACTACGTTCGTGTTTGTTGACCAACAATTGTGTGCTGTATGCAAGACAAAATCTAGGCACACACCCTTCGGACAAAAGTCTGACGCTTTGTCTACGGAAAATCCGATCGTGTGTACGAGGCGTAACAAACTCTGTGGGACATTTTTGCATGACTCTGCAAGCTAGAGAACAGTCCTCAAAATGTTCAGTACGTCAGTTCTAGGGTATCCCTAGACTAGGGTGACCATGTGCCCCTTAGGGCACACTTAACCCCTACAGCGCCCCCTCCTGGTTAACCCCCTCACTGCCAGTGTAATTTTCACAGTAATTAGTGCATTTGTATAGCACTTTTCACTGTGAAAATGACACTGGTCCCAAAAATGTGTCAAAAGTGTCCGATGTGTCTGCCATAATGTCGCAGTCACAAAAAAATTACTAGTAAAAAAAAAAAATTATTTATAAAAATGCCATAAAACTATCCCCTATTTTGTAAACGCTATAACTTTTGCGCAAACCAATCAATAAACGCTTATTGCGATTTCTTTTACTAAAAATAAGTAGAAGAATACGTATCGGCCTTAACTGAGGAAAATAAACGTTTTTTTATATATTTTTGGGGGATATTTGTCATAGCAAAAAGTAAAAAATATGGGCCCAGATTCAGGAAGCTATTGCGCCCACGCAACCATAGGTTGCGCGGCGCAATAGCTGTTTTGCTCCCGCGTAGCGAATGCCCCTGATTCAGGAACATCGCTACGCGCACTGCAGTCTAGGATATGACAGACATAAGCCTCCTTATGCCTTCATATCTCAGGCTGCATTCTTGCGTTGGGCGCTAGGGGGCGCGGCCATTGTGATCGGCGTATAGTATGCAAATTGCATACTACCACCGATTCACAAAAGTTGCGCGGGCCCTGCGCACGCAAGGTATGGCGTTTCCGTACGGCGACTTTAGCTCAAGGTTGCTCCTGCTATAGCAGGGGCAACCAATGCTAAAGTATAGCCGCCCTTCCCGCTCGTGAAATTTAAATTTCACGTCGTTTACGTAAGTGATTCGTGAATGGCGCTGGACGCCATTCACGTTCACTTAGAAGCAAATGACGTCCTTGCGACGTCATTTGCCGCAATGCACGTCGGGAAAGTTTCCAGACGGAGCATGCGCTGTTCGCTCGGCGCGGGAGCGCGCCTAATTTAAATGATTCCCGCCCCCGGCGGGATCATTTACATTAGGCAGCCTTACGCCCGGCTATTTAGCATATCGCCCGCGCAATTTACGGAGCTACTGCTCCGTGAATCGCGGGCATATCAAAATATTTGCATGGGCGCAGAGCAAAAATCCTTACCCTTTGCCCACGCAAATATTGCGCGGATCTACCTGAATCTGGGCCATTGTTTTTTTTTTCAAAATTTTCGCTCTATTTTTGTTTATAGCGCAAAAAAATAAAAACCGCAGAGGTGATCAAATACCACCAAAAGAAAGCTCTATTTGTGGGAAAAAAGGACGCCAATTGTCAGTCAAAGCGACGCGGTGCCGAATCACAAAAAGGGGCCAGGTCCTTTACCTGCATATTGGTCCGGGTCTTAGGTGGTTAAAGTGGATGTAAAAAATGGTTGTTTTTTTTTTATGTCACAATGTAGAGTATAAGATTTCCTATCATTCATCTGGGCCCAGTCTTGCCACACAGAGTTAATCCAGCTCTGAGCAATCCTTTTTTATTGTTCAGTGAAAATTAACAAACTTCCAGACAAAACCCTGTTTAATACAAAGTCCTTTCCTCTCTCCTTGCTTTGAGTGAGGTTATTTACATATCTAGCTTGGACATGTTTATCATATGTTATGTTATGTTTATAATAATATGAGGTGATCCACAGTATAAAAAAGTGAGAAATCCACCCCTCCCCCACATAACACATCCTGGTAATATACAATGGGCCAGATTCACGTAGAATTGGGGCGGCGTAACGTATCGTAGATACGTTACCCCGCCACAAGTTTTCATCGCAAGTGCCTGATTCACAAAGCGCTTGCGATGAAAACTACGCTGGCAGCCTCCGGCGCAAGGCGGGCCAAGTCAAATGGGCGTGTGCCATTTAAATTAGGCGCGCTCCCGCGCCGGACCTACTGCACATGCTCAGTTTCGCAATTCCCGTTGTGCTTTGCGCGCCGTGACGTCATTTTTTTGAACGGCGACGCGCGTAGCGTACTTCCGTATTCCCGGACGTGTTACGCAAACGACGTAAAATTTTTAATTTCGGCGCGGGAACGACGGCCATACTTTAAACAGCAATACGATTGCTGAGTAAAGTTAGGGCAGGTCAAACGACGACTAACTTTGCGACGGGAAACTAGACTAGCAGCGACGTAGCGAACGCGAAAATCCATCGGGAATCGCCGTAACTAACACTAAAAACAATTACACCTGTCGGATCTTATGGATATCTATGCGTAACTGATTCTATGAATCAGTCGCATAGATAGAAACAGAGATACGACGGCATATCTCTTTGGTGAATCTGGCCCAATGAACTGTGGATCACCTCATATTATGAAGAACATAACATAACATAGGATAAACATGTCCAAGCTAGATATGTAAATAACCTGTCACTCAAAGCAAGGAGAGAGGAAAGGACTTGTTATTTAGACAGGTTTTTATCTGGAAGTCTGTTAATTTTCACTGAACAATGAAAGAGGATTGCTCAGAGCTGGATTAACTCTGTGTGGCAAGACTGGGCACAGATGATAGGAAATCTTATTCTCTACATTGTGACATAAAAAAAATGGGTTTACATCCACTTTAAAGTGGAGTTCCACACATTTTTTTTATGTTTGTCTGTGCTGCATGCCCTAATCTCATAGTGTTCAGAATGGACAATTTTTATTTATTTTGTTGCTTGTGAATACCTTTATTTTGTAGTCCTTCATTACTTCCTCCTCCTTATTAGCCTAGGCTATTAAGTCACAAGGCTATTCGCAAGGGTTTCTGGGATAGGCATCATGTATCCCAGTAGTCCTTGCAAATAGCCTATGTGCATAGAGAAGGGGCGGCAACTTCCTCTGACACTCCCGTTGCTATGGAAACCTGACTGAAACCTATTACATCGCTTGTGCAGCACTGAGCATGTGCGAGATCTGCAAGGCTGAAATCCAAGAAGTCATACAGTCTGACTTCATGATGCCCACACTTAAGATGGTCACGGTCTATTTCTAGATTATAAACTAACTAAATGCTCTAACAACCTAACAAAACGGAACTTAGTATACAGACTAACTTTACTAGACTACATGAAGCTTGTGTATTACAGGGGTATTTATATTTAAAAAGTGAAATTGTGGGTGGAACTCCCCTTTAAGGGGAGCCTGGGCAAGAGTGGCAGCAAGGGAATATAGGCAAACCAATGGAAGATGCCAGTCAGGGAAGAGATGAAGACATCAGTGACCAAGGGGAGAGATCAGAAGCGGAGGGGGATATCAGAAGCCAGCGAAGACGGAGATTTCTTTTTCAGGGTTTGCAATAGAAGATGGCCAATGAGGGGAGATGAAGGCAAGACATTTTAAATAGATTTCTCGGGAGCGCCCAAAGCACAAGACACTCCGGGGCTCATGAATGAAAGAAAAACCTTCATTTTGAAGTATGTATATATGAATAGGAATTCTAGACATGGAATGTCTTAGGGCTAGATAGAACATAAAAGGGGTAAGCCTCGGGAAATGTTTCTCTCATCCAGTAGATTGCAGCATGAAGAATATAGTAAATAAAAAGCTATATTTAGAACAGCTGCAATTATGTCACTGTTTCCTTTGGCGATGATGACAGATGGTGGATCTATTTAAAGAAACAATCTTTCATAGGCGCAGAGAAAAAAAAAATCACTTACCTAAAATGAACTACGAATGCAAATGGTCTTTGCTATTATTTAAAGTGCAGCTATTAGATAATGTCTACAAACTGAAAACATCAAATTATATTGTATTCTGCAGACCTGACATTCCCATGTTCTACTGAGAAAAAAAGTACATTACTGAAATATTGGGAACACTTATATGGAGACCTAGGCCCAGATTCACAAAGACTTACGACGGCGTATCTCCTCCAGATACGCCGTCGTAAGTCCGAATGGCCGCCGTCGTATCTATGCGTCTGATTTATAGAATCAGTTGCGCATAGATTTGGCCAAGATACGAGCGGTGTAAGTCTCCTACGCCGTTGTATCTTGGGTTGCAATAATTACGCTGGCCGCTAGGTGGCGCTCCCTTGATTTCCGCGTCGAATATATAAATAAGCAAGATACGCCGATTCATGAACGTACGTACGCCCGTCGCAATTAGTTACGCCGTTTACCTAAGACATACGCCGGCGTAAAGATAAAGCTGGTCTCTAGGTGGCGCAGCCCATGCAAAGTATCGACGTCGGAACAAGCGTATCTTTTTACGTTGTTTGCGTAAGTCGTACGCGAATAGGGCTATGCGTAAGTTACATTCACGTCACAGGCATTGAGCCGACTTATCTTTGGGCGTAAATACGACGTGATACTGAGCATGCGCGCGCATGCGCCGTTCGTTCGGCCATGCATCTACATGGGGTCAAGCCTCATTTAAATACAACACGCCCCCTACCAGCCTACTTTGAATTATGCGCGCTTACGCCGGGCCATTTACGCTACGCCGCCGTAACTTAGGACGCAAGTGCTTTGTGAATACAGCACTTGCCTCTCTAAGTTGCGGCAGCGTAGCGTAAATACGATACGCTACGCCCGCGCATCGTAGATCGGCCGTACGTGAATCTAGGCCCTAATATTTAAATGTAGGTACATTTTTGTGTCAAAGACAGCGGGTGCAATTGTACTAAATGCCTGGAACACAGAATGAGATTATCGGACAAATGATTGTCTTTTTTTTTTTTATGCCGCCGTAGCGTATCTCCTTTACGCTACGCCGACGCAGCGCAGAGAGGCAAGCACTGGATTCACAAAGCACTTCCTCCCAAATCTGCGCTGGGTTTCTCAGGCGTAAGTTGGCGTAAGTGGAAGTGGGTGT
The DNA here is from genome assembly GCF_905171775.1 of Rana temporaria. Taxonomy (NCBI): domain Eukaryota; kingdom Metazoa; phylum Chordata; class Amphibia; order Anura; family Ranidae; genus Rana; species Rana temporaria. Next base: position 33,365,175 of record NC_053499.1, on the reverse strand, counting down.
GAGCCATGCTAATGAGGCGTGACCCCATGCAAATGATGGCCCGAGCGCCAGACAGATACGATTCGCCAACTGCGCATGCGCCGTCCCGTGGACGCATCCCAGTGAGCATGCTCACAATCACGTCGGAACTACCCCCCTAAGATACGCCGGATCACTGCCTACGGCGTGAACGTAACCTACGCCTAGTCATATTCACGTCCTACGTAAAATACGTAAAATACGTCGACTTGTGTTCCCTTTGCATGGATGCTGCTGAGTTACACCTCCTTTATGGGGCATAACTTTGCTCTGGACGTATGACTTTACGCGCACTGCGTCGGACGGACGTATGTTCGTGAATCGGCGTATCTCCCTCATTTGCATATGTGAATAGAAAATCAATGGGAGCACCAAATACGTCCAGCGTAAATATGCGCCCACTCTACCCCGGCGTAGGCAAGTTGCGTCGGTCGGATGAAGCCTATTTTCAGGCGTATCTAGTTTTGTGGGCACGGCGCACAGATACGACGGTGCATATTTGCACTTACACGGCGTATCTCGAGATACGTCGGCGCAAGTGCTTTGTGAATCCGGGCCAAAATCTCTTTTGTTACAGGACAATTTTCTTTTCTGAAACATGACAGGGGTGCTTTAAAATCCATAAAATCAGTGTCTGTAATTAAGATCCATCAGCAAGTTATCGATATTAGATGAAGCATATGATCTCTATGATGTAAAATGCGCTGCTGAGCATATGAGGAATGCAGTTACTAGGCAACAAATGGCGCTCTGGAAACTTTAAACTTGGTATCGGTGACTGTCTGGGCATTTTATTAAAGCAGCTCTGGAAGTGCTCAGAAGCGCGCATGATGGCTAGCTTGTTAACCTCCTCGCTAACCAATCCTTGGAGGCGATGGCAGTTTTCGCTGCCGGGTCTACAACCGTCATGCTGTGAACCTCCCCGAGGGCTCGGGGGTTGCGGCACAAACGATTAGAAACCTTCTGTTTTGGCCTAGCTTCAGTTTTTCACCTCAGCGTCGTTCTCCGTGTAATTACACACCGGTATCTGGTGGCATTTTGAATTCAGGCATTAGGTGGAACATAAAAAGATAAGGCAATTTGTTACGGGAATGAAGAGGGTTTTTCACAAGGATTTAATCACTGTCAGAAGAACAATTACATTGCAAAGTGTTTACATTTTCTTCAGCTTGTTATGTCAGGCTGACCCTTTAGAGGCGATTAAACAACGTAATGAAATAATTTGGAAAAGCGGCATTCCGATGTTCCGGCAGAGAGAAAGCTGCAATAAAACTGTATTGTACCAATGGATACAGAATTTAGTAAAGTCTAAGTAAAGCCAAACATAAAATTGTAATATATTGCAGCCTAAATATTCCTCAGATGTGGTGGCTGCATTCGTTTTCTGCTTCCTGTCTTAAAGCGGAGTTCCACCTGTTTTTTCGTTTATTAAAAGTCAGCAGCTACAAAAAGCATACCTGCTGATTTTTAATAAACCGACGCTTACCTGCCCCACGGTCCAGCAATGTGGCCGCCCGGAGGCTCGCTCCTCTCCCCCTTCTCTCCTCCGCGCCGTCATGGTAACTGTGGGCACCCGGCCGTGAAAGTTTACGGCTTCACGGACGGGCGCGTACTGCACATGCGCGGAACGCGCTGCACTCTCCTATTGGCCAGCCGATCTTCTGGGACCTGAGTCGCTGGCAGGGAGGGGCCACCTAGGGCGAGAGGAGGAGTCGCCTTGGCACCCGAAGACAGGAAGCAGGACCAGAAGTCCCACGAAAAAAAGGGTACACATTCCCCCTAAAATAAATGACATGCCAAATGTGGCATGTCAGGAGGCGAGGAGTGCTTAAAGCGGAAGTTCCACTTTTGGGTGGAACTCCGCTTTAAGGCCTTTCCACATGGGCGTTCAGTCTGGTGCCGTCTGTCACTTTTTAGACGGATCCAGTCTGAACCACAATGGGGTGATTTCCTGAAGAGTGCCGAATCTGGTGCATCTCTGTACAGCAACCAATCAGCTTCCAGGTTTAATTAACCACTTGCCGACCGGCCACCGCCGTTATACGTCGGCAAGTTGGCTCGGCTGGGCGAGAGCACGTAGTATGACGTCCTCTCTCCCAGCCGACACTAGGGGCGCGCGCCCCCCGCTCGCCCCCGACTCCCGTGCGTGTGTCCCCGGCGGGCGAGATCGCCGCCGGGCACACGCGATCGCTCGGTACAGAGCGGGGACCGGGAGTTGTGTGTGTAAACACACAGCTCCCGGTCCTGTCAGCGGGGGAAACGCTGATCTTCTGTTCATACAATGTATGAACAGAAGATCAGTGTTTCCCCTAGTGAGGCCACCCCCCCCCCCCCCACAGTAAGAACACACCCAGGCATACTTAACCCCTTCCCCGCCCCCTAGTGTTAACCCCTTCACTGCCAGTGGCATTTTTATAGTAATCCAATGCATTTTTATAGCACTGATCGCTATAAAAATGCCAATGGTCCCAAAAATGTGTCAAAAGTGTCCGAAGTGTCCGCCATAATGTCGCAATACCGAAAAAAAATCGCTGATCGCCGCAATTACTAGTAAAAAAAATATAATAAAAATGACATAAAAATACCCCCTATTTTGTAAACGCTATAACTTTTGCGCAAACCAATCAATAAACGCTTATTGCGATTTTTTTTTACGAAAAATATGTAGAAGAAAACGTATCGGCCTAAACTGAGGAAAAAAAAGTTTTTTTATATATTTTTGGGGGATATTTATTATAGCAAAATGTAAAAAAATATTCATTTTTTTCAAAATTGTCGCTCTATTTTTGTTTATAGCGCAAAAACTAAAAACCGCAGAGGTGATCAAATACCACCAAAAGAAAGCTCTATTTGTGGGAAAAAAAAGACGCCAATTTTGTTTGGGAGCCACGTTGCACGACAGCGCAATTGTCTGTTAAAGAGACGCAGTCCCGAATCGCAAAAAGTACTCTGGTCTTTGGGCAGCAATATGGTCCGGGGGGTAAGTGGTTAAAGGAACACTAAAGGCAAGATTTTTTGGGGGGTAAAATAACAAACATGTTATACTTACCTCCACTGTGCAGATCGTTTTGCACAGAGTGGCCCCGATCCACGTCTTTCGGGGTCCCTCGGTGGCTGTCTCCGCTCCTCCTCACAAAAGCTTTCCACCTTCATGCGAGCTCCCTCGCATGGTGGAAAGCTTTTGCGAGCGTGCTCCCGTGATACAGCGGCGGCCATAGCTGCATCACAGCAGCTAACTGTATCACTCGGCCCCGCACCCCGGCGTGCCGCGTCATTGGATGTGCCTGACAGCAGCGCCAGCCAATGGCTGCGCTGCTATCAATCAGTCCAACCTAGCCAAACAACGGCCAGGCTGGGAACCGAACAGGATGACGAGGACGCGCCCGGGACTTTCGAGGGGTGAGGTAAGTAAAACGGGGGCTTGGGGGGGGCGGTGCTGTCGGATGTTTTTTTCTGTCAGGATGCATTAAGGTAAAAAAAACATTTGCCTTTACAACCCCTTTAAACAAGCTAAAGTTAGAAGCTGATTGGCTTCTTATGCAGAGCTGGACCCGATTTTGCACTCTCCACTTTTAGTAAATCATCCCCAATGCATCTCTATGGGGGGGGGGGGGCGGATGTAAACAGATCCGTTTACATGAGTCTACTATTGACCAGCGACCATTCAAGTAAAAAAATATTTTAACTAAACAAGGCTGCGTTCTTTTCCATCTGAATCTGGATTTGAATGGATGTAAATGAATGTAAACAGATCCCCCTGTTCACTGGTAATTTGGCATAATTTACCCAGCCTACAGCCTTACCATCCGTGCATACCCCTGGAACATGAGTCCTTTTTTGCTTACCAGCAACCGACCGCCCTACCATTTTTAATGCAACTTTTTCGCTCCAAAGATATTATCCCCCTAACTGGCTTGATCAGTATCTTGGTGAACTACAGCCAACGTTAGGCCAAAAAAGACCGACCGTTGTCTACCCCCAACGCGGTTCACCTTTATTGAAATGGCTGTGCTCCTAAGGAAGCAATTTTCATAGCGCGCAACATGTAGAGCAAGTCCTCCTACTCCTCTGGATTACCACTTGGTTTTACAATATCTAAGTCAACTCTATAATCATGCTTTGTATCTGAGCTCTTTATGGTAGAATTGTAATATCATTGTATTAGCCTATGAGGACCAGTTATCGACCTGATTTCTTTTGATTTTATGTTTGTAACTGCTTTAATGACATTCCTACAATAAATTTACTTTGTTTTCTTACTATATTATCGTGTGCCTTCAAAGTCCAATCTACTAGTTTCCAGTCCATTCCATTTTCCTCTGTTTAACCTATCGTGTGTATGAGGCCTCAGGACCAGCTATTCTCAATCAGCGTTCCATGAAACACTAGGGTTCCCCCAAAGGCTGCTAAGGGTTCATTGAGCTGTGGATGATTGACCTCTCAGCTGATGACACCTTCATACATCCAAGACCAACGCTACTTGGCAAAGCCAGAAGAATGACCCAATAATTTTTTTCATCTGTCTGCAAGGTTGGCATTCTGATCACCACCATATGTAAGGGGCATTGGCACAGAAGGAATTGGTTTTAGTAAGGGTTCCCAGGGACCTGATTTTTTTTTAGTGATTCCTCTGGAATAAAAAGGTTGAGCAAGGCTGCTTTAGACCATTGTCTTGACACTTGACCGGGTGATTTTTCATTGAATCATTTCTATTTTTCTATTTCCAGAAGTGCATTCTAATATATACACAACAAATTGAGAACTGTAATAAATGTTTGATGCCAAATATATTTGGTTCTTTAAAGGTCATGCCCTAAAAAATGTTAGAAGAGGTCAGATAATGTTTTTACCATGAAGAAGAGGTGTGGTTTACACTCCGTGAATAAGCTGATTCAGGAAGGCTATTCAGTAGCGCTTGGGCTTATGAATTTTCCATGAGAACAAGGATGTTTGGTCTTATCACTACTGCTAGAGCTAATTGAAAAAAAGAGGCAGCACTAAGACGTGTCGATAAACGACACGTGGAAGGGTTACCAACTTACCTAGCATGGATTTTCTTCCAAAATCGTCCACAACAATTTGTATCATTTTTGTAAAACATGAAATATTTTATATGGCAGTGATGAAATAAAAAGCATATGATTCCAAGCAGATGTAACTTAGATGCTGGCAAGTTAAAGCGTATTTCCAATTTTGAAGCCAAAATTAGATAACACCTACTTTATATTTGTTACGTGTTGCCATTAACATAACATAACATAACAACAAAAAAATGCTGATTATTGCTTTAAGTGCTTTTTACTTGTTTAAAAAACCCTTTTCCCTGCTTTGCAATATTTCGGAGGGGGCTGTGGAGTCATGTTTAGCATAATTATCCCTGTCTGTGCTGTGTTCACAGTTCTTCATTATCAGCTGTAAACTAGATGTGAGGAACACTCTTATGAACCTAAGAAAAGGTTAAAGCGGAGGTTCACCCGTACAATATAGTTTTTCCCCTTAGCTTCATGCTCGTTTTGTCTAGGGGAATCGGCTAGTTGTTTTAAAATATGAGCTGTACTTACGGTTTACGAGATGCATCCTCTCCGTCGCTTCCGGGTGTGGGCTGCGGGACTGGGCATTCCTATTTTGATTGACAGTCTTCCGAGAGGCTTCCGACGGTCGCATCCATCGCGTCACGATTTTCCGAAAGAAGCCGAACGTCGGTGCGCAGGCGCAGTATAGAGCCGCACCGACGTTCGGCTTCTTTCGGCTACTAGTGACGCGATGGATGCGACCGTCGGAAGCCTCTTGGAAGACTGTCAATCAAGAAGGAACGCCCGCTCCCGAAGACCCATACCTGGAAGCGACGGAGAGGATGCATCTCGTAAACCGTAAGTACAGCTCATATTTTAAAACAACTAGCCGATTCCCCTAGACAAAACGAGCATTAATCTAAGGGGATTGTTTGAAAAAATAGATTAATGGGTGAACTCCCGCTTTAAACTTTTAGAAACTGCCCTCCTACATCGTATGTTAATGAGGTATAGCTCATTCTGTGAGTGGACAAATCCACTGTGAGACTGTCCAGAAATTCTTAAAACCAGCCACGACACCTTCTTCTTAGAAACATCTAAAAGGTAATAGATGTAAAAAAAGAAAACACACATAACAAACAAGTAGAGTGTTTTTTCTCAAATTTGACTGAAAAAGTGGAAATACACTTTAACCACCTGGAGCCCCGGCCATAGGCAAAAGACGGCCACAAGGTGGCTCTCAAATCCCCTGAGGACGTCTATTGACATCCTCGGCTCCTCCAGCCACTGGGAGACGCGTAAGCCACGTCACTGCGGTGCCGATGCACGTGACTGGCAGCCGCGATGTCCGCCAGGTACCCGCGATCGCCTGTTACACAGACAAGGACGTGAATCTGTGTGTGTAAACACATCCTGTCAGGGAGAGGAGATGTCCGCCAGGTACCCGCGATCGCCTGTTACACAGACAAGGACGTGAATCTGTGTGTGTAAACACATCCTGTCAGGGAGAGGAGACCGATGCTGTGTCCCTTGTACATAGGCACACAGATCGGTCACCTCCCCCAGTCAGTCCCCTTCCCCCACAGTTAGAATCACTAGTAGGTAACACATTTAACCCATTCCTCGCTCCCTAGTGTTAACCCCTTCTCTGCCAGTCACATTTATACAGTAATCAGTGCATATTTATAGTACTGATCGCTGTATAAATGTGAATGGTCCCAAAAATGTAGGGAAAGGGAGCCTTGACATCACTGTGGGTGTAAGCCTAAAAGGGAAGTTAAAGCGGAGGTCCACCCAAAATGTTTTTTTAAAAGCCAGCAGCTACAAATACTGCAAAAAAATGGACACTTACCTGTCCAGTGCGCCCGTGATGTAGGCCGAGGTCGAGCAATCACTTATCTCTCGGCTGCCCCCTCGGTGAGGGAATCAGGAAGTGAAGTGTTGCGGCTTCACTGCCCGGTTCCCTACTGCGCATTCCCGAAGGACTTTTCAGGGTATCAAAGAGGAGAATAAAAAGCTTATCCACCCCTCTTCTCAACTACGTACTTCTTCCCAAAATATCAGTAAATAATTGGAGGAGAGAACCCAACCCAACTACCCCTCATCTTTCTCCTTCTCCATCATTGGTTTAAATCTTTCCCGGTGGTAATCTTTACAGGGCTGACCATGCTTGCACATTCTATCTCCTTGGCTTTATTGGTTTTCTTTTCTTTAAAAGCTTAATTTATTTGTCTGTGAACATAGATCTAATGTCACTTGCCAAAACGCGCTAGCTTTGTCTCTTCTGTCCAAAGGACATTCTCCCAGAGGGTTAGTGGCTTGTCAATATGCATTTTGTCAATTTTCAGTCTGGCTTTTTTAAGCTTTCCTTTCAACAGTGGCGTCCTCCTGGGTTTTCTTGCTTTGAGACCACTATCTCTTAAAAAGCGACACTGATGTACCTTGACCTTGCAGTTCAGCTTCTATCTCTTTGGAAGTTTTCCTTGACTTTGTCTACCATTCCCACTATCCTTCTGTTTAATCAGGGGTTGATTTTCCTCTTGTGACCAAGTCCAGAGAGGTTTGCTACACTCCCATGGACCTTAAGCTTTATAATATTGGCAACTGTAATCACAAGAACATCAATCCATATGTAGCTTTTAAATGTTGGTCTATCATTTTCTAATTTATTATTTTACACCTCTTACATTTTTATTTATTTTTTATTGTGTTCAGTGTGGTGAACACAATCACAGATAGCAAGTATAACTTGCCACAAATGTGTGGCAGTGTTGAATTGTAAGTCTTGTTAACTTGCTGCACATTTTCACTTGCAAGTTGTACACTTGCAGAGCACTTGGGGCCAGATTCAGAGAAGAGATACGACGGCGTATCTCTTGTCCTATCTATGCGGCTGATTCATAGAATTAGTTCCGCATAGATAGCCCTAAGATCCGACAGGTGTAATTGACTTACACCGTCGGATCTTAGGATGCAATACTTCGGCCGGCGCTGGGGGGATTTTGCGTCGTATTCCAGCGTCGGGTATGCAAATGAGGATTTACGGTGATCCACAAAGGTTTTCTCGTTCGTTATGTCGTCGCTAGTAATTTTTTCCTGTCGCAAAGTTACGGCTGCTTTAACATGGCTTAACTTTAGTCGAGCCATGTTAAAGTATGGCCGCCGTTCCCGGGTAGAATTTCAATTTTTTTTTGTTTTGGCGTAAGACGTCCGGGAATACGAATGGACGCTACGCACGTCGCCGTTCTAAAAAATGACGTCACATCGCGCAAAGCACAGCGGGAATTTCAAAACTGAGCATGCGCAGTACGTCCGGCGCGGGAGCGCGCCTAGTTTAAATGGCGGGCTTGCACCGGATGACTTTACGTTACACCGCCGCAAGTTTACAGGTAAGTGCTTTGAGGATCAGGCACTTACACTGAAAACTTGCGGCGGTGTAACGTAAACGGGTTACGTTACACCACCGCAAAGTATATGAAGTATAAGTTCTAGTTGACACTTTTCTAACTTGTAACAAACTTCTAATAAGCCTCCATCAAGAGCAAAGTTGCAATGGTGAGTCTACAGCAAGAGCTCTGCAAGTCACAGTGACCCTTGTGGTGGGGACTATTGCACAACATAACTCACCTTGCAGCAGACTGTTTGCAAAGAAAGCTGACCTGGGGTCATGCAATGTGGACTTGTTGTAATTGTGCACCAAACTTGTGAAGCCTGGCAAGTCTAGCAATTGCTTAGCAAGTCATTTTAAAACTTGCAGCTCAATTGCTTGCTATCGGGGATGATACTGGACAGTAGAGTGATTACTTTTCTCCATTTGGATAGGATGACTTACTGATTATAAAGTTGAATATGCGTGATATTAACTACAGAAAGTAGTTAGCTTGAATTATCACTGTGATCCAAGTATTTATAATCTTTTCTATAGGTACCAACAGGATTGTCTAGGCAAGGGGGTGTCCAATCTTTTGACCTTCCTGGGCCACATTGGAAGAAGTGGAATTATCTTGGGCCAAATCTAAAATACACTAACAATCAAGGATAGCTGATGAGCAGAAAAAGTTGTACAAATAACATGTTAATGATCACCGATATAGATACCTATATGAGTAATAAAACTTACTTTTTAAAAAATTTTAAAATGACATCTAGCGGCCTGCTACTTTTTAGCCGGTGCTGCTTTAAATTTAGAGGGTAGTCTGAGAGTTAGTTGACTCTATGATTTTTGAAAATTTGGGCCTCTGTTCCAGCCATGGCTGTACTGTGAGTGACCACTATTGTTGCCTGGGGTGCCGTTACCACCCCAGGCCAAGGGTGGCAGCAGTCAGGTCAAGGTTTTTTGGGTGTTCCCCTTCGGCAGCCAATCAGTGGGAGTTGATCGTCCCGCTGTACTTAAAGGACAGACGCCATTGGACCGGGGTCGTTGATCCTGAGTCTGTCATCCCACCACCCCCCATGAGTGACCCTCCTGACTGGGGGTGCGTGTTCAAGTGTTCCTGGCTCCAGGACCAAATTGGTCCGGGGTTTTTATCTACTAAGTAGGCCCGGTAGTCAGACTGGGTCTACGTTTGCAGAGTGGTCCTGTGCTGTCCGTCCTGAGGGAGGAAGCCACTCGATGGAGAACCTGTCTTGGAGAGCACCGAGCACGAGGCTGGTATCTCAGGAGAATCCTTGAACTTCATCGAAGGACGCACCATTACTGAAAGGCTGAATGATGGTCACCTGTCAGTTCTAAGTTTTTAAGAAGTTAATCGGGAGAGATTCGGGTGCTTAATCCTGTGTTAAGAGGATTTTGGACCGAACATACCTCCATCTGTGGGAAGGTCTGTGGCAGAGACTTTACCAATTTCCGTGAGCCATCTTGGCTGCTAGGCTAGTGAGAGAGGCCTATCCGGGTGCGCAATACCCACTCTGGCTAGAGTGGCGACGAAAGCTGTGTCGCTGGAAGCAGGAGTGTTTCCGGACAGAAGTTGTGCATCTGAACCTATTACCTGTTACCCTTCCACCTCTTCAACTACTTATTTTATTCTTTTACCAAGTTCAGCAAATAAATAAAATAAAAAAAGATGTCTAAAGTGTGGACATTGAACTTTTTCCTTACTGTCATCTAATACCCTAGACGGCGAGGAAATAGAGGTAACATGCCGCCCAAAACAATCCAGCAGCTCCTACATACAATAAAAAGAAGAGAGGGTAACCTAAAACTAGAGAAATATTTGATGCTGTTTTTCATAAACTAACGCATCAATATCTGATTTGATGGATGTAGTAGCAATTCTAAATGAATTCTCAAGGTGCTCATCAGATATGTTGGTTCTAATTTTGCCCTTCGTGTGCTTCATCCATGAAAATAGTTGCTCACAAATATAGGTGCTACAAAAACTGATGACATTAATAAGGTGCAATTTTGATGAGTGGAAGATTTAATTGGGAAGATAAGTCCACAAAGGAGACACTGTCTACCTTTTTCTTCGGCTGCATGTGTCTACTAAGTGTTCGCTTGTTTTTACAAAAATTACCAAAAAAATAAACTTTTTGTTCATGGTTGTATACTGAGTCTCATTATATGGCTCTGTTTAGGCCTATAGGGACACAGGACAGCACTGAACAAAGTTTTACAGGATGTGTTATACAAAATGATTAAGAACTGTACGAATGGTCAAATCTACTTAAAGCGGAGTTCTGCCGATCTTTTTTTTTTAAGTCAGCAGCTACAAATACTACAGCTGCTGATTTTTTAAAATATGGACACTTACCTGTCCAGGGCACCTGCGATGTCGGCACCCAAAGCCGATCGTTCCCTCGGCTCTCGGGTGCTGCTGCTGCCATCTTCAGTAAGGGAATCAGGAAGTGAAGCCTTGCGGCTTCAGAGCCTGGTTCCCTACTGTGCATGCGCAACTCGTGCTGCACGATCCCACTGGTCCCTACTGTCTTCTGGGACCAGTGTGTCTCCCACAAGACAGCAGGGGGGAACGGAGGAGGCGCCGTACGTAGTGTAGATAGCGCCATAGTGACTCGGCTATCTATGCCCAGAAGTGGGAGCAAAATACCTGTATTAGACAGGTATCTGCTCCCCACTCCCCCCTGAAAGGTGTCAAATGTGACACCGGAGGGGGGGGAGGATTCCAAAAAGCGGAAGTTCCATTTTTAGGTGGAACTCTTCTTTCTGATGGACCGTTTTCATCAGACGAACCGATCGTGTGTGGGCCCCATCATTTTTTTATCCATCGGTGAAAAAAATAGAAACTTGTTTTAAATTTATCTGATGGTTAAAAATCGATAGAAAAAAAAAGATTGTCTGTGGGCACGTCCATCGGTTAAAAATCCACGCATGCTCAGAATCAAGTCGACGCATGCTTGGAAGCATTGAACTTCATTTTTCTCAGCACGTCGTAGTGTTTTACGTCACCGCGTTCTGACACAATCGTTTTTTTAACAAATGGTGTGTAGGCAAGACTGATGAAAGTCAGCTTCATCGGATATCTGATAAAAAAATCCATCAGACCGTTTTCATCGGATGAACCGATCGTGTGTACAGGGCATTACGCTTGTTACAGATTGCTTCATGAGCACATCATTAAAATGGCAGAGAGGCCTTGATGCAGGGAGATTTTAAAGCAGTGTGAAGGAGAAGAGCTGAAGACTGAAGTAAAATGAGAGTTGATCTTTTGTTTACTGTTCTTAGTCTTGGGTTACAATAATGAATAATGATACCTATTCATCCAGACAAAAGTCCCAAATAAGCCACCCCGCTAATTCAGTGTGCCACACGCTACTGTTACAAATGTGATAAAAGACAGACTTTGTGGATACATCTATGATTTACCCACATTCCGGCACTATTTTCTTAATTGACATTCGGCACAAGTTTTAATGTTCTTTGATTATAGTATTAAGCTTATTTAAAGGTACGCATAAAAAATTGCCTTCTAATTACACAGAGGATCACCAACTACTAGGGAGAGGACCTGAGAAATCACTTCCTGAGTGGGTTATAGAATTTGAGGTCTAAGAAAAGTTTATTTCAGGGAGTTGACCTTTTTACAAGCGAGTCTGGTCCACCAGGTCCTTCTTTGGCGTTGGTTACTATGCAGGTTTGCTGTCATGTTACAAAAACAGCAAAATGTTTCTTGGTAAAAGGGGCACAGCTGATGGAATGAAGTCCTCTTTTGTTGGTGGTTGTCATGAAAACTTTGGACCTTGGTTCTTAGGTAACTTCAAGGGGTTGATTTACTAAAACTGGAGAATGCAAAATCTGGTGCAGCTCTGCATAGAGACTATACAGGGCCTTTTTTTTGTCAACGCTTAACTGAACAACATAGACTTAAAAATCAACTTTGGAGAATATGGTTAAAATAATTTGGTGCAAAAAAACGCAACTCTGATGACCCTGCCTGACTCACCCTCCCACCCTGCCCAACTCTTGCGAAGCAGGCTGGCTTTGCGGGACTTCAATCTCTCTGGGCTCTCTGGGCTATTGGACTATGGAATAGGAGCTGGCAAGCATGGACTGCACGCAGCATGAGGACTTGCAAAAGCCCCCTCTTCTGTGAGACAAGAGGTGGTGAGCATACGATATATAATGGCTTATATGCTGCCCAGTGAATGCTATATGGGACTTGTGTATTGAATCCGATTCCTCACCAGTCAAAATATATACCCAGCAACATCTGGCTATGATTCTCTTGTTGTGGGGCTGACTTATATCAACCTATGTGTCTGGTTCTGCCGTTTATCCAAAGAATCTACTCAAGGTACAGCCAGCTCCTCCCATTTCCATTCCGCTCCTATCTCCCCATCCAGCCTGCAATTCACCCATTGTGGTTTAAGCGAACATTCAGCCTCAGCGGCACTCTATGTGGATTGCTACACCCTTTGATTGGAAGATTTCAAGGGTTTTGGTCTCTGTGGATAGAGTGACTTTACCATTTAAGTATTCTCATCCTTCTTATCCCACTGGTTATGGAGGAGCCAGTTTATCCCTACTGACTTATTGCAGTGTGGACTGTATGTGATGGGTGTATGAGGTATGCTGCCGGCAGGTCTCTGAGTTGTTTGACAATGCTGTCATTTTTTATTTTATTTTTAGTGTTTGCATCAGTGGTAGTTTTTACACCAATTTATTTTAACCGTATTCAATAAAGTTGATTTTTTTTAAGTCCGTCTTCCTTTATAAGGTTTATTGGTGATCTTTAATCCCTATTTTTTTCATGCTCATGTATGACCTTAAAGGGGTGGTTCCCCTAAAAATAAACTTTTAACATTGCATTTCCCACATTAATGACAAATAGAATCGGCTGGTTTTATTAAAAAAAAAACGTCCGTAAGTACCGTTTGCTGTAGCCGTTCTCACCGCCGGGTACGATGGTGGGGCTGGGCTTCCTAATTGATGGACAGGCATCAGACCGACGCATACATCGCGTCACGAGATGCCGAAAAAAGCCGAACGTCGGTTCGGCTCTATACGGCGCATGCGCATCGACGTTCGGCTTCTTTCGGCATCTCGTGACGCGATGTATGCGTCGGTCGGATGCCTGTCCATCAATTAGGAATGCCCAACCCCACCATCGTACCCGGAAGTGGCGGTGAGAACGGCTACAGCAAACGGTACTTACGGACGTTTTTTTTTTAATAAAACCAGCCGATTCTTTTTGTCATTAATGTGGGAAATGCAATGTTAAAAGTTTATTTTTAGGGGAACCACCCCTTTAAGGAACCACACCTGTCAATTTAGGTGAGGGACTCAGCATAGGCATATGGTTCTGATTTTGAACTACTCTGTGCACTAGCTAATTATTGGTCTACCTGGATTTCTATATATACTGTACATGTTTTTGAGCATTTGATTAAATGAACAAGCTAAAGTTAGAAGCTGATTGGCTACTATGCACAGCTGCACCAGACTGCACTCTCCAGTTTTACTAAATCGACCTCCATTTTTTTTAGTAGGAAGTTCTCGAACAAGTGAAGTGTGTCTGAAGGCAAGGTTTTTTTTTTTATACATAATGGGACCAAAGGCCTTGCTGGTTACTTTTAGATGTGTGTGATTCTTTCCTTGCAAATTGAAATTCAGAGAAAATATGCATGATTCGGATGTATTCAAATCTCCAGATCACAATAGTAACAAATTTCTTACTAATCCGAAAAATGTATGATAATTAAAACAAATTCATTTGTTTCATTTGAATGACATGATGTGATAGTTTTGGCCTTTTGTTAATGTTTGAAACATCCGAAATAATGTAACGACATAATAAATAATCCAAATCGATTCAGATCCATTCATTTTTATTCTAGTGAGCGTAGTTTGAATTTACTAATAAGATTTTTGTATTGGGGTTGAGAGAACATTCATTTAGGTTGCATGTGCATGGCCCAACAAACAAAGTCAGTTCGGAATGGGGAAATAAATTCAACGTAATAACATAACGAATTAACACATATTCATTCAGAATAATTTGTTTGCGGTGCACTAGTCTTCAATGAAGTAAATTTGTAATTTAAGGTAAATTTGTAAAATGTGGGGCCTAACTGCATTAATTTGGTTGTGTCTGAAATAAATTAATGAATAATCTCCTAAAATAACGAATTAACACATTAAAACAAAAATAGCCAACCTTAGTTCCTTTTTAGTGTTCTGTCAGCTGTCAGCCTTTTTATCCAGCCGCAGGCTCCCACCATAGAGAGAGCAAGAGAGAAAGTCACGAACATCAGTCAGTTCACCTATATGAAGACCTATGGACAGCTGAGACTAATTAATGAGGTCTGACTATCAGGTAAAGTTGTTGATCCAGGAATAGAGGCTTTATCCCACATAATCTCTACAAAGTCTCTTGGCTCGAGGACCCAAAACAGAACTGTGTAAAAACAAGAGGTTTGTTTTCTCCAAATCAGTCATAAACCTTGGAGACCCTCACCATGTGAGGCTGAGAATGTTCACATATATAGATAACCTCAATTATCCAAAAACATGTAAAGCATTTTGTTTACTCAATGTTTTCTTTCTTCGTCTGCACATGACTAAGTATTAAAAATGAACAGGAATTTGCTTTTCATGTGATTGGATAATTTAGTAAATCAAGTATGTATATTACAAGTGACCTCAGGGGATAGGCAGGAAGTTTGCTCAAGTGTATAAATATAGTGAATGGCTTGGGCCATGAGTATGTTTGACACTTTGACATGGTTATTTTAGAAAGTCAATTGGACTTTTGTCCACATAAATGCTTGTTTTAATTTCCAGAGAAAGGGGGAATAGGAGAGCATTTGTTTCTGTAGCAAGACATAGCACAGATGGCTAACCCTTTAACCGTATGTTAAATATACCTACGTTTGAGGCAGACATACAGTACAGACCAAAAGTTTGGACACACCTTCTCATTCAAAGAGTTTTCTTTTTTTTATGACTATGAAAAATGTAGATTTACACTGAAGGCATCAAAACTATGAATTAACACATGTGGAATTATACATAACAAAAAAGTGTGAAACAACTGAAAATATATTTCATATTCTAGGTTCTTCAAGGTAGCCACCTTTTGCTTTGATTACTGCTTGGCACACTCTTGGCATTCTCTTGATGAGCTTCAAGAGGTAGTCACCTGGTGCAGCACCCCATCACTCTCCTTCTTGGTCAAATAGCCCTTACACAGCCTGGAGGTGTGTTTGGGGTCATTGTTGTGTTGAAAAATAAATGATGGTCCAACTAAACCCCAACCCGGATGGAATAGCATGCCGCTGCAAGATGCTGTGGTAGCCATGCTGGTTCAGTATGCCTTCAATTTTGAATAAATCCCCAACAGTGTCACCAGCAAAGCACCCCCACACCATCACACCTCCTCCTCCATGCTTCACGGTGGGAACCAGGCACGTAGAGTCCATCCGTTCACCATTTCTGCGTTGCACAAAGATACGGGGGTTGGAACCAAAGATCTCAAGTTTGGACTCATCAGACCAAAGCACAGATTTCCACTGGTCTAATGTCCATTCCTTGTGTTCTTTAGCCCAAACAAGTCTCTTCTGCTTGTTGCCTTTCTTTAGCAGTGGTTTCCTAGCAGATATTCTACCATGAAGGCCTGATTCACACAGTCTCCTCTTACCAGTTCTAGAGATGTGTCTGCTGCAAAAGGTGGCTACTTTGAAGAACCTAGAACAGGAATATGCAATTAGCGGACCTCCAGCTGTTGCAGAACTACAATTCCCATGAGGCATAGCAAGACTCTGACAGCCACAAGCATGGCACCCAGAGGCAGAGGCATGATGGGACTTGTAGTTTTGCAACAGCTGGAGGTCCGCTAATTGCATATCCCTGACCTAGAATATGAAATATATTTTCAGTTGTTTCACACTTTTTTGTTATGTATAATTCCACATGTGTTCATTCATAGTTTTGATGCCTTCAGTGTGAATCTACAATTTTCATAGTCATGAAAATAAAGAAAACTCTTTGAATGAGAAGGTGTGTCCAAACTTTTGGTCTGTACTGTATGCTGAGCTGAGAAATCCAAGGTTTTCATTTCACCACCACCACTACACAGTGCACTGGTCCATTTCCATACATACAGCGCAGTTCTGAAGATACTTGAGCCAAGTGTGGGAAGAGCCAAGTAGTTTGAAATTAACAGCAATAGCGCTAGAAAAAATAGCCATGTATGAAAAAGGTAAAAGTAAATGCAATCTGTAACTAAATGACATTTAGTTTGCTAAAGTACTTTGAATATCTCCCAATGGTCTGAGATCAGCAAAGAGGGACACCTTTTAGCATAAACTATGCAGGCAATGACACATCTCTATCAAGCCCCGAGTTATGAAGACCAAAGAATGAATATACCAAAATAGGCAAGAAACATTTTGGTTCAACTCACAATTGCTCTTTTCACAACCACATTTCCTTTATACTGTTATTTGAAAATACCAAATGCATTAATCTAGAGTAAAGTGGATGAAAGATTTAGGGAAGTATAACACTTTTTGGTAAACGAATAGTACATTTTTTAGTGGTTCTTTAACCCCAGACCATAAAGAGAGACATTAGAGAAGGAATGAGAGACAGGTATTTGGTACCAAAAGAAGGACCATCCTTTCAAATAAAAGGGACATTGGGGGTTAATTAAGAAAACTGAAGAGTGCAAAATCTGGTGCGACTCCGCTCAGAAACTAATTGGCTTTGAGGATTTATTGCCAAAGCTTAACTGAACAAGATGATGTTAGAAGCTGATTGGCTACCATGCACAGCTGCACCAGATTCTGATTGCTCCAGTTTTAGTTAATCTACTCCAGTGTATCTTTAATGTTGTGTTTTTTTTTTAACTAAATTACTTTTTTTCCAAGTATTGTTCGATTTCAGTGCTGGTTATCTCCCACGTCCTAATTCTGTCCGCATGTAGTCCAGTGAAGGTTGCAAGGCATTTCTCAGAGTGGGTTTCCAGATGGTGGTAAGTTAACAATGGATCATGACTGCTACAAGTGGCTAACGACCACTTGTAGACTTCAATGGAAGCCATGGTGACAGTGTGCCTTCTCACCTAGCAGTATTTAGCATATGTGACAAGGAAGAAATGTGGGTGCATGCAGTTCCTTGCCACATGCTGGTTCGGCTGCAACGGTCTAGTTTCTGAAGTGCCCTCTTCTAGATGTTAGTGACAGCTGAGGAGGCATGGGATACTGGCAGGAGAGAACAGGCAGTCAAGTGGAGTAGGACAGGGGCACAGGAAAAGGGTGAAAGGCATGCCTGGCAGGGCATAGCTGCTAATGCCTTCATCCACCTGCGGTTCTACTTTCTCTGGTGCATTGCTTTCCAAAATGTTTTGGGCGTTTCCTATTTTTTTTTGGGACCATATATGATAAACAAAGGAGGAGAGGTGGAACACTGTAAACCATGCCTATTAAAACAGCACTTAGGCCTCGTACACACGATAGGATAGCCAAAGGACAACGGTCTGAAGGACCGTTTTCATCAGTCCAAACAGATCGTGTGTCGGCCCCATAGGTTATTTAACCTTCGGTCAAAAAAATGAGAACTTGCTTTAAAATGTAACCGATGGACTGGTAACCGATAGGTCAAAACCGATCGTTAGTATGCAAAAGCATCGGTTAAATACCCCCGCATGCTCAGAATCAAGTCGACGCATGCATTGAAGCATCAAGCATTGAACTTTATTTTTCTCAGCACGTCGTTGTGTTTTACGTCACCGCGTTCTGACACGATCGGTTTTTTAACTGATAGCGTGTACGCACGACGGACCATCAGTCAGCTTCATCGGTTAACCGATGACAGCGGTCCTTTGGACCGTTGTCATCGGATGGGCTGATCGTGTGTACGAGGCTTTAGTTTTGGTCATATTGACAAATTGCCATGTTTTTTTTTTTGCAGAACACAGATTTTCTTAAATTATAATTTAGTATTGTCTAATACTGTATATATAATAAATATATATAATAAAAATACATAAAATCACCCAACATTTATATATATTTTCTAAAGGAAGAGGCAATTTAAAATAAAAAGGTGGCAGTTTTAAATTTGTATGTCACACGATATTTGCATAACTATTTATCAAACTATAATGGCAAAAAAAACATGGTATCCAAAAATTGTTAGTAGCCAATGCTTTACAGGTTATCAATTTAAAGTAATATGTATATGATGGCCCTAAAATGATTGCTCTTAATGCAGATGGTCTTGGTGATCCCTAATTTGTATGGCACAATTGCTGTTTACTTACCCATGTGCGCCCTACATGAGCATTTGCATACGTGGGTGTGCGCGGGGTGACAGGGTTGCTTTTTTTTGTAATTTGTAATTAATATTTTAATTATATATATATATTATATATATTTTTTTCATTTATATTTATTGCTATGTGATAGCATTGGTAAATGAGAGGTTTTGCTTATGGAGACATTAGGGGTCTATTAGACCCCTGATGCCTCCCCTGCTGCCCTCTCCTGTTGATCAAGCACAGGACTGTGTTTGATTGACTATTTAAATTGCAGCTCTTAACCCAGAAATGCTTAAAGGGACTCTTGAAAATTAAAAAAAAAAACACCTAGGTGGATGCAGCATTGGTCGGATGATGCATCTGTCCCCCGCAGCCTTTAAGATCGAAAACCGAGCAATTAAAGACTACTGAAAGCTGAGTTTTCGGTGTTCAGTGAGCAAAGAGCCGGTGACTGTCAGTCATTTACTCTCTGCTTTGCTCCTCCAGCACTCACTGGAGTGCTGGGTTGTGGAGGAGCGGAAGTGGCTGGCTCAGGCTCTCAGAGCACCGCTGAGTAGGCATGTGCATTTCGTTTCGTTCCGAATCGAAATTCGGACAAATTTTTTATTATTCGGACATTCGGATGCATACGAATTCCCGAATTGCAATATTAATGAATTTACCGAACCTGAACGAACGTTTTCGATTCCGAATCGAAAACCCGCGGACGAAAACCCGCGGACGAAATTCGAAATTTGATCGGAATTCGAAAAAGAAAAAAAAAATTTGAATCGAATTCGAAAACAAATTCTATTCGAAAGGAGACTATTTGTTTTCGAATCCGGTCGAAATATTTTCGAATTCGACCGGATTTTTCGAAATTCGGTCGAAAAAGAACGAATTCCGAAAACGAATTTAACACATGTAACGAATCTAACTTAACGAAATTAATTAAATAACGAATTAAAACGAAACAAAACCAATTTTTCCCTTTTGCACATGCCTACCGCTGAGAGGCTGAGCCAGCTACCAGTCCAGGCATCTGAGTGGATCCCAACATTAAAGTCTGGATTTGCTCTAGAGCCTGGACCAGCTGAGTGATGTCTGCAGACAGCAGACTTTAGCCTGCTGTTGGGTGAATACAGGTCACTGGAGTGCAGATCTAAGTGCACTCCTGTGACCCACAGAAGAAGTAAGGTCAATAGTGCTTTCACTCTATTTGACTCTACTTCTCCTTTAGGCCCCGTACCCACGGTCGGACCAAACCGATGAGACTGGACTATCGGACCGTTTTCATCGGTTCACCTCTGAAGTGGCCGTACGGCCTGATACGTGTACACACCATCAGTCCAAAATCCGAGCGGGTCAGAACGCGGTGACGTCAAACACACGACGTGCTGAATAAAACGAAGTTCAATGCTTCCAAGCATGCGTCGACTTGATTCTAAGCATGCGCGGGTTTTGAACCGATGCTTTTCTGTACTAACCATCGGTTTGGTCCGATGGGGCAGCGGTCCATCGGTTAGGTTTTGAAGCATGTTTAGAAATTTTGGACCGAAGGAAACCAGACCGATAGCCTATACACACGGTTGGTTTGGTCCGATGAAAATGAACTACGGTAGTACGGTTCATTCTCATCGGACCAAACCGACCGTGTGTACGGGGCCTTAGAGCTGAGTTCTTCCATATTCTATGATGGCAGAGGAAATCAGGTCTGCTCCTGCTCACCATGCTGGCATCTTTACAATTGTCCTATACTCCCTGAAGTAGTGAGAGAGCCCTGGAACCACGGCAGGGTGGTGTGACAGTGTGACATCTTCACAGTACTGTAAATATGATCTGGCAGCTCTACAACTGCCCAGATCACTTTTCCTGGTTAGCTGGGAGCCAGCTGAACAGGACGGTTCCAAGCTCATAGCTGCAGCCTGTTTAACCACTTGAGAACATTTATACATGGCCTGTGGAAGGGCAGGTAGTTAAACATAAAAAATGGCAGATCTGAACATAAAGGCCAATGTCCAAACCTTGCGAAGCAGATTGCATAAGCAGATCGAGCCAACTGTCAATAGTATTTTATAAAGAATTGCTCATTGTTGCTCACAACTCCACAGCATTAATAATATTGGCATCAATGTTTCCCAGAAATAAACTGTAAATATTGCAAGACTCACATTATAAATTTAGACCACAAAAGTCAAAGAGCAGCATTTATTGTATGTGTATGAAATGCGAGGCCAAGTCCAATAACCTCAATCGCTAACAAATCCTCTGGCAGAAACCGCTATTCCTGGCAGAAGATCACCATACAGGAACAAGCCTGCCAGAGTAAACATGGCAGACACACAGGAGGATGGCGCAGTGTGTGTTCCTTGGCTTACTACCTGTACACTCGTCTAGTCTTCTTCTGAATTACAGACCAAAATAAATAAAAGCAAGCAGGCTATGAAGTTGTAATACAAACCCATCCGCCATTTCAAATCCATACTGCATTACAAAGACTAATATTGTGCAAATTGCAGTTACATCCAGGTACTGATGAGAGCCTAAAATACTAATTAGAGATTAGTAAATGCCAATTAGTCTAATTAGCCCTCCTAGTTTTTATACTGGACTACAAAATAACTAGTGTGTATGTTGTAGAGGGGAGGAAATTGGGAACATTTCAATAGTATAGCATACGAAAGGTGGGCAGGGCTTACACCACTCTGTCCACAAAAATGCTGTGTGTTGCCAGCTGACAACAAAGCTCAGCTCTTGTTTACACCTGCTTCAGTCCCTGAAGAGCTATCAATGGCTGATTGCTTTTCAGAAAGTGGTGCAGCTGTTTAGGAGGTGATATTGCCTCCTTAATGCCTGCTTATTTTTTGAGAGCCAAACAGGGCTTTTCAGTGGGAATGCTGACCCTATTTACTTGAATGGCAGATCAAAAAACAAAAAAAAACAGGGCATTTTTGGCCAACTTTATTGCTACCTGAACCATAAAGTGGCAGTTCAATATAGCATATTGTATTACAAGGGAAGGATTTGTTGACTCTGATGATGACTAAGGCCCCATACACACTATTAGATTTTCTGAAGATTTTTGTCTTCGGATTTACCAAAACCATGTAGTGCAAGGGCCTGCCTGATTGCATACAAATTGAAACTCTGAGGCTAGGTTCACACTGGTATGACAAACGCTCCGACATTGGGAGCTCATGTCACATGACGTGTGAAAATCAATGTTTCCCTATGAGAGCCGTCTTAACTGGTCTGAATGTACTACTTTGGTCCGACTTTGATTCTACTTCAGCCCATTGAATATCATGGAAGTCGGATCAAAGTAGGATTCTTGTCCTTACCATCCGACTTTTGAAATCCGATATGGTGATTACAGCAGCATTAAAAGGAATTTATCTCACACTGGGATTGTTTTGATTGGTCAAAGAACCAGTCAGGCTTCGTACACACGACCGAGAAACTCGACGGGCGAAACACATCGTTTTGCTCGTCGTGAAGCCGTCGAGAAACTCGACAAGCCAATTATCTCCATTCCCGTCAAGGAAATAGAGAACTTGCTCTCTTTTTGGCTCGCCGAGTTTCTCGACAGTTTCCTCGACGAAAATGTACACACGACCGGTTTCCTCGGCAAAAAAATATCTCCCAGCAAGTTTCTTGCTGGTTTTTGCCGAGAAACTCGGTCGTGTGTACGAGGCCTTAGACTATCACAAAGTCGGATCAGAGTAGTATCCTGTTCATTCAAGTCGGATGGATGTAGGACCAATGTAGGACTGATGTCGCAGAGTAAAGTAGGATGAAAGTAGGATGAGTGTCATGTAGTATCAGTGTGAACCTTAAGGTTTGACCTCAAATGTTATGGTTTTGGTAAATCTGAAAACAAAAATTTGCAGAAAATCTAATCTAGTGTGCAAGGGGTCTAAATCTTAATTTTAAGGTCCCACTTCAGGATATTTTCAGCATGGTCCTCACAGGAGGACAGTAGGGGAACAGCGATCTTGGGCTCCATTTGCACCATTGGATTTGCATTCCTCAACCCCCAGAACCAGTGGCGGCGTTGGGCCTGGATAGGGGAATTAGACAAGTATACATGGCCAAGGTAAAATTAAAAATTTGCCTAGTTGAATGGGGTGGGGGCTTTGGTTGGGGATATGGGAAAAAAATTGTTTTAGCCCAGAATGGGACTTTGAAACAATGACAAAAGCCGCAGAGCGTGTCCTAAAACTACAGTAAGGCCTTGTACTCACGAGCAGACATGTCCGATGAAACCGGTCCGCGGACATGTCTGCCCGGGGACTTCTGTTTGATGGCTGTACACACCATCGAACAGAAGTCCGCGCGTAAACAATACGCGGGGCGTGTCCGCGGTGTCGCCGCGTCGATGACGCGGTGTCGCCGCGACAATGACGCGGCGACGTGGGCGGGCCTGCCTTTTAAATGCTTCCACGCATGCGTCGAAGTCATTCGACGCATGCGAGGGATGGCGGGCGGCCGGACATGTACGGTAGGTCTGTACAGACGACCGTACATGTCCGGGCGGACAGGTTTCCAGCGGACTGTTTTAAAGCAAGTCCAGGAAACAGTTGTCCGCTGGAAACCTGTCCGATCCGCCCGAAAATGGTCCGCTCGGGCCTACACACGGCCAAACATGTCTGCTGAAACTGGTCCGCGGACCAGTTTCAGCAGACATGTTCGGTCGTGTGTACGGGGCCTAACTATAACAAGATATTATATTTTATATATCAGGGGGAAAAAGCCTTTATTATACAGTCAAATCAATGAAAACATTTAACTGTAAGTTACTTTGAAGTCTAAAAGGGTAGATGTATCTAACAAGCAAGTCAGCCAGCATTTTCCTTAGTTCTGTCCCTGCTTAATGAACAGTATTGGAGAAAAGTGGTCTGTTTTCTATGTGCCCTGTGCACACCAAAATGAATTTAGTTACAATGCACTGCATAAAAAAGTCACCATACCTTACCTCACGTTTCTGTTTGTCACCACATTGTATTGCGCTGTGGTACTTACAGTTGAATTAAAGTGGTTGTAAACTTCAATCTTTGACTTGTACCTATAGGTAAGCATATAAAAAGTCTTACCTATAGGTACTGTAAATTTCCCCTAAATGTGAACAGTTTAGGAGATATTTACTGTACACTGCGCTGATGACGTCATCATCACATTTGCCCTGAAGAAACGGCCACCCGCCATAAACGGCGGCTCCCCCATGCATGCTCCCTCCGGCCAGTCACACACCTGGAGTGTGTGGACCGGGAAGGAAGAGGGGTGAAGATGGAAGCAGCCTCCAGCGATGACAGTGCATCACTGGAAGGCTTCGTTTTCAGGTCATTTTCACATAATGGGCAAGTATGCGATGCATACTTTCAGATAGCAAGGATAACGTCAAGTCTGTTAACTTTCTGGACATTTTCACTGGCAAGTTGTACACTTGCAAATCACTTGAAGCACAAGTTCTAGTTGACACAAATTGACACAAAGCAAGGTTCATAAAGACAAGGATGAGTGAGTTTGGGGTGATGGAACTTGACTGGCTTGCACAGAGTCCTGCCTTAACCCAATAGAACACCTTTGAATTAGAGCGGAGACTGCGAGCCAGGCCTTCTCTCCAACACCAGTGCGCTTCCGAAAGAATGGTCAAACATTCCCATAGACACACTGCTAAACCTTGTGGACAGCCTTTTCAGAGGAGTTGAAGCTGTTATAGCTGCAAAGAGTGGGCCAACTCAATATTGAACCCTACGGGCTAAGACTGGGATGTGTGTGTAAAAGCAGGCGTCCTAATACTTTTGACAATATAGTGTATGTGCCTTCAAAGATATTACACCTGGTAGGATCAATTATACAGATGATTTGTTGTTCTGTTATGTATTTAATTATTTTATTTATTTTTTGTATTTAATGTGGTTTGCTCTGTTAAAATAAAGAGCTGCTATGGCCATTCGACTCCAAAATGGATAGTGGTCATCTGGTCATTTGTGATGGGGAGACAGGGAATAGTTTTTGCGTTGTGTTTTGGGTTGGAGGCAGTGGCGGGCGCTCCATTCGGGGCCCAGGAGCCCTGCCCCCCAATCCATGTGCTGGACGCATGGATTTGAATGTGTTTTTTTTCCCCCGAAGCACATGATTAGATCCTGAGTCTCTAATTGGCTTAAAAAAAGGTGGGCTTGGGGCGCAGAGCACTGCGCCCTGAGCCCACCCAGTTGTGTGACATTAGTGAATTAATATTTGCTTATGTCTTCCTGCTTCTCCTCCTAGCCAATCAGGAATCTTGTCCTGAGACCCGATTGGGCTGGGAGTCTAGGACTTCCGGCCAATTGGGTCTCAGGACCCACTTCCTGTTCGGCCGGGAGAAGAAGCAAAGGCCCGGCTCTTCACTCTGCAAGCTGCAGGCCATGTGCAGCAAGGAGCAGCAGGTGTAGGGGCCGAGGGGCAGCAACAGCCTCCTCAAGCTTCCAGGAGCCATACCCCAAATCCAGCACCACCTTGGAATTGGCCTCCCTTACCTTAGTAAGGCAACGATTCGCCGCCTCCTCGTCCGAACTACCAAGGGGTAGTGCCCCCCTGAATATTGAGCACCAGCTGCCACTGGTTGAAGATAATTGTAAGCCTCAGAATTCTGCAGTCCCTCAGTCATGACCAGAATGGAGAGGGTCTATTTCTAGATTAAAGTTATTCCATATCCTGTACAAATCAATACTATAAATCCACTGTAATGACAAATCCTGTGCAACTAATGAAATTATGCCAAGGAAACGCTTGTGATTACCATTCCTACAAATGACAAAATGCAGACAAGTTATTTGTTTCTGTGTGTGACTTTCAACCGAATCTTGACTTTGTTGTACAAGTTTTGCAGAAGAGACCTTCAGAAGTCCCCCAAAATAAATATCTGTGGGAATGAAAGCGATACGCGGAGTTGGCCTGTCTACGACTCAAATTAGCATGCAGCAGATGCTGTGGGAAAACTGCTCTTCGGATTGACCACCTGAGCTAGTTACAAACTAGAAAAGCTCAGGATGATTAGATACATGGCACCTTCCTGTAAAATAGACAATAAAACATATATCAATGAAGGAGGTAAAGGTACACAGAAGCCAAAAACAAAAACTTGTTATAATGATGTTTTTGTTGGGCCTCATTCAAACTGGTAAGCTTGTGATTAGCTATTCTAAATGCAGGAGAAGAGGAGAAGTCTTTACAAACAGCTTTTTTGCTTCCCAGATCACTTTTTCCTGCGTGTAGATGTTCCTGTGTTAAAGCGAGTTTAGAGTTCGTAATCGGATTCTGAACGCACATATTTCCATTTTAGCTAAACGCAGCTAAACTGCCGTACCTAAATGTGAATAAATGCACAATATGAATGGTACCATGGAAAAAATCATTGGCCCGGATTCAGAGATAACTTACGCCGACGTATCTGTTGATACGCCGCGTAAGTTCTAGGATGCGCCGTCGTATCTATGAGCCGTATTCAGGAAACAAGATACGCCTGAATTTTGGCTTAATACGACCGACGTAAGTCTCCTACGCCGTCGTATCTTGGGTGCATATTTACGCTGGCCGCCAGGGGCATTTCCATTGATTTACGCGTCAAATATGTAAATAAGCAAGATACGCCGTTTCACGTACGTACTTACGCCCGTCGCAGTAATCTACGCCGTTTACGTAAGGCGTATGTCCGGCGTAAGTTTACCCCTCATAAAGCAGGGGTAAGTCATGTTAAGGTATGGACGTCGGAACAGCCGTCGTATTTTACGTTGTTTATGTAAGTCGTACGTGAATGGGGCTGGGCGTAAGTTACGTTCACGTCGTACGCATTGAGCCGTTGTATCTTAGGGAGTATATGCGACGTGATTCTGAGCATGCGCATACGGCCATGCATTTACTTTGAATTAGGCGGGCTTACGCTGGCCTATTTACGTTACGCTGGCGTAAATATGGGAGAAAGTGCTTTGTGAATACTCAGCTTGCCTCTCAATGTTAGGTTGGCGTAGCGCATATGAGATGCGCTACGCCGGCACAAAGATACGACAATGTACCTGAATCTGGCCCATTATGTTAATTTATAGAATAAACATAGAAAATAGCTAGGTCTAGTACAGAGGAATAAATACTGTACCTTCATCCCAAATATTACAAAGAAGTCAAATCAAATTGCCCATGAGACTTTTTTGGAGGTCATAAAACACCAACATATAAAATATAAATAACATCAACTTTATTAGAGCATATAAAAATAAAATAGATTAAAAACAGAGAAAATGCACAAGGAACATTTTGTTTTCAATTTTCCACAATTCAGTACATAGTTCACAGTCCATCAATTATTATTAAACCCAAGATACTATGTGTGCGTTTGCAAAAAAGATTGTAAACCTTAGTGACAAAAAAACAAAGTAAAACAAATACAATAAAAACTCAATTAAATCAAACGTGCAGCAGCATCTAAATCACCAATCCGAGTAGGATGTGTAACAAGCTCCAACCAAACAATAATTGAAAGTGCGCTATCCTTGTGCTAGGTATAAATGAAAAAATCACACAATAAAAGTGCATTAACCGCTTGCCGCCCGACGGCTGGGCGGTGCGGCTCTTGCTCTGGGCGGGCATCATATGACATCCTCGCACTAGGGGGCGCGCCCGATTGCCCAGAAATGAAGCAGGACCGTGGATCTGTGTAAGAAGAGGAGACAGATGGTGTCTCCCTTGTACAGAGGAACACAGATCGGTCTCCTCCCCTTGTGAGTCCCCTCCCCTTACAGTTAGAATCACTCCCTAGGTAACATATTTAACCCCTTGATCACCCCCTAGTGTTAACCCCTTCCCTGTCAGTCACATGTATACAGTAATCAATGCATTTTTGTAGCACGGTATGCTGTATAAATGTGAATGGTCCCAAAAATGTGTAAAAAGTGTCCGATATGTCCGCCGCAATATCAGTCACAATAAAAATCTCAGATCGCCGCCATTACTAGTAGAAAAAAATATTAATAATAAAAATGCTATAAATCTATCCCCTATTTTGTAGACGCTATAACTTTTGCGCAAACCAATCAAAATACGCTTATTGTGATTTATTTTTTTACCAAAAATATGTAGAAGAATATATATCGGCCTAAACTGAGGATTTATGTTATAGCAAACAAATATTGTGTTTTTTTCAAACTTGTTACTCTTCTTTTGTTTATAGCGCAAGAAATAAAAACCGCAGAGGTGATCAAATACCACAAAAAGAAAGCTCCATTTGTGGGGATGCAGCGTTGCATGACCGCGGAATTGTCATTCAAAGTGTGACAGCGCTGAAAGCTGAAAAATGGCCTGGGCAGTAAGGGGGTGATAGTGCCCTGTATTGAAGTGGTTAAACATATAATGAACTCATTCTAAATTGAAATATCTGTTTAAATAAAGTCCATATAAAATGTGAAAACACTGTGCAAATTTTTTTTATGAACTTTATTTGAACAGATTTTTCAATTTAGGACGAGTTCATCATATGTTGAATGCACTTTTATTGTGTCTCTTGTGTGATTTATTATTTTATACCTAGCACAAGTAAAACAAACTTTTAATTATTGTTAGGTTGGAGCCATCAATTATTATGCCAGTCAGGGAAGAATAATGGAATACATCATAAATCTCAACGTGTTTCGTGAACCATGGTTCACTTCATCAGGAGTTTGATGTTACTGACTGAGCTGTAAGTTGTTATCTTATCTCCCCCTATTTTCCATATAGGTGTTTTAATGATAAAAACAGTTTGTTTGAATTGTTGTTGCCTTTTCTCTGTTTTTAATCAATTTTATTTTTATATGCTCTAATAAAGTTGATGTTATTTATATTTTATAATTTTGTGTTTGTATGCCCCCCAAAACGTCCCATGGGCAATTTGTTTTAACTTCTTTACGTTAATAGAATAAGTTCTCAGTTTTCTGGGTTGCATAATTGTCAGCGTGTAATGGTACAGGGAGTGGTGTCAAAAATAATGACAATGAACCCTGCAGCATCATACAAATGGCTTAAAGGGGTTGTAAAGGTACGTTTTTTTATTTTCTAAATAGGTTCCTTTAAGATAGTGCATTGTTGATTCACTTATCTTTTCCTTCGATTTCCCTTCTAAATGTTTTTTTTCTTTGTCTGAATTTCTCATTTCCTGTTTCTCCTCAGTAAACTTGTCCCCATCCTCCGAGCTGTTCTGACTGGGGGTTAGTCAGCATGCTCACCCACTCTCTTGGGACTACTGGCTTGGGTCTCCCCACAGAGATGTAGTCCCAATCGAGGGGGCGAGCACGCTGACTAACCCCCAGCCAGAACAGCTCAGATAACGGGGGACAAGTTTACTGAGGAGAAACAGGAAGTGAGAAGTTCAGACAAAGAAAATAAAAACATTTAGAAGGAAAATCAAAGGAAAAGATAAGTGAACCAACAATGCACTAGCTTAAAGGAACCTATTTAGAAAATAAAAAACAAACCCTAACAACCCCTTTTTAAAGAGATCTAAAAAAGGGTAAGCATAAAACAAAAATACTATGCCCCTCCCCTCGGTCAATTTATTGCCTAGACAGTTGGTAAGATGACCACTAGTTGAAGAATCTAAAGCCCTGTACACACGATCAGTCCATCTGATGAAAACCGCCTCATGGACCGTTTTCATCGGTTAACCAATGAAGCTGACTGATGGTCAGTCGTGCCTACACACCATCAGTTAAATAACCGATCGTGTCAGAACGCGGTGACGTAAAACACAACGACGTGCTGAAAAAAACAAAGTTCAATGCTTCCAAGCATGCATCGACTAGATTCTGAGCATGCGTGGATTTTTAACCGATGGACGTGCCTACAAAAGATCGTTTTTTTTCTATCGGTTAGGTATCCATCGGTTAAATTTAAAACAAGATTGCTTTTTTTTAACCTATGGATAAATAACCGATGGGGCCCACACACAATCGGTTTGGTCCGATGAAAACGCTCCATCAGACCGTCCTCATAGGTTTGACCGATCATGCGTACGCGGCATAAGGCTCCATTCACACCAAGGCGTTTTGAATCGCGGGCAGAATCTATGCGATTCCAAACCGCAGCTAAACATGGGACGTATTTGCGATGCCATTACTTCCTAAAGGTACCACGATTGCGGTTTCATTTTGCTGCTCAATACATTGCGCTGCAATCGTGGCAAAATGGAAACGCATGAAGTTTGTCGCTCAAAAAGGAGCAGGAGCTTCTTTTGGGTGACAGCGTCTCACGCTGTGGTTGCAGCACGATTCATCACACGTGATTGGGGTGTGACTAGGAAGAGCATCGCAAACGTGTCCTGCGTTTTGTCGCAATTTGGAATCGCGGGCAGAATCTTGGTAATCGCCGGGGATTAAAATTGCCTAAGGTTTGAATGGAGCCTAAGGGCTTGCTTAGGTCTGATGCCGCGTACACACGGTCGTTTTTTGGCATAAAAAAAACAACATTTTTCAGCATGTCCAAAAAAACAACGTTTTTCCAACTTAATCATTAAAAACGATGTTGCCCACACACCATCGTTTTTGAAAAATGATGAACAAAGTGCGGTGACGTACAACACGTACGACGGCACTCTGAAGGGGAAGTTCTATTTGCCTTTGGGCTGCTTTTAGCTGATTCCTTGTTAGTAAAAGACGATTCGCGCTTTTCTGTCTGTTACAGCGTGATGAATGTGCTTACTCCATTATGAACGGCAGTTTTACCTGAACGAGCGCTCCCGTCTCATAACTCGCTTCTGGTCATGCGCGGGTTTAAAACGTCGTTTTAGCCCACACGCGATCATTTTTTACAACCCGAAAAACTACATTTTAAAAAACGACATTAAAAAATGCAGCATGTTTGAATTTTTTTTTTCAGAAGCCGAAAAACGATGTGAAGCCCACACACGATAATTTTAAATGACGTTTTTAAAAAGTTTTTTTTTTCAATGCCGAAAAATGACCGTGGCATTAGTTGCCCTGTTGGCCCCTTACCATTCAAAATCAAAGGAGGTGGCTAGAAAATTGCATCGAATCAAATGCAGCGTATTTTGACGGCAGTCAGAATCCAAGAGTCGCAGCAGGAGATTATTTTATCTGCAGGCTAAACAAAAAAAAAATTTTATATATATGTATGTATAGCCAGTTTAACAGCACTGTGCAATACAGTAGAGCCTAATAAATGTTTCTTATTTTTTTATAGATAAAAAAAATCCTCCACAGCTATACAACTAAACCGTTTTAAAATATGTTAAACAAAAAAAAAAAGATGGAAAAAAAGAATTGAACCAATCGATGGATCTGAGTTTTGTGGACTTTGCTGGAAAAAGATCATTTTTGTAGATTTACTCATTTGGATTGCGTATTCTAGTGAAATCAGGTAAACATGATATATTTTCTAATCAGAGTGGCCATCTTATCCCTCTAATTAAAGATTTGTATAAATTATTAATGTTTCTTGATTAACTAAAAATAATCAGTAAACAAGAATGCACTGGGGAGGTTGGTTCTAATCTAGATGGGTTTCAGAGGTGTCTGTAGAGTGTCCTTTGGATAAACTTGACCAAATTACTTCCCATTTCAAGATTAAAGATATCTGTTGTCATGGAGAACAAGAAATGTTCTTGTTAGCGTACATTTTATACATACAACCCTTAGGGGAGTTTATTTAAAAACTTTGCATTGCTGTTCATCCATTGAAACTACATGTAAATTTGTTCTGGGCTGACGGGGCAATGTCTAATGTTCTCAGGCTATATTCCCTACAGATAGAATGTTATTTATTGGAAAAACAACAGTGTTGCTCTTCCATGTGTAGATAGTTGAATTGGACACATGGAGGTGTTAGATGCCTTCAGCTGCCATTGTGCTTTTGCTGGGCACCTCATGCATGCCTGTGCCTTTAACAAGGGTCTCACTTAGGGGTGGACTGAAAACTCATGGGGCCCCTGGGCAATAGGAGATTATGGGGCCCCCAGGCAATAGATTATGGGGCCACATACACACACATACAGTATACATACACAGTATACACAAACCGACACACAATATACACACACAGTATACATACACATAGAAATACACAAACACACACTGAAAAGGTACTGGAGAGGCGGGGCAGCTATAATCTTGGGATTTAAGAAAAAACACAGATTTGTACATACTGTCCCTGGTTTTACTGAGGCTGGCAACCCTGATGGGGCCCCCTAGTGGCATGGGGCCCTCGAGCAGTGCCCGATTGCCCGAATGGTCAGTCCGCCCCTGGGCTCACTCCAAGCACACCCGCCCTTATAGTGATATGAACCGCTTGCCAACCGCCCTATAGCACATTTACTGCTACAAGGCAGCCACGCTGCGCTGGATCACCTTTATATATACGTGATCCTGCACTTCTGGGTATCGGGCGTGAGTGCGCGCCGCAGTTGGCTCACTCAGCTAATAATCAGCGGGTCCCATGGACATGTTTCATCATAGATGACGTGCCGTTTTAAAATGTCATCTATGACGAAACATGTCAGGGCGGAGCCACGCACTGACGTCACTGCGTTAACGTGACCCCGGAAGCACAGGCGTATGTTTCTTCTGTTTGTTATAGCGTTTTTTTTTATGTCGGCTTTTTTAAAGTTTTGAGTGTACATGGTACACGATGTTTTAAATAAATCCCATTTTTAACGGTACTTCACCATCTCGAGCCCTCACTTTCTTTCCCTTGGGTGATGCCTCTGGGATCTGGAGTTTCGTCAGGTGGAGTGCTTATGCGGAGATAACCATCTGCACCACGAGTGTGAGGATTAGCTGGAGGCTGGGGAGGCTGGAATTCTGGAGTTCCTTTTCCCGAGGATTGAACGGATCGATATGCCTGTTTTGATCATATATCTGGTAAGAGCACATACTTACCTTACTTCGGTGTGATTTCAAGAATCTACTCTTCCTCTATCAACCTCAGTCTGGAACCAGTGGTGGATTCTTCTTCATCCTTTCCATCTTTTTATTTGGATGTTCTTAGATTGGGACATTTACTTTATATATACAATTCTTACATGTATGCGGATTTGGGACTGTTTTTGCTAACCCTCCAGGGATTGGTTTCAATACCTAAACGTCCGCTTCACTGGGTTTAGTTATACATACTACGTTGACCTTTGTGTGATATGGTTTAAGTGAATGATATAATTATTTACACACTATTTTTAATCTACGGTTCAGGTATCAATTTATTTCAATTTACACACTTAATCAGGGTGTGTTGTTAGCGCAACCCTTCTCCCCATTTTCTGTAGATGTTCATTCGCAAACTTCAGATGGGCCTGTACATGTGCTTTCTTTCAGGTGCTGTAGGATTTCAGTCCTTCACGGCGTAGTGTGTTACCAATTGTTTTCTTGGTGACTGGTCCCAGCTGCCTTGAGATCATTGACAAGATTCTCCGTGTAGTTCTGGGCTAATTCCTCACCGTTCTCATGATCATTGAAACTCCATGAGGTGAGATCTTGCATGGAGCCCCAGACTGAGGTAGATTCAAAGCTATTTTGTGTTTATTCTATTTGCGAGTTATCGCACCAACTGTTGTCACCCTCTCACAAAGCTACTTGGCGATGGCCTTGTAGCCCATTCAAGCCTTGTGTAGGTCTACAATCGCGTCCCTGACTTCCTTGGACAAATTTTTTCGTCTTGACCATAGTGGAGAGATTGGAATCTGATTGATTGCTTCTTTGCACAGGTGTCTTTTATACAGATAATGAGCTGAGATTATGTACCACATTATTACCACTAGATGGAACTGGGTGTCATAAGAAAACGGTGTGCTACTCAGTTCCACCTAGTAGCTACAAAGCAGTATTCATTCACACATTTTTTTTTTTAATTAATAACATTTGAACTGCTGATACTATATCTTGAGAACATTTGATTTTGAGGAATTAATTTACATGCAGTTTTGATTGATGAACAGCTATGTTTTTATACATATATATCCCTTTCAAATCATATGCCTTAAAATTACATTGAATCAGTCCAGCATTAGGTCTGGGTGTTCTGTCACCATGGCTTTTGTTCTGTCACCGTGGCCACACCATCTGATGAAGACGTGATGACGAAACGCATTAGGGCTTGACCACACGACTTTCTACACTGTCGGCAGCTTCTAACTCTACCTGGGAATCGCTGCGGTCAGGGAATACCAGGGAGCGGTGTGAGTGTGCATATGAGCTGTACAGTATCAGCTGTGATGATCAATGTTTTGTTTTATATTCTGTTTTGCAAGTGCATTTTTAAGGGGGTGAGCATTCGGAATACATTTTTATAACAGGATTACACTATGTAGCTTGTTACCCTTTTTATGGTTTGAGAGAAACTCTGATTGGAGGAGGATTGCATATTTGGTGAGGCTTCATGAAAAACCAAAGAACCATAAATACAAGGTGCATTGTATTTGGAAATCTGGTGAGTTCATTACTAAAAAGGAGTGGACTTCACGAGGTGTGGTGATGGAATTTAAAGATCTTGCTTTTCCTTAATCACCCTCATTGAGATCTACGTTATGTGAACTATCTCTGGGATGCTAGCAAGTATAAGAAGTTTCATCATTTTGAACTGTAATGCTGGACTGATTCAATGTAATTTTTAAAGCATATGATTTGAAAATACTTGTATTTTTTATAGCAGCAGCTGATGTCCTTTCATTACTTTTGACATTTTTATGAGTGCTGGGTTTAGTGATATTTATTCACTGATAGTGTATTTGGTAGTTTTATACAGAGAGGGGAATTTGACCCACCGCTGATTTTGTATGTTTGCCCACTGACAAAAAAAAATTGTCAGTCTATCAGTTTAATGGTAGGTTTATGTTAACAGTGAGAGACAGAATAACAACAAAAAAATCCAGAAAAACACATTTCCAAAAAGTTATAAATTGACTTGCATTTTAATGAGTGAAATAAGTACCGTATTTATCGGCGTATACCGCACACTTTTTTTCCCCTTAAAATAAGGGGAAAATCGTGGGTGCGCGATATACGCCGATACCCGCTTCCCGCGCTCAGTTTGAATGATTGCGCCAAAATATACCGAGTGCAGTACACTCGGCTACATTCGGCCAGGCTCAGCTTCGCTCGTGCTCACGCATAAACGTCACAGAGCGTGAGCACGAGCGAAGCCGAGCCTGGGCGAATGTAGCCGAGGGTACTGCACTCGGTATACGTCGGCGGAGGCGTTCAAACTGAGCGCGGGAAGCGGCGATTCGACGGGGAGACAGCGCGGGAGAAGCCGGGAGGACACCACCGAAGCCGCAGACGGACGCCGGACCCGACGAGGAGGACACCACCGAAGCCGCAGACGGACCCGACGAGGAGGACACCACCGAAGCTGCAGACGGACACCGGACCCGACGAGGCCGCCGATGGACGCCACGCAAGACACCAAAACTGTAAGTACTAAAATGTTTTTTTTACTGGAATGCGGGTCCACATTAGGGGTGCACGCTATACGCCGATAAATACGGTATTTGACACCTTCGCAAAACGTTACTTAGTACTTTGGTGGCAAAACCCTTGTTGGCAATCACTGAGGTCAGACGCTTCTTGTAGTTGGCCACCAGGTTTGCACACATTTCAGGAAGGATTTTGTCCCACTCCTCTTTGCAGATCATCTTCAAATCAATAAAGTGGATGTAAACCCAAAAAAATGTATTTATTTTTTTGATGTCACAATGTAGAGAATAAGATTTCCTATCATCTGTGCCCAGTCTTGCCACACAGAGTTAATCCAGCTCTGAGCAATCCTCTTTTATTGTTCGGTGAAAATTAACAGACTTCCAGATAAAAACCTGTCTAAATAAAAAGTCCTTTCTTCTCTCCTTGCTTTGAGTGACAGGTTATTTACATATCTAGCTTGGACATGTTTATCATGTGTTATGTTATGTTTATCATAATATGAGGTGATCCACAGTATAAAAAGTGAGAAATCCACCCCTCCCCCACATAACACATCCTGGTAATATACAATGAACTGTGATTCATTGTATATTACAATTCATAACATAACATATGATACACATGTCCAAGCTAGATATGTAAATAACCTGTCACTCAAAGCAAGGAGAGAGGAATGGACTTTTTATTTAGACAGGTTTTTATCTGGAAGTCTGTTAATTTTTACTGAACAATAAAAGAGGATTGCTCAGAGCTGGATTGTGGCAAGACTGGGCACAGATGATAGGAAATCTTATACTCTACATTGTAACCTAAAAAAAAAATTGGGTTTACATACACTTTAAGGTTTTCGCGGCTTAACTTTTGGTAGCTCGAATCTTCAGCTCCCCAGCTGAGATTAGGAGCACTCCACTCAAATAAGTATTTGATCCCCTATCAATCAGATTTCTTTAAAGGGAGTGCTCCTAATCTCGGCTTGTGACCTGTATAGAAGACACCTGGCAGACAGAAATGATAGGGGATCAAATATTTATTCCACTTATTAAAATGCAAATCAATTTTTAACTTTTATCAAATGCGTTTTTTCTGAATATTTTTGTTGTTATTCTCAAATAGTTTTTTTGTATAAAACTGCCAAATACACTATCAGTGAATACATTTAACTAAACCCAGCACTCATAAACAGTGAAGGATGCCTCTTCCTTGTTTTCCTCGGCCTCCCCGGGTTTGTATATTAAACCAAATATGCATTACATGGCATAAACAAAGCAAATTGCGTATGTGTCCTTTGTAATAATTCTTAGTGTGTCATGATAGGTCGCTTGTCCTGTTTGGTTTCCAGACTTCTTTTCAGCTGCTTAGGAGGACACTTAAGTCAAATGCTAATTACTAGCGGTAACAGCTGAGTCTAATGTTACAATGGTTCCTATTGCTGCAATATTCTGCTTAACCCTTTAACCTGTTCGTAGGGTACAAATTGAACAAGAGCTGTATTAATAACTTTCTGTGCCAGTAATGCTGCTATATATAAACTTCATGTAAACATATACATGAGCTCATACATTGGAAATACACCTGAACTGACAGATATATTAGCAGGACAAAATGGCCATGAAATGTTACACATTTCAATCTTACACCACTGCAAACAGTTATGTGTCCTCAGTATTTCCATGTTTCTTTGAGATTCAAATAAAGGTTAAAGAGAACCTGTCACAATTAAACCTTCTAGATTTTCACCCAGAACTTGTTCTACTTTGCTCATTGCCTTCCCAGACTTTAAAGCTGAAGTCCAACCTGCTTGTATTTTTACTGTCCCTGTCCCCTCCACAACCCGCTAAAGATACTTTTATATACCTTATTTTAGACCCAAT
This sequence comes from Rana temporaria, assembly GCF_905171775.1. Classification (NCBI taxonomy): domain Eukaryota; kingdom Metazoa; phylum Chordata; class Amphibia; order Anura; family Ranidae; genus Rana; species Rana temporaria. Next base: position 33,328,144 of record NC_053499.1, on the reverse strand, counting down.
GACATCATCACTGGGTCTGTGTGCTTCCTTATTTATGCAATGCAGGCCTATCAAGGGTAATGGGAGTCCCAGAAAGCACCACCCTGTCTCAAGACTTCTCTCAAAAGACCTTGGCCTTGATTCAAGCATTGGGCTGGCTCTTGGGAGGAATTGTGCAAATATCAAAAACCTACATGTCATTCTGAAGGAGTGGGTATTCCAAGGCATTTCAATGCACACTACCATAGGCAAAGTTATGGCTCAAGGAAAACAGTCTAAGATTTTTCATGATCACAAGAGTCCGCACAGAGCCTCCCCTTACATCAGAGTCCGCACAGAGGCCCCCCTTACATCAGAGTCCGCACAGAGGCCCCCCTTACATCAGAGTCTGCACAGAGCCTCCCCTTACATCAGAGTCTGCACAGAGCCTCCCCTTACATCAGAGTCTGCACAGAGCCTCCCCTTACATCAGAGTCCGCACAGACCTCATATAGATCAGAGTCCGCACAGACCCCATATACATCAGAGTCCGCACAGACCCCATATACATCAGAGTCCGCACAGACCCCATATACATCAGATTTCCGACAGACCCAGATCTGATGAAAGGGGTGTTCTGGAAAACTTGATTTAAGGGTGCAAAAAAAATCGGTGCTCCCCGGCCGTAGGTTCCCCGGACAACAAACTTTGCAAACTTGTAGAGGAAGAGTGGGGCTACGTGTGTGCCAAGTTTGCCCGTACCGGGTCTCCAAAGTCCGGGAGATCAGGCGCATAAAGATGACTCAAGTATAAGCAGAGGGGGGTATTTTCAGCACAAAAAAATGTGCTGAAAAACTCAGCTTATACTCGAGTATATATGGGTATATAGGATTTTTGGTGTCATAGATTCCATCACTACCACAATTACCAAAGGTTCTATATCCTGCATCAGAATATAGGCTGAGCATTGTGATATTTCGTTTCAAAGTGCAGCCAGAACTCATTCCATTAGGCTCAGTCAGTACTATGTTTCTTGAGGAACCTAGCAGCACTTCAGACTTCATTAGCCTTAGGAAGCTCAAGCACCTGTTTCTTATTAATTGTATTTGCAGCCTTTATAAATAGAGATAAACAAGTAATGGAAAATCTGATTCATCAAATCAAACATTTGCCCAGCTGATTAGTGAACCGATAAAAAGTTGTCAAAAGGAAAACTTACCGCTTTACTATTTTTATAAGGCCCACCTATAAAGGAAGACAGTGCTCAAAAAGATAAATTCACCTGTTTTCCTGGCAGGATCATTGGGGATCATCATTGATCATCTCCAACCAATGTGACTTTTGTTTTTGTTTGGAATGAACCAGCCTGATCCACCATGAGTTCTTTTTTGTATGAACTAGTTCAATCACTATTTATAAACCTTTTTGAGTGAAGGCAACTGCCAGAACATTCTAGGTTGAGTCTGGAACTCTTGTTTACGAGTTCTTTATTGCCTCATTTTTCTTTTATGATCCAGCTTTATTCACTTGCAGACCACTTGGACTTCTACGGCCTGAGGCCTTGTACACATGGGCAAGAATCTAGTCAGGAAAAAAAACATAGTTTTTCCCCGACAAAAGTCTTGGCAAGAATCGCTTGCCGCCCGAGTGTACACACAGACCTTTCAAAAGAACCTGAAACGCAAGAACGCGGTTACGTCATCGCGTACGACACGCATGCGCTGGTCACATTCGATGCCGTCGCCACCATCTTGCTTCACCCAAACTATGCTGTGGAAGCTACCGTGCATGTCTCAAAGTCATTTCGAGCATGCACGGGTTTCCACAGTGACAGGTAAGTATACACACTCTCGGGTTTGTATATATATGTTAATTCGCGCTGAATATTAACTTTAGAAAATGCAAATCGTGCTGATAAGTGATTAAAAAGAAACTATCAAGTGTCAAATTAATAGGCAAAAACGATACAAGTAAAGTCCAATTGCATAAATATACACCAGTGGTTTTCAATGAAACAACACCCAGATCAGTGTGATGATTAAAGGAAGGTGTGATGTGATCTCAAACAACGTGCTCCTGCTTCACAAGTAGATACGCCTCTTCCACATTAACCACAGCTCATGGAAAACAAAAGAGAGATACTCTCATAGCGCAGCTGAGTGTAAAACAATACAAAGAGGATAGATGGTCTCTAACAATGGCACACTCACGAATCCACCGATTAAAAGCCGCATATAGCAACAATACACCGATCCTTCATTAAGCCGCTCAGCTCATATGATGTTTCCTCTCCTCATTCGAATCCTAGATCGAATCCTAGATCCGTCCCGCTCGTAACTCCTCCCCCACGCGTTACGTCAATAGTCACTTGACTTAGTCATGGGTCACTCCCTGTCCGCTCTACGCTGGTATTATTTATAGTCAGCATAGGAATCAGGCAGAGACGGGATTGGTAGTGAGGGAGTGTTAGACATCTTACATCATTGCAAGCATAAACGAAGGATCATACACTGTTCATTAACATAGTGCATGTAGGCAATTTAATACAAAGAATAATAATTATTATAGTAATTAAAAACATTTAAAAATCCAAGAACATCTTAGTGGCGTTATTAAACTGAGGATATGCTTATATGCATGGCAGCCTCTAGTGGCCACAGTAAATACAGCACTTACAAACTCCAGCACATGCTGCACTACATCAATCAATGAGCAGATATAATTACAATATAAAATATCTATAAAGTACATTTATATATACTATTATAAATAACAACATACCATTTAAAATAAAATATTCTAGAATTAAAATATTTTGTAAAAAGAGGAATATATGTAAAAATAAACAATATATAAATATAAAGAATCATCACGTTAAAAAACTTGTACATACTTAATAGTCAGAGATGAAACAATTGAGGTCAAATTCAATATTTAACCCATTGGGCGACAATGATCTCATCTCATGAATCCATTTTGATTCAGTTTGACTCAATGTCCGTACCATGTGGCTCCCCCTCCAATGTGGGTTGTATTTAGCGATAGCCCAAAATTTTAATTCTTTGGGATCCCTATGGTGGCACAGGTCAAAGTGTCGTGACACATTATGTTTAGGGAAGCCCTTTTCAATATTTTGCACATGCTCCCTAAGACGTTTCCACAAGGGCCTTTTTGTGCGGCCAATATATTGAAGGGAGCATGAGCATTGTAAAGCATACACTACTCCCTCCGTTCTACATGTTATTAGATCTTTAATTTGGTATTCTTTTTGTGTAACATTGGACACAAAACTGGAGCATTTATGTCCATTGAAATTGGTCTTTTTGCAAGCAAAGCACCTTTTACAAGGAAAGAAACCTTTTCCTTGGAAGAAGGTTAGAGTATTGGATTTGGTGGGAGGATCAGGTATATTCTTTGCCACCAAGTCCCTCAGGGAAGGGGCACGTCTATATATTATTCTGGGCATACTAGGCAGTATACATTGTAGTTGTTTATCAGCCTGTAATATAGACCAATGCCTTTTGAAGATGGTTTCGAGTTGTTTATGTTGTACGTTATAATTTAAAATAATTGGTACTTGATCATCCATAGCTTTATTTTTTATCCTATCTTCTATTAATGTCTCTCTGGGTATTTCTAACACATTTTGGATTTGTGTCTGTATGAAACTGTCGTCGTATCCTTTGTTCACAAACTTTTCCCCAATCATTTTAGCTTGCTCCAAAAAAGTCTGTGAGTCGGTACAATTCCTGCGGATTCTAACCAATTGGCCTTTCGGGATGTTTATTAGCCATGGGTCATGGTGGCAGCTATCAACCGGTATATAGCTATTCCGTTCGACCGGTTTGAAATACGTTTTTGTGGTAATCAAATCTGCTTCAAGTGTAATTTCTAAATCCAGAAATTGTATAGTTTTTTCATCGATAGTATATGTAAGTACAATATTTTTCTGGTTTAAATTTAATTTGTTAAACAATTGGATTAAAGATTCAGTATCACCCCTCCATATAAGAATACAATCATCAATAAATCTCTTGTAGAGTATTAATTGATCCGGTAGGTCCTCGTAGATAGCTGTTTCCTCCCACTCTGCCATGAAGACATTGGCAACACTAGGTGCGTATTTGGCCCCCATGCCAATGCCATTCAATTGCCGATAGTACTTCTGTCTGTGCCAAAAATAGTTGTGTTGTAGGCCGAATGCCAAACATCTTAACACAAACCTATTTTGCTTAGACACAAGTGACCCAAATTTAGTTAGTGCCCATTTTGATGCTTGAATCGCCTCTATATGGTTAATAACCGTGTAGAGCGAGGACACATCGGCAGTTGCTAGTAGGTAATTCTCCGATCTATCGACTTTCACAGTGTCCAAAATCTGAATCAGATGTTTCGTGTCCCTTAGGTAGGCCCTTGTTTGTGGGACTAACGGTTGGATGAATTTATCTACATACTGTCCCAATCTGGAATTTATAGATTGGATCCCATTAATAATGGGTCTACCTGGGGGTCTGAGTGGGTCCTTATGGATCTTGGGGATTGTATATATTATGGGTACCCTACAGTTATCTGGGACAAGGTACTTTTGTTCTCTTTTATGTAGTACTCCTTTGTCCCTTCCTCTTTGTATCAGATCGATTAACTCATCCTTGTATTCACAGGTAGGGTTTCCCCTAAGTTTAATATACGTGTTTGAATCTTCTAGTTGACCTTCCAATTCTTCATAATAATATTCTTTTGAAAGTACCACTATAGCTCCTCCTTTGTCCGCAGGTCTAATAATGACCTGTTTATTTTCCTCAAGTTCCTTGATTCCTTTATGTATACTTTTGGAATCAGGAACTTTTTTAGTTTTAAGTTTCTCCAGGTCTCTAAGTACCAACTTATTGAAAACTTCGACGTGTTCATTATTGTGAACCTGAGGATTAAAAAGAGACTTATTCCTCAATTGGCTATGCTGGACTCTCCCCAAAAGGGTTTGATCCTGTACCCCTTTGATGGGTTGATTCATCATGTATTTTTTGATGTTTAGCTTCCTGGTATATTTTTGTATGTCCACATAGACATCGAATTTGCTTAAATTTCGTTTTGGAGCAAACTTGAGTCCTTTATCCAAAGTTAGAAGTTCTGAACGTGTTAGTTCGATACCACTAATATTATAGATACCTTCCCCTACTATACCCTTCTTCTTTTGGACCTTGTGTCCGCCTCTGCATCCTCTCTTTCGTTGGGGCTTCGCGTATGTGTCATCTGTTCGTATCGTGGAGGAGTTCTGTCGCTCCGGCGATACTCTAAAAAAGAACGTGAATCATTTTCCTCTCTGTGATTGCCCAATGGCTCATATCTATTATGCATTGGGATGGGACTTCTTCTATTCTCATACTGATGATAGTCCCTGGGAGTTGAGCTCCCTTGATGATGTTGTTGGGGCGGTACTCTAGGTTGTTGCTGGGGATAATTATCCCTAATATCCCTAACCTCTTGAGTATGGTATTGGTAATCCTGTTGGTATCCATATTGATACCCCCCCTGCTGATCAGGTCGATTTTGTGGAGGTTTTGGCTGTTTTTGGTTGTTCTTATTTTTCCAAAAAGGTTTTTTGGGAGATTTGGACCTTGGTTTTTGATTATTCTTATTCCCCCACCAGGGTTTGGGGGTCCTGGGTTCATTATGGTCACTTCTTGATGATCTTGCTTGGTTATTCGGATAATAACCATTTGGATTATCCCTATAAGATCTGCCATAATCACCTCCATTATTGCCAGTGGGTTCAGGAGATCTATATCTCATCTCTCTCCTGGGGGATATTATCCGTACCTCCCTCTCTGGGGAGGACGAAACTGAACCCCTATTTCCATCCTTAAGGTTGATTTGCCATTTGAAGGTTTGGTGCTGTTGATAATCATTAGTATCCCTAAGGTATTTTCTTTTTTTGCGCTGTTTAATCTCAAGATCCTTTTGCTCCAATACTTTATTTAATTGGGCAGTGAGCGTTATAAATGAAGGGCTATCCTTATGACCATCTAAAAACACCTTGCAATCAGCAATTTGTTTATTGATCGTAGCAATTTTTCTTTGTTTCCGTTTAATTAAAAATTGCAATACTTCAATCCCTTTTTCATTAAAAAACTTATACCATTCTTCTATTGAATCTGGGTCAAGGAGACCATCATTTATTGGTACATCCCATCTAAGTCTCCGGGGTACAATACCCTCTTTAATGTATTGTTCATGGGTGGTTACATCCCACCATACGCTAACCTTCTTTTCCATTAAATGGCCAAACTTTCTAAAAGTGGTGTCAAGATCACCCACTTCAGAAACAGGTTTGGTGGTGAATACATCTTTTAAATCAACTGTGCGATTTTCCATAAATTTGAATATATCCATAATTGCTGCTAAGTAGTGATAGGTGACCAGTGAAAAAAATTTAAAAATATGGTACTACAGCGCTAATTAAATATCAAATTATAGAGCATTTAACAAAATTACCAAATAATAAACGCAGCAAAAAAGTAATGTAAGTCAAACAAAAATGGTACAATGTATATATATGTTAATTCGCGCTGAATATTAACTTTAGAAAATGCAAATCGTGCTGATAAGTGATTAAAAAGAAACTATCAAGTGTCAAATTAATAGGCAAAAACGATACAAGTAAAGTCCAATTGCATAAATATACACCAGTGGTTTTCAATGAAACAACACCCAGATCAGTGTGATGATTAAAGGAAGGTGTGATGTGATCTCAAACAACGTGCTCCTGCTTCACAAGTAGATACGCCTCTTCCACATTAACCACAGCTCCCTCACTACCAATCCCGTCTCTGCCTGATTCCTATGCTGACTATAAATAATACCAGCGTAGAGCGGACAGGGAGTGACCCATGACTAAGTCAAGTGACTATTGACGTAACGCGTGGGGGAGGAGTTACGAGCGGGACGGATCTAGGATTCGATCTAGGATTCGAATGAGGAGAGGAAACATCATATGAGCTGAGCGGCTTAATGAAGGATCGGTGTATTGTTGCTATATGCGGCTTTTAATCGGTGGATTCGTGAGTGTGCCATTGTTAGAGACCATCTATCCTCTTTGTATTGTTTTACACTCAGCTGCGCTATGAGAGTATCTCTCTTTTGTTTTCCATGAGCTGTGGTTAATGTGGAAGAGGCGTATCTACTTGTGAAGCAGGAGCACGTTGTTTGAGATCACATCACACCTTCCTTTAATCATCACACTGATCTGGGTGTTGTTTCATTGAAAACCACTGGTGTATATTTATGCAATTGGACTTTACTTGTATCGTTTTTGCCTATTAATTTGACACTTGATAGTTTCTTTTTAATCACTTATCAGCACGATTTGCATTTTCTAAAGTTAATATTCAGCGCGAATTAACATATATATACATTGTACCATTTTTGTTTGACTTACATTACTTTTTTGCTGCGTTTATTATTTGGTAATTTTGTTAAATGCTCTATAATTTGATATTTAATTAGCGCTGTAGTACCATATTTTTACATTTTTTTCACTGGTCACCTATCACTACTTAGCAGCAATTATGGATATATTCAAATTTATGGAAAATCGCACAGTTGATTTAAAAGATGTATTCACCACCAAACCTGTTTCTGAAGTGGGTGATCTTGACACCACTTTTAGAAAGTTTGGCCATTTAATGGAAAAGAAGGTTAGCGTATGGTGGGATGTAACCACCCATGAACAATACATTAAAGAGGGTATTGTACCCCGGAGACTTAGATGGGATGTACCAATAAATGATGGTCTCCTTGACCCAGATTCAATAGAAGAATGGTATAAGTTTTTTAATGAAAAAGGGATTGAAGTATTGCAATTTTTAATTAAACGGAAACAAAGAAAAATTGCTACGATCAATAAACAAATTGCTGATTGCAAGGTGTTTTTAGATGGTCATAAGGATAGCCCTTCATTTATAACGCTCACTGCCCAATTAAATAAAGTATTGGAGCAAAAGGATCTTGAGATTAAACAGCGCAAAAAAAGAAAATACCTTAGGGATACTAATGATTATCAACAGCACCAAACCTTCAAATGGCAAATCAACCTTAAGGATGGAAATAGGGGTTCAGTTTCGTCCTCCCCAGAGAGGGAGGTACGGATAATATCCCCCAGGAGAGAGATGAGATATAGATCTCCTGAACCCACTGGCAATAATGGAGGTGATTATGGCAGATCTTATAGGGATAATCCAAATGGTTATTATCCGAATAACCAAGCAAGATCATCAAGAAGTGACCATAATGAACCCAGGACCCCCAAACCCTGGTGGGGGAATAAGAATAATCAAAAACCAAGGTCCAAATCTCCCAAAAAACCTTTTTGGAAAAATAAGAACAACCAAAAACAGCCAAAACCTCCACAAAATCGACCTGATCAGCAGGGGGGGTATCAATATGGATACCAACAGGATTACCAATACCATACTCAAGAGGTTAGGGATATTAGGGATAATTATCCCCAGCAACAACCTAGAGTACCGCCCCAACAACATCATCAAGGGAGCTCAACTCCCAGGGACTATCATCAGTATGAGAATAGAAGAAGTCCCATCCCAATGCATAATAGATATGAGCCATTGGGCAATCACAGAGAGGAAAATGATTCACGTTCTTTTTTAGAGTATCGCCGGAGCGACAGAACTCCTCCACGATACGAACAGATGACACATACGCGAAGCCCCAACGAAAGAGAGGATGCAGAGGCGGACACAAGGTCCAAAAGAAGAAGGGTATAGTAGGGGAAGGTATCTATAATATTAGTGGTATCGAACTAACACGTTCAGAACTTCTAACTTTGGATAAAGGACTCAAGTTTGCTCCAAAACGAAATTTAAGCAAATTCGATGTCTATGTGGACATACAAAAATATACCAGGAAGCTAAACATCAAAAAATACATGATGAATCAACCCATCAAAGGGGTACAGGATCAAACCCTTTTGGGGAGAGTCCAGCATAGCCAATTGAGGAATAAGTCTCTTTTTAATCCTCAGGTTCACAATAATGAACACGTCGAAGTTTTCAATAAGTTGGTACTTAGAGACCTGGAGAAACTTAAAACTAAAAAAGTTCCTGATTCCAAAAGTATACATAAAGGAATCAAGGAACTTGAGGAAAATAAACAGGTCATTATTAGACCTGCGGACAAAGGAGGAGCTATAGTGGTACTTTCAAAAGAATATTATTATGAAGAATTGGAAGGTCAACTAGAAGATTCAAACACGTATATTAAACTTAGGGGAAACCCTACCTGTGAATACAAGGATGAGTTAATCGATCTGATACAAAGAGGAAGGGACAAAGGAGTACTACATAAAAGAGAACAAAAGTACCTTGTCCCAGATAACTGTAGGGTACCCATAATATATACAATCCCCAAGATCCATAAGGACCCACTCAGACCCCCAGGTAGACCCATTATTAATGGGATCCAATCTATAAATTCCAGATTGGGACAGTATGTAGATAAATTCATCCAACCGTTAGTCCCACAAACAAGGGCCTACCTAAGGGACACGAAACATCTGATTCAGATTTTGGACACTGTGAAAGTCGATAGATCGGAGAATTACCTACTAGCAACTGCCGATGTGTCCTCGCTCTACACGGTTATTAACCATATAGAGGCGATTCAAGCATCAAAATGGGCACTAACTAAATTTGGGTCACTTGTGTCTAAGCAAAATAGGTTTGTGTTAAGATGTTTGGCATTCGGCCTACAACACAACTATTTTTGGCACAGACAGAAGTACTATCGGCAATTGAATGGCATTGGCATGGGGGCCAAATACGCACCTAGTGTTGCCAATGTCTTCATGGCAGAGTGGGAGGAAACAGCTATCTACGAGGACCTACCGGATCAATTAATACTCTACAAGAGATTTATTGATGATTGTATTCTTATATGGAGGGGTGATACTGAATCTTTAATCCAATTGTTTAACAAATTAAATTTAAACCAGAAAAATATTGTACTTACATATACTATCGATGAAAAAACTATACAATTTCTGGATTTAGAAATTACACTTGAAGCAGATTTGATTACCACAAAAACGTATTTCAAACCGGTCGAACGGAATAGCTATATACCGGTTGATAGCTGCCACCATGACCCATGGCTAATAAACATCCCGAAAGGCCAATTGGTTAGAATCCGCAGGAATTGTACCGACTCACAGACTTTTTTGGAGCAAGCTAAAATGATTGGGGAAAAGTTTGTGAACAAAGGATACGACGACAGTTTCATACAGACACAAATCCAAAATGTGTTAGAAATACCCAGAGAGACATTAATAGAAGATAGGATAAAAAATAAAGCTATGGATGATCAAGTACCAATTATTTTAAATTATAACGTACAACATAAACAACTCGAAACCATCTTCAAAAGGCATTGGTCTATATTACAGGCTGATAAACAACTACAATGTATACTGCCTAGTATGCCCAGAATAATATATAGACGTGCCCCTTCCCTGAGGGACTTGGTGGCAAAGAATATACCTGATCCTCCCACCAAATCCAATACTCTAACCTTCTTCCAAGGAAAAGGTTTCTTTCCTTGTAAAAGGTGCTTTGCTTGCAAAAAGACCAATTTCAATGGACATAAATGCTCCAGTTTTGTGTCCAATGTTACACAAAAAGAATACCAAATTAAAGATCTAATAACATGTAGAACGGAGGGAGTAGTGTATGCTTTACAATGCTCATGCTCCCTTCAATATATTGGCCGCACAAAAAGGCCCTTGTGGAAACGTCTTAGGGAGCATGTGCAAAATATTGAAAAGGGCTTCCCTAAACATAATGTGTCACGACACTTTGACCTGTGCCACCATAGGGATCCCAAAGAATTAAAATTTTGGGCTATCGCTAAATACAACCCACATTGGAGGGGGAGCCACATGGTACGGACATTGAGTCAAACTGAATCAAAATGGATTCATGAGATGAGATCATTGTCGCCCAATGGGTTAAATATTGAATTTGACCTCAATTGTTTCATCTCTGACTATTAAGTATGTACAAGTTTTTTAACGTGATGATTCTTTATATTTATATATTGTTTATTTTTACATATATTCCTCTTTTTACAAAATATTTTAATTCTAGAATATTTTATTTTAAATGGTATGTTGTTATTTATAATAGTATATATAAATGTACTTTATAGATATTTTATATTGTAATTATATCTGCTCATTGATTGATGTAGTGCAGCATGTGCTGGAGTTTGTAAGTGCTGTATTTACTGTGGCCACTAGAGGCTGCCATGCATATAAGCATATCCTCAGTTTAATAACGCCACTAAGATGTTCTTGGATTTTTAAATGTTTTTAATTACTATAATAATTATTATTCTTTGTATTAAATTGCCTACATGCACTATGTTAATGAACAGTGTATGATCCTTCGTTTATGCTTGCAATGATGTAAGATGTCTAACACTCCCTCACTACCAATCCCGTCTCTGCCTGATTCCTATGCTGACTATAAATAATACCAGCGTAGAGCGGACAGGGAGTGACCCATGACTAAGTCAAGTGACTATTGACGTAACGCGTGGGGGAGGAGTTACGAGCGGGACGGATCTAGGATTCGATCTAGGATTCGAATGAGGAGAGGAAACATCATATGAGCTGAGCGGCTTAATGAAGGATCGGTGTATTGTTGCTATATGCGGCTTTTAATCGGTGGATTCGTGAGTGTGCCATTGTTAGAGACCATCTATCCTCTTTGTATTGTTTTACACTCAGCTGCGCTATGAGAGTATCTCTCTTTTGTTTTCCATGAGCTGTGGTTAATGTGGAAGAGGCGTATCTACTTGTGAAGCAGGAGCACGTTGTTTGAGATCACATCACACCTTCCTTTAATCATCACACTGATCTGGGTGTTGTTTCATTGAAAACCACTGGTGTATATTTATGCAATTGGACTTTACTTGTATCGTTTTTGCCTATTAATTTGACACTTGATAGTTTCTTTTTAATCACTTATCAGCACGATTTGCATTTTCTAAAGTTAATATTCAGCGCGAATTAACATATATATACATTGTACCATTTTTGTTTGACTTACATTACTTTTTTGCTGCGTTTATTATTTGGTAATTTTGTTAAATGCTCTATAATTTGATATTTAATTAGCGCTGTAGTACCATATTTTTACACACTCTCGGGTTTCTCGTCCGGAAACAGGCCGACAAGAATCTCGATGAGAAAATAGAGAGCAGGATCTCTATTTTTCTCGTCGAGATTCTGGGCAGATTTCCAGACGAGAAACCTGAAAGCCTCGTACACACGCTCAGTTTACTCTGCAGTTTTCTTGCTGGTTCTTGCCGAGAAAACCGAGCGTGTGTACGAGGCTTGACTCCTACAGTTGTGTTCAAAATTATTCAACCCCCCAATGCTGTAAAGGGTTTTAGGGAATTTAGTGTACATTTGTAATTGTATTCAGAATGAAATCCTACAAGGACTTCTTAAAGAACCATATGCAACTAAAATGACATCAATTGGTTTTGTAATACAGTAGTAAATGTTTCTTTTGTGAATTCTTCATTTACACAATTATTCAACCCCTTAAAGCAGTGGTCTCAAAGTACCGGCCCGCGGGCCATTTGCGGCCCGCGGACCAGTTATAAATGGCCCTCAGGCAGGGTGGAAGTGAGGGGAGCAAAAAAAAAAAAAAAAATTTTTTTTTTTTTTTTTTTTTTTTTTTTGAGCTGGTGCCATCTGGTGGTTAGCCGTTGGTATTACAAGTTATTACCACCAGATGTAAGCTGGCGCCATCTGGTGGTGGCCGTTGGTATTACAAGTTAAGCATTACAAGTTAAACAGAAATTCTAATGTCATTTTACACTATTTTCACTGCCATATTCTTCCCTCTAATTAGAACCCCCAAACATTATATATATTTTTTATCCTAACACCCTAGAGAATAAAATAGTGATCGTTGCAATACTTTCTGTTACGCCGTATTTGCACAGCGGTCTTACAAGCGCACTTTTTTGGGAAAAAATTACACTTTTTTTAATTAAAAAATAAGACAACAGTAAAGTTATCCCCATTTTTTTTAATATTATGAAAGATAATGTTACGCCGAGTAAATTCATACCCAACATGTCACGCTTCAAAATTGTGTCCGCTTGTGGAATGCCGACAAACTTTTTTACCCTTTAAAATCTTCATAGGCGACGTTTAAAAAAATCTACAGGTTGCATATTTTAAGTTACAGAGGAGCTAGAATTATTGCTCTCACTCTACCAATCGCGGCGATACCTCACATGTGTGGTTTGAACACCGTTTACATATGCGGGCGCTGCTCACGTATGTGTTCGCTTCTGCGCGCAAGCTCGTCGGGACGGGGTGCGTTTTCTGGCTCCTAACTTTTTTAGCTGGCTCCTAGATTCCAAGCAAATTTGTCAAACCCTTACTTACACCAGTGCTGGTGGTAATAATGTGCTCGCTGACACTAATAATTTAATAATGTGTTCCAATACTGTTGTTTTTGAAGTTTGAAAGTTTGCATGCGGCCCCCCATGGCATATGAAAACTTGTCTTGTGGCCCTCAGGTAATTTGAGTTTGAGACCCCTGCCTTAAAGACTACCACTCTGAAGAACAGAGGTTCATTGAAGTGTATTCAATCAGGTATTGAAAACACCTGTGGATGTCAGGGAGCAGCAATAAAGCCTAATAAGCATTAATTAGGCAGCTTTAAAATGACTGTGATCCTCAGCTCCTTCTAGACATTTACTGGTGTGGTTACAAACATGGTGAAGTCAAGAGAATGGACCAGGAAGACAAGAGAAGAGGTGATTACTCTTCACAGGAATGGCAATGGCTATAAGAAGATTGCAAAGATGTTAAACATACCAAAAGACACCATAGGAAGCATCATTCGCAAATTAAAGGCAAAGGACACTGTTGAAATGCTACCTGGTCGTGGCAGAAAGAAGATGCTGACTTTGACTGCTGTGCGCTACCTGAAGCGTAGAGTGGAGAAAACTCCCCGTGTGACTGCTGAGGAACTGAGAAAAGATTTGTCAGATGTGGGTACTGAAGTTTCTGCTCAGACAATAAGGCGCACACTGCGTAATGAAGGCCTCCATGCCAGAACTCCCAGGCGCACCCCCTTGCTGTCTCCAAAGAATAAGAAGAGTCGACTGCAGTATGCCAAAAGTCATGTGGACAAACCACAGAAGTTTTGGGATTGTGTTCTGTGGACTGATGAAACTGTTTGGGCCCATGGATCAACGCTATGTTTGGAGGAGGAAGAACAAGGCCTATGATGAAAAGAACACCTTGCCCACTGTGAAGCATGGCGGGGGGTCAATCATGCTTTGGGGCAGTTTTGCTTCTGCAGGTACAGGGAAGCTTCAGCGTGTGCAAGGTACCATGAATTCTCTTCAGTACCAGGAGATATTGGATGACAATGTGATGCAGTCCGTCACAAACCTGAGGCTTGGTAGACGTTGGACCTTTCAACAGGACAATGATCCCAAGCATACCTCCAAGTCCACTAGAGCATGGTTGCAGATTAAAGGCTGGAACATTTTGGAGTGGCCATCGCAGTCACCAGACTTAAATCCGATTGAGAACCTCTGGTGGGACTTAAAGAAAGCAGTTGCAGTGCGCAAGCCTAAGAATGTGACTGAACTGGAGGCTTTTGCCCATGACGAATGGGCGAAGATGCCCGTAGATCGCTGCAAGACACTTGTGTCAAGCTATGCTTCACGTTTAAAAGCTGTTATAACTGTAAAAGGATGTTGTACTAAGTACTAAGATTGAATGTCACTTGGGGGTTGAATAAAACTGATAATGATGTGTGCACAGAAAAGACATTTGTGGTTATTTCATTATAAATGTTATGTTATATTTGTCTGACCTACACATGCCTCTTTGATTTAATTGTAAGCAGGATGACTGAATGATCAAAATCAATGTCAAACTGGGCAAAACAATCAATTTCAGTGGGGGTTGAATAATTTTGAATACAACTGTATGTTAAACTTCACTTAGACAGCTTGCAAACTCAGTTGATGCATTACCTTTATGTTATCTGACTTCTGTTACTGTTACCCAAAATGGCTTCCAAGTTACTTTAGCTCTTTCTACTTTTCTGGAACTGTGCTAAATTAATCCTGCTGTTGAGTTTATTCCTGGATGCCAATTTAGGACTTTGTTGCGTTACTTTTATGTCTAGGCTCAGCTCTTTACCTGTTCTTCTAGCTGTCTATGGAAAGCTTTTGGGACTATGAAATTATGCCCCGTACACACGATCGTAAATTTCGACAGCAAAAGTTCGATGTGAGCTTTTGAATGGAAATTCTGACCGTGTGTATGCTTCATCGGACTTTTGCTGTCAGAATTTATGCCAACAAAAGATTGAGAGCTGGTTCTCAAATTTTCCAATTGAAATAATTCCTAGCGAAAAATCTGATCGTCTGGAGCAATTGCGATGCGCAAAATTCCGACGCATGCTCGGAAACAATTTCGACACATGCTCGGAAGTATTGAACTTAATTTTCTCGGCTCGTCCTAGATAGTGTTGTACGTCACTGTGTTCTTGACGGATGAAAATTCAGAGAACTTTTGTGTGACCGTGTGTATGCAAGCCAAGCTTGATTGGAATTCTGGATGTTTTTTCCGACGGAAAATCCTATCATGTGTACACGGCATAAGAGTTCTCATTGCCAAATACCATCTTCAGTGCCTTTGATGAAAACCAGTTATTCTGAGTTTCTTTATCTTGGACCTCTATGACAGCTTCCTGCCTGTACACTATTATCATACACATGTGGTTACACCTATACATATTTCATTTTTTAAGCATGTTTAACCACTTGCCAACCAGGCCAATTCTAACATTCCTCTCCTACATGTAAAAATCATATTTTTTTGGCTAGAAAATTGCATAGAACCCCCAAACATTATATATGTTTTTTTTTAGCAGAGACCCTAGAGAATACAATGGCAGTCATTGCAACTTTTTATCTCGCACTGTATTTGCGCAGCAATTTTTGAAATTTTCATGCTTAAAAAAAACAGTAAAGTCAGCCCAATTTTATTTGCGTAATGTGAAAGATGAAGTTGAAATTACGCCGAGTAAATAGATACCACACATGTCATGCTTAAAAATTGCACACACTCGTAGAATGGTGCCAAACTTTGGTACTTAAAAATCCCCATAGGCGACACTTTAAATGTGTTTACTGGTTACCTGTCTTGAGTTACAGAGGAGGTCTAGGGATAGAATTTTTGCTCTCGCTCTAACATTTGCGGCAAAACCTCACATGTGTGGCTTGAACACCGTTTCCTTATGTGGGCGGGACTTACGTATGCATTCGCTTGTGCATGCGAGCACACAGGGACAGGGGCACTTTAAAAAAAATGGGCCAGATCCACAGAGAGAGTACGCCGGCGTATCTACTGATACGCCGGCGTACTTTCAAATTTCCCGCGTCGTATCTTTAGTTTGAATCCTCAAACCAAGATACGACGGCATCTGGGTTCGATCCGACAGGCGTACGGCTTTCTACGGCTTCGTACACTTTCGGATCGTAAGATGCAATACTTCGGCGTCCGCTGGGTGGAGTTCGCGTTGTTTTCCGCGTTGGGTATGCAAATTAGCTATTTCCGACGATCCACGAACGTACGCGCGGCCGTCGCATTTTCTTACGTCATCTCTAGTCGGCTTTTTCCGGCGTATAGTTAAAGCTGGTATTTTGTGGCGTATAGTTAGACTTACCATGTTAAGTATGGCCGTCGTTCCCGTGTCGAAATTTGAATATTTTTTTTTTCGCATAAGTCGTCCGTGAATAGGGATGGACGTAATTCACGCCTAAGTTAAAAAAATTACGTTGTTGCGACGTCATTTAGCGCAATGCACGGCGGGAAATTTAGGGACGGCGCATGTGCAGTTCATTCGACGCGGGGACAGGCTTCATTTAATTCAAAGAATTAAAAAGTAAGTTACAGCGGCGTAGCGTATCTCACATACGCTGCGCCTATCTAATTGTATGTGGATCTGGCCCAATGTTTCATGTTGATTTAAAAAAAAATTGATCACTTTTATTCCTATTACAAGGAATGTAAACATCCCTTGTAATAGGAATATGGCATGACAGGACCTCTTTAGCCTAAAATAAAAAAAAAAAAAAAAAAAAAAAATCACGGCTTCCCGTTTTTTTTAATGCATAGGCCAGGCGTGACATCATAACATTGAGCCTGGCCTCCAACGATCATAGAGACTCTGGCAACCATCTGGTCCACCAGAAATCTCTATGGTCAACATCCGGGGCCGGCGTATCTGTTCTCCGACTCACCGATCGCAGCGGTGAGTCTGTAGAAGCAACGGAGGGCTGCGGAAGGGGGGGACCAGCCACTATGATCATTCTTATGGTGTAGGGAATCGCCAGCTAAAAAAGCTGATATCTGAATGATGCCTGTATCTGCAGGTATTATTCAGATATACCCACACAAAGCCGAGGACATCATATGACGGACAGCCGTCGGCAATTGGTTAATAAAGTGCACAAGAGACAAAAGCATATCCTAGTCCATAAGACTGTATAGGCCAGATTCACGTATCCTGGCGTATCTTTGTGCGGGCGTAGCGTATCCTATTTACGCTACGCCTCCGCAACTTAGACGGGCAAGTGCAGTATTCACAAAGCACTTGCTCCGTAAGTTGCGGCGGCGTAGCGTAAATGGGCCGGCGTAAGCCCGCGTAATTCAAATGTGGAAGAGGTGGGCGTGTTGTATGGAAATGAGCCGTGACCCCATGTAAATGAAGCGCCGATCTACGGCACATGCGCGCGCATGCTCAGTATCACGCCGAATTTACTCCCTATGATACGCCAGGCCCAATGCCTGTGACGTGAACGTAACCTACGCACAGCCCCATTCACGTACGACTTACGTAAGCGACGTAAAAATATATGCTTGCTGACGTCCATACTTTGCATTGGCTGCGCCTCATATAGCAGGGGTAACTTTACGCCAGACATAAGCCTAACGTAAACGGCGTAGCGGGCGCAAGTACGTTCGTGAATTGGCGTATCTAGCTAATTTACATATTGGACACGTAAATCTACGGAAGCGCTCCTTGCGGCCAGCGTAAATATGCACCCAAGATACGACGGCGTAGGAGACTAACGCCGCTCGTATCTTGGCCAAATCAATGCGTAACTGATTCTAAGAATTAGGCGCATAGATACGACGGCTCACATTCGGACTTACGATGGCGTACGTGGAGATACGCCGTCGTAAGCCCTTTGTGAATCCGGCCCTATAACCGCACGTCACCGTATTTCAAAAAAGGCCCCAGGAAAACCAAAATCTTACCTTATTATGCAAATTTTAGCCGGAGCTTAGATAGTTTTATCCTAGCCTCACGCCCCCCCTCAACTTCTTATCATCTAGTAAATGTGAAGGGTAACTTCACTGGCCAAAAGAGACGGTTGCATGGGCCAGAATGCGTGCATGTTAGCTAGAGTTTGCATAACAGAGAAGTTTAACTGCGACTGGCAACATTTTCCGATTCTAAACACTTAATGTAAATGCATTTAATCTGTATTTGTGAGTAAATATTTCCATGAGCAAATATCTACTAATTTCAAACGCTTTAAATTTTCATTCCTTTAACACGCCCCATTAAATAGATAGATAGTTATTATGATTTCTCCTTTCTGGGTAGGTGCACACAAACTAATTTTCAGCATTGCACAACAGAAAATCACTGAAATTATTTACGTAATAATTTAGAAGGAATTGGCAACTTTTCTATGATTCCAACCGCTAATTAAAATCCCTGTATACTGATCATTTATCAAACTGATGGGGGATTTGATATGGAAACTACAAATGTCTGAGTATAGAAAACTACATAGAAAACTGAACCAAGCTAAACCTTTTATGACCATGTATGGAAACATTGATGGTTATACTGGGCCTGGGCCATGAATGCAAGTATTATCTGCAGCATTCAAACTAAACTAATCCCAGCCATTGTCTTACTGGTGCAGTAAAACTTGGGAACATCGGAGACAATCCACTAAAGTACAGTAAAACCTTGGTTTGAGAGGGTTTTGCCTTGATATACAAGCGATGTCTTGATATAAGAGTAGCGTCATGTCACAATTGAGTATAAAAAAAAAAGAGAGGAGCCTCTAAGTGTAGCAATATGGTTACATTTAATGAAGATAAAACATTTAGCAACTTATTGCTTTGGATTACAAGCATGTTTCTGGAACAAATTATGCTCGCAAACCAAGATTTTACTGTATTTTTATTTTATTTTATTACTGCGTTTTTATATTGCCTTATAAACATTTTCCTATGACAATTTACTTACATACTGTAGCCCTCTTTTTTTTGCGGGGGGATCGGGGAGGCTGGGGGCTATGAGAATTGTCCCTCCCCAGACAGGATTTTAAAACTGTAGGTAAATAAGAGAGCCAGTGGAAGAGTGGGTATGATAATAAAGTTTACAGTGCCTCCACCCAGGACAGAGCCTTTGTGAACAGAGGGAGTTCGTTTCATGGGAAATAAATCAGTAATCCAAACAAAGTAATTGGAAGCAGAGGAGCTACTGCAACCAGTATATAACATTAACCATAAATACATAGATGCACACCAGTATAGAAATAATACAAGCTTTATGTAGCGCCTGGTTACTTAGAGGGTTAAATTTAGAGGGGGATTAGAGTGTTAACTGACTCTGATCCAATTATTATGTTCAAAACTGGTCTCTGTCTCAGCTTGGCTGTGCTGTGGGCTGTCTATTGTTACTGGAGTGTAGTTCCTACCCCAGGGTGATGGGTGGCAGCAGTGGAGTCGAGGTTTGGGTGCTTTTCCCCAGCAGCCTATCAGGAGGGTTCAGCCTCGCTCTGCATGCTGGGGAAGGGTATTTATGGGGCAGACGCCATTAGTCTGGGTTCTTCTTCGGAGTGCGGCACCCACCTTTAGGGTGACTGCGCATCACGGCACCCCGGCGTAATGGCCTTTCAAGCCGGGGGGCGCGTGCCACGTGGTGTTCCTGCTTTTGGCACCATGTTGGTCCGGAACATTTAAGGCTGTGGCAGGGAGCCCAGTAGTCGACTGGGTTCCCAATCCTGACGATCCCAAGAGAGATAGCTGTTAGGTGGGGAGTCCATCTGAGGAGAGCCAATGAGAGGCTGGCGATCCAATAGGGTCTCGACAAACCATCGGGGATCAAGGTAGCTGGACACTGAGGCTGCGTACACAAGATCAGTCCATCCGATGAGATTGGTCCGAAGGTTAACCGATGAAGCTGACTGATGGTCTGATGTGCCTACACACCATCGGTTAATGAACCGATCATGTCAGAACGCGGTGACGTAAAACACAACGACGTGCTGAAAAAAACGAAGTTCAATGCTTCCAAGCATGCGTCGACTTCATTCTGAGCATGCGCAGGTTTTTAACCAATGCTTTTGCATACTAATGATCGGTTTTGACCTATCGGTTACCAGTTCATCGGTTAAATTTTAAAGCAAGTTCTCTTATTTTTAACCGATGGGGCCCACACACGATCGGTTTGGACCGAAGAAACGGTCCTTCAGTCCGTTTTCATCGGTTTTGACCGATCGTGTGTACGCGGTCTAAGAGGGTAGTCACCTGTCAGTCGGTACCTGGAAACTATCTGAAGGAGATCCAGACTGAGTGTAGCTGCAGTTAAACTATTGAAATCGTAGGAATACTTGCAATAATAGTCCCTTCTGGCTTGGGGATGAACAGCATGGACAGGACATGTGGCTGATACTTTCCCTCTCTCTTCATTTTCTCCTTCTGGAGTTTCTCTACACTGCAGTTGAGCTTTAAATGGTTCTATTTTCTTCTCTTCTCTGTAGACACTTTATAGAACTTAGTAGATAATTAGTCAGTCAGAAGTTTGTTTCAAAGGAAGAAAACTGATATAGTACATTTTGTGAACTGCGAATATTCATATAATATGCTTGCTGTAAATGTAGCACTGTAAAACCTTTAAAGGGATGAAAAATCATTTTTAAAAAGACAAAATTGCAAATAATGCACAGTAATAAAAAAAATAGTGCATGCCTAATGCTTTGGCAAATTGATGTCTTTAAATATACAGTATATTCAAATGTCTAAAATTTTGAGATTTGACTATCCTGTATATTCAAAGGCATCAATTTGCCAAAGCATTAGGCATGCACTATGTTTAGACTCTAAATGGTATGCAATGGCAGTTCCTGGTGCCCAGTGCTCAATGGAGTAAAAAAAAAACAACTGCCCTAAATACACTAAAAACCCACACTCTAAAAAAGGGTAGATATTTTGGCTAAATAGACAAACTGGGATATTTTGCTAGCAATCAAAATAATTTTGCCAATTTTTCTCCTTTGACAAGTGTTCAGATTACTGCCCTTTTAGCTTTACAACGTGTTGCATTTCAGCATTGCCATTTTCTATCTTTATCTTGTGCAGAACAGTTAAGTACAGTAAAACCTTGGATTGTGAGCATAATTCGTTCCAGAAACATGCTTGTAATCCAAAGCACTTGTATATCAAAGCAAATTTCCCCATAAGAAATAATGGAAACTCAAATGATTGGTTCCACAGCTATTTATTCATAAGTCCTTCAGTTTATAGTCCATATGAAAAGATTATGACAATGTGGTTGTGTAACCATAAAATGACCATCCACAAATGGAAGCCTCCACAAGGGGATTAGAAGCAAAATCCAGCAGGAGCTCCAGAGTATAAAAGAGAAGAGAGGTGCCTCTAAGTGTAGCAATATGTTGCTAAATGTTGTACTCTCATTAAATGTAACCAAATTGTAACCAAGAGAGGTGCCTCTCTTGTCTTTTATACTCAGTTGTGACATGACGCTTCTCTTATATCAAAACATCGCTTGTATAGCAAGTCAAAATTTTAGGGCTGTGGACATTAAAGATTATTTCCTTGATTAATTGTACATTTTTTTGATCGATCAAAATTCTTTTGAACGGTACTAGTGGTACAAAGAATCGTAAATGATTCGTAATCCGAATGGGTCACCATATGCGGATCGGCACACCACGGGATCCGCGGAGCTCCGCTGCTGCCTCGGCCATAGGAAAGGCCTAGCTCCCAGAGCGGCGGGCCATCTTAGTCCACCCGGCGGCAGCCTAGGTGAGCCTAGAGCGGCGCGCTGACGTCATCACCCAACCTCAACTTTTCGTGTTCGGCTGGCTTCTCTGGTAAGACTAAGCAAGCACTAATCTTCCTATACAGTGGGGGAGACGTGGACCATATTACAGTGGGGAGATGTCTGTGGATTACAGTGGGGAGATGTCAGTGGATATTACAGTGGGGGGAAATGTCTGTGGATTTTAGAGGGGAGATGTCTGTGGATATTACAGTTGGGGAGATGTCTGTGGATATTACAGTGGGGGTGATTGTGGATATTACAGTGGGGGTGATTGTGGATATTACAGTGGGGGCGATTGTGGATATTACAGTGGGGAGATGTCTGTGGATATTACAGTGGGGGGAGATGTCTGTGGATAGTACAGTGGGGGTGATTGTGGATATTACAGTGGGGGCGATTGTGGATATTACAGTGGGGAGATGTCTGTGGATATTACAGTGGGGGAGATGTCTGTGGATATTACAGTGGGGGAGATGTCTGTGGATATTACAGTGGGGGAGATGTGTGTGGATATTACAGTGGGGGAGATGTCTGGATATTACAGTGGGGGAGATGTCTGTGGATATTACAGTGGGGGAGATGTTTGTGGATTTTACAGTGGGAACTATATATGGTGGTGATCCAAAAAATGTATGTGCGTTATAATTAAAAAAAAATAGTCGATTGATCGATTAAAAAAAAAGATTAATCGAACACAAACATTTTAATCAGTAACAGCCCTACAAAATTTATAAAAAAATTTAGTTTACTGCAAAACGCTCTCAAACCAAGTTACTCTCAAACCAAGGTTTTACTGTGATTTTTTTTATAGGGTGAAATGTTTATTTATCCCCTTTATGTGCATTTTCCTTTGCTACAAATAAAACAAGAGGCTTTTTTTGTTTTATTTTTTTCCTTAATTTTTCTACTCATTGATCCTTTACGCTATAAATCATAACCCATTTAAAGTTGATCTGTTCATGAACACAAAACACTGCTAAATTTCCCAAGATTAACGGAAGCGCTAATACGGTGTCCCAATTAATCCCCTCACTGCTGGGGAGGCAGCCACGAATGGCCGAGGGATTAAACTTTTCAACATGTTGTAATCTTTGATATTTGATCTTCTGCTAGAATTACAGCTCCCGTGTTAAAGAGCCATGGCCTGTAAGCTGTACAGTTTTTAATACTTGCATCCTAGAACACTAGAACCTGTATTTTGTAATGTTCACCTTTTTTAACTACGTGTTTTGTCCTGCAAAGGTAGAGCGAGGCACTGATTTTTTGCTGTTGTGATAATAAAAACACAGGGCCAGATTCACAAAAGAGATACGACGGCGTATCTCCTGATACGCCATCGTATCTCTGTTTTAGGGCAATTCTAACTATGCGACTGATTCATAGAATCAGTTGCGCATAGCTAGCCCTAAGATCCGACAGGTGTAATTGAATTACACTGTCGGATCCTAGGATGCAATACTTCGGCCGCCGCTGGGGGGAGTTTGCGTCGTAAACCAGCGTCGGGTATGCAAATTAGCAGTTACGGCGATCCACGAAGGTTTTTCCCGTCGTTACGTCGGCACAAGTTTTAGTTTCCCGTCGCAAAGTTAGGGGTACTTCAACATGGTGTAAAATTACTCCACCATGTTAAAGTATGCCCGTCTTTCCCGTGTCGCTTTTGAATTTTTTGTTTTCCCGGCGTAAGTACGTTACGCACGTCGCGATTCTCAACACATCGGCGCGTCGTAATTTCGCGCAAAGCACGTCGGAAAATTTGCAAACGGAGCATGCGCAGTACGTCCGGCGCGGGAGCGTGCCTAATTTAAATGGTACCCGCCCCATTTGAATTGGGCCGCCTTGCGCCAGACGTGTTTACGATACACCGCCGCAAATTTCCAGGTAAGTGCTTTGTGGATCGGGCACTAAATCTGAAAACTTGCGGCGGTGTAACGTAAACGGGTTACGTTACACTGCGCCGCAGCTACGTGAATCTGGCCCATAAATCCCAAAAGTGGATTCCAACAGTAAAATGTGTGCATGTGATAAGTTCTCAGCTCCGACCATCCATTATAAGCGCACGTCCTCTTCTAGAACTACGAGCGCTCCCCTCCACAGGTTCTTACTTACCTCCTTCAATGTCTCCACTGTTGTTCTGAATGGAATTACAATTCATCTTACATGCTAATTTATTTAAAGTATTCAAAACAATACATACCTAAACATGACTTATTAATATGGAAAATGAATACATTATCGTAGACATATTTATCTTATCAATATAGCCATAAAACACAAAAAGAAATACCATAGGCAGAGTGTTAATTACAAATCATGTTTCTAATGTTGAACATCAATTGTGTCTGCAGACAGTTTCTGATTTTTTTAGTACATGATAAGGGGATTTTAGGCAGTAATGCTGCGTACACACGGTCGGAAATTTCGACAAGAAAAACGTGGATTTTTTTTTTTCAACGTAATGTTGGCTCAAACTTGTGTTGCATACACACGGCCACACAGAACTCTGACCGCGGTGACGTACAACACTTCAACAAGCCGAGAAAAATGAAGTTCAATGATTCTGAGCATGCATCGAATTGATTCCAAACATGCAGTTTTTTTTGCGTGTCTGAATTGCATACAGACGATCAGAATTTCCGACAAGAACTTTTCTTGTCGGAAAAATTGAGAACCAGCTCTAAAATTTTTGCTTTTAGAAATTCCAACAGAAAAAGTCAGATGGAGACTACACTTGGTCGGAATTTCCGACCAAAAGCTCACATCGAACTTTTTTTGTCGGAAATTCCGACCGTGTGTACAGAGGTGTTACTGCACAGGAATTTTTCCTGGTAGGCCCAGAGTTAGGCCCAAAGTAAAACCAAAAAGACATTTATGGAGGGGCCACATGACTGGGTTAAGGGGGGTGGAGGCATGGGAGGTGTTTTGGTATTTAGCGAATGCTAGAATTTAAGCTACTTACCTGATTGATGTGACCAGACAGGTGGGGTTTCAAGGGGTTGGAGGCAGGAAAGTCCTAGAAGAGTTTTTAGTTGAAGGACAGCAGCCATGGGGGAATATTCCCACCCTCTCCCCCATTTATTTTTTTAGTTTTAGTTCTTCTCTTTTGATGGGGGTTTGCTTTAGCTTGTGACATTCAGTCATGGCTTCTGGCGAATTTCAAGGTCCTTGAAGGTGGGCAGTATGGTAAAGGTGAAATGGTAGGGACCTGTCTTGAGTATGGCTCCCCTCATTTTTGTATGTTCATGGCAGTACCTGAGGTTACTGGCAATGGTCCCTGAGTCAATGTGGTTTGGCTGGAAGCCTACCTTACGGGTTGTCATGGGTACTAAAGGCGGCCATAGACAGTTTGACTCTCGGTCAGCCCAGCAGGAATCGGACGAGATTTGAACCATGTATTGGCAGGCTGAATATACCCAAGCTGATCGATCCATCAACTTGGGAACAACCAGCTGTTATAGTGGCTAGCAATAATCATTGTGTTCCCCCCGGTGGGGACAGCTTCTCTAGGAAGCACAATGGCTCTGCAAGAGGGATTCCCCTGCCAACACTGTCAGTGTTGATCTGGGAAACGTGCAAATTCACGTCATCTATGACCAGCCTTAATTAAAAGGCCTACTAGGACCTTGAGGTTTAATTTACATTGTATTGAACAGCATTCTGTTTTGATATTTGATATTTATATTGTTAATAAAGGGGCTGTTATGGCCATTAAAACCCCAATCAGTGTTTTTTTGTGTTTTTTTAGGTACTGAAGTGTGGAGGAGTGCTAGAAACTAATTTTTAATACCCTGGTCATGTCTCATTGAAAGAGGCCTTTCCTTTGATGAAGAGGAAGGATCAAAGTGCTTTGTATATATTATGATCACTGTCAAGCAAGGATTACAGCCAGCCCTGGAACTTAAGAGACTCTATGGTGGAAGATAACTATCTCCCCATGGAGGTGTCTGAATGTGTGATATCTATTCAGTAGTTTCTGACTGTCATCAATGTCATGAGCCAGGCCTCTGGGCAACATATGTCATTAACTTGAGATTTATTTCCATTGGATTCTCTTGGTAAATATTTTTTCACAAGGTAGGTTGGAAAGAGTTTCCTCAACCCTCCCTATTTACTGTACACAGATTGAAGACCCAACCCTCCCCATTTACACAGACTTGGGACCGACAAGCAGAATGCAATAACACAAGCATAGCCAATCAATATAATCACATACTAGGGTCAAAATAGACAGGAGTCATTTAACCTATCAGCATGTCTTTGTAAAGTGGGAGGAAACTCACACCAGGATTGAGAGAACATTCAAACTCCATACAGGTAGTGTCCTGGCCAAGATTCAAACCAAGGACCCTATTTCTGGAAGGTATTGATGCTAACCATCAGTAGCAGATGGTGCTGTATATTTTTTTTTGGGGGGGGGGCAGCAAACAAGACACCTGTCACCACAACCCAGCCCCCTCTCCCCCGGTCGGTCCGTCGGTCAGTCGTTCTTCCGTTCCCCCCACCTGCCTCGCACTTACCACACCTACCAGCTTTTGCTCCTTCCTGCGTCTCCTTCTCCTTGGCGGTGGTTTCCTCCTCGGCAGCTTCTCCCTGCATCTCCGGCTGCGCAGCAGCTTTGTCCTCAGCGGCTTCCCTCCTCCTTCCATTGGCAGCCAATACTATCGCTTCTCCTCTCAGTCAATTTGGTCTCAGGACCCGCTTCCTGATTGGCTGGGAGGAGAATCAGGAAGACAATAGCAAATAACAATTTGATATTGTCACAAAAGTGGGTGGGCTTGTGCGCAGTGCTCTGCGCCCCGAGCCCACCATTTTTTAAGCCAATTAGAGCCTCCGGTTGTAATGACGTTCTTCGGGAAAAAAAAAAACCCTATTGGAATCCATGCATCCGGTGCCCGGCATGTAATTTAGGGGCTGGACACATGGATTAGAGGGGTGGCGCCCCGTATAGATGAGCCACCACTGCTAACAAGATGGATTTTATAGCTGGTCTGAGAATTCCAGGACTATTAATATTCTAAGGGCAAATATTCCAAACCAAGGACTGAAGCAGGAAAGTACAAGTGCAAGAAAGCATTATACAGAAATAGCAAATATTGTCAAGTGCTTTGAGGAGCTCAAATGACATAAAAAAAAGCTGTCAGGCTGGCTGTACATTAATCAAATGCTCGGGTAAGCATAATCTTTAATCTGATTTTAAAGATTTCCAGTAAAACAGATGATTCAATGCAGTGTTCTTGTAGGAGCTGTGCTCTTTGAGGCGTCATCCAATTTTGACAGGGTATTTTTGAAAGCATGTAATTATCCAATTAACAGTGAGATATGTTATTTTCCAATTATCTATGAGTTGGGATTAAACTTCGGTGAGAAATATTTTTTAAAATAAATACTAATTTGTAAAAATTGAAAGGTGCATTATTTATTCTCTTTTCAATCAACAGTAATAACCCTATTAAAAAAAATCTCTGCAGAATAGTGCACTGTATACATAAGTGCCTATACTGTATAAAATCCAGTAATACATTGTCTCATCCTGCTCAGCACATGCTCATTTGCTCTATCTTTGTTGGAACTGAGCCACTAAAGGGGGATCTTCTGACAGCCTAAACATTTACTGCTGTTCAGGGGCTCTGAGTTTCTCCCAGGCATGGCGTGACCTTTCTAAAGTGCGCATGCGCTGAATACATCTGCGCATGTGCAGAAGAAATCCTTGTACGGGGAATTGTAAATATCTCTTAAACCATGTAGGTTTAGGAGATATTTCCAGCACCTACAGGTATCCATCGCGTCACGAGTAGCCGAAAGAAGCCGAACGCGGCTCTATATGGCGCCTGCGCACCGACGTTCGGGTACTTTCGAAAAATCGTGACGCGATAGATGCGACCGTCGGAAGCCTGTCGGAAGACTGTCAATCAAGAAGGAACGCCCATACCCGAAGACCATACCCGGAAGCGGCGGAGAAGATCGCTCTCTACAACGGTAAGTACAGCGTCGATTTTTTTAAACATTTTTTTCTCCAGCCTGCAGTTCAGCTTTAACTCCTTCCCACCATGTCCCAGTGGCCCTTTAAGTAAGTCTTAATGTCAGGAGGCAGGGGCAGTGACCCAGTAATGTGATTGCTATAATTGGCTCTCACAAGAGTCACATAATAATGAGCCTTTCCCTCTGGCTCCCGATCACAAATTGAGACCAAGAGCTGTCGTTGACACCTTGATCGGTGTGTTAGGAGCTCACAGTGAACATGCTCTCAGCACACAACCTTGGCCCCCATGGACATATATGTGCGGCAGCTGGGCGTTGAGGCCCTCCCCTCCCTGCCAACACATATATGCAGTGGGAAGAGGTTAAGAAGCAAAGAGCTACTTTCAGAAGAACCTGCTCTTAGTTTTTATATTGCGGGAACTAATAGTATAAAACAGTGGTCTCCAAACTGCAGCCCGGGGGCCAGATGTGTTCAAACCCCAAATGTAAGGTATTGCCATGAACATTAGAGCAAGAGCAATATTTCTAGCCCAAGACCTCCTCTGTAACCCTAAACAGGTAACCTGTAAACATTTTTAAAGCGTCGCCTATGGAGATTTTTAAGTACCGAAGTTTGCCGCCATTCCATGAGTGTGCGCAATTTTAAAACGTGACATGTTAGGTACAGTATCTATTTACTCGGCGTAACATCATCTTTCACATTTTGCAAAAAAAATCTGGCTCTCTTTAGTGTTTTTTTTTTATTCTAATTTATTTAAAAAAAAAAAAAAACATTTGAAAAATTGCTGCGCAAATACCATGTGACATAAAAAGTTGCAACAGCCACCATTTTATTCCCTAGGGACTCTGCAAAAAAACATATATACTATTTGGAGGTTCTGAGTAATTTTCTAGCAAAAAAAATTATGATTTTTACATATAGGAGAGAAGTGTCAGAATTGGCTGGGGAGGTAAGTGGTTAAGGAACGTACTCATGATTAGAAATTTGTACGAAAAATAACGATTTCGAAGCAATTGTACGATAAACTGATTGTTAGTCGTGCAAAATTATCTTATGGGACAACCATACCAGATCGTATGATTTTCGTTTTATCACTATAGTTTTTGTCCAAAAATACAATACAAATACACTACAACACATTACATCACTTGCAAATTTTTTATTTTTGTCATATGAGAATTTTTATAACTTAAGTAAACTCTTAGGGCCAGATTCAGGGACAAATACGTTACGCTGCGGCGGCGTAACATATCCCATTTACGTTACACCGTCACAGGTTTACAGCGTAAGTGCCTGATTCACAAAGCTCTTACCTGTAAACTTGCGGCGGTGTAACGTAAATCCGCTCGGCGCAAGCGGGCACCATTTAAACTAGGCGCGTTCCCGCGCCGAACGTACTGCGCATGCTCCGTCCTTCAAATTACCCGGCGTGCATTGCGCTAAATGACGTCGCAAGGACGTCATTGGTTTCTACGTTAACGTAAATGGCGTCCAGCGCCATTCACGGACGACTTACGCAAACGACGTGAAATTTCAACGCGGGAACGACGGCC
Source organism: Rana temporaria (assembly GCF_905171775.1). Taxonomy (NCBI): domain Eukaryota; kingdom Metazoa; phylum Chordata; class Amphibia; order Anura; family Ranidae; genus Rana; species Rana temporaria. The sequence goes on along the minus strand of NC_053499.1, from coordinate 33,298,435 downwards.
ATACTTAACATTGGCTAGACCACCTAGAGGGCAGCCTTAACTTTGTGACGCGTATCGCTACGGAAACGATGTAAATTTAGATCGACGGGGCAAAGCGGACGTTCGTGAATCGCTGTAACTAGTCATTTGCATATTCTACGCAGACCGCAATGAAATCGCCACCTAGCGGCCGGCCTAGAATTGCAGCCTAAGATCCGACGGTGTAACACAGTTACACCTGTCGGATCTTAGGGCTATCTATGCGTAACTGATTCTATGAATCAGTCGCACAGATACGACAATCGTATCTCAGAGATACGCCGTCGTATCTCTTTTGTGAATCTGGCCCTTAATTTTTAAAATGAGACTATCATGCAATAAAAAACGGACAATCATTCGTCTGACAATCTCATCCTCTGTACCTGGCTTTACGACTTCTGCAAACGGCGCCGATTTGAAAAAATCCAAGGTTTTAAAAAAATGCAGATTTTGGCGTTTTGAATACTTTTAAGTGCAGTGGAGGGATTTGGGGTGTTTAAAACCCCAAATCCCTCCATAAAGAGTACCTGTCATTGCCTATTACTGTCACCAGGCATGTTTATTGCATGAAAGCAATAAAAGTGATCAGATTTTTTTTAAAGGGGCAGTGTAAAAAATAAATAAATAAATGACATTTTTTTTTTAAAGCGCCCCATGCCTGCATGCCCTGAAGAAAACGCAAACGTAAGCCATGTTCGCAAATGTAAACAGTGTTAAAATCACACATATAAGGTATCGTTGCGATCGTCAGAGCAAGAGCAATAATTGCTGCAAAAGACCTACTCTGTAACTCTTAACTGGTAACCTTTAAAAATGTTTAAAGCGTCTCCTATGGAGATTTTTAAGTACCGTAGTTTGTCGCCAATCCACGAGTGTGTGCAATTTTTAACCGTGACATGTTAGAGCCCATTCACACAGGTCCGACTTTGTATCCGACTTCAGGTCGCCCCTAGTCGCCTCAAGTCGCTCTGCATGAAGAAATCAATGTAAGTGAATGGAGCCGTCTTATTGCACACTACTGCAGTCGCTCCGACTTGAAAAAAGGTTCCTGTACTACTGCAATCCGACTTGTAGGCGACTTGTACCCATTGATTTCATTGGAAGTCGCCTCCAAGTCGGATCCCCTTTCACAGTGAGGCAACTTTACAGGAAGTCGCCCCTGTGTGAATCTGTTCTAAGGCAAACACCTCCCTCGTCCTTGCCCCCCTTCCTGACCGGCCAGGCTGCGTTCTCGGATAAAGGTTTGGTATGAATCTGGGGAGAAGTTTTTTCGGCGTAGGGGGTTCCCCCTTGAAATCCATACCACACCTAAGGGCCTGGTATGCTCCTGGAGGGGGAACCCATGCTGGTTTTTTATTTAAAATTTGGCATGAAGTTCCTTTACTTTAGCATTGCCCTCTAAAGTGCAACCTGCAATGAGTGTCTTTTCAGAGTGTGTTCGCAATGTGGCTGGAAGGCATTCATAGCTCCCAACTGTCTCTGATTTCGAGGAACTGTCCCTGATTTGGAGCAATGTCCCTCTGCCCCTCATTCCTCCTCATTTGTCCCTCATTTTGGTCTGATCCTCATAGTTGTATATAAAATGCACTTTGTATCAAATAAAAAGTGTTTCCCAGTGCTAAACCTTTCATCTGATTTCTAAATGGCTCCATTTGTAAATTCCAAAAGCCAATAAAAAGGAATAGTATTGGTAAAAAAAAACGCACTTGTGGGTTTAACCAATCTTAGTTTTTTTTGTAACAATTCTCCCTTAAGGGGGTGTGACAAGGGGTGTGTCCTAGGCCTGCATACTTTTGCTGATAGGTGTCCCTCATTCCCATCTAAAAAAGTTGGGAGATATGAGCATTGTGTTGATGCTTTGCTGCCTATTTGAACCCTTCAAAGCCTCCATCATCACTCCGCAACTGCATATGTTTCGGGTAGTTGCAGTGCAACCCCATTCACTTGATTGAGTCACGTTGAGCAGGCAGTACTGCCCACTGAAGATGACAGGTGGTATAATCCTGGCCACCCCACAAAGTAAAGCATTGCAGTTGTGGCAACTATACAACCCCTATCCAGCTGTCTTTTCAGCTTAATGAGGATCACCACAATCAAATTATCTCTGCTTCAGCCCTGGTTCACACTGGTTCGCCCTGGTTCGCAGCAGTGTGAACCTAGGCTTAATGAAAACTGATTGTTTAGGTTCACCCACCCCAGAGGCGTTGCTAGGGGGGTGCGGGGGGTGCGGTCCGCACCCGGGTGACACCGCTAGAGGGGTGACACCATCCCGACGATGAGAATTTTTTTTTTTCGTTTTTTTTTTTTTTTTTTTTAGCTGACCCGTTCGTTGGTTCACAGCTGGGCTGGAACAACATTACACTCAGACACCTCCTTCTTCTTCCTCCCCTACTGAGCCAGCGAGCAGCGAGCGGCGAGCCTCAGCTCAGCCTGCGTCTGTCACACTGCACTGTGTGATGATGTGACGTCAGGCACGTCACTACACAGTGCTTTCCGTTTCTCCGCCCGGGCGGCGCGGCTCAGCGGCTGCACCATTCCCGGCTCTAGTGTAATAGGCGGCTGCGGGAGTGCGGGCGGGTGTAGAGAACCTGGCCGGACAGGAGGGGAGGAGCGTGTCTTGAAGGTCATGAGGAGCCTGGCAGGAGGGGCAGGTCTCGCAATGGATTAAGCCGCGCTGTATCTGAGGTCTGTGTGAGGGGTGATTTTTAAAGTGGGCTAATTATACAGGAAGGGGGTGTCTGTGCTGCACTCTGTACTTGCACCCTGAACCCACCACCCACCTGCACCCTGAACCCACCACCCACCTGCACTCTGTACCCACCCACCACCCATCTGCACTGTGCACCCATTCCGCTGTACCCCCCCTGCATTCTTCACTCTGTACCCTGCACTCTGAACCTACCTGCACCCACCTGCATTCTTCACACTGCACTCTGTACCCTGCACCCACCTGCACTCTGTACCCACCTGCACCCTGAACCCACCTGCACTCTGTACCCACCTGCACCCACCACCTACTTGCACCCTGCACTCTGTACCCACCTGCACCCTGCACTCTGTACCCACCTGCACCCACCACCTACCTGCACCCTGCACTCTGTACCCACCTGCACCCTGCACTCTGTACCCACCTGCACCCTGAACGCACTTGCACCCTGCACCTACCACCTACCTGCACCCATCTGCACCCTGAACCCACCTGCTCCCTGTATCCACCTGCACCCACTTGCACCCTACACCCACCACCTACTTGCACTCTGTACCCACCTGCACCATGCACCCACCTGCACCCTGAACCCACCTGCACCCACTTGCACCCTGTACCCACCTGCACCCACCACCTACCTGCACCCTGCACTCTGTACCCACCTGCACCCTGCACTCTGTACCCACCTGCACCCTGAACCCACTTGCACTCTGCACCTACCACCTACCTGCACCATGTATCCACCTGCACCCACTTGCACCCTACACCCACCACCTACCTGCACCATGCACCCACCTGCACCATGCACCCACCTGCACCCTGAACCCACCTGCACCCTGTACCCACCTGCACCCTGTACCCACCTGCACCCTGCACTCACCTGAACCACACCTGCACCAACCTGCACCCTGCCCTCTGTACCCCCCTGCACCTACCTGCACCCGGCACTCTGTACCCCTCTGCACCCACCCGCACCCACCTGCATCTACCACCCACCTGCACTGTGCACCCATCCCTCTGTACCCTCCTGCACCCACCTGCATTTGTCACCCTGCACTCTGTACCCTGCATCCACCAGCACTCTGTACCCACCTGCACCCTGAACCCACCACCCACCTGCACCCTGAACCCACCCACCACCCACCTGCACCTACCACCCACCTGCACTGTGCACCCATCCCTATGTACCCCCCTGCATTCTTCACCCTGCACTCTGTACCCTGCACTCTGAACCCACCTGCACCCACCTGCATTCTTCACCCTGCACTCTGTACTCTGCACCCACCTGCACTCTGTACCCACCTGCACTCTGTACCCACCTGCACTCTGTACCCACCTGCACTCTGTACCCACCTTCACTCTGTACCCACCTGCACACTGCACTCACCAGAACCCTGCACTCACCTGAACCCTGCACTCTTTACCACTCCTGCACCAACCTGCACCCTGCCCTCTGTACCCCCCTGCACCTACCTGCACCCGGCACTCTACCCCCCTGCACCTACATGCACCCGGCACTCTGTACCCCCCTGCACCCACCTGCATCTACCACCCACCTGCATCTACCACCACCTGCATCTACCACCCCCTGCACTGTGCACCCATCCCTCTGTACCCTCCTGCACCCCCCTGCATTCTTTACCATGCACTCTGTACCCACCTGCACCCTGAACGCACTTGCACCCACCACCTACCTGCACCCACCTGCACTCTGTACCCACCTGCACCAACCTGCACCCTGCCCTCTGCACCCCCTGCACCTACCTGCACCCGGCACTCTGTACCCACCTGCACCTACCTGCACTCTGTACCCTGCACCCACCTGAACTCTGCACTCTGTATGTAGCACCCTTATGGTATTTAATGACCCTTTTGGACCCTCCCACACCCAGTTGCTGTAGCACGCTCCCCCCCCCCCCCCCACCCCCCTACTTTGGGGGAAGGTGTGGTGCGAGGTTGAGTTCCTGCACCTTTTCCCCTGAGAAGAATGCCCTGGGTGACACTATCAATTAGCACTGCGGCAGGCTGGGGGGCGAAGACGTGAGAGGCGCGTAATGCCCCTATCCTGCTGGGGGGGGGGGGGTGACGCCATGTTTCACCGCACCGGGTGACACCAACCCTAGTGACGCCACTGACCCACCCAGTTTATATTCCCCCAAATATCCATTCCTTACATCGAAAAATAACAAATTCATGTAAATGCCGCTTGCTTTCAGCAAACAATTTCCACAACAGAGAAAAGTATAAAGAAAATAAAATACGTTATAAGCATATTATGGGCATCTCATCGAGGCTGTACAGACTTTGAACATTAAAAACTGGACAACATATTCCTCTTTCAAAAATTATGAAAGTTAATAGAGAAATGACAAATTATACCATGCTGCGTTCAAACAATACAAAATGGAAAACAGCCATTTAATATATTCTGGTAAATAAATGAGGCAATAACTTGTCAAAAAATAATAGCATACAGAGAACCAATTTGTTATTGTTATCAGAAGCCTTGGAACCAATCCAATCAGATCGACATGACAGCCTCTCTTCTGTGTAGAATAGATTAACTCAGTGGCAGTTGGTGCTCAAATTTTTTTGTGGGGGTGCAAACAAACTGAAAAAAAAAAAACATTAATTGCAGCCACTGTGCCCATCAATTGCTGCCACTGTGCCATCAAATGCAGCCACTGTGCCCATCAATTGTCACCACTGTGCCATCAAACGCAGCCACTGTGCCATCAAACACAGCCACTGTGCAAATCAATTGCCGCCAGTTTGCCCCATCAAATGATGCTAGTTTGCCCCATCAAATGCCACCAGTTTTCCCCATCAAATGCTGCCAGTTTGCCCCATCAAATGATGCTAGTTTGCCCTATCAAATGCTACCAGTTTTCCCCATCAAATGCTGCCAGTTTGCCCCATCTAATGATGCTAGTTTGCCCCATCAAATGCCGCCAGTTTTCCCCATCAAATGCCGCCAGTTTTCCCCATCAAATGCTGCCAGTTTGCCCCATCAAATGATGCTAGTTTGCCCCATCAAATGTCACCAGTTTTCCCCATCAAATGCCGCCAGTTTGCCCCATCAAATGATCCCAGTTTGCCCCATCAAATGATGCCAGTTTGCCCCACCAAATGCCACCAGTTTGCCCCATTAAACACCACCAGTTTGCCCCATCAAATGCAGTCAGTTTGAACCCCCCCCCACCCGCCACCCGCCACTTACCTTTCTCGGGTCAGCGCCATCCTCAACCCTCCATCTGAGTCCTCAATGTCTTCTCCCATCCTCCTCATGTCAGAGATGCTATGATCGGACGCCTAGAGCCTGTCGCTTCAGCCAATCAGGTGACCGGTAACCAGACCGGTGCACCTGATTGGCTGAGAGGTGGGTCAGTGTTAGGGAAGCGATTCCCTAACACAGCACTGTTTAAACAGGGAACGCACAGCAGTGCGCCCGCTGTTTAACAATTTGGAAGCCTATGGCTCTAATAGGCACTTCCAAAACACCCCCACCACTGTAATTCTGATGGCCGGCGCACAACAAGGGGCCAGACACCTGAATAGTGGGCGGCAGCGGCGACAATAGATAGATTCATGCAATGCATGAATCTATCTATTGGAGATTGACGGGTGCAGGAGAGAGGGGGCGGCGCTCCTGCGCCCACTATGGAGGCACCACCACTGGATAAACTACAAACAAAGTGATCACTTCAATCCTGTCTGGGGCAGCAAAGCATTAAATGGATGAAAGGGAAAGAGCTGGACGAATGGTTCTCAATTCGAAAATTGCTTTATTTGATTTGTTGTTATCTCAGCCAGTGCATCTTAATCAGAGCTCTAAATACTGGATATAGAGAGAAAACACGATTCCATAGTCCCGATAAAAGAGAGCTAGGGAAGCAGAGGGCCTACTGCGGTTGTTTTATGTTTTTGTTTGTTTTTGTTTGTTTTTTGGCCATAATAGAGTTGATTTACTAAAGGCAAATAGTTGGTTCCCTTAGCTTAGTAAATGTGGTGGAGATTCACTTTGCAAAGAATAACCAATCACAAGCACATTCTCGTGTGGCTGTATCTCTGTAGCCTCTCACTGCCCCCCACACCCCAATGACTCCCACAACCCCCACACCACAATACCTCCCACACCCCAATACCTCACTACTTCCCACACCCCAACACCTCCCTACCTCCCTTACCCCAATACCTCCTACACCCCAACACCTCACTACTTCCCACACCCCAATACCTCCCTACCTCCCTCACCCCAACACCTTCCACACAGCAATACCTTCCGTACCTTAACACCTCTCACATTTCAACACCTCCCACACCCCAATACCTCCCGCCCCCAATACCTCCCATACCCCAACACCTCCCACACCCCAAAATCTCCCACACTCTGGTACCTCCCACACCCCAACACCTCCTATACCCCAATACCTCCTGCCTCCCATTCCTCGATACCTTCCACACCCCAACACCTTCCACATCCCAATGCCTCCCACATCTCAACACCTCCCACACCCCAATACCTACCACACCTCAATACCTCCCATACCCTAATACACCCCAACACCTCCCACACTTTAATGCCTTCCATACCTTAACACCTCCCACAACCCCAATACCCCCTACACCTCAGTATACACTAGAAACTGCTGATTTTCTTTCACATCTACATTCACTTTAGTGTAAAAGCTCTTCCCATGGCACTCAGTTCCAAGATAATTAGTAGAACATTTTACAGATGAAATTTCTCCTAAAAAGTATTTGTAGCGATACTGTAGTGTACAATGCAGTTTAGCTTTTACAAAGGCTTTAGCAGTAGTGGTACATTTTCCAACGTGGCATATAATGTCCTCTGTGAGAACAGCTCACACATTTACTGTAATATAAGAACTTCCCCATGTATAAACATTGGTCAGATATTGTGATTGTATTTCAAATGATTTAATGGGTGATGATAACAAAAGATGACAATTACATCCCACCAGGGACAAATAAACCTCTCCTATCCAGCCATTAAGTTCCTGGATCGATAGAACTCGAGTGCATTCACTTGTTCAGTATTTTTTCTGCTGGGTCACATTGGGCATAAATTAGCAAGGAATATGTATTGAATTCACATTTGCAAAGAACATGTAGGTAATGTATGTCAAATAAAAACTAAATATAATGTCGGTTAAATATTATAAGCACATCAATAATAATGCAAAATCAGGAGTATTCTTCTGCCTTCTACCAAGGCAGTGCTTTTTCACCTTTTTTGAAAAAAATAAACAAATACATTTTTTGAAGAAAAAATAAATGTGCATTTATTATTTTTAAACAGGAGCCAGGAGAGATATCACGAGATACGCCGTTGTATCTCTTTTCTGAATCCGGCCCCCTGTGCTTGAGTGAAGCCATTGTGCAGAAGTGACCTCTGTGGACCATCCCAGAGTTTCTCTGGCTACCTTTAAAGCGCAATTAGACCTTTTATATTTTGGGTTCTATCCATCTAGTGAGCAGTTGGAGCATTATTTGTGGTGGAGGAGCACAGAAGTGATTGAACACAGCAAAGGTATGCACTTTCATAGTCACGTTTTTGTTGATTGTTGGATTTTTGTCTTTCCTCATATTTTATGTTGTTCACATGATATGATTTATTATTCACATTTATTTATACAAATTTGCATGGATTTGAATATTTAAAGGCACAGCACAATACACTTGGGTGGTGAAAAATTATTCATACCCCTTGAAATTTTACATGTGAGTGACACAGCAAACATGTGGAAAAAGTTGCTCTGGTCAGATGAGACCAAAATTAAACTTTTTGGCCTAAAAGCAAAACCCTGTGTGGCAGAAAACTAACACAGCACATCACCCTGAACACACCATCCCCACCGTGAAACATGGTGGTGGCAGCATCATGCTGTGGGGATGCTTTTCTTCAGCAGGGACAGGGAAGCTGGTCAGAGTTGATGGGAAGATGGATAGAACCAAATACAGGACAATCGTAGAAGAAAACCTGTTAGAGTCTGCAAAAGACTTGAGACTGGGGTGGAGGTTCACCTTCCAGCGGGTCAACGACCCTAAACATACAGCCAGAGCTACAATGGCATGGTTTAGATCAAAGCATATTCATGTGTTAGAATGGCCCAGTAAAAGTCCAGACCTAAATCCAGTTGAGAATCTGTGGCAAGACTTGAAAATTGCTGTTCACAGACGCTCTCCATCCAATCTGACAGAGCTTGAGCTATTTTGCAAAGAAGAATGGGCAAAAATGTCACTCTCTAATTGTGCAAAGCTGGTAGAGACATCTCCACAAAGACTTGCAGCTGTAGTTGGCGAGAAAGATGGTTCTACAAAGTATTGATTAAGGGGGGCTGAATACAAATGCACATCACACTTTTCCCATACTTATTTGTAAAAAAAATAGAAACCATTTAGAATTTTCCTTCCACTTCACAATTATGTGCCACTTTGTGTTGGTTTATCACATAAAATCCCAATAAAATACATTTACGTTTTTGGTTGTAACATGACAAAATGTGGAACGTTTTAAGGGGTATGAATACTTTTTCAAGGCACTGTATGTTACTGGCAAGATCACTAGGCGAAAACAGATGGGGAAAAAAGTCTAACGAAAAACAGTGCAAAAATAATGTAGCCACCACATTTAAGCAATATATTACATCTTTGGTTTTGGGTTTACTACCGCTTTAAACACACTGGCCGGGATTCACGTAGGGCGGCATAACGCTGTGCGGGCGTAGCGTATCTTATTTACGTTACGCCGCCGCAACTTCGAGAGGCAAGTGCTGTATTCACAAAGCACTTGCGTCCTAAGTTACGGCGGCGTAGCGTAAATCGGCCGGCGTAAGCGTGCGTATTTCAAAGTAGGCAGGTCGTGGGCGTGTTGTATTTAAATTAAGCTTGACCCCATGTAGATGCATGGCCGAACGAACGGCGCATGCGCGCGCATGCTCAGTATCACGTTGTATTCACGCCCAAAGATATGCCGGCTCAATGCCTGTGATGTGAACGTAACCTACGTACAGCCCCATTCATGTACGACTTACGTAAACGACGTAAAAAGATACGCTTGTTCCGACGTCCATACCTTGCATGGGCTGCGCCACCTAGAGATCAGCTTTATCTTTACGCCGGCGTATGTCTGACGTAAACGGCGTAACTAATTGTGACGGGCGTACGTACGTACGTACGTACGTACGTTCGTGAATCGGCGTATCTTGCTCATTTACATATTCGACGAGGAAATCAACGGAAGCGCCACCTAGCAGCCAGCGTAAATATGCACCCAAGATACGACAACGGCGTAGGAGACTTACGCCGCTCGTATCTTGGCAGAATTTATGCGTAACTGATTCTATGAATCAGGCGCATAGATACGATGGCGGCCATTCGGACTTACGACGGCGTATCTGCAGATACGCCATCGTAAGTCTTTGAGAATCTGGGCCAAAGTGTTCAGTTCATTTGGCATCCAGTCCCAGCCGCCCCTCCCCCCTTGGATTTTTTTTACTATCTCTGACAAGTGTCTGACTTCACCACGCTCTCAAAAACTAGCACTGAAGCCACGGAACAGCAAAACGCGCCAGGACAGCCTCTGTAAGCTGATCTGTGCAATTAAAGAGTAGAACTTAGAAGAAAGAAAAAGGCCATTGAAGTGTGATTTGCACAAGCCTGAGGTTGAATAATGCTGCTCATCAGTTATATTTGGAGCTGTCACTTTTTAGAGCACTGTCATCCTACATTAATTTTACTGAAGCTGTTTTGCCTCCCATGTGCCCCCGGGCACTGATGTTGTAATGTTAATGGAAAGCAAGAAATAAAAGAAATGGCTAATTATATCATATAAATATTGAAAATGCTGTAATGGCTCAATGGGGATATCACACTAATAAGTCCCCATAAGTTGTTTAAAGCCGTGACATTGATTGCAATGAAGAGAGTGCATGGTACAGTACATTGCAGTACACACAAGGGTCTTCCGGTGCCACTATATTGCACTTCACGTAGACTCCGCCATTGTAGATTCGTGTATGAATTGTTTTTGCATGAGTTGCTTTTTGAAGGCATAACAACAGCCAAAACAAGATAGAGATGGATAGCCCATCAAAAATAAAATAAAACCAACTTATGCTGCAGCATTCACCTACAGTCCTGAGATTTCCCCTGCAGTGCTTTTTTCTGCCGCTAGATGTCCTTAGTCTGTTGGCCTGTGGACTGTGGTGTATCTTAAATTTTCTTGTATGTACACCCTAATAGTAAATTTCCCTTACTTTTGTACCTTTTGGTCTTTTAAATCAGAACTACAATCAGCAAATAATATTTTTTTGCAATATTCTACTTCATAGATTTTGCCCCGCAGTAAGTTTCTCTGCTGCTAGATGTCCTCAGTGTGATGGCTAGCATTATTCAACCCACCTTTTCTGAGCTCAGGTTGTCCTGGACCCGCCCATCCTGTGACTGGACAGTGAAAGGAGAAGCAGAACAGAGATAGAGTTCTGTCAGGCCTCGTACACACGGCCATTTTCCTCGGCAAAATCCATCAAGAAAAATGTGGGCAGAGCATTTTTTTCTGAGAAAAACGGTCGTGTGTATGTTTTTCGTCAAGAAAACTGTTGTGGATCTCGACGAGAAAAAAAGAGAACATGCTCTCTTTTTTCTCGTTGGGAGTCTCAATTTCCTCGTCGTGTTTCTCGTCGGGCTGGTTTACGACTAGAAACACGTTCGTTTGTATGCTTAAAAACCCGCGCATGCTCAGAATAAAGTATGAGACGGGAGCGCGCCTTCGGTAAAAGTACCGTTTGTAATGGAGATAGCACATTCGTCACGCTGTAACAGACTGAAAAGCGCGAATCGTCTCTCACCAAACTTTTACATAACACACAGTAACATGAGATTAGCAAAAGCAGCCCCAAGGGTGGCGCCAGTGGAATCAAACTTCCCCTTTATAGTGCCGTTGTTTGTGTTGTACGTCACCGCGTTTGAGAACGACGAGATTTTGTCTTGACCGTGTGTATGCAAGAAAAGCTTGACAAGATTCTCGTCAAGCCTGACAAGAACCTCGTTGAGGAAAACAACGCTTCTTTTACGGCGAGATTCTCGGTCGTGTGTACGAGGCCTCACTCTACTCTCTCCTCCTATTAGCATGCCTCTAGTCAGCACATGAACAGATTGGCTTCTTGTGCTGCTTCTTTCTCTCCCAGTATGAGCTCTTCTGTACAGGGACGGCAAGAGGCCAAGACATCTAATATATGGGGAGGGGATGCGCTTGACATCTAATCTTACAGATACAACTGGCCTTTTTGAGGACAGTCATAATGCTGATGCGGCCCACAATAAAACTGAGTTTGACACCCCTGGTCTAGGGGATTGGTGAGGGGAGATAGATGCACCTAATTCTCCAATCCTCCCAGCACAAGGCGAGATCCTGTGGCTCCTGCACCCCCCCCACACACTTCTCCCCCCATGCAGTCTTATGCAGTGGACTATTCCTGATGTCATCGCACCCATAGACATGCTCTGGACGTGAAGACGTCAGTAACAGTCCACAGCTGAATCGTGGGGGAGCGCCGTTTCAGTGGGGGATTGGTTGAGTATAATGCTTCCTGGTGTCCCCTTGTTTCCCCAAAATGAGCAGATACTCATGCAGTGTGGGCACAGCCCCACTGCATGGGGAAAAAACATTGCCCGGGGTTTACATAAGAAAACTGTGAATGCTTACTTTTCCTACTGCTCACGCCACTCCGTTTACATGTGAAGTCCACAGGGATAGTATTGATCCATGGTTCACCCGTAGCTCTCACTAGTTCATTCTCACCACTATGTCCTGCAGAAGGTGGAGTGAAGTGAGAACAAAAGAGAACTGCAGAGGATTCACGAGATCGACACCCCAGGAAGTGCCGGTTTCCTTGCAGACTTTACATGAAGAATTCTTATGAACTTAGTAATGTTCTGACAAGGTAAGTATTTACAGATTTCTTTTTTATGTGTTTCTGTTTGGACTTTTTATATTTAATGACAGGGTTGTTTTAAAGCAGCATTTTTTTACCAGGGTGCCCTGAGGTTTCTTTAGGGGTGTCTTGGCAAAATGCCTAAAAATGAATCAAAAATTGTATACAAGCAAACAGGTGGATCAAACATGTATAAAAGGAAGAGAGCGCAAGGCTACACTAGTGTGATAACATTTAATGTTAAAAGGCAAGATCAAATCAAAAGAAGAATACACTCACAAACATGGAACTGAAAAGTCGCATGTACAGCAATAGATGTCTCCCTTCCTGGCCTGTATGGATGGGTTGGCTCCCGAAGGCGAGTGATGTGGATGTGGGGTGTTACTGTGATCTCCGCTTCCTCATCATATCAGGCTGTTTTTTGCTGTATAGCGCGCGCACGGGCCCGCCGTTACTGCGTGACGTCACTCGTGGCCATGAAGGTGAGTGAAGTAACTCCTCTTAGCTAGACAAGACTGTTGCCACAACTACATGTTTCGGGGGCGGAGCCTCCTTCTTCAGGTCACACCCTTGACCTGGTGACACTGATGATGCCTGGGGTGTCTCCTGTCTGGGATGGATAGCAGGGAGAGGACAGCCGGTGTCCGGAGAACTTTTATATAGACTGTTACAATCTGAATGTTGTGTATGGGGACAGTACTAGTTTGGTTTTTCTGTGTTTCTTTCAACAGGAGGATCAAGACTGCCTTTTAGGTACACAAGCCACAGGTTTTCATTATGTACCATTACGACTTTCTAGACACTGGCATCCTAACAACCAGTGACATCATCAGTTAATAGGGAGGATGTCTGTTGGCTCCACAGAATCCTTGTTTGACCCTCCTGAGTCCCTCTCCCTCAGCACTGGGGTCACATTAGCTGATTAAGGGAGAAGAGAAACATTGGAACACTAGTCCGTACCAGTGTGCAAAAGTGTATTTTCGTTGGAAAAATAAATCACCTCTAATGCTGGGTGTCCTATGTGTGAATGTTGCTGCATTATGTAAAGCTTTTAGAATAGTATTTTACATTTTAGAATGGGTGCCTTGAGACTGTCCATAGTTTTAAAGGACGCCTCGACTGAAAAAAGGTTGAGAAACACTGCTTTCGAGTGAAAAAATAACGGTTTTCCACAGTGGGGCTTTGGACAGCAATATAAATGTGATCGAAGTGTTGTTTATCGAATAATAGTATACAATAAATTTATTGGAGGATTGTCGAATGTCACAAGTAAGTTGCAATAAATAGAACATGTAAAAATGGTCCAATATTACTATACATGCACAATGTAAAACAAGATTGCATAGCAATTAATGTGGGTGTAAATCCCTGATGTGTTTCGACCATAGAATGGTCATCTGCAGGGGGATCGTTGTCTCTAAGAGACATATAAAATAAATTCAATATTCAAAACATATAATCATACATTACAATAAAAGTATGGCATGGTGATATACCGTATTTATCGGCGTATATCGCGCACTTTTTTGCCCTGAAAATCAGGGCAAAATCGTGGGTGCGCGATATACGCCGATACCCGCGCCGTGTTTGAATGCCTGCGCCGACATATACCGAGCGCAGTACACTCCGGTACATTTGGCCAGGCTCGGCTTCACTCGTAGTCACGCTCTGTGACGTTTATGCGTGAGAAGCCGAGCCTGGCCGAATATACCCGAGTGTACTGCGCTCGGTATACGTCGGCGGAGGCTTCAAACTGAGTGCGGGAAGTGGGGATTCGTCATGAAGACAGCGCGGGAGAAGCCGGGAGGACACCACCGAGGCCGCAGACGGACGCCGGACCGGACGAGGCCGCCGATGGATGCCGGGCAAGACACCAAAACTGTAAGTAGTAAAATGTAATAAAATGTTTTTTTACAGGAAAAACGGGTCAAAATTAGGGGTGCGCGCTATACGCCGGAGCGCGTAAAATACGGTAGTTACTGCTTAAAAATGGTGTAGACAGTTGCATGGCCAGGAATGTCAGGAAACTGTGGAGCAATCCGGAAGATCGTGTCATCGCCCACCACCCCCCCATACAAGGGGAAAGAGCCCGACCCTGTGGGCCTTAGAGTGAACCCATAGCATATTTGCAGCACATATACTTTTGACATATAATTTTATTAGTTATCTGAAAGTAATTTTAAATGTCAATTCTAAACCTACTTGCTGTTACGTATTGTACTTTTTTTAATATTTAATACAGATATGTAAGTACTCCCTATGGGCTTCACAACAGGGAAATCTACAAACCTTTTTGCATTGTGAAGAAGCAGATTTGTCTTAGTTTGCCCTATCTCAAATCATTGGGGAAGTTAGAGAGTCTTTCTTGATCATGTTATCGATCAGTTGAACAACTGTGATTGAGCTGTATAGAAATGCTGAAGACTTTAATTTGCTTAAGATTGATTTTGAGTAAGTCCAATTGATTTCTTCATAACTATGCCAATTGAATGTGGCAGAATATTTTCCTATCTATATCATCTATATGGATTATATTGGAATGTCACAAATCTAGTTTGTTTAGTGATATTTCCCCATCTGTTGTTTTTCTTTAGAATAAAGTTAATCATTTTATTTTTCTAATTTAAAACTAATAAAATTGTTACAGTGTGTTATAGATGTGATGTATCAAATGTCAAATGTACTGTATGTTTTATAAATCAGAATAATGTCTCGTTCCCACCATGTGCTGTGACTGTCATTTTTCTGCGCTTGATCAATTCCAGTCACTGCAAGGGCATACAGTATAAAAAGTGATTGTCTTCTTTGTGCCCTATTCATAATACAATGCTGCCTTCAGGTGGGTTGTATATTTCTGCAGCACACTAGAGCACACCTGAAGCCACTGTCTGTTTTTTGCATAGGAATGAATAAAATGGGATTTTGACATTACGATAGATAAAAAAGGAAACGCTGACAGCCCCTCACCACCAGCACACAATGGACTTAAGTGGTTAATGGACAAGAATAAAACTCTTCCTGCTGAACCAGTAATAGCAAAATGCAGACTTGGGCACATTACCTGCCCTTATGGAGTACATTCCTACAAATGCATTTATTTTGCGCTTACAGCCATCAGCACACCCTTCTTATTATGATAAAATAATATTTCGTCGATATTGTGTCATACATATAAATGATTGAGATTCTTTTGGTGATAGCGCCAGAAAATCTTTCTGAAGAATTTATTTAGAAGAGATTCTCGAACCTCTTAGCTGAGATCCACTTCATCTATTGCAGATAAATGCTTTCCCCATCCCGGCTTCAGCCTCTACTATAATATATTCAGTGCTGCTGGTGAAACCATCCGAGAATTGATTATCTTCCATAGAACACCGCAATCTATAACAATAACCACAGTTAAACTGTAGTCCTATTTGCAAGGCTAATCACATCATTTCTCATACGACAACATACATTGTAGAGAGCAGTTAATGCTCATGTTTACATTCCGGGCCTATTCCTATAGTATTTGAAGTGAGTTATAATCTAGCATATTGCCACCATTTACAGCCAGAAAAAAACAGCAGTAATTGCTCTGTGTGGATTTATAATTGTATAAATATATACAGTGCCTTGAAAAAGTATTCATACCCTTTGAAGTTTTCCACATTTTGTCATGTTACAACCAAACATGTAAATTTATTTTCTTGGGATTTTATGTGACAGACCAACATAAAGTGGCACATAATTGTGAAGTGGAAGGAAAATGATAAATGGTTTTCAATTTTTTTTACAAATAAAATCTGAAAAGTGTGGCGTGCATTTGTATTCAGCCCCCTTTACTTTGATACTAACTTAAATCTAGTGGAACCAATTGCCTTCAGAAGTCACCTAATTAGTAAATAGAGTCCACCTGTGTGTAATTTAGTCTCAGTATAAACACAGCTTTTCTGTGAAGCCCTCAGAGGTTTGTTAGAGAACCTTGGGGAACAAAGAGCATCATGAAGGCCAAGGAACACACCTGACATGTCAGTGATAAAGTAGTGGAGAAGTTTAAAACAGGGTTAGGTTATAAAAAAATATCCCAAGCTTTGAACATCTCATGGAGCACTGTTCAATCCATCATCTGAAAATGTAAAGAGTATGGCACAATTGCAAAGACAAGACATGGCCATCCACCTAAACTGACAAGCCATACAAGGAGAGCATTTGTCGGAGAAGCAGCCAAGAGGCCCATGGTAACTCTGGAGGAGCTGCAGAGATCCACAGCTCAGGTGGGAGAATCTGTCCCAAGACAACTATTAGTCGTGCCCTCCACAAATCTGGCCTTTATGGAATAGTGGCAAGAAGAAAGCCCTTGTAGAAATAAAGCCATAAGAAATCCCATTTGCAGTTTGCGAGAAGCCATGTGGGGGACACAGCAAACATGTGGAAGAAGGTGCTCTGGTCAGATGAGACCAAAATTGAACCTTTTGGCCTAAAAGCAAAATGCTATCTGTGGTGGAAAACTAACACTGCACATCACCCTAAACACACTCACTATCCCCACCGTGAAACATGGTGGTGGCAGCACCCCCTGCTTTTCTTCAGCAGGGATGGGGAAGCTGGTCAGAGTTGATGGGAAGATGAATGGAGCCAAATACAGGGCAATCTTAAAAGAAAACTCTGTTAGAGTCTGCAAAAGACTTGGGACTGGGGTGGAGGTTCACATTCCATCAGAACAACGACTCTAAACATACAACCAGAGCTACAATGGAATGGTTTACATCAAGGCATACAGTATTCATGTGTTAGAATGGCCCAGGCAAAGTTCAGACCTAAATCCAATAGAGAAGCTGTGGCAAGACTTGAAAATTGCTGTTCACAGACGCTCTTCATCCCAGCTGACAGAGCTTCAGCTATTTTGTTAAAAAGAATGGGCAAAATGTCACTCTCTAGGTGTGCAAAGCTGGTAGAGACATCCCCAAAAAGACTTGCAGCTGTAATTGCAGCGAAAGGTGGTTCTACAAAGTAATGAAAACCAGTTATAATTTTCACAATTATGTGCCACTTTGTATTGGTCTATGTATTACATAAAATCCCAATAAAATACATTTACGTTATTGGTTGTAATATGACAAAATGTGCAAAATGACAACGGGTATAAATACTTTTTTCAAGGAACTGTATATATCTTTTTATTCTCAGCAGGTTCTGGCGCTATTGTCCTGACTCTGGCATCATTCAATACAGAGGAGCTGATTCTTGTCACAGTGGATCCTGGCACAGGACAGGTAAGTATACAAAAATTAATTAAGTTCTGAAAGGCTCGGGTTGTAAAAAATTATGTTTTTTAATGTCATTAAAAACGATCGTGTGTGGGCTCCAGAGCATTTTTCACGACGTAAAAAATGGCCATTAAAAAGTTAGAACATGCTCTCATTTTTCACGTCTGTTTTAACGTTGTAAAAAATTGTCGTGTGTGGGCTTTAACGACGTGAAAAAAACGTGCATGCTCAGAAGCAAGTTATGAGACGGGAGCGTTTGTAATGGAGATAGCACATTCATCACGCTGTAAAAGACTGAAAAGCGCAAATCGTCTTTTACTAACACAAAATCAGCAAAAGCATCCCAAAGGGTGGCGCCATCTGAATGGAACTTCCCCATTATAGTGCCGTGGTACGTGTTGTACATCATCGCGCTTTGTTAGAGCATTTTTTTTCACAATCGTGTGTAGGAAAGGCCGGTTTAACAATAATCGGGTTGAAAAAAACATTGTTTTTTCTAGACCATTAAAAATTACATTTTTTACATCCCGAAAAACGGTTGTGTGTACGCAGCATTAGAGTTACAGAAAGGGTCAGGCCTCGTACACACGACCGAGTTTCTCGGCAAAAAAACAGCAAGAAACTTGCTGAGAGATATTTTTTTGCAGAGGAAACCGGTCGTGTGTACATTTTCGTCGAGGAAACTGTTGAGAAACTCGACGAGCCGAAAAGAAAGCATGTTCTCTATTTCCTTGACGGGAAAGGAGAAAATTGGCTTGTCGAGTTTCTCGACGGCTTCACAAGGAACTCGACGAGCAAAACGATGTGTTTCGCACGTCGAGTTTCTCGGTCGTGTGTACGAGGCCTCAGTGTTGATGTAAGGGATACATTGAGTGTTAGGGCTCATTTAGACATGCGGCAAAGAGGCATTACAAATGCACAGTGGAGCTGTGTTTTTAGCACCCCTCCTAACTGCTATCCCGCCCCCCTAAGCTGTAAAGGCAGTGAACTGGGTGTTCATATGTAGTGGCTGTGATGCTTTGTGCATTGGGGTGTCAATTAGGAGGTTAAAACAATAATGAGGTGTTACATTGCCTCCTCATCACCTGTCAAATGCAAAAGACAGATTGCTTGTCAGAGGCTCTGCATTTTAGATTCAAAGTGTTACAGGTAGGGTTAATTTTAGAGTTACGGAGGGTCAGTGTGTTATAGTTTGGGTGGCACAAGGAGGGTTAGTGAAAATGCTAGTTCTAGGTTAAAGTATATGTAAACCCTCTGTCCTATGGATTGGTGTTCTCTTGACACCTCCGATAGGAGTCAACCAGATGCCTTGAACTGAGACCTGCTGTCTCCTGGTTGGGTCATCTGACCCCTCGATGAGGCCCTCTGTCTCTTGACTTCTGGCTGGGCCCTCTTGACCCCTCATTGAGACCTCTGTCTCTTGACTTCTGGCTGGGCCCTCTTGACCCCTCATAGAGACCTCTGGCCCCTCGATGAGGCCCTCTGTCTCGTGGCTTCTGGCTGGGGTCCCCTGACCGTGGGTGAGACCTTCCGTCTCCCACACTGGGAGCTGTCTCCAAACTGGAAGCTTTGTAGGAGCTCTGATATATCCTTAGCACTGAGCATATAAAGACCAGCACACCTTTGTACCCACACAGATTGCAGGCCTCTGGTAAACTCTGGATACAGGATTGAAAGTTCCAAACCAGAACTACACAATCTGGAGAAATGATAGTCCAAAACCTTGCATTAACCTGTCACATTTTCCAATATGTTCCCAATGACAGAGCCTCCCTCTGTCACTATATATATATATATATATATATATATATATATATATATATATATATTTATATATATATATATATATATATATATATATATATATATATATATATATATATACCGTATACACTTGAGTATAAGCCGAGGCACCTAATTTCACCACAAAAAAACTAGGAAAACGTATTGACTCAAGTATAAGCCTAGGGTGAGAAATGCAGCAGCTACTGTAAGCATAAAAGAGGGTCAACAATGCCCATTTGCACGCCTCACTGTGCCAAACCTCACTGTGCCCATTGCAACTTCACTGTGCCCATTACCTCACTGTGCTCATTACCTCACTGTGCCCATCCTCACTGTGCCTATTACCTCACTGTGCCCATTACAACCTTACTGTGCCCATTACTACCTTACTGTGCCCATTGCAGCAAACCTGAAATTATTGACAGGCTGCGCTGTGGGCATCCATTTTTTAAAACTCGTGGCTTCCCCCTGGTCCTGTCCCGTTCCGTGATAGGTGTTTGACACTGTGTTCAGTGTTCCCCCAATCACGGACATTCTTTCATCCTCGGACTCAGTTTCCCAGCAGACACTGTGTTCAGTGTTCCGCCTATCACGGACGTTCTTTCATCCTTGGACAAGAGAAGGCCTGTGATCGGCAGAACACTGAACACAGTGTTTGCTGGGAAACTGAGTCCCAGAATGAAAGAATGTCCGTGATAGGCGGAACACCGAACACAGTGTCAAACGCTTTTCACGGAACGGGACGGGACCAGGGGGAAGCCGCGAGTTTTAAAAAACGGACGCCCGCAGCCCCTTTTACTCTAGTATATACGGTATATATATATATATATATATATATATATATATATATATATATATATATATATATCTCATAACCTACTCTGCGTGCAAGGAAAAAAAAAAAAATATATATATATATATATATATATATATATATTTTTTTTTTTTTTTTTTCTTGCACCCAGAGTAGGTTATGATTAAAATTACCCTGCTAGAGTGACCAATGCAAACACCTGACACAGGTACCCATAGTATGGGTAATCAGGGATGGTGTCCTGGTCTCATTCTAATCGGCTGCGGCCATTCTGAAGAAGCACCATTGTTTCTCCATAGAAATAGAATTTCACAATCTGCAATTTTTTTCTCACCATTTAGTGACACATAAGACATTAGCATTTTTAGGCACTCCCAAGAATTTCATTGCTTTTTTTTTTTTTAAGGTTAACTTTTAAATTTTTATTTTTTTTACATAACACGTAATAGTTACACAGGCGTATAGTCATAGCGAACATCGCTGCAAACATAGTGCAATACGTTAATCAGGTATACAGGTGAATAGTGTGAAACAGTACACAGAAAACATCAGCGCACAGCATCGTTTGCTCTAGTCAGGGCGTAGGCACTGTCAGTAATCGGACCATAATATCCCTATTACGAGTTGTACCCTAGGGGGCAGGTGGTATGGCACTATCTGAGGTGACCCAGGAGTTCCATATATTGGAGAACTTCTTTGGACATCCTCTAGCTTTGTATGTTAACTTATACAGTGGTATTGCTTGGTTAACTGCTTGCCGACCAGCCGCAGTTATACGGCGGCAGGTCGGCTCCCCTGCGCGAGAGCCCGTAGCTATACGTCGGCTCTCGCGCAGGCCACTAGGGGCGCACCCCTGCTCGCCCCCAACTCCTGGGGGCGTGCCCTTCGGGCGGGATCGCCGCTGGGTACACGCGATCGCTCATCACAGAGCGAGGACTGGGAGCTGTGTCAGGGGAGAAATGCCTGACTGTCTGTTCATACAATGTATGAACAGAAGATCAGTCATTTCCTAATGTCAGTCCACCCCCCTACAGTTAGAACACACCCAGGGAACATACTTAACCCCTTCCTCGCCCCTAGTGTTAACCCCTTCCCTGCCAGTGGCATTTTTATAGTAATCCAATGCATTTTTATAGCACTGATCGCTATAAAAATGCCAATGGTCCCAAAACTGTGTCAAAAGTGTCCAAACTGTCCGCCATAATGTCGCAGTACCGAAAAAAAATCGCTGATCGCTGCCATTACTAGTAAAAAAAAAATATTAATGAAAATGCCATAAAAATACCCCCTATTTTGTAAACGCTATGGCCCGGATTCACGTAGCACTTACGCCGACGTATCTCGAGATACGCCGCGTAAGTGTCAATGTGCGCGGTCGTATCTATGCGCTGTGCCCATAGAACTAGATACGCCTGAAAATAGGCTTACTCCGACCGACATAACTTTCCTACGCCAGTGTATCTTGGGCGCATATTTACGCTGGCCGCCTCATTGCAAATATGCAAATGAGGGAGATACGGCGATTTACGAACGTAGTTTTGCCCCTGGCGCATAATATACGCAATTTCCGTAAGGCTTACGTCCAGCGTATAGTTATTCCCCATCTATGAGGCGCAACTCATGCAAAGGTATGGACCAGGGAACAGCCGTCGTATTTTATGTCGTTTACGTAGTAGTACGTGAATAGGGCTGGGCGTAGGTTACGTTCAGGTCGTAGGCATTGAGCCGTCGTATCTTAGGGAGTATATTCAACTTGATTCTGAGCATGCGCACTGAGATACGTCCACGGGATGGCGCATGCGCCGTTCGTTCGGCCCATCATTTGCATGGGGTCACGCTTCATTTAAATGGATCACGCCCACTTCCACCTACTTTGAATTAGGCCAGCTTACTTTTGCGCAAACAAATCAATAAACGCTTATTGCGATTTTTTTTTTACGAAAAATATGTAGAAGAATACGTATCGGCCTAAATTGAGGGAAAAAAAGTTTTTTTTCTATATTTTTGGGGGATATTTATTATAGCAAAAAGTAAAAAATATTAATTTTTTTCAAAATTGTCGCTCTATTTTTGTTTATAGCGCAAAAACGAAAAACCGCAGAGGCGATCAAATACCACCAAAAGAAAGTTCTATTTGTGGGGAAAAAAGGACGCCAATTTTGTTTGGGAGGCACGTCGCGCGACCGGGCAATTGTCAGTTAAAGCGACGCAGCGCCGAATCGCAAAAAGTGCTCTGGTCTTTGACCAGCAATATGGTTAAGTGGTTAATAATGGTAAGCCAGAACTTTATAGTCGGTGCGGATTGGGATTTCCAGTGCATGGTTAGCGTTTTTTTAGCGTAAAACATCACTATGCGTATAAAGAATTGCACATTCTTGGACAATGCCTCATCATCTTCATTGCTTTTCTAACATTTATGCCCCGTACACACCATCACTTTATGTGATGAAAAAAAACGACACTTTCTGTGAAGTAAAAAATGACGTTTTTGAAACTTCAATTTTCAAAGACGAAGTTGCCTACACACCATCGTTTTTCTCACAATGTTCTTGCAAAGTGAGGTTACGTTCCACCACGTTTTACCATTGAAGTAGCTTCTGGGCATGCGTGGATGAAAAAACGTCTTACAAAACGACGTTTTTTGCTACACACGGTCAATTTCTGTGAAGTAAAAAGTGCACTTTTGAAAAACGACACATAAAATTGAAGCATGCTTCAATTTTTTTTGGTCGTTTTTTACAAGACATAAAACGACGTTTTCCCCCACACACAGTCAATTAAAGTGACGTTTTTAAAAACGTCATTTTTTTTCATCACATAAAGTGATGGTGTGTACGCGGCATTAAGTTCAGAAATGCAGACATTTGACAGCTGATGAAAAGCAACAGGCCAAATTGTTTTCCCTATTAACCTTTCTGTCTGAGGGCATCGTGTTATTCCTGGTTCACAAGCCATTCTCAGGACAGCGCTGACTTTCTCCCAGGCACTTTCTCTACAGTGTGAGTTTCTATTTGCTTTTGCTGAACGCCTTTTCCATGTAGCTCAGAAAGCTTGGTGTTGCTGCGTGTTCCGGCTCATGGCTTTATGAAAAAAATCCAATCATATTGTACTAAGCTGTATTTCCAGTGAAACGTGTAGCCTCTCTGTGTTCCATGTCACTTATATTATTCATGTGACAGTATTAGAAGGTTTTGTTTGGAGAGAGAGAGAGAGAAGGAAAGGATGGACGGTTCTCCTGGATCATCATAATTACAGAAGGATAAGATTCCCATCGTTCATCACTCTGAACTCATTTCAGCACTAGCTCCGAAGATGTATTTTCATTGAATAAATCTCCAAATAGGTGATGATGGATGATTTTATGTAACCACTTAATTGCAAACCTTTATCACACCTTCCTTAACTAGCATTTTTTTTGTATCCAGTGCTGTTATAGTTTGACTGACATCTACTCACTCATGCAACACTATACTCAAATATATTGGCCCAGATTCTCAAAGGCGTTACAACGGCGCAACACCATTTGCGCCGTCGTAAGTCCTAATCTGGCCCCGGGTATCTATGCGACTGATTCTTAGAATCAGTTACGCATAGATACCCATTAGATCTGACAGGCGTAAGGCTCTTACGCTGTCAGATCTTAAATGTAATTTTTTTTCCCACCGCTAGGTGTCGCCGACGTCGTTTTCCCCGTCGCTTATGTAAATTAGCAAATTACGACGATTCCCGAACGCAGAGAATTTACGACGTTTCCGTAGCCTTTGCGACGCGTAAAGTTGCCCCTGGGGTCTATGAGGCGCAGTCAATGGCCGTCGTTCCCGCGTCAAAATTTAAAAAATCTACGTCGTTTGCGTAAGACGTCCGTGAATGGCGCTGGACGCGATTTACGTTAACGTCTAAGCAAATGACGTCGGTGCGACGTCATTTAGCGCAATGCACGTTGGGTAATTTACCCGACGGAGCATGCGCAGTACGCTCGGCGCGGGAACGCGCCTAATTTAAATGGCGCCCGCCCCATTTGAATTGGGCGGCCTTGCGCCGAGCGCTTTTACGATACACCGCCGCAAGTTTACAGGTAAGTGTTCTGAGAATCAGGCACTAACGCTGTAAACCTGTGGCGGTGTAACGTAAATCACATACGTTACGCTGCCCAGGAGCAACGTAATTATATGAGAATCTGGGCCATTGTATATCATTTTTTGAGAAAGATAGAGCTTTATCTTCTTGGTATTTGATAACCACTTTTTTTTCCTATACATAGAAAAAAAGAGCAAACATAAAAAAAAAAAAAACAGTTTTGCGTTCTGTACTGAGCACTTTCGCCCCCTTCCTTCCCATACCAATTTTCAGCTTTCAGCGCACTCGCAATTTCAATGACAATTGCGTGGTCATGCTACTCTGTACCCAAATTAGATTTTTATAATTTCATTCACACAAACATAGCTATCTTTTCGTGTTATTTATTCATGACCCCGTTTTTATTTTTTTGCAATATAAGCGAAAAAAGAGCAGAAATTTGGTAAAAAAAATGTCTTCTTACTATTTTAAAAGAAATCCAATAAAATCAAATGTTGTCATACATTTAAGCCAAAATGTATACTGCTATATATCTTTGGTAAAAAAAAAATCTCATTAAAGTGGAGCTCCATTCTAAAGTGGAACTTGCGCTCCGGTGTCACATCTGACACCTTTCAAGGGGGGGGGGGGGGGCAGATACCTGTCAAAGACAGGTATTTGCACCCACTTCTGGGAGTCCTCACTGCAGGGAGTCTGCGGGTAGTGCGTCACTTCCTGCCCCCGCCCGCTGTGTTCTGGAAAACACACGGCTCCCAGAACACAACGGGGACCAGTGAGGATGGCGCTGCGCCACTCGCACATGCGCCATAGGGAATCGGGCATTGAAGCTGGAGCGCTTTACTTCCCGATTCCCTCACTGAGGATGGCGGTGGGGGCAGCAGAGTGACGAGCGATTGCTCGTCACTCTGCTGCCGATGGTGCTGGACTCCAGGACAGGTAAGTGTGCTAATATTAAAAGTCAGCAGCTGCAGTATTTGTAGCTGCTGGCTTTTAATATTTTTTTTCCGGCAGAGATCCACTTTAAGTATATAATAATTGGTTTGTGTGATCACTGACAGATGTATGCAGATGATCCTGTACAGATGTGCGCAGGTGATTACGGACATACGTGTGCAGGTGATCATTGGGACATGTCATTTTACTGTTACATATGTGGGGGACAGGTGTTTTTACTGTGTGTTGGGACATGTGTTTTGGGGACACTATTTTGGGGACTTGTGTGTGGACACTAGGCTGGTGTGTGTAAAAAGCTGTAAAAAACAGTTCATACTCACTGGTCACCGGCCGGCTGCAGCGATCTGCTCTCCTCTCCTCACTGATAACTTCAGTGTGAGAGGGGAGCCGATCGCCTAAAAACCGGCTCTCTATTTACATTACATGACGGCTGTGTTTGGACACAGCCGTTATGTGATCAAGAGGGCCAATCACAGAGCCCTCCTGCCGGTCAGAGATGCGCTGTGTCTGGGTGACACAAGTGCATCGGGATTGTGCTGCTGCGCGGACACGCGCAAACACGATCCCCCTTCTTCTCAGGGATGCTCCTGAACGTCCACTCAGAAGGAGGAAGCGCCCACAAGGCCGTATATGTACAGTGGTGAGAAGTAGTTAAACAAAATGCACACTTCACCAAAATCACCCCTTTTTGGAAAGTAGACAACCCAAAGGGATCACATTTTTTGCCACATTTTTTGTGGTTTTGAGGTGGTTTACATAAAGCTTGCAAGGCCTGGTTCACACCTGTGTACTTAAGCGTACATCTGTGCAAAGGGCCATGTTTGCATGCAGGGAACGCACATGTGTTTCATGCATCCACATGCAGGTAGTCCCATTCATGTCTATTGTCCAGACATTTTTCCCAATTTGACATCCACAAGGGTGCATGTAGGTGTGTTTTTCACTGAATGCAGAGAGAAAATGTTCAGGGACATGCACCCATACACACCCGCATGGATGTCAAATTGGGAACAATGGCTGGGACTGCCTGCACATGAATGCATCGAACACCTGTGCATCATGTGCAGGCAAACGCGACCCCTCACATGGATGCACGCTTAGGTATGGATAGGACGGGGGGTGAAAGAGTTAAAAAAAATCTGCTGCTGCTACCATGATCATCATTCATTAGTTCCTCTGTTCTACCCTTCTTCTGCTGTGAGAGGAAGGGGAGGGCTCACAGATGTAAACACTACACTGTTTACATATGTAATGACTGTGATTGGCCATCACAGTTATCACATGGTACAGAGCTGCTTAGACTGCTCAGTTCACAGGTATTAATGGATGCAATTGTTATTTATGCAGTCATGTTTATAAACAGCAGCATCCACCACTTGACTCTTTAACCCCATAGTGTCTGAGAGTAAAACAAATGTTAATGCCTGAACACAATATTGCAAATTTGACATGTGTTAGTAAAACCATACATATCATGGCAGCTACTTTGTGTATCTAGGTGGATTATACCTTGGGGTTTTTTAAGGACACATTAGGATTTATTTTTGGTGATAAATGGTAATGAATATTTCCTGGATTTTTATGATCAGAGGAAATTACCATCATTTATCACCAAAGAACAACACAAAATAAATTTCCCTACTCCTGGCGATCGAAGCAATACCACATATGTGCATGTTATTTGTTGCTTGAACCAGTAGTACAGCCCAAAAACAATAGTATGCATTTTGATTTTTTTTTTTACTCTACCTATAACATACTGGCACTGGTACTAATTTAAAAAATGCTTTTAAAAAAAATCCTACCTAAACTGTACTGACCCTGACCTATGACTCTAACCACTGACCCTCACCTTGACTTTTGACCCGTACCTTGACCCTAACACTAAGTTTTTACACACTTCTGTTTGTCTATACAGTATTTTTCTCTCCTGGCAATGATAGAAAGATACAATTTATCTTTCTCTCCATTCAGAGGAGAAAAAAAAACACATGGGCAACCATGACAGATCACTGTAATAGTCAATCAGAGGCTATCACAGCAAGTCCCAGTTTTTAATCTTTCGTACCACCAGGGCTCTTTGTACCACCAGGGCACTTTGGGTGCAGTAGATTGTAGGGTTGTCCCGATACCGATACTAGTATCGGTATCGGTACCGATACCGAGCATTTGACTGAGTACTTGTACTCGGGCAAATGCTCTGATGCTTCACCCGATACCTGGGCAGTCAGGGTGATCAGTGCTGTGGAGGAGCTACAAGCACTGATCACCCTGTGTAGATTTAAAAGTCTCACTGCCGGCCTTCTCTCTCAAACCCCCCCCGCTGCGGCTTTCAGCGGTGATCGGTGCTTCTCTCCCACACATGATCACTGCTGACTGTCCCCTATCCTCCTCCAGTCCCCATCCATCCTTCTCCATGCTGCTGTCCCCCTCCATGCTGCTCCGTGTCCCCCTCCATGCATCTGTCCCCCCTCTCTCCTCTGTGTCCCCCTCTGTGAATCTGTCCCCCTCCATGCTGCTCCGTGTCCCCCTCCATGCATCTGTCCCCATCTCTCCTCCGTGTCCCCCTCCGTGCATCTGTCCCCCTCCATTCTCCTCCGTGTCCCCCTCCATGCATCTGTCCCCCTCTCTCCTCTGTGTCCCCCCTCCGTGCATCTGTCCCCCTCCATGCTGCTCCGTGTCCCCCTCTCTCCTCCGTGTCCCCCTCCGTGCATCTGTCCCCCTCTCTTCTACCCCTCAGTGCTGCTGTCCCCCTCGGTGTCTCAGAATAGAGAGAGCGAAGGTAGGAGTCGGTAAAACCGGCTCCTTCGTTTTCTGAATGGACAGAGTCAGTGATCACTGACTCTGTCCATTCACATAACTGAAACATTGTAACCTCCTATGATTATGATGTCTTAGTTAATGAATGAAGAGAAGCCGCTGTCTTCTCTTCTTTCGTTTTCAGTGCAGCAGAGGCTGCTGAGAAAGGGACTGGGAAATGTGTCCCTAGTCCCTTTCTCTGTCTCAAAGGGGAGATGTCAGAGGTCTGTTAAGACCCCTGATATCTCGCCATAGCCCCCCAACAGGGCTGATAAAAGTAAAATAAAAAATTGCTGACACATGTGCCACTGTCACATGAGATTACATAAAAGTATTTGTAATCGGTATCGGCGAGTACTTAAAAAAAAAGTATCGGTACTTGTACTCGGTCTTAAAAAAGTGGTATCAGGACAACCCTAGTAGATTGTTTTTAAAAAAAAAGGCCTGGATTATTTCCTAAATGTACATAATATAACTGGGAACTAACATGTATAAGTAAAGTTAATCTGGGGAAAATCCAATTGCCTCTCGGGGGATCAGGAAGGAATTTTTTCCCCTGCTGTAGCAAATTGGATCATGCTGTGCTGGGGTTTTTTGCCTTTCTCTGGATCAACTGTGGGTATAGAATTGGGTATATGGGATTGTATGATAATATATATATATATATATATTTTTTTTTTTTTATGGTTGAACTGGATGGACTTGTGTCTTTTTTCAACCTGACTAACTATGTAAACATGTAACTATGTACCGTAAGAACAGCCATTTATTTTATCATTCTATAATCTGTCTGAAAATTCATATGGCGCTATAGAGTGCATTTCTTTGTGTATGATTATAGATCTTTGCCTTGTTATACTAAATACGTTTGATGAGTTTTTCAAATAAAAGATACACAATAAAATGTACATTCAATTGTGTCTATTGTACCTTTTTTATTCTGTGACAGATGTGCTATTTCTTTTCTGCTAGTTTATCATTTAGAATTTGTTTTGCAGAAAAATATAAAGAGCAGAAGGAAAAATAAAAAAGTTTTTGAAAATCAGGATGACATGTACTCTGCTCCCTTTCATGCCGTAGCTGTTGCCAGTTACATCTTTTTACATTTTGGAAGCCAACTATTATTTTATCTTATCTTGGCCTTGCAATGCTTGATAGGGGAAAAGGCTTCCGCAAGACAAACTAACACGCTGTAAAGTCTTCAAAGTGATAGTTACGCTGCTGAGCTGAATTCACATACCTTTTTTAAAATGCTTCCCCTCATATTCTGGAAGTTAGCTGTGAAGAAAATGTGTTATTATTTATATGTTTTTAGGTTAGCAGATAGTTAGTCAAAAGTTTTGATGATGAGGAAAATATCCTTAAAGGGGTTGCAAGGTTTTTTTTTTTTTTTAAATAACGAACATGTTATACTTACCTTCACTGTGCAGTTCGTTTTGACCAGAGTGGCCCCCGATCCTCGTCTTCTGTGTTCCCTCGGCGGCTGTCTCGGCTCCTCCCCGCAAGAGCTAACCCCCTTCACGGGAAGCTCTCTCCCAAGGGGGGTTAGCTTGTGGGCGCGCTCCCATGATAAGCCGTCGGCTATAGCCACCGACTGTATCACTCACACATCATTGGATGTGATTGACAGCAGCACGAGCCAATGGCTGCGCTGCTATGAATACATCCAATCTACCCAATAAACGGCCAGACTCTGTGGAGAAGAGAACACGCGCACAGCTGTTGAACAGGCTCAAGTAAATAAAACGGGGGGCTGGGGGGCTGTCATTGAAATGTGTTTTTTCAAGTTAATGCATAGGATGAATTAAGGTGAAAAAACACGACCCTTTACAACCCTTTTAAAGTGTATGTCCAAATACAGTATTACTAACATTTAGTCGCAACCTCCCTCTTCCCTTTAGAGTGTTTACCTTGTTTCGGCATTGAAAAACAGCTTTTATAACCTCATATAACAATATGACCAATCTTAAAAAATATCTTCTGGGGCAGCTGCTGGGAGCTCAGTTCCTATTGATGAAGGTATGCCTCCAGAACTACGTGGCACAAGAGCCCTCACAGTGTGTGAATAGGATATTGGGAGACAAGGCAGCATCATTGCGGGAGAAGAGATCAACATATGCATGTAGAGTGGGACAGAAAGGGGTGGAGGAAAAACAGAAGTCTGTTAGGTAGGACAACTCTCAAGCAGGGACCACAACACTTCTTGGAAATCCTGTTCAGCCCACACTAGGTTTCTGGAACATCAACAAGTATTTTTCTATTACAGCATATTAAACGTCTGCATTAGAGATATGTACTAAACATGTGTGTTTTTAGCCGAGGAACAATTTAAAGCAGCCTTTCTCAACCAGGGTGCTGTGAAACCCCAGGGTTCCTCCAGAGGATGAGAAAAAAAGAAAGGCGCACCAGCCTAGTGTGTTACCGTTGACAATTTATTAAATAGAAATGGTAATAAAAAACTACTCACAAGAGAAATGGTATAAAAGGCTTGTCAACAATGATGTGATGGATACCCCTCGAACCACACTCCAGAATAGGGGTGAAGGAGGTGTGTGTCACTGCCGGCTGACGCGTTTCGAGGCAGCAAAGACCTCTTCATCAGAGCTCAGCAGTACAGACCCTTCCACAGTCACCCCCTTAATATACATACACATGTGCACAAAACACACCCACCGCCAGCCACAGGGGACCTCCCATGGGCCGTCCAGACTCCTCCCAACACATGATGGGCAGTCCCGGATGCTACACACAAAACAAGGAGTGAAAAATAATAGCAATAACAGACCAATGAATGAATGGATAAATGAAAAGAAAAATGGAATAAAGGAAGCTTGAGATTATAATACCAAGTTAAGAACACTATAAAAGGAGATGTACTATAGATCCAGCAGTGACCCCTGTAGCGATGACCTCCATAGGAGCCTGTGTATAGGTGTGTAATGACCAATGGCATATAGCCCCCCACCCCCCCGGCCTCCTCTGTTTGTTTGGCCTATATGCCATTGGTCATTACACAGGCTCCTATGGAGGTAATCGCTACAGGGGCACAACATTTCTTTGGACTGAGCACATATGTTATAATTTAATATTTCTTTATATCGGTTGCATAAGCAAGCGCTGTCTAGTATGTATATATTTTAATTTAGCCTTTAGGGCAAGAGATAGCAGCTGCATTAGATACACTATCATAAGTTGATTGTTTTGGCACGGGGTGCTTTTTTCACATATATACATTGCTATTTATGTTTAAGCTGGCCAACTCTGTCAAAGTAATCCCTCTCTGGCCAGTCCCTACTTTTTGTATTGCAATGTTTGCTAGAAAGGGTGTATAGTAGTGTGTGTTATTCAGAATTGTGTGTTAACATGTGGTCACACTGCTTTATTATGTAATGGATTATATACTGTACATGTGAATGCTATTGGTATTTAAGCACAGGTATATCTTAGTTCTATTGCATTCGTTTTCTTTTTCATTCTTTTTTTCTTTATTTTCATCTGTTGATTCTGCCAGTAACATACTTTCTGTCCTAAAGTGACACTGTTTTTTCATTGGAATGTATTAGAGCAACAAAAACAAGACAAGACTACAGACACCTCAGTCACGATCAGGGGTCAGTCTCTAAGACCAGTTGGTATAGCAGTGGGAAACTCACACAGACACCAGCAGGATAGGTACACAGGCAAGTCACCTTAGCGGATGACATGAGGTGCACAGTCTAAGTACTAACCGGTGTTCACCAGAGATCCTGATGGTGAAGATGGATTTTGCTGTGTGTTAGTACCAGGTCGCGGTCCTCAGGGTCACCCCACCAGGAGGTAAGCAAGCCGGGGTACAGGAGCAGATAAGCAGGTAGGGATCTAACAGAAGTGTAGTCAGTAAACCAGTGAAAAGGTCAGTAATGAGTAGTTGCAGGTTGGGATCAGGCAGAAGCATAGTCAACAAGCCAAGTGTGGATAATGAGTGGTAGCAAATATGGACAGCAGAAGGCAGTATAAGAGCAAGATACTGGCTGGAGATAGCACAATAATCTGGCAAACAGGAAGTGCAGAGACATGGCTTAAATCAGGAAGTTCATGGGAGGAGCAAAAAGTTCAAGGTTAAGCAGAAAACAAGGCAAGGATTGTCCAATGGATCAGGCACAAAGCTGTCCAGCATCTCAGGTAGCTCAGTGAGAAAAGTTACTGCCAGACACAGCAGAGGGCCCTGACAGTGGGGGGGGGGGGGGGGGTTGGTAATCCTCACAAAAGGCTGAAAACAGTAGTAATTAATAACAATGGCCCGGATTCAGGTAGATTTGCGCATTTTTTACGGAGGCGCATGGCAACGTTTTTGCCCTGCGCCCACGCAAATTTACTGCGCTGCCCTTGATTCACGGAGCAGTAGCTCCGTAAATTGCGTGGGCGCGCCGGCAAAATGCCCGGCGTAAGCGCGCGCAATTTAAATGATCCCGTAGGGGGCGGAAATCATTTAAATTAGGCGCGTTCCCGCGCCGATCGTAGAGCGCATGCTCCGTCGGGAAACTTTCCCGACGTGCATTGCGGCAAATGACGTCGCAAGGACGTCATTTGCTTCAAAGTGAACGTGAATGGCGTCCAGCGCCATTCACGAATCACTTACGCAAACTACGTAAATTTGAAATTTCGCGACGTGGGAACGACGGGTATACGTAACATTGGCTGCCCCTGCTAACAGCAGGGGCAGCCTTACGCGAAAAACGCCGTACGGAAACGACGTAAACTGCGTACGCAGGGCTCGCGTAACGTTGTGAATCGGCGTTAGTATGCAATTTGCATACTATACGCTGAGCACAACGGGAACGCCACCTAGCGGCCATCGCAAGAATGCAGCCTAAGATATGCGGGCATAAGAGCCTTATGCCGCGCATTTTTTAGGCTGCAGTCGGCGTAACGAGGTTCCTGAATCAGGAGCATTCGTTACGCCGGGGCAAGTAAGCAATTGCGCTGTGTAACTATGGTTACACAGGCGCAATTGCTTCTTGAATCCGGGCCAATGTGCACAAGTAAAGCACAAAAAGTTATGTCAAAAGGTTTGTCAAGATCAAAACATATCAAAACATATTGTTTGTGCGGATTCTGGTTTCCTGACTTCCAGTATGCACCTGTGAAAAGTGTGAAAAGCGACTAAGAATGCAGACACAATGCACTTGTGATGCTTTCCCATTGACTATTAATAGCAGGTGCTTTTTTGGTGCGCTTTTGAAAAACTGCACCAAAGATGCAGCATGCAGGACTTTTACAAAACACAGCACCCTCACAGTGCAGGGATGTAAACAATTACATCGGATTTAAAGGGGAATAGTTTCCATTTGCTTTTTTTGTCCTGGAAAAGCGCTGTAAAAAGCGCACCAGTGCTAAAGGGGCCATAAGGTTTACATACCCTTAATTGCAAATACTTAATGTAATTTGCCTTTGCTTTTACCTAAATTGTTAAATGGAATATAGGCCTGGATTAAATCCCAGTGTTGACAACAGATTTTCTCTTTCTTTAATCCTGTCCGAGAAAAATACTTATTTCTAAGTTGTTATGTAAAATTCTAATAAAGGATAGATTTCTATGGAAACCAACATCGAAAACTGAGTTGTCATGTCTATTATTTGTCAAAATAAACCTGTCATTTCATGCAACAAGTATCCAATAATACAACTGTAAGATATGATGAAAATCAAAAGACATTTCATTTTGTAGGCCCTGTGTTATACAGAAAATAACATACAATAAACCACTTTTTGGTCTGTACATGAGTCTCTGCTATGACTAAGCACTGAACCCCAGTGCGAAACGCGTCAGCTATATACCCCACTGTTTGCTGTTTTTTGTAGTGCCTTCTTTCCTTTACCATTAAAAGGCTACCTTTTTAAGGTTTTTTGGTGTGCGGCTTTCCATATCTTTTTTTCAAAGTTTTTACATGAGTCTCTGGTGCCAAGTGTGCAGTGTAAACCCATTCCTTGGGAGCATTCCATAATATTCCACGCAGGATACCTAGCGAGGTGACTTCAAAGTTTCTGCTACCTTGGTCTTCCATATGTAGTTTGGACCTCACTGGAGTAAAGATAAAACAGTTGTCATAATAACTAAAAAGGAATAAAAATAACCTAGGTTTACATGATGGTCCTCTCCTCTTGCTTTTCTGTAAAAAAAAAAAAAAATGGAGATACATGAGAAAAGTAGACCAAGACAACATACAGAAACCTAGATCTCTATGCATTGATGGATGAGATGTCCACATGGGGATGACATAAAAGGACCTCCAAAGTTAAAATGACTTTTGATCTGTACTTTCCAAATGTTGCAGCCACCATTAAAGGGGTTGTAAGGGTACAATTTTTTTTTCCTAAATAGCTTCCTTTACCTTAGTGCAGTCCTCCTTCACTTACCTCATCCTTCCATTTTGCTTGTAAATGTCCTTATTTCTTCTGAGAAATCCTCACTTCCTGTTCTTCTGTCTGTAACTCCACACAGTAATGCAACGCTTTCTCCCTGGTGTGGAGTGTCGTGCTCGCCCCCTCATTTTAAATTGCCTCCCAAAAAGTTAGCCTGCCATGCATTTTACTTTCAATTGGCTATTAGGCTGCCTATCTGATTCATCTGATTGGTGGCCCAACAGACCAGTTAGGACACAAGTCATTCAGGGCTTGAAAGTTAAGAGCTGACATAGGCATGTTTGAGGGATTTAATAACATTTCTGACTTGAGTTTTCTTTCGGGAAACCATTAAATCAGCTGGTTTAGTTCTACTTTAGGAAACTGTGTACAGTGGAACGTGGTGCTAAACATACTAAAAATAGATTTTGGTTTTACATACAATTTAAAGCGGGAGTTCACCCGAAAAACAATTTTTAACATTAGATTGATGCTCATTTTGTCAAGGGGAATCGGGTGTTTTTTTTTAAATCGAAGCTGTACTTACCGTTTTAGAAAGTGATCTTCTCCGCCGCTTCCGGGTATGGGCTGCGGGACTGGGCGTTCCTATTTGATTGACAGTCTTCCGACAGGCTTTCGACGGTCGCATACATCGCTTCACGAGTAGCCGAAAGAAGCCGAACGACGTCGGTGCGGCTCTATACGGCGCCTGCGCACCGACGTTCGGCTACTTTCGGAAAATCGTGACGCGATGTATGCGACCGTCGGAAGCCTGTCGGAAGGCTGTCAATCAAATAGGAATGCCCAGTCCCACAGCCCATACCCGGAAGCGGCAGAGAAGATTGCTCTCTAAAACTGTAAGTACTGCTTCGATTGTAAAAAAAACACCCGATTCCCCTTGACAATCTAATGTTAAAAATTAAGTTTTTGGGTGAACCTCCACTTTAAGGCACAGAGCTATAGGCAGAGCTCAAAAATCTTGAGCAACCATTCCAGAAGTCTTGTTTTGAATGTAGTTCTCTATGCCTAATATTTTTGGAAGGTCCTTTTTATTTTTAAATCGAGAATGTATTTAACATTAAAGGGGTTGTAAAGGTACAATTTTTTTTCCTAAATAGCTTCCTTTACCTTAGTGCAGTCCTCCTTCACTTACCTCATCCTTCCATTTTGCTTTTAAATGTCCTTATTTCTTCTGAGAAATCCTCACTTCCTGTTCTTCTGTCTGTAACTCCACACAGTAATGCAAGGCTTTCTCCCTGATGTGGAGTGTCGTGCTCGCCCCCTCCCTTGGACTACAGGAGAGTCAAGACGCTCTCTACATTGCAGATAGAGAAAGGAGCTGTGTGTTAGTGGGCGTCCTGACTCTCCTGTAGTCCAAGGGAAGGGGCGAGCACGACACTCCACACCAGGGAGAAAGCCTTGCATTTAAACAGCGATCAGTGCTATAAAAATGCACTGATTAATGTGTAAATATCAATGGCAGGGAAGGTGTTAACACTAGTCCATTAGAAATAATAGTAACAGGCAGTTCAATGGTTAAAAATGCAGGTGATTTGGCTGTTAAATGGCGGCTGCTGTCCTCAGAGAGCTGACCCTGTGTTAACACATTCCCTGCCAGTGATATTTACACATTAATCAGTGCATTTTTATAGCACTGTTCGCTGTTTAAATGCCAAGGCTTTCTCCCTGGTGTGGAGTGTCGTGCTCGCCTACCTCCCTTGGACTACAGAAGAGTCAGGATGCCCACTAACACACAGCTCCTTTCTAGATCTGCAAAATAGTGTCAAAAGTGCACGATCTGTCCGTCGCAATGTCGCAGTACTGCTAAAAATCGCAGATAACCGCTATTTGCTAGTAAAATAAAATGCCATAAATCTTTCCCATAGTTTGTAGATGCTATACCTTTTGTGCAAACCAGTCAATATACGCTTATTGCGTTTTTTTTTTTTTAAATATGTTGAAGAATATATATATTGGCCTAAACTAATGAAGATTTTTTTTTTATTATTGGGGATATTTATTATAGCAAAAAATTTCAAAATACATATATATTTTTTAAATTGTCGCATTTACTTTTGTTTATATCACAAAAAAAATAAAACGCAGAGGTGATCAAATACCACCAAATGAAAGCTCTATTTGTGGGGGAAAAAGGACGCAAATTTTGTTTGGGTACAGCGTCGCACGTCTGCGCAATTGTCAGTTAAATCGGCGCGATGCCAATTTGTAAAAAGTGCTCTGGTCAGGAAGGGGGTAAAAACTTCCAGGGCTGAAGTGGTTAAATGCCCCCAGGGAGCTACATAAATTACACCTCCCAGTTATCTTCAACTGAAAACTGTTTCTTTAAAGAATAAACATGACCAATAGCTAAATCCGATTGTGGGAAATCAAGCACAGATATCCAGATCACTGGGTTATAATTAAAGATGCAATCCTAAAATAAACAACCTTTTCTGAGTCCCAGTTTATTACAGTGCTTCTTAATTATATCCCCGTTGAGTGCACCTTCTCTTTGTGTGAAAAGTCCTGCGTCATCCCCACAGCATTTTATAGATGCACTTGTTTACGAATCGTTCAATGCGAGATCTGAAGCTTATTTTTTTCCCTTCCTCAAAATTGCACATTCCATTAGAATTAATAAAAAATCACATTTACCATTAAAACATTACTAAACAATAAATACATTTCTGTGTGTACCTTAAACGAGGATAGTGCTTTCTGATAGATTTATCATAATTATAGGTATACATTTGCTTGAAATTGCATTTTTTG
Organism: Rana temporaria; assembly: GCF_905171775.1. Lineage (NCBI taxonomy): Eukaryota > Metazoa > Chordata > Amphibia > Anura > Ranidae > Rana > Rana temporaria. The sequence continues at coordinate 33,260,920 of NC_053499.1, read as the reverse complement.
TTATGTCTTGTTTTACACTCTTGTGCTGTAATTATCATAGATGAAAAGATGTTTTTTTTCGTTCTCTAGAAAATCTTTAAAGTGGTTCTTAACTTTATAGAGACTTTGTCAGGGAATAAAAACCTTTTGCAGGGACGTGGTACAGGCATCTGAAGTAGGGTTACCACCTGTCCAGGATTCACCCGGACAGTTCGGGTTTGGAATCATGCGTCCGGGTTTCAGACTGCCTGAAACCCAGACACATTATTCCAGTTTTCTAAGCTGGGAGTGCCTGTTACACTCTTTCCATAGCAAGCACTAACAACCCCCCCCCCCCCCCCCCAAACACAGACAGGAGAGGAGCGAGGGCTTAATCTGCACCTTTCAGTTGAGGCTGAAATTTGAAGTCCAGCAGCATCTGGATGAGAGGTGCTGACTGCCAAGGGGTGAGTGAGCTCACCATCCATCCCTGTCTGTGACTGAAGTCCCCCCCCCCTTCTCTCTCCTGCCTCTGAGTGACACCAAGGCAAATCAGGGTTCTCATAGCACCCCTTACATCAGAGTTCCCCTGTACACCAGAGACCACAGTGTTTCCCCTTGTATCAGAGTTCTCTATGTTCCCCCTTCAATCAGGTGTTTCCTGAGCATCCCTTATGTCAGAGTCCCCAGAGTCACACCAGAGACCACAGTGTTTCCCCTTACATCAGAGCTCCCCTGTACACCAGAGACCACAGTGTTTCCCCTTATATCAGAGTCTTCTCCGTACATCAGAGTTCTCTATGTTCCCCCTTCAATCAGGGTTCCCAGAGCATCCCTTATGTCAGAGTCCCCAGAGTTCTTCCTTACATCAGAGTCTGCAGAGACCCCCCTTACAGTGAAAGGGAACTCTGTGAGTTGAGATATAAAAGTGGAACTCTGTGGACTCTGATGAAAAGTGGAACTCTGTGGACTCTGATGTAAAGTGGAACTCTGTGGACTCTGATGTAAAGGGGGGACTCTTGTTATTAACTTCATATGATTAGAAATGTTATTTAATAGCAAAATATATGTCTAGTTTATACTATAAAAAAAAACACGCGCCGATAGTGTTCGGGTTTGAATTGAAGAAAAGGTGGCAACCCTAATCTGAAGGCCCCTGTACACCTGCAGCAACCTCCAAAAACTTTCTGTTTTGGTCAAATCATGGGATGTCATCTGACTATCTGACAGATAGTTCCCAAAAGTAGCAAAGCTTACCCACCATGGACTATGCTACTGTTTGCACATTCCTAATGGCAACTGCGGGCACCCATAATGGATATGTACCAACAGGGATGAGGTCTTAATGCCAAGCTCTACTATCCACGTTTGAAGCGTGAATGTTTATTTTGTGGAAAGAGGCCCTTGTCACCATCAACAAGGGGACAAGGTGTTTTGGGGGGGACCCCCAAGCACCCTCCCTATGTTGAGGACATGTGATGGTATGGTTCAGGAGGGCGGGCGCTATCTCATCCCCCACTTTTTCCTGCGGCCTGCCAGGTTGTGTGCTCGGATAGATATAGATTTTGGGGGGGACCCCCACGCCATTTTCTTTTTATTTTGGCACAGTGTTTCCCTTAAAATCCATACCAGACCTGAAGGGTCTGGTAATTGATTGGGGGGGACCCACACAATTTTTTTCAATGATTTTTATCTATATTGCCAGGATCTGACAATACATTACAGCTGCAAGTTTTATTTTTTCCTTTCAAAATTTTGCTGTGGTACTGTTATAAATACAGGAAAGATGCACTACTTTACAGTCAGACTAAAGAGACCCCCAGACACGATATTTAAAGGAATATTTAATTTTTATTGTTTCACTTTAAGCATTATTAAAATCACTGCTCCTGAAAAAACGTCTGTGTTCAAAACTTTTTTTTGAACTTATACATGTCCTCTGGGGCAGGACACAGGTCCCCATACACCTTTTATGGGCAATACCTTGCATATAAGCATTTAAAATGAACACTTTTTTCACGTTCCTGTCCCATAGACTTTAACGGTGTTCGCAACAAGTTTTTTGTCTGTTCACATTTTCTGCTGGGAACTGAACTGGGGGGGGGGGGGGGGGGGTGTTCGGCTCATCCCTAAAATATATATATTATTATGTCTGATCCAGCCAAATATTGATGGCTCAGGTCAGCACACTTCCAGATTCAATGGATCCCAATGACAGATGCCATGCCAAAAAAACATATATAGCTTCCATAGTGTAAAACAGTAAATGGATTTATTGAGGAAAAAATAAAAACACACTTACAACAAAGCGATAAAAAGACAGCCTTAAACCTGCGGTGCCGGCCGGACACACACAGGCAAATCCATTCCTTCTGGTAGGAAGACGCAATCTTATTGCAAAATGATGTAGGGCGGAACAGCGCTTTGACGTCACCCCCCCCCCCCCATCTCACCTACCTACCAGCAGGAATGGGTTTGCCTGTGTGTGTCCAGCCGGCACACGCACTGCTCCCCGAGCCCACCCTCTTTTAAGCCAATTAGAGCCTCTGGCTCTAATCATGTGATTCTAGTAAAAAAAAAAACATTAGAATCCATGCATCCGGCGCCCTGCATGTAGATTAGGGGCAGCAGCATGGATTTGGGGGTGTGGCGCCCCTGCACCCCTAAAGGACGGGCCGTCACTGGTTGTATTACAGCTTAAAGGATAAGTTCACTTTAAAAAAAAAAAAAACTCTCAGTGCCTGATTTATAAGGGAGCAAAAAAGGCAATTGCTTTCTTGCCTAGGGGGGCCCCAGACCTCCTTCCTGTGTGGGTGTCAGAATACATAATGTGAGCAGTTGTGTGACATTAGGGAATTAATGTTCCCTAATGTCTTCCTGTTTTTCCTCAATCTGGAAGCGGGTCCTGAGTCACGATTTTCCGGGAGTCCTAAGACCTGATTGGCCACGAGTCCTAACTCCTGATTGGTCAGGAGAAGAAGAGACCATGGGACTCTGGAGGAGGTGCAGGGGGAGAAGCCGCCACCTGTATGCGGTAAGTGCAGGGGTTGTTGGGCAATGGGTTATCCATCAATCGATGGAGAGAGGAACAGCTGATCAAGCAAGGGGTGGGTGGGATATGTGTTTGGCTGGCTGGGGGGGCCACCAAAGAAAACTGAGCACCAGCCGCCACTTGAGCTCTGGGACCCGATCGCAGGACACCGGTGGCGATTAGGTCCGCTGGTCACGCGGCCGCGGAGCTCGCTGAAGGGTTGCGAGCGTGCCCCCGGGGCGCGTGCGACCACACAATGGCAATTTAAAGGGGACATACCTGTACGCCCTTTTTCCTGTCCGTGCCATTTTGTCTATGTATATCAGCGTGCGCTGGTCGGCAAGTGGTAAATACAACAATACACTAGAGTTGGGCTATTATGGGAAAAAGGTTAAATGTAGAGTTTCCCTTGACATTCCATTATATACGTAGCAATAAACCAGAATACAAAATCCCATTCAGCAACTTTTATTGTGCTGAGAAGCCACTTGTCCTCACTGACCCCTCAAAACGATGAGTGACACTCGGTCATCCCAAGAGGCTCTGCGGCAGCTGGCTATTTTGTGTACGTATTGCCAGTGGTGAACAAGGGGTAAAGGTGCTTCCCAAGGAAGCCTGATTTATTAAAATCGCATCAGCCCAAGGCGACAACTGCTCCTGTTTCACCTTGGCCACCCAACCCTGCTAATTTAGAGCGGAGTAATGACTTTTCAGATTTGTTAACATCTAATGTGAATGTAAGGCTTAGCAAAGACTTTTGCTCCAATGGTCCGGCTGTAAAAACCTGCAGAAAGTATCAGCTTTATTACCTTTGACAGGTTTGGTTACATTTTAGGAAGATATTTAATGGTGTTCCGCTCCATTCAAGATTTCAGCAGGAACGTGGAATTTTGACTGTCTTTATCTCAAGCCCGCAAATGTCACCTGTGCTGTCAAATATATTGTGCTTTCCATCAGAATGAATGGCATGATATTACTGTGTACTGGAATGCAAATGGGAATTTGTATTGAAAGGATAATTTAATTTAAGGAAAATACACTACTTGAGAATAACATCTAAATAGATTATAGTCACTCCAGCTCCACAGATAGATCTCCCCATTTCCATCCTGGCAGATATGCAGTAGATCTGGCTGTTCGTGGTGATGGCAGGGATTTGTTGGAGGTGTGGAATGCCATTCTGTGCAGTGTAACAGAAACCAGAGGATCACAGATACTACAGCTACATCTTTTATACCATAAAACTGGTACACAGTGTATAAAAAAAAAAAATCCTTTTTTTTCCGCTTTTTTCTCTTTAACCAGTTAAGACCCGGACCATTATGCAGGTTAAGGACCTGGCCCCTTTTTGCGATTCGGCACTGTGTATCGCTTTAACTGACAATTGTGCGGTCGTGCGACGTGGCTCCCAAACAAAATTGGCGTTCTTTTTTCCCTACAAATTAAGCTTTCTTTTGGTGGTATTTGATTACCTCTGCGGTTTTTATTTTTTGCGCAATAAACAAAAATAGAGCGACAATTTTGAAAAAAATTCAATATTTTTTACTTTTTGCTATAATAAATATCCCCCAAAAATATATAAAAAAAATGTTTTTCCTCAGTTTAGGCCGATACGTATTCTTCTACATATTTTTGGTAAAAAAAATTGCAATAAGCGTTTATCGGTTGGTTTGCGCAAAATTTATAGCGTTTACAAAATAGGGGATAGTTTTATTGCATTTCTATAATTTTTTACTTTTTTTACTACTAATAACGGCGATCAACAATTTTTTTCGTGACTGTGACATTATGGCGGACACTTCGGACAATTTTGACACATTTTTGGGACCATTGTCATTTTCACAGCAAAAAATGCATTTAAAATGCATTGTTTATTGTGAAAATGACAATTGCAGTTTGGGAGTTAACCACAGGGGGCGCTGATGGGGTGTGGGTGTAGGTGCGACGTCATCGATTGTGTCCCCCTAGAAAAGGGATCACACGATCGATGACGCCCCCACAGTGAAGAACGGGGAAGCCGTGTTTACACACGGCTCTCCCCGTTCTTCAGCTCCGGGGACCGATTGCGAGACTCCAGCGGCGATCGGGTCCGCGGGTCCAGCGGTCCCAGTCACGGTGCCCGTGACCCATGGCCCGTGACCCACGGCTGGGTACTAGTACAGGACGTACCTGTACGTACATGTGCCCAGCCGTGCCATTCTGCCGACGTAAATGTGCAGGAGGCGGTTCTTAAGTGGTTAAAGTTTAAATGCAAGTTATTGTCATAAAAAGTGTTTGGGCACCCAGGTCCTGAAGGGTCTGGTATGGATTTTGGGGGGACCTCTACCCCATTTTTTTTATTTGGCGCCGGGTTCCCCTTAATATCCATACCAGACCTGAAGGGCCTGGTATGGATTTTGGGGGGACCCCCACGCATTTTTTTTTTCATTTTGTTTCGGAGTTCCCCTTAATATTCATACCAGACCCAAACGGCCTGGTAATGGACTGGTGGGGGAACCCGTGCCTTTTTTTTCAATGAGTTTTATCTATATTGCCAAGACCCGACAATTCATTATAGCCGTAATCAGTTTTAAATAATTTTTCTTCCTTTAGAAATGTAATTTTGCTGCAGGACTGTTCTAAACATGGGAAAATGCGCCACTTTACAGGCATACTATAGACACCCCCCAGTTACGAAATTTAAAGGAATATTACATTGTTATTGTTTCACTTTAAGCATTATTAAAATCACTGCCCCGCAAAAAAATTGCCGTTTTTAAAACTTTTTTGCATTGATACATGTCCCCTGGGGCAGGACCCGGGTCCCCAAACACTTTTTATGACAATAACTTGCATATTAGCCTTTAAAATGAGCACGTGTTCGAACAAATTTTTTGCCTGTTCTGGTGCGAACCAAACCAGGGGGTGTTCAGCTCATCCTTAGCGCTATCTTCCAAACCTTTGCTAGCTGCCTTTCCATATGTCTTCTGTCATCTGCACTGGGTCCTGTTGTTTGATTACTTACCATTGATTTGACTTTCCTGCTATGATCCATGGTTTAGCGCTTGAGGATTTTTGGTTTTATTTATCAAATCGCAGTTCAGCAATTCTTAGATGTGATGTCTGCATTAATTTTCTTTTTTAGTCTTTCTTTCTTACATTTTCACCTGGTAATCTGGTCAGCAAGTGTGCTTTTCAACAAAACAAGCTCTCTTCCAGATGTATCAGTTTACAGCGATGGAAAAAACATTTAACACTGTCAGGGGTGCTTACAATGATCAGCTTCTATTTTTTTTCATGTAAACCTTTATCCCAGTGGCAGCTGGTGCTCAATATTTTTTTGGAGTGGGCTCTGCGCCCTGAGCCCACCACTTTTTTTAGGCCAAGTAGAGCCTCGGGCTCATAAAAAAACCCTGTTGAAATCCATGTGTCCGGCGCCATGCAGGTAGATTAGTACCTGCCAGGTGCATGGATTATGGGAGCAGTGCCCCTGCACCCCGTATGGATGGGCTGCCACTGCTTTATCCTAAAAGGAAAAAAACTGTTTACTGTAACTGAAAAAGTGTAAAGTGTTAGGTGGAGTTTGGCTGCAATTTGTTTAGCCTCGTACACACGATCAGTCCATCCGATGAGAACGGTCCGAAGGACCGTTGTCATCGGTTAACCGATGAAGCTGACTGATGGTCTGTCGTGCGTACACACCATCAGTTAAAAAAACGTTTGTGTCAGAACGCGGTGATGTAAAACACAACGACGTGCTGAAAAAAACGAAGTTCAATGCTTCCAAGCATGCGTCGACTTGATTCTGAGCATGCGCAGGTTTTTAACCGATGCTTTTGCATACTAACGATCGGTTTTGACCTATCGGTTACCAGTCCATCTGTAAAATTTTAAAGCAAGTTCTCATTTTTTTGACCGAAGGTTAAATAACCTATGGGGCCCACACACAAACGGTTTGGACTGATGAAAACGGTCCTTCAGACCGTTCTCCTCTGGCTATCCTATCGTGTGTACGAGGCCTATGTAATTAAATCTGCTAGTACAGATCTAACACTCCCTTCCCCCCAGACTGACAATGCCGCTGTCTACTGTACCCCCTGTGCTCAATTATACAGAGTAGGGGCATATTAATACAGGAGGTGTGTTACTGGTCAGATTACTAGGTAAAACAGAGGGGGAAAAACTTAAATAAGAAAACGAATGCAGCCACCACATCTATTGATTGGTAAGCTGCAATAAAATACATTTTTAGTCATATAGATCAGTGGTCCACATGTGGGGCGGGGCCCGACTCGCCCTGCACATGGGGGTACCTTTCGCTGTGAACGCGCTCACCAATACCAATGCGGTCATGTGAAAATCTAGCATTAAGGCAGTTCCCTGACCCTGGCTTAGATGAGCTGTAACACTGTGTGCAGTAGTAAAAGTCAAGAGTTTCTCTAAAAGTGTTGTCCTGTGTGACTACACACTGTAATTTGATGTATGTTGCATTAGCAGGAACGTGCTAAGCTCGTGCCTTCTCCACCAGTCCAGTATACCTCTGTTTCCTTACTCCCAGTAACAGAATGGGGTCTCTCCAAGCACATCTCACAGACTTCATGCATGCACTAGGCAACTCCTTCTTTCCCATACCTATGTGACCAGGTCATGGATCTCCATAACGTGGATTCGGTTCCAGTTGGAAATAGACCGCTAGAGAGCGAGCCAGAACATCAAACCCACCACCTATGCCAGAAACCATGCTTAACGACTGGTTGCTTTGTAGCTTGTTCTCGCCCTTGGTTACCCATAGTAACTGCATCACTCTTCTTACCTTATTTGCCCAGTAGACCTTTTGTGGAAGCTGCGCTTTACACCCCACATGTGCTTTACAGACCCTAGTTCTTTTGATACGCCAGAACCGACACACACCCCTTGAATAAATTCACACCAGGCTCAGAGTAATTGATGCACCTTTGCTGAAATGCTTTGTAGTACAGTCCAACTTGAAAAGTAATATCATAATGTGCCTAACTACCTCTAGCTGACTGCCCAGGTGTACCTCAGACAGGTGATAGTCCATTTTGGCATCATGCAGGTCTTGGTTGTGCTCCAGAACCCTGGTGCCTTTGACGGACTGCAGGGTGCAGCAGTTCAGCAGCTACGGTATGTCCCTTCCAATGTGGCCCATCTGAACCACCGAAAAAGAGCCTTGAAGCCAGCTTTCCCCCATATTTATAGCAACTGGTGAGTAGGCTCGATACAAAAAGCCCGGAAACTGAAGCACACACTTAACTCTTTCCCCTCTCAACCTGGGCCAGACACTAACTGAGGCACTTGTAGGCAATCTGCCTACACACATCTAGCTTTATTAGTGGATCTATTAATACTGAAATGTACTTCCTTATATATATTGAAGAAAGGCTTAACAATCATCAATATTAATAGATTTATTAAGTTTCAAAGCCCCAACTGCAAAGTGTTTTATTTTTTCTATAGGTTTTTTTCAGATTCAATGCATCCCCACCAGTTTATCATCTAAACATTGCTTTAAGAGAAGCCTGAGATAAATCTCTGTGTTTGCTAATGTGTTTCATCAATCTGAGGAAGACATGTCCCTCCAAGGAAGTCACTTATTGAGAATGGAAACTTATCAGTATTTGTTCACCCAACAAACAATAGAGATATTTAAATTAAGCTTAAAGCGGGAGTTCACCCGAAAAACAATTTTTAACATTAGATTGAGGCTCGTTTTGTGAAGGGGAATCGGGTGTTTTTTTTTTAAATCAAAGCTGTACTTACCGTTGTAGAGAGCGATCTTCTCCGCCGATTCCGGGTATGGTCTTCGGGACTGGGCGTTCCTATTTGATTGACAGCCTTGCGACAGGCTTCCGACGGTCGCATAGATCGCGTCACGATTTTCCGAAAGAAGCCGAACGTCGGTGCGGCTCTATACGGCGCCTGCGCACCCACGTTCGGCTACTTTCGGAAAATCGGGACGCGCTGTATGCGACCGTCGGAAGCCTGTCGGAAGACTGTCAATCAAATAAGAACGCCCAGTCCCGCATCCCATATCCGGAAGCGGCGGAGAAGATCGCTCTCTAAAACGGTAAGTACTGCTTAAATTTTAAAAAAAACACCCGATTCCCCTTCACAAAACGAGCCACAATCTAATGTTAAAAATGTTGCTTTTGGGTGAACCTCCACTTTAAAGTAAATGTAAACCCTGACAATAAAAAACTCCTATTCACTTCTTTTTGGTCCAGAAAATATATAGCTGTGATCGCATGAAAAAAAAATCCAACAAGTTAGTTGTACTGAATTCAATCCACCGATTTGTATGGTATTTTCACACTTTGTATGGTGTTTTTCTTTAGCCTACAGAAATATGTCCATAAGAGAATTGGTTGTGTTTGTCCAACACCCCACCCTCGTCCCCCACAGGCCAAAGTTCCAGTCCAGTCCTAGTCAGTACCAATACTTCACAACTGTAAATCCATTAAAAATAACAGATTACCCTGTGTGAAAAACTCATTGTAACTTTCCCATTAGGTTTTAACTGCTTGCTGTCTGGAGCTGTCTGGAACATTTTCATAAAAATGTTAAAATGTGTTGTCAATGTGGTGTGGTAATAGAGGATTCTATAATCAGAAGGACTGATAGAATACTTTGTTACCAGGATCGCCTCAACCGGATGATTTGCTGTCTCCCTGATGCCAGGGTTTGGTATGTGGTGGACCAGGTTAATCCATTACTGGTAGCGGCTGGGCATTACCCGGCTGTCTTGGTTCACTTTGGAACCAATGACAGAATATATGGAAGGTGGAGGCTCCTTAAGAACCAATTTAAAGAACTAGGGTGCAAGTTAAAGGGAAGCACCTCCAGGGTGATATTCTCTGAAATATTGTATGTGCCATGCACATCACAGGAAAGACAGGGGGAGATTAGAGAACTGAATGCATGGCTAAAGACCTGGTGTAAGAAGGAGGGATTTGGGTTTTTAGAGTACTGGGCTGACTTTTCATTGGGGTTCGACCTAAATGCTAAAGATGGTTTGCACCTAAATGGAAGGGGGTCTGCTGTGCTGGGGGAGAGGTTTATGGGAAGGCTGGAGAAGCATTTAAACTAGGATTGAGGGGGAGGGTGAATTAGATTAAAATGGGGGCAGACACCTATTGGTGGATGGAATGGGGAAAGATGGGGGGACAGCTAAAGGGTTTGTTTACCAATGCCAGAAGTCTGCCAAGCAAAATAGGTAAGTTGGAAGCTCTGGTGCATGAGGAAAATTATGATTTAATTGGTATTGCTGAATCTTGGCTTCATTCTTTACATGACTGGGCTTATAATATTAGTTATCAGTTTAGAGTTAAACAGCGCATAGTAGAACCACGATAGTAGAGGGTGGTGCCATGGTGCCCTTAGTTTGGACATTAGGGTTTGCTAACCGGCTACCTCCTATGGAGGTGGTAACATATAAGTTCCATCCCCTCGGGTGGGAGTGACTGAGACTGAGGGGCGGGACTGGCTAATTGATGGTCACCTGTTTTTGGACCCCTCTACACATGTGTATATCTTTATATTTGAGGGCACTTAGGAGAGAGCAATAACGGACCACCTAGGCTCTGAAGAAAGACGGACCACCTAGGCTCTGGGTGCGCCCCAGAAACGCAGGGGATCGGGGTATCAACTGATCCTCATTATCATCAGGTCCTGCTGGCAGGTGCCAAGAGACCAGTCTGATTGCTCGATAAGCGTTCATTTAAGCTCCTATTGTGAGTAAGACTATTGCTTTTATTTTATTTAATAAAATGTTTTTATGTGGTAATGCACTAGGTCGGTTCGCCCTCCTTTTTCTTTCTTTTCTTTTCCACATTTGCATCTGCACATGAGCATGGGAGGGGTCTTATTTTAGTATTTTCATTTATTTTATGTAAATGTATTTTTTTTTTCATTTATCTTTATTGCTATCACAAGGGGTGAACAACCTCTTGTGACAGTTTTGGGCAGTGACGGGTAGTCGTTATGGAGAAATCAGGGATCTTTTAGACCTCTGATCCCTCCTCTGCCCTCCAAGGTAGCTGATCAAACACAGATTCGTATAACGTCGGCAGCTGGTCGGCAAGTAGTTAAAATCAATGCTGCTCTTAAAATAAAAAATAAAGCTGGCCATACATCAGTAGAAATTTATTCAATGGTTTGTACAGAAATTATGAAAATGGCTCATTAGAGCATTTGCTCTTGCTATTGAGTCAACTAATTTCATTCCTAAACCCTTAAAATTGTATCCAGAAATCTATACATATACACTATATCCTCTGTGTGGAAAGAATTAGAATGATAATGACGAGAATAAATCGTTTGTGCCTCATTCACAAAATATCACACATGATATGAAATGAATGCAATGAATGCGTCTCATGAATAAAAGTGCCTGTAAGCAAACTTAGAAGATCCTTTGTGAGGGAGAAATAATGTAGCCAATTATAATATATAAGCAATTTAAAGCAGTTAGCTATCATATCTAAATATCTGCTTTGAAATGTGCATAAATATCTTCAAATAAATATTCAGAAGTGCAGGACAACCTTTTAGATACCCATTCCGCTGAACTGTAAATATAGAACCCTACAGAGTAATACCGCGTACACACGGTCGTTTTTTATGATGAAAAAAAACAAAATTTTTAAAAACGTCATTTAAAATGACCGTGTGTGGGGGAAACGTTGTTTTATGTCTTCTGAAAAACGACAAAAAAAAAATTCGAACATGCTTCAATTTTTTATGTCGTTTTTCAAAACGTTGTTTTGTGTCATAAAAAATTATCGTGTGTAGGCTAAAACTAAGTTTTTAAACCCGCGCATGCTCAGAGGCAAGTTATGACGCGAGCTTGAATGGAACAGAGTGCCGCCGTACGTGCTGAACGTAACCGCGCTTTGCTAGAGCATTTTGAAAAAACGATGGTGTGTAGGCAACGTAGTTTTTTAAAATGAAGTTTGAAAAACGTCGTTTGTTTTTCATGAGAAAAAAACGTTTTTTTACAAGACAAAAAACGACCGTGTGTACGCGGCATTAGTCTATTCTGTTTCTACAAATTGAAATGGATTGTTTGGGAATAAGTGGATCTAAATTGTAATACATTATATAATAAAATAAATTGCAGTTTATCATATTAATTGTAGTTGCTGTATTTGTTTCCTCTTAATTTTCACCTAGTGGTCCTGCCAGCAACACACTTTCAGATATAGAGGGACAATGTTCATTTACTGCACTGTATCTATGGAAAAATATATATATATTCTTTTTTTTTAGGGGTCCGGAGGTCCCCAGGGGCCCGGAGGCCCACAGGGTCCCAGATGACAACTCCCCTTTTTTTTATTTATTTTTTATAAAAAATATATATATATATTTTTTTAATATATTTTTATTTTAATTTTTATTAAAGGGCCATTTTTTTTCTTTTTTAAATTAATTAGAGGTCCGGGGGTCCCCAGGGGTCCGAAGGCCCCCAGGGCCCCGGATGGCGACCCCCCTTTTTTTTTTTTTTTTTTTTATAAAAAAATATATATTTTTTCTAATATATATATTTTTTTATTTTTTATTAAAGGGACAATTTTTTTTTTCTTAGGGGTACGGGGGTCCGCAGGGGCCCGGAGATCCCCAGGGCCCAGGATGAAAACACCCCTTTTTTTTATAAAAAAATAAATACATTTTTATATATTTTTTTATTTCATATATATATTATTAAAGGTCCCCAGGGCCCCGGATGGCAATCCCCCTTTTTTTATAAATTCTTTTTTTTTCATATTATTTTATTTCATTTTTTCCCCTTTTTATTCCATATATATATATATATATATATATATATATATATTAAAGGGCTCATGAGGTCTCCATGTGGCAAACCCCCTTTTTTTTATAAATGTTTTTTTATTTATTTCCGCTTCTCAATTCGCGGCAGCCCCCCCCCCCCCGCTTCTCAATTTCAATTCCAGACGGCAGCCCCCCCCCCCCCCTCAGTTCTCCGCTCCAGGTGCCTACCAATCCCGCCAATCCCGTAACGTGCTGCAGAGACAGTTTCAAGGTGGGGCCAGGGGTGGAGCTAAAGGCGGGACCAGGGGTGGAGCTGAAGGGGGCCCCGTCAGGTAGGCTGTACGGGGCCCCATGATTTCTATCAGCGGCCCTGCATACACACGCACGGTTTTCTCGGGGAAAAAAGCTCCCCCAGCAGGTTTTTTGCAGAGAAAACCGTGCGCGTGTACGAGGCTTAACTGAGGGTTTGTTTGCAAATGTTATAGCAGGTTGAACCTATGAGTCACATCCTGGGGTCAGCATGCCTCTAAGTCCAAAACTTAGTCTAAAACGCTTGTTGAACTGGTGCCCAGAGGGATATAGCTCTACTTCTGCATGTAACTAAATCCACTGGAGCCAATTGGAGAAGTAAAACCTTAGTTAGCACTCTGTTGCCAAAAAAAGGAATAGATCCATTAAATTATCTTCCTCCCAGTTTCTAAAATTCTTGGCAATAAGCCTATGAATAGACCCTTATTTTGGTACATGCTTACAGACACATTACATGCATAGGAAACAGGACAAGCCTGTTTTAACCCAGTAATGTCTTTGGAGACCTCTGACATATTTGTTTCCTCTTGTTAGACAGCTATCATTTGTCTCTTTTATTTTTGCTGCTATATGTTGGAAACGAAAGTACGTGTAGAGTGTATCTTATCTGGGTGGTCAAGGACATGTACTTGTCATGTCCTTGACCAAAAGGGTAATATGGGTGTTGGCTTTCAGCACTGCTTCTCCAAGACATTAGCCCCAGGTGACAAGTGCATAAGGTGACTAAGGTCATTTGGTGATTCTGTGTCTTTTTTTCCTTTGACTGAAGTGACCAACTGAATCTAAAACAGAAGGCAAATGACTGCTCCAGGAAGAGCCTTCAGAGAGTTTTAACGCATACATATAAAGCTTTGATTTGTAGTATTTAAGTGTATATCTATTCATTTTGCTCTGATATTATAGAATCCTTTATAAAACATCTGGTATTACACATTAGTGTATTTGCTTATTTGAGATGTCAGCTGCAATTTAAAAAAAAATCCATACTTATAGGAAAACCAGACATCATCAATTGTAATTTTATAGCCGTGGGTGCACAGACTGGAAACTAGCTAAAGAAAGCCTTAGAGTCATGCACGGCTCTACAAAATACCCCAGTGTAAGTTTAAAAGAGGAATATGTAAGTGGTAATGAAGCATAGTTTAAATTGTTTTTAACGATACAGTTTTCCTTAAAGATTTAATTATACTTTAAAGTTGAACTTGAGGCAAATAGCTAATACACAGATGACTACATATATGGATTTCATCCAGAAGCATAGAATCCCAGTGCAGGAGAGATGTGTATGCAATCAAAGGGCTAGGGTAAAATAAGGTATTTGTAGTTGTGGGGTTACAAGAAGGGTTAGGGTGAGGGTCAGGGATACAGGGAGGATTACTGTGAAGGTCACAGGCAGGGTTATGCCCTGTACACACGATCGGTCAATCCGATGAGAAAGGTCTGATGTATTTTTCCATCAGTTAACCGATGTGCCCCTACACACCATCGGTTAAAAAAACAATCGTGTCAGAACGCGGTCACGTAAACCACGTACAATGGCACTATAAATGGGAAGTTCAAATCCAATGGCGCCACCCTTGGGGCTGCTTTAGCTAATTTTGTGTTAGTAAAAGATGATTCACGCTTTTCTGTCTGTTACAGCGTGATGAATGTGCTATCTCCATAAATAACGCTATTTTTACCAAAACGAGCGCTCCTGTCCCCTAATTTAGTCTGAGCATGCGTGGATTTTTAACCTACAAACGATCGTTTTTTTTCTATCGGTTAGGTATCCATCAGTTAATTTTAAAACAAGTTTCACATTTTTTAACCGATGGATAAATAACCGATGGGGCCCACAGACAATTGGTTTGGTCTGATGAAAACAGTCCATCAGACCGTTCTCATCGGATTGACCGATCGTGTGTACGCGGCATTAGTGTTATGCCGCGTACACACGATAATTTTTCGGCATGAAAAAAACAATGTTTTTAAAAAATTTCATTTAAAGTGGTTGTATACTTGTTTTTTTTACTTTTAACTACAGGTAAGCCTATAAAATTGAGCATTTGGCTATAGCCCAGCCGCGGCGTGTAAATCCTCAGGAATCCCGGATGGAACAGGTTAACAGCAGGCACTCGATGGTAGCCAAGCATAATATTTTAAAACAGCATATAAAATGGGGGCCCCCATTGATAACGTCCTGTGATGACGAAACGCGTCTGGGAGGCTACACAGTGACGTCACCACGCTGAGGAGGAGGGCTCCTTATATGCCGGCCGTCAGATTTTATATGCTGTTTTAAAATCTTATGCTTGTGAGTATATCTCATCTTTTAATAAATGCTATGGTGCACCTCTCTTTTGTATTTTAACCGGTCACATTGAAGTTGGCTACCATCGAGTGCCTGCTGTTAACCTGTTCCACCTGGGATTCCTGAGGATTCAAATCTGACCGTTTGTACGCTCCATCGACATTGTTGTCAGATTTTCTGCAAACAAATGTTGGATGGCAGGCTTTAAAAATTTCCGTGGACAATGGTCTGTTGTCAGATTTTCCGAGTGTGTGTCCGTCGGACAAAAGTCCAAAGTACAAACACGCATGCTCTGAAACAATGCTCACCAAACACGAAAGGGTGGCACCAAAGAGCTGTTTTGTTGGCCGACAATTGCGTGCCATTTGTATGCAAGACAAGTTCATGGCCAACGCCCTTCGGACAAAAGTCAGAGGCTTTGTCCGCGGAAAATCTGATTGTGTGTATGAGGCTTTAGTGTTTGTGCTGTAAAGCTTTGATGTCTACAAAGCATGTACTGAGAGAGATCTACAATTGTAGCTTTGTTACTTGGTGTAATCGGCAAAATAAAATAATTTCGGTAAAACGGTAACTTGTACCCGAGCGTGAAGATAAAAGGATTTAATATGATATGTGACAGGATAATTTAAGAAATAAAGTAACACAAGGCGCACTTTTGTCAGAGCCATTTAACAATGTTATCAGCTGCAGATGTACCTCTGAGAGTTATTAATGTAGATTTGATAGAGAGAAAAGATTCAAATGCCATAAAGAATGGTTCCCTTGTATATATATTAAATAACAGTATGGACGACCTCACACAGGCAGAGGTATTATTGCTGTAATATTATGCTATAAATCTTGAGGAATGTTATCATTTTTGCAAAGCAAACTCTGAGGCCATAGCCTGCTGAGAATCTGTTTAACCAAAATAATTATAAGCAATGATCAGTGTAAAATGACTCTCTTGGCAATGTTCTTTGTAAGAAAATAGAGGCTTAAATGGAATTCTTCGATGAAATGGAAATCTGTTTAGGACATCAGTATGGAATAACATGAACAAATGTCTGCCTTGCCATAACCTTCTTAGGCCCCGTACACACGACCGAGTTTCTCGGCAGAATTCAGCCAGAAACTCGATCGGAGCTGGATTCTGCCGAGAAACTCGGTCGTGTGTACACTTTTCAGCGAGGAAGCCGACGAGGAACTCGTCGGGCCAAATAGAGAACATGTTCTCTATTTCCTCGTTGTTCAATGAGGAAAGTCGGCCCGCCGAGATCCTCGGCGGCTTCAACACTGAACTCGACGAGGAACTCGATGTGTTTGGCACGTCGAGTTCCTCGGATGTGTGTACGGGGCCTAACAATTATGCAACCCTCCATCATGCTTTTAAAGTGGTCATCAGACTGACAAGTCAGATATAAATATCCTTATGCCCCGTACACACGACTGGTTTTCCCGTGGAAAAACTGCGATGAGATCTTTTCATCGGGAATCCCGACCGTGTGTGTATGCTCCGTCTGACTTTTTCCCACAGGAAAACTGCTGGAAAAAAAAGGAGCAGGAGCTCTTTTTTCCCATCAGGAAAAAATCCTAGCGGGAAAACCGTTCATCTGTATGCCTTTCCGACGGAAAAAAAACATGCATGCTCAGAAACAATTCAACGCATGCTCAGGTACATAGAACTTAATTTTGTCAGCTCGTCGTAATCTTTTACGTCAAAGTTTACCGGACTTTTGTGTGACCGTGTGTATGCAAGCCAGGCTTGAGAGGAATTCCATCGTTTTTTTTTCTGACGGGAAAACCAGTCATGTGTATGGGGCATTAGAGATAGACTTGGGCTTCGAGGAAGGGGGTACGCCCCAGAAACACGTCAGCCGTCCAGATGTCTGAGGTTCCATTGGCAGGTGCCGCAAGGTCCAGTCCAGCTGTCTGAAAGTGCTTACTCAATTTTCCTTGTGAGTAGGACTATTGTTTTTATTCTGTTTTTAATTAAATTTGAAGTGGTAATGCACAAGGTCAGTGCGCCCTCCTTTCTTTTCCCCTTGGCATTAGAGATAAGACATAGGTTACTATGTGTTGTGTACAAGCAACAGGTCTGCTAAATTAATATTAAACTGGCTATAGATGGATCAAAATGTTGCATGAGGCTGCTCCCGCTCAATCGACTTCTGTTGCATGGAATTGTTGGCAACTTTTTCCTCAATCAGAGGCTGCAGCGCTGATCAGCATATTCTGACAGAGGAGAGTCACTGCTGTCAGAATACATGGTCCCATCAAAGAGGATTTCTTTATGCACTGCGGATGTATGGATGGCAGAATCTGTTTGTTTCTTTTTCATTTAGCCCAATGGCTGAACTAAAAAATCTATCAATGGCCAGCCTTAAACTCACATTAACTAACTTTATATCCATCATCCTAATTTCCCATATAGTAATCAATGCTAAGAAATAATTCCGGACGGCTGCACTTCCAAACATCCTTTTATTGAAGCTTCATATGACAAGTGGTTGAAAGATGGAGCAGGGTAGACGTGTTTCGCGCAAATATCAGCGCTTAGTCATTATGACTAAGTGCTGATATTTGTGAGAAAAGCGTCTACCTCTTTGTCCCCTGCTCCATCTGTCAACCACTTCATATGAAGCTTCAATAAAAGGATTTTTGGAAGTGCAGCCGTCTGGAATTATTTCTTCACATTACACAGCATGTGAGCTGGGCTAGCACCTGACTAGTGGGTGTGGGGATTAACCAGAGACTCACTCACCTGGAGCAGCTTTTCTTGTTTCATGAGTAATCAATGCTAGTTGTTATCAATGAATAAAAGTGTTCTAAAAACAGTTTTGGGGATCACCTATACTGTGGTCATGAGAGTTTCCATCCTTGCTCCTGGCCTGAAAAACCTGGAGGAGGAGCAAGCAAGAATCAGATGAAGCATCTAGTATACGCCATCTGAGGAAGTCTGAAAAGTTTTCCTGTGCCCGCACAGCACTGACTGGCACTGTTGTGGTAGTGTGATGTCATCCATTCTGGAGCTGCCCTGTAAGATGACATGGTAATACTGTGGCTGGAGAGGAGGAGAGAGGGGAGGACTTATCAATCTAAATTCTTAAGCCACCCCTAAACATGACAAAATAGTCACGTGGGGCAGCGTAAAGAAAAAAAATAGGAAACTAACAGCTTCCTCGGTATGAGGAATTAAAGGTGGCAACGCAACAGACAGAGGGTCGGCTACTATTGTGTTGCCATATAAAATTAAGAAGTGAAATAAAATGACAGGTTCAACCATGTATTTTCCAACTTATACAACTTCAATAATTTAGGGCTTTAACTTAAAGGTAAAGAACGTAAGGGCTCTTTCACACGGGACGGATCCGTGATGAACTACCCCGTGAACCTCTGTTTGCTCAGCGGGGATCGCTCCGCTGATCCCCGCTGAGCCGCCAGATGAGAGGGCGGTCCTCGCACACTGTGCAGGGATCGCCCTGTCAGATCTCCGCTCTCCCCTATAGGGGGATCGGATGAACACGGACCGTCTGTCCGTGTTCACCCGATCCGCAGATGGATGGAAAAATAGGGTTTTCCTCCGTTTGCAGATTCGGAGGATTGCGGACACGGATGAGATCGAGAGTCAGCAGATGTTCATCCGCTGACAGTCACCCACAATCTCATAGGGATCAATGTATGTCCCTTTTTCATCCGTAAACGGATGGATGAAAAAGCGGACATACGGTCCGGCCGTGTGAAAGAGCCCCAACAGTTAAAGAAAAACATTCTTAAAAAATATTTTGGTACTGTATAATGACATTTTAAAGCTAGCTTGTGCAAGGCTTTGAAAAAATGTATTTCCCTGCAGGAGTTAAAAAAATAAATAAGCAGCTATACTCACGCTATCTCCAGTGTTGTCCCCATAGATTCACCAACTTATCGATCAAGTGCCAGTTCTTTTCTGACGCTTTGTGTTTTTCAACCCACTTTCTGTAAGACCAGGGTGTCAAGGGCCCACCTTCCATGCTGGGCTTACAGGAGACCATTACAGAAATTTTCCCCACCCCCAAAGGAGAAAAAAAGCTAAGAGGACCTGTGATGTCAATTGACTGGACAGAAGACACCTAGAAAAAAGATACGTATATTGATATTTAAAAAAATGGATGACAATGCAGAATCACAACTAGCACAACAGAAAAGGAGCATTGTGACCCTAAAATAAGAAGTACCTGAACAAGATCTATCATAGTGGGATTATCAGGTATTTTTCAATGAAAGCTGCAGATTTATAAAAAGACTAAAAATAACTTTGAAATTACAGTGCCTTAAAAAAGTATTTATACTCCTTGAAATTTTCCACATTTTGCCATATTACAACCAAAAAAGTAAATGTATTTTATTGGTATTTTTTTACGTGATAGACCAACACAAAGTGGAACATAATTGTGAAGTGGAAGGAAAAAGATAAATGGTTTTCTGAATTTTGTACAAATAAATATGTACAAAATAAATAATAAAATACATTTACGTTTTTTTGGTAAAATGTGGAAAATTTCAAGGTGTATGAATACTTTTTCAAGGCACTGTATATTACTTATATGATAGTGATATATTATAAAGTAGTGATTGGGTTTTGATTTACTTTAATTTGGTGTAATCTACACTAGGGATGCCCTAACACATAGGTGGCAAACACAAGGCCCGCGGGCCGAATCCGGCCCTCCAGGCCATTTCACGTGGGCCCTTGCACCTCTCCTGCAGCTGCAGCCCTCCTCTTGTCCTCCTCAAGACCCTTACTTTCTGCTTTTAAGCAATACGTCCAGCTTCTTCCCAGCAGCAGCATAAGGAAAGGGGGGTGCCCTGTGATGTAAGGGAGGGCGGGGGACTCAACTTCTGATGGTGGGGGGGCTCTTGGCATCTAATGTAAGGGGAGGCAATGCGCTGGACATCTAATCTTACAGATACAACCGGCCCCTTTGAGGGCAATCATAATGCTGATGTGGCCCACGATGAAATTGAGTTTGACACCCCTGCCCTAACATAATCGTTGGTCTTGTATCCACTTTGACCACCAGCCAAGTGAGTATTTCTTTGGTGCTTGAGTCTGCAGCAGAATGAGGATGAGGAATTAGGTTGCAATGCCAGAGATGTTCTTGTGGTGGTTTCCCTTGGATGATCTAATTGCTATTATGAACTCTTTTTTGGCTATACCAACTTATTTACTAAAATGCAAAGTCAGCAAAAGGGCAGATTGATTATGCCAGGAAAAGCTGCATTAATGAGATAAACAGGATAATGGATGCCCAGGATTGAATAACCTTGTGTTCACAGCCTTATCATTTATTACAATCAGACCTGACGGATGATGACACGTCCTAGATTATCTGTAGGAGACATCAGATGATCGTTCTAAGTGGCTTCATTAATCATGTGCTATGTGCTCACCTAACGTTTCTGTTTTCTGATGATAAAATGCAGAGGCCAAGTTGAGGAACTTTCCTGCTCTAGAATCACTTTTTGGCACTTGGAGGAAATGATGCCATGATTAAAATGCATCTAAAGCATTATATTTGATTTTATTTGGATTGAGAGGGGAAGGGTTAGGACCCCTGTTAGCTTTTTATTGATAAGAGAAATTAGGTGCTTTTAGGTGCTGGCTACAATCTGTATCAAGCAGAAATAATAGGCCAGTGGTGTAAAAATGTAGAGGTGTCAAAGCTTTACCAAATACACGAGGTGGAGCACTCAAAGTCCTTTTGTTTCATTGCAGATTATTTTGCTGTCTATAATATTTCTCACAACACATTTTTTTTTTTAGACTAAATGGAAACTAACCAACAAACCTCAGTCAATCATAGTAGACATGTGACAGGGAATATGTTGTCAGGAAAAGAGAGCAGAGTGAGCTGCATAGGTGTGCGCAGCCTATTGCATTAGGGTGTGCACCCCAAATGTATAAAACATGGATGGTGTTAGTAGGCAGTGGACTTTTCTGTAGGGCTGAGGTTGGTGTTAGTAGGGCAGTGGATAGTGTCAGTAGTTGTTTACTTCTATTATTTAATTTTTTTACAATTTTTTTAGGAGCCCCAATGGGGGCGTTTTGGTGAAATATCATCAGGGAGAATCTGCGCCGCACAGAGTGATTAGGGTGTGCCTGGGCACACCCTGCACACGCCTATGGTGAGCTGCAATAAAACACCCAGCATTGGCATCAGGGGCATTACTATTTAACTCCTACTGACACTAGTGGTCAGTGGCTGTAACAATTAACCCCCTCCATTATTGGTATGGGGCAGTGCAATTTAACCCCCCTGCAATGGTGGTCAGTGGGAGCTAAATGTACACCCCCCCCCCTCCATTTTCATCATGGGTGGTCAGTAACAGTGCAACCTGCATTCAGGGGTTGAATCCAGGGGGGGTGGATGGCAACAGGGCAATTGCCACCCCCGAGAAATTAGCTAATTAAAAATGAGAAATTAGCTTATTTCTAATTGCGTATTTTGTGCGAGCCGGAGAGTCTGAGCGGGCCCGCGGCTCCGCGAGTCTGCGTGCGAGTCACAGAGCGGGCGGGTGACAGCCTGGGCTGCCTCGGTGTGTGGGTGGGCAGCTCCGCGGTAAGTGAGAGTCAGAGAGTGGGCGGTCAGCTGGTCGGCTCTGTGGGTGAGTGGGCGGCTGGCCAATCAACAAGCCGGCGGCCGGGGGAGCAGAGAGATGACATCATCTCTTACCGCCCCGCGCCCACCCTGCATTCCTGCAGTAACTTCTGCCCTCACTGTGCAGGCAGCAGAGAGATTAAATCATCTCTCTGCTGCCTGACTCTGACAAGCAAAACACCACCTTAGCACGTGACAAACCGCAACGGGTGGCAGGTGACGTGGCAAGTGACAATCTGCATCTGGTGGCAGGTGGGGTGGCAAGTGACACACTCAGGGCTCCCACTGATTCTGCATTATGGTGAGTTGAACCATTTCATTATATATTACAATGTAATAATATAAATAATGCACTTCGAACATCCTGACACCATAACAACCATGGTGCCGTGATCATTGAAGCGCTAACGCCAGGCATTTATGATAAATTGCCCCCCAAAAAAATATTTTCTGGTAGTGCCCCTCCCAAACCTAGACTCTGGATTCACCCCTGCCTGCATTGGTGGTCAGTGTTCTCTTTCCTGAGCACCTACAGTACTGCATTACTGCTTCTCTCCAGGATGATGTTGAATCAGGACTATAGTTATACTGTCGGGTGGAGATCACTCTGCCTGACAGTACCAGTATCGCAGTGCTCTAAGGAAGAGAGTTCTTTAGTGCCTGGCCCAAGCCACCAGTCTGCAGGATCTGAGTGTCCTGCGTTCTGCAGAATATGGGGAGCTTGCCAACTATGCAAACTAATGCACACCAATAGCTCCTATAGGAAGCAAAGTTTGATGTACAGAACCAGTGCTGGGAAGTGCCAGTGTTCTGTACCAACGCATTCTGGCACAAATAAAAGGACTAGCTTTAAAGTGGATCTAAAGCCTGGACATTTTTATCTTAATGCATTCCCTGCATTAATGTAAAAAATGTCCCTGTGATTGTACTACCCCCTCACCCAAGTCCTATCTCAATCCAGTGCTTTGCCCACCTGCAGGAGCTCTCTTGTCTCTCTGCTCACAGAGGCAGCCATTGGCTCCTGCTGCTGTCAATCAAATCCAGAGCAAAGAGCAGGGGATGGGGCTGACCTGTACTGTGTGCATCAATATATGCACGCAGCCCAGCTCAGGTTAGAACCTGCAAGTGTGCCCCCATAGCAAGCGGCCTGCTATGTGGGCACACAGCAAAGAGGTGGAGCCAAAAACACCAGTGGAAGGACCCAAGAAGAAGAGGTTTGCTCCACTCTGTGTAAAAGCATTGCAAAAAGCAGGAAAGTATAACCCCCCCTTTTTTTTTATTGAAAAATATTACCTTTACAAGTGTTTTAATTACCAACAAGAGAGCAAGAAAAGCCCATGAGCACAGGTAACTATGCTTCTGTGAGTGGAAGACCATAGAAGACATGAAAAATGTCTAAGCTTTGTGTGGGATGCATAGCAAAAGCTATGTTACTCATGTTTTGAAATTGCTCATAATGTATGTACATGAATATATATATATATATATACACATATATATATACAGTATATATATTACAGGCTGTGCGTGAAATGTGCCCTTTCATACATTGCCTAAGCATTAGGCATAGAATGCCTGATTTCACACACTTTCTGTAACATATATAAATGCAAACAATGAACTTCTCTTACCCTTTTGATCTATTTATCCAAGGAAAGCATTTTTTACATTGCAGCTACCACATCTAAGGACTGGTAAACTACTACTAATTACATTTTAGCCTCCAGCTCAAGAAATATAGCTATATCTGCCTTCATTTTGTAAAGTGCAGCGTAAACTGTTAGCGCTATATAAATCTTGTATACTAATAGTTGTACCCCCACCATTTCACGAAGGAAGTGTAAATAGTTGGAAAAAAACACACACACCGTATAAAAAAGTCCTTTATTAATAAAAAAAAAGAAAAAAAATCCAGCGGTGGTAATCCACTCTCGGTCCGGCTTCCTGCTCCAACTTTGTCTGTATCCAGCGACGGGTGATCTCCTCTCCGGTCCAGCGATGAGAAGATCTTCCGGGATCCAGAGCTCCAGAGCACAGCATCGGAGGCCGCCTCTTTCCGCCGGACACAGCCCAGCGGAATGACGCAGCTGGAGCTTTTGATATTTCTTATATAGGGGAGGCGGGGCCACCCATCACGTGACCCTGCCCCCTCTGACGCAAGGGGGAAGACTGGGCTTCCCCAGTGACGTAGCAGAGGGTGCGTCAGAGGGTGGGGGGTCACGTGACAGGTGGCCCCGCCTCCCCTATATAAGAAATGTCAAAGCTCCAGCCGCGTCATTCCGCTGGGCTGTGCTGGGCGGAGAGAGGCCGGCGATGCTGCGTTGTGGATCCCGGAAAATCTTCTCATCGCTGGACCAGAGAGGAGATCACCCGTCGCTGGATACAGACAATGTTGGAGCAGGAAGCCGGGACCGAGTGGATTACCACCGCTGGATTTTTTTTCATTATTTTTTTATTAATAAAGGACTTTTTTCTACGGTGTGTGTGTTTTTTTAACTATTTACACTTCCTTTGTGAAATGGTAGGGGTAAAATGTACCCCATTACCAATTAACATAGGGACAGGGCCAGGATCTGGGGGTCCCCTTTATTAAAGGGGTCTTCCAGATTCTGATAAGCCCCCTGCCCGCAGACCCCCACAACCACCGGGCAAGGGTTGCGGGGATGAGGCCCTTGTCCCCATCAACATGGGGACATCCTCCCCATGTTGAGGGCATGTGGCCTGGTACGGATCAGGAGAGGGGGGCCGCACTCTGTCCCCCCCTATTTTCTGCAGCTGGCCAGGTTAGCGTGCTCGGATAAGGGGTCTGGTGTGGATTTTTGGGGGAACTCCACGCCATTTTTTTTTTTATTTGGGGTGGAGTCCCCTTAAAATCCACACCAGACCTGAAGGGTCTGGAATGGATATTTGGGGGGAACCCCACTCCATTTTTTTTAAATTGACGGCGGGGTTCCCCTAATATCCATTCCAGACCTGAAGGGCCTGGTATTTGAATTTGGGGGGACCCCCATGCTATTTTTTTTTATGAATGAATTCGCTCTGAATTGCCAGAGCCGACAATTCATTATAGCCGCAAGTCAGTTTTAAATGTCTTTTTTTCTTTCAGAAATGACACTTTGTGCAGAGACAGTTCTAAGTATGGGAAACATGCGCTATTTCACATGCTAACTTTATGTTAGCATGTGAAATACGAAATTTAAACGAATATTTCACTTTTATTGTTTCACTTTTAGCATTATTAAAATCACTGCTCCCGAAAAAACAGCTGTTTTTAAAACTTTTTTTTGCATTGATACATGTCCCCTGGGACAGGACCCAGGTCCCCAAACACTTTTTAGGACAATAACTTGCATATTAGCCTTTAAAATGAGACTTTAATAGGGTTCTAAAGTTCACACAAACATTTGGTGTGTTCGCAAGTTCTGGTGCGAACCGAACAGGGGGGTGTTCAGCTCATCCCTAATCAGAGGGAAGAATAGTCCTCCAAGGGCCAGGTAAAGTTAAGCAAAGGGCCACCTCTGTCCCCCGGGCCACAGTTTGGAGACCCCTGGTGTATAGCAATAGATGTTCACATAGACATTCTAGCTGTTGCTTGAAACATTTATATGTTATCAATTAATACTAAATATGTCTATTATTAGCCCTGATTAAGGGGATGGAGATTCTCAAAGTGTGTTGGTTCTCCTGATACCTTTAATAAAAATTCCAACTGTATAAAGATTGCTTGGCATAGACCTATAGTCATTTATAGTGCTATACGTGTAGAAGATACTTATCTTACCTCAATGCTATGCAGCATGCTTGCTGCTGATGTTTGCTGTCCTCTTTCTGCATCCTGTATGCCTCAGGCAGAGCCCTTGTTGTCAGACAAAATGTTATCTGTTTTAGATGCTGGAACATCTGTTTTTTTTTTGCATTGCCTCCTTTGGGGAGATTTCCCCAGGCTCCCTGTCCTGGTGATTGAGTGATGGGAAATCTCTCAAAAGGGGACAGCAGGAAAATGTTTATTTTTAATTAGCATCATGGACAGTACTACCATTGAATAAAATGTGTCCCCTGTGTTTTATTGTAATCTTCATTTCTCCAATTGCCCCCCCCCCCCCCTCGCCTGAAAAAGCTGGAAGCTGAGGCCCCGTACACACGACCGAGTTTACCGAGTTTACACGATCGGAGCTGTATTCTGCCGAGAAACTCGGTCGTGTGTACACTTTTGGCCAAGGAAGCCGACAAGTTCCTCGTGGAGCCAAATAGAGAACATGTTTTCTATTTCCACGTTGTTCAATGAGGAAAGTTGGCTCGCCGAGATCCTCGGCGGCTTCACACAGAACTCGACGAGCAAAACGATGAGTTTTGCCCATCGAGTTCCTCGGACGTGTGTACGGGGCCTCACAGTTACAGGGGTTTATACAAGCCGTTGGATCTGTCACAGGCAATCATCAAAAGTGCTGTCTTTTTTGCCCCTCCTCCATTCATAAAAGCTGAACTATTGTTTCCCACACTGAAAATCACTGTATAAATGGAGGATGGGAGACAAATAATAGTTACACAGCCTCCATTCAAAGAAACACTTTTCATTTCAAGAAACAATTGCATGGCTGCGGGGGTATTAGAGTGTAAGAGCAATGAAGATTTCAGTGAAAATAGCAGCCACCATCACATTGGACACATCTCATTCAATGTATGTACCTTCCCCCGGGCTAGTTTCAAACTGTTGCAGGTGGTGCACCACAATGGGCAACCACCCACAGTCAAAACCCACTGCTCTTTAAAAACTAACGGAGCTGCTATTCATTCTTAGGCCTAGCACACACGAGAGGATCGATCCGCGGAAACAGTCCGGAGGACCGTTTCCACGGATAAATCCGCTGGCGGATTTTGATCTCATGGATGTACTAACCATGAGATCAAAATCCCTGCGGAATTCCCTCCGCGGTGACATGTCGCGCCGTCGCCGCGATGATGACGCGTCGACATGCGCGACGCTGTAATATAAGGACTTCCACGCATGCGTCGAATCATTACGACGCATGCGAGGGAGAGGAGCGGACGGATTGATCCGGTGAGTCTGTACAGACCATCGGATCAATCCGGTGGACTGGATTCCAGCGGATCGATTTCTTAGAATGTCAAGAAATTTTGATCCGCTGGAAATCCATCGGCCCGAAAAATATCCGCGGAAAAATATCCGCTGGATCGTACACACCAGGGGATCTATCCACTGAAACCGGTCCGCGGATAAATTCCAGCGGATCGATCCTCTCGTGTGTACGACGCCTTAAAGTGGTTGTGATCCCTTGGACATAATTTTTTTTTAATTAGCCCTTAACACAGACAGCTGATCGCCGCCTGTGAAAGTGTACTCACCCCGTAATTAGCTTGAAAATCGTATTTTTAATATCGATGACGTCACCGCACTTGCGCACTTTTGTCCGTCAAAGGCGATATTTCAAGTTTCCTAGGGTTTTCATTTTAGTTGTTTCCGGCACTGAATGTGAGCGAGTTTCCCCTCTGTCCGGCACAGAGGAGAAGTCTTGCGTTGATATAGCCCTTCTCCTGCTGTGTATCACGGTTTCCACGGTAACGGCAATCGATATAGAGGCTTGGTTACGGCGCCTGTGCGAGCTTTAGAACAGGGAATCAGGAAGGGCGGAAGTGACGTCAGATAAGGATTTACTGAGCAGGTACAGAAACCGCAGGGAAATCGCATGGTGCAAAAGCACCGTGTGATTTCCTGGCCACTGCGTTTATAAAATGCTGCAGGAACCTTTTTTCTACGTGAAATGCAGGCACAGCAGCCTATTCAAATTAATGGGCTGCTGTGTCCGTGCAAACATGAGAGAGTGTGAACCTAACCTAAATAACCACACCTAAGGTTATTTAGGTTTAAAAGTCTTGTCTCGGCATGGAAGAAACCTAAACTCTTCCTCTTTGAAACCAGACGGAAAATTTCATGGATAATGACCCAAGAAAAATTGGCCAGTATCTTGAATAATACAATCCCGAAATTCAAAAAAATCTGGGAACCATGGGCTAAATTTGTTGGGATATTATTTAATCATGACGTTCCATCGGTCCCTCATTCCTCAACAGCCTTAGGTTAGGCACATACCCCATCCCCTTCCCTCTTTCCTTTTATTTCCTCTCTTCTTCCCCCCTTTCTTCTTCTTTGTCTATCCCCTAGTGTTAGGGAACCTGGAGATGACCTCAGGGAAAAATACTTCTCTTCTAATTCCTTAGAAAGAGAAGTGATGGACAAGTTGGCCTGGAGTCTTGTCTACATAGTCGGGCCATACTAGATGGGAGGCTTCGGGGACCATGGGGTGAGGCCATATGGGAGATTCTCTCACTTGGCACAGTCTGATACCGATAGGGGTGCCGGGGGGATAGAAGGATCTTCGCCTCTCAAAGGGCCTGTTAGGGGAGGCCACCCTGGGGTGGCCTATCTTTAATGTACTTTTCTGGCTATAAGACGTACGTATACGTCTATAGTATATATGCTAATATTTATAAATTGTCAGCCTCCAGGATATGTTGTTTATGAAATGTGATATATTAAATTATATTGTATACCTTTTAAAAATAAAATATTTTGAAAGTAAAGTCTCGTCTCTCTACCAGCCTGTGAATGGACAGTGAAAAGAGAAGCAGCAGACAGATAAGCTGTGCTCTCTGTCACTCCCTCCTACCACCACCATATGAGCACTGCATTACAACTGATTACAATTGTACGACTCCTCTACTTTAGAATGGCTGCAAAAGGCAGATACCGGGTCGAATTCAGGTACCTACACTGCCATTAAAAATACATTTTTTAATTATTAATGAATACAGAGGTGCATTCATTTGAGTCCTTTATTTTTGCCTGATGTTCAATTCTCTTTTTTTAATGACCGCAAGAAAGGTTTAATGTTGAATTGATGAGTTTACGTGTGCACTAAGAAATAGCTCCAAAATTAAATCCATGGTCCATGAATTATTTATGCAGCGTGTGCACAAATACATGGTGCAAAATATAGATATGCGAAAGAAAAAAAAAATAATCACCCTACTTCATTATATTCATCCCGTGAAATGGCTGAAAAACGCTGTTTTCTATTAAGTCTGCGGAAAATTATTTCCATTTCTCTGTCATTCACCAGAGAAACTATTAAGGAAACCTTTAGAATTACCGTCACATTTTGTCCTGCGCTGCCAATTCTGATTTGTTTCTCCGGAGACAAAGGAGAGAATACTAAAATAAGATAACATGCTCAACCCTATCAAGTCAGCGTAAACTGGGATCGGAAGTCTCAGGTTTATGAAGGAAAATGAGAATTCACTTTATCCAATTTAGAGGTTTGCCGATTCATTTAGGATAATTGGAATCCTGTTACTCATTCTCTCTGTTTCATCTCACTTTACATTTCATGGGAATTAATTACAAGCACAAAGAGAAGGATTCACACAAGAATATACCTAGGAATCATGAAAAATAAGTGCAATCACAGAGTGGAACCAATACAAAAAAAGGAACCTCTTTCTGTGATCCTCTAAGGCCCCGTACACACGTCCGAGGAACTCGACGTGCCAAACACATCGAGTTCCTCGTCGAGTTCAGTGTTGAAGCCGCCGAGGATCTCGGCGGGCCGACATTCCTCATTGAACAAAGAGGAAATAGAGAACATGTTCTCTATTTGGCCCGACGTCGGCTTCCTCGCTGAAAAGTGTACACACGACCGAGTTTCTCGGCAGAATCCAGCTCCGATCGATTTTCTGGCTGAATTCTGCCGAGAAACTCGGTCGTGTGTACGGGGCCTCATACTACACAGGAGAAAATTGAGTCCACTTACCTTCACCTTCACCTCTGTCCTGTATGGGAAGAATACACCCTCAAGGATTTGCCAGAATTGATCAATGCTTCCATTCGATAACTGATTGAGAATGTAAGCTTGTATGGATTCTCCAATACACCTGGCCATAGTTTTTGCTAATTCTTTATTTAAAGCTGAATTCCAAAAGAAAATGTAAATAACCGATACAACACAGTGGGGGTTATTTTATTAAAATGGGAGAGCGCAAAATCTGGCGCAGCTGTGCATGGTAGCCAATTGACCTCTAACTTCAACTTGTTCAATTAAACCAGTGGTCTCCAAACTGTGGCCTGGGGGCCGGATGCGGCCCTTTGCTCGCTGCTATCCGGCCCTTGGGGCATTATCCCCCCCCGCCCACTGTCTGTAACTAATGATAGGGCACTATTCCTCCCACTGACACCAACAATGGGGCACTATCACTGACACCAATAGCAGAGCAGTATTACTACCACTGATACCAATGATGGGGCACTATTCCTCCCATTGATGGCAATGATGGGGCAGTATTCCTCCCATTGATAGTAATAATGGGGCACAATTCCTCCCCCTAATATTATTTAAGGGGAACGATTTACTCCTACTGACGCCAGGACATTTTATACTCCCACCGGCCACAGTCCGGCCCTCTTAAAGTTTGAAGGACAGTAAACTGGCCCTTTGTTCAAGAAGTTTGGAGACCCCTGAATTAAACTTTGACAATAAAACATGGAAGCTGATTGACTACCATGCACAGCTGCACCAGATTTTGCAATCAGTTTTAGTAAATCAGCCCGATTGGAACTGTTTTACATGCTAAAGGATCTGTATTTATGTCCATCCAATTTGGAGACTGAGGCTGGGTTCACACTACGATTTTCCCGTCCGTCAGCCGCATACGATTTCAGTATTGAAAACGTACGGGCCCGTACGGGAAAACGCATACATAGACAATGCATTGCAAATCGTATGCACTCAGATGCATCCGGGTGCGTACGATTTGCTTGCAAAACGTTTTTTAACAGTACGCAAAACCGTGTTCAACCACGGTTTTGTGGCCGTTTTTGAAACCGTATGGCAAACGCATACGTTTTTTTTTAACATTAAAGTCAATGGAAAACGCACATATGTGCGGTTCCATACGTTTACGTCCGTTTCAGCCGCATACGTTTTTTCATATAAATCGTATGCGGCTGACGGACGGGAAAATCGTAGTGTGAACCCAGCCTCACACAGCGCTGTCTGCCAGAGAGGTAGACCTGATTTTCCTCTGCTTTAAAGTGTTACTAAATCCAGGACCTTGCATTAACTATATCTGGTTTCCCACAGTACACAGAACATGGAAATCTAATAGCGTTGGTACCTATAAACTGCTAAATACCTTTTCTTATCAGCAGTATTGTATATAGCAGTCATGTGACTTCTATCAGTGTCAAGCAGAACACTTGTCAAACCCTGTAGGAAGAGTTTTCATTCTCCCCTGATTGTCCTATGAGGCTGTAGGATGCATGACCCTCTATCTGGACAGTGCTGATCACATGCACCCTCCCAAGAAAAGAAAAAAACTCTCTAGCAATACACACCAAACTGAGCATATGCAGCTTGTCCTCAAGGCTCTGTTCTACCAGGAGATAGAATGGGGACTGTGGAAGAAGGGGAAGATCCAAGAAGATAGGATCAAACAGCCTTTTTAAACAATGCAGAAGATTAACCCCTTAGGTTCCACAACAAGCATGATTTACTGCATATACAGACTGATTTTACTGTTGTGGGTTTAGTAACACTTTAAGCAAAACATGTATACTCATGTCCCTTTAAAAAACGCTCAATCCTCATATATTAGATACACATAAAAATATAAATAAGTATGCAAAATAATACATAAACACACTCAATGAATGCTTAAGTATCTATATATCACTTATGTAAACATTAAAAGAACGACCCATAAGTGAATAATGCAACAATAGCTGTGTAAATAACATACTGTGAAGAATTGCTGCGGTCAGTTGGTGTTGGCACAGTAAAAGAAACAGTGTTCCATGACATGCGCATATTGAAGACATGCGCATATTCCTTTACCTTTGTCAGTGATTCTCTTATTCAATAAATCAACGTTTTAACGTTTTACACGATCCAGTGTTTTTTTATTTTTTGTTTGGGAGCCCTGGATGCCCACCCAGTTGTGTGACAATAGCGAATTATTATTCGCTATTGTCTTCCTGTTCCTGCTTCTCCTCCCGCCCAATCAGGAAGCGGATCTTAAGACCCGATTGGCTGAGAAGAGAAGCGACCATATTGGCCAGGATCAGAAGCAGGGGGGAAGCCGCCAAGGAGACGCAGGAGGAAGCCGCCAAAGCTACCCGTGACCTGAATGGGGCAAGGTGGGACAAACCAACCGAGCGGGAGGGGGTCGGGGGGTTTGTTTGCTGACCCCCCCCCCAAAATTAATTAAGTTAATTAATTTAATTAATTTAGCACCAGCCGCTACTGAGTCCAATTGACTTGAATGAGTGCATTTGGAAAGCAGCACATGCCAAACATGATACGTTGAGTTATATTTGCTGCTATCATGAAGCACAGCTGCAGCAGCAGTGTGTGCGGACCTAAGTGGTTACCATGTTATTTTGTAGGTGGGCTGTTTTTACTGTCCCATTTGTGTTATGATAATACTATTACCGTCTATTACCGATATCGATAATAATTTTTGTTGTGTCTTGGTAAAAATACATATGGCGCATTTCTTATTCTCTAATGCAGGGGTGCCCAACCAGTGTCCCAGGTGACCTGCGGAGCCCTCTGATGTGGCCCGCGACCTCCTGCTCTGGGATGGAATAGAATACTGTTATTAAAGGTCATTACGGAAATCACAGTGTATATATATGGGCATATCTGTTCGTCAGTGGTTACTGGGCTGCTTTCAATCTAACCCAAAGATGCAGAGCAGCGCACCTGCGGGTTACCTGCACTGAGCCATACACATTCTGAAAATGCACCAAACATGCAGAATATAATAGAAGTATATTGCAAAGTGCAGGAAAGCCAAAGGTACATTGCGTTGGTAAATCACAGCGCATCAGCGTGAAAGCAGCCTTGGGACCCTTTTTCATGGTCAGTCCGACCCAATTGGACCCTCCATTCACCTCTAAGGAGTGGCAAATGTAAACCAACTCGTGTCCTACTTCAATATACAGAGCAGACATGGACCTGCCATCCGCCCGCTCCGTTTATTGTGGCCCGCAACTGGTTACCAAGTCTCTTAAGTGGCCCTCGCGCTTCAAGGTGGGACACCCCTTTTCTAATGTATAATTATATATACAACTTACTGATCACACTAACATATTAATAAGTTGTAGATATAATAATTTCAAGCAGGGTTTTTCCTGAGACCTAAAAATGATTTCAAGGGTTCCTCCATGGCAATGTTGGGAAAGGCTGGTCATTTCCAGCCAGTATATGAACAATTAAAATAGAGCTTGTTTGAAAGCACTGTAGTCAGCAAGGATGCATTCACTACCTAATGTAGCGTGGTAATGCCAGTATGTCTGTGCGGTCTGCCCAGATCTCTGAAGCTGGGCATTTGGGAAAAAAAAGACAATTCTTGAAATAAGCTTCTTACGCTAAATCATTGGCAGGTTTACAAGGCAGAGGATGGTACTGTAAAAGCTGCTGCCTTCTTGCTCTCACAGAGCAGCGTGATTCTTGTGGCTGTGAATGGCATTTCGCGTTTCCAGGGTGGAAAAATATATACAGGATTATTCATTAAAAAAAAAGTGAGTCTCGGCCTCACACTGCTCGATAAAGCTCATTCAATTCAAAATCAACTATTATCCTGCTACAGTACATTGTAATGACATAGCTCCTCGCTGAAGAGCCTTGTTGAATGGCAATGTCTCTGTAGCCATGTTAGAAGCTCACAACCCATCCCAATCCAAGCTGTGACATTACACAAGTGGGACGGAATTCAGATGAATAGAATAGGGAGGGAAGAGGATGATTGCTAGAAATTCTATTTCTGGAATGGCAATAAAGCTGCTGCTCATTTCTGTGTCTCGTCATGTATAATATCTATTTGTAATACATGTGTTGCCACGTTAGGATCTGTCACACAGTTGCTAGCTACAAATGGGTATTATTGATTTTTATGGGAGAGCAAAAACTAGCTATTTCTACATGCTCCATTAGAAATAAGACAGTCATGTAATACTGTCACCATTAATCTTGCTCTTTAGAAAAATGGTTCTAATATTACATTTAACATACAGTCATAGGCATGCGCACAGGGTGTGCCAGGTGTGTCCAGGCACACGCTAATCAACCTGTGCAGCACAGATTTGCCCTGTGGCTTTGCTTTGCCCCCTTCCCTTTCACTCCATAGCGCTGCAGGTTTCCCACCTCTCCTCTTCCTAATGGAAGCAGCAGGCTACAAAAAATTGGCGCTGGCGCAGAGAAAATGGCGGCAAAATGCTGTTGCTGCCAGGATGTTTTAGGAAGAGTGGGGGAAGGGGCCATTAAATATGTAATTTACCGGTCCCTTCCCTTTCTGAATGAACATTGAGACTGATCAGCAGGGTGTGTTTGAGCTTTGGGGTGCACACCCTAATGCAATAGGCTGTGCACACCTATGCATACAGTGCATTGATTAACAGACCTTAAAGCCTTGGTGCCAAGCTACGGCCTAAGGGCTCTATTTGGTTTACTGGGTGGCCATTTGGTGCTTACTGGGTGACCCAGCAGCCAGTAGTCTGTGTTTTGCTTGCCTAGGTGCTTACTCAAGGACTTTGAAGAAGAATGTTCATTAAAACTGTTTACTTTCTATTTTTTTATTTATTTTTTATTTTACATTTTATTATGTTTTCTATCCTATCCATTGTTTACTCTTCTTTTGTGTATATTTTTCCTCTGACATTTTATAATTGATCTTGCTGAGACGAATATCAAATGTGGTTTCAGTCATTTTTTTGGGGGCTGGAAGGAGCACTGATTTGTAAAGAGACTTTAATGGCAGTGAGCTCTATTAGCGCGTCTCCAGTCTCCTGGAGTACGTTCCCAGTTTCCAATATAAGCATGCAGCATGTCTGCAGTCTTTGACCATCTCCTGTTACATTCCCTCAATCTCTAAAGATCTGCTGTAGTATGTCCAATCTCTGACCATTCTCTGAGCGCTATATGCAGCCCTTTGGTGAAGTTAGGGGCTGCAATTAAGGACCCCTATTTCAAGTAATGCCGCGTACACACAATCAGAATTTCCAATGAAAAAAGTCAGATGGACTTTTTTCATCGGAAATTCCGATCGTGTGTGGGCCCCATCGGACTTTCTTCCATCAGTGTTTAGAAATATAACATGTTTTATTTTTTTCGGATGGACAAAAAAAAACGATAGGAAATTCCTATTGTCTGTGTGCAACTCAGACGGAGAAAAAAACCCACGCATGCTTAGAATTAAGTTGACGCATGCTCGGAAGCATTGAACTTCATTTTTCTCAGCTCGTCGTAGTGTTTTACGTCACCGCATTTTGGACGGTTGTAATTTAGTCTGAGGCCCTGCACACACGATCGGACAAAACCGATGAAAACGGACTGAAGTTTAGTTTCATCGGTCCAAACCGACCGTGTGTGGGCTCCCTCGGTCAGTTGTCCTTCGGTCCAAAAAAAGAGAACTTGCTTTAAAATTGAACCGATGGATGCCTAACGGATAGGTCAAAACCGATGGTTAGCACGCAAAAGCATTGGTTCAAAACCCGCGCATACTCAGAATCAAGTCGACGCATGCTTGGAAGCATTGAACTTAATTTTTCTTTGCACGTCGTTGTGTTTTACGTCACCGCGTTGGACTCGATCGTTTTTTTAACTGATGGTGTGTAGGCACATCAGACCATCAGTCAGCTTCATCGGTTAACCGATGAGAACGGTCCGACGGACCGTTCTCGTCGGATGGACTGATCGTGTGTACGCGACCTGACAGTGTGTATACAAGACTGATGGAAGTCAGCTTCATCAGAATTCCGACGGAAAATTACATCGGATTTTATTCCATCGGAAATTCCGATTGTGTGTACACGGCACCACTGTTTTAACCACTTGCCCATTGGGCACTTAAACCCCATTCCTAACCAGACCAATTTTCAGCTTTCGATGCTCTCACATTTTGAATGACGATTACTCAGTCATGCAACACTGTACCCATATTTTTTGAGCAAGTCCTCTTTGAGAAGGATGGACAGTTGCTCCTCAGGACACTAGCCAGTATCCCCTTTCTTTCTCCCCTCAGTTAGCTCTTCAGAACACATGGGTCAGCTCTCCATGTCCCAGGCCTCCCAGCTGAGACAACATGGCAGCAAGTATCAAAAAAAGGTTAAACCCCTTATGCCTTGTACACACGATAGGGATTTCCTATGGGCTAAAATCTGATAAAATTTTCAGTCAGAATTCCGTTCAAGCTGTCTTCCATCAGTCTTGTATACACACTGTCATGCCCCGTACACACCATCACTTTATGTGATGAAAAAAACCGAAGTTTTTAAAAACGTCACTTTAATTGACCGTGTGTGGGGGAAAACGTCATTTTATGTCTTGTAAAAAACGACCAAAAAAAATTGAAGCATGCTTCAATTTTATGTGTCGTTTTTCAAAACGTCATTTTTTACTTCACAGAAATTGACCGTGTGTAGTAAAAAATCACCCGCGCATGCCCAGAAGCTACTTATGAAGCAAGCTTCAATGGAAAAAGTGGTGAGAACGTAACCTCACTTTGCAAGATCATTGTGAGAAAAATGATGGTGTGTAGGCAACTTCGTCTTTGAAAATTGAAGTTTCAAAAACGTCGTTTTTTACTTCACAGAAAGTTTCGTATTTTTTTCATCACATAAAGTGATGGTGTGTACGGGGCATCAGACTAAATTCCGACCGTCCAGAACGTGGTGATGTAAAACACTACGATAAGCCGAGAAAAATTAAGTTCAATGCTTCCGAGCATGCGTCGACTTGATTCTGAGCATGCATGTTTTTTTCTCCGTTGGAGATCCACACAGACGATCGTAATTTCCCATAGGATTTTTTTCCATCAGAAAAAAATAAAACATGTTCTATTTCCAAACTCCAACGAAAAAAAATCCTATGGGGCCCACACACGATAGGAATTTCTGATGAAAAGATTCCATCAGACTTTTTTCATCAGAAATTCCTATCGTGTGTACAAGGCATAGGCCGCACACCCTGGATCTGACAATCAATAATAGATACAAATGAATAAAGAGCAGCCCGTAGTGTAACCAAAGGTCAAAAATGTGAAATGGAAATTAATAGTTAATTAATTTCATACCACGCTCCAATACATTTAAAATAACAATAATCAATAATGGTGAACTTTACGGTAATAAAGTTCATGAACTCCCACCAACGATTCTTCAATCATGTGCACAGTGATGTATACAAGTTCAGTGAAGGGAAAAGGGTGCCGTCTTCCGCCGATTTAGGCAAGCATCCTACTCACCAAACCGATCAGACACCCATGACAGATGTCAAATGAGCAGAGATGTGTATAAAGATGTGTCCACCAATGCAAGCGACCCTCACCGATGATGCAGCAACACGAAGATGGGGATCATAAATCAAGGGAAGAAAAGAGAACTACATAGTGCATGATACGTCACTTCCTGCTCCATTTTTATGCGCTTTTTATTGGGATGAAAACCATTACTTTTTAGGAATAAACTGGCTACAAGTTGCACTATTAGGAATTCTCTTTTCTTCCCTTCATTTATGATCCCCCCCATCTTTGTTTGGCTGCATCATCGGTGAGGGTTGCTTGAATCGATGGACACATCTTTACACACATCTCTGCTCATTTGACATCTGTCATGGGTGTTTGATCGGTCTGGTGAGTAGGATGTTTGCCTAAACCGGTGGAAGACGGCACCTTTTTCCCTTTACTGAACTTGTATACATCACTGTGCACATGATTGAAGAATCATTGGTGGTGGTTCATGGAATTATTGTGAAATTCACCATTATTGGATTATTGTTATTTTATATGTATTAGAGCACTGTATGAAATTAATTAACTATTAACTTCCATTTCACATGGCAGCAAGTGCTGAGGAGGGCAAAGCACCCCCTCCTCAGCTGGACTCTCCTCTCTGGGCCAAGACCCCTTCCTGTGTGTCTCGCCGAACATAAATACCTTTCCCAGAATGCATAGGGGCCCCTATGCCTGTAATTGGATGGGGTGCCTTTCATATTCATGCTAGTAATCTACATGAGTCACTCCTGTCCATCCAGCAGTTTCCAAAACCTGGATACAGATGAGCCAACACAGATGCAGCAGCACTGTGAAACACACAGGACTTTCTAACTGAACCAGTGT
Source organism: Rana temporaria (assembly GCF_905171775.1). NCBI lineage: Eukaryota > Metazoa > Chordata > Amphibia > Anura > Ranidae > Rana > Rana temporaria. The sequence continues at coordinate 33,222,753 of NC_053499.1, read as the reverse complement.
AGCTGTCCTGTTAAGCAGGAAGCTGATATACTGTATTTTACCTCACATTACCCTGTTAAGCAGGGGACCACACTACACCAACTATCTACATCCTAGCAACCTACCTAGGAGGGCACTACACTACACTATATTATAACTTATTTTTTTTGGTAGATATTTTTTATGGTTGGAGTAGGAGAGGATGGAATAAGGAATTGCGTTTCAACACTGGTCCTTTGAAGCAAGTCCAGGAGGAGGGCGATTGTGGCAGAGAAATCAAGTGCATATTGATCCCCCTAGAAGATCGGGGGTCATTTTGATTTGGTGAGTGGGCATTTGTTAATTTATACATGGGGTGAGACAAAACCGGCACACTAGTGAAGGAATCAGAAGAGTCACCAAATATTTTTGGATACTTGAAATGTATGCACAAAAGAGAACTTAAAGCGGAGTTCAGCCCAACCCTACGAAAAAATTTAAAGTCAGCAGTTACAAATACAGCAGCTACTGACTTTTAACATATTGACACTTACCTGTCCAGCGAGCCCGCGATGTGGGCACCCAAGCCAATTTTCAGGACGGCTGTCGGGTGCATCCACCGCCATTGCCGGTAAGGGTACTTGGCAGTGAAGCCTTTTGACTTTGCAGTGAAACACGCTGTGCTTTCTAATTGGCCTGGCGGCGGAGGAAGAAGGAGGGGAGCTGAGCTTCGCCCTGGCACCGTCTCCGGAAGTGGGGAAAGGGACCTGTCAAAAACTAGTCCCTGGGTTGGAGACAAATAAGTGGAAGTTCCACTTTCCGGTAGAACTCACTTTTAATTGATATTTTAATGTATGTTTTTGTTAAAGGATTCATGAATGTGATAACTTACATTGCACTAAATATTGATTGAGTAATTGTTCATATTGGTTTGATTCGGGGGGTGTAGAGGCACTTAATAATTAACAAAAAATGCAATGTCTGCTTTAAAAACAGGCATCCTTAGGGCTCTAAACCTGCAGTTGATCCAATGGGAGGCAAAAAAAACCTTTAAAGCATGGTCAAATGTGCTTCAATGGGGGAAAAAATGTCCTGGGCCTCTAAGCAAATTGGATTTTATATTGATCAAAAAGTACATTGTAATTACTTTTAAATATGGATAGTCAGTTATATGCTGTGCACCTAAACATCCAGCCATTTTAGGAATTCTGCTCCATGTTCATAGCTCTTACTGTAAAGAATCTTTCAGCAACTGGATTGCGGGCTGTTCCAGGAATAGCTTCTTCCACCACAGGCTTCTGATGCATGTTTTGCATCCTCATTGGTTTCCTGTAATTCTTGTATTGTTATAAAGAAGAGTAAAGCACTGCGTTAATGGAAGCGTTACTTCCTAGGACAACACCCCTTAGCTTAGATCGAGAGGGCCACTCCAACAATCAAAGTGAATGAGCCAACACTTTCGTCATCAAAGATCCTTCAAGTTGACAACCAACTAGTAAAACAGTCTGTTCCGTCTATGATGCAGCAGTGAGTTAAGCGCTATTGCGTAGTTCAGATGGTTGCCTTATGATATGCCTCATACACTTTAGTCTAGAGTTGAGAATTTGGATATTATTGGGATCAATCATGACCTGCATAGCAGATGCGCGTGCTGGTTGCTCAGCCTCTAATGCTTGCTTGTCTCCTGCTGTGTCTCATGAGCAGGCTTTTTGCTGCACAACAGCTACTTGGTAGTCAGCCTGATTTAGGGCCCTTTCACACGGGGCAGATCAGTAATGATCCGCCTCCATGTGTCTGTAGGCTCAGCGGGGATCACTCCGTATATCCCCGCTGAGCCGGCGGCTGACAGGGCGGTATCTGCACACTGTGCAGGGACCGCCCTGTCTTTTCTCCGCTCTCTCCTATGGGGGATCGGATGAACACGGATCTGCACATGTGAAAGGGGCCTTAGAGTAAACCTGTCCTCCAAAGTAAAATCAGTGCTCTGTAGGCACCTTGTGATGGCTGCAAGTATCCTTGTTAGCCTTTGAATTAATCATTGTATTCCTGTGATGTCCTCTTAGTTCCTAGGCACAGGCCCTACATGGCAGGGGTGGATGCAGAGTCGAGTCTCGGGAGGGGCACTGCCAGAAAATAAGGTGTTGCTTACCTAACTCAGGGGCAAATCCAAAGTCTAGTCTTGGGTTGGGCACTGTCAGAAAATGTGTTTTTTTGCTGGCACTTTATCAGGGAAATTGCTGGTGTTGGAGCTTCAATCATCCTGGCACCATGGTTGATATGATGTCAGGTTGATTGAAGCGCATTATTTCTATTATTACATTGTTACATAAAATGAAATAGTTTAACTTACCATAATGCAGAATCAGTGGGAGTGTGTCACTTGCCACCGTCGCCTGCCACCAGATTTGGATTGTCACTTGCCACGTCACCTGTCACAAGTCGTGGATTGTCACTTTCCACGTCACCTGCCACACGTTGCGGATTGTCACTTGACACGTCACCTGCCACACATTGTGGATTGTCACTTGCCACGTCACTTGCCACACATTGCAGATTGTCACTACTACAATTTTTTCCTGCTAAGGTGGGGATTGTCACATCCTATGTCCAAGAGTGAAGTCAGGTAACAGAGAGATGATGTAATCTCTCTGCTGCCTGCACAGTGAGGGAGGGACTGCAGGGATGCAGGGTAGGCGTCAGAAGGTGTGAGCCGTCCGCTCACTCACCTGCTGACTGGCCGCCGCTTACCCGCAACTTATGAGGGGTGTGCTAAATACGTATAAGAATATCAGAATGTCACTTTAATTGAAGCACTAAAGAGTGCTTTCCATCCTGAATCACTAATCAAAATTTTTATATCTTTTCAAAGTGAAATACCAAAGGGTTTTGTTAACAATTATGTGTACTGTATACCGCAAAAACAATAAAACAATTGATAATAATAAAACCACAAATACATTTTAATTTTCAATCCATTTAAGTGGCAATTTTTGGCTTTGTTATGGCTTTGTATGTATATTGTACAACGAGAGTTAACTATAGCAATTAACTGACCACAGGCATCTCCAAGAATACCACAACAATAAATTCCTCTGTAGCAATCCCGAGCTGAGCACTGCTTCACTCATAAAAAAGATTATCACTACACAAGCCAAATCTGAGTGCCAGGAAAACAGTAGCAGAGATCTGACATCAGAGGCACCATTTCTGTCACATCATTTTTGGATTAAGCAGCCATTACAAAACTATGAACAGGTAAACGGCCAAATGCCTGGCAATGAAATTGATAAGTGTGATGCAAAGCAAAGACAACAGCCAGCCTTTCTTTCTTCCTTCTTCGCTTTCTCTATATCTGTCTTATGCATGCCGTGCCTTAAAAAAGGGTTACTAATTCATTGCCAGAAGACTAGCACTCTTCATTTTCATTGCAGGGACTCCAGAACAACACATTTAGAGGCACTGGGAACATTTAGCTTGCATGTGTAGTCAGATGAAGAAAATCTTCAAACAAGCTCAATAGCTCTGGCAGAAGCTCCACACAGCAAGGCTTCCCTTGATGGGCACCCAACTGTAGCACAAACCATAGAAATACAAAAAGGAGCACCAGATCAGATTAGAGTCCCAGGTCATGTTAATTGCTGGTAAAAAAACAGCCAATGCATTTTGGGGGCAACACCACTCCTTCACCGGGGCTCCACAGAGGATAAATCTTGGCTGGACTCGGAGAAAGCAGTGACTGCGCTGATCTTTATTAGAATCTGTATTGAGCTCTTCATATGAATTAATAACTTGGCAGCAGTTGCTGAGCAGCAATGAATGGAGTTTTCATTGCAGGTCTTATCTTTTGGATCTACAGCTTTAGGTACAGAATAAAAGAAGCCTATTGCTATTGTTACATTGGTATTAGGTTAAGCCTGGTACTAAGGATGATCTCTGGTGTGTTCGCACAGTCCATGCGCAGAGCCCGCCAGGAACTTGGCACGGCGCTGCGCTAATCACAGGCAGAGAGACATTGTCCCGATGCTCGACTGCTGAGATTGGGAAATGTCTCCCTGCCTGTGATTAGTGCCGACTTCCTGGTGGGCTCTGCACGTCCCACGCCGGAGCTCATCCTTACCTGGTACACACTAATAGTTTTTTTTTTGTTCAACACAGGTTGAACAAAACAAAAAACTGCCAGGAGCCGCTGTGCTAACGATCCAACATTAGTACAGCGATTTCCCCTACTAAGCTGTTGTGTTCTGACAGGGGGGGCACTAGAACACACCGATCAGTGCTCTCAGCCATTGGCTGAGAACACTGATCAGGAGACAATTGGCAGCTGGTTTTCCAGCAAAAGAAGCCAGTGAGTTAACATACACATGGGCCGAATGTCTGCGGGTTTTTATTGAGCCAGCCGATGTCTCCCGACATTCAGCCTGTGTGTACTAGTCATTAGTTTAGTTGTGCAAGGGCTCTTTCACATAGACAGCCGGGGGGCTTGAACAGAAGTAAACAGAGTGGGCGAGCAGGAGTGTCAGGACACTCTCTACTTTGCAGATATAGAAAGGAGCTGTGTGTTAGTGGGCGTCCTGACACTCCTGCTCGCCCCCTCAAGAGGCTTTCTCCACACCAGGGAGAAAGCCTTGCATTACTGTGTTTAGTTACAGACAGAAGAACAGGAAGTGAGGATTTCTCAGAAGAAATAAGGACATTTAAAAGCAAAATCGAAGAATGAGGTAAGTGAAGGAGGACTGCACTATGGTAAAGGAAGCTATTTAGGGGGGGGGGGGGAATCCTTTACAACCCCTTTAAGGTGAAAAAACATTTATCTTTACAACCCCTTTAAAGCATAAAATAGTAGACATTCAATAAGTTTCAGGATAGCCCCCTTGAATGTCTGCCACCTGCTGCAATACCATCTCCTGAAAAACGACACACCTCAGTGCCCCTTTCATGAGGACAGTAAGCCCTGCTGCCAATGTGAAAGGGCTCTTATTGTTAAGGATTTGCCCCCTACCCCATACTACAGTAGAAGGCTGAAGGGAGTGACACCACATCAGTACATGGTGCCACTCTCTGCAGCATTTAGGATCTGCCTTTTGCCAGGGGAGGAAGAGGGCAAAGACCAAAGACATCTGGGAAAAAGTATGTATATATATTTTACTGACAGACTCAACGGGGACTTGTCAGGGAGACTAAAAGAAAACTGTTCCATGCAGATGCACTTATACCTTTTTAATGGGAAACCATAGTTCTTCTTTGACCCTTAAGCTGCCACCAACTTAACTATGTTGGTGGGGGTAAACGTATGTTTTCAAACATGGCCGCAATAGCAGCCATGAGTTTGTTTACTTTTTATTAACAGATTGCTGTCTATATTGTAAAAGTGATTCAATTGGCTTTACAGCTGCCTGATTTGCTTCTACTGAGCCTTTTCATGTGCCCATCTCCCATCTGGGCACCTCCTTCCTGGGTCCTGGGTTCACCAGCTTTTCCTGGGAGTCCAGGACCCAAAAAACACACCAGAAAGGCAGGTTAGGAGAGGTGGAATGTCTCTTACTCCACTCTTCCCGTGAAGTATGAACCCAGAAGCACTCAGCTCAGAGCACTTACAGGTTCAGAGCAGTTAGTTTCTGATAGGATAAAGGATAAAGCATTGGATCGAGTATAAGTACAAAGGAAAAAAATATTTTATAAACTAAAGGAAAACAAAAGAAAATGTTAATCTTCAACCCTGATTCACTGTGTAAAATCTGCATAAAAACAGAGTGCAATGATTTGCAAATCTCAGAAATCCATATTTTATTTACAATAGAAATTAGAAACACATCAAATGTTTAAATTGAGAATTTTTTTTTTATTATTGATGTGATCAGCACATCTGAAAAAAGTTGGAACAGGGCCATGTTTACCACATTGCAGCATCATCTCTTCTTTTAACAACACTCTGTAAATGTTTGGGAACTGAGGAGACCAGTTGCAGGAATTTATCCCTTTCTTCCCTGATATAGGATTTTAACTGCTCAACAGTCCTGGGTCTTCTTTGTCGTACTTTTTGTTTCAAGGTGCGCCAAACATTTTCAGTTGGTGAAAGGTCTGGACTGCAGGCTGGCTAGTTAATCACCTGGACTCTTCTATTACAAAGCCTTGCTATTGTCATAGATGCAGTATGCAGTTTAGCCATGTCCTGCTAAAGTATGTAAGGCCTTCCCTGAAAAAGATGTCTAGGTGGGAGCATATGCTGCTCTAAAACCTGAATATACCCTTCATTATTGATGGTGCCTTTCCAGATGTGCAAGCTGCACATTCCATACTCTCTTGTGCACTCCCATACCATCAGGGATGCAGGATTTTGAACTGAGTGCTAATAACGAGCCAGAAGATCTCCCTCCTTTTTAGTCTGGAGGATGTTGTGCCCATGTTTGCCAGAAAGAATGTTATTTTGATTTGCTTGAATACAGAACACTTTTCAACTTTGCAACAGACCATTTAAATGAGCTTTGGTCCAGAGAAGACAGCAGTGTTTCTTGAGCATAGTCAGATATAGCTTCTTCTTAGGCATGATAGAGCTTTACCTTGCACTGCCTTAATCCTCTTGGGCATGGAGTTTACCAGAGCTTCACAGGTTGCCACTGGAGTCCTCTTCTACTCCTCCCTGATGACATCATGGAGCTGGTGGATGCGCTTCTCCACTTTCCGTTTGAGGGTGCCCCGCAGATGCTCAATGGGGTTTAGGTCTGGAGACATGCTTGGCCTGTCCATCACCTTTACCCTCAGCTTCTTTGGCAAGGCAGTGGTCATCTTGGAGGTGTGTTTGTACTCAAGTTTGTGAGATACTGTATATATACATATATATGCACATACATACACACACTATATTACCAGAAGTATTGGGACGCCTGCCTTTACACACACATGAACTTTAATGGCATCCCAGTCTTAGTCTGCAGTGTTCAATACTGAGTTGGCCCTTCCTTTGCAGCTATACCAGCTTCAACCCTTATGGGAAGGCTGTCCACAAGGTTTAGGGGTGTGTATATGGGAATGTTTGACCATTCTTCCAGAAGCACATTTGTGAGGTCAGGCATTGATGTGAACAAGAAGGCCAATAGAACACCCAAAGGTGTTCTGTTGGGTTCAGGTCAGGACTTTGTGCAGGCCAGTCAAGTTCCTCCACTCCAAACTCGCTCATCCATGTCTTTTTGGACCTTGCTTTTTGCACTGGTCCAAACAAATCATTTGGTGGAGGGGGGGGGGGGGATTATGGTGTAAGGTTATTTTTCAGGGGTTGGGCTTGGCCCCTTAGTTCCAGTGAAGGGAATTCGTAAGGCGTCAGCATACCAAGACATTTTTGGACAATTTCATGCTTCCAACTTTGTGGGAACAGTTTAGGGATAGCCCTTTCCTGTTACAACATGAATATGCTGATGTTGAGCTGAAGTCAGAGCTGATTGGCTACCATGCACAGCTGCACCAGATCTTGCACTCTCTAGTTTTAGCAAATCAACCCCCATGGCTTGTAAAAAAAGAAATGGCTGCACATCCAGGAATTCCAATTGCCTTTTATTGTTCAAAGTGATAACACCAAAGACACCAACACGAGGTCACGTAGACGCGTTTCACTCAAACATCTTGTGCTTAATCATTACCAACCCCCATGGCTCCATTTATATCCGTGTTGTGGCAACATGTATATTACCACAAAAAGGGGCCTTAAATGTGATGCTGAGTTGTGGTGCCATTCATTTTCCCACTATGGCAATACACACACATTGCAGCACGCCAAAATGCACTGTAGTTAACTGCATTACAACTTTTCTGGCATGTCTATTTTTTTATATTTTGGTGTACTCGCAGTTCATTATTTTCAGTGGGCTGTCTTAATACGCATTAATGCACCGCAAAAATGTAAATAGGCCCTAATTGCCTATCTAATTCTAATCTTGTCTCTAATTACTATAAGAACTAAATCTGTTATCATTTTCTTTAGATTGATTCTGATATTATAAACAAATGTTATTCTGGCACAGAAAGTACTTGAAAAATAGATGATAGCTGTGTGCCAAAAAATGTTTCTATGGGAAATGGCACTGCTCCAAGAAGGATGAGATTTTAAACATCGATATACTGTGCGCTTATAACTTGTATGCACATGAAGATTTCCAGACCTTTTTGGATTTCCCACCAAGTCTGATCATCCCTTTTGATGCAAATACTAATTTAATGAGCAAACTGTAATCATACAATTGTTGCAATTGATTTTTGAAAGATACAACTCTTTAAATTAAAAACAATAAGGGTGGCATTTTTTAAGTACAAATGCACTTTTTTTTAAGTGCCAGAATCACTTTAAGCACACTTCATAAAGGAAATGCATATATAACACACAAGGGATGGGAGAACGGTTCGGCCCAAGCATGAGTTCGGGGCCGAACATTGGCTGTTCGCACGTTTGCCAAATAACTGAATTGTCAGGACATGTGACCGTTTGTTTGACCCGCTGAACGACCACAATGCACTGCGCCCCCGCACAGTGCATTGAAAGCCCTGATTGGCTGAAGCAATGAAAGCTTTGCCCAATTTAAGGCACAGAGCACTGTCAGAGCCATGATTGGACACTGTCATGATGACTCTATCCAATATTGGCTCATTGTTGTTAGTCCTGCCCACACTATAAAAGTATTCCTTCAATAATGGCCATTTTAAGTGTGATATCAGCGTGGAGAGAGATAGAACAGGGCTCTGTTCAGTGCTATTTGACAGTAAGGCCTCGTACACACGACCGGACATGTCCGCTGAAACTGGTCCGCGGACCAGTGTCAGCGGACAGATCCGATCGTGTGTACAGGCTAGCAGACAGATTTCCAGCAGACAAATGTTTCTTAGCATGCTAACAAACATGTCCGCTGGAAAGCTGTCCGGCGGACATGTCCGCTGATTAGTACACCTAACCAGCGGACAGATATCTCCCGCATGCGTCGAAGCGGACAGATCCGATCGTGTGTACAGGCTAGCAGACAGATTTCCAGCAGACAAATGTTTCTTAGCATGCTAACAAACATGTCCGCTGGAAAGCTGTCCGGCGGACATGTCCGCTGATTAGTACACCTAACCAGCGGACAGATATCTCCCGCATGCGTCGAATGGATTCGACGCATGCATGGAAGTATTTTACTTCCTGGTTTGGTGACGTGGCGGCGTCAACGTCACCGCCACCGCGCTGTCTGTCCGCGGGGATTTCGGTTTGATGGTGTGTACAGCCATCAGACCGAAATCTCAGAGCGGACATGTCCGATGAAAACAGTCCGGCGGACCGTTTTCATCGGACTGTCTGCTCGTCTGTACGGGGCCTTAGTGTGCTATTCTGATTCTATTGTCAGTGTAGAATATCAGTTTAGTGTAACTTTGGGGATAGTTCAGTGTGAGTGTGGTGCGACCATTCATCTTTACATTAGTGTGAATGTAGGGATAGTTCAGTGTGAGAGTAGTGTGACCATTCATCTTTACATTAGTGTGAATGTAGGGATAGTTCAGTGTGAGTGTGGTGCGACCATTCATCTTTACATTAGTGTGAATGTAGGGATAGTTCAGTGTGAGTGTGGTGCGACCATTCATCTTTACATTAGTGTGAATGTAGGGATAGTTCAGTGTGAGTATGGTGCGACCATTCATCTTTACATTAGTGTGAATGTAGAGATAGTTCAGTCAGTGTGAGTGTAGTGCGACCATTCATCTTTACATTAGTGTGAATGTAGGGATAGTTCAGTCAGTGTGAGTGTAGTGCGACCATTCATCTTTACATTAGTGTAAATGTAGGGATAGTTCAGTGTGAGTGTGGTGCGACCATTCATCTTTACATTAGTGTGAATGTAGGGATAGTTCAGTGTGAGTATGGTGCGACCATTCATCTTTACATTAGTGTAAATGTAGGGATAGTTCAGTGTGAGTGTGGTGCGACCATTCATCTTTACATTAGTGTAAATGTAGGGATAGTTCAGTGTGAGTGTGGTGCGACCATTCATCTTTACATTAGTGTAAATGTAGGGATAGTTCAGTGTGAGTATGGTGCGACCATTCATCTTTACATTAGTGTGAATGTAGAGATAGTTCAGTCAGTGTGAGTGTAGTGCGACCATTCATCTTTACATTAGTGTGAATGTAGGGATAGTTCAGTCAGTGTGAGTGTAGTGCGACCATTCATCTTTACATTAGTGTAAATGTAGGGATAGTTCAGTGTGAGTGTGGTGCGACCATTCATCTTTACATTAGTGTGAATGTAGGGATAGTTCAGTGTGAGTGTGGTGTGACCATTCATCTTTACATTAGTGTGAATGTAGAGATAGTTCAGTCAGTGTGAGTGTGGTGCGACCATTCATCTTTACATTAGTGTGAATGTAGGGATAGTTCAGTCAGTGTGAGTGTGGCGTCAGTGCCGATCATGACCTCCCTGGGGCCCTAAGCAAAATGACATGGCACATTAAAAATGAGAAGCGGGGGGCGCTGACGACAGTGACATGTCACATTAAAGAAAGTTGAGAAGTGGGGGGAGGGGGTGTTCTGCTGTCGGAAATGACATCTTACATGAAATTGAGAAGCAAGGGGTGCTGACTTCTTGCCTCTTCTCCCATGCAGCCAGCGAGTTGAGAAGCGGGGTGAGGGGGCGAAAATGACTTCTTACCAGGCGGGGCCTCTAGTAATTTGGGGGGCCCTTTGCAGCTTTGCGGGGCCCTAACGGCTTGCATAGTGAGCCTATAGGGCGGATCGGCCATGTGTGGCATGACCATTCATCTTTACATTAGTGTGAATGTAGGGATAGTTCAGTGTGAGTGTGGTGCGACCATTCATCTTTACATTAGTGTGAATGTAGGGATAGTTCAGTGTGAGTGTGGTGCGACCATTCATCTTTACATTAGTGTGAATGTAGGGATAGTTCAGTCAGTGTGAGTGTTGTCAGACAGAAGATTTTCATTGACAGACACATCACCCTCAGGCCCCGTACGCAGAATTCAGCCAGAAACTCGGTCGGAGCGGGATTCTGCCGAGAAACTCGGTCGTGTGTACACTTTTCAGCGAGAGAACATGTTCTCTATTTTCTCATTAGTCAATGGGAAAAGTCCACACTGAACTCGACGAGGAACTCGATGTGTTTGGCACGTCGAGTTCCTCGGTCGTGTGTACGGGGCCTCACTTGTGCCTTCAGAAGTGTCCACAGCTTGTTCCTTATGCAGCAGTTCTAGTCTCCCAGGAAAACACAAGGCCTCAACAGGTTCTAATGCTGATATTTATGGATGTTCCCTTGACCCTCTGCTACAACATCGTAGACTGTAGAGTTCAGAAAAGGTTGCTTTTCCACACAATATAGGCAGGTCTCCCATCTGGGTTTTAACGTATTGCCTCTTTCATTGAGGATAGCAGGTCAACAGCACCACTAAGTCCTGACGATGCTCCAAAAATCACTTGTTTGGCTGTTTTCAAAATGACTCCACTGCTGAACCCAGTGATTTGGTGTATGAGGGGACATCGTCCCCTGGTTGGACAAGCACCTTGCCTTGGTGCATTTTGGACAGAGTCCTGGACACTAGCAATTTAATTTCTTATCGGGGCTCTACCATGATGGCAACCCCTTTAACTTTCTTAGAGCCCCTACATGTAGAGAACACAGTTTTTTGCTTTGAGGATAACTGTAACCTATGGAGAAGTGGCAACCAAAATGAGACCACCTGTCTGGGCTGATGTCTGGTTTTCCTGGTATTGAGTTTGATATTCGTGGACTACATCTACCAGTAATGGCTACCACACCCTAGCTTCCCACCAGGCTTTATATATATACTGTATGTGTGTGTGTAAATATGTGTGAGAGATACTGTATGTGTGTAAATATGTGTGAGAGATACTGTATGTGTGTGTAAACAACAAAAGTGAGTACACTCCTAAGTGAAAATGTCCAAATTAGGCCCAATTAGCCATTTTCCCTCCACACTGCCTTAACCCTCTTGGGCATGGAGTTCAACAGAGCTTCACAAGTTGCCACTGAAGTTCTCTTCCACTCCTCCATGACGACATCACAGAGCTGGTGGATGTTAGAGATCTTGCGCTCCTCCACCTTCCGTTTGAGGATGCCCCACAGATGCCCAATAGGGTTTAGGTCTGGAGACATGCTTGGCCAGTCCATCACCTTTATCCTCTGCTTCTTTAGCAAGGCAGTGGTCGTCTTCGAGGTGTGTTTAGGGTCATTATCATATTTGAATACTGCCCTGTGGCCCAGTCTCTGAAGAGAGGGAATCATGTTCTGCTTCAGTATGTCACAGTACATGTTGGCATTCATGGTTCCCTCAATGAACTGTAGCTCCCCAGTGCCGGCAGCACTCATGCAGCCCCAGACCATGAGACTCCCACCACCATGCTTGACTGTAGGAAAGACACACTTATCTTTGTACTCCTCACCTGGTTGCTGCCACACATGCTTGACACCATCTGAACCAAATAGGTTTATCTTGGTCTCATCAGACCACAGTACATGGTTCTAGTAATCCATGTCCTTAGTCTGCTTGTCTTCAGCAAACTGTTTGCAGGCTTTCTTGTGCATCATCTTTAGAAGAGGCTTCCTTCTGGGTCAACAGCCATGCAGACCAATTTGATGCAGTGTGCGGCGTATGGTCTAATCACTGACAGGCTGACCCCCCAACCCTTCAACCTCCAGCAATGATGGCAGCACTCACACATCTATTTCCCAAAGACAACCTCTGGATATGACGCTGAACACGACATGGCAAGGTCTGTTCTGAGTAAAACCTGTCATGTTAACCCGCTTTATGGTCTTGGCCACCGTGCTGCAGCTCAGTTTCAGGGTCTTGGCAATCTTCTTATAGCCTAGACCATCTTTATGTAGAGCAACAATTCTTTTTTTCAGATCCTCAGAGAGTTCTTTGCCATGAGGTGCCATGTTGAACTTCCAGTGACCAGTATAAGAGAGTGAGAGCGATAACACCAAATTTAACACACCTGCTCCCCATTCACACCTGAGACCTTGTAACACTAATGAGTCACATGACACTGGGGAAGGAAAATGGCTAATTGGGCCCAATTTGAACATTTTTACTTAGTGGTGTACTCACTTTTAATGCCAACGGTTTAGACATTATTGGCTGTGTGTTGAGTAATTCTGAGGGGACAGCAAATTTACACCGTTTTAACAGCTTTACACTCACTACTTTACATTGTAGCAAAGTGTAATTTCTTCAGTGTTGTCAAATGAAAAGGTATAATAAAATATTTACAAAAAAAAGGCGTTGAAATAATCTTCACTTTCTCAAACATCATAAAGCATAGAAGAGATATGTGAATAATCCTATCCTAAGTAGGGAAATATGTATGTAATGTGTGTCATGATTTGGTTATTAGCAATAAATAGCTAATTTTATTAGAGCTTTAACCTATTTTGATTTTCTGTTGTCGGAGCTATTTGATAGAAGCAGGCAGCTTATACATAAAACTGATTTCACCAGCTTAGCCCAGGCATCCCACACAGCCAGGTATCCCTGTCAGGAAGATACAAGAAACTGGCTCATCAAGTCTTAAGTACTTTATAAGCACTCTGACAGACTAGATTAGATCATATCATCACTCAGTACTTAGTTTGTTTGAAGTTTAACAATACCTATAATCTTTGATGCACCCCAACGTCATTAATGCACGAGTAATCCTTCTCTAACCTGCTGACCCTCCTCCGTTTATTCATGTGCTGTAATATCTCCTAAAATATGATTCACTGATGAGATGAAATAAAAACACATGATTAAACATCAAGTAAGGTCCAAATGGCTAAAACTCACATTGAAATACGTCTTTGATCTACTTCTCTTTCATATCTAGAAAGGTTTTTAAAGTGGAAAAGAAAGTAGTTTAATCAATTGCTGTTCCTGCATAAAAATGGGTTATAGTGGAATTAAAGTCCTCAAATACCAACCTCCGCTCCAGCAGTGGGATGTCCATGAGGCCCCTTACCGAAACCAACATCTTCCCCCACCCCCTTCTTGGTTTCTTCCAGGTGTGAGGTCTTTTAAGCTGTAAAAAATGCTAAAAAAAGTGGCTGTAAAAACGTCCATGGAAATGAAGCCTAAAACTTACATTTTTGTTGCAGGGGCTGCCTGAAATCTGACTTGTATCTTAGGCAGACTTCTGGGGAAATTGGTGAGCCAATCACACAAGCAGGAAATTATGTTGCTGGGGAGTGGTCAGTGCACACTCTGGGGCAGATCCACAAAAGGATTACGCCGGCGTATCTATTGATACGCCGGCGTAATTTTAAAATTCCCGCGTCGTATCTTTGTTTTGTATCTACAAAACAAGATACGACGGCATCTGGGATCGATCCGACAGGCGTACGTCTTAGTACGCCGTCGGATCTTAGATGCAATATTTCGGCGGCCGCTAGGTGGCGTTTCCGTCGATTTCCGCGTCGAGTATGTAAATTAGCTATTTACGGCGATCCACGAACGTACGTCCGGCCGGCGCATTTTTTGTTTACGTCGTTTTCGTTCGGCTTTTTCCGGCGTATAGTTAAAGGTGCTGTTATGAGGCGTACTCAATGTTAAGTATGGCCGTCGTTCCCTCGTACAATTTTGAAATTTTTACGTTGTTTGCGTAAGTCGTTCGCGAATAGGGATTTGCGTAGAATGACATCACCGTCGGAAGCATTGACTTGTTCCGGTTTATTTTCAAACATGCGCACTGGGATACCCCCACGGACAGCGCATGCGCCGTTCCAAAAAAATGTTGTTTACGTTGGGTCACGACGTATTAACATAAAACACGCCCCCATTACATCCATTTGAATTCTGCGCCCTTACGCCGCCAAAGATACACTACGCCGCCGTAACATACGGCGCAAATTCGTTGTGGATTCGAAAAAACAATACGTTGCGGCGGCGTAGTGTATCTTAGATACGCTGCACCCGGCGGAAGATTACGCGCAGGTACGTGGATCTGCCCCTCTGTGTACAGAACAACTCCAGGTAGCCATATTGCAATGTATTCTCTGAAAATTACAGAGCTGCAGATTGAAAAGGAAAGGTGATTTTTAATAACATTCAATTAGAATATGATCTGTGTTTCAATTGTATGTGCTATATTATTTTTTCTTTATTTGCTAATTTTTTCCCCCACAAAAGTGGATTTACCCTTTAATGTTATTCGGTTAAAGGGGTTGTAAAGGTACAATTTTTTTTTCCTAAATAGCTTCCTTTACCTTAGTGCAGTCCTCCTTCACTTACCTCATCCTTCCATTTTGCTTTTAAATGTCCTTATTTCTTCTTAGAAATTCTCACTTCCTGTTCTTCTGTCTGTGCGAGGCTTTCTCCCTGGTGTGGAGTGTCGTGCTCGCCCCCTCCCTTGGACTACGGGAGAGTCAGGACGCCCACTAACACACAGCTCCTTTCTCTATCTGCAACGTAGCGAGCGTCCTGACTCTCATGTAGTCCAAGGGAGGGGGCGAGCACGACACTCCACGCCAGGGAGAAAGCCTTGCATTACTGTGTGGAGTTACAGACAGAAGAACAGGAAGAGAGGATTTCTCAAAGGAAAAAATAAGGACATTTAAAAGCAAAATGGAAGGATGAGGTAAGTGAAGGAGGACTGCACTAAGGTAAAGGAAGGTATTTAGGGAAAAAAAATTACCTTTACAACCCCTTTAACCTGTCAATGGTCATAGAGTAATGGCTGATCAGTGTATATGATGCAGTCTGGCACTGGCCATTATGGCAGTTTTTTGTTTTTCTAGTCTTCATTGTAACATAGTTTTATCTCCTGTTGATTTGACAAGTAGATACTGTATGTTATTTTTGTACTTCCTTTTGGGTCACATGCTGTTTGTTCTGCAGCAAAATCACACAGCAGAATTTTCACCATATGGACAGGGTAGTCTTAGATAGTCATAGATAGACTTTAAGTGAATGACAAAAAAAATAAAACCCTTTAGGATTTAGGATTTTTTTTTTTCCTTTTGGAAAAAGGG
Organism: Rana temporaria; assembly: GCF_905171775.1. NCBI lineage: Eukaryota > Metazoa > Chordata > Amphibia > Anura > Ranidae > Rana > Rana temporaria. The sequence continues at coordinate 33,206,801 of NC_053499.1, read as the reverse complement.
TTTAAAGTGCATGCATGAAGATAAAAAAAACTTCTGTGTGTAGCAGCCAACCCAGCACCCCCTAATTACTTACCTGAGCCCCATCTCTCTCCAGCGATGTTCACGAGTGTCTAAGCCGTCCAGGACACTCCTCCTGATTGGCCACAGCATCGGCACTATTGGCTCCCGCGGCTGTCAATCAAGAAATCTGACACTCCAAAAAATGTCAGTTTCCCAACAGACTTCTTCAATAGAATGGTGTTTGTAAATGCAAGGAGAAGGAGAGGTAAGCATATACATGATTCTTTAACAGAGCTTCATGGTAAAAATTTACTATAGTAATAGATTTATTTTAACCACTTCAGCCCCGGAATATTTGGCTGCTCAATGACCAGGCCATTTCTTGCGATTCGGCACTGCGTTGCTTTAACTGACAATTGCTCGGTACCCAAACAAAATTGACATACTTTTTTTCACAAATAGAGCTTTCTTTTAGTGGTATTTGATCATCTCTGCGATTTTTTTTTTTTTGAGCTATAAACAAAAAAAGGGCGTAAATTTTGAAAAAAAACACAATATTTTGCACTATTTGTTATAATAAATACATTTTTTTTTTTTTAATTCTCAGTTTAGGCCAATATGTGTTCTTCTACATATTTTTGGTAATACAAATCGCAATAAGCGTATACTTATTGGTTTGTGCAAAAGTTATATAGCCAGATTCACGTAGAGCGGCGAATGTTTAAGCGGACGTAGCGCATCTCATATGCGCTACGCCGACGTAACATAGAGAGGCAAGTACAGTGTTCACAAAGCACTTGCTCCCTAAGTTACGGCGGCGTAGCGTAAATGGGCCGGCGTAATTCCGCGTAATTCAAAGTAGGCTGGTAGGGGGCGTGTTGTATTGAAATTAATCGTGACCCCATTTGAATGCATGGCTGAACGAACGGCGCATGCGCGCGCATGCTCAGAATCATGTTGCAAATACTCCCTACGATATGATGTCACAATGCGTACGACGTGAAACCTCACTTACGCCCACCAGCCCCATTCACGTACGACTTACGTAAACGACGTAAAATCTGACAGGCACTTCCGACGTCCATACCCTAAATGACTTAGACTAGCTTTTTGGTGGTTTAACTTTACACCGGAAAACCGCCTTACGTAAACGACGTAGATTACAGCGACGGGCGCAAGTATGTTCGTGAATCGGCGTATCTAGCTCATTTACATATTCAACGCGTAAATCAACGGAAGCACCCCTTGCGGCCAGCGTAAATATGCACCCAAGATACGCCGGCGTAGGAGACTTACGTTGGTCGCATCTTGGCCAAATTCAGGCGTATCTGGTTTCCAGAGTACGCTTAAAGATACGACGGCGCACATTCGGACTTACGAAGGCGTATCTACTGATACGCCATTGTAAGTCTCTCTGAATATGGCTAATAGTGTCTACAAAATAGAGGAAAGATTTTTAGCATTTTTATTATTATTATTTTTTTACTAGTAATGGCGGCGATCTGCAATTTTTATCGGGACTGCGACATTATGGCGGACATATCGGACACATTTTTGGCACCACTAGCATTTATACAGCCACCAGTGCTTTAAATATGGATTTTCTCCAGTCAGTCCCCTCCCCACAGTTAGAAACACACCTAGGGAACACAATTGCCCCTTGATCGGCCCCTAGTGTTAACCCCTTCCCTACCGGTCTGTTTTTTTTTTTTTCATACAATCACTGCCAGCCCCAATAGCTGGCAGCAGTAATCACTGTATTCTGATGGTGGGGAACAGGGTTGCCAACTTTCAGTAAATTTACAAACAGTTTGTAAAATACGTAATTTTTGCATCTGTCCATAAATTTCCATTATGGACGTGTAGTCTGTATGTCCGAAATGGACATTTATGGATTTGCTGATGGTTGGAAACCCTGGTGGGGAAACCTCCCACTGTCAGAATACAATAGTGCAGTACAAGGGTTAGCCCCCATCAACACTGATTATGTTGATAAGGAAATCTAGCAATTTTCTTTTCTTCAACTCACTCTGGGTTGAAGGAAAAATAAATTGCATAATCTATGGCCAACTTAAAGTGGAGTTCCACCCATAAATATAACATTACATCAGTAGTTTTAAAAAAAAATCATTAGTCCTTTAAGAATTTTTTTTTTTTTTTTAGATGCCTTCAAAGTGTTGTTGCTAGGTAGAATAGTTACTCTTCCCACTTCCTGGACCTAGGTGCTTAAGCTTCCTAACCTACACCGCACAGACTCCTGGGAATGTAGTGGGTGTAACTTTCCAGGAGTCTGTGCACTCCCCAGTCTCGAAGAATCATGTGACTTGGACAGTACAGGTGCTGAAACCTGGTCTGAAACCTATTACACTGCTTGTGCAGCACTGAGCATGTGCGAGATCTGCAAGGCTGAAATCCAGGAAGTCATACAGTCTGGCTTCATGATGCCCACACTTAAGATGGCCCCAGTCAATTTCTATTTTATAAAGTGTCTAAATGCTGTAACAACCTAACAAAACGGACCTTAGTTTACAGACTAACTTTACTAGAATACATTAACCACTTGCTTACTGGGCACATAAACCCCCTTCGTTCCCAGGCGAAATCTCAGCGTCCGGCACTGCGTCGCTTTAACTGACAATTGCGCGGTCGTGCGACGTGGCTCCCAAACAAAATTGGCGTCCTTTTTTCCCCACAAATAGAGCTTTCTTTTGGTGGTATTTGATCACCTCTGCGGTTTTTATTTTTTGCACTATAAACAAAAAAACAGCGACAATTTAAAAAAAATATATATTTTTTTTTACTTGTTGCTATAATAAATATCCCAATTTTTTTTAAAAAAAACTATTTTTTTTCTCAGTTAAGGCCGATACGTATTTTTCGACGTATTTTTGTAAAAAAAAAAAAAAAAAAATCGCAATAAGCGACTGGTTTGCGCAAAAGTTATAGCGCCTACAAAATGGGGAACAGAATTATGATTTTTTTTATTATTTTTTTTTTTACTAGTAATGGCGGCGATCTGCGATTTTTATTGGGACTGGGATATTGCGGCGGACGTATCGGACACTTTTGACACAAATTTGGCGCCATTCACATTTATACAGCGATCAGTGCTATAAAAATGCACGAATTACTGTATAAATGTGACTGGCAGTGAAGGGGTTAACACTAGGGGGTGAGGAAGGGGTTAACTGTGTAGCCTGGGTGTGTTATAACTGTGTGGGGGGAGGGGGGTGACTGGGGGAGGGGACCGATGCTGTGTCTCTATGTACAAGAGACACAGATCGGTCTCCTCTCCTCTGACAGCACGTGGAGCTCTGTGTTTACACACAGAGCTCCACGTCCCTGCTGTCACCTGCCGTGTCACCGACGATCGCGTGTACCCGGCGGACATCGCGGCCGCCAGGTACACGCATCGGGTCTTCGGCGATGCGCCGCCACAGTTTTTACCCGCCGCGCGCCACCCAGTGGCGCGCGCGGGTAATGCACATACAAGGCCGTGTTTAAACGGCCACTTGGCACTTGAGAGCCGCGCTGCGGACGTATTTCGTCTATAGCGCGGATCTCAAGTGGTTAAGCTTGTGTATTACAGGGGTATTTATATTTAAAAAGTGAAATTGTGGCCGGAACTCCGCTTTAAGTTTATAAACCCTTTACTTAGTGTGCACGAAGGTATGAAATAAAGTCAGTACGCTTGCCTGGACTTCTCCTTTTATAGATTTCTGTAACGATCAGAACAACTGTGTCAAACACTGGTTTTCTACAGACGGATTGCAACGTGTTGAAACATCACAAGTGATTGAGAACATTTTATCCTACTTCAGATGGCTCAAGATGAAAAGCATGAATAAATTCCCATCTGAAACCTCAGAAAACACCAAAGAACATCAAATAGCAAGGTTGCAAGTTGGCTGGAATGGTGAAAGTATTAGAGAAGAAGAAATGTTTATGTAAGGAAATTTCAGGATATAGACACGGCACTCAAGAGTGAGCTTTTCAAATGTTCAAACAGTAAAAAGCAAATAGCTGAATACAGTGTGCTGCTTGTTAAGAGGTCAGTAAATGAAAATTGCAGCATTTTTACAAATAGAAAAGTTTATAATAACCCTTACAGATATATAAATAACATCTGCAGACAGGCAGGCCAACCAAGATTTATTGAAAATGTATTTGATCTTATGAAGAGGAATCAATTGTGACTTTAAGCAAAGGTTACTTTGAGCAAATCTCAATTGAAACAGTGGTCTGAAATGAGTTGCCAAGAGACCATATTATATCTACTAAAAGCCCCACTTGTTTAATGAAAAATTCCAGGCCTAGATATTTTTACATAGTTACATTGATCCAGCTTGGACCAATGTAACTATGCATCTACCATACCTGTGGGATCCCCCTAGAAGCTGCAATCATCTCCTGTGATCTCCATTTGTTTCCTAGTCCCATGTTGAGCAGCATGGGTCCCAATATGGACCAATATAACTATAAAAAATATCTATACCTGGAATTCCTCTTTAAAGCGGAGCTCCGCCCTAAAGTGTAACTTCCGCTCATTGGAACCCTCCCCACCTCCGGTGTCACAATTGACACCTTTCAGGGGGGAGGGTTCAGATACCTGTCTAAAACAGGTATTTGCACCCACTTCCGGGAGTCCTCTCTGCGGGTAGTGCATCACTTCTCGCCCCCACCCACACGGCTCCCAGAACACAGCGGGGATCAGTGAGGACAGCGCTGCGTGACTCGCGCTTGCGCCGTAGGGAATCGGGCAGTGAAGTCGGAACGCTTCACTTCCTGATTCCCTCACCGAGGATGGCGGTGGGGGCAGCAGATAGATGAGCGATTGCTCGTCCTCTGCTGCAGACTCCAGGACAGGTACGTTTCCATATATTAAAAGTCAGCAGCTGCAGTATTTGTAGCTGCTGGCTTTTAATATTTTTTTAATGGCGGAGCTCCGCTTTAATACCAGATAGAAGTCATCAGTCATCAACTCCTAAGATGACTCTTCTCTCTTAAAATACTCCACCTTTTAGCACTTTTTTAATTTTCAGACTTTAGTTCTGTGTGAAGAAAAGATGAAAATTCCAAACACACTTGCAATAAAGATAGAAGGTGCACCCATGTAGCACAGTAACTTATTACAGCTAAATAAGTGTATAGACACACTATAAAACACCAGGGTCCCAGCAGTTGGAAGCTTGTAGGTAAAATTGGCATATGCGACTCCATGGATCCCAAAAGTTGTGGAACCTCAAAACTCACCAGACAGAAGAAAACGTGGCCAGGAGAGGAGACCATGGTGGGTACCTAAGAATCCTTGATTTGGTTGTTTCCAAGTTGCTGATCACATATAGGCAGGCCATATATTATGCAATTTTCTTTCAGTTACAGGAAAGAAAATTGCTAGATTCCCATATCAACACAGTCAGTGTTGATGAGAGAATCCTTACTGTGAGCTCAGGCGTGTTTGCAACTCCACGTGCCCGCGCCCGCTAGGAAGCTGACACTTCGCAGTGCTAATCACAGGCAGTGAGATATTTTCCGATCTGCAGCTGCACAGATTGGGAAATGTCTCACTACCTGTAATTAGCTCTGTAGAGTGTCAGCTTCCTGGTGGGCATGGCACGTGGAGTTCCGAACATGCCTGAGCTCATCCTTACTGTGGCGCTATTGTGTTCTCCCAGCGGAGGGGCTGTCCCTGCCAGGAGAACACAGTGATTATTGCTAGCGGCTTTGGCCACTGGCAATAATCGCATCCTAACAATCCAACATACTGGTTGTACCCAAGTTGATCCATGGATCGATCAACTTGGGTATAATCAGCCTGCCCATTAAAATTGTCTAGGGTGCTTTCAGATCTAACCCATCAGGAAGCCAGCACTGCACACCACCAATCAAAGGCAGGGTGTGTATGTGCAGCTGCCAGTCTGGAAATTGCCTATGATTGGAGGTGTGCAGTGACTGCTTCCTGCCAAATTCGATCCGAACACGCCTGAGCCCATCACTACTGCCCATACATGATTCGAACCGTCTACTGCTGAATTAAAGTGAATGTAAACCCGAAAAAATAATGTTTTGATTAAGGCTTGTACCTTGTACAGAGTTTTGTGTCATTTGTGCCCAGTCTTGCCACGAAGAGTTAATCCAGCTCTGAGCAATCCTCTTATCCTTTTTGAGATAAGAATGGTCAGACAGAGAAATAGATGTCCTTTTCTCCCTATTTCTGTGAGTGACAGGTGATTTACATATCTTATACACTAGTGCAGGAGTCTCCAAACATTTTAAACAAAGGGCCGGTTTATTGTCCTTCAGACTTTAGGAGGGCCGGATTGTGGCCAGCAGGAGAAAAAATTGCCCTAGCATCAGTGGGAGTAAACATCGCCACATTTGGTATTGGGGGGGAAGGAATAGTGCCCCATTGTTGGTATCCTAGTGAAGAATAGAGCCCTCATTATTTGTGTTGGTGGGAGAAAAGGTGCTCCATTTTTGGTGTCGGATGGCAGAATAGTGTCTTGTATCAGTGGGAGGAATAGTGCTCCAAGGGCCGGGTAAAGGCAAGCAAAGGGCCACATCCGGCCCTCGGGCCGCAGTTTGGAGACCACTGCGCTAGTGTGAGACAGAAATTCTGTGTACTTCAGATCCCGTCCTCCTTTCTTCTCCAGCTCATCCAGGATTGACTGCTCCACACCTCAGCATGATTGGGCATGCTGAAGTCATGTGGTGACTTTCCTGGGATTTGACTGGATGTTAGTGATCATGGGGCATAATCCACGAGACCAGCAGAAGTTCAGTGTAAAAAATAATGATGCCTGGCCAAGGGGAGTGTAGAGGTGGGGGGGGGGTCTACTGACATCATGACTCCACCCACCGAACTCCGGACAACAGACCCACCCACAGAATCTGCAGTTTTTCGTGGTCTCATAACAGACAGAGGGGAGACATTTAACAGATAAGGAGGCATGTATATTCTTATAGATAACCACTATGGCAGTAGTTTGGAAAGCATGAGAGTGCGTTTACATCCACTTTATTCTTCAGCAGTGTTTGCTAAGGCCATCTACAAGCTAGCCATGTCCCAGTCTTTTGTAAGCTGTCCACTCAATTGAATAAAAAAAAGTTATACCAGTGCTCCTTTGTGTGTGTGTGTGTGTGTGTGTGTGTGTGTGTGTGTGTTTTTTTTTTGTCTTCTGGGTGTATTTTCTATAACTGAATACATTTTGTGTGGAAGACATATTTATTTTTCCTAGAGCTGTAACAAAAAAAATCCTGTCACAGACAACATACTGCTTCAAAGGATTACACACATCAGATTAGACATTACACAAAATTCATTTCTATTTAGTAGCAAATTCTTCAGGTTGAAAGTTACCCCCAGGTGCGAAAAGCTGATTTGTAAATCACAGTGCAAGAACTGATGTGCCTTAGGCCTCATTTACGTGAGGCCGATCCATTTAGCGGAATCCACCACTCAGCAGGAGATTGCTCCGTTAATCTCCGCTGAGCCGGTGGATGACAGGTCCGTCTCTGCTCGCTGAGTGGGGAGGGGCCTGTCAGAGCGCCGCCTATTCCTATGGAGAGATCGTACAGAAAGGGACAGCATGTCCGTTTTCATCAGAGCTCATTGGATCCGCCAAGACGGATGACGAACCTATCACCATAAAAGTATAAAGCGCTACTAATTCCAATTTAGTAAAGATAAACCATAAGAAATAAATTACTAAATAATACAGCTGCAGACACAAAAGGTGTACAAAACCAAAAGTGATATTAAAAAATGTGTGTGTTGCGCTAATAATAACTTATTTCTAAATACAAACAATGCATATAAGAGAACCCCTTACAGCTCATAAAAGGTATCACATGTGCAAAAAAAACAAAAAAACATAAAGTGCTGAAAGTGAGAAGTCCTATTTAAACCAGCATGTAATCTTCATGGGAAAAAACAGCATCCAGTACACAAAACTGTCAGGAAGCAAAGCAATGACACAGTCCTGCATCTGTATAGTATTCAATGTGTGGAGACTTCACCCCCTAGGTTGCCTAATCCTTTTCAGGGCAATGCAGCTCATATAAAAAAGAGAAAGCAGATATGGTGCAAATAACGTTTGGTAAATAAATAAAAAGGACTGCAATGCAATGATTGCACTCAGGGAAACCTCTATAAAATCAGGCTCAGCTGTAACAGTCATAGAACGCCGCTCAGTGCTTTAGCGATCTCCTCAGGTGGACGGATCTTCCGTCGATCGCGTCACTCGGCTCCTCCCCCACGCGTATCGTCACTGGACATGTGACTTATTCATGGGTTGCCATGTGACCAAGTCAGCAGTCTATTTATACAAGCTGGCTATGGAACCTATCACCATATGTCTGTTTTTAGTGGATTGGATGGCAGACGGGTGTCAGAGGACACATCCCGCTGACATCCGTCTCCCCATAGGAGTCAATGGATGGCCCGCTCGGATCCGCCTGAAAAACGGATAGGTGGATCCGAGTGGGCTTGTCGTGTGAAAGGGGCCTTACAATCAAAGAATCCGCAAGGGCAAGTATTCTGGTGCTTATTGGTTAAAGTTTATAATGACTGCAATTCTCCTTTAATAAAGTAGAAGAAGTACATATGAACAAAAATCCTGAGGCTTGAGACAGTAAAAATCCATCAGCCTTCGCTTACTCTAGACATACTGAAAAGTGTATGCATTTATATGTGCTAATGCATCTACATTTTTGATGCATTTTGGAAGTCTCCATTGAATTGACTTCAATGGGAAAACTGTGTTTAAAAGACCAAAAAACCTATGTGCATTATGTTTTCTTTACACACATTAGCCCAGCACTTTAATGTGCACTGGTCTCATTAAATCCTCTGGGCTTTACGGATGGTCTATGTTTTAGATGTGCGGAAATGTTGATAAAAATTCATTAGAATGTACAAGGCCTTTAGGTAAGCATTCCTGCAGATCTGTATTTCTCAACAAAAAAATATATTATGTTCTTCTTTATAACATCAAAAATCTACCAAGTACCCAACTGTGTATGTCATATTATCTCAAGTACCCTATAAAGTGCAAAAACATATTGCCAGTACTCTCAGAATGTGCTTTCATGTTTTCATAGCAAACCCTTCTTTAAACAGCTACTTTCTTTCTTTGAAGCAAACTTGCCTTAAAGTAAAGACTATCAAACCAGTATCAGATGTGAAAAGCAGGCACTTAATTATACCTTTAGTTTTCTTATAAGTGCCCTCTTGTACATTAGAGGACCCTCAAAAAATAGGAAGTATACATATTAGTATGCTCCTGTTACAATGTCAGAACCATGCTACAACCCTTGCTTTCCACAATGAAGTTTAGTGGTACGTTGTTGTCACTCTTACCATTTAGCTCTTTAGCTGAGTCTTGGGTTTAAATCCCATCAGGGAATCCGCTTTGAATTCCTATATACAACCTGGGAAGACATCATGCCCGTACCCCGCTTTCCTTGGCAGATACCGGACCAGGTCTTGAGGCTGTACAGTAAGGGCTATTTCACACGGGCGGCCCGTTCAGGTCCGCCTGCAAGTTTTTTAGGCGGACCTGAACAGGCGCTCCGTGCTCCTCTATGGAGCGGCGGATGTCAGCGGTGACATGCCCGCTGACATCCGACCCGCTCCGATCCGGCAAAGTGTGACGGAGGAAAAACCTACTTTTCCATCCGTCTGGCAGATCGGATCGGGTGAACACGGACAGACGGTCCGTGTTCATCCGATTCCCCCATAGGGGAGAGCGGAGAAAAGACAGGGCAGTCCCTGCACAGTGAGCGGGGACCGCCCTGTCATCCACCGGCTCAGCGGGGATCAACGGAGCTAACCCCGCTGAGCAAGCGGAGGTTCACGGGGCGGATCATTACTGATCCGCCCCGTGTGAAAGGGGCCTAAGTCTCTCAATTGTCTCCACCTGTCCTCCCCTATTCCAAAGGCATTACCATTTACCCTTGTCTATTTTTCTTTCCAGTATATTACTTTATAACGCTCCTGATAATTGGCTGAAATGCCAGGAAACACATACAGTAGAGTGCCACTATATGCCAACAGTTACCTGTCTCTATTACATATGTTCTTCAATTGATTTATTTTACCATGTATATCTGCCATGTCTGCATATTTAGAGTAAGTCTTGTGACTACCTATTTGATACAAAATATCTGATATGTATTCAAGATTGTAATAAATCATGTACTGTAACTTCATTTTTATGTTGTTACTAGCTGAATACCCGGCGTTGCCCGGTCTTCCTATCTTAACCTTTTTGGGAGAAAAATCATAGTAATATAAATATACCCATCTTTTATATAAGGGTGTAGGTAAGGGTTAATTTAACTGTCATATATTTTTATTTGGCATATAAGTAATATGTGTACCACGTATTATTGAAATATCTCCAGGCGTACAGAAGTTATGTGGGAACATACATTTCCCATTGATTTGCATGGGACTTTAAACAAAAACCCTGACCCTCACAAATGGGGGTAGTTAAGGGATAAATTAACTATCCTATAGTTTAAGTGGACATATAAGTAACATGTGACCAAGTGTTATCGAAAAATGTACAGCTGTTTGGAAGTTATGAAGTAACATGTATTTCCCATAGAGTTGAATGGGACTTTAAAGAAAAATCCTGACCATGGCAAATGGGGGTGGGTAAGGGTTAAACCACCTATCCTATGTTTGTTGCTGACATATAAGTAACATGTGTGCCAAGTTTCATGTTAATATCTTTAGCCGTTTGGACGTGATGCTGGAACATACATACATACATACATACATACATACATACACACACACGTTGAGTTTTATATATATAGATTATTCTCTCTTGACATGGCGTTCCCTCATTTAAAGTCCCACAAACCCTTCTCTCCTATGTACAACCTGTGTTTGCATGGGAGTGCTGGAACTGTCCTGACACGCTTTATGCCGCATACACACAATCATTTTTCGGCATGAAAAAAACAATGTTTTAAAAAAATGTCATTTAAAATGATTGTGTGTGGGCTTCACATCATTTTTCGGGGTTCTGAAAAACGACAAAAAAATAAAAATTCGATAGCGAATTAATATTTGCTATTTTCCCCACTAAATCTCCTCCCTGACAATCAGGAAGTGGGTCTTGAGACTCTTTTCCCGATTGGCCGAAATGTCAGGCAATCGTACTGGACACCTAGCCTAGGAGGAGGAGAGAGGAGACGCACGGCAGAAGCTTGAGCTCGACACTGGAGCCCCTGCCCACAGCACATAATGCTGGAGGAACATTGGAGCCGCTGTACTCAACCTGCCACCTAATGGGGTAAGTGCCAGGCCAACCGACCATCAGACAGTGGGGCGTGGGTTTTAGTGCCATGCTGCCGGCCCCTGGGGGGTGGGAGTTTGTTAATGCCATGCCGCCGGCTGCTCAAGGGGGTGGATGTTTGCCCCCCGCCCAAAAAAAACACCAGCCGCCACTGGTTCCAACTTATCCTATTGATGTTCAATAGACCACTTGAGTTCCGCTACATATTTTTATCCTAATCCCCACCTCAAAAAATAAATAATATACTGATTATGACTACAAGGGTTTAGTGTTATATAGAACAAAATTGGGGTATATTCAAGATGGAGAAACAAATTGCTCTGTCCTTGAAGGAGACAAAGATTGTGGTAAATTTGCAAATGTATTTCGAACTGTTGTAACGTCCATGTGCTGTACTTCTCATTTCTTACTTTTACAGATTTCAGTTCCTTTTAGAAACTAGAAACTGATTCTTCAGACTGATTTTCTGAAGTAGATGTTTTTCTATTTGTTTAGAGTGATGGATTTCTTGAGGGAAAGTTTATATTAAAATGTACACTATACCCTGCATAAGAATTGTTTCTTACTCAGACGGCATAGCAAATTACATTTCCATTGCAAGGTGCCTGGAAGAAAAAATTCTTCAGGACATTATGTAGCTTATTTTCTGATACAAAATTATATTCTTAAAACAGAAAATGAAAAAGTTGCCAACTGTATGGTGCACATTCATAATATCCAATCTCTTTTTTTCTATGTTGAAACAAAGATGAAAGTCATTAAAACAGACAGATAATAGTTTTTTTCTTAAAGGTAGTTTAAGAAAAAATTACCTTTTTAATTACCTCTTTTTCTTAAAGGTATTTTTCAGTTTTAAAATATAATTTTAGGTTATTTTACACCATCATTGTTATTTTATTTTTGCCATTTTAATTTACATCATTTCATATTATATTACATCTAAACTCCAAGCTATTTTTTTTTATTTTAGATGGAGTAGTTTCTCCCTCAGTACAAATCGACCAGTTTCCGTGGCTGTACAGACGAAGGCACTCACCTACATATTTGGGGGCAGATCCACGAAGAAGTTACGACGGCGTATCTATTGATACGCGCGTAACTTCTATTTTGCACCGGCGTATCTTTGTTTTGTATCCACAAAACAAGATATGCCTGAAGCTGGGCTAGATCCGACTGGCGTACGTCTTAGTACGCCGTCGGATCTAAGGTGCATGTTTACGCTGGCCGCTAGGTGGCGCTTCCGTCGAATTCCGCGTCGAGTATGCAAATTAGCTAGATACGCGAATCCACAAACGTACGTCCGGCCGGCGCATTTTTTTACGTCGTTTCCGTAAGGCTTTTTTCGGCGTAAAGTTACCCCTGCTATATGAGGCGTACTCAATGTTAAGTATGGACGATCCCACGTCGAATTTTGAAAAATGTACGTCGTTTGCGTAAGTCGTTTGCGAATAGGGCTTTGCGTAGAATGACGTTCACGTTGTAAGCATTGGCTTGTTGCGGGTTAATTTCGAGCATGCGCACTGGGATACCCCCCACAGACGGCGCATGCGCCGTTCAGAAAAAACTTAATTTACGTCAGGTCAAGTAAAATTAACATAAAACACGCCCAGATCTTTAACATTTGAATTCCGCGCCCATACGCCGGCAGATTTACGCTACGCCGCCGTAACTTTAGAGGCAAGTGCTTTGTGAATACAGCACTTGCCTCTTAAAGTTGCGGCGGCGTAGCGTTAATACGATACGCTACGCCTGCCGAAAATTACGATCCACTACGTGGATCTGGCCCTTGGTTGTTTATGGACCAAGGTCTTTGCTATAGCATCTACCCTGTTTATCCTATTCAGTCAGATCCTACTTTAGCGCTTTCTAATAAGAAGCCTGAAGAACTAACACATCGACAACATAAACTTCTCCTGCAGGTTACTAGGACAGCCAAACAGATCCTAGCAAAGTGACGGAAAACCCCCAAGCTATGATTGAGGCTGCTTTCACAGACTAATGCCGCGTACACGCGGTCAAAAATTTTCGACAAGAAATGTTCGATGTGTAGACCCCGTTCTCAAATTTTACGACGGCACAAGTTCTTGTTGGAAATTCCGATCGTCTGTATGCAATTCCGAAGCCCAAAAATCCTACGCATGCTCGGAAACAATTTGACGCATGCTCGGAATCATTAAACTAAAAACTTAAACTTAATTTTTCTCGGGAAGGAAAGCGTTTGAGACTATAAAGAATGTATTAATATATATGTATTCCTAGTGCTATATACTTGTGATATTTATTGTGTTTCCTCTGTGCCTTCTTATATTTATTTATCTGTGATTCAGTGTTTAAGATGTTATATTTATATGTAAAGCCCCCCACTCGCCCCCGACTCCCGTGCACATGCCCAGTGGGCGCGATCACCGCCGGGCACATGCGATCGCTCGTTACAGAGCGGGGACCAGGAGCTGTGTGTGTAAACACACAGCTCCCGGGCCTGTCAGGGAGAGAAATGCTGATCTTCTGTTCATACAATGTATGAACAGAAGATCGGTCACTTCCCCTAGTGAGGCCACCCCCCCTACAGTTAGAACACACCCAGGGAACATACTTAACCCCTTCCCCGCCCCTAGTGTTAACCCCTTCACTGCCAGTGGCATTTTTATAGTAATCCAATGCATTTTTATAGCACTGATCGCTATAAAAATGCCAATGGTCCCAAAAATGTGTTAAAAGTGTCCGAAGTGTCCGCCATAATGTCGCAGTACCGAAAAAAATCGCTGATCGCCGCCATTACTAGTAACAAAAAATATTAATAAAAATGACATAAAAATACCCCCTATTTTGTAAACGCTATAACTTTTGCGCAAACCAATCAATAAACGCATATTGCAAATTTGTTTTACGAAAAATATGTAGAAAAATACGTATCGGCCTAAACTGAGGGAAAAAAAATTGTTTTATATATTTTTGGGGTATATTTATTATAGCAAAATGTAAAAAATATATATTTTTTTTTAAATTGTCGCTCTATTTTTGTTTATAGCGCAAAAACTAAAAATCGCAGAGGTGATCAAATACCACCAAAAGAAAGCTCTATTTGTGGGGAAAAAAGGACGCCAATTTTGTTTGGGAGCCACATCGCACGACCGCGCAATTGTCAGTTAAAGCGACGCAGTGCAGAATCGCAAAAAGTGCTCTGGGCTTTGACCAGAAATATGGTCCGGGGGGTTAAGTTGTTTAATGTTATTCGTTTTTTTTTTTCCAAATCTTTATATGTACAGTGCAGGGCATTGCAGAATTTTGACCTGTTTTTCTTTTCACTCTTACGTGCCTTATACTTGGGAACTTTGTTATACGAACGTAATTTTAATGTACCCAGATGACTGTTTTTATATTTTATTGTAATTGGTTACATTAAGATACAATATTAGCATTATTTTTTACCTTGTTGTTACCCAAACAAACAAAGTGTACAAGAAAACCCATTTGCCACCAGGGAGATATCTGTACATTTTCAACAGATAGTGGGAGGAAAACTCTCCAAAGAGAAGGAAATCCCCTCATAGGCCAGCTGTCACCAGAACAAATCTGCCATTGGAAAACTTCTCTTCTATTTCTGTTTTTGCTCTGTGACAAGAAGTGAGGGAAAACTTTCCCAACAGGGTCACAATGTCAATAAGAACCTGACCTAAACCTAATTCACTATCGAAAATTATATATAATAATTTGTCTGAAGTTGGGATTAAAACAGCCACAGAAATGTAGCATGCAGTAAATTGTAAATCATTTTATGTTAAAGGGACACTAAAGGCAGAATTTTTTTTTTTTTTAAATAACAAACATGTTATACTTACCTCTGCTGTGCAGTTCGTTTTGCACAGAGTGACCCGGATCCAGTCTTCTGGGGTCCCTCGGCGGCTGTCTCGGCTCCTCCTTCGCAAAAGCTTTCCACCTTCATGCGAGCTCACTCGCATGGTGGAAATCTTTTGCGAGCGCGCTCCCGAGATACATCGGCGGCCATAGCCGCCGACTGTATCACTCGGCCCGCCCCCTGGCACGCCGCGTCATCCGCTGTGATTGACAGCAGCGCCAGCCAATGGCTGCGCTGCTATCAATCCGCCCAGCCTAGCCAATCAACGGCCAGGCTGGGAAACCAAGAACATCACATGAACGCGCCCGGGAATTTCGAACGGTCAGGTAAGTAAAACTGGGGCCCGGACAGGGGGGGGGGGGTGGTACCATCAGATGTTTTTTCACCTTAATGCAAGGTGAAAAAACTTTTACCTTTACAACCCCTTTAATATGACATTTTATAATTTTATATATTTCCTTGCTTGGGTTAAAGGATTGTCATTACAAGTGAGTCACTGAGCCAGGAACATATTTGTGTATATTAAAGCAGTGTATCTCAACCTTTTTTCAGTCAAGGTACCCTTTAAAATTCTGCACATTCTCGAGGCTCCCTATTCTAAAAAGTAAAATTATAAAAAAAAGTTTTACACAGGGCTGGAACAAGGGGTGGGCAGGAAGTGTGGCTGCCCTGGGCACTGTGGTATCAGATAGAGGCGGGATTTGGTGCTGGGAAGTAATGGATTTGAAGTGAGGGGGAGAAGATGTGTACTAGGAGGCAACATTTTAGTGATAGAGGATTTTTGCTAGGTGGGGTGATTTTTTTTTTGGGGGGGGGGGGGGCATTTGAGCTATGGGGGATTCAAAGGGATGGGGGGCAAAGATTTGTGCTGAGAGGAGGGATTTCAGCTGATTGGCAGATTTGTACTGGGAGGGGAGGAGAGGGAATTTATGCTTTGGGGGTAAGCATGCAGATTAATGCTTAGGCCTCGTACAGACGAGAGGATATCTGTTGGAAACGGTCCGCCGGACCGTTTCCAGCGGACATTTCTGCTCCCGATTTTGATCTGATGGGCTGTACACACCATCAGATCAAAATCCCAGCGGAAAACATCGGCGGTGACGTGCCGCGCCGTGACGATGACGCGGCGACGTGCGCGACCCTGGAAGGTAAATACTTCCACGCATGCGTCAAATCACTTTGACGCATGCGAGGGATGGGGATCGGGCGGACTTTTCCAGTGAGTCTGTACAGACGACCGGATAAGTCCGAGGGACTGGATTCCAGCGGATAGATTTCTTAGCATGCTAAGAAATGTTTATCCGCTGGAAATCCGTCGGCTGGATTTTTATCCGCTGGGAAATGTCCGCTCGGGCCTACACACGACCGGATCTATCTGCTGGAACTGATCCGTGGATAAATCCCAGCGGACAGATCCGGTCGTGTGTACGGGGCCTAAGTGTTTTTGTGGGGGGAATTTTGCTGACATATATTGCTCATACATCTTGAAGAGGGGGGGGTGTGCAGTTTGGCATGTTTTCCCTGGGCTCTAGATGGCCAGCACTGGTTTTACATATTACAGCAACATCTACACGTGTAGGACACCCAGCGTTAGAGGTGATTTATTCTTCCAAAGCAAACACACCTTTGCACACTGGTACAGACTAGTATTCCAATGTTTCTCGTCTCAATCAGTTTCTCTCACTCACTCAGCTAATGTGATCCCAGTGCTTAAGGAAAGGAGCAGGGGAGGGGTTCCCGGCATCCCCCTTATCAAACCAATGACGTGATTGGTTGTTAGGACATCGGGAGCTATAAGTTTGTAATGGTGCACAATGGAAACCTGTGGCTATGTGTAACTAAAAAGCAGGCTTGATCCACCTGGTTTGTATACAATTTGTGGGCAATTTTTAGGCATTTTAAAAAGGCACCCCCGAAGAAACCTAAAGGCATCCCAGGGTGCCTGAGCCCCCCGTGGTTGAAAAAGGCTGCAAATGAATGGTCTAGTAAAAATAAAAAAGCAGCTTTTGATACAACACCTTCAATCTTGCACTGTCCCCCTTTATACCCGTCCACCATTACATGCCACAAGCCTTACCCCACTTCCCCAGAGCCCACATCATCAAGAACCTGCCCACCAAGAATGCAACATTATGCAAGCCTGGGCTCAGGATATTACTGCACTAAATGGAGCTCTCACATCATTATCTGTACAACATTCACTGCAGGAGTAGGGACCACTCACTGCTACCACTATCGAATAAGAGGCCGGACCTGTGATGTCGCAATGATATATTACACACAGTATATACATTTTGATCTTTCTTCAAGTTTGTGAGGAAAGACGGTGGGTATTGTAAAGCTGAAGTTTCACTTTAACTGTCTTACTATAGTTCCAAGGGCTTTAGCATCTAGTAGAGAGCCATTGTAAGCACACCAGCAACTGTAATGCCGCGTACACACGACCGTTTTTCATGACAAGAAAATGCAATTTTTTAAAATGGTCGTGAAAAACGGTCGTGTGTAGGCTCCAGAGCATTTTTCTCGACGTGAAAAATCCCCGTTAAAAATGTAGAACCTGCTCAATTTTTTCTCATAGTTTTTCACGTCATCCTTTTTCCCATCATGAAAAACAGTCGTATGTACGCTTTAACAAGGGGGAAAAAAACGTGCATGCTCAGAAGCAAGTTATACAGGGAAATTAGCAAAAGCCCCTTTATAGTGCCATCGTACGTTTTGTACGTCACCGCGCTTTGCTCAAGCATTTTTTTTTTTCATGAACGTGTGTATGCAAGGCAGGCTTGAGAGGACTTACGACAAATCACGTAGAAAAAAACTTTTTTTTTTTTTTCATGACATGAATAGCGGTCTTGTGTACACGGCATGACAGTTATCACCAGAGGCACACCTTGAATAGTTTTGGGAGGCAGTTAGATCAATAGGTTTTTACACACATGGTAAAATATCCATTCAAGAACCAGTCAGACCCCATGTTTCTATCCAGACAAGTTCTTTTTAACAACTACCTGCTATTAGATAGGATATCTCCAAAAACAAGGGTGGTTTATACATCTGCCTGTTGTCAGCAAGACATTATTCAAGAAGTGTACGTGCACTGTGACGGGATTGTTCCCTTTTCTAGAGAATTAATACAGTTTCAGTTACTAAAAAATGTTGATGCAATTAAACAGGTTTGAGGTTTCATATCACTCACTACTAATCAACCCCACACGACACAAAATATCAGCCTGTAAGGGGCTTGGTCTTCAACACACCTTCACAGATTTTTTAAATCTATATATATAAAACTCAACGTGTGTGTGTGTGTATGTATGTATGTATGTATGTATGTATGTATGTATGTTCCAGCATCACGTCCAAACGGCTAAAGATATTAACATGAAACTTGGCACACATGTTACTTATATGTCGGCAACAAACATAGGATAGGTGGTTTAACCCTTACCCACCCCCATTTGCCATGGTCGGGGTTTTTCTTTAAAGTCCCATTCAACTCTATGGGAAATACATGTTACTTCATAACTTCCAAACGGCTGTACATATTTCCATAACACTTGGTCACATGTTACTTATATGTCCACTTAAACTATAGGATAGTTAATTTATCCCTTAACTACCCCCATTTGTGAGGGTCGGGGTTTTTGTTTAAAGTCCCATGCAAATCAATGGGAAATGTATGTTCCCACATAACTTCTAAACGCCTGGAGATATTTCAATAATACCTGGTACACATATTACTTATATGCCAAATAAAAATATATGACAGTTAAATTAACCCTTACCTACACCCTTATATAAAAGATGGGTATATTTATATCACTATGATTTTCCTCCCCAAAAGGTTAAGATAGGAAGACCGGGCAACGCCGGGTATTCAGCTAGTATAATAATAAAAAATGCAGAACTTCAGTCCTTTTGCTCCCCAGTAGTGTTGCTCACGAATATTCGTATTGCGAATATTCGGCTCGAATATGGCATATTCGAGTATTCGCGATATATTTCGAATTTCGCGGTGAATATTCTCAATTCCGAATATTCGCATTTTTTCAATTTTATTTTTAAAACAGATCACATCCTATCGACGTCTAAAAGCATTGCTGGTATGATTAGAGACCCTGGGCCGAGTAGCTAAGCTGAGGCGATCCTTTTATGTTGCCGAATATAAAAAATTTTTTTTTCGAATTTTCGCTAATGCGAATGCGAAAATGATTGCGAATTTTCGATAACTGTGGTAGGAGAACTCTGATTGTCTCTGATGCAAAAGGGGGGGGGCTTTGTGTATGTTTCTGTTATGAATATTTGTATGTTTGATATTATTTTTTTTTGTAAGAAGGAAAAAATTGTGCATACCTTAAAAAAAGGGGAGAATACAGCAGCAACTCAAAAATGTTATACAACATAAATTAATACAAGACAGAAAATGGAGTCGCTCTACAAGAATAAAAAATATGTCTAGTGACAAGACATGTGGGCAAATTATAAAATAAGCAAGTGCAAATAACTTGTGAAATACACAGTGAAACAAATATATAAAGAAATATAGTCCCAATAATAGAAAAATAATCTTTCATAAAAATGTCTTTGATATGTGAAGTGAAAAAAAGTCCAAAGCATGCAGCATGAACGTGTTCAATCTTTAAGGTGTTTGATTGACAAACGGCTGTGACAGATGGATAGAGTAAAGAATCACCACCAATGCAAAACACTTTTTATTTTCAATTGTAAAATATCACGAATATTCTGAGCCAATCAGAGTGCTCCTTCCGCATTTGCCGAATATTCGCAATTATTTTGTATTGTAAAATATCAAGAATATTCTGAGCCAATCAGAGTGCTCCTTCTGCATTTGCCGAATATTCGCAATTATTTTGTATTGTAAAATATCAAGAATATTCTGAGCCAATCAGAGTGCTCCTTCCGCATTTGCCGAATATTCGCAATTATTTTGTATTGTAAAATATCAAGAATATTCTGAGCCAATCAGAGTGCTCCTTCTGCATTTGCCGAATATTCGCAATTATTTTGTATTGTAAAATATCACGAATATTCTGAGCGAATCAGAGTGCTCCTACAGCATTTGTCGAAATTGCGCAGTAAATATCGCATTCGCATTTTGCGAAATTTCGAAAAAATATCAAGAATATTCTGAGCCAATCAGAGTGCTCCTACCGCAGTTATCGAAAATTCGCAATTATTTTCGCATTCGCAATAGCGAAAATTCGCAATCATTTCATTTCGATAAAATATCACGAATATTCGAATTTAGCGAATATATCTCGAATATTCGACTATATATTCGAGATATATCGCGAAATCGAATATGGCGTATTCTGCTCAACACTATTCCCCAGTGAACCCACCACCCCCAATTAATAATAATAATAAAAAAAATACATACATACCTTTTTGGGGATGTCTCCTGTCCTTCCCCTTCTTTGCCAATGACAGTGGTAGGCAGTCCCTTGGCATGTGAGCACTACTCAGTCCAAGAATGCAATGAGCCTGACCGCATGGTGTCAGCCCCACAGGGGGTATGTCCAGGGCCGGTGCTACCACTAGGCAAACTAGGCAGCCCCCAAGGGCGCACTGCTGCCTAGGGCGCCTGAGCACTGGTCTTCCTACTCTCTTCTCTCTGCAGCAAGCAACTAAGTCTCAGCATCAGCAGGCAGCCGCCGCTCCGTTTGCACATAGTGTCAGAGGCGCAGCGGTGGCAGAGGACTGTGTCTGTGTCCCGACTCCAGAATGAATGGAAGAAAGCAAACATTCATTGAAAGGCACTGGTAGGCTGCATTGATGGGCGCTGGTAGGCTGCATTGATGGACACTGGTGAGCCTGCATTTGATGGGCGCTGGTGAGGCTGCATTTGATGGGCGCTGGTGTGGCTAAATTTGATGGGCGCTGGTGTGGCTAAATTTGATGGGCGCTGGTGTGGCTGAATTTGATGGGCGCTGGTGAGGCTGCATTTGATGAGCGCTTCTTTAAAAAGGTGGAGTATACATGGGCAGGGCAAAGGGGGTGGAGTCAGGGGTGGAGTCAATGGGGGCAGCAAAATGTGGTTTCGCCTAGGGTGTCAACAATCCTTCCACCAGCCCTGGGTATGTCCTTGACAGCCTAGGTCCCTTTGAAGTTAGTTGAAGGATGAAGGCCATTATTCATTCTGGAGAACTAATGGAGTTGGAACTAGGCACGGTAAACCTATGGGATGCAGCGTCGGAGATAAGGTGGATATTGCAGCAACATCTGCTTTTAAAAAAAAAAAGAAGGCAGCACATTAAATATGGAGTCCTACTTAAAAAACGTTTTTTGCTAATACCTATACTATCACATGTAGGACAAGGTGAGTCAATAAAGCCATGGTGGCTCTAACAAGTTCCCACCTGACACAAGATCCTTTTTTTTTTAGCAGCTGCTCCTCTTACTGCCAGCATTCTAACATGCAGAGTTGTTGCTGCAACGTTGACAAAGAATTGGTTTCCGGATGGAAGCCTGTACATGTATAGGTTTACATTGTGCATGTAAATATATGCAAAATGACATAAGCCTGAAGTCTAGGCTGACTTGTTTTGCAATTAAATCCATTTTATTCAAAATGGCTAAAGTGTACAAAGATAGAAGCAGTCATTGTAAATGATGAGCTAAAGTAAATATTTTTAACTGCTCAAATAGTGACTGCATTCCATCTGGTCTGTAGGACCTGAGCCATTTCTCCTGCATGATGCACGTAGTATTGATGTGGTAACTTAGCTACTGAAAAGTGATCTGGCATCTATTGTAAAGAATAATAAGCATGAATAATGGAACTCATCCACTCTCAGAACATACTGCCTAATCTTAACTATGTACAGTACCAGTCCTAAAGTTGGAGAGATAAACGGTGGGAATGTGTAATGATTTCCAGCTACTGACTTTATGCCTCGTACACACGACCGGTTTTCCTGGCAAAAAAACTGCCATGACGGCTTTTGGCCGGGAATCCCGAGCGGATGTATGCTCCATCGCAGTTTTTCCGACAGAGATTCCCGGCGGTTTTTAAGCCGGCAGTTTCCCTATGAGCAAAACCTGCTGTGAAGCATACAGACGGCTGGGTTTCCCGACCAAAGCTCTAATAGCAGTTTTCCTGTCGGGAAACCCGGCCATGTGTAGGGGCAAAAAGCTACCAAGCAGGTTCTCAGTTTTCCCGGCAGACGTTTTACCGCAGTGAAAACCGATCATGTGTACAAGGCATAACAGTTGACCTACCATTTCCTCCTCAAGTTTTTTTGCATCAGTAACTAGTGTATTTCACATAATTATTAGCAACTTTCTCAAATCTTTAAGGCTCTGACATTCAAAAGTACCAATACTACAAGCTTGTAATCGATGAGAAACCTAAAAAAAAAATGTGTGAGCTTTTTTTAAAATATATATATATATATATAGATCTATATATAGATCTATATATAAATATATATACACACACAGTATCTCACAAAAGTGAGTACAAAGTAGTGAGCTGTTTGCTGTCCCCTCAAAATAACTCAACACACAGCCTTTAATGTCTAAACCGATGGCAACATAAGTGAGTACACCATTAAGTGAAAATGTCCAAATTGGGCCCAATTAGCCATTTTCCCTCCCCGGTGTCATGTGACTCTTTAGTGTTACAAGGACTCAGGTGTGAATGGGGAGCAGGTGTGTTAAATTTGGTGTTATCGCTCTCACTGAGGATTTGATTGATTGAGGTTGAAGGGGTAGGGGGTCAGCCTGTCAGTGCTCAGACTATACGCCGCACACTGCATCAAATTGGTCTGCATGACGGTTGTCCCAGAAGGAAGACTCTTCTAAAGATGAGGAAACAGAGAAACAAGTATGTCGGTGAATGAATGACTTCCTCCTGAGCAGCAGTCACTCACAATCCCATCAAAATTGTAGAAAATAAAAAGGTTAGCTTATATAAGGGGAAAGAATAAATTTTCTCCCCAAATATAGGGATTTTTACGTGAGATGTGTTGCTCTTAGTATCGAAGGTAGGCGCACAAAACACAAGGTTTTTAGATATCAAAAATAATTTAATTATATAAATATAAAGTTTCACATTTCATAAAATAAGTTAGCAGAATGAAATATACATGATCACGACCAATTTTACATGATTTATACAAAAAGGAAATCAGGATTATGATTAGAAGAAAAGCAGATGCGATATTGCCAACTAGTTTCGCACTAGATGTGCTTCATCAGGGCTTGCATGATACTTCTGTTCCTTAATTACATGTAGTGGTCTGTGTATGACACAAAGGTTCATTATTAATGCAGGTATGGTCAATGTAGTATCTTTAAGCTTTATAAATAAGTGTTCAACACATATACAGTTAATAAAGTAAGAGAATATAGTGCGCTTACCAATTATGTTTAAAAAGCTCAAAGAACCTGGCAGAACCAAAAGGGGCTGCCAAGAAAAATAGCGAAGGCGAACCTGATGCGGACAGGAGATATTGGATGCTGCACTTTCAATCAGTGGAGGCCAGATCCACTTGATTTTTGCAGGTGCGGACAATGAGATGTATAGAGGGGGGGTTTTTTCCCACAGTTAAGGAGGAAGAGATACAGGTATAAATACGTTGTATCTATTCCTCTCCTAAAGAAGAAGACACAGAATTAAAATTAAAGGTATAGAAAAATAATATTGATTGAAAAAATGAATGAAAAAATGATAATAATATAATATAACAGATTAAGGATGTATCCATATATATTTTTATAGACATTTCTTAGATAAAGCAAATATCTTATATTTAAATGAACATAGACAGAATAAATATCTATGCATTAAATGAGTATGGATAAAGTCTAAAGAATATGTATAAATCTAGAGAGTATTACCTCAATAGTAGTGAAGTTTGGATATAGGCTTAATACTGCTAATAGAGTCCAGCAGAGTTCATACTGAATTCATAGTAAGTTCTATAAGTAAATAAAGTACAGAATGTGTATGCATATAGGTATATAGATGAATTCAATATAATATGAAAAACATGAATTCAGTGAAAATAACTATTGCGACGCAACATAGTAACCGTCTATTAGAGAAGAATATAATTGAAAAAGAAGAGAGTTTACCTTAGATGCTTAATGACATGAAGTATATAATAAAATATGCTGTTGTCCTAGGGGGATATAATATCCCAGTAGCATTAGAATCAAGGACAATGCTGTAGAATAGTCCAAGGGCAGTTATATATGATGTTTATACTGCGATTCTATAAACAAAATAATAGATAGGTTAAGTTCGTGCATATGGCAAGGAAAACCTGCGTAGAGCACTAGATCTTAAAAAGATAGACTGAAAGGTAATTACCTTGTTTGTGTCATGACACCGCAAAGCTAAGTAAAGCAGCGTCACATGTGTGGCGTGATATCCTCCCTCAAGCCGTCCAAGTCAGCGTCTGACACACACTGTGTCAGCGCTGACCTTAAGAGCAACATCTCCACCGGAAGTGAACAGAGTCAAACATGACCCCTGGCGTCATATCCGGTCCACGTGTCCCAAGATACTTGCGCGCGCATCCCATGCGCTCCAGAGTGATGATGTAAGCTGGAGCGCATAGGAAGGAGACATGTATTGACAGTCTCAGACCGGCCAGAGACGAAAAAGTGGCCGGATGTGCGCGCGCGTCCCATCAGATGTTGATGATAGGGACGGGAGGCATTAAGGAAAGCACGCCCCCTGTGTTGGGACCTGTGATTGGCCACACCAAGGCTGTGCAGAATCCGACCTCCCCCCGCATCAGGAATCCCTCCCCATGTTAAATGGAATGGTTCAGAGCTCAGAAAACGTAAAAATAAAGTTTTAGTAGACACTAATAATAAGTTGTATACAATAAAGCGTGTATTTAACTATAAAGGGATATATTAGAATATACTACTGATTTCTCTCAGCTGGACATCCAATGGTTTATTTTTACACTGTCTTATCTGAGGGAAGGTTAATGAAAAAGACATCTACAATAATAAATATTTTTAGAAAGTTTTGACATTTTCCAATTACTAATTCATAAATCATAATATAACAAGGCAAAATGGAACAAAGCAAAATACAATCCAAGCAAGAAAATAAATAAAACAGAAACAAAAAACATATAACAAAGCAAAACAAAAAACAAAAAAACAAAAAACAATAATCAAAAAACAAAAAACAAAATTGATAAATGAATGTATAAAGTGTATTCCAATAGGGTTTAATGATGATTAATCACGGCCATGGCATTTCCCTATAAGAAAGGTTTAAATGACAGGGATGTATTAAGCCCTGGTACATAAGTGGCCCGTTGGTCAAAAATCCAACGGGCCTCACGTTGAAGGATTTTTTTATCAAAATCTCCTCCTCTTTCAGGAGGGGAGATCACTTCTAATGCAAAGAAAGTAATGAAAGATGGATCATAGCTGTGGTGCAGCCCCACATGCTTGCAAATGGGTGTATAGAGCAAACCTGCCTCTAGATAATAAAGATGGTCCTTAATTCTTCTAGAGAATGCCCTTTTCGTCTTTCCTATATAGAAAGCGCCGCACCGACACTTTGCAAGGTATACAATACCTATAGTTGAACAATTAGCATGTTTCTTAGATTTAAGAAAACCTCCTCTAGGGAGGGGACAGCCGTCCCCTTCTTCGATCCAGGGACAAACATCACAGTGTCCACATTTATATGTACCTGGTATCTCAGGCTCCTGTGAAGTGGGAGCCTCAGGTACCAGGTGACTATGTGTAAGGCCATCTTTGATGGACCTACATCTTCTATAGACAATCTCAGGTCTTTGTGAAATATATTTTGAAATAATAGGGTCCTCAGCGAGGAAGTGCCAATTATGGTTAATCAGTTGGCGAAAAATGTTCTGATCAGAGCTGAAAGTGGTTATCAATTTAGTTGTTGGATTGGTCTCTTTTTCCTTTTTCTTAAATAGTAGTGAATCTCTTGTGTTTATCTTTGACTTTGCATATGCCTGTTTGAGAACTTTTTTACTGTATCCTCTCAATAAGAGGCGTGAGTAAAGGGCAGACGCCTCTTTTTCAAAGTCTTCCTCCTTTGCACAATTGCGCCGAAGTCTTAGGTACTGACCGTAAGGGATGCTTCGCACCAAGGATCTTGGGTGAGAGCTGGAGTAATGTAAAATAGTGTTTCCTGCCGTTTCTTTCCTATACAAATTAGTGGACAAAGTACCGTCATCATTTACTGAAATTTTTAAATCAAGAAAAGGGATACTTTTGGTATCCGACTGGATCGTAAATTTTAAATTATAATTGTTAACAGATAAGTATTCCATAAATTTGGACAGAAGTTCCGCACCGCCAGTCCAGATGATCAAAACATCGTCAATATACCTCCGCCATAATAATATATGGCGGAGGTATATCACGGCGGAGTCATCTGAAAAGATGGCTCTCTCCCACCCCCCCAGGTACAGGGTGGCATACGATGGGGCACACGAAGTCCCCATCGCCACACCCTGCACCTGGAGGTAGGTTGAGCCATTGAAAACAAAAACATTATTAGTCAATATATGCTCAAGCAAAGCCGTGACGAAATTACAAAGTTTCCAATTATTGTGGTCTTGTTCACGTAAGAACTGAGAAATGACCTGAATCCCTTTTGTATGAGGGATACTAGAATATAGGGCCTCTACGTCTATTGCTGCCAAAATTGATCCTGGGGGTACACTCATACCTTCGACTATTTTTAAAAGTTCCAACGTATCTTTAAGATACGATGGTAATGCCATTACATGGGGTCTCAATTGCATGTCTACATACTTACTTGCAGTTTCCGTATGGCTGCCTATACCTGAGATAATGGGGCGCCCGGGTGGATCCCCGATGTCTTTATGTATTTTGGGCAATGAATAGAACGTAGGAGTTATAGGCCACTTAATCTCTAGATATTCCCTCAAATCTTGATCGATCAATCCCTGCTGAAATGCCAGTGAGATTAATGAAATATAATCAGATCTGGCTTTTGGAACATCATCTTCTGATATTATTTTGTACCAGTTGTTATTACATAGAATTTTGTCACACATTCTAATGTATTGGATCTTTGTCATTACAACCACATTGCCCCCTTTATCGGAGGGTTTTATTACCAATTCACTATTGCTAGTGAGTTCGGTAAGTGCTCAGGATTAGACATTGTAAACCTTTCGACATACAATCTCTCATCCACTGAGATTGAGGTGCTGAAACTGGGACTTAGTTTCTGCCCCTCACAAAAAGTGGATAAATTTACCCTAATTAAAGATCTACATTTATTTGCTAGAAACCTTACATATAAATTTATGTTTGACACTGACAGGGGACGTATAGCGTCTAGGGAAGAAGAATTATATAAAGACTTCAAAGTACAAGACTTCAGAGCCTTGAAAATCTTGATCCAATTGTTGGATGAAAACGAGAGCTCTGAAGAGCTTATTGACCTTTCCGATGAAATAGAACCAGAAATAGAACTGATCCCAGAACCCTGTAAGTTTAAGACAAAATCACAAAGATTCCCTAACCTACAAACCTCCCCAGCAGTATGGGCTTTCCTTAAGCAAACAAGGAAACAAATTGAAAACTTAGTAATTCCCAAAATCTCTGATAATAATTTATCAAAAAAACAACAGCAAGCACTTACCGAACTCACTAGCAATAGTGAATTGGTAATAAAACCCTCCGATAAAGGGGGCAATGTGGTTGTAATGACAAAGATCCAATACATTAGAATGTGTGACAAAATTCTATGTAATAACAACTGGTACAAAATAATATCAGAAGATGATGTTCCAAAAGCCAGATCTGATTATATTTCATTAATCTCACTGGCATTTCAGCAGGGATTGATCGATCAAGATTTGAGGGAATATCTAGAGATTAAGTGGCCTATAACTCCTACGTTCTATTCATTGCCCAAAATACATAAAGACATCGGGGATCCACCCGGGCGCCCCATTATCTCAGGTATAGGCAGCCATACGGAAACTGCAAGTAAGTATGTAGACATGCAATTGAGACCCCATGTAATGGCATTACCATCGTATCTTAAAGATACGTTGGAACTTTTAAAAATAGTCGAAGGTATGAGTGTACCCCCAGGATCAATTTTGGCAGCAATAGACGTAGAGGCCCTATATTCTAGTATCCCTCATACAAAAGGGATTCAGGTCATTTCTCAGTTCTTACGTGAACAAGACCACAATAATTGGAAACTTTGTAATTTCGTCACGGCTTTGCTTGAGCATATATTGACTAATAATGTTTTTGTTTTCAATGGCTCAACCTACCTCCAGGTGCAGGGTGTGGCGATGGGGACTTCGTGTGCCCCATCGTATGCCACCCTGTACCTGGGGGGGTGGGAGAGAGCCATCTTTTCAGATGACTCCGCCGTGATATACCTCCGCCATATATTATTATGGCGGAGGTATATTGACGATGTTTTGATCATCTGGACTGGCGGTGCGGAACTTCTGTCCAAATTTATGGAATACTTATCTGTTAACAATTATAATTTAAAATTTACGATCCAGTCGGATACCAAAAGTATCCCTTTTCTTGATTTAAAAATTTCAGTAAATGATGACGGTACTTTGTCCACTAATTTGTATAGGAAAGAAACGGCAGGAAACACTATTTTACATTACTCCAGCTCTCACCCAAGATCCTTGGTGCGAAGCATCCCTTACGGTCAGTACCTAAGACTTCGGCGCAATTGTGCAAAGGAGGAAGACTTTGAAAAAGAGGCGTCTGCCCTTTACTCACGCCTCTTATTGAGAGGATACAGTAAAAAAGTTCTCAAACAGGCATATGCAAAGTCAAAGATAAACACAAGAGATTCACTACTATTTAAGAAAAAGGAAAAAGAGACCAATCCAACAACTAAATTGATAACCACTTTCAGCTCTGATCAGAACATTTTTCGCCAACTGATTAACCATAATTGGCACTTCCTCGCTGAGGACCCTATTATTTCAAAATATATTTCACAAAGACCTGAGATTGTCTATAGAAGATGTAGGTCCATCAAAGATGGCCTTACACATAGTCACCTGGTACCTGAGGCTCCCACTTCACAGGAGCCTGAGATACCAGGTACATATAAATGTGGACACTGTGATGTTTGTCCCTGGATCGAAGAAGGGGACGGCTGTCCCCTCCCTAGAGGAGGTTTTCTTAAATCTAAGAAACATGCTAATTGTTCAACTATAGGTATTGTATACCTTGCAAAGTGTCGGTGCGGCGCTTTCTATATAGGAAAGACGAAAAGGGCATTCTCTAGAAGAATTAAGGACCATCTTTATTATCTAGAGGCAGGTTTGCTCTATACACCCATTTGCAAGCATGTGGGGCTGCACCACAGCTATGATCCATCTTTCATTACTTTCTTTGCATTAGAAGTGATCTCCCCTCCTGAAAGAGGAGGAGATTTTGATAAAAAAATCCTTCAACGTGAGGCCCGTTGGATTTTTGACCAACGGGCCACTTATGTACCAGGGCTTAATACATCCCTGTCATTTAAACCTTTCTTATAGGGAAATGCCATGGCCGTGATTAATCATCATTAAACCCTATTGGAATACACTTTATACATTCATTTATCAATTTTGTTTTTTGTTTTTTGATTATTGTTTTTTGTTTTTTTGTTTTTTGTTTTGCTTTGTTATATGTTTTTTGTTTCTGTTTTATTTATTTTCTTGCTTGGATTGTATTTTGCTTTGTTCCATTTTGCCTTGTTATATTATGATTTATGAATTAGTAATTGGAAAATGTCAAAACTTTCTAAAAATATTTATTATTGTAGATGTCTTTTTCATTAACCTTCCCTCAGATAAGACAGTGTAAAAATAAACCATTGGATGTCCAGCTGAGAGAAATCAGTAGTATATTCTAATATATCCCTTTATAGTTAAATACACGCTTTATTGTATACAACTTATTATTAGTGTCTACTAAAACTTTATTTTTACGTTTTCTGAGCTCTGAACCATTCCATTTAACATGGGGAGGGATTCCTGATGCGGGGGGAGGTCGGATTCTGCACAGCCTTGGTGTGGCCAATCACAGGTCCCAACACAGGGGGCGTGCTTTCCTTAATGCCTCCCGTCCCTATCATCAACATCTGATGGGACGCGCGCGCACATCCGGACACTTTTTCGTCTCTGGCCGGTCTGAGACTGTCAATACATGTCTCCTTCCTATGCGCTCCAGCTTACATCATCACTCTGGAGCGCATGGGATGCGCGCGCAAGTATCTTGGGACACGTGGACCGGATATGACGCCAGGGGTCATGTTTGACTCTGTTCACTTCCGGTGGAGATGTTGCTCTTAAGGTCAGCGCTGACACAGTGTGTGTCAGACGCTGACTTGGACGGCTTGAGGGAGGATATCACGCCACACATGTGACGCTGCTTTACTTAGCTTTGCGGTGTCATGACACAAACAAGGTAATTACCTTTCAGTCTATCTTTTTAAGATCTAGTGCTCTACGCAGGTTTTCCTTGCCATATGCACGAACTTAACCTATCTATTATTTTGTTTATAGAATCGCAGTATAAACGTCATATATAACTGCCCTTGGACTATTCTACAGCATTGTCCTTGATTCTAATGCTACTGGGATATTATATCCCCCTAGGACAACAGCATATTTTATTATATACTTCATGTCATTAAGCATCTAAGGTAAACTCTCTTCTTTTTCAATTATATTCTTCTCTAATAGACGGTTACTATGTTGCGTCGCAATAGTTATTTTCACTGAATTCATGTTTTTCATATTATATTGAATTCATCTATATACCTATATGCATACACATTCTGTACTTTATTTACTTATAGAACTTACTATGAATTCAGTATGAACTCTGCTGGACTCTATTAGCAGTATTAAGCCTATATCCAAACTTCACTACTATTGAGGTAATACTCTCTAGATTTATACATATTCTTTAGACTTTATCCATACTCATTTAATGCATAGATATTTATTCTGTCTATGTTCATTTAAATATAAGATATTTGCTTTATCTAAGAAATGTCTATAAAAATATATATGGATACATCCTTAATCTGTTATATTATATTATTATCATTTTTTCATTCATTTTTTCAATCAATATTATTTTTCTATACCTTTAATTTTAATTCTGTGTCTTCTTCTTTAGGAGAGGAATAGATACAACGTATTTATACCTGTATCTCTTCCTCCTTAACTGTGGGAAAAAACCCCCCCTCTATACATCTCATTGTCCGCACCTGCAAAAATCAAGTGGATCCTGCCTCCACTGATTGAAAGTGCAGCATCCAATATCTCCTGTCCGCATCAGGTTCGCCTTCGCTATTTTTCTTGGCAGCCCCTTTTGGTTCTGCCAGGTTCTTTGAGCTTTTTAAACATAATTGGTAAGCGCACTATATTCTCTTACTTTATTAACTGTATATGTGTTGAACACTTATTTATAAAGCTTAAAGATACTACATTTACCATACCTGCATTAATAATGAACCTTTGTGTCATACACAGACCACTACATGTAATTAAGGAACAGAAGTATCATGCAAGCCCTGATGAAGCACATCTAGTGCGAAACTAGTTGGCAATATCGCATCTGCTTTTCTTCTAATCATAATCCTGATTTCCTTTT
The DNA here is from genome assembly GCF_905171775.1 of Rana temporaria. Taxonomy (NCBI): domain Eukaryota; kingdom Metazoa; phylum Chordata; class Amphibia; order Anura; family Ranidae; genus Rana; species Rana temporaria. The sequence goes on along the minus strand of NC_053499.1, from coordinate 33,174,986 downwards.
TGTATAAATCATGTAAAATTGGTCGTGATCATGTATATTTCATTCTGCTAACTTATTTTATGAAATGTGAAACTTTATATTTATATAATTAAATTATTTTTGATATCTAAAAACCTTGTGTTTTGTGCGCCTACCTTCGATACTAAGAGCAACACATCTCACGTAAAAATCCCTATATTTGGGGAGGAAATTTATTCTTTCCCCTTATATAAGCTAACCTTTTTATTTTCTTCTAAAGATGATGCACAAGAAAGCCTGCAAACAGTTTGCTGAAGACAAGCAGACTAAGGACATGGATTACTGGAACCATGTCCTATGGTCGGAAGAGACCAAGATAAACATATTTGGTTCAGATGGTGTGAAGCGTGTGTGGCAGCAACCAGGTGTACAAAGACAAGTGTGTCTTGCTAATGCTTACAGTCAAGCATGGAGGTGGGAGTGTCATGGTCTGGGGCTGCATAAGTGTTGTCGGCACTGGGGAGCTACATTTTATTGAGGGAACCAAAAATGCCAACATGTACTGTGACATGATCCCCCTCCCTTTAGAAACTGGACTGTGGGGCAGTATTCCAACATGATAACGACCCCAACACACACCTCCAAGACCACGACTGCCTTGCTAAAGAATCTGAGGGTAAAGGTGATGGACTGGCCAAGCATGTCTCCAGACCTAAACCCTATTGAGCAACTATGGGGGATCCTCAAACAGAAGATAGAAAAGAGCAAGGTCTCTAACATCCACCAGCTCCGTGATGTCAGGAGTGGAAGAGGACTCCAATGGCAACCTGTGAAGTTCTGGTGAACTCCATGATCAAGAGGATTAAGGCAGTGCTGAAAAATAATGGTGGCCACCTAAAATATTGACACTTTGGGCCCAATTTGGAGATTTTCACTTAGGGGTGTACTCACTTTTGTTGCCAGTGGTTTAGACATTAATGGCTGTGTGTTGAGTTATTTTGAGGGGACAGCAAATTTACACTGTTATATACGGTAAGCTGTGCACTCACTATTTTACATTGTAGCAAAGTGTAATTTCTTCAGTGTTGTCACATGAAGAGATATAATAAAATATTTACAAAAATGTGAGGGGTGTATTCACTTTTGTGAGATAATGTAATATATATATATACAGTGAGGAAAATAAGTATTTGAACACCCTGCTATTTTGCAAGTTCTCCCACTTGGAAATCATGGAGGGGTCTGAAATTGTCATCGTAGGTGCATGTCCACTGTGAGAGACATAATCAAAAAAAAAAAAATTCCAGAAATCACAATTTTCGATTTTTTAACTATTTATTTGTATGATACAGCTGCAAATAAGTATTTGAACACCTGTCTATCAGCTAGAATTCTGACCCTCAAAGACCTGTTAGTCTGCCTTTAAAATGTCCACCTCCACTCCATTTATTATCCTAAATTAGATGCACCTGTTTGAGGTCATTAGCTGCATAAAGACACCTGTCCACCCCATACAATCAGTAAGAATCCAACTACTAACATGGCCAAGACCAAAGAGCTGTCCAAAGACACTAGAGACAAAATTGTACACCTCCACGAGGCTGGAAAGGGCTACGGGGAAATTGCCAAGCAGCTTGGTGAAAAAAGGTCCACTGTTGGAGCAATCATTAGAAAATGGAAGAAGCTAAACATGACTGTCAATCTCCCTCGGACTGGGGCTCCATGCGAAATCTCACCTCGTGGGGTCTCCATGATCCTAAGAAAGGTGAGAAATCAGCCCAGGACTACACAGGAGGAGCTGGTCAATGACCTGAAAAGAGCTGGGACCACCGTTTCCAAGGTTACTGTTGGTAATACACTAAGACGTCATGGTTTGAAATCATGCATGGCACGGAAGGTTCCCCTGCTTAAACCAGCACATGTCAAGGCCCGTCTTAAGTTTGCCAATGACCATTTGGATGATCCAGAGGAGTCATGGGAGAAAGTCATGTGGTCAGATGAGACCAAAATAGAACTTTTTGGTCATAATTCCACTAACCCTGTTTGGAGGAAGAAGAATGATCCCATCCCAAGAACACCATCCCTACTGTGAAGCATGGGGGTGGTAGCATCATGCTTTGGGGGTGTTTTTCTGCACATGGGACAGGGCGACTGCACTGTATTAAGGAGAGGATGACCGGGGCCATGTATTGCGAGATTTTGGGCAACAACCTCCTTCCCTCAGTTAGAGCTTTGAAGATGGGTCGAGGCTGGGTCTTCCAACATGACAATGACCCGAAGCACACAGCCAGGATAACCAAGGAGTGGCTCTGTAAGAAGCAATTCAAGGTTCTGGCGTGGCCTAGCCAGTCTCCAGACCTAAACCCAATAGAGAATCTTTGGAGGGAGCTCAAACTCCGTGTTTCTCAGCGACAGCCCAGAAACCTGACTGATCTAGAGAAGATCTGTGTGGAGGAGTGGGCCAAAATCCCTCCTCCAGTGTGTGCAAACCTGGTGAAAAACTACAAGAAACGTTTGACCTCTGTAATTGCAAACAAAGGCTACTGTACCAAATATTAACATTGATTTTCTCAGGTGTTCAAATACTTATTTGCAGCTGTATCATACAAATAAATAGTTAAAAAAATCATACATTGTGATTTCTGGATTATTTTTTTTTGATTATGTCTCTCACAGTGGACATGCACCTACGATAACAATTTCAGACCCCTCCATGATTTCCAAGTGGGAGAACTTGCAAAATAGCAGGGTGTTCAAATACTTATTTTCCTCACTGTATATATACATATACACACTCACAAATACAATAAACTTGCTGTCATATATCTGGTCATAGGTGTCACTAGCCTCGGCGAGTGCCCTGGGTCCCCAATGCAGCCACCTCTGGGATCTTTAATTTGTGTTCTTTGGCAGCTGATAGCCTCTGTCCCCACCTGTAGGCTTGCCTGCCCCCTGGCAGACCTGTAGCACAGTCTTCCGAAACTCCTCTTAAACTCTGTGCCACGGGCCTGACAGGTGGAGGGAGGGCAGCAGGTGGGAACATACAATAAAAGAGAAAAAAACAAAGGCGGTCACAGCGCCTGTCACAGTGCAGGGCACTGCAAACAGAGGGCCAGAAAGAAGACATGCTATATAAACTACATGTGCTTCCCCATCCAATATGAGAGTAAGCAATCTATATTACTGTAATTATTAATATTATTACAGTAGTGCCTTGGATTACAAGCATAATTCGTTCCAGAGCAATGCAAGCGCGGTACTGCACACCCCAGCAGCTTGAATAATGCTCGCAAATCCAGTCAGGATTTTTATTTTTTTTTCAATTAGCTTGTATTGCGAAACGCTCGTAAACCGCATTACTCACATAATCTGGCCCTTTGTTTGTATTGTTTCAATGTTGTTGGCATAGAAATATAAAAAAGGATCTGATTTAAAAAAAAAAAAAAAAAAGGCAGAAGCGGAAGCCAATGGCTCCTGCTGCGATCAATCTATCCAATGAGGACAGAGACAGCAGGTGTAGCTGCTGGGCTTGTGATCGTCGCTGCAATGAACGGGTTCAGGTAAGAAAAAGGGGAGCTCTGGGAGCTTCTGCAGCACAGAAGGTTTTTTCACCTTACTGCATAGAATGCAGTAAGGTGAAAAACTTTAATGCCGCATACACACGATCATTTTTTACAAGCCGAAAAACGATATTGTTTAAAACGTTGTTAAAAAATAGAGCATGTTCGAAAAAAAAATGTTGCAGTTTTTCAGAACCCGAAAAATTATCGTGTGTACGTGGCATGAGACTTTACTACCCCTTTAATGATCATACTGAAACAGTGCTGAATGGCAAAACCTTTAAATCAGTAATATTCCTGCCTTTGGTCATTCCCGACGTCATAAGCAGAAGACCCAATTAAAACATCACTAAAGAGTTCAAAAATTATCTCTCTGCCAGTGGTAACCGTCACTATGTTTTACAATATTAAAAAGCATGTTAAGGAAAGATGATACATTCACTGAGGGCAGTGCATGCATTAAGAACATGCCTACAGTGATGGAGAATGGTGCAGAAAAAGGCAGCCATGAAACTGGAAAAAACTGACTGCTAAACACCTAATTAGATTGTAAGCATCTCATGTATCACTAAGAATACCTGAATGTTCAATAACAGCTCCAGGTAACCTCAAACACAGGAGGGTTTGAAATCAATCTCAAGTCAGACAGCTTTGGCAGACAATCTAGAAACCTAATACATAACACAATAGCGCATATACAGACTCATTGGTGCTAGATTCACAATAGGGAAGGCTATGATAACCACATCAAAAGAAGCTTTGAGTTATAAAATGACCATTGGCCTTGCCAGGCAAATGTTGGAAATGATGCACCTAGAAACCCACTGAAGGTTTCCCATCCCTTAATGCAGGGGTAGGCAACCTTGCCCTACCTCTGCCTTAAAGTGTATGTAAACCCTAACAATGAACTTCTCTTATCTGCATCCTGTCGGTCTGTAAATCCACAATTGAGAGAATTTTGTATGTCTGGACTTTTAGTCGCGCCGCAAAATAGTTTTGAAACCATCAGCAGCTACAGTCCCATCGGTTCAGAGCTCATAAATCTATCTGTTTCTTCATGTTATGATGTGTATCCTGAAAAATTTCAATGAAAATGTATTTACTGTACAGTGGAAGCATTTTTAATATATATTTTTTGTGTGAAAAAGACCTATTTATCCTGCCAGAAATCCCAAAAGCTTGTAACTCGCTGTAATTACCCTGTTTCCCTGAAAATAAAACCTACCCCTAAAATAAGACCTAGCGTAATTTTCCAGGAGGACTGCAATATAAGCCCTACCCCGAAAATAAGCCCTAGTTTAAAATGCTATAACCCACTCTATTACAGTAGTACACAATGTACAATGTGTGTGTTTCTGTAACATAAATGCAGGGAAGAGAGCTCCGGCAGGTCACAAAAGCGCAGAGCGGTGCTATAATGAAGGTATTTGGCACAATTATAATACAGAAATACACACATTGTACATTATATACTACAGTAATGGAGTGGATTACAAGATTTTACAAGCATTTTAACTAAGTTCACACTGGGGATTCCTAACAGGCAGAGCGAGAGAGGGGGAGAGAAGACAGCACATTACATGGTAAGACCTACCCCAAAAATAAGCCCTACTGTGTCTTTTGTTGCCTAAATTAATATAAGACCCGGGCTTATTTTCGGGGAAACACGGTAGCTGACAATACTGTGCTAACATTGCTGTCTTGTCTGCCTACAAATTACAGAGCACTAACCCCGCTATGATATGGAAATATAGAGATGGAATGGAATGTATAGTATAGTACCAACTTACTTCCTGTTTTTGGGTGACTACGCTGTTCCTCCAGAAATACAGTACAGTAAGTAAGCATTGTCAGACTAGGACAGGAAGTTATTTGCAGGATCAGGGGATAAACAACGTTAAAAACGTAGCGAAAATTTCAAGCATGTTCATAATTTTTAATGCCCATTTTTTACATCGTGAAAAATGCTCTGGAGACCACACACAATCGTTTTTAACCACTTAACCCCCGGACCATATTGCTGGTCAAAGACCAGAGCACTTTTTGCAATTCGGCACTGCGTCGCTTTAACTGACAATTGCGCAGTCGTGCGACGTGGCTCCCAAACAAAATTGGTGTCCTTTTTTTCCCCACAAATAGAGCTTTCTTTTGGTTACCTCTGTGGTTTTTAGTTTTTGTGCTAGAAACAAAAATAGAGCGACAATTTTGAAAAAAAATAATATTTTTAACTATTTACCATAATAAATATCCCCCAAAAATATATAAAAAAAACATTTTTTTTCCTCAGTTTAGGCCGATACGTATTCTTCTACATATTTTTCGTAAACAAAAAAATCGCAATAAACGTTTATTGATTGGTTTGCGCAAAAGTTATAGCGTTTACAAAATAGGGGGTAGTTTTATGGCATTTTTATTAATATTTTAGTAATGGCGGCGATCAGCGTTTTTATTTTTCAGTACTGCGACATTATGGCGGACACTTCGGACACATTTTTGGGACCATTGGCATTTTTAATAGCGATCAGTGCTATAAAAATGCATTGGGTTACTATAAAAATGCCACTGGCAGGGAAGGGGTTAACACTAGGGGGCGGGGGAAGGGGTTAAGTATGTTACCTGGGTGTGTTCTAACTGTAGGGGGGGTGGCCTCACTAGGGAAAATGACTGATCGCTGTTCATACATTGTATTAACATACGGTCAGGCATTTCTCCCCCTGACAGGACCGGGAGCTGTGTGTTTACACACATAGCTCCCGGTCCTCGCTCTGTAACGAGCAATCGCGGGTGCCCGGCGGCGAACGCGCCCGCACGGGAGTCACGGACGAGCGGGGGCGCACGCGCCCCTAGTGGCCGCTAAGAGAGCCAACGTTATTGTACGGGCTCTTGCGCAGGGGAGCAGACCTGCCCCCGTAGAACTGCGGCGGCAGGTCGGCAAGTAGTTAATGACATAAAAAAAAAAAAAAACATACTTTTTTACAACCCGAAAAACGGTTGTGTGTATGCGGCATTAGAGCTGGATAGGGACAGATGTAGCATCGCACTGATGCTGTATCCACCTAGGTTAGTATGATTTTTTAAATTTGAAAAATGACCCCTGCAGTAAACCATTCCCTTAGGCGTATATAAATAGTTTTTCCTAAAATTGTAAGCAATTTGTATGTGCAGCATTTTGTTTGGTAAAGCATTATTACACTACAGAGGTTTTATTGCTTTCTTGGATTTACCGCAAATAACTTTGAAAGACGCTAAGCAAAGCACACACTAGTGATTCTGTTGCCCACAAAAAACTTGTTAACTTATGTTTTTCTATGGTGTCAGTGCCAAATCGGGGGGGATGTTGCTCCTCTGTTGCTACCTTGGTAGCTATTGGGCTTCTGCCAGCAAGGGAGAGACTTGATTTAAAGGAGAAGTATAGCCAAAGCTTGTTTGACTGTACTTCTCTTGTGGATCACAGGAGTTCAATTTGTTTTCCACTCCTGTGACCTGTTTTCAGCAGTTTCATCATCACGACCATGATGTTGGGACCCACCAGATCCCTGGACCGACACCCAGCTAAGCCTCTCAGTGAGCGGTTAAGGCCTTGTACACACGGTCGTTCCAAACCGATGAGAATGGTCCGACGGGCCATTTCCATCGGTTCACCGCTAAAGTGGCCTGACGGCCTAATATGCGTACACACCATCAGTTCAAATTCTGATCGGGTCAGAACGCGGTGACGTAAAACACACGACGTGCTGAAAAAACAAAGTTCAATGCTTCCAAGCATGCGTCGACTTGATTCTGAGCATGCGCGGGTTTTGAACCGATGCTTTCTGTACTAACCATCGGTTTTGACCAAACGGGCAGCAGTCCATCGGTTCGGTTTTGAAGCATGTTTTAAAATTTTGGACCGAAGGACAACAGACCGATGGGCCATACACACGGTCGGTTTGGACCGATGAAAATGAAACTAAACTTCGGTCCATTCTCATCGGTTTGGAACGACCGTGTGTACGCGGCCTGAGAGGTTGAGCCGGATGCTCCTGCCCCCTCCATCGCCCAGCATTCCAGTGAGTGAGGAGGGGCAGAGCAGAGAGTTGTTACTGAAAGTCACCAGCTCTCTGCTCACGGAGATGTAAGAACCGAGCGATCAGCGGTGTTCGATCACTTGGTTCTCGGTGAAGAGGCGCTGGGGGACAGATGCAGCATCAGACCGATGCTGTATCCACCAAGGTAAGTATGAATAAAAAAAAAAAAACTATACTACTCTTTCAAGTAAACTGGCTGAGATTATGCAGCTAGTATGGCCCCGTACACACGACCGAGGAACTCGACGTGCCAAACACATCGAGTTCCTCGGCGAGTTCAGTGTGGAAGCCGCCGAGGAGCTCGGCGGGCCGACTTTCCTCATTGAACAACGAGGAAATAGAGAACATGTTCTCTTTTCGGCCCGACGAGTTCCTCGACGGGTTCCTCGCTGAAAAGTGTACACACGACCGAGTTTCTCGGCAGAATCCAGCTCCGACCGAGTTTCTGGCTGAATTCTGCCGAGAAACTCGGTCGTGTGTACGGGGCCTGACACCTACTTGGCAAAAGCAAGAATTTGACATGGTCCCCAGTGATTGCAAGATCTGAATGTAAAGTGTGCTATAAAATATGTGCTTGAACCTGACAAAATCTGTATTCTGGTAGATGTTTAGGAGACACAAAGGACTTGTAAAGTACATAAGATTATCACCACTCCCACGTAGACCCAGAGACACATCGGATTTAAGGTTCCCAGAGCTGGCTGCAAAGTAAATTGACATTCAGCTGTATGATGGTTTTGTTCTTTTTTTTAAATTGCCTAGTAGTGTTTTTACAGTGACTTTAGGAGATTTCACTTGGTGATCATATATATATATTACAATAAAGCGGAATGCTAGGTATTCGTAACTTGCTTCAGCTTTCAGAACCTTGTGGCTTCCAGGGAATCGGGTGCACTAATGTATACAACCATGGCATCATTTATATGCAGAGCCATGGCCGTGTCACATGAACGTGTCTTTTTATCTCTTCTTACATTCTCAAAGTGCAGCTGTAAACTGGGAAATATTCTTACAAAGCTAACCTTTTCTTTTCATAAATTATTAGATCACAGTCTGCTTTTTACAAGCTTATAAAACAAAACCGTTTTAAACACATTTTTTTTTTTTTTTATGGAGCATGTTTAATCAAAGGAAAGCATCTCATTAATTTTAAAAAGCAATTCATTTAAACAAATACTAATTGACCTAAAAATCTGTTAAACAGATGAAAAAAAGGAAAACAAAAAGATACACCTAAAACTGAAAGCTACCTGCCAACATACATTTAGGAAGACTGCAATGATTAAAAGATGCAGAAGAGATCAAATAATTTTCAACACACTAAAAACCAGAACCAGAATGCATACTGAGCAATTAAAATCAAATGCAATAAAATATATCAAAAATGCCATTGAAACACTTTTTGTTGAAAACCTGAATTTCCCTTTTCTCACAAAAAAACAAGGGCCAAATCCACAAAAGAGATACGACGGAGTAACTGCTGTTACTCCGTCGTATCCCTGGTCCTAACTATGGAACTGATCCGCAGAATCAGTTTTCCATAGTTAGGGAGAAGATCCGGCATGTGTAATTGAATTACACTGCCGGATCTTAGGATGCAGTACCGCATCCGCCGCTGGGGGCATTTCATGTCGAAATGCCGCCTCGGGTATGCAAATTAGCACTTTTCAGCTTCGTTTTTTCTCCGTAAGTTTTAGTTTACAAACGCAAAATTAGGGCTGCTTTTACAAAGTGTAAACTGTTTACACCATGTAAAAACAGACCTTTCTGTCCAGCGACGCGATTTTTTTTTAATTTTGAATTTCTTTTTTCGCGCCGTATCTTTTTTTTTCCCGACGCAACTTTATTGACCCGTCGCAATCCACAAAGCTCGGCGTAACGTAATTTTGCGCTATGCACGTCGGGAAAATGACGTCACGAGCATGCGCAGTACGACCGGCGCGGGAGCGCGCCTAATTTAAATGGGAATCGCCCCCATTACAATAGGAACGCCTTGCGCCGGCGGAATTTAAGTTACACAGCCCAAAATTTCTAGGTAAGTGCTTTGTGGATCGGGCACTTAGGTAGAAATTTTAAGGCAGTGTAACTTAAATGCAAAAAATTAAGTTACGCCGGATCTTTGTGGATATCCCCCCAAGTTCTTATAAAAATAGATAACTAAAGGACCCCCGCTCTATTCGTGGAAGAAGTGGTCCCACTGCAGAGATCCAATACACCCCTTATGAGTAGTCAGACTTATAGCTTTGTAATCATTAGGGAATCTGGGGTTTGCTAATTAGAGAGCTCTAGATTTGACTCAGCAGAAGGCCTATCGGACCTCTACAAAGACCACTGCTTTCCCACTGAGAGCAAGGGTCCTTCTCTGCAGCATGTTAGCAGGGGCCAGGCTCTTCTTAGGTTGTGGCTGCTTTCTAAGGAAAGCAAACTGTATAGCCGCGTACACACGGTCGGACAAAACCGATGAGAATGGACCGAGGTTCAGTTTCATCGGTCCAAACCGACCGTGTGTATAGCCCATCGGTCTGTTGTCCTTCGGTCCAAAATTTTAAAACATGCTTTAAAATCAAACAGATGGACCGCTGCCCGATCGGTCCAAACCGATGGTTAGTACAGAAAGCATCGGTTCAAAACCCGCGCATGCTCAGAATCAAGTCGACGCATGCTTGGAAACATTGAACTTCGTTAAATTCAGCACGTCGTGTGTTTGACGTCACCGCGTTCTGACCCGATCGGTTTTTGGAACGATGGTGTGTACGCACATCAGACCATCAGGCCACTTTAGCATGGAACCGATGGAAATGGCCCGTCGGACCATTCTCATCGGTTTGGAACGACCGTGTGTACGCGGCCTTAGACTTTGAACACCCTTTATTTTTTAAAGTGGAACTTCACCCAAAAAGAGAAGTTCCACTTGTTTTCAAACCACCCACTACCACATTCCTCACATTTGGTGGGGGGGGGACAGGTGCCTGGTTTTAACAGGTACCAACTCCCACTCTCGGGTCACATCACGGTGACAAACTATGAGAATTTTAGGCCCCTCCTCCTTCTTCCCGGAAGCTTTATGGGACACACACAAGTCCAAGAAGACTGCATGACCATTCACAAAGTGCGGCGCTCACGCGTGCGCAGTAGGAAACCGGTTGTTAAGCTGGAAGGCTTCACTGCTGGTTTCCCTTACCTAAGATGCCGATGCCTGCACCCGAAGCTGATTGAAGAATCAACTCGGGTGCAGACAATGCTGGATTCTTGGTATGTGTCCTTATATTAGAGGAGCTGCTGACTTTTATTTTTTGGGAATGCATTTATCCAATTTAAACTTTAAAAAAAGCAACTTTACCTTTTACTCCAATCATACAGTGCATTGTGAGACCACAGAAGAGAGCCCTGTGTTGGTAAACAACACAGGGCTCTCTAGGGAGAGCAGTGATGTGGCTGTTTTTTTCTCACTGCAAAACAGGGAATAAAATCAGCACACACTACACACTTAAATTTGTTAGGCACATTTAACCCTTCGATTGCCCCTAGATGTTAACCCCTTCCCAGTCAGTGTCATTAGTACAGTGACCAGGGGAGGGCTGGCAACCTTAGGCCTGGGGGGCAGGTTCAGTCAATTGGCCCATTGAACCGCCGAATCAGCTCACCATCCATGGCCCATCTGGTTTTTCAATGCAGCCTTACCAGTGCAGTCAACTCCAGTGCCTATCAATGCAACCTGATAACTGGGGCAGGTTACATGGGGTGGGTCAGCTATGGTGTTAGGGTTTCTCACCACAGTGATCTTAGCAGGTCCTTGCCAACTTCCTAGACCAGAATAAAAAAGAAAATGGTAGCGGGCAGTGGCTGCCGGCCATAAGTCAGGGCGGCCTGGGAGGCAATGGCCATCCTTCCCCCCGGCCCAGCCCTCCCCTGACAGTGACAGTGTATAGTATTAGCACTGATCATTCTCTCCATGGAGATGTCAGTGTTATTTCGTCAGTTCCCACCCAGTGTCAGACTGCCCACTAACGCAGTCCCACTAAAATTTGCTGATTACCATCATTACTTGCATAACAAAAAATGAATAAAGATTTTAGTATTCATAGCATAGTTTGTAGACACTATAACTTTCATGCAAAACAATTAATTTACTCATATTGGGATTTTTTATTTTACCAAAGACATGTAGTAAGATATATTTGGCCTAAATTTATGAAGATATTCGATTTTTAACATTTTGTTATTGGATATGTTTTATAGCAGAAAGTAAAAAAAAATGTTCAACATTTTCTGTGTTTTTTAACCACTTCAGCCCCGGAAGATTTTACCCCCTTCCTGACCAGAGCACTTTTTACAATTTGGCACCGCGTCGCTTTAACTAACAATTGCGCGGTTGTGTAACGCTGTACCCAAATAAAATGTGCATATTTTTTTCCCACAAATAGAGCTTTCTTTTGGTGGTATTTAATCACCTCGCCCAAAAAAAAGAGCAAGACTTTTGAAAAAAATATATATATATTTTTTACTTTTTGCTATAATAAATATCCCCAAAAATGTTTTTAAAAAACTAATTTCTAAATCAGTTTAGGCCAATATATATTCTTCTACATATTTTTGGTAACAAAATCGCAATAAGCATACATTGATTGGTTTGCGTAAACATTCATCTACCAGAAATTTGAGAATAACCCAACAATTCCAAGTATGAGGAACAAATGATTGCTTCTATTGTCTCCCACATTGCAGCATTAGATGCCTGAACAGCAAACCACCAGACCCAAGCACTGCAAGTTGGGGATAGGAACCATACCACAGTGTTAGCACTAATCCAGAACTTCCACGATTTTTGTGGGTGAATAGGGTGAATAAAGAAGCAAGGAGAATGCAGAAGATAAGTAAAATATGTTGGAGGGTATATGCGCTATCCAGCAAACCTATGCTGTAAAGTCAGTAAAGTTTATTTTCATTCTTAAAACAGAAAAAATAAAATCTATGCCTAAAAATCCTAATCCAAAGTATTCACCTGGATTCCCTATGTAGTTGTAGTGAAATGTTACTAAGGCCCCGTACACACGATAGAATCCATCCGCTGAAAAATCCCAGCGAATGGGTTTCAGCAGATAGATCCTATGGTGTGTACACTCCAGCGGATCTGTTTCCGCGGATATTTCTCCCCTGGGATGGATTCCAGCAGATCGAATATTTGCTGACATGCCAAACAAATCCATCTGCTGGAATCCATCCCAACGGATGGATCCGCTGGTCTGTATAGACTCACCGGATCCATCCGTCCGAAGGGATCCCCCGCATGCGTCGTAATGATTCGACGCATGCGTGGAATTCCTTATATGACAGCGTCGCGCACGTCGCCGCGTCATAATCGCGGCGACGGCGCGACACGTCATCGCCAGAGGATTTCGGCGCGGATTTCAATGCGATGGTGAGTACACTCCATCGCATTAAAATCTGCTGAAATCCTCGAGAGGATTTATCCGTGGAAACGGTTCGCTGGACCGTATTCGCGGATAAATTCTCTCGTGTGTATGGGGCCTAACACATGGCAAAGCGGTAATAGCATTTGCTCTACTTTCATTATGAGGGGGTAACAAATAGTTTACAGGGAAATGCTTATTTTATTGTGCATAATGTGTTGAGCTAAAAAATGCTGAGAGTTTAATACTACTTTAACCACTTGCCCTCCCTAAAATGTACCCCCCTTCATGACCAGGTAATTTTCTGCGATACGGCACTGCATTACTTTAACTGACAATTGCACGGTCGTGCAATGCTGTAGTCCAATATAATTGATGTAAAGGGTTACTCTGGCTATAGTGGGTGAAGTGCCATCATCCCTAATATATACGGTATATGAAAGGAAAGACCCTCTAAGGGCGGGACTATGTCGGCACTAAACAGACGTCAAAATGATAAAAAATAACATTTATTGATACAAAAGATTGAAATCTTATAGGACATACAGAGCATCATGCAAATGTATATGTAATGGTACAAAATGATAAAAAAAAAAGTATATGACACCTTTCCAAATAAAATTTATATATTTTTTTCCCACAAATAGAGCTTTATAAACAAAAAAAGGCAGACAATTAAAAAAAATATATATATTTTTTACTTTCTGCTATAAAACATATCCAATTTTTATTTTTTAAAACGCATTTCTTCATCAATTTAGGCCCTTAATGTATTCGGTTACATATTTTTGGTAAAAATAAATCCCAATAATGGTAATTTGATTGGTTTTGCGCAAAAGTTAGAGCATCTACCGACCCAGTGCATTATCCTAAAACCACAATTTTATTACAAATTCACAATTAGGTTACGGCTAATCACATGGTACAGCATCAAAGTTCATCACATGGTACAGCATCGTCCAGATTACAGCACATCTACATCTGGGGCAGGAGGTGAAGACCCAATAGACTAACGCGTCTTGAGGTTTAACCTCAAATTGCGTTAGCCATAAGAGGGCCCCAAGACTTGACTTATCCTTATTGAACCAAGATGGAGTTAGGGATATAGTATACTCCTTCTGAGCGGGCTCACTCCCAAGCACGGGAGAATTTGTCTCAAACCCCTACATACTACATAAAGATCCTATGTTAATGTTTTCCATTTACATTAAAAACACGTAATGTTTTTACTACGATTACATGCGTACAGTGTAAATGTGCGCTACTGACTGCCACTGCTGCTCAAGGCTGACATATCAAATTATATGTACGGTAATCAGCAGAGCCAGTGCCACTGATTACACACAATGGATGTTTATGTTTTAGGGCCGGTTCACACTGCTGCGAATTCTATTGCGATTTTTGTTTTGGTGCGATTCGCAAGTCATTTAACCCCCCTGGCGGTATTCCCGAGCGTGACTAAAATCGGTATTCCGGAGTCATGCTCGGGGTAGCTATGCAGAGCCTGCAGCGCGCGCTGGCTTACCTTGTCCCTGGATCCAGCGATGCCACCGCGCTGTGTTAGCGAGTGGGACCTCGCTCGATTCACACAGTGTCCCCGCGTGCCGTCGATCTCCGTTCCCTGCGACGTTACGACGCACGGGGGCGGAGATCGGCGCCAAATTAAAAAAGTAAACAAACACTATACATACAGTATACTGTAATCTTATAGATTACAGTACTGTATGTAAAAAAAATACACACCCCCTTTGTCCCTAGTGGTCTGCCCAGTGCCCTACATGTTCTTTTATATAATAAAAACGGTTCTTTCTCTCTGCAAACTGTAGATTGTCCATAGCAACCAAAAGTGTCCATTTATGTGAAAAATGGTTTTAGATCAGCTAGAAAACAGTGATAATAAATTATAATCACTTGCAGAATTGAGCGATAGCGATTTGTGGGGAAATTCGTCATAAAAAAAACAACAACAATTCTGCAACTGAGCAAATTTCAGTGATTTTGAGTTGATTACATTATTGAATAATTTTTATTAGAATTATATTATTTGTTATAATTATTTATAATTATTTATTATATTATAATTTATAATTTTGTTTTTAAAAAAATGTCATACCCGGGATGCCTACTAGACTCTTGTTTGGTCAGATTTAAGTGAGTTATTCCTAAAAATTACAGGCCTGCAGTATAAAACGGCAAATTTCCTTGCAAATAATGGTACCGCTTTCAGCACCTTTTTTCTGAAATAATCATACCGCCAGGGAGGTTAACTAAACATAGTTTTCCATGAGTGCCGTTCACATCAATGCATTGCGAATCTAAGCTGCGTTAAAAAAGGGTCCTGTGCGAGTTTGATCCATGTGCGATGCAAATTCAGCTCTATAGACTGGCATTCCCAGAAATCGCGGCCGCGAATCGCGGCAAAATAACGGTAAAATGGTGCGATTTTGAAGTCGCCCTTATCCCAGAATTAGTCAATCATGCAGAACATGCACAGGATGACTCCAGCAATAATTTATGAATGAATAAGAGCTGGTCATTCTCCACAGGTGCCGCTGGCTATGCATTATTGATGCGGGTAATGCAGATCATTAGGCCCCTTTCACACTGAGGAGTTTTTCAGGCGTTACAGCGCTAAAAATAGCGCTGCTATACCGCCTGAAAAACTCCTGCCCCAGCCTTCTCAATGTAAAAGCCGGAGGGCTTTCACACTGAGGCGATGTGCTGGCAGGAGAGAAAAAAATCTCCTGCAAGCAGCATCTTTGGAGCGGTGAGAGGAGCGGTATGTATACCGCTACTTCACACTTAAAACAGCGGGAAACCGCGGTAATACCGCCCGCAATGCGCCTCTGCAGAGGCGCATTGCGGGCTGTATTAACCCTTTTATCGGCCGCTAGCGGGGCTTAATACCGCACCGCTAGCGGCCGAATCCCGCGGCAATTCCAACGGTATAGCGTCGCTATACCACCACTGCGCCTCCCGCCCCAGTGTGAAAGGGGCCTTACTCTGGCCAATGTAGCTGCCTGAGTGGACCCTTAGGCCCCTTTCAGATGGGCCGGATCCCTTTTTGCTGAGCAGAGGATCCATCCATGGATCCCATGCTGAGTTGAGCAGAGTGGGTGGATGACAGGTCTTTTCCCACTCGGCTGCCCTCCAATCTGATCCAGCCAGTCGGAGAGGAATGGATCCCCTTCCATTTTTTCTTTGCCAGGCCAGATCAGACCCGGACATAGCCAGGTGTAAACAGACACAAGTCCATTTACATCCAACTGCTCATAAAGGAGAATGGAGGGTCTGATCGGATCTGTCGTGTGAAAGGGGCCCTATATTTATATATTGCTGCATAAAAAATTAGATGCCGTACACATCTGCTTGCAGCGTTTATTTGTATCCATGTGAATAAATGTAAATGTCTCAGAATTTTTCTATTTTGATTATTTTAACTGATTGTAACTTGGCTTATTTTTTTTTACATTCAGTCTGAATTGCCATGATTTGTGACAGATTTTCTTTAACCACTTGACCTCCAGAAGATTTACCCCCCTTCATGACCAGACCATTTTTTGTGATCCGGCACTGCATTACTTTAACTGACAATTGCGCGGTCCTGCAACACTGTACCCAAATAATATTATTGTCCTTTTTTCCCACAAATGGAGCTTTCTTTCAATGGTTTTTGATCACCTCTGTGATTTTAATTTTTTTGCGCTGTAAACAAAAAAAGAGCGACAATTTTGAAAAAAAAATATATATTTTCTACTTTCTGCTATAAAGCATATACAATAAAAAATAGAAACAAAATAATTTCTTCTTAAAATTTAAGCAAATCTGTATTCTGCTACATATTTTTGGAAGAAAAATCCCAATAATCATTTATTAATTGGTTTACGCAAAAGTTATAGTGTCTACAAACTATAGGATAGATTTTTTTTTACTGGTAATGACGGTAACTTATATCGGGACTGCGTTATTGCAACAGACGAATCGGACACTTTTTGGGGACCAGTGAAACTAATACATAGATCAGTGTTACAAAATATGCACTGTCACTTTACTAATGACACTGGCAGGGAAGGGGATAACATCAGGGGCGATCAAAGGGTTAAATGTGTGCCTAACTGGTGTTTCAGTGTAGTGGGGGAGGTGCTTTGATTAGTGGAAGGCATTGATCGTGTCTGCCATACCCACGATCAGCTCCGGTTGCGTATAATTACAGCGGGAGCGGGCTGCTAGAGGCGCGTGTCTCAGACCCAGAAGTGCGGGATCACTTACTTGGTAAGTCGCCTTGCCGCCGTATATATAACTTAGAAAGCCAGCATGTGGTTAAACAAAATAGAGTTACGTTTTTTTTTCCCCCCAAATTGGTTTAAAATGAAGTGACAAAGGTAGTCTTGTTCTACATAAACTAAAAGCGGAAAGGTCACACATAGTATAGTGATATGTTACCTTCCATGTAAAGCAGTTACAAGACAAGTAACATTTTTGTCTTCTCTAAGGAACATCTATGGCATTTTTTCAGTGTACAGCAAATGAAAGCATTTTAAGAATAAAGGCATTGGTATTAAACATTCTGCAGAATAGATTTACGGCTTTTGTGCCTCAGGCCTCTTTAAAGGCATAGTTCACTTTCTTCAAAAATGTAGTCGGTACACCCGCATTAATAAAAGATAAAATGTGCAATCAAAGTAAGAAGAGCATTATGTGTGCAATGCACAGGCTTCTGCATAGTTTACATCCCAGCCCTTGGCTCTGTATGAACCAAACCTTATGGGGCTGGAGGAAGTAATCAATGGATTACAAGTGTGGGGACTTCACCGCACTTGCGCTCCCTCCATTGAAATGTGTGAGTTTGTCTGTCGCAGTGTAAATAGGACTTTCCTGTTCACAGATTCCTCTGAATAGAGGACATGGCTATGTGGGCAGAAATTAAACAGACGGCTGCATTGCAAAGAATCCTTCATGTGGGGGGGGGATTTGGTGGGGGCACGGGTCCAGGGCCATCTTAATTCAAGGGCACTCCTGGGCACTGCCCAGGGGCCCCAAGTACAGGGGGGGCCCACAATAATCTTGTATTACATCATACTTGCCAACTGTCCCAGATTTTCTGAGACAGTCTTGCTTTTTACTAAACTGTTCCAATATGGTTGTGTCCCGGGAAGCGTCCCAGAACCTATACTGTGCCCTCCTGATCCCAGTGTTGTGCCCTTTTGCATCCCACCTGTACTGTACCCTTTGTGTTGACTAGTCTTTGATTTATGGAATTCTTTCCTTTTGTAAAATTTATTTTATTGAAAGTACTAATGAATATATGTTTAATTCTATCAACTATTTATACTTTATTTCTTGAAAGTAGGTGTGTAAATTGGGGCAAGCTGGTGGGTAGAGATGAGCCGAACACCCCCCTTTTGCACCCCCCCGTTCCGGTTGGCACCAGAACCTGCGAACAAACCAAAAGTTTGTGTGAACTTTAGAACCCCATTAAAGTCTATGGGACTCGAACGTTTGAAATCTAAAGTGATGATTTTAAAGGCTAATATGCAAGTTATTGTCCTAAAAAGTGTTTGGGGACCCAGGTCCTGCCCCAGGGAACATGTATCAATGCAATATTTTTTTTTAAAAATTACAGTTTTTTCGGGAGCAGTGATTTTAATAATGCTTAAAGTGAAACAATAAAAGTGAAATATTCCTTTAAATTTCGTTCCTGGTGGGGTGTATAGTATGCCTGTAAAGCAGCGCTTGTTTCTCTTGCTTAGAACCTTTCCTGCACAAAATGTAATTTCCGAAGGAAAAAAAGTAATTTAAAATCATTCGTGGCTATAATGAATTGTCTAGAAAAATCTATTATAAAAAATAAAGTGTGGGGGTCCCCCCAAATTCAACACCGTTGGGAAAGTCCTTTATTAAAAATAAAAATGAAAAAAAAGATTCCATTCTTTTTATGAATGACTTTTCTCTGTATTGACGGGAGCCGACAATTCATTATAGCCGCGAATGATTTTAAATGACTTTTTTTCCTTCAAAAATTACACTTTGTGCAGGGACAGTTCTAAGCACGGGAAACAAGCGCTGCTGTACAGGCATACTATACACCCCCCCCCCCCAGGTAGGAAATTTAAAATATTTCACTTTTGTTATTGTTTCACTTTAAGCATTATTAAAATCACTGCTCCCGAAAAAATGTGAGTTTTTTAAAACTTTTTTTTGCATTGATACACGTCCTCTGGGGCAGGACCCAGGTCCCCAAACACTTTTTATGACAATAACTTGCATATTAGCCTTTAAAATGAGCACTTTACATTTCTCCCATAGACTTTTACAGGGTGTTCCGCGGCTTTTCGAATTTGCTGCGAACACCCCAAATTGTTCGGCGAACAGGCGATGTTCGAGTCGAACATCTCGAACTCGAAGCTCATCCCTACTGGTCGTGGCCCAGTGCATTACTTTGCCCAGGGGCCCATGATGCTATTGAGATGGCCCTGACCATGTCATACACTAAATATGGGTGTAACATGGTTGCAAAGGTGGACTATGCCTTTAACTTCTTTTTTTTCAATTGCATACAAGTCTATGATTACTAATTAAAAAAAAAAAAACATACATGAAAGGACTCCAGGGGGTAGATTCACGTACCTCGGCGCATTAATAAGCTGGGCGCAGCGTATCTAAGATACACTACGCCGCCGCAACTTATTTTATTTTTTTCGAATCCTCAAAGAATTTGCGCTGTAAGTTACGGCGGCGTAGTGTATCTTTGGCGGCGTAAGGGAGCAGGATTCAAATGGATGTAATGGGGGCGTGTTTTATGTAAATACATCGTGACCCGACGTAAACAAAGTTTTTTTTAACTGCGCATGCGCCATCTGTGGGGGTATCCCAGTGCGCATGCTCGAAATTAACCCGGAACAAGCCAAAGCTCACGACGGTGACGTCATTCTACGCAAATCCCTATTCGCGAACGACTTACACAAACGACGTAAAAAATTCAAAATTGTATGCAGGAACGACGGCCATACTTAACATTGAGTATGCCACCATATAGCAGGTTTAACTATACGCCGGAAAAAGCCGAACGCAAACGACGTAAACAAAATGCGCCGGCCGGACGTACGTTCGTGGATCGCCGTAACTAGCTAATTTGCATACTCGACGTGGAATTCGACGGAAACGCCACCTAGCGGCCGCTAGGACGTACGCCTGTCGGATCTAGCCGAGATGGCGTCATATCTTTTGTTGAGGATACAAAACAAAGATACGACACGCAAAATTTTAAATTACGCGGCGTATCAAGAGATACGCCGGCGTAATACCTTTGTGGATCAGCCCCTATGAGTTTATCATCACAGCACCTTCATAAAACACATACAAAAAAAAACAGATCATGAAAAGATGGACATAAGCAAAACTGAGACCTCAGACTCTCGAAGGGCACACAATGTAAAATATTGTACTGTGTAAGATTTAAACATATCTCCAATCTGTGTTTCATTTAGTCTTCCCTCACTTCATCAAAAACCTGTAAACCTTCCAACTCTTTTCATGGCCAAATTCAACACAGAAAACCCTTGGTGATCATTTCATTCGTTCTTGCTGATATACTATATCTGCTAAAACCACAAACATTCTGAGTCAGTCACATCGGGATAAGAAGAGTCATTTTGGTATTTCAGAAGGCCCTGATGGAAACAATCTGCCAGTTCACTTATGACCGGAGTTGGATGTGTAGGGAAATGCCAGTAGCAGATTGGAACATTTCTAAGACCCTTATAAACAGGCATTTTGTTAGATACATTTTTTTTCTCTGATTTTTCTGAGGTGATAAACGTAAAAATGTGTTGAGGTCAAGTTTTTACAAATGTTTAGGTTTAATAGCTCATGTACGTGGTTGACAGATCTAGATGCAAGTCAAATGAAGCTACACAAAAAACAATTCTTTGGGTGATAATAAAAGAGAAGTATTGTTTGTTTTTATTCATACTTACCCAGGTTAATGCGGCATCAGTCTGATGCTTCATCTGTCCTTCGGTGCCTCGTACACTGAGAACCGAGCGATTGAACACCTCCGATTACTCAGTTCTCACAGCTCCATGAGCAGAGAGCTGCACACTGTCAGTCACAGCTCTTTGCCCCCTCCTCGTTCATTGGAGCGCTGAGCTGTGGAGGGGCCGGCTCGCTGAGAGGCTGAGCTGGGTGCTGGTCCAGGGATCTGGGGGATCCCTACTTCATGGTTATGTTGACGCCCGAGCCTGGACCAACTCTGTGACGTGAGCAAAGAGCGGACTTCAGCCCGCTCTCTGCTGAAAATGGGTCACAGGAGTGCAGAACGAACTTCACTCCTGTAATCCATAGAAGAAGTACAGCCAAACAAGCTTTGGCTGTACTTCTCCTTTAACTGTTTCCCACCCAGGACAATTCTGACATTTCTCTACTACATACAAAAATCTTTTTTTTTTTGCTAGAAAATTACTCAGAACCCCCAAACATTCTATATGATTTTTTTTAGCAAAGACCCTAGAGAATAAAATGGTGATTGAAAAACAGATACCCGTTCCCCCCTGAAAGATGCCAAATGTGGCACCGGAGGGGGGACAGATCAACCGAAGTTCCTCTTTTGGGTGGAACTCTGCTTTTATGCAGAAAAAAATACCACAATATACAGTATAACCCAATGTTTAAAAGAGGATGTTACACCGAGCAAATAGATTCCTAACATGTCACACCTTAAAATTGTGCATGCTCTGCTTTCCAGGGGGAAAAAAAATCAGTGTTTAAATCTGCCAGAGTTAGAAGTGATGTTATGACGTCACTTCCGGCCTTTCCAGGGTCATATAGATGGCCAGGGCCAGCTCTGTGCTAACCCAGTAGCACCGACATATTGGATCTACGGCCTCCCGATCGAATGGGGGAGCACGGAGAAGCGCCGATGGGCGGTGAGACGTTCCCTATCGATGCCTGTAAAAGCCATCCAGTGGCTAATCATCCGCTAGGATGGCATTTACAGTCTAGGGAATCAATAGCGGAAAAAAATATACCTGGATGATGCCTGTAGCTGCAAGCATCATCCAGATATAGCCACTTCAAGTTCACGACATCATATGATATCATGCAGGCAGAAAGTAGTTAAAGTATAATTAAAAATTAACAAAAAAAAAATTGAATGGATTAAGGAGGGTTATAACCACTGCTGTTTTTTTCCCCATCTGGGTCCTATTGGGGATATTTCCCTTCCTGCCCCCAGCATCACCATAATTAGTGTTCACGTTGAAAGATTTCCCCTCTATTTTCACTCTGGTGACAACCCAAAAATTTAGATTTTCTTTCACTTTCAGCTGAGGTTCACACTGAGCTGTGGAAATGAAGCCACGCGGGTTTAGCTGAACTCGCACAATTTCACTCTCGCATGTCAGTCCTGATTTCGTCTGTGATTTCACAGACATGTGTGTGGGTTTCTGC
Source organism: Rana temporaria (assembly GCF_905171775.1). Taxonomy (NCBI): domain Eukaryota; kingdom Metazoa; phylum Chordata; class Amphibia; order Anura; family Ranidae; genus Rana; species Rana temporaria. The sequence continues at coordinate 33,152,543 of NC_053499.1, read as the reverse complement.
ACAGATGTCAATGGAAATCGCACCCCGAAATTGCATAAAGTAGTACAGAAACTACTTTTTGAAATCGGTACGGCGCGGCAAATGCAGTGCCACACCACTTCAGGTGGTGCCATTGCCAGTAATTGCCGCCAAATCGCACCAATGTGAACCACGGCTTACTCTAAGTAATAAAAGTAAACAAGACCAACAGAGAAAGTACATTTTCCTAATGGGGGCACAAAAAAAAAATCCCTCAGATATTTCTTTAATCCCTCTTCACTCTATCCAAAATTAATTTGCCTTTAGTTATACTTTAAAGCGGAACTTTTCCCAAAGAGGGAAGTTACACTTTTCCATCTCCTCATGTTTGGAGTGTCTTTTGGAGTGGAAGTGGGTACCTGATTTAGATAGGTACCCGCTCCCACTTCCACTCCGGCCGCCTAGGCGAATGGAGCTGAAGTTCCCTCTCCCCCCCCCCCCCCCAGCCTCTTGGGACAAGTCAGAGGTCCCAAGAGACTGTGGGGCAAATTATGGGGTGCAGCGCGGCTCAGGCATGCACAGTGGGCAGCTGGCAATGAAGCTGCAAGAGGTCATAGTTGGCTGCCCACATTGAACATGTCATTACTGGGGACCCAAAGACAAGACAAAGAGCTGGGTCGGATCAGGACATCGCTAGATCCTGGAACAGTGTGTGTTTACAGTATTTGTAGCTGCTGACTTTAAAATATTTGTTTACAGGGTGAAGATCCTCTTTCAGGAAAAAGGACAAAAAACTGAACATAATTTCTTCGGGAGACAGCAATAAAAGTACCTTTTTATAAGGGAGCACCTCTCTTAGGTTTTGTGCTGTGTCCCCACTGGAGAGATTCCCTTAATTCCCCATGTAGTTGCCAAGTCAGGAATTAGGATAAAGTATAGGGGCACTTACACCATTTATTCCTTTGCCCTGACCTAAACCATTTCACCATCCACAGATGCGTACTTACCTAGATCCGATGCCCGCACCCTCTATTTATTGTTTACTTTCTGGCCACACCTGTGCATTACAATCTCATTGACATCTATAGAACGGGCTCTGGCCTGAGGCCATAGGAGTCTATGTGCAGGTGCAACCAGGACAGTGAGACTTGCATCTCTTAGTATAAACTAATACCAGAGGCTTCGCTTGTCAGTTCCCAGTAAATATACATCTGTGGAGGGAGAGATGAGTTAAATGAAAGAGATATTAAACACACACTGTTTAATTTACATGGTCCGTTCTTTTTCTGTATATGTATCATGGCATAATCGATATAGAGCTGTCACAAGACCCAGCTCTTCCCAGCCTGTCTGCAGGGAAACATAAGCAGGAGGAGCTTCTAGTCCTCTGCTGCTGGTCACAAAAAAAATGTCTTTGGGATACAGAGTAACAATAAATAAATAATATCAATAAACTGTATAAATTGGTATACAAATATATATTTGAAATCAAATATTTATTATTAAGTGGGAATACTGTGGTGTGGGTGGATTTCTGCCAGTCACAGGCTTTGTCACTCCCCTCCAGCCTGTATCTTAGGATAAGAAGGAGCAGAAGCCACCATCAATCTACATAAAATATCCCACCCCTATTGTGTTTAGCGGTGTGGTTAGTGGGCATGGGGGTGGAGGGAGGGAGTGGGCTGTCAGTTACCACATGTGGGTGTATAACCCACATGTGGCTGAGGACTCAGCATAAAAACTCACTGAAAACTGAACATGTGCAAAGCTGCCAACACTGCTCTGCAAAATCCCTAGATAAAGTGGGGACATGGACAGAAGATGGCAATAGAGAGCAGCAGGATCAACCAGCTTTTTTTGCAGACTACAGAAAACTAATCTCATAGGCCCCGTACACACGACCAGTTTCCTCGGCAGAATTCAGCTTCCGACCGAGTTTCTGGCTGAATTCTGCCGAGGAAACTGGTCGTGTGTACACTTTCGGCCGAGGAAGCCGACGAGGAGCTCGACGAGGAAATAGAGAACATGTTCTCTATTTCCTCGTTGTTCTATGGGAGCTCTCGTCCCGCCGAGCTCCTCGGCGGCTTCAGTGCTGAACTGGCCGAGGAACTCGATGTGTTTGGCACGTCGAGTTCCTCGGCCGTGTGTACGAGGCAATAGAGACTGAGTGATTGTGAACAGCATGTAAAACACCATTTATTGGTCGTTTTTTAAGATGTAAATTTAGTGACACCATTTACACCAGATGCGGTGAAACTGCACTGGGCAGGTTTTTCCTTGTACCCGACAAAATACCTAGTACCCGACTCACCATGTGCTGCGGTGGTGTGCGGGTACTAAAAAAGAGTGCCTGCACTGCTTTCTTAGCACACCGCAAGCGGAAGGCACCAAAGCGGCAAATTGAACCATCTGTGTGACACTTCAATAAAGTTTGTTTTAAAAAAGGATGGGTGTGGTACCAAATGATTCCCTCTGCACCACACACCAGTAACTGCATTATGAAGCGCTGGATTGTGTGAAAAGACGCTAAATCATAGCACGGAGAATATGTGCACTTTGTTTGAAACCGCACTTATTCTTTAGACAAAGAAAAGAATCACGGAGGCAGCCTTGGCTGACCAAATTCTATAAAATACTACTTTCCTGGCTGCCTTGCTGACTATGTTGCCTGAAGACAGAATAATTAACTTGAATCAAAAATGCATTTAAAGCGGGGGTTCACCCTATTAATAAAAAAAAAAAAAAATGTTTCCTCTAGCATAAAATGAGGCATAGTAGCGCGAGCTACAGTATGCCTGTCTTTATTTTTTTATCCCCGTACTCACAGTGTAATCGTAGAGACAAGATTACGACTCCCAGCAGGGAATGGGCGTTCCTATGGAGAGAGAAGGTGATTGACGGCCGGCTCTGGCACGTCACGCTTCTCCGGAAATAGCCGAAATAGGACTTGGCGCTTCACGGCGCCTGCGCATAGTCTGTGCGCAGGCGCCGTATAGCGCCGTGAAGAGCCGAGACCTGTTCCGGCTGTCTTCGGGGAGCGTGACGTGCCAGAGCCGGCCGTCAATCACCTTCCCTCTCCATAGGAACGCCCATTCCCCGCGGGGAGTCGGAATCTTGTCTCTACGAGTGCACAGTGAGTACGGGGATAAAAAAATAAAGACAGGCATACTGTAGCTCGCGCTACTATGCCTCATTTTATGCTAAAAAGTTGTTATGGAGGGTGAACCACCGCTTTAAGGACATTTGACTTTCTTGACATGCATACTGGTTTCTTGTCATTGACTCAAGATAGTAAAGACATAGGGGTTGATTTACTAAAACTAGAGAGTGCAAAATGTGGTGCAGCTGTCCATGGTAGCCAATCAGCTTCCAGGGCTTTTTGTCAAAGCTTAATTGAACAAGCTGAAGTTAGAAACTGACTGACTACCATGCATCAGATTTTGCACTCTCTAGTTTTACTAAATAACCTAACGGGGTCAACATAACAGCCAGTTAACTAGCACTATAACCAATTCAGCTCTTTTGACGTACAACATTCATCCAAAGAGTGAACCTTTAGGCTGGGTTCATACTAGAGAACGCAGTGGTTTTGTGCAGGGGTCCGGTTCATCTCCATTCACAGTTTCAGGTCCAAATTCAGCCCCGAATTTTGGGCTGAATTCCGACCTGCAACGGACCAAAAGACGCACAGGGCTCTTGTGCAGTTCGCACCGAAACTGCTGCGATGTGTGAACCGGCTCCATAGAGAGCTGATCACAATCTCCTGCTGTGTGAGTTGGATGCAGGGAATAGTGTGAACTATTGCTCCCAGCTTGAAAGTGAAAGTGATACGGCAGCTCCATAGCTGATCACTTTCACAGAGCCGGCAGCGCGGTACCTGCCCCCCCCCCTCTCCTGTTGGCAGGCCCCCTCTTCCTGCTCTTACTGGCGCCCGGGAACACCACCACCGGCTAAGGAAGAGAGGATCATTGTGAGGCAAATCCATGCTTCGATCTCACATACAAACAATGAAACTGGAATTGAGGTCAAACAATTTCAGATGCACCCTTTCCTTGCCAGTAAAGCCAGGGGAAACATATAACCAAGCCGATCTGTGCTTGGTTAGATGGTGTGAAGGGCAGCAGAGACATTGGGGTGTATTACTCCCCTAATGTCTCTATAAAGAGTACCTGTCACCTGCCCAATGCTATTACATAGGTTTATTAACCTCTTGTGATAGCAATAAAGTAAAAATAAATGTAAAAAATAAACGAAATGGGTTTAAAAAATACAATTGTTATAAAATATATTAAAGTAAAAAAAAATATGCCATAACCCCCGTTGCACACCTGCGCAAACGCAAATGCAAGCCCATGTAGTAAACTGCAGTTGCACCACACGTGTGACATATCGGTGCGAAACATCAGAGTGGGAACAATAATTCTAACACAAGAGCTCCTAGTTGACTCAAAACTGATGAGCTGTAATGGCTTTTAAATTGTCACCTATGGAGATTTTTGGGCAACCTAGTTTTTGTTAATATTGCAGGCGCACACAATTTTAAAGGGTCACTAAAGGAAAAAAATGTTTTTGCTGAAATGACTGTTTACAGGGTATAGAGACATAAAAGTTAAAGGAGTTCTCCAAGCTAAAACTTTTAACCCCCGCTGTGCCCGGGCTGTAAAACTATACAAAATAAACTTTCACTTACCAGCCTACGATCCCCCGTTGTTCCGTTCTCCGGTCCCGGTCTGTTCCACTTCCTGCGGGTCGGTGACTCACAGTGCGCTCAGCCTATCAGTGGCCGCGACGGGACATTGCTGTGGCCGCTGATAGGCTGAGCGCACTGTGAGTCACCGACCCACAGGAAGTGGAACAGACCGGAGAACGGGACGGCGATATCGGAACAACGGGGGATCGTAGGCAGGTAAGTGAAAGTTTATTTTGTATAGTTTTACAGCCCGGGCACAGCGGGGGTTAAAAGTTTTAGCTTGGAGAACTCCTTTAACTGATTCCTTTTAAAAATGATTACAAATTGAATTTAATCTATCATATAATGTGCCTCTAGTTTCACTTTCGGTTTTAAAGGTACATACATGAAGTTCTGGGTGAGAGGTGAGTCGGGAAGACACACAGAACAAAAACAAACAAATCCAGGGCAGTGTTTTGTTTTTAAAATGAATCTGATTGGTTCTGAGGAGTTTTAGACACACAGTAATGACAGCTTAGACCACCGTGAAAATCTCCCAGTATGATGGTTATAAGGAAACAGGCAACCAGGAAGTGTGGAGATCACAGCAGAATTACAGCAACTTCAAAGCAAAAACGAACCAGTACTGCAGTAAGGTAAAGGAAGCTATTTAGCTAAAAAAAACAATTACTTTAGTGACCCTTTAAGACATGGAGTGTTTGATATCTACTCCGGGCAAGTTCATCTTTTATATTTTAACCAAAAAGGTGTACTATATTGTGTGTTTTTGCACTAAAAATGTATTTATTATATTTTTCTATGAAAATAAAAAGTTGCGCAAATATCATGTGACACAAAAAATGCAACTATCACCTTTTTATTTGTACACGGCCTCTGCTTTTAAAAAATATATAATGTTCTGCGGGGATTGGGCAATTTTTTTTTTGCGAAAAATTAAGATTTTTACATGTGTGCGAAAAATAAAAAAAGATGCTCTGAAGCCGAAAATTTCCAACAGCAACAAAGATATAAATTAAAATGAGTGGGGGCGGGGGTAAGCTATCAGATTTTTATTAGTGTGTGCCCCTGTTGTAAATGTCTTCTGACTTTCTCTCTGGTCAATATATGAGTCACCATGACAGTAGCTGAGAAGGAATCACTTAGTCCCAGATTCCAATAAAATCCTAATCTCTCTCTCTCTCTCTCTCTCGCTATATATATATATATATATATATATATATATATATATATATATATATATATATATATATATAAAACACTTGCACTTTGAAAAGATTGCTGCTTTATCAATAAACATACATACTTGTTTTGGCAACCAAATTTGAGAGTAGCTTTCATAACTGGGAAATGCAGCTGAAAAATTAAAAAGGAAAAAGTTTTACTCCGTATTTCTACCAGATTAACAGAAGCACTAAACACATCTAATGCCTCGTACACACGACAAGTTTTCCTGTCAGGAAAACTGCCAAGATAGCTTTTGGCCGGGTAAACTGGCCGTGTGTATGCTCCATGGCAGTTTTCCCGACAGGAAACCGCCAGGAATTGTGTCAGGAAAAATGAGAACACGTTCTCTTTTTTTCTGTTGCGATTCCCGGCGGTCTTTTTCCCGCCAGTTTCCCTATGGGAAACAACGCAGTGGAGCATACACACGGCCGGGATTCCTGGCCAAAGCTCTAACCGCAGTTTTCTCTGGTGTGAACACAGGGAAAGTGACTGAGCAGGTTCTCAACCGTTTTAAACAAAAAATGACTTTAAGTAGACATTCACCCGGAAATAAAAAATTTTACCCTTAGATTCCTGCTCATTTTGTCTAGGGGAATCGGCTAGTTGTTTTAAAATCGAAGCTTTACTTAATGTTGTAGAGAGCGATCTTCTCCGCCGCTTCCGGGTATGGGCTGTGGGACTGGGCGTTCCTATTTTGATTTACAGTCTTCCGACAGGCTTCCGCCGGTCGCATCCATCGCGTCACGATTTTCCGAAAGTAGCCGAACGTCGGTGCGCAGGCGCAGTATAGAGCCGCACCGACGTTCCGCTTCTTTCGGCTACTCATGACGCGATGGATGCGACCGTCGGAAGCCTGTCAATCAAAATAGGAACGCCCAGTCACGAAGACCATACCCGGAAGCGGCGGAGAAGATCGCTCTCTACAACGGTAAGTACTGCTTCGATTTTAAAACAACTAGCCGATTCCCCTAGACAAAATGAGCACCAATCTAAGGGTAAAAAATGTTTTATGGGTGAACTCCCGCTTTAACAGATCCCTGCAGCCTGCCTGCAACAGCTTCTATCAAAACCTTGGCACACCGGTGAACACAGCGTCTCCCCGCAGGGATGTAGTCCCAAGGGAGGGGGCGAGCACGCTGACTAACTCCCAGCCAGAACGGTTCGGATGATGGGGGCAAGCTTACAGGAAGTGAAAAATTCAGACAGAGAAAAAAAACATTTAGAAGCAAAATTGAAGTAAAAGGTAAGTGAACCAACAATGCACTAGCCTAAAGGAACCGAATTAGAAACAAAAAAAACCTTTACAACCCCTTTAATCATATGTAAGGAAGATGTAAACAAAATGTTTTCATGTAAATGACTGGATGATTGAGGTCAGCAAAACTTCACTTAATTCACTAATGAAAGCCTGCTATACATGCATAGAATTTAGATTCCTGCTGATGTGGCCAAAATTTGAGCCATGGTGTGACCCTGTTGGCATAACCCAGCTCAAATGTCAAAAGGAACTGGGTGGAAAATTGTCATTTGCACAGTGACTACATCCTATCAGATTCGGTGACTGTTTGGTTATTCTGACAGTCGTGGGTGCTGGCTGTCAGAATACAATAGCCAGGAGAGGAGATTCTTCCATGTAGTCTGTTTAGCACGGATTGTGCCTAGATTCACACTGGTGCAATGTGGAGAACCGCATTCTTGGTCAAATCACATAGTTTGCAGTGCAATTTGAGCCCATTCATTTTTTTATGGCTCAAATTGTACCACATCCGCACAAAAAACGTGCAGCACCCTTTTTTTCCACACCGAAATCGCATCACATGGGTGTTCACACCCATGCAATCCGATTCAAGCAATCGCATTGCGTTTTGCAAGCTGTTTCATGGTGTCATTAATTTAACATTGCATAAACGCCATGTCATTTCAATGCGGTGTGGGAATCGCACAGGATTTGCGGTGTTTTCCACGTCGCATTTATGTAAACCAGGGCTGAGGGACTCTATTAGATTTCACTTGTTCAGTCCATGGCCTGAATGGGGGAAGTCTGTTGGGTTGATTTACTAAAGGCAATTAGACCGTGCGCCTTGCAAGTGCAGTTGTTTTAGAGTAGATCTTAATAAATTAGGTAAAGCTTTACTTTGCAATGATTACCCAATCAAATGCAAGGGGGGGGGGGGGACAGCATTTTTGCTTGCACATGATTAAATGATGGAAGTCAGCAGAGCTCCACCTCATTTAGCCTCCCTGGCGGTATGATTCTTTCAGAAAAAAGATGCTGAAAGCGGTACCATTATTTGCAAGGAAATTTGGCGTTTTATACTGTAGGCCTGTAATTTTTAGGAATAACTCACTTAAATCTGACCAAACAAGAGTCTAGTAGGCATCCCGGGTATGACATTTTTTTAAAAACAAAATTATAAATTATAATATAATAAATTATAACTAATTATAACAAATAATAATATAATTCTAATAAAAATTATTCAATAATGTAATCAACTCAAAATCACTGAAATTTGCTCAGTTGCTGTCATTATTTTTTTTTTTTCTATGACGAATTTCCCCACAAATCGCTATCGCACAATTCTGCAAGTGATTATAATTTATTATCGTTGTTTTCTAGCTGATCTAAAACCATTTTTGACATAAAGGGACACTTTTGGTTGCTATGGACAATCTACAGTTTGCAGAAAGAAAGAAACGTTTTTATTATATAAAAGAACATGTAGGACACTGGGCAGACCACTAGGGACAAGGGGGGTGTGTATTGTTTACATACTGTACTGTAATCTATAAGATTACAGTATACTGTATGTAATGTGTTTGTTTACGTTTTTGAATTTGGCGCAGTTCTCCGCTCCCGTGCGTCGTAACGTTGCAGGGAACGGAGATCGGCGGCACAGGAGGACACTGTGTGAATCGAGTGAGCACCTGCTCGCCTCACACAGCACGGTGGCGTCGCTGGATCCAGGGACAAGGTAAGTAACTTTGTCTGCTGCTGCAGCGAGGCGAGCCCGAGTCTGACTCGGGGTTACCGCTTTGGGTATGAAAATCTCACCCCGAGTCAGACTCGGGAATACCGCCAGGGGGGTTAATAAGCTCTGGAACAATTGCACTTGCAAAAGTGCAGTCTATAGGGTTGATTTACTAAAGGCAAATAGACTGTGCGCTCCAAAGCTTAGTTAATGAGGTACTTTGCAGAGAATACCCAATCACTTGCCAGGAAAATAAATAAAAAAACAGCATTTTTGCTTGCACATGAAGTCAGCAAAGCTTCTGCTCATTTACTAAGCTCTGGAGCAATTGTAAAGTGCACAGTCTATATGCCGTTGGTAAATAAACTTATATAAGGCTTTAGAGAGCCTAAGTGAAAATTTGCTTTAAAGGTAACATTTATTTTAACATTGAACATGTTCTACGCCTTTAGTAAATCAACCCCATTAAGTCACTTTTTTTTTTTTTATGATATCTCTATTGTGAAGATTAACAAAACTACAATAAATATATTTCATTGGAGACATTGCTTTAATTCCATTGTAATCTAGTTTGCCTGCAATGCATGATTGCAACATGACAGTGTACACTTAAAAAAAAAAAAGAGAGAATCTCATTCATGATTAATCTCCAGTTCTGTTTCACATACAAATTGTATTTTGAGATGAGGCTGAAAATTAAAATGATACATACCAAGGTGGAAATCTGCAGTTAAATTGATAAAAAAAAGAACCTGTACTTACCCAATATCCACCAATTTTAGTTATCAATGGAAATTTATTAAGAATAATTTCACAAAAAAAGCATGTTTGCAGAAACTAGCATTCACAAATATGAAAGGTTTCCCACACAGTTGTGAAAAAGAGGAGCTTGTTGGATTGAGATGAACATTGAGTACCATTTTCATTACATGCAGATATGTATTTTGCTTGTAAAAACCCATATTGCAAAGATGGCAGCATGAGCTTCTCTTAAAAAAAAAAAAAAAAAATGTCCACAATATTTCTCTGGATCCAAATACCTCATTTTATTTTACCCTTTAACTGCCAGGGAGGATGGCGATGCAACACATCTGCAAAGTTGCAACAGCCCCACCTAGTAGCAAAAATGGCTCCAGGATAAAGTGGCTCTGATGTAATAATATAGGACTGATAGTTCTGAAAATATTCCCCAAATTGCACTTTGCATATATTGGAATGCTTCATTTACTCTGAACAATGAAACTGGATAGAGATTTTTGTTTAAATAATCTGGTGGCTTTCATATAAAACCACCTAATTATGTATAAAAACTCCGCCAACTGTAAACCGAAACTAGACAGAATGGGGGCGGATTTACTAAAACCGGAGCACACAGAATCTGGTGCAGCTGTGCCTGATTCACAGAGCACTTGCAATGAAAATCTACGCCGGCGGCCTCCGGCGTAAGCCCGTGTAATTCAAAGGGGCGTATGCCATTTAAATTAGGCGCGCTCCCGCGCCGGACCTACTGTGCATGCTCCCTTTTGAATTACCCGCCGTGCTTTGCGCGAAGTGACGTCATTTTTACGAACGGCGTCGCGCGTAGTGTAATTCCGTATTCCCGGACGGCTTACGCAAACGACGTGAATTTTTAAATTTCAACGCGGGAACGACGGCCATACTTTATACAGCACATACGTGTGCTGTGTAAAGTTAAGGCACCCAAAACGACGACTAACTTTGCGACGGGAAACTAGACTAGCGGCGACGTAGCGAACGCGAAAAACCGTTGTGGATCGCCGTAACTCCTAATTTGCATACCCGACGCTGGTATAAGACGCAAACTCCCCCCAGCGGCGGCCGCGGTACTGCATCCTAAGATCCGACAGTGTAAAACAATTACACCTGTCGGATCTTAGGGATATCTATGCGTAACTGATTCTATGAATCAGCCGCATAGATACTCTGAGGCCCCCGTACACACGTCCGAGGAACTCGACGGGCAAAACACATCGTTTTGCCCGTCGAGTTCCTTGTGAAGCCGCCGAGGATCTCGGCGAGCCGAAATTTCCCATTGAACAACGAGGAAATAGAGAACATGTTCTCTATTTCCTCGCCGAGATCCTCGTCGGCTTCCTCGGCCGAAAGTGTACACACAGCCGGGTTTCTCGGCAGAATTCAGCTCTGACCGAGTTTCTGGCTGAATTCTGCCGAGAAACTCGGTCGTGTGTACGGGGCATCAGAGATACGACGGAGTATCTGAGATACTCCGTCGTATCTCGGCTGTGAATCTGGCCCGTAGTTCCTGCCCTACTTTTGGTGATTTCAGGTGTGACTTGAAATCGCACATAAAATCACCAGGTTGCACAGATGTCTTCCAAGTCGCACTGACATGCGGCTTTGAAATTGCGCGATTTCAGCTGAAGTTACACGATTTCAAAGCCACAGTCAATGTGAACGGGGGCTAAAACCTGGAGGCTGATTGGTTACTCTGCACAGCTGCACCAAATTCTGTGTGCATCAGTTTTAGTAAACCTCCCCCGATGTTAGGCACATGCTCACATTTATCCTATACCAAAAACAATATAAGATGTACATAGAAGGGCAGATTAACAGTTTGTTACTGATAGAAGAATTTCTTTGTGATCTATCAGCAACTGACAACATTACACCAAACTACTTTAAAAAAATAAAACCAACTGTTGAGTTGGAGGTAGCAGCTTTCCAGCACATTTCGGTTTCTTTGTTTCCTCATAAACTGCAGTAAAACTTGTTTGGGCTTTGGTATGTATCTGTTTGATATATTAAGGCCTGCCATTCACAATGCAGCAATAATGTGGCAGAAAAATAAATATATATGTAATATATATATATAGAGATAATCGATCATTAAGATAGTAGGATTAACTTCACCTTGTATAAGTAACTCAATCCTCTGCAGTAAATATATAGCAGCCCATATGTAGCTGCCTGTATAAAAAATAATAATAAAGCTGTCTTAAGAATTGCAAGTTTATCTTTTACAATGTGTTAAACACGCTCCTTTGAAGCAGCATCAATACTTTACAATGCATTGTATCTAAAAGGGTGCTACGGAGATCATATTGTAACGATTGTCCTTAAGGTTTAAAGTTACACAAATGGTTCACAGTACGAAGTCTCTTTAGATATTATATATCCAGATTAGACTGTAGTGCAAAGAAAGCATTCCCTACCACCGATCAACATGCAGATGTGGAAGTAACTCCTTAGTATCACCCAGTAAATGCTCTGCTAGCTGAAGTTGTGGGTTGGCAGCCCTTACAGGTCGCAGTTGGTAATGAATTATTTGTAGAAGCCATCTCCAAATGAATGAATAGGTAGGAATTTCTTACGTCACCTACTGAATTCGGCTTTGTTAAGACTAGTTTTACTGAACCGGAGAATCAAAATTACCGAGCTTGTCAAAAAGCACGCCAATGTTGTATTTTCACTGGCTCAGTTCAAACGCGATATTCACGGCAAATGCAGTAATGGCTACTAAAAATATAGAGTACCTTATTTTTATTATTTTATTTTTTTAAAGCCTTTGGGGTTGATTTTTTTTTTTTTTTAAAGCAAACAGGCTGTTCACTTAGCAAGGGAAGTTGCATTTTTCAATAGAATTCTCCCCAAACTTATTGAATGTGGTGAAGTTTCACATGAGCTGATTTACTAAACCTGGAGAGTGCAAAATCTGGTGCAGCTGTGCATGGTGGCCAATCAGATTCTAACTTCAGTTTGATCAATTATGCTTTGGCTGGCCGGACATAAAGGCTAGGTTCACACTACTGCGAATTCAAAATCGCGGTAAAATCGCTTTCGCGGCTGCGGTTTTGCCGCGATTTCGGCTGCGATTTAAGAGACATCTGTGCAGGGTTCAATGTAAATCACGGCCCGAAATCGCAAAAAGTAGTACAGGAACTACTTTTTGAAATCGGTGCAGCGCCGCAGATGCGGCGTCGCACCGATTAGGACGGTGCTATTGCCGACAAATGCCGCCGATTTGAGATGCCATTTGACATGTGAAATCGCATCTCAAATCGTACCAAATTGTACCCAGTGTGAACCTGGACTAAAAAAAATTTTTGTTCCATAGGTCCGGCGCTCCGCAGACTAGGCCGAAGCCACGGCCTCGCCTAAAACATCCTGCCCGCTGCGATCCTGGGAAAAGGGCGCGAGCGGCATCTGCCGCTCGCGCCCTTTTCCCAGGATCGCTGCGGCCGGGATGTTTTAGGCGAGGCCGCGGCTTCGGCCTAGTCCGCGGAGCGCCTTTTCCCCAGGATCGCGGCGGACTAGGCCCCCACCTCCCTCGCCGCTCGATCGCGGGGGGCCCGTGATGTCCGGTAATTGAGGCCGCGGCTTTGCGGCCTTGTGAAGTCCCCAGCTCTTCATTCTGTGAGCTGGCGCCATCTGGTGGTGGCTGTTGGTATTACAAGTTAAGCATTACAAGTTAAACAGCAATTCTAATGTAATTTTTCACTATTTTCACTGCCATCTTCTTCCCTCTAATTAGAACCCCCAAACATTATATATATTTTTTATCCTAACACCCTAGAGAATAAAATGGCGATCGTTGCAATACTTGCTGTCACGCCGTATTTGCGCAGCGGTCTTACAAGCGCACTTTTTTGGGAAAAAATTACACTTTTTTTAATTTAAAAAATAAGACAGCAGTAAAGTTATCCCCATTTTTTTTAATATTGTGAAAGACAATGTTACGCCGAGTAAATAAATACCCAACATGTCACGCTTCAAAATTGCGTCCGCTCGTGGAATGCCGACAAACTTTTACCCTTAAAAATCTCCATAGGCGACGTTTAAAAAAATCTACAGGTTGCATGTTTTGAGTTACAGAGGAGGTCTAGGGCTAGAATTATTGCTCTCGCTCTACCAATCGCGGCGATACCTCACATGTGTGGTTTGAACACCGTTTACATATGCGGGCGCTGCTCACGTATGTGTTCGCTTCTGCGCGCAAGCTCGTCGGGACGGGGTGCGTTTTCTGGCTCCTAACTTTTTTAGCTGGCTCCTAGATTCCAAGCAAATTTGTCAATCCCTGATGTATGGCTAGTCCGGTTTTTGTTTGCATGGTAGTCTCATATCGAAAATGAAGCGATATTTTTCTTACAACTTTCTGATCGTGTGTACAGGCCTTAAGACAAAAATATCTGGAAGCTGACTGGTTTAACCAGTTGCCGACCAGCTACTGTTGTTATACGGCGGCAGGTTGGCTCCCCTGCGCAAATCGTCGTAGCTGTATGGTGCTTTAAGGGGTATAGGGGGCACCTGCCGCGTGATGTAGGAGCTGATGCACGTGCCCGGCGGCCGTGATGTCCGCAATGCACCCGCAATCACTCCTGAGACTGACAGAACAAATGTCTGTCAATGTAAACAGACAGCTCTCCTGTTCATACTGGTTATGAACAGCGATTGGTCTCCTCCCCCAGTCAGTCCCATCCCCCCACAGTTAGAATCACTCTCTAGGACGCACATTTAACCCCTTGATACCCCCTAGTGTTAACCCCTTCCCTGCCAATGACATTTATACAGCAATCAGTGGCTATTTTTAGCTCTGATCGCTGTATAAATTTCAATGGTCCCAAAAAAGTGTCAAAAGTGTCTGATCTGTCCGCCATAATGTCGCAGTCTCGCTACAAATCGCAGATCGCCGCCATTACTAGTAAAAAAAATTTTTTTATAAAAAATGCCATAAATCTATCCCCTATTTTGTAGATGCTATAACTTTTGCACAAACCAATCAATATACACTTATTTCTTTTACCAAAAATATGTAGAATACATATTGGTCCAAACTGATGAAGAAATGTGTTTGTTTGTTTTTTGGGATATTTATTATAGCAAAAAGTAAACAATTTTTTTTTTTTTTCAAGATTGTCACTCTTTTTTTGTTTATAGCGCAAAAAATAAAAAAACACAGAGGTGATCAATTACCCCCAAAAGAAAGTTCTATTTGTGGGAAAAAAAGGACATTCATTTTGTTTGGGTACAACGTCGCACGACGGCGCAATTGTCAGCTAAAGCGACGCAGTGCCCTATCGCAAAAAATGGCCTGGTCATTAAGGGGGCAAATCCTTCCGGGGCTGAAGTAGTTAATGCACAGCTGCACAAGATTTTGCACTCTCCAGTTTCAGGCTGGAGATACATTATACAACTTTCTTGTACAATTTAACTTTAAATTTACCAAAACCATATAATATAATGTCAAACCTAAATACTTTTTGTATGCAATCAGGCAGGCACTTGCGCTATATAGTTAAAGGTAAATCTAAAATAACTTGAACAATTTTTTTTTATAATTTATGACCAGCCTTATGGCACCCATACACGAAACAAAAAATCATTCGAAAATCTGTCATTTTGAACAGTTTGTTCGTTTTTCAGCCAGTTAATGGGCAGTAATTGGTTTTGACATTTTTGAGCTCAAAAAATGAAGGAAAAGTTTGGAAAACTTATGCCGATAAATTGAAAGGTTATCGTGTTTCTCGCCTGTTAAAAATGTAAAGCCTCGTACACACGACCGACGAACTCGACGGGCGAAACACATCGTTTTCCTCATCGAGTTCCTTGTCAGGCTGTCGAGGAACTCGACAAGGCAAGTTTCTCCATTCCCGCCGAAGAAATAAAGAACTTGCTCTCTTTTTGGCTCGTCGAGTTTCTCGACAGTTTCCTCGACGAAAATGTACACACGACCGGTTTCCTCGGCAAAAAAATATCTCCCAGCAAGTTTCTTGCTGGTTTTTGCCGAGAAACTCAGTGGTGTGTACGAGGCTTCACTGTTTCTACTGGGAATATGGGACCCAGAAGCAAAAAAACAAATGAGAAACCGATTCCTTTATGACCATTGAGCGATTAAACATTTGGTCATTATGTTTTAGCAATATCGTTTGCTCTCACGACCGAATGTTTGGTTTTCGGAAACGGGTTTGAACGATTTTTCGACTAGTGTATGTCTTGCATTAGACAAAAAAAAAATGGTAAGTTTGCTTCTATGCACAACTGCAGATCTTGCACTCAACCCTACTATGTAAGGCTGGCCATACATTATACAATTTTCTTGTCCTTTAGATTTACCAAAACCATATAATATGAGGTCAGACTTTCAATGTGTATGCAATCAGGCCGGTTCTTTTACTACACTACAAAAGAAATTTCATTAGAAAATTAAACAATGTAGGGCCAGCCTAAAGAATACTCAACACACACATAATAAAAAAAAAAAGTTTCTTGTACAACACAACATCACCTTATTCACTAAGCTCGGGGGCAAATTCCCCTTGCAAAATGCAATTTCCAACGCAAACCGAACAGCCTATTTGCTATTAGTAAATCAACTCCTTTTGTGTTACCTTTGAGAGCAAATATCACATCAAGTTAAAAACAGCCCCTTAGGTCTTATCTGTGCAAAACAATTGCATTCTATTAAAAATATATATATATATTTATACTTTAATACCCTTTTTTTTTTTTTTAGTCTACCGTTTTCCTTTGATATGTTAAGCATGATGAAAAAAAAGAAAACAATTACAGTGGACTCCACATATAAGAATTTAGTTTACACAGTTGGTAAATTCCTCTTCTAAGAACATTCAGTTATGTTATGGTAGGACCACTACCGGAGATAGCGTTTATACCACAACTGAAGTTACAGTGATCCACCCTGAAATACACCATAGGCTAAAATCCTTGTCATATAGAAATTTGAGAGCTAAAAAAAAAATAGAAAAATAATACACAGTATCTGGACAGACCAAAAAAAAAATAGTAAACCTTAAAGTTGACTGGGCACCTGTAATCCACAGCAGTCACACACAAAAATAAAGATATTCATAGTTTTCTCTCTCTTTCTCTTAAAAGAATAAAAATGCCCCGCAGTTCCAAGGCATAAAGATTCGCTCTGTATTGTATTTTTTATATTTTTTTATATATATATATATAAAAGGCTTTACAACGCTGCGTGTACACTTAACGCACGCGTTTTATGTGGGTTGCTTTAAAAAACAAAGCCAAAGAACAGGCACTAGAATTCCTGTATGAGAATAATCATTCTGTTTGCGTCTGGTCCCTAGGTTGGATGTTCTTACAAGAGGAAGCCACTATATTTCATATCTAATCAGAAACCTATTCTTTTGTTTGTTTTTTTCTGATTAGATTTGCATATTTCGGTTTTAGATCACTGCACTCATCAATGCATAAACTTTTTAAAAGTTCCAGAAAAAAAAAACACATCTCACACATCAGTTTCCAGAGTCTTTAAATTCACACAGTTATACTTAATGGTCTCGTTGCCATTCCCCGTGCTCTGGCTAGACTTGTCTCTGACACATAAAGACTCTTTGAGCCCTTCCTCCATCTCTAGATAATCCGACTTGTCCTGCAGAGAGGAAGAGGTGGAACTCTTTAACTTTTTGAGGAGATTGGTGGGCAAGTAGGGGCAGCTGGAGCCATTGGAAGTCACCTGCGTCTGCTCATCGTTCTCCGTTTCCCTGTGGTAGAAATAGTTAAAGTTGGAGACTATCACAGGCACAGGGAGCGCAATCGTCAAAACCCCCGCTATGGCACACAGCGACCCCACAATCTTGCCCCCCACAGTGATGGGCTTCATGTCCCCGTAGCCCACCGTGGTCATGGTCACCACGGCCCACCAGAAGGCGTCGGGGATGCTGTGGAAGTGCGTGGTGGGCTCATCCGCCTCGGCAAAGTACACGGCACTGGAGAACAGGATGACCCCGATGAAGAGGAAGAAGATCAGGAGCCCCAGTTCCCTCATGCTGGCCCGCAGGGTGTGCCCCAAAATCTGCAAGCCCTTGGAGTGCCTGGAAAGCTTGAAGATGCGGAAGACCCTGACCAGGCGGATGATCCTCAAGATGGCAAAGGACATGGCCTGCTGCTGCTGCCCCGGTTGTGGCTGTGGTTCGTTCTGGGCAGGCGGCTGCTGGTTGCCCAGCTCGGTGCCCAGGGTGATAAAATAAGGCAGGATGGAGACGATGTCAATGATGTTCATAATGTTCCTGAAGAAGCCCGGCTTGCTGGGGCAAGCGAAGAGCCGCACTGCGAACTCAAAAGAGAACCAGACGATGCACACCGTCTCCACAATGAAGAAGGGGTCGTTGAAGGCGGTTTGCTTATTCTCGGGGGCCCCTATACTCCTGTTGTGGTAGTGGTGACCGTCCCCCCCATCGAACCCTCCAACCCCATCCTCCTCCAGGGGCAGCAGGTTGTCCTTGTCGTCCCTAAACTCGGGCAGGGTCTCCAGGCAGAAGATGACGATGGAGATGAGGATGACGAGCACGGATACGATGGCGATGCCCCGGGCCGGCCCGGAGCTCTCCGGGTACTCGAAGAGCAGCCACACCTGGCGCTTAAACTCGTTGTCCGGAAGCGCCTTCTCCTCCTCCTTGACGAAGCCCTCGTCCTCCCGGTACTTGAGCAGAGCCTCATCGCCCAACTCGTAGAACTTCACCTCCTCCGAGAAGATGTCGAAGGGCACGTTGACCGGCCGCTTCAGCCTCCCCCCGGACTGGTAGTAGTAGAGGATGGCGTCGAAGCTGGGCCGGTTGCGGTCGAAGAAGTACTCGTTGCGGAGCGGGTCGAAGTACCTCATGCGTTTCTCTGCGTCGCCCAGCAGGGTCTCGGGGAACTGGGACAGGGTCTTCAGCTGGGTCTCGAAGCGGAGCCCGGACACGTTGATGACCACCCGCTCGCAGCACTCGAATTCGCTGTACACCGGGTGGTACCCACCGCCTGCCGGGCTCCTCTGCCCACTCCGCTGCTCCTCATCACACAGGTAGAACTTTTTGCCCCCCACCTCCTCCTCCTCTTCTTCTTCTTCTTCTTCCTCCTCTTCTTCTTCCCTCAGCATCATCTCCTCAGAGCCGCACGGAGCCAGCTCCGAGGGGAACGTGCCTCCGTCTCCTTCTCCGCCTTCGCCGCATTCGTTGCCCGCTGACTGGTGCCGGCTCCTCCACCTGTTGCAGCCGCTCAGGGGCCAGTAAGACTTGGCGCGCCGGTGGTGCTGCTGTTGCTGCCCGGCTCCTCCGACTTTCTTCTTCTGAAGCGGCAGCTCCGACTGAGGAGACAGCGGCGCGCGCTTCGAGCTGCCCGCGCCCCCGACGCTGTTCCCTTGGCCCGAGGAAGCGGGCACGCCCCCTGAGTTCCCGCCCTCCTGCTGCTGTTGAGCGGCCACCGCGCGCGAGTGGGCCAGTCGCTCCCGCTCGCGGGCGCGAGCCTGCGCGTAGCCGTACGGCAGGTGGCTGCTGCAGCCGGAGCTTTCCGCGCTCACCATGGCAACCTCCATCCCTCTTTAGAGCGTGTGTGCGCGGGAGCGCGCCTGGGGGATGAGGGAGAAGCTGTTGCTGTTTGTAACTAGTAGCTGAGGTGACAAGTTTTGGGCCCTGGAGGCTTCACAGGGGCCCCAGCCATGCCATTCATCCAAAGTTTTCAGCTTGGGGGAGGAGGTAAAATAAATCCCTAGGTTAGTCAACGGTGGACTTTTCACCTCATATTGTAATAACCATCCTGGTTGGTAAGGGTTAATCAAAGAAAACAAACAAAAAAAAAAGTAGCGGCGGTGGCTGCCGTCCAAAACCACCTGAAGGTATCGTGTGTGCGAGAAGAAGACGGGAGCGCCCGCCAAAAACTGCCTTAATCCACGAGGGGGGCCGCCATCCGATATCAACAGGTAAAAAACGATCGCCAACGTAACAAGAAGAATGTCAGTGTTTTTGTGTTTTTATTTGTTGTTTCCTCGCAGCGTCACAAGAAGAGCCGCCGCCGCCCGTTCATTTCACCACAGTCAATCTGATCATGGTGCCGGAGGTCGGAGGAGGCGGGTAGGTGGGAGCCATCACTGTGTAGACGGAGGAGAGCTCCTCATGAGGGATCCGAGGTCCGGCGTCACTGAGGAGAGACATGCGCTATCATGGGTCTCCGTGGGAAAGGCAGAAGAATGATGAAGCCTCCTGTCAGCCTGGAACAAAAAAAAAAGAGAGAGAAAAAAAATATTTTATTATCGATAACATTACAGGTTACCCCCCACACTTTACAATCTGATTGTACAATCAACTTTATGTCCGGTTCACACCAGATACAGTCCAGCACGTTTCTATTCTGCATCAAAAATGCACTGGACGGTGTTTAACCACCTGAATACTGGGCACTTTTACCCCCTTCCTGCCCAGTGCATTTTTCAGCGCTGTCACACTTTGAGAGCCCTTTCACACTGGAGGTGTTTTTCAGGCTAAAAATAGCGCCTGAAAAACGTCTCCCATACCACCCCAATGTGAAAGCCTGAGTGCTTACACACTGGGGCGCTGCTCTGGCAGGACGTTAACCACTTCCATACCATGCACTTACGCACCTCTTTACCGAGATCGGAGATGCAGGGTGTCAGACTGACACCCCGAATCACCAATCGCCGCGCTGCGCGCCCCCACGGGCACGCGCCGGCATGAAATCCTGCAGGACGTCAATAGACGTCCAGTCACGATTTCACAACCACTTCCCGGACGTCAATCTCCTATTGACCGGGCGGGAAGTGGTTAAAAAAAGTCCTGCAAGCAGCGTCTTTGGGCGGTAAAGGAGTGGTGTGTACACCGCTCCTTCACCACCCTTGCCCATTGAAATAAATGGGAAGCACCTGCAAAGTGCTAAGGCAGCAACGCTTTTCGGCGCATTTAACCCTTTCTTCAGAATAGTGCCGCTAAGACGACGGTAAAGCACCGCTAAAGCTAGCGCCGCTTTACCGCTAGCGCCGCTTTACCGCTAGCTCAATGTGAAATGACTCTGAATGACATTTGTGCGGTCATGCAACACTGTACCCAAATACATTTTTAATCATTTTCTTCACACAAATAGAGCTTTATTTTGGTGGTATTTAATCACCGCTGGGTTTTTTTTTTTTTTTTAAAAAAAAGAAAATTCTGAAAACAATTATTTTTTTCTTAGTTTCTGTCAGTAAATCTTGTAAATAAGTCGTTTTTCTCTTTCACTGAAGTGCTAGATGAGGTTGCACTCATGGGCACTGATAAGAAGACACTATTATACCGCACTGATGAGCACTGATAGGTGGCATTAATGGGCACTGATAGGTGGCACTGATGGCCACTGATAAGCAGCACTGGTGGGCACTAATGGAAAGTGATGGTCAGCACTAATGAGCAGTAAACGGGAGCACTGACTGGCACCAGTAATGGGCACTGATTTGTGTCACTGATGGGCACTGATTGATGGCACTCATGGACACTGGTTGGTGGCACTCATGAGCACTGATTGATGGTACTTCTGGGGCTGAAATTCCAACCGTGTGTATGGGGCATTGCGATCAGCTTTTGCGAAGTAGAGAGGATCCACTGAACTGACCACATTTTGATCGGTGTGTACCCAGCCTTAGATTTACTGAAATGATGTCAAACGAGGACCTACCCAATCCATCCAATCAATTTGTAAGCAGTCAGGCCAGCCCTTGTACTACATAGTTGTTGATAGATCTAGAGCTCATCACACACGTCACAGTCTGATTGTACAATCCTTAAAGTGGTTGTAAACCCTTCCATATACAAAAGTGATTGGCCTCAGGTGATACACAGAGGTGGAACAAATCCTCCTACATAAGTTGTATCTGTTTATCTGAAGTCTTCTTTTCTCTACAGCCATTCAAAGTCTAGAATTTACAAAGCTTATCTGAATTGTCCAAAAACAGAGGCCCAGATTCAAGAAGCAATTGCGTCTGCGTAACCATAGTTACGCAGCGCAATTGCTTACTTGCGCCGGCGTAACGACTTCTCCTGATTCAGAGAGCTCGTTACGCCGACTGCAGCCTAAGATATGCGTGGCATAAGGCTCTTATGCCCTCATATCTTAGGCTGCATTCTTACGCAGGCCGCTAGGTGGCGTTCCCATTGTGGTCAGCGTATAGTATGCAAATTGCATACTAACGCCGAATCACAACGTTACGCGAGCCCTGCGTACGCAGTTTACGTCGTTTGCGTACGTCGGGTTTCGCGTAAGGCTGCACATGCTAAAAGCAGGGGCAGCCAATGCTAAGGATACCCATCGTTCCCGCGTCGTAAAATTTGAAATTTACGTAGTTTGCGTAAGTGAATCGTGAATGTTGCTGGACGTCATTCACGTTGACTTTGAAGTAAATGACGTCCTTGCGACGTCATTTACCGCAATGTACGTCGGGAAAGTTTCCCGACGGAGCATGCGCTCTACGCTCGGCGCGGGAACGCGCCTAATTTAAATGATTCCCACCCCCTACGGGATCATTTACATTAGGCGCCCTTACGCAGGGCATTTTTGAGGAGCGCCCACGCAAATTACGTGGCTACTGCTTCATGAATGAAGTGTAGCGCAAATAATTTGCGTAGGCGCAGGGTAAAAAGGGTACACTGCGCCTCCGTAAGGAGCACGCAGCTGTACCTGAATCTACCCCAGAGGATGGAGAGCTGAAGTTACACTATTCAGAGGCGAGTGAGGATAGCTCTGAGAGCTGATTGGAAGGAAGTGACACACCCCCCTTCACACAGGAACAGAGATGAGGCTGTCAATCAGCTGAAGGTCCCCCCCCTGTCATCTTTTATCTCTCAAGCCCTGTACACACGACCGGGACAGTATACCTGGCAGGCTTGACTTGAAAAGCCGTGTGTACACACGGTCACACAAAATCCTGCTGTTCTTTTGAATGGCAAGAACGCGGTGACGTCATCGACTGCTACGAGCCAATGTCTCGTCACATTCTATGCCATCGCCGTCATCTTGCTAAACCCCACACTAACCTTATATGCTACCGCGCATGCGTCAAAGTGTTATCGAGTATGCACGGTTTTTCACCCATACAGACGACCGGTTTTCTCGGCAGCAAACACTCTGCCGGGAAACCTGACGAGAAAATAGAGAACAGGGTTCTCTATTTTCCCGTCGGGATTCCCGTCTGTTTTCCTGACGGGAAAACTGCTAGGGAGCATACACACGGCCGGGATTCCCAGCCAAAATCTGTCCTGGCAGTTTTCCTGCCGGGAAAACATGTCGTGTGTGCGAGGCTTTAGTGATTCATTCTGATATTAGAGGAACAAATCATCAGACAGAAATGACACTGAGGCCCCGTACACACGTCCGAGGAACTCGACGGGCAAAACACATCGTTTTGCTCGTCGAGTTCCTTGTGAAGCCGCCGAGGATCTCGGCGGGCCGAAATTTCCCATTGAACAACAAGGAAATAGAGAACATGTTCTCTATTTGGCCCGACGAGATCCTCGTCGGTTTCCTCGGCCGAAAGTGTACACACGGCCGGGTTTCTCGGCAGAATACGGCTCCGATCGAGTTTCTGGCTGAATTCTGCAGAGAAACTCGGTCGTGTGTACGGGGCCTTATAGCTAGATTCAGGTACCTGTATGTATCTTTGCGGCGGCGTAGCGTATCGTATTTACGCTACGCCGCCGTAAGTCAGAGAGGCAAGTGCTGTATTCACAAAGCACTTGCCTCCTAAGTTACGGCGGCGTAGCGTAAATGGGGCCGGCGTAAGCGCGCCTGATTCAAATGAGGATGAGGGGGCGTGTTTTATGTAAATGGGTGGTGACCCGACGTGATTGATGTTTTTTACGAACGGCGCATGCGCCGTCCGTGTACATATTCCAGTGTGCATTGCTCCAAAGTACGCCGCAAGGACATATTGGTTTCGAGGTGAACGTAAATTACGTCCAGCCCCATTCACGGACGACTTACGCAAACGATGTAAAAATTTCAAATTTCGACGCGGGAACAACGGCCATACTTAACATTGACTAGGCCAGCTATTTGTTCGACTAACTTTACGCCGGAAAAAGCCATACGTTAACGACGTAAAAAAAATGCACCGGGCGCACGTACGTTTGTGAATCGGGGTATCTAGTAATTTACATATTCTACGCCAAACTCAACGGAAGCGCCACCTAGCGGCCAGTGGAAAAATTGCACCGTAAGATACGACAGCGTAGGAGACTTACGCCGCTCGTATCTTAGCCTAATTTAAGCGTATCTGGTTTCCAGAATACGCTTAAATTTAGGACGGCGTAGATTCAGAGTTACGTCGGCGTATCTACTGATACGCCGGCGTAAAGCTTTCTGAATCCAGCTATCAGTGCTCAGTATAGAGACAAGTACACACTATAGAGGGATATGATTTGTTCGAATTTCATGTCAGAGGTTTACAGCCACTTTGGGTCTTTTCACACTAGGTGCATCGGGCACCATTGCCCAGTAAAGTCCCAAGTCAATATAAGGCAAAAAGCCTGTTTCCTAGGAGGCCAGCTCACAGCACCAAGCTGAAATAAATACAGCATGCGGTACGTTTTTCAGCACAGCGTGGTGCAGCACAAACCCCCACATGGTACTCAGCTGTGGGCCAATAGAACATATAAAATGTTATTTGTGACATGTCAATAAAGTTCTGACCAAAATAAGAAAGTGAACAGTGTGCAGTGTGATGTGCCTGGATTGGTGCATTAACCCTTCCAGTGCACACAGCGGCCATGTGTTCAGCGCGGTGTGAAAGAGTCCGTGTGGTGGCCACATACATTTCGATTTTTATGAACCAATCAATGTTCAATTCAATCAAATCTGTGAATAATCAAATATCCATAAATGCCTTTTCGATCAATTTAGATTTTATCCATCTAAGTCAATCAGCCGGCGTGGAATATCATCGTATGTCAACCAAAATCCACTTCCCCTTGTATGTGGCATATCAATTGGATGGGTTGTTGACTTTAGATTGATTATTCCAATCAGGAGCAATCAATCTGAAATGAAATCCATAATTTATTGAAGTGTGTATGATCTACCAATATGTATGTAGTAGGAGGACTCGCTTTCTGGGATACAGAATGATTGGTTGGATTGGGTTGGTCCTCATATTCCATTATTTTGGTAAATCTAAAGTTGTATAGAGATTGCAAATTCAGATTATACTTTGTATTGTTACCCTCGGGGAGATTGCACAATCAGATTGCAAGGTGTGCTGAGCTTAAAGGGGTTGTAAAGGTACAATTTTTTTTCTCCCTAAATAGCTTCCTTTACCTTAGTGCAGTCCTCCTTCACTTACCTCATCCTTCCATTTTGCTTTTAAATGTCCTTATTTCTTCTGAGAAATCCTCACTTCCTGTTCTTCTGTCTGTAACTCCACACAGTAATGCAAGGCTTTCTCCCTGGTGTGGAGTGTCGTGCTTGCCCCCTCCCTTGGACTACAGGGGAGTCAGGACGCCCACTAACACACAGCTCCTTTCTCTATCTGCAACGTAGAGAGCGTCCTGACTCTCCTGTAGTCCAAGGGAGGGGGTGAGCATGACACTCTACATCAGGGAAAAAAACCTTGCATTACGGTGTTGAGTTACAGACAGAAGAACAGGAAGTGAGGATTTCTCAAAAGAAATAAGGACATTTAAAAGCAAAATGGAAGGATGAGGAAAGTGAAGGAGGACTGCGCTAAGGTAAAGGAAGCTATTTCAGGTGCTTTAGTGCTAGAAATAGCCTCTGCAAATCGCCTGAAAACCGCCTTCCATTCACTGCAGTGTGACTTTTTACACTCGGGCGGTGCACTTGCGGGACGTTACCAAAAGTCCCGTAAGCAGCATCTTTGGGGCGGGTTGGGAGCGCTGAATTTAGCGCCCCCAAAATGCACTGCCCATTGCAATGAATGGGCAACACTTCCAAAGCGCCCTGAAAGCGATTAAAACCACTCCAAAAAGCGCAGCTAAAACCAGCAGAGCTTTACCACTAACAGCGATTGATGAAACATAATCCATCGTTTTCCACCCAGGCCGATCCACTCAGTTTAAACATATCTGATCGAAATCGATTAGAAGAGAAGTTATGTGTATTTAAATATTTGCAGATTAATTGCTTTTATAGAATTGCACGTCATTTTGATTAAAAAAAACGAGGTGTGTATGGCCACCATTGGATCTTTGTAGTGAATGGGCCATCCGGATTGGATACAACTTGATTGGATGGATTAAGTAGGTCTTCCTATTACACAGTTTTGGTAAATGTAAAGTTGATTGTACAAAGATTGTACAGTCAGATTATTATTATTATACAAGATTTATATCGCGTGGATATCTTGCTCCGCATTTTGCAACATGGGGGCAGACGGTACAATCACAATACAATTCAATACAGGAGGAATCAGAGGGCTCTGCTCGTTAGAGCTTACAATCTAATTGTAACATGTGACCCTAGGGCTGACCACACACTATACAATCTGATTGCATCATCTCCTATATACATAATGATCCACAGAATCGAAAAAACAATTACATTTACAAAGTATCGAAAAGACAACTACTGTGTAATCGATAGATTTTGAGCAAAACCAATCAATTTGATTGGAATTATTCTGTGTTGACAGAAAGTCTGATGGTAGGAAAGTAGTTACCATAGACCCAAATGATTGGTAAATTATGGCACATCGATCTTTTCAATCTTCTGGTTGTAGACAATAAATCATTCAGCAATACAATCATTTAAAATCGTTCTGTGTATGACCACCATAGGATCTACCAACAACTATGTAGTATAGGGGTTGTCTGATGTGATAATATTTTACTGGATCGGTTAGGTTTGTCCTTACTGTACATTACATGGTTTTGATAAATCAAAAAGAAAATTGCACAATCATATTGTATCATGTATGGACAGCTCAAGGACTCATTTACATTTGTGCGGTAAGATAACACACATCTATTAAGTCACAGGTTAACAATATGCATTGCGTTTATGGGGACCAATGAGATCAATGGACTTCCAGTGCGACAAAACATCCCACAACGTTTTTAGCACATTCTAAGGCAATATAATGCTTTGCAGCACATGTGCGTTGTCTTAGTGCACTGGGTGCTATTCAGAATGAATGGTGCCACAATGCAACAACACACGCAACAGCGGAAGTCCACACAGGCCTTGAGACTTCTATTAAGGTCCCCATCACATTGGTGCAGGGCATCCACATTGGATATGTCACAGGTTACTGTGCAATCCATTAGGGCAGCTCATTGAAATCAACAAGCTTCCAACTGAATGTGTCCCAACATTTTTGCAGCAATGCAGTATGGTGCGATGCCATGTGCTGCAGCATCTGTTCGTTGCCTACACAGTACAGTGGTCTCCAAACTGCGGCCCACAGGCAGGATGTGGCACTTTCCTTGCATTATCTGTCCCCTGGGGCACCATTCAATCTACTGGCAACAATGATGGAGTACCATTTTTCCTATGGTCATGGATACCAGAAATGGGGTACATTACTCCCATGGATACCAGAGATGTGGTACCATTACTCCTATGAATACCAGCGATGGGGTACCATTACTTTCATGGATACCAGTGATGGGGTACATTACTCCCATGGATACCAGTGATGGGGTACATTACTCCCATGGATACCAGTGATGGGGTACATTACTCCCATGGATACCAGTGATGGGGTACATTACTCCCATGGATACCAGTGATGGGATACCATTGCTCACATGGATACCAGAGATGGGGTACGATTCTTCTCACTGGCACCAATGATGGTGCACTAATGCTCCATTGAATACCAACAATGGGACATTATTCCTCCCAATAGAACCAAGCATAAGGGACTGTTTAATCCCACTGGCCAAAGTCCGGCCCACCTTACATTACCAGTAATGATGACATACTAATAATGTATTACAAATTAATAGCAATGCAATGTCAGCTGCCATGTGTAGCTGTAACAGGCATGGTAACCTGCACGTTCCTGCAACACAAAGATGTAAATGGGCCCTTCTCTTGTTGCTCATGAAGCGCATGTGTGGCGGCAAATAGGGTGGACTTTAACGCTCATACACCACAGAAATGTCAAGAGAGATGATTTCTGATTGGTTATCGCAGAATACTACACTGTTCCTAATAATTCAATACAAAAAGTGTGATTTCTACTCAGCAGGCTTCAGCTGGCCATAGATGGATAGAATATTAAATGAAAAAATCTGGTAGTGTTTTCTATTTTCTCCCATTTTCATGAATAAGTCAGAGCCTCTAATGTTGGCCTACACTATACAATTTTATTGTACAATCTCATTAGGCTAATGGCATGCCAAATGCACTGGAAGTTGCACCCGCACTGCAACTGCAGTTCCCGTGTGGGCTGCGATTTCTGAACCGCTGCAGGGACAGTTTTCCTGTGTTTTTACGAGGCGCGATAGTCCATTTAAATAAATAGGCTGCCATGCAGGGCCGCATAGGTGTGAATCTACGCTTAGAGGTCAATGCTTAACAACCAATTAAAGTCATATCCAATCAGGCAGACCCTTGCCCTTCATAGCTGATGGTAGGTCTAAAGCTCACCACATGCATTACAATCTGATTGTACAATCTCCTTTAGATAAACCGACCATTATGTAGTGCAAGGGCCTGCCTGACTGCATACTAATTAATTCAATAGTGTAGGTAGTTCCTCATATTACATAGTTTTGGTCGATCTAAAGTTGATTGCACTGAGATTGTATGGTCAGGTTATAACATTTTCATGGTGAGCTTTAAGAAGCTTGTACAACCAGATGATGTGTTATGACACGAAACGTGTCGGAAACACTCCATTGCTGCCTCATCATTACACATTTTGGGCCACATTCTCAAAGAGATACGACGGTGTATCTCCTGATACACCGTCGTATCTCAGAGTTAGGCCGGTCGTATTTATGCGCCTGATTCATAGAATCAGTTACGCATAGATATGCCTAAGATCCGACAGGTGTAACTGTGTTACACCGTTGGATCTTAACTGCAATTTTAAAATGGCCGCTGGGGGCGTTCTCGCTGATTTACGGCGACGATATGTAAATCAGCGAGATACGCCAATTCACGAACGTACGCGGGCCCGACGTAGTCACTTTACGTCGTTTACGTAAGCGTTATCCCGGCGTATACTTACCCCTGCTTCTATGAGGCGCAGCCAATGTTAAGTATGGCCGTCGTTCCCGCGTCAAATTGTTTTTTTTTTTTACGTCGTTTGCGTACGTCGATTCACAAAACCGCTCGTCGCAAGTTACGCTCACGCCGAAACCAATGACGTCCTAGCGACGTCATTGGGTGCAATGCACGCCGGGAAAATTCGCTGACGACGCATGCGCAGTTAAATCGGCGCGGGGACACGCCTGATTTAAATGCTACACTCCCCCTAGCCGCGGAATTTGAATTCCGCCGGGTGATTTAAGATACCCTGCCGCAAGTTTGGAGGTAAGTGTTTAGTGAATTACCCACTTGCCACTAAAACTTGCTGCGGCGGATCTTAAATCAGATAGATTACGCGGATCTAAAGATCCGCTGATCTATCTGAATCTGGCCCTTTATATGCGCTGTAACTTCCAATTCCATGTAAGTGCAACTGCCTATTAAACCTCATTATTTTTTACGGAATCACGCTATGTTGCCTCCTCTCTCCGTCTCCATATCCTTCTACTAATGAAACACACTGAGGGCAAGCTGTAAGCTATTGTGGCTATTGTCTACTCGTTACCTGGGCGAATGCATCTCTGTTGAAGAGCCATTGGTCGACTCATTGCTTCTCAAGAGACCCCTTTGGAGATCATATCGGTCCCTAAAGCTTGTTTGACTCATATGAGATATATATTTCTTTGAGTCCATAAGTTCCGGTAAGCCTGCATCCTTATCGGTGGAGGGTTATTTCACTGCACATAAGAAGTCACTTGTATTATTTTTCTCATCACTTCAACGTTCGAGTTTCAGATCTACTTGAGACACGTGGTGGATGTTTTTGCTACATATGGTCACATATGGACATTCTATTATTTGTTTTTTAACCACTTCCAGACCGCCGCATGTATATGTACGTCGGCAGAATGGCACGTACAGGCACATTGGCGTACCTGTACGTCCCTGCCCCCCCCCCCCCCCCCGCGCTACATGCGTCGGTCGGAATTCCTGCGGGAGCGATCCGGGACGACGGCGCGGCTATTCGTTTATAGCCGCCCCATCGCGATCGCTCCCCGGAGCTGAAGAACGGGGAGAGCCGTATGTAAACACGGCTTCCCCGTGCTTCACTGTGGCGGCGTATCGATCGAGTGATCCCTTTTATAGGGAGACTCGATCGATGACGTCAGTCCTACAGCCACACCCCCCTACAGTTGTAAACACACACTAGGTGAACCCTAACTCCTACAGCGCCCCCTGTGGTTAACTCCCAAACTGCAACTGTCATTTTCACAATAAACAATGCAATTTAAATGCATTTTTTGCTGTGAAAATGACAATGGTCCCAAAAATGTGTCAAAATTGTCCGAAGTGTCCGCCATAATGTCGCAGTCACGAAAAAAATCGCTGATCGCCGCCATTAGTAGTAAAAAAAAAAAATAATAATAAAACTATCCCCTATTTTGTAAACGCTATAAATTTTGCGCAAACCAATCGATAAACGCTTATTGCGATTTTTTTGACCAATAATAGGTAGAAGAATACGTATCGGCCTAAACTGAGGAAAAAAAAATGTTTATATATGTTTTTGGGGGATATTTATTATAGCAAAAAGTAAAAAATATTGCATTTTTTTCAAAATTGTCGCTCTATTTTTGAACACCGCAGAGGTGATCAAATACCAAAGAAAGCTCTATTTGTGGGGAAAAAAGGACGCCAATTTTGTTTGGGAGCCACGTCGCATGACCGCGCAATTGTCTGTTAAAGCGACGCAGTGCCGAATTGTAAAAACCCCTTGGGTCATTTAGCAGCATATTGGTCCGGTCCTTAAGTGGATAATTTGTCTTTTTCTGAGACTTCATTGAATATTTATATTTGTCTGTCATCACTTTGCATATAATATTTATGTTTATTTTGAATATAATTATTTTATTATATATTGTATTAATTTAAGCGCTACACATATACCAACACATTGTACAATCAGATTGTCTAGTATTGTGAACCTTTAAAGTGTAAGAAAAGCCTGACTGTAACAATTTTTTTAAATGTTCCCTCCCCCTCTATCTACCTATCCTGCCTACCCCGTAAGAAAAAAGATCTGTGTACTTACCTATTTATAATCTGCTTCAGTCCAGTCACATGATCCCACAGCTCTGGCTCCCCTGTGTGTGGCTGCGGAGGAGGGAACACTGACAATTGCTGGGCCATGAGATCCTATGAGTGACGTCACAGCCCCGGGAATTCACAGCCGTTGTCAAGCGTTCCCTTACACCAGGGAGCTGGAGGTGCAGGATCACGTGACCAAACCAGAGAGGATTATAAATAGGTAAGTACACAGATCTTTTTTTATACAGGGCATGCAGGATAGCTGGGAGGAGGGGGAGGGAACATTAGTTAGTGTTATGCGTTACTACCACTCAGTGATTCTAAACTGTAATTAAAAATTATACAGTGGAACCTTGGATTACGGGCATAATCCATTCCAGGAGAATGCTCGTAATCCAAAGCACTCGCATATCAAAGCGAGTTTTCCCATTGAAGTCAATGGAAATGAAAATAATTTGTTCCGCATTGACTTCAATGGCATGCAATACCACATGTGGCCAGAGGTGGGGGGGCGCGGAGAGCCTCGGAAACAGCCGGAAAGGCCCGGGGACAGCTCAGCTGACCTCGGAAAGGCTCAGGAACGGAGTATTTCCGCGTCTTTCCGAGCATTTCTGATCCGAAAGGCCCCCACCCACCATAGGCCAAGCGCTGTACTGCACACCGCTTTGGCCTGAATGCTGCTCGTTTTGCCAGACAACACTCACAAACCGAGTTAGGATTTTTCAAAATACAGCGCTCGTATTGTGAAATGCTCGTAAACCGCGTTACTCGCAATCCGAGGTTCCACTGTATATAACATGTTATACTTTCCTGTTCTGTGTAATAGCTTTGCACAGAGCAGCCCTGATCCTCTTTTTTTGGGTCCCCCGGCGGTCCTGGCTCCCCCCTCCCCCCCTGCCAGGTGCCCCCAATAGCAAGCCTCTTGTTATGGGGGCACTAGCGCCGGCTCACTTCCATGAATTGACACTGTCCATTCACACACAGAGCATGGCTAGGCCCCTCCCCCCACTCTCCCCTCATTGGTTCACTGGCTGTGATTGACAGCAGCAGGAGCCAATGGCTCCCCCTGCCAGGTGAGCCAATGAGGAGAGAGAGACCCGGCAGAGCCTCTGCTTTCATGCAGATCACTGGATCAGGATGGGGCTCAGGTAAGTATAAGGGAGGGGGGCTGGGAGGGGGGAGTAGCTGCACCCAGAAGGTTTTTTACCTGAATGCATGGATGCATTCAGCTAAAAAACCTTCTGCCTTTAGAACCATTTAAAGCTTACCGTACACTATACCATCTGATTATACAATCTCCATCAACTGTAGTGCAAGAGCCTGTCCTACTCGATATACATTGAATGGATTATTTAGGTAATAAATAGTTTGTACAATGAGATTGTATAGTGCATGGTCAGTTTAAAGGTGACCACACACAATACATTCTGATAGTAACATCTCCTTTTGATATAGAAACACAATGTAATATGAGGGCAAACCTTAACAATCCATTCATTCTGCATCCAATAAGGCAGGCTCTAGCATTACATAGTTGATGGCTGATCTAAAGTATATTGTCCAATCAGATTGTATAGGTCAGACATAGGATGGTCATACATGTTCAGATCAAACTGCACAATCTCTTTTAAGATGGCCATACACTAAAAGATCTGATTGCACCATCATGTTTAGATTTACAAAAACATTGTAATATGAGAACTTTCTTAATTTATCCAATCAAGTTGTATCCACTCAGACAGACCCTTGTACTACATAGCTAGAGGTAAACTAAAAAGAAGTTTGTTCAGTCAGATGTATAGTTCATCGTCAGCTTTAACCACTTAAAGCGGAGATTCACACAAAAAGTGCATATCCGCTTTTTGGATCCCCCTCCGGTGTCACATTTGGCACCTTTCAGGGGGGTGCAGATACCTGTCTGAGATTGAGGGTTCGGATCCCCGCAGGGGAATCCAGCCTGTGACCTCACCCCCCCCCCCCTGCTGTCTTCTGGGAAACACTGTTCCCAGCAGAGAGCGGGGACCAGTGACGGCACGGAGTGATCCTCGCGCATGCACAGTAGGGAATGGGGCAGTGAAGCTGCAAGGCTTCACTTCCTGATTCCCTCACCGAGGATGGCGGCGGAAGCAGCCGAGGACCGAGCGATTGCTCAGCCTCGGCTGCTGACATCGCAGGCCCGCTCGACAGGTAAGTGTGCATTTTTTTAAAGTCAGCAGCTGCCGTATTTGTAGCTGCTGGCTTTTATAAAAAAAAATCGTCCGAACCTCCGCTTTAAAGGGTCACTAAAGGAATAAAAAAAGTTTGCCTAAAATTAATGTCTGCAAGGTAGACAGACAGAATAGTGTAATGATTCTGTTAAAAAACAAGTAAATACCTATTAAATTCCTTCATCTATATCACCTCCGGCATTCTAGTTTCTGTTTTCTCATTCAGTTCCTGGTTTGCATCGCTCGTTCATGTAAGAACTACATTTCCCAGCATGCATTGCGGCACACCCAGTAATTTACACCTCCTTGAAGTCTCTAACACGTAGAGAGCGTCCTGCCACACAGAAGTAGTTCCCAGGAGGGGGTGAGCATGTTACTGACCACCGCAGTAAAGCCTCCCGTCACGGTGGTGAGTAACAATCAGACAAGCAGGAAGTGAACAGAACAGAGAAGAAATAGAGCAACTTCTGAGCAAAAACGAACAATGAGGAAGTGAAAAAATTCCTTTACAACCCCTTTAAGGACCTTGCCTGTTTTTCAGACTTGGTGTTTACAAGATTAAAACAGTTTTTTTTGCTATAAAATTACTTAAAACCCCCAAACATTATATATTTGTTTTACCTAACACCCTAGAGAATAAAATGGCAGTCATTGCAATACTTTTTGTCACACCGTATTTGCGCAGCGGTCTAACAAGCGCACTTTTTTAGGAAAAAAAAAATGTTTTTAATTAAAAAATAAGACAACAGTAAAGTTAGCCCAATGTTTTTTTATATTGTGAAAGATAATGTTACGCCGCGTAAAATGATACCAAGCATGTCACGCTTCAAAATTGCGCCCGCTCATGGAATGGCGTCAAACTTTTACCCTTAAAAATCTCCATCAGCGACGTTAAATTTTTTTTATAGGTTGCATGTTTTGAGTTACAGAGGAGGTCTAGGGCTAGAATTATTGCTCTCGCTCTAACGATCGTGGTGATATCTCAGTTGTGTGGTTTGAACACCGTTTTCATATGCAGGTGCTACTCACGTATGCGTTCGCTTCTGCGCGCGAGCTCGTCGGGACGGGGCGCTTTGAAACATTTTTTTTTTGTTTTCTTATTTATTTGTATTTATTTTATTCATTTTTACACAAAAAATAAAAAAATGTAAACATTCCTTGTAATAGAAAAAAGCATGACAGGTCCTCTTAAATATGAGATCTGGGGTCAAAAAGACCTCAGATCTCATATTTAGACTAAAATGCAAAAAAAAAAATTGTCATTTGAAGAAATGACAACAAGAAAATATGCCTTTAAGAAGCATGGGCAGAAGTGACGTTTTGACGTCGCTTCCGCCCTGCTATGCTATGGAGACGGGTGGGGGCCATCTTGCCCTCACTCGCATCGCAGGAGACAGGACCCGATCGCCTCCGCCGCTGCCAACGGCTCCGGTAAGCGGCGGAGGGCGCGGGAGAGCCGATAATGGTGATCTCACTGCGAATCCGCCGCTGAGAGACCACCGTTATCGTTTAAAGGACCGCTCACTGAAAAGGTGGATATCTCGGTTGTGGCAGCAGCTGCTGCCGTTACCAAGATATCCATCTTTAAAAAAATTACGTATATATACAGTGCGCGGTCCTTAAGTGGTTAAAGTGATTGTAAACCTCAGACATGAAATCTGAACAAAGCATATCCCTCTATAGTGTGTATTTGTCTAGAGCACCAAGTGTCATTTCTGTCTGCTGCCTTGTTCCTCTGCTGTCAGTATGAATCACTTCTGACAAGTTTCCTTGACACCAAGAGAAAAAAGTTGGCAGAGGAGCCTTAGTTCTGTTCCTGTGTGAAGGAGGGTGTGTCCCTTCTCTTTAATCAGTACTCACAGCTCTCCTCACAGCTCTCCTCTCTGCCCCCTTCTTTGACAGCTCAGACAAGCTTTATAAACTCTGCATTTTGAACGGATGTAGAGAAGAGAAGACTGCAGATAAATAGGTATAACTTATGTAGGAGGATTTGTTTCATATCTGTGTATCACCTGAGGCCAGTCACTTCACTGGATATATGGAAAGCTTTACAACCAATTTAAAGTGGTTGAAGACCCTAAAATAAAAATAAAAACGTTTACGATAAAGGAATAATGAGCTAGTATGCATCGCATTCCAGCTCATTATGAAATACCTACCTTAGAATGAAGCTGTTGCAGCGGCCCTGCACAACGCTGAGACATTTTCCCCGGAGCTTCTTCCGGGTTCGTGGGCTCTGGTGCTGTGATTGGCCGCAGCCACGATGATGTCACTCCCACGCATGCGCATGGGTCCCGCTGGTCACAGCACAGGGCCCTGAAGAGACGGCACCATCAGCTGTCCCTTCAGTGCGCATGCGCCAATGACGTTGTGGCGTATATAGTGAATACAGTATCTCCTAGGCATGTGCATTTCATTTCGTTCCGAATCGAAATTCGGACAAATTTTTCATTATTCGGATGCATACGAATTCCCGAATTGCAATATTAATGAATTTACCGAATCCGAACGAACATTTTCGATTCCGAATCGAAAACCTGCAGACGAAATTCGATCGGAATTCAAAAAAAAAAAGATTCGATCGGAATTCGAAAAAAAAAAAATAGAATTCGAAAACAAATTCTATTCGAAAAGAGACTGTTTGTTTTCGAATCCGGTCGAAATATTATCGAATTCGACCCGATTTTTCGAAATTCGGTCGAAAACGAACGAACGAATTCCGAAAACGAATTTAACACATGTAACGAATCTAACTTAACGAAATTAATTAAATAACGAATTAAAACGAAACAAAACAAATTTTTCCCTTTTGCACATGCCTAGTATAGGCCTAGAGATATTTACAGTACCTACAGGTAAGTCTTATTATTATAGGCTCACCTGTAGGTACAATTAAACAGAAAGACTTTACTTCCTCTTTTAACTCTCCACACACATTGCAGTCTAATGTACAATCTCTAGTAGATCTACTGACAATCCCAAAGGCCTGCCTGGTTGGATGCAGTTTGATTGGATAGATTGGGAAGGTCCTCCCTCCTATTACAGGGTTTGGACAGATAAAAAGTTGGTTGTGCTGTCAGATTGTACAGTAATCTTTGGAATGGGTCTGTTTATCAATTTTTCCCCCCAAGATCCATACAATTTACACTGAAGATTAGAATGGGGTGATCATTGTGTGGCCCCGAGGATCTCCTCTTAGAAGGGCCCTGTGAGTGATCTGTGGAGGTTCCCTCTATCTGTCCACACATCAGATTTCTTATCTCTGCTGCTTCCGAAATACCAGACAAGGACATGGCAGGGCAGGGCCTGTGCTCAGGGCTCCTTTACACCGCAGTTATACATGCGTGTGGACAGAGGCGGCTTTGTGAGGCCTTGAGCAAAACTTAGAAATGATGCCCCACTCACGCCCATAATGGAAAAAATTATTCAAGCAAAAAAAATGGCTGCAGAAAATGCGCGGATCTAGCACACAGGTGATCAGCACCACTTCCAGGGCACCCTCCTCACCCATCAGACATATTCAGACAATATAAGAGGGGGGAGAGAGGGGGAGGTGAGAAAGAGAGCGATCTGATGACGCTGACATTAGTATTGGTCACAGGCAAATTAGGGTGCGAGGCCTTAGGCGACCGCCTAATTTGTCTAATTAGAGATCCGCCTCTGCGTTTGGAAAGCGTTTGCAAAAAAAGTCTGAAAAAAAAAAAAGCAATAAAAAAGATGCCAATCAGTGCACCCAAATGGGCACTGACTGGCAACATGGGTAAATCAGTGCCGCCCCACAGTGTCCATCAGTGCCACCCCACAGTGTCCATCAGTGCCACCCCACAGTGCCCATCCATGCCCAGTGCCCACCTATCTGTGCCACCCATAAGTATCCATCAGTGCCGCCCATGAGTGCCCATCTGTGCCACCTATGAGTGCCCAGTGCCGCCCATGAGTGCCCATCAGTGCCGCCCATGATTTCCCATCAGTGCCGCCCATGAGTGCCCATCAGTGCCGCCTATGTGTGCCCATCAGTGCCGCCTATGTGTGCCCATCAGTGCCGCCTATGTGTGCCCATCAGTGCCGCATACCAGCGCCGCCAATCAGTGCCACCTCATCTGTGCCCGTCAGTACTACCTCATCGATGTCCATCAGTGCCATCTCATCGATGTCCATCAGTGCCGCCATATCAGTGCCCGTAATTGAAAGAGAAAACTTACTTATTTACCAAAAAATTACAGAAAAAAATAAAAACGTATTTTTTTTTCAAAATTTTCAGTCTTTTTTTAGTTGTTGCGCAAAAAAAAAAAATCGCAGAGGTGATCAAATATCACCAAAGGAAAGCTCGATTTGTGGGGAAAAAAGGACGCCAATTTTGTTTGGGTACAGTGTAGCATGACCGCGCAATTGCCATTCAAAGTGCGACAGTGCTGAAAGCTGAAAATTGGCTTGGGCGGGAAGGTGCGTAAGTGCCTGGTATGGAAGTGGTTAATGACAGCAAAAAAAAAAAAAATGCAGCATGCTGTACTTTTTTTAAACGCAACAGAAAGCACCGCATCGGTGTCAACTAGGCTCGCTGAAACTCATTAATTAGTCTTCCAACGTGTTTGTAATCCGTTTGAATTGACATTTATTTGGCATTATGGAGCCCTTAGGACTCCTTTACACCACAATGCCCGTGTACAGTGTACAGTTGACGTGCATTTATAATGTGTTTGTGTTTTGGGGCATTTTTCTTTTCTCCCGTTCACACGGATGGGATGCAAGAAACGCAGCGATTCCTGTGTGTTTCCCACACCGCATAGCAATCGCACTGTGTTCATGCAGCATCATGCTGTATCAATTAAAAGTTAACAACACTCCAAAAGCAACTCGCTGAACCGGATCACATGGGTATGAACACTCCGGTTCCAGTGCCATCCGGTTCCAGTGCAAAAAAAAGAAAAGCTGCCGGCACCTTTTTCAGGCTGATGCGGTGCGATTTGAGCCAAACAAAATGAATGGACTTATATCGCACCGCATAAAATCATTTGTGATTTGAACAGGAATGCGATGTGACAGTGTGAACCGGGGCCCACACAGTTCCATTTCCATGCATTTGCGATGTGTTGACATGCATTCACATCTGTTGTGTTGCAGTTCCATGCACATACATTGCAGCATGCTGTACTGTTTACATCACATGATGGAAGTTAGGCTCATTGGAATACATGCACTTCTTTTTTTGCATGTGCAACCGTACTGCGTTTAAAAGGTGTCTGACTGCATGTGGTGTGAGCGCTCATTTACACCACAATCCCTGAGTTAAGTGTGACATCCCGCATGCGTGTTTACAGGCGTTTTTGTAACATTTACATGCGTTTTGCGGTGCATTCACATGTTCGCCTCTGATTTTTTAGCATGCTATACTTTTTTAAACGCACATGAAATCACCACAAATTATGCAAATTAGGCTCATTGATACGCACAAATTTTTCTTGCACATAAATTCCTACTGTGCTTAAAAATGCATCCAGCGCAATGCGTTTGGTATGCGTTTCATTTGTGTCGCATTTGCAGTGAAGTTCCTTGCATTTACAATTTTTTTGACGGAGTTTAATTTACATGTATCTGTGATGCGTTCACATCCATTCAGGTGCCTTTACATGCAACATGCTGTTCTTTCTTTAAATGCGCTGGAAAGCGCCACAAATGGCATCAACTAGGCTCCTTGACATTCTTCTTGCATGTGCGTTCCTACTACATTAAAAAATGCATTCAAATGCATTTAGTGTAAGCGCTGGTTCACACCAGATGCAGTCCAGTGCGTTTTTTTTTTACTGCATCAAAAACGCATGGACAATAAGTTATATGTATTCCAATGGCATAGATCAGGGCTCAAAATTTCAAGTCCTGAGCTACTAGCCATGCCTCAAGGGTTACTCGCCACCAGTTGCCCCACCCAACCCCCCCATGTCCCGCCCCTAGACACACCCTCATAAATTATCTCATGAAATGACAATGTTTTATGCAGAATTAGGTTATAAAAATAACCATGTGCCATGTGGAACCATGTGTCCCCAGTGCAGCCCTGTGTCCCCAGTGCAGCCTGTGTCCCCAGTGCAGCCCTGTGTCCCCAGTGCAGCCTGTGTCCCCAGTGCAGCCTGTGTCCCCAGTGCAGCCTGTGTCCCCAGTGCAGCCTGTGTCCCCAGTGCAGCCCTGTGTCCCCAGTGCAGCCTGTGTCCCCAGTAGAGCCATGTGTCCCCATTGTAGCCTACCTGTGCTGGGTAAGAGAGAGGAGAGCCAGGCAGCGGCAACTCTCCTCTCTCTTCCCCTAAATTCACTCCTTGCTCGCCCCCCCCCCCCCCCCGGTCCCAGGCAGCCCACACTCGCCAGCCCTCAAAATCCACTCGCAAAATGCGAGCAGGCGAGTGGAAATTTTGAGGGCTGGCATAGACCAAAAAATTAGAACATGCTGTATTTTTTTTTACACTGAATTGTACTGGAATGTGGAAAAATGCATTAAAAGCATACTGGATGTAAACAAATCAAAAATGCACCAGAACGCATTACAGCAAAAAACAA
The DNA here is from genome assembly GCF_905171775.1 of Rana temporaria. Taxonomy (NCBI): domain Eukaryota; kingdom Metazoa; phylum Chordata; class Amphibia; order Anura; family Ranidae; genus Rana; species Rana temporaria. The sequence goes on along the minus strand of NC_053499.1, from coordinate 33,112,884 downwards.
AAAGGGAAACCTTGGAAAAGAGAGAAAAAAAAAAACAAGAGGCGGAAAAATGCACTAGAACACATTGAAAATGCATAAAAAATGCACTGGAACGCATCTAAAAGTATGAAAAACACTGGGATGCATTACAGAAAAAAAAAACAGAAAACCTTGGGGAAAAAATAGAAAAACAAGAGGAGGGGGAAAAAAATGGAACACGTTAGAAAACGCATCAAAAGTGCACCAGAACACATCTAAACGCTTTAGATTTTGTAAAGCACTGTGCAAACTGTTGGCGCTATATAAATCCTGTATTATAATAATTATAATTACAGCAAAAAAAAATCAAGAGGGGTAAAAACGCACTGGAATGCATTACAGCAAAAAAAAATAAAAAAGAAGGGAAACCTTAAAAAAAGAGAAAAACATAAGGGGGAAAAACATACTGGAGCGCATTAAAAACGCATCAAAAACGTTCCTACAGAAACGCATCCAGAGTGAGCTTTTGTTGCGTGAACTGTAAGCAACTGTAAGCAAAAACGCATCTGAGTGCATTTTTGCGGCGTAAGCCGGCCCCAGGGGTTCAGTTACAGCATAGTGTGTGCAATAAAATACACTTTTACATGCATCTGCTGTGCGTTTTTTAGCCATTAAATTTTTTTTTTGCATTCAGATGCATTTGCAGTGCAGTGTAGAAAAATGCAGCAATCTATACTAATTTTAAAATACACATAAAAGCCCCGCAATGGTGTAAACTAGTATCGTTGACACACAATCATTTTCCTTGCATGTGTACCCGCATTGCGTTTAAGGTGAAGGAAAAAAGTGGGGAAAAGACACTGTAACGCATCAAACCGGCCCTAAAACTGCGTTTGTCTGCGTCTGACACTACAATCCCCATGTTGAGTGTGTGAAATACAACGCATGTGTGTTTACATTAATTTGTCATGCATTTGCGTCACATTTTATGTTTTTTTTTACTGTAACGGAGTCGCATTTCCATGCGTTTATATGTGAAATAAATGCAGCATGCTTTACTTTTTATAAACAAAGATGAAAACCCCATAAATTATGTACACTAAGCTCAATGAAATACATCCATCTTTCCTGCTGCTGCGTTTAAAATCAGAGTGCCGCTGCCTGTGCGATCCAGGGGAGGATTGCTTCCTGCAGTATCTACAGGTTTGCCTGGACTAGTGAAAGCAGCATCAGCCCAGGGAGAGGGGGATCTGGGAGAGAGGGATCAGATCTGAGAGAGGGATCAGGGAAAGAGGGATCGACCTGGGAGAGAGGGATCTGGGAGAGAGGGATCTAGGAGAGAGGGATCAACTCTGTGAGAGAGGGATATGGGAGAGAGGGATCAACTCTGTGAGAGAGGGATCTGTGAGAGAGAAAGATCAGCTCTGGGAGAGAGGAATCAGATCTGGGATAGAGGGTTCTGGGAGAGAAATCGAGATCTGGGATAGATTGATGAGCCCTGGGAGAGAGGGAAATAGGAGAGAGGGATTGGCTCTCGAAAAGAGGGATCAGCTCTGGGAGAGAGGGATCGGCTCTGGGAGAGAGGGAAATAGGAGAGAGGGATTGGCTCTGGGAGAGAGGGAAATAGGAGAGAGGGATCAGCTCTGGCAGAGAGGGATCTGGGAGAGAGGGATCTATGAGAGAGGGATCTGGGAGAGAGGGATCAGCTCTGGAAGAGAGGGATCAGCTCTGGAAGAGAGGGATCAGATCTGGGAGAGAGGGATCTAGGAGAGAGGGATCAGCTCTGGGAGAGAGGGATCTAGGAGAGGGGGATTGGGGAGAGAGGGATCAGCTCTGGGAGAGATGGATCAGTTCTGGGAGAGAGGGATCAGCTCTGGGTGAGAGGGATCTGGGAGAGAGAGAGATCTGGGAGCGAGGGATCTAGGAGAGAGGGATCTGGGAGAGGGGGATCTAGGAGAGAGGGATCAGCTCTGGGAGAGAGGGATCTAGGAGAGAGGGATCTGGGAGAGAGAGAGATCTGGGAGAGAGGGATCAGCTCTGGTAGAGGGATCAGATCTGGGAGAGAGGGCTCAGATCTGAGAGAGAGGGATCTAGGAGAGAGGGATCAGCTCTGGGAGAGAGGGATCAGCTCTGGGAGAGAGGGATCTAGGAGAGATTGATCAGCTCTGGTAGAGAGGGATCAATTCTGGGAGAGAGGGCTCAGATCTGGGAGAGAGGGAATCAGCTCTGGGAGAGAGGGATCAGCTCTGGTAGAGAGGAATCAATTCTGGGAGAGAGGGCTCAGATCTGGGAGAGAGGGAACAGATCTGGGAGAGAGGGAACAGATCTGGGAGAGAGGGAACAGATCTTGGAGAGAGGGATTAGGGAGAGAGGGAACAGATCTGGGAGAGAGGGAACAGATCAGGGAGAGAGGGAACAGATCTGGGAGAGAGGGAACAGATCTTGGAGAGAGGGATTAGGGAGAGAGGGAACAGATCTGGGAGAGAGGGATCTGGGAGAGAGGGAACAGATCTGGGAGAGAGGGATCTGGGAGAGAGGGAACAGATCTTGGAGAGAGGGATCAGGGAGAGAGGGAACAGATCTGGGAGAGAGGGAACAGATCTGGGAGAGAGGGAACAGGGAGAGAGGGAACAGATCTGGGAGAGAGGGCGCAGATCTGAGAGAGAGGGAACAGATCTGGGAGAGAGGGATCATATCTGAGAGAGAGGGATCATATCTGAGAGAGAGGGATCATATCTGAGAGAGAGGGATCATATCTGAGAGAGAGGGAACAGATCTGGGAGAGAGGGATCATATCTGAGAGAGAGGGAACAGATCTTGGAGAGAGGGATCAGGGAGAGAGGGCTCAGATCTGGGAGAGAGGGAACAGATCTGGGAGAGAGGGATCATATCTGAGAGAGAGGGATCATCTCCAGCACTTCAGTGTCACACAGGGCCAAGCAGCAGAATAAATAGAATACATCCAAACCCATCACACCAGCCCCCCAGTGATCTGGAGTATTTATTATGTAATAATAGAGCCATGCAAAGGTTAAAAAAAAACACCACTATCTTTCTTCTGCTCTGCATCTCCCAGACTAATGATATTGTGATGTACCAAGAAAAAAAAAAGCTTAGATTATTTTCTCCCCTTTTTAATCTGGATTTTCTCCACCTCCCCCCTAAAACATGTACTTACAGCTCCATTCTTGTAGGCATCTGTTGGCTGGGAGGTCACTATGCTGGGTAGTTGGGAGTGAGGCTTCCTTATGCATTAGATTGTTTATTTTTATTTGTTTGTAATCTCGCACACAGGTCTGATGATGATGAATAGGAGTTGATGGACTCAAGGCAGAGAAGAAGAAGAAGAAGAATTGTAAAGCCCAGGTTAGGTTTGCTTGCTTGTCTTGCTGCTGCTGCTGCTGTTGCTTTGCTCCTGGTCCACCTGTTCTGTGTGTTTTCCCATGTCCTCAGCTGACTGTCATATTGACAAAAGGGGATGATGACTGTTTAGAGATTTCTCTCCCTCAACAAGCATTTAATGCCTCTCTGTCTGAACCTCTTGTATCAAGCTGGACCAATCTACAGGCTAAGATGATCCTCAGCAGCATCCAGTGGATTTGCAGTGCAATTGCTAGGATCCAAGGCATACAAAAAATATATAAAAAAATCCAATGATCAGCCCCCAAAAAATAAAAGAAGCTTCATAGAATTCAGACCGTGCTAGGAGCAAGTGTTGTGTTCTCCCTACGAAGTCTCCAATTCCCAATTGTGTGTTGTGTACCACTGAAGGACAAACGAGTGAGCCCAGCCTGATTTATTCCCAGGGCTCGCAAGCTCCATGTCGGCCTCTAGTGGGCTCAAGTCAGAACTGCGCCTCTGTCTGGAGCTGCCATTGACATTCTCTTTCCCCCTCTTTTTGCTGTAAAAAGAAATATTAATTATTGAAGTAACTATTTCAAATTTAAATTATGCATATCCCTCTAATAAAACATTTTGCAGGAGGGGATGCTGCTGTGAATCAAGAGTCCAAAAGAAGGAAAGGCAGCCTTGTGAGAGGAAAGGAAAAAAAAAAAAAGAATGATGACCTGTTTAATAAAGTGGACTCGGCTGAAATTTTTCATCAAGAGTGATTCAGTTTTAAAGGATTTAATATTATCTTATTCTGTCAAATATCTGGTTAGATAGAAATATATAATGCTGCAAGGTAGCCCATTGCCAATAAATTTACAAACAGTTTGTAAAATCTGTAATTTTTGCATCTGTCCATAAATGTCCCTGAATGACACTCACAGACAGATTTTCTTTTTTTCTGTCCGGGGTGATGCTGAAAACAAAAAACAAAAACTATTAGGCGTACAAAAGGGAGCTGCGGTGGCTCAACGCGATTGCCACTGCGCTGACAAGCCATTCACCTCTGCAGCTAGGGGTTCGGATCCCGGTCTCGGCTACATGTGAATTGAGTTTGGTGGTCTCAGCCTGGCTCCCGGTGGGTGTGCTATGCGAGGTAAGCCTGCGCTTAGTACGCCCACCCCCCTCCCACAAAAAAAAACACCACACTTACACGCACTCGAAATTGGGTTAACATGCACGCACTTTGACCACGCGGTCTCTAAAAAAGAAAGGCAAAGGACTAAAGGGGCTGGTTGAGCGGGCAAAATCCTCTCACTTCCTTATAGGGAGTCCCTCTGCCCCGTTGGGCTTCAAAGCGGAGCAGGTAGGGCAGACTGAGTGGGAGGACCCCCTCACACACCCGCCATTGCCACCCGGGGCATGGAGAAAGGTGGCAGATTGCCTCTGGGGGAGGCCTGCCTACTCCCAACTCCTGCAGTCCGGCTCCTCTCTCAAGTACACGCACAAAATACACTTTAGAAAAAAAAAAAACTATTAGGCATACAAAAAACTTGCGCGCACTAAAAGAAGCGCTTAAGGGTGTGCTTTGTCCACCTCCCAATGGGGTAGGACCTCTCCCTGATCCCCCGGAGTGCAAGGCTCCTGACAGGGACACAGGGTACGGATTGGTCCACCTAGCCTGAAAGGCCAGCCGTAGCCGACCACCGAGTACTAGGTCAAGACAGTCACAGACTGATGCAAAAATTATGGGTTTTATAAACTGTTCAAAAATGTATTGACAGTTGGCAACCCTGTCATGTTGGTACAATGAGGTTGATTTACGAAAACTGGAGAGTGCAAAATCTGGTGCAGCTCTGCATGGTAGCCAATCAGCTTCTAACTGCACGTTGTTCAATTAAGCTTTGACAATAAAATATAATAATTATAATTACAGCAAAAAAAAATCAAGAGGGGTAAAAACACACTGGAATGCATTACAGCAAAAAAAAATAAAAAAGAAGGGAAACCTTAAAAAAAGAGAAAAACATAAGGGGGAAAAACATACTGGAGCGCATTAAAAACGCATCAAAAACGTTCCTACAGAAACGCATCCAGAGTGAGCTTTTGTTGCGTGAACTGTAAGCAACTGTAAGCAAAAACGCATCTGAGTGCATTTTTGCGGCGTAAGCCGGCCCCAGGGGTTCAGTTACAGCATAGTGTGTGCAATAAAATACACTTTTACATGCATCTGCTGTGCGTTTTTTAGCCATTAAAATCAAATTAAGCTTTGACAATAAAACCTGGAAGCTGATTGGTTTCTATGCAGAGCTGCACCAGATTTTGCACTCTCCAGATTTAGTAAACCCGGTGTACATTTCTGAAAGTTAATGTAAACCCTTATGAATAGTTTACACTTGCAGGTGGAGGGGGTAGTAAAAAATAAGCAGTTGAGCCGTGTCTTACTGCCCCCTCTTAGGGCCGGTTCACATCTGTGCAGTCCGCATAACTCCCAACTTTTTGAAATGGGAATGAGGGACATCTTTTAGCAAAAGTATGTAGGCATAGGACACTCCCCCTGCCACGCTTCCTTAACCACTTAAGGACCCATTCACGCCGATATACGTCGGCAGAATGTCACTGCTGGGCACATCCACGTACATGTACGTGGCCCTTTAAGCCCAGCCGTGGGGTCGCGCGCGGGACCCGGTCCGAAGCTCCGTGGCCGCGGGACTCGCAGACCCGATCGCCGCTGGAGTCCCGCGATCGCTCCCCGGAGCTGAAGAACGGGGAGAGCTGTATGTAAACACAGCTTCCCCGTTCTTCACTGTGGCGCTGAAATCGATCGTGTGTTCCCTTTTATAGGGAACCACAATCTATGACATCAGACCTACAGCCACACCCCCCTACTGTTAGAAACACAAATGAGGTCATACATAACCCCATCAGTGCCCCCTTGTGGTTAACTCCCAAACTGCAATTGTCATTTTCACAGTAAACAATGCATTTTAAATGCATTTTTTGCTGTGAAAATGACAATGGTCCCAAAAATGTGTCAAAATTGTCCGAAGTGTCCGCCATAATGTCGCAGTCATGAAAAAAATCGCTGATCGCTGCCATTAGTAGTAAAAAAAAAATAATTAATAAAAATGCAATAAAACTATCCCCTTTTTTTGTAAACGCTATAAATTTTGCGCAAACCAATCGATAAACGCTTATTGCGATTTTTTTTTACCAAAAATAGGTAGAAGAATATGTATCGGCCTAAACTGAGGATAAAAAATAATGTTTTATTTATTTTTGGGGGATATTTATTATAGAAAAAAGTAAAAAATATTGCATTTTTTTCAAAATTGTCGCTCTATTTTTGTTTATAGCGCAAAAAATAAAAACCGCAGAGGTGATCAAATACCACCAAAAGAAAGCTCTATTTGTGGGAAAAAAAGGACGCCAATTTTGTTTGGGAGCCACATCGCACGACCGTGCAATTGTCAGTTAAAGCGACGCAGTGCCGAATCGCAAGAACTGTCCGGGTCCTTTAGCTGCCTAAAGGTCCGGGTCTTAAGTGGTTAAAGGAGAATTATAAAAAAACAAAACAATTACCGTATTTATCGGTGTATAACACGCACAGGCATATAACACGCACTCTAACTTTAAGAGGGAAGTTTCAGGAAAAAAACTTTCCACGGCATTCTGCATATAACACGCAGGAACAGTTTACCCTCTATTTTCAGGGTAAAAAAGTGAGTGTTATACGCCAATACTTAAACCAACAAGTGCTTTTTTTAACCACTACTATTCCTTTATATTGGCTTCTGAAATTTAAAAATGCAGCAATTTAGAAATTGGATAAAAGGTTTAGCTTTGTGAAACACTTTTTGAAAGATAAAAGTGCATTTTATATACAACTTATCTATAGATCAGACCAAAATGAGGGACAAATGAGGAGGAAAGAGGGACAGAGAGACATTTCTCCAAATCAGTGACAGTCCCTCAAAATCAGGTGCTCTGGGTGCTCTGCAGAAGGTGTGCACAGCCTACTGTATTAGGGTGTGCACCCCAAAGTTCAAACACACATGCATGTGTGTGTATATAAATATATATATAGATATATCAGGGCTGTGGAAATTAACTATTAATTCCTCGATTAATTTTTTTGATCAGTACTCACCTCTCTGCTGGCTTCCGGGCCTTCAGGGAGTCCCGTCGGGGATCCGGTGACGTCACGGACACCGGCAGGGGTTGCCGTGTCCATCTGAAGGGCTCTTTTGCTGTGCCTTCATATCTGCATGCCGGAGGGACCTTACTATCTGCCACACGCAAGGGCTGTTACACTTCCCTCTATCACTTCCCTCTATCAACCTGGGATTCTACAGCCATCCACTGGGAGTTGTGATAGTTCCCTTCAGGGGACATCTACATGCCGACGGACTGATGTTAACCCCTCCTCATCTGGATTCAGCAGTGGTAATGTGGTACACATTTTTATACCAGTATCATACTTAGCTACATGTTTTTATGACTGCTTTTGCTACCGTTTGGTATTACTCGCACCATTTTTACAGTTTATGTAGCTACATCGATTTTATCTCCAGTGCAATATTTATTTTGTTACCTACTTGAAGACTATAAAAGTTTTAATGCTATTCCCATTGAGCGCTGCCTTTGTGTGTTTTTTGTATCCTGCTATCCATTTTTGCAGTAGTTGGTAGCTGCACTGGGAATCAGCCTGCAAGGAGATCAGCTAAAAGTAGTTGGATCTGTATGTGCGTTATAATTAATCGAAATTAGTCGATTAAAAAAAAATAGATTAATTGAACACGAAAATTGTAATCAGTAAGAGCCCTAATATATATATATATATATATATATATATATATATAGATAGATAGATAGATAGATAGATAGATAGATAGATAGATAGATAGATAGATAGATATGTACACATACACGCGTAGACACCCACACTCTTTTAAATAAATGTAATAGAACCGTAAACATATGTGACTAATTAATGGTAAATAAAACCCCCCAAAAATATCACCCCTTATATACTCAGCGACAATACTATTCAAGTGAATGAGGAAAGTATGGCAACCACAAGCCAATTACTAGGCTCACTATTGTGGTACAGCATCTCCCATTCAAAAAGTTTATTAGAATGTAAAAAATAAATAAAAATGGTGGTAGAATCACCTTCTGAATATATGTTATCATTACCTGCACTGCTCAGTAGCGTTGTGCGCAGATCACTCTTCAAAGAGAGATGCAGATGTAAAAGCGCCCATACTGAACGACATTTATTTTGCTCTGTACACTTTGTATCATAAATAAATGTCATGGTTATTTATAATAATAAAATATTTGCCCAGAAGTCTGCATTCTGGGCATTCATCCCTGGGCGCATACCTCCCTAAACATTCATACCGCTAAGCACACCTTCCACCTGCAGCAGCTGTCAGCCTCTCATAGACATTTACAGGCTATCAGCAGCAGGGCTGTGCGGTGCAATTGTGCACCCCAGAGCTAAGCGCCAGAGCCCTGTGCACTGTGGCTACACGCCCAGTAAGCATGGGGGCTAAGGAGCAGTTTTTCTAGTAAGTGCAGATATTCTAGTTCCTTAGACAGTTGGAGTACAGGTAATAAATCTCACCCCAACGTGCAATATAAAATATAGAATGCACAACCACATTCATTGCGACAGTGGGGGATATTTATCAAAACTGTTTTATACTACTAGAGGGGATACGTTATATTGGTAATTTTATTGTTTGCAATTTCTACTTTCAGTTTGTGACGCAAGTTAGGGACAGATTTATTTTCTACACACAAATTGCATAATAAGTTAGCCGTTATAAAAAAAATGATATACATTATCTCACAAAAGTTAGTACACCCCTCACATTTTTGTAAATATTTTATTATCTCTTCATGTGACAACACTGAAGAAATGACACTTTGCTACAATATAAAGTAGTGAGTGTACAGCTTGTATAACAGTGTAAATTTGCTGTCCCCTCAAAATAACTCAACACACAGCCATTAATGTCTAAACTGCTGGCAACAAAAGTGAGTACACCCCTAAGTGAAAATGTCCAAATTGGGTCTGGTATCATCCTGGGGGGAACCTCACACAAATATTTTTTTTTCATTTTCGCTGGGTTCCCCTTCAAGATTCTCAACACACGAGTCGCCCCGCAAGTCGGATCATCTTGATCCGACTTCTGGTGCGACCTCTATTAAAATCAATGGACTCCCATTGGGAACCATTGATTTTGAATAGAGGAAGAAAGGCCAGACGAGGCTTAACACAGCATTAAGCTTTGTTAAATCGCGTTTAACACCCTTTGCCGGCGTCTGACGTCTTTAACACCTCTAACGCTGGAGCTTCAGAACGCACTGGTCCTGTTTTTTTTTTTTTTGCAGCTTATAAACGGCTCAGCCATTTACAGCTCAAAAACGTCATGGTGGGCATGAGGCCATAGACTAACACGTAGAACTGTTTTTAAGCTGCAAAAAACGCTCATAAAAGTGGCTGTAAAAACGTCCGTGGGCATGAGGCCTAAGTGTTATCAGTCCGTTTGGAATTGTGAAATAAAACGCTCAGGGGTAAATGGGAATTCAATGGTTTTCCTAAAAAAACATAACAGGATTAAATTATGTTTTATAACTGACTGAGTGAAGATTTAACTCTTTGTTTGTCTTTTTCTGTGTGCTTGAACTTGTGGGTCTCTGGTCATTCTGAGCACGCTCTGCATTTTTCAGCGCATTACTGTGCTAATTAATGAAAAGGGCAGCAAAAAATATATAATATACAATTTAAACATCTTTACGTAAGCCATCCTTTTTCTTTAGAGCAGGAATACCCACATACTGCGTGGGAATGACATCCCTAGAATGCAGAGGACATGTGCGGCTTGTCATTGGAGGGACACTGCTGTAGCCACAGCTGGCTGGGCAGAAGCTGCCAAGCTTCAAATAACTTGTGTATTCCAGGAACGGTACATTGGTAGAGGGATTGTGCATTACGGAATCTTTCTAATAAATTTACAAAATTGTGTGTTATATGATGGTCTTACAACTGAAGCCCAACTCCAGGCTTGATGTCTTCCTCCCCCTTCAGCCCCCCCCCCCTCCCAAAACAATATATACCCAAATTTTCCCCATCTTCCCTTGGAGTACCCCTGCACCACTAATAATAAAAGGAATATAAACCCCCCATTTTCCCCAAACTGTCTTAGAGTATCCCTGCACCCTTTAATAAAAAAAATCAATAACCACCACTCCTATTTGCCCAAACCCCTCTTGGAGTTTCCCTGTACCATTTAATAAAAAAACAGTATGCACCTCCCATTTTTCCCAACCCCTCTTGGAGTACTTCTGTACCCTTTTATAAAAAAAAGCAATATATGCGTGCAATTGACATACTGACTGAAGGAATGTCCACCAGAGCTGTTGCCCTTGAAGTGAATGTTCATTTCTCTACCATAAGCAGTCTCCAAGGACGTTTCAGAGAATTTGGCAGTACACCCAACCAGCCTCACGACCGCAGACCACGTGTAACCACACCAGCCCAAGACCTCCACATCCAGCATCTTCACCTCCAAGATTGTCTGAGACCAGTCACCCAGACAGCTGCTGCAACAATCGGTTTGCATAACCAAATAATTTCTGCACAAAATGTCAGAAACCGTCTCAGGGAAGCTCATCAGCATGCTCGTCGTTCTCATTGGGGTCTCAACCTGACTGCAGTTCGTCGTTGTAACCACCTTGAGTGGGCAAATGCTCACATTCAGTGGCGTCTGGCACTTTGCAGAGGTGTTCTCTTTACGGATGAATCCTGGTTTTCACTGTACAGGGCAGATGGCAGACAGCGTGTATGGCGTCGCGTGGGTGAGCGGTTTGCTGATGTCAACGTTGTGGATCGAGTGGCCCATGGACCAGGTGGAGTTATGGTATGGGCAGGTGTATGCTATGGACAACGAACACAGGTGCATTTTATTGATGGCATTTTGCATGCACAGAGATACCTTGACAAGATCCTGAGGCCCATTGTTGTATCATTCATTCACGACCATCGCCTCATGTTGCAGCATGGTAATGCACGGCCCCATGTTGCAAGGATCTGTACACAATTCCTGGAAGCTGAAAACATCCCAGTTCTTGCATGGCCAGCATACTCACCGGATATGTCACCCTTTGAGCATGTTTGGGATGCTCTGGATCGGCGTATACGACCATGTGTTCCAGCTCCTGCCAATATCCAGCAACTTTGCACAGCCATTGAAGAGGAATGGACCAACATTCCACAGGCCACAATCAACAACCTGATCAACTATATGCAAAGGAGATGTGCTGCACTGTGTGAGACAAATGGTGGTCACACCAAATACTGACTGGTTTTCCGACCCCCTGATCCCCTCCAATACAGTAAAACTGCACATTTTAGAATGGTCTTTTATTGTGGCCAGCCTAAGGCACACCTGTGCAATAATCATGCTGTCTAATCATCATCTTGATATGCCACACCTGTGAGGTGGATGAATTATCTCGGCAAAGGAGAAGTGCTCACTAATGCCGGCCATACACGGTTCGAATTTTCTTTTAAAAACCGTTTCTAAGAATTTTCGTACGAATTTCACAACGTTAGTGGGCTTCAGCAACAGCTGATTTTCGTGTGGCAATCAAATTTGAGGAATCGGACATGTTGGAAATTTTTGGAAAAACAAATGATTTTCTAATCAATTATGGGAGAATCGTGCGAGAAATGTAATAGAAAACAAAATGCGCATGTTCAAGAAAAGAAAATTCCCGGAGAGAAAAGAAGATTCCTGGCCACAAAAATTATTTTCTGTAGCAACATAAAGGCTTGTTAAGGCAGAATTTCGAAAATCAATGGTGGCATCTTCGAATCACAAAAAAACCTTCTGATTTTGAAAAGAAAATTTGTTCGAAATTCGACCGTGTATGGCCTGCTTAACACAGATTTAGCCCAGGTTCACATTGGTGCGATTTAACATGTCAAATCGGTGGTATTTGCACAGATGTCTCTGTAATCGCAGCCAAAATCAGGACTGACAAGCGGAAGGGAGATTGTGCAAGTTGAGCTAAACTCACACGGCTTCATTCCCGCAGCCCAGTGTGAACTTGGGCTTAGACAGAAATAGGCCTTTTGCGTACATAGAAAAAGTTGTAGATCTTTGAGTTCAGCTCATGATAAATAGGGGCAAACACAAAAGTATTGCGGTTATAATTTTCCTCAGTGTATATTTGAAAATTGATCAGTTCGCAAAGCCCTAAAATGCCAGGACAGTACAAATATCCCAAAATGACCCCTTTTTGGAACGTAGACAGTCCAATGTATTTTGTAAGAGGCATGGCGAGTTTTTTTAATTTGTAATTTTTAGAAAAATCAAATAATTTAAATACAATTTGGCTGTTTTAAAAAAAATTTTTTACATATTATCACCAGTGCAATACAGCTTCATCATATGATCAGAGAAAATGATTGGTGACAGTATGTAAAAAATAAAAAATGAAATAATTTTTTATTTAAATTTTTAGGGCACTTTCACACTGCGGCGTTGGGGTCTTCGGCGTTAAAGCGCTGCTATGTTTAGCAGTGCTTTACAGTCGTCTTAGCGCCGCTTTTCACCCACTAGTGAGGTGCTTTTAACCCCTGCTAGCAGTCGGTAAAGGGTTAAAAGCTGCCTATTGATTTCAATGGGCAGGGGCACTTTAGGAGCGGTGTATACACCGCTCCTAAAGAGCCTCAAAGATGCTGCTTGTGGGACTTTTTTAACATCCCGCAAGCGCACCGCTCCAGACTTTCACACTGCAGTGACAGGAGAGGCGCTTTGCAGGCGCTATTTTTAGTGCTATAGCCCCTGTAAAGCCCCTCAGTGTGAAAGTGGCCTCATAATTTTTTTCTTTCTCAATTTTTTTTTATTTTTCTTGCTATTTTTTTCATTTTTTTTTTACATACTGTCATCAGAGTAGTTCAGTTTTTTGTCACACTTGTATTGCTTAGAACAGTGATTATGAAGTATTTTAAATATTTTAAATATTTCCATCAACACATTCTACAGAGCTTCAAAGTGTACAAAGAACCATTCACATCAGCCTGTTTCCCAAAATACACTTTAACCACTTGCCGACCGCTTTACGCACTTATACGTCGGCAGAATGGCTCCTGTGGGCAAAGCAAGGCACTTTGCTTTGAAAAGCCCGCTGTGCATATGCATACACGCCCGCCGCGAGCTCCGTGACCATACCAGCAGGACCCACGGACTCGATGTCCGCCGGTGTCCCGCGATCGTGTCACAGAGAGCAGTGATCAGTGTTGTGTCGTGTCACTGGTAGCCCAGCTCCCCACAGCTAGAATCACTTCCTAGGACACACTTAACCCCTTCCTCGCCCCCTAGTGATTAACCCCTTCCCTGCCAGTGTCATTTGTCATTCGTCAGTGTCTGGTTGGATGTACAGCCAAATTCTCTGAAACGCTTTTGGAGACAGCTTATGGTAGAGAAATGAACATTCACTTCAAGGGCAACAGCTCTGGTGGACGTTCCTGCAGTCAGCATTCCAATTGCACGCATATATTGCTTTTTTTATGAAAGGGTACATGGGTACTCCAAGAGGGGCTGCCACGGCTCCAAAATAGAGGGTTGTGTGGTCCCAGATGGATTGAGGGAAGTGCGGTATGACAACTCTATTATGGGCTTGGTGCTGAGACCGGCCAATAGACACGAATGTGGGCACAATAGTGGAGCCCTAGGAATAATTGCTGTAGGCGGCACACGGTGCCGCGTGGTAAAAACAAGCCATTTGATAAACCGGTCAGCATGAAAGAACTAAGGATCTATGTCAGTTGCTTTCTCTGTCTATAAAGTGAGCCATCAGGGGTCTGTTTGGACAGCTAATATTTTACCAAAGCCCCCCCACGATAGTGTTTTTTTAGATAATAAAGAATAATTAAAAGAAAAAATAAGGACTTCACACAAGATCCATGGCCCATATATTTAGAATGAGCAGTTCCTGCAGCTGAGATGCCTTTTACCCTATGGGGATGATGCAGCAGCTGTACAAACACAGCTGACATTTGACGTGTGCAGCTGCGGGTAAGTTGCCCCAAATGCACACCGTCTGTTTTTGGGGCCGGACACCTGCATCCACAGGCCTGTAGGTGGACCTGGGGCTGTGTTCATACATCAGCTGCTTCCCCATACATGCACACAGCTCGCTGATTTACACTGTACAGGCCACAGTCCTCATGTGAATGAGCCCCAAGGCCTCATTCACACACACAGCTTTGTTTATTAGCTCAATACAGTTTTATGTTTTAGGTTTGGCAGGAATTGTTATGTTAGTTATGTTATGCTTGTGTCCACTAGTTATGAATTTAGCAGGTTTTTAGCAAAGATATTGTTTTGATATTTCCACAGTCAGCAAAAAAATATTTAACCATTTCATACCCTTTCCAACAGTGAAAGAAAAAAAAATGGCCACATAATCATATACACTTCATTTGGCAGTCGGGCGTTCCATGGAAGTGAATGGTGACAGCAGCATGTATTTTCCAGTACATTATGAAAACTTTTTTAAAAAAAAAGGAGCCAGAGGTTCCCATAGTTTAGCAATACGTTAGCCATGTCATAGGATACAAGTGTTTTGTCAAATTTGTTTTTGTTTTAGTCAATTTTTTTATTTTTTTTTGGAGTCTTAGCTATAGTCCCACCATCCAAGTAAGAGGAATTTTCTTTTGGCTCTTTTAAAAATGCTGCCGTTCTTACCGATCTCTAAAAACTGATCTGCAGTGGATCACTTTTCAAAGGGCAATATAGTAGCGACTGACAGGCGTTCAGGAGCCAGTACTGCTGCCTCCTGATGTCTGCTTTTTTTAAATTATTACTATTTTTAAATTGCCGTATTGTTGTTTCACAGTGCAGGACCGCGCTGCAACTGTGAGCCGAGCATTCATATTGCTTTTCTAGTGCGGCTCCATTAAACTTAATGGGCAAGTTTGACAGGCAGTACCACTTGTCAAGCTCTGCACCCTGGGTTGAAAATGCCTCAGACATGAAGCAAAGCATATTTACATCCCTGCCCAGCTTTAGTGGGGCAGTTTCAGGGGGTTGAAGGGTTCGATAAAACTGCAGGTCTACCCCCTGTTTTTAACATCCCCACTGCCTGTCTAAAAAGCCCTAGAGAGTTATCAAAGAGGCAGCTTTTGGGTTAAAACCTTACAAAAAAAAACAAGCTGCCTTGTTATTAACCTTCAGGAAATTTACTGACAGGACTAAGGCCGCGTACACACGGTCGGTCCAAACCGATGAAAACGGCCTGAAGTCCAGTTTTATCGGTCCAAACCGACAGTGTGTACGGCCCATCGGTCCGTTGTCCTTCGGTCAAAATTTTTAGAACATGCTTTAAAATCAAACCGATGGACCGCTGCCCGATAGGTCCAAACCGATGGTTAGTACACAAAAGCATTGGTTCAAAACCCGCGCATGCTCAGAATCAAGTCGACGCATGCTTGGAAGCATTGAACTTCGTTTTTTTCAGCACGTTGTGTGTTTTACGTCACCGCGTTCTGACCCGATCGTTTTTTGAACTGATGGTGTGTACGCACATCAGGCCACTTCAGCGGTGAACCGATGAACCCATTCTCATTGGTTTAGATTGACCGTGTGTACGCGGCCTAAGCCAATGATTCGGATTGGTTAGCTTGGGTTATGGCATATTGCAGCCCAAATAATTTGTGAAATGTGGTGCATGAGATGCCAAGCATAAGCTGAGCTCTGTGCAAAAAACTGATATGACATAAATACATCTTTGTGTGCTTCTAATGCCTTTGCAATTGCTGATATTACATTGTAAAATTAGGGTCACATCACCACACATCATAAATCTGTGCAGACAAAAGGCAGTGGGAGGGACCACACAGCTCTGCCCCCTACAGAGCTGCCTATAGAAAACTAAAGGAGGGGCGGATACAAGGCCAGTAATTCTGCAAGAAAACAGAGAACAGCAGTGACTGGTCTTTAATACAGGAAACTCCTGCACAGAGGCAATGGGCCAGATTCACAAAAGGGATACGACGGCGTATCTCCTGATACGCCGTCGTATCCCTGTTTCTATCTATGTGACTGATTCATAGAATCAGTTACGCATAGATATCCATAAGATCTGACAGGTGTAATAGTTTTACACTGTCGGATCTTAGAATGCAGTACCGCGGCCGCCGCTGGGGGGATTTTGCGTCGTAAACCAGCGTCGGGTATGCAAATTAGCAGTTACGGCGATCCACAAAATGTTTTCCCGTCGTTAGGTCGCCACAAGTGTTAGTTTGCCGTCGAATCAAATTTGTTTTAAATTTTTTTTTTCCCGGCGCAAGTCTTTTTTACCCGTCGCGATTCACAAAACGTCGGCGCGTCGTAACTTCGCGCAAAGCACGTCTGCAAATTTGCAACGGGAGCATGCGCAGTACGTCCGGCGCGGGAGCGCGCCTAATTTAAATGGGACTCGCCCCATTCGATTGGGCACGCCTTGCGCCGGACGGGTTTAGGATACACCGCCGCAAATTTCCAGGTAAGTGCTTTGTGGATCGGGCACTAACTTGGAAAAATTGCGGCGGTGTAACTTAAACCAGTTACGTTACGCTGCGCCCGGGCTATGTGAATCTGGCCCAATGTGTAGAGTTGATTGTAGTTTGGACGATTTTTGTTCAGCCTGGATTTCAGCTTTAACGGAAAAGCTTTCCACTCACAAGTCGCTCTTGTGATTAACATCCGAGAATAGTTGTGTGTAAAAATAATTTCACCGTCTATAGTTATGTCTGCTCGTGTCACTTTGTAAAATAGCTTATTGCTGACTTCACGTAACTTCTGTAACCAAGATAGATCATCGCGCTGATGTTTGACAGGCAACAATGTCAAGGTGATTTTGGCCCGGAATGCCAAGCGTGAACAATAGTCAGTGAGGCCTCCGTGTCCTTTGTCTCCTTCCCTGGTTTGATGTCACCATTCACATATAAAAGTTTACATTTTAAGCCTGTTAAGCATAAGAATTTTTTTTTTAAAAAGATTCAGAATGAAGTGAAGCAGCTCTACCAGGTTAAATGTTCATTGCATTGAAGAAAAATTCATTTAAAACAACAATCTACTTCCCCAAAATGTAATTATAACTAATAGGTACTGAGCAGCAAGGCCTTAATGTGGACCTTCCAAATGTTGGATCACTGAGTGCGTGCGATTTATATTTCTCCTGAGTTCTCTTGTAAAGTGAGACGGACTAATGTGAAAGCAAAGCAGATGTAAACCCTAAGGCTGCGTACACACGGTCGGACAAAACCGATGAGAATGGACCGAGGTTCAGTTTCATCGGTCCAAAGCGACCGTGTGTATAGCCCATCGGTCTGTTGTCCTTCGGTCCAAAATTTTAAAACATGCTTTAGACCATCAGGCCACTTCAGCGGTGAACCGATGGAAATGGCCCGTCGGACCCTTCTCATCGGTTTGGAATGACCGTGTGTACGCGGCCTAACTGTATGACATTTACGGGTCTATTTACAGTGCCTTGAAAAAGTATTCATACCCCTTAAAAATGTTCCACATTTTGTCATGTTACAACCAAAAACGTAAATGTATTGTATTGGGATTTTTTGTGATAGACCAACACAAAGCGGCACATAATTGTGAAGTGGAAGGAAAATTATAAATGTTTTTCAATTTTTTTCACAAATAAATATGTGAAAAGTGTAACGTGCATTTATATTCAGCCCCCTTTACTCTGATACTCTTAGCTAAAATCTAGTGGAACCAACTGTCTTCACATGAAAATTCTAGATTGAAGGTGTGAGGCACAGCACTGGACAGAGAGCAAGAGAAGGAGCAGCCAGGGTGAACTTCTCATATTAAAGCGGAGGTTCACCTGCACATGACACTTTTTCCCCTTAGCTTCATGCTCGTTTTGTCTAGGGGAATCGGCTAGTTGTTTTAAAATATGATCCGTACTTCCCGTTTACGAGATGCATCTTCTCCGCCGCTTCCGGGTATGGGCTGCGGGACTGGGCGTTCCTATTTTGATTGACAGTCTTCCGAGCGGCTTCCGACGGTCGCATCCATCGCGTCACGATTTTCCGAAAGAAGCCGAACGTCGGTGCGCAGGCGCAGTATAGAGCCGCACCGACGTTCGGCTTCTTTCGGCTACTAGTGACGCGATGGATGCGACCGTCGGAAGCCTCTCGGAAGACTGTCAATCAAGAAGGAACGCCCGCTCCCGAAGACCCATACCCGGAAGCGACGGAGAAGATGCATCTCGAAAACGGTAAGTACGGCTCATATTTTAAAACAAATAGCCGATTCCCCTAGACAAAACGAGCATCCATCTAAGGGGAAAAGAAAAAAAAAACTAATTGGGTGAACTCCCGCTTTAACAAGCTGGTAATCAGTTTCTAGGACTGCCCTACATCATAGCAACCATTAACCTGCTTGTTAACTTGAAAAATTAACTCCCGCTCCCACCCTATGTTCAGTGCTGCTGTACCTTCCACCTTTAATCCTAAATTGTCCTGCCACCTACTCTCCTCCCTGCGGTGATAATGACCGTGGCAGCACCTGGGGGAAAAAATGGCTCTTAAATGGTCCAGAGGGGACAGTGGCTCGGTTCGGATTGGGACCACGGTCCACCATTTAGCGATGCCTGCTCTATGGTTTCCTGGGTGACTGGAAGAGCAATCCAATTGGATGCTGTCACCCCATGTGATTTGGGGTGGACGATGAGTGTTTACTGCCGCCACACTCTGCGCTGCGCCTCACCACATACTCATCAAGGCATTTAAATATTTGCATACTTCCTCCCAAGTAGATATGTGCATTCCCGTTCGTACGAATGTTATTTTCGTACGAAAATTTTCATTTTCGTACCCGCAGAATAATGTGTACATATTTTACAAATTTACATTTTTGTACCCGCAGAATAATGTGTACATACGAAAAAATTAAAGCACCAAAATACGAAAATGACGGGATTACGAATAAGCCGCATAACGAACAACCGCAAATACGAACGAACGATCCGACGAAAATACGACAAAACGAAAACAGCAAAAGAACGAAAATGATATTTTGTTTGAATCCTTGTTCTGTTCGGATTTTGATTTTCAGTCAAATGTTCATATGACATCTAACAAAAGATTTTCATTCTGTATTTTGTTTGAATCCTTTTTCTGTTTGTATGTTCATATGACATTATAACAAAAGATTTGTATTCTGTATTCTGAATTCCTTTTTTCTGTTCGTAATTTGGTTTCAAAATACAGAATACAAATCTTTTGTTATAGATGTAATTTTCGTTTTTTTGAATGGACAGTGAGTGTAGTTAGTTAGTAAAGCAGCTTCTCTTTTGTGCTGAGTACAGTAGTACAGTAAAGCCAAATAAACTTTTCTGTGGATTTTCATCTGAAGGGAGATCAGTTGGCCAGACTTTTGAACCCAAAAATGGTTTTCTGATGGAGTTAAAAAACGAACGAACGTTCGGTAAAACTACCGTTTTTTGTTTGTTGTTAAAAAAGTCTGACCAAGTGTATGGGGCTTAACAATAGTTAATATGGATGAGCCGCGTGTTGAAAGTGCCGCGAATCCCGCAATATATTTACGAAAGTACAAAATGACGAAAATTCACGAAAATTATTGTCTAACAAGTAAGGAACATGAATTAAACAGAATAACGAACCATCCCGCATGTACGAAAATAAAACGGTAACCAAAATATCGGAATACGAAAAAAATCGCGTCGTACGAAAAACGAACGGGAACGAACAGGAAAACGGGCGTCTTACGAAAAAAGAACGGAAACGAACCTACGGAACGATACGAAACGGAACAAAAAAAAACGAGAACTAGCCCATTGCTTGCATCAGGGCTGGGGGCACTGAAGAGGAGTACTGAGGCAGCACACTGTGATGTTTTTAGAAAGCTGTGTACAGCACCCTCCCACCAGCCATAATCTTCCTGCATCGCATAGAGAAGCACGGAAACCCAGTGGTGGCATCGCTAGCTCTGAAATAAAGTATGAATTGAAAACGACAAGGTTTTATTTAAAAATGTCATAATCATGTTGGAGAGGGGAAAGGAGAAATCAGCAAAGGCGAAATATAAGCAAATTAATCTTCGGCTTTAACAGCTTTCTTGTCCAGCTCTGTTGTGATGGATCTTCTGACAGCCGGTCCCTGACCAGATTTTGCCCTTGGGCTCCTGACCATAAATCTTTCTGCATATAAAAGAGAATTATGAAAAAAAACAAGCAAGTACATTGGAAAACACTTTAGAACTTATTGTCGGGCAGATGTTACAGTAAAGACTCTAAATGTGTACCAAAAGAAGATACTCCATCGTTCCCTTCACACTCTACTAAGCATTATGTTGTATCTAAATGAGTCACATAGGGCCTGATTCACTGAACTGCAAAGGTCAATACTTTGCACATGTTAAAAAATTTACTAGTCCTCCAGTTCACGTTTTCTCCTGATTCAGGAAAATTTCCAAGCGCGATTATTTGGCGAAGAGTCATGTGCATTCCTCTGATGATATATTCTGAGCACAAATATTTTCACACGCAAGCTGGACTGTGTACACACACTTTTTCAGGCTGAAATATCAGCAATCACACAAAGTCAGAGAACAGCAGGGGGGAGAGTGTTCCTGGAGGGTGAAGTTATTAGGAGCCTGCATTACCTACTAAATGAAGCAGAATAATAAACAGATGCATTTAGCACTTAAACATTCATTCATTCATAAATAAAAGCAGTATTAAACCCAAAAGAAAATATCTATTATATTGCAGCTTACCAATTCTAATGCCGTGTACACACGATCATGTTTCGGCATGAAAAAAACTTAGGGGCAGATCCACAAAAGAATTACGCCGGCGTATCTCTTGATACGCTGCGTAATTTCAAATTTTGCACGTCGTATCTTTGTTTTGTATCTACAAAACAAGATACGACGGCATCTCGGATCGATCCGACAGGCGTACGTCTTAGTACGCCGTCGGATCTTAGATGCAATTTTTCGGTGGCCGCTAGGTGGCATTTCCATAGAATTCCGCGTCGAGTATGCAAATTAGCTAGTTACTGCGATCCACGAACGTACGTCCGGCCGGCGCATTTTTTTACGTCGTTTGTGTTCGGCTTTTTCCGGCATATAGTTAAAGCTACTATATGGTGGCGTACTCAATGTTAAGTATGGCCGTCGTTCCCGCCTCGCATTTTGAATTTTTTACGTCGTTTGCGTAAGTCGTTCGCGAATAGGGATTTGCGTAGAATGACGTCACCGTCGTGAGCATTGGCTTGTTCCGGGTTAATTTCGAGCATGCGCACTGGGATACCCCCACGGACGGCGCAATGCGCAGTTTAAAAAAACGTTGTTTACGTCGGGTCACAACGTATTTACATAAAACACGCCCCCATCATAGAGATTTGAATGCCGCACCATTACGCCGCCAAAGATACACTACGCCGCCGTAACTTACGGCGCAAATTCTTTGAGGATTCGAAAAAAAAAAGAATGTTACGGCGGCGTAGTGTATCTTAGATACGCTGCGCCTGGCGGAGAGATGCGCGGCTGTACGTGGATCTGCCCCTTAGTTTTTCAGCATGTCCAAAAAACAAAGGGCCAAATCCACAAAAGGGATACGACGGCGTAACTGCTGTTTTTACGTCGTCGTATCCCTGTTCCTAACTATGGAACTGATCCACATAATCAGTTTTCCATAGTTAGGCAGAAGATCCGGCACGTGTAAGGGACTTACACTGCTGGATCTTAGGATGCAGTACCGCATCCGCCGCTGGGGGCATTTCGTGTCGAAATGCCACCTCGGGTATGCAAATTAGCACTTACGGAGATCCACAAAGCTTTTCTGCTTCGTTTTTTCTCCGTAAGTTTTAGTTTGCATACGCAAAATTAGGGCTGCTTTTACAAAGTGTAAACTGTTTACACCTTGTAAAAACAGACCTTTCTGTCCAGCAACGCGATTTTTTTTAAATTTAGAATTATTTTTTTTCGCGCCGTATCTTTTTTTTTTCCCGACGCAACTTTATTGACTCGTCGCAATCCACAAAGCTCGGCGTAACGTAATTTCGTGGGGAAAATGACGTCACGAGCATGCGCAGTACGGCCGGCGCGGGAGCGCGCCTAATTTAAATGGGAATCGCCCCCATGAAAATAGGAACGCCTTGCGCCGGCGGAATTTAAGTTACACAGCCCAAAATTTCTAGGTAAGTGCTTTGTGGATCGGGCACTTAGGTAGAAATTTTAAGGCAGTGTAACTTAAATGGAAAAAAATAAGTTACGCTGGATCTTTGTGGATTTGGCCCAAAGTTATGGGCATCTTCTCAATAAATGCAATCTCTGATTGGAAATGTAGAGATTGTGATGTCACTTCCCCGCCTCTTCACCTTGTCCAATCAGAGAGTGCTTTGCATTCATTGAGAAAATGCTAAGTGTTCTGTGAATGGCCACTGTGCCACCATGCCAAGTGGGTAATGTCCTGTGTTTACAAAGCAGCAGGGCAGCCAGTCGGCACAGGACTTGGCAGCTAGCTGCAATCACTGCAGTATCAGTCAGACACAGCAGACCACCGATCATAGTACTGGGCTGCTGTGATTGACAACAGCTATCACATTGTACAGGGCTGCTGTGACTGGCCCTGGTACCCTGTTATTGCTGTGACTAATCACAGTTACAGTAGTTAGCAAGTCTGTGATTAGTGACATCTTGCTTACTACCGTGTGATCTCTGTGATTGATCACATGGTACCACTGCCAGTCGCAGTATCCCTGTACCATGTGGGAGCTGTGACCAGTCACAGCATCATAGTAATAAACAAGGTTTCAGGAATGAAATGTTTGAACAGTGTTATACTGTAGATTGCTTTATTACAGTGATGATCAGCGTTGCAAGATAATGCTGAAATCTGAAAATGGCCTGGGCAGGAAGGGGGTGACAGTGGTCGGCATTGAGGTGGTTAAGCTTCAACTTTCCACCCAAATTCTTTTTTTTTTATGATTTTTTTTTTTTTAGGTGGTTTTTATTTTGAAACAGACATTATTACAGTAACAAGGAAGAAACATAAAAGTCAAAGCGAAAAGAGGTCACAGAAGAAAACAACAGATCTTTATTTCTCCATACAAAGGACAGCATTTGCTCAGTGTACAATATATAAAGCGAGATAAAAGCATTTAAAGAAAGCATTTTATTTTTTTAAGAAACAGTCTGGCCCTGAGAATTATTTGATACATTTACAGAAGATGACATTTCGGTGCATGTTCCCCAGATGTTATCAAATTCTAGAGGACATCCTTTGGCTTTGGCTATAAGTCAGTTTATACAAAGGAAAAGGATCATATGTTTCAAACATTTTGAAGAAGCCAAGATCAAGAGCTTTTTCCATTTCCTTTCTATCAGCTTTTGAGCATACAACAGCCTAGTAGTTGACGAGCTTTATACCTGTGCAGTAATTAATGCACACACTAAGGACCGATTCACACCAGAACACGGTGCAGGAAAGACACATTCCATGCATCTTTCCTGCACCTTGTTCAAAATGCACAGCCTTTGCCATCTACTACATTGTTAATGGCGCCCAGGGCCGGACTTACCATTGGCCTTGACTGGGCTCAAGCCCAGGGGCCCCACCCAATAGGGGGCCCCCTTTAAAAAAAAAAAAAAAAAAAAAAAAAAAATTTTTTTTTTTTTTTTTTTTTTTTTTTTTTTTTAGGGGTCCGGAGGTCCCCAGGGCCCCGGACGGCAACCCCCCTTTTTTTTTTTTTTTTTTTTTTAAAAAATGTTTTTTTTATATATTTTTTATTTTTATATATATAATATATATATATATATATATATATATATATATATTTTTTTTATTATTATTATTATTATTAAAGGGCCCAGGGGTCTCCAGGGCCCCGGACGGCAACCCCCCTTTTTTTTATTTATTTTTTGTAAAAAA
Organism: Rana temporaria; assembly: GCF_905171775.1. Classification (NCBI taxonomy): domain Eukaryota; kingdom Metazoa; phylum Chordata; class Amphibia; order Anura; family Ranidae; genus Rana; species Rana temporaria. Next base: position 33,088,608 of record NC_053499.1, on the reverse strand, counting down.
ATGTTTTTTTTATATATTTATTTATATATATATATATATATATATATATATATATATATATATATTTTTTTTTTTTATTAAAGGGCTCAGAGGTCCCCAGGGCCCCATGTGGCAACCCCCCCTTTTTTTATTTTTTTTATAAATGTTTATTTTTTTATTTTTTTTATAAATGTTTATTTTTTTATTTTTTTTATAAATGTTTATTTTTTTATTTTTGTTTATTTTTTTATTTTTTATTAAAAGGCCCAGAGGTTCCCAGGGGCCCAGAGGTCCCCAGGGCCCCCGGGTTTGGCAACCTCCCTTTTTTTATGTATTTTTTTATAAATGTTTTTTTTTATTATTATTAAAGGGCCCAGAGGTTTATTTTTTCTTTTTATTAAAAGGCCCAGAGGTCCCCAGGGCCCCGGATGGCTACATATATTTATATATATTTGTTTTCTTCTTTATTTCTTCTTTTTTTTGTAAAGGCCCCCACGCTTCTCAATTTCAGGCGGCAGCACCCCCACCCCCCCTAGGTTCTCTGCTTCAGGGGGCCCATGCCTTAAGCTGTGCAAGGGGCCCCAAAATTCCTGATGGCGGCCCTGCGCATACCTCCCAACACGCACGGATTCTGTGGGACTTTCCCGCACAGACAGCTTCTTCCCGCAGTCCCGCAAAAGGGTTAATTTTCCCGCACTGCAAGAGGAGGAGGCAGCACGGAAGCAGGAGGAACCGGAGTGGTGTGTGGAGGACTGTGGCTGCTGAAGGGAAGATAGCCGAGAGCCGGGCTAATGACAGTCTGTGGCCCCGGCTGTTGGCACAGGTGAGAGGCACTCCCCCCCTCAACAACTGCAAAATCCCCCCCCGCTCAACAACTTTAATGCGCTCCCCCCCGCTCAACAACTTCAATTCGCCCCCCCCCCCCGCTCAACAACTTCGATCCCCCCCAATTCTCGGCTCCAGGGGGCCCCTTCAACACTCAAGCCCAGGGGCCCCCACCACCCTAAGTCCTGCCCTGATGGCGCCCCAAATGCAGATCACAGTGCATTTGGGGGAACCATAGTGCATGATATCACAGTACCATGGGATTTGGTGCATCATGTTTTTCAAAAGTAGCGCATGCACATCTAACGTGGATAGTAAGCTGGCAGGCTAACATTACAAACACCCGTCCTCGTGGGATTGTTAACAGTGCGGTGAGGTCAGCACGTCGCTCCCCCGGCACATTTCATCACAAATTTGATGTCGTCCTGAGTAGGACGACGTCAGATTTGTGACGAAACGCGTCCAGAGTCACGTGCTGACGTCACTGCGCTGTTGAATGTCCCGCGAGGACAGGTGTTTGTAATGTTAGCCGACTGGCTTACTATCCACGTTAGATGAACCTTACCTACATGTAAGTAACACTTTTTATTTTAATAACCACTAGTCTGGTTTTACCTATCGCGAACCTTTCCTTTTTTGGGTCTATATGAGTATGATTGTCGAGTGAGGACCCTGGATCCCTCTGAGTCCCTGTGACAATCCACTCCTTGGATCTGCCGTTCGTTTGCTATCCCTAGGGGAAAATGCCCCGGCTGGGTATTAGCCACAAGCGAGTCAGCTTGTGCAGGTAAACGTGCACTCTGTGTGGTGGTAGATTCACAATAGTCTGTCAATGTGATTGTGATATTCACAGGAGGGGGACTTTAACCGCTTAAGCCCCGGACCATTTCGCTGGCCAAAGACCAGAGCACTTTTTGCGATTCAGCACTGCGTCGCTTTAACTGACAATTGCGCGGTCGTGCGATGTGGCTCCCAAACAAAATTGACATCCTTTTTTTCACCACAAATAGAGCTTTCTTTTGGAGGTATTTGATCACCTCTGCGTTTTTTTTTTTTTGCGCTATAAACAAAAATAGAAGGGCAATTTTGAAAAAAATGCAATATTTTTTACTTTTTGCTATAATAAATTTTCCCAAAAAATCGATAAAAAAACAAAAAATTTCCACAGTTTAGGCCGATATGTATTCTTCTACATATTTTTGGTAAAATATGCCTGAATTCAGACCTGAAACAGAACAGGGACGCACAGGACCCTTTTCCAGTGCACTCTGGAGCTGCCCTAGAGCTGTGTGAACTAGCTCCTTTGAGAGCCAGTCACAATCTCCTGTAATGCGAACTGGATGCAGAGAAACCTACAGAGGTGCTTTGCCAGCAGTTTGGTGGCGCTGCCCATCGATTTCAATGGGCAGGGGCGCTTTAAGAGCAGTGTATAAACCAATCCTACAGCACTGCAAAGATGTGGCTAACAGGACTTTCTTTTTTACCGTCCTGCCAGTGCACCGCTCCAGGCACGATTTTTAGCAAAATAGCTAAAATATACTTTTTTGTGCCTCTGCGTTTTTGAAAAGGGTCAGGGACTTTTTTTTCCCGCAAAAAGCAGCGCTTTGCATGTAATAGGATTCAATGGACCCGCATCCAAAACGCAAGTAATGCGTTTTTACCGCAATTTTGCCGCGTTTAGCGTTTTTTTTACCTGTTATAGCTGGTTGTTAAAGGAAATGTAAAAAAATTAAAATTGATGTAAAAAAATATAAAAAACGCAAATCGCGGTAAAAACGCACGTCAAAAAACGCAGCAAGCACCGCAAAAAGCACTGCAACAACTTTAAAAAGCAACATGCATAGGTGTGAATCAAGCCTTACAGGCGCTATGCAGGCACTATTTTTAGCGCTATAGCGCCTATAATGCACCCCAATGCATGAAGCATTTGCAACACTTTTGGTTCTGGCAGCGACTAGTGCACCAAATTCAGGTATTTCTAATGCACCAAATGTAATAGTGGAGCAAATTAAAGGGTCAGTAAAGGAAAACATTCTATTAGCTAAATAGCTTCCTTTACCTTAGTGCAGTGCTGTTTTCATGCCCTCATTGTTCGTTTTAGCACAGATGTTCTTGTATGGCTTTTCTGTTCTCCCTACTTCCTGGTTGTCTGTGTAAGAAAAGCATGGCAGAGCGAGGGGATTCCTGGTGTGTGGACAAACATGCTCGCCCCCTCCTGGAGACTACAACTGTGCATGTGAACACTGTGCACGTTTCCCAAACAGCAAGGAGGTGTGAATGACTCCTCTCTTGCAATAAGTTTCGTTGGCTGGCTGTGTGGGTGGGTTGAATAGCTTTAATATTCATCGTTGGGCGGTATAGTGGGAGGTATAGTGGGCGGGTTATTCAAATTTCAATCCAGCGCGCTCTTCCCGCTTTTTCTTAACTGCGCATGCGCGATGCCTTAACTGCACATGCGCGATGCGCAAAGGATTCTGGGAAATGTAGTTCCCAGCATGATGGCGACGCCGCTCTCATGAACGAGCGCTGAGATTCCGGAAATGAAAACCAGAAACGAAAGCAGGCAGACCAAGGTAAGACAGATGAAGAGATTAATCCACTGTCACTTTAAAAAAAAAAAAAAATCAACACACTATTAGTAGTTAGTACCATACAGCAGTGCATTCTAGCTCAAATTTCTTTTTCCTTTAGTGATCCTTTAACCGCTTAATGCCCGCCGCACGACTATATACGTCCGCAAAATGGCACGGACAGGCAGAAGGGCGTATATATACGTCCTTGCCTTCTAGCGGGTCGGGGGTCCAATCGAGACCCCCTCCGCTGCGTGCGGCGGGCGGCTTACCTTACCAAGCGATCCGACTCGAGGGGGCGGCTGATCGCTTCCAGTCAATCCCGTGAGCCGCCGTCGTGTCACTTCCTCTGCCTGTAAAATGTAAACATAGGCAGAGGAAGTGATGCAGCTCTCAAACCGCCAAGATGAGAGAAGAGTCGCACCTAACACTACACTGACACCACACACGCAGGCACATTTAACCCCTTCCGATCACCCCCCACCCCCCTGTCACACTGTCACTGAATGCAGTGATCATATATGTACTGATCACTACATTTAGTGTCAGTGTGACAGTTAGTGTGACAGGCAGTTAGTGTCAGGTCCAGGGTAGCCCCGAACCCCCCCTAATAAAGTTTTAACCCCTTGAATATTAGTGTCACTGTTGCCGCTAGGAAGCTAATTTTTTTTTTATTGGGATTTTTTTTTACTAAAGACATGTGGCTAAATAAATTTTGTCCTAAATGTTTGACTGAAATTTAGTTTATTCAATTTTTCTTATAACAAAAAGTAAAAAATATTGATTTTTTTTCAAAAATGTCGCTCTATTTTAGTTTATAGCGCAAAAATAAAAATCACAGAGGCAATCAAATACCATTAAAAAAAAGCTCTATTTGTGGGAAGAAAAGGACGCAAATTTTGTTTGGGAGCCACGTCGCACGAACGCGCAATTGTCTGTTAAAGCGACGCAGTGCCAAATTGTAAAAACGCCTCTGGGCATTTAGCATCATATTGGTCCGGGGGTTAAGTGGTTAAGACCTTTTAGTGTACAAAGAGAAAAATTGTCTCAGACAGATTTTGCAAAAGTATTTCTCTTGCATTCTAAAAGACAGTTATATGAATTTGGTTCATTCTTTACCACTTTTAGAATAAACTTTTTTTTTACTGTTTATACTTTTCAAAATATTAAGCTTTTAGACACTTTTTTTTTTAACATTGAAGTCAATGAGAGCATGCTTCAAATCCTTAAAACATTCTTCCCTTACCAAAAGTTTCAGCACCTTCATACTTTCACCTACAGACACCAAACAAACGTTAAAATGTTCACAAAATATTCAGCTATCCGGCTATATCTTTTTCAGTTTGATATCTTTTACAGTTTTTGTGAAAAAGCAGTTTAGGTTTAGTGAGTTTTTCAGAAAATGTTATCGATTAAACAGAATGTCTATGGAGCTGGGTTAGAGTGGATGATGTCATCGCTAGCGCAGGGAGTTTTAAAACAATTATATTATAGAGAGGGAACAAATTGCTTTCACGCTCACAAGATCTACTTGTGGGCATCAAAACGTAGGTATTTTTGTCTGGTTTCAGGCAATGTGCTCAGTTTTGTGATACGCCTTTTACTTTTGGCTGGGTGAGCTTCCAAATGACAAGTGTTCCACATTTTCTTCCATTGACTGTCATGTAAAAAATTCTTCAGGTTTCCCAGTGAAATGCACAGAGAACCTCTTTTTTAAATCGCTGACATGCCCACATTTTTAAGTTTATCAACATAAATTTCATACCGACACGTTCACAAAGGCCGTGTGTCTCTAACGGTGAAGTCGCTGTTTCAATAGCATGTACTGTTGTGGATTTATTAAGGCTTGTTTAAAGGGTTCTCTCACTCATTAGGTGTGGGGATTAATGATCAAAGAGAGGCTTTGTAAGTACTGAAGGAAAACTACTTGTATGTCCTAAAGATAGTGTAGTGGTTATGGTGAATGGCTTTGGTGTGGGCTTAGCAATTCAGCTGTTCAGCATTCCCACACATTTTCTGCAGGAAATGCATTTTCTAGTTTCTAAATGTATTTGTTTTGGTTTCTGTATGCATGGATTGTATGGGTTGTTACGGACATGTGGTAAAAATTTCATGTCAATAGCACCTTTAGAAATATATTTACCTATAAAAATGGTGATGTATTCAATACGTTTTTTACCCGCTGTATATACATCTATATATCTTTTTTTTTTATAAGTGATCATATGACCTCTGTTTTCAGCTGCATTAGGGGTTCAGAGAGCTGGGGATGGAGACTAAGGGGGTGCATGCCAGTAGCAGGGAGAGAAACAGTAGTGCACTTACCGTATTTATCGCGGTATAACGCGCTCCCGCATATACCGCGCACCCCTAAAGTGGCTCCGAATCCTGTGGAAAAAAACTTTTTTTGTACTTACAGTTTTGGTGTCTTGCGCGGCATCCATCGGCAGCCTCGTCGGGTCAGGCGTCCGTCTGCGGCTTCGGGTGTCATCTTCGTCGGGTCCGGCATCCTTCTGTAGCTTCGGGTGTCCTCTTCGTCTGGTCCGGGGTCCGTCTGCGAGCTTTGGGTGTTCCCTTCGTCGGGTCCGGCGTCCTTCTGCGGCGTCCTCCCCGCTCGTTTCCCGCGCAGAGTTTAAATACTGCGCCATATACAGAGCGCAGTACACTCGTGTATTGTCGGGCAGGCTCGGCAACACTCGCGCTCACGTCCTGTACGTCCAGGACGAGAGCGCAGAAGGAGCCGAGACTGGCCGACTATACCCGAGTGTACTGTGCTCGGTATATGTCGGCGCAGTATTCAAAACTCGGAGCGGGAAAGCGGGTATCGGCGTATACCGCGCACCCACGATTTTGCCCTGATTTTCAGGGCAAAAAAGTGTGCAGTATACGCCGATAAATACGGTATCTTTCCTGTGATTATCTGACCATTGGAGTACAGGCAGGCTGTGCTCCCAAGTAAGATGCAAAGGAGCAAACTGACCAAACTGGGATGGATGTGCTTCATTGCTTTGGTACCATTGCCTTGGTATGGTCAGTTTGGAATAGGAAAGCAGAGTGACTGGCAGGATTACCTGGTATTTTACACAAAGAGAGCAGGATACAGTACTTTTTAATATAAGTACATGGCAACACAGACACATATCAGGAATAGAAAAATGTTGGAGTAATATATACTTTAAAACCCTCCCCAATAGTTCACAAATCTGTGTGATATACAGTACTGTAATCTCATCCCATCTGTATATAAAAAAGGAGTTTTATGTATTTTATGTTGTGCTGTTTTTATATGGTGCTTCTATCTTTATCGGATAATGACATGATCGCCATTAGATTACTAGCAATATTGTGGTTTGGTAGTCAGAATATTGACAATAGTGATAGAGACTCCGGCAGTCCAACTTACATTTCTATTAACTGAAGACCAAGTGGATCCCATTTATGTGGATTCTACAGCCATTGCTTCTTATATTTCAGTTTACAGCCAAAACTGCCTCTATTTTTATCTTTTTGTATATGGTTGAAGCTAATTTAGGCTTATGTGATGGTAGTCTTTATGAAATATACATTATGGGAGGGCAATGAACGACATAGAGCTTACCACAAGCAGTTTTAGATTGTAAATGGCATTCCAATGGCCTGGCAGACGTCCCATTGTCTGTAAATGTGATTTGATGGATTACTTGTTGGGTTGATTTTGAGACGTCCGTGAAGTAAGACCTTCTATAAAGTATACTGTTTAAATGATTGATTTGTTTTGTGAAAGTGGATACTGTGAACTACATTCTCTGAGGTTTCTAAGGACAGACCCTTTTAGTTTATAAAGTTTTGTCCAGGCAAAACTTTTTTTCTGACAGAGTGAGGAAGAATTAGAATACCTTCCATTGTTTTTTTTTTTTTATTACATTTCAATTTTTTTAAGATTATAGATAGATAGAAGAAACAATACAGAATGGTGCATTAAGACAGGATACACGATCGAACCAAAGACCAAAGGTTAGGTACATGACATATACATTTCCTCCAAAAGCTGTACCATCACATAGTAAATTCCCTTCCAGGTTTTTATTGCAGTCCAGTGCATCATTAGATGGATTTCCTCTTATTTATCATTGTGGTGACTACAGTTTTACCAGACAAGAAGGAAAAAAACGTTTCCAACAGCAACACAGATGGCAATAAAAATGCTTTTCTAAGCAGCATGGGGGAAGGCTACAACTCCTCTTGGCTTTTTATTGCCGTCTGTGTCCCTCTTGCAGATTTTTTATTACTTCTCTTCTGATAAATCTGTGTTTGCAATCACAGTTAATGAGGCGAAATCTCTCTAGCTGAGCCTAGATAGTAGTAAAAACCCAACAGGGGTGTTATCCTTCACACTCCAGAACACTTTTGCAGAACTTAAGGACAACTGATAGCATGCTGTGTGCTTGCTAAAACGGCCAAAATAATGTTTTGGCTGAACATACATTTTAAGGAAAACCTTAAGACCCCTTTCACACTGAGCCGCCCATAGTGTCGGCGGTAGAACGCCACTATTTTTGCCGCTGATGCTGTGGGCGGATTTGTGGCGCATTTCGGCCGCCAGCGGCCGAGAAAGGGTTAAAAATGCCCGCAATACGCTGCTGAAGCAGCGCATTGCAGGCGGTATAGCCGCGCTGTCCCATTTATTTCAATGAGCAGCAGCGGTGAAGGAGCGGTATACACACCGCTCCAAAGATGCGGCTAGCAGGACTTTTTTTACCGTGCTTTCACACTGGAGACAATGAATAAGCTTTTTAAGGGTGGATTGCAGGCGCTATTTTTAACGCTATAGCGCCTGCAATACGCCCTCAGTGTCAAAGTGGTCTAAGGCTTCATTTACACGGGACGTTTTTGCTCCTGAACGATTTAACTTGACAGATAGTAACCCGCGTTTAAAATGTCCGTTGCAAGCTGAATTGAACTGAAGCTGAAGGGTAAACATTTACTTTGAATGGCTTTGCAGATCCAGATATTATCTTGTATAACCACTTACCCGCTACATGACCAGGGCATTTTTTTTACTATTCGCTACTTCGCTACAAACTGGCAAATGTGCAGTCATGCAACACTGTACCTGCTTGGAATTTATATAAATTTTTTTCACACAAATAGAGTGTTCTTTTTGGAGGTATTTGAGCACCACTTTTTTTTTTTTTTTATTCCATTATTATTTAAACAAAAAAAGACCGACATTTCTGAAAAACGAATTTTTTTTTTCTTAATTCTGTTAAAAAATATATGAGATAAAACAATCAGAAAATCGAATTTCTTCATAATCTTAGGCCAAAATGTTTTCTGCTACATGTCTTTGGTAAAAAAAAAAATCCAATAGGGAAAAATTAATTGGTTTGTGCGAAGGTCATAGTATCTACAAATTACGGTATATATGCTGAAATTTTTTTTTTATTTAATTTTTTTAAACTAGTAATGGCGGTGATCAGCGACTTATAATGGGACTGTAATAGTGCAGTGGGCAATCTGACACTTTGTGGGAACTGACACCGGTCATTGGGTCCCAGACACCAGCATGTTTACTGTAGGCAGCCAGCTGTGCTTCCTTGTGGCTGTCTGCACATGTGCAAGCAGTGCTGCACTTTGTGAATAGCCCTGCAGTCTTCTGGGACCTGTGACGTGCTCCAGAAGGTTGCGGGTGGGGGGTGGTAGAGGAACTTCTGGTGGATCGCTGCAGCGATCCCGATCCAGAAGTGGGAGCAGGTAACCTATCAAAACCAGGTACACGTTCTCCCCAAAAAAGTGCCAATAATAGAAGAGGAGGGGAAAGGAGGGCATAGAGCGGAACTTTCCCTTTAGGGTGAAGTTCCGCTTTAAAGTCCACCCTCTTTACTGCCACTCATGTGCATCCATAGGCGGTTGAGCTTTCTGTGCTGAGAACGTGCTCACTGTGTGCTCTCAGCACAGTGACTGAGATGTCAAAGCCAGCTCCCGGTCTCTAGTGATGTTCGAGAGCTGGCGGGACTGGCTGACAATCATGTGACCACTGTGTGTGGGGAGGTCCTACCCACCCCCCAAGGCATCATAACCCAGTTAAAGGGACATTGGGTGTTCTGCTTTAACCACTTACCTACAGGGAACTTTTATCCCCTTCCTGTCCAGGCTAATTTTTTTTGCGCGGTCATGTAACACAGTACTGACATTTTTATAATATATATATATTTTTTTCCACACAGAGCTTTCTTTTGATTGTATTTAGTCACCACTGGGCTTTCGAAGAGACCGCAAATTTTGAAAAAATAAAATAAAAAATGTCATAGTTTGTTATACATTTTTGCAAACAGGTAATTTTTCTCCTTCACTGATGTGCACTGATGAGGCTGCACTCATAGGCTGCACTGATGAGGCAGCACTGATGGTCACTGATAGGTGGCACTGATGGCTACTGATGGGGCGGCACTGGTGGGCACTGATGAGGCTGCACTGATAGGCAGCACTGAAGGGCACTTAGAAGTGACTCTGATAGGCGTGACTGATGGGTGGCACTTATTGACACTGATAGGCAGCATTGATGGGCACTGATAGGCAGCACTGATGAGGAGGCTCTGATTGGCAGCATTGATGGTTGCTGATAGGTGGCACTGATGAGCACTGAATGGCAGCACTGGTGGGCACTGATTGGCAGCACTGGTGGGACTGTAGTGCTGATGTCCCTTTAACATAAGCTGGTTAGCGGTTCTCTTCTTCTCTCCTCAGTCAGTGTGAGGAAAGAAAAGTCAAAACCGGCTTGTGTTTACATCTTGTGATCAGCTGTCACTGGACACAGCTGTTCACATGGTAAAGGGCACTGCGATTGGACTGCACAATCACAGAGCACACAGCTCACGTGCCCCAGCAGGCAGCACGATCATGGGAGGACATCTTCAGACACCCTCCCGGCAAACTAAGCCTGTGCTGTAGCCTTCTTTTGGCTATAGCGTGGGTAATGTCGCATACACACGGTCATTTTTCGGCAAGAAAAAAAACAACGTTTTTAAAAACGTCATTTAAAATCATCGTGTGTGGGCTTCACATCGTTTTTCGGCTTCTGAAAAACGACAACTTTTTTTTTCAAACATGCTGCATTTTTTAGCGTCGTTTTTTAAAATGTAGTTTTTCGGGTTGTAAAAAATGATCGTGTGTGGGATAAAACGACGTTTTAAACTTGCGCATGCTCAGAAGCAAGTTTTGAGATGGGAGCGCTCGTTCTGGTAAAACTACCATTCATAATGGAGTAAGCACATTCATCACGCTGTAACAGACAAAAAAGCGTGAATCGTCTTTTACTAACACGGAATCAGCTAAAAGCAGTCCAAAGGCGAATAGAACTTCCCCTTCAGAGTTCCGTTGTACGTGTTGTACGTCACCACGCTTTGTTCATCATTTTTTTAAACGATGGTGTGTGGGCAACATCGTTTTTAATGATGAAGTTGGAAAAACATTGGTTTTTGGACATGCTGAAAAATGTTGTTTTTTGGACATGCTGAAAAACCTTTTTTTTTTTTTCATGCCGAAAAACGACCGTGTGTACGCAGCATAAGAAGCAGTTAAAGTCATCCTGCTACTCCATGTCCTATACAATGGGTGCTCAACCTGTGGCACTAGTCCCATCAGGCACTGCAGGGCTGACAGGGCCCTTTCACATGGGTGGACCGTTCAGGTCCGCCTCCCAGTTTTTTAGGCGGACCTGAACAGGCGCTCCGTGCTCCTATATGAAGCCACGGATGTCAGCGGTTACATGCCCGCTGACATCCAACCCGCTCCGATCCGCCAAAGTGGACTCTACGGTCTGTTGTCATCCGATTCCCCCATAGGGGAGAGCGGCGCTCTGACAGGTCTGTCCCTGCACAGTGTCCAGAGACAGACCTGTCATCTGTCTGCTCAGCGGGGATCGACGGAGCAATCCCTGCTGAGCAAAACGGAGCCCGCACCCGGACAGCCCCGTGTGAAAGGGCCCTTACCAGCATGACTTCCAAAGGCAAAGGTATGATGAGACTTGTAGTTCTGCAACAGCTGGAGGACAATTGTTTAGCAAAATTTCTATCTACAGCTGGTGAACCAAAGCAGATTTTTTTTTGTAACTGTCAGTTTTCAAACAGTAAAGCCCTCCTGATGTTAATCAAAGGAAAGCATGTGTGAAAAATATTATCACGGAAATCCAAGACAGGGGTCGCAGACTCAAAGTTTATGCGCTGTGCGAATGCGCCTTGCTTCTGAATCTGATAGCTCAGTAAGTCTCCAGCCATTGCCCAGGGGCCTACTGAGTGTGTTCACACTTCCATGACATAAAAATGGCTGATTCATCATGTCTGGGAATGTGATACAGTACAATAAATTTATGGCACCAAAAACACATTTTTCTGCGGGCAGTACGGTCAGATTTACTCTCGCAGCCAGTGCTGAAAAACAACCAATAATTTCTGCTTTTATTACTTTTACTTTTAAACCAGATGCTTCCCTACTTTATTGCAGTGCCAGTGATAAAAAAAAAAAAAGCCTCCTGACGAGGCCTATGAAGGAAGTGAGTTCCTTAAATCAGACAAACAGCCCTTATCTATCAAAGTGCCTGAAGGAGGAAATTATGTGACAAATAGGGGTTGATTTACAAAAACTGGAGCGTGCAAAATCTGGTGCATAGAAACCAAGCAGCTTACAGGTTTTTTTTTTTTTTTTTTTGTCAAAGCTTAATTGAACAAGCTGAATTTAGAAACTGATTGACTACCATGCACAGCTGCACTAGATTTTGCACGCTCCAGTTTTAGAAAATCAACCCCATAGCATCCAGATTCTTCTATTCCAATATCCAGTGCGGCATGAAGGAGGAGAGACAATACACTGATTATGACCAGGGCCGCTGATAAGCCAGTACAACTGGCCCTGTTGTAGGGGGCCCCGGGCCAGCAGGGGCCCGGATGGCAACCCCCTTTAAAAAAAAAAAAAAAGGGGGGTTTTTTTTTGTTTTTTTTTTAGGGGTCCGGAGGTCCCCAGGGTCCCAGATGACAACTCCCCCTTTTTTTATTTATTTTTTATAAAAAATATATATATATTTTTAATATATTTTTATTTTAATTTTTATTAAAGGCCCTTTTTTTTTTTTTTTTTTTTAGAGGTCCGGGGGTCCCCAGGCCCCCAGGGCCCCCCGGATGGCAACCCCCCCTTTTTTTTATTTATTGTTTATAAAAAAATATATATTTTTTCTAATATATATATTTTTTTATTTTTTATTAAAGGGACAATTTTTTTTTCTTAGGGGTACGGGGGTCCCCAGGGGCCCGGAGATCCCCAGGGCCCGGGATGAAAACACCCCTTTTTTTTTATAAAAAAATAAATACATTTTTATATATTTTTTTATTTCATATATATATATATATATTATTATTATTATTAAAGGTCCCCAGGGCCCCGGATGGCAATCCCCCTTTTTTTATAAATTCTTTTTTTTTCATATTTTATTTCATTTTTTTTCTTTTTATTCCTTATATATGTGTATATGTATATATATATATATATATATATATATATATATATATATATATATATATATATATTAAAGGGCTCATGAGGTCTCCATGTGGCAAACCCCCTTTTTTTTTTTATAAATGTTTTATTTATTTTTTAATTAAAGGGCCCAGAGGTCCCCATGGCCCTGAATGGCAACCCCCCCCCCTTTTTTTTTTATAAATGTTTATTTATTTATTTTATATATTTTTTTATTTTTATTTTTTCATTTTTCATTTTGATTAATAATATGTAAAGGACCCCCCTCCGCTTCTCAATTCGCGGCAGCCCCCCCCCTCCCTCTTCTCGATTTCAGACGGCAGCCCCCCCCCCCGGTTCTCTGCTTCAGGTGCCTACCAGTGCCGCCAATCCCGTAACGTGCTGCAGAGACCGTTTCAAGGCGGGGCCAGGGGTGGAGCTAAAGGCGGGACCAGGGGTGGAGCTGAAGGGGGCCCCCGTCAGGTAGGCTGTACGGGGTCCCATGATTTCTATCAGCGGCCCTGATTATGACCAATACAAGTCAGGTGTCAACTGTTCTAGTGCATGACTATGTATGCTTTCCTGTTCACGCTTGAGCCATTTGTTGTGTTTCTAGAGGCATGTTGTTTACATGTAAAATATCCTTTGTGTAAACCGAGTCTAAACCCTTAAGATTGCTGCTGGGCACCACCATTGGATGTGATGTTGGTTCTAGCAGACGCAGAGATGCCACTCAAATGAAATGCTATGACGTGGATCAGCAACATGACGATTGCAAATCACCCACCAAAATGCAGGTGATGAGCAGATCTTATCCCTGCCATGCCAACCCTCCATTTGAGGTGTTCCTCCCCTTATATGCAGGTGAAGGGACATAGTTATATGCCTGGTGTCGATACCCACCAACCCACCTCTCCCATTTATCCAAGGTGCTTGTATGTGCCAGCTATGACTAAGCACTAGTTTCAGTGCGAAACGCGTCAGCAGTCGGGTTTTATTTTATATTGCTGTGATTTGTAGTGCTGTCCTTTTTTTAATAAAGGCTACATTTTTTTCAGAGTGCGGCTGTCCAGAGACAATCTCTGTTCCTGGTTTGCTTGTATGTGCCATCGTACTTGATGGACGAGAAAGGAGGTAGTAGAAATGGGTAGTAATATGTCACAGTCGCTTCCTTGTGCAGCTCTGCATATGGGGCAAAATCACACTCTATCCTATGGCCTACTGACCCATGTACTCTGCCCTACATACTACTGACCCCTGTTCTCTGCCCTACAAACTACTGACTCCGGTACATTGTCCTAAAAACTACTGATCCCTGTACGCTGCCCTACATGCTACTGACCTCTGTATACTGCCCATACTACTTAACTCTGTCCTACATAGAATAGACCTCTATTACACTGCCCTAAATACTCTGCCCTACATAAAAGTGACTTCTGTACACTACCCTATATACTATTGACCTCTGTACTCTGCCCTACATACTACTGACTCCTGTACACTGCCCTACATACTACTGACCACTACTGGTCAGAATGACATCTAGACAACTAGCATTTTCAAAAGATAAGTCAATGCTAACAGTCCATATAATTCCCTTATAACATGTTAAAGTTAAAGGAATCCTGTGGCTCTACTAAACATTTACGGGGAAAAAAGACAAGCTGCTGAACTGCCCATGCTGCTGAACACCACAATAATCCTGAGAAAGATTTCTCCCAAGTCCGCTGGGAAACCGACACTTATTGAAGTGTCGATTTCCTGCATTCCCCATAGCTCTTACTGCCCCCCCCAGACCAACCTCCACTAAAATACACAATAAAGTGGTGACATGGAGTTCAGCAGGAAAAATTGTGACGAGAGATCAACACTTCTAGAAGTGGTGGTGTCTGAGAATTGGAGGATCCCAGTATTATTTAGGATCAGAGCAGTGTTGGGTGGTGTAAGCAGTGGAAACAGAGCTTATTTACCTTCTTCTCTTATAGGCATGCTTTTCTAAGATGATATGAGACCTTTAAGTCTTGTCCAGTAGGTATCAGGTAATGGGCCTGTCAGTTATTTCCCAGGGGTTTTGGAGAATTTAAGGGTAGGCAGGAGGGACTAGTGAGAGTCGTCATAAAGAGTTATTCCCCAGAGCGTGGCCCTCATGAGGATGGGCAGCATGACTTACTGCACCGCAGTAATTTGGAACCCATTATGGGCAAATGATTTTATAGCTGAAAGACTTAAAACAGCGGGAACAGTATAAAGAACTTTACTCTTGAATGGGAACCTGTCTAAACCCCAGTGGATTTGTGGGCTCCCCTACCCAAAAAAAGGAAAAAAGAGTTGGATTGGAAACCTTGTAAAAGCCAATTTGGTGGGAGACCTCTATAACAGGAAATGTGATGCTTGCTAAAAAGTTTCATCAAGAAAAGATGTTGAAATGCAATTTAAAACCGGACATTCTATGTCAGTTTGAGTTGGGGGGAAGGAACAGTAAAATGGTCAAGTAGAGAAGGTTCTTGGCACCCTTGCAGAGTCTGTCTGAGCAGTGAGGGCTGGAGTTAAGAGGTGTCTATCCCATGACCATTCATGGGAGTGTTGAGAGTTTAGCATTCTACTCCTGAGCAGGACTATAGGCACTGTGAGGGGACTTTACTTCAAAAGCCCTGATGAGTTGGAGCACTAAGGGCCAGATTCACAAATGAGATACGACGGCGTTTCTCCTGATACGCCGTCGTATCTCTGTTTCTATCTATGCGACTGATTCATAGAATAGATATCCATAAGATCCGACAGGTGTAATTGTTTTACACTGTCGGATCTTAGGATGCAGTACCGCGGCCGCCGCTGGGGGGAGTTTGCGTCGTAATTAGCAATTATGCAAATTATGCAATTATGCAAATTAGGAGTTACGGCGGATTCACAGCGGTTTTTCGCGTTCGCTACGTCGCCGCTAGTCTAGTTTCCCGTCGCAAAGTTAGTCTTTTTTTGGTGCCCTAACTTTAGTCAGCAAGTGTATTGCTGTCTAAAGTATGGCCGTCGTTCCCGCGTCGAAATTCAAAATTTAACGTTGTTTGCGTAAGGCGTCCGGGAATACGGAAATACGCTACGCGCGTCGCCGGTCAAAAAAATGACGCCGCGCAAAGCAGGGCGGGAGTTAAGAAACGGAGCATGCGCAGTAGGTCCGGCACGGGAGCGTGCCTAATTTAAATGGCACACGCCCATTTGAATTGGCCCGCCTTGCGCCGGAGGCCGCCGGCGTAGTTTTCATCGCAAGTGCTTGGTGAATCAGGCACTTGCGATGAAAAATTGCGGCGGTGTAACGTATCTAGGATACGTTACGCCGCCGCGATTCTACGGAAATCTGGCACTAAGTCTCTGCATGTGTACGCAGGAACCAACAGGGGAAACTGAGCCCAACTCTGGAGCTGATACTTGGGTAAAGCCTCGTACACACGATCAGACTTCCATTGGACATTTCCGTGGATTTTGATTCGAATGGGCGTTGGGCATGAACTTGTTCTGCATACACACGGCAGAACAATTTTCAGCCAACTTTCACTAAATCACGTGGTTTTTATGCTCTTTACTGCCACCCTTTGGGCAAATTCTATTGTTGGCTGATGTTTTGCATTGGCTCTGAGCATGCCTGTTTGTACTTTGTTCTGATGGACTTGTGTACACACGATCAGATTATCCTCCATCGGACATTTGTTGTCGAATAGTTTAGGAGCATTCACAGCGAACATTTGACCGAAAACAATTGTCTGATGGAGCGTACGGTCGGATTGTCCGATCAAACACGTTCGTCGGATCGTTGTTGTAAAAAAGTCAGATCGTGTGTATGGGCCTTTAGTGTGAAAGAGACCATTGTAGTAGGAGGCTTTGGGCCATCTATATCTAGGTAGACCCCTATGGCCACAGCTGTGGTGTGATCATCCCAGGCATATGAGAAACCTGGCCTTCCACTTGGGTCAAATGTTCCATGTGAATTAGCATAGTAACGGGTTCTCTTTGGGGCATTTTAGCAGCTGCAAATTAAAAGCAAATTCCAAGGTAACATCATTTGATAAAAATGTTTCCTGGCTTTTTTCTGTTCTGACCGCAGTTCTTTAGGTTTTGCTTAGCAAAGCGGTATGTACAAGCTGTTATCAGGCTTATGAAACTTGTGATTAAAAAGTACAGCAAACACCATCAGTTCGATTTGCTCTGGGAGGGTGAGAACCGTTTGTCTTTTAACATGCTAATCAACCTGACCTATCAAGGAGAATTGCAAAAGAAAGACACAAAATTCGATAATAAACCATTAAAATAGCTGATTACCTCTGTCTGCATTTGGTTTCTGGATGTGCAGCTTAACCAAAGCTAATGATCTACAGTCATGTGAAAAAATTAAGTACAACCAGTGGAAATGTTGACTTTTTTTTTTTTTTTTACATATTTAAAAAGGCAAATGTTAGAACTTTATTCAAACAGTGTCTATAGCTAAAGGTTATATACTTGAATAAAAAAAAATAGCTTTTTAAATAATTTATTTAACACAAATATTAATAGATTAAATGCTGTACAGTGGAAAAGGTAAATATACATCTGACCTTGGAAGTTGGTACTGTCCCATGTAGTACAAAATATTCCCTATGAGGCACATGGCAGCCAGGCACACAGCATCTCCACAGTCTCACAAATCAAGAAGCGGGCAATGCATGTCTTTTTGAAGTTTTATGCTGGTTAAACTCAAGCCCCGTACACACGATCCAAAAATTGTACGAAAAATGCCTCTTTCTAAATGATCGTACAATAATCGGATCGTTAGTACAGAGCTTTCGAGAGCCGATCAGGACAGTTCACCTGATATTATTCTATCGGACATGCACACATTTTTCAGATCATATGATTTTCGTTTAAACAGTACAGTCGTTCGAAAATGCAATACAAATGTATTACAACACATGACATCACTTCCGATTTTTTATTCTTTTGTACGAGAATTCTCGTGACTTTAGTAAACTCAACAGATTCGACTTGAGATTAGCATGCAAAAAAAAACAACGATCATTCGTCCGATAATCGGATCGTGTGTACCGGGCATTACTTGGGCCTTGGGATACTCCAAATTTAGTGCAAAGTACAATAGAGGACACTCTCTGGCTGTAACTGAACTCTTCAGGGTGAACTCCTCTTGGTGGCTAGTGGTAGATTATTACAGCTCAGCTCAGGAAGCTCCAATGCCTAAGCAATCCAAAGTAAGTTAGTTATTTTAGAGCAGTCTCTCCAAGGGTTACTAAAGATGGTCTCTCTCTCTCCTTCCCCCCCCCCCCCACCTGTGTGTTTGGAGTTTGACTCAGGTTCGGTACTCTGAGTCTCCAGGCCAGATCCTCTGTGGATTTCCTTCAAACTGCTCCCAGCATCTTCAGAAATAGGTCCCTCAGCTCTCCCTGAGCTGGAACCATGTTGGCCTCCTGCAGTCCTCAGCTAAGTGACCCAGAGGCCATGGCCACCCAGGCTGGGTCTTCTCCAACAAGATTAGGACCCTCTTGTTCCAGGCCCCAGCCTATTTATACACACCTCTAGTCCCCTAACTGGTCATTCTTCTTAAAGGGATTGGCTGAGGCTGTATGAATATGCAAGTCTAGGGTCTGCCTCTTCCAGCCCACTAAATGCTAGAACTCACGAGAAAGCAGGGGGAAGCAGTTAAGCCTGCAACCAGCAGAACCCAGAACAGCCAAAAGCAATCTTTGCTCCACTGGCTAGAGGGAAGCCAAAAACGACGTTTGCCTCAGTACTACTATCAAACTAACTAGGGGGGGGGGGGGGGCTACATGTTTATAAAATACCGTTTCTATCTTTTTTTGCATCTCAGTGCAAATCTCCTCCAGTCCCTTTCTGCCCCTTCCTATCCATGTGCACTTGCTCCAATATCAAGTACACATTATTGCTCTGGACTGACATCCTTAGGTTGACAATGGTAGACCATGATTGTGTGACGGGATGGCTGCTTGAAGACATGTGACTAGGGTTGCACTGATACCAGTATTGGTGCCGAAACATTTCCGCTCGTATTCGTGAAAATGCTCCGATATCCGAAACCAATACCTTTTGCGGGGGGTTTTGAGCCCATACGAAATGAATAGGATCAAATCGCACTGCAAAGAATCACATGCGATTTGAACAGGAATGTGGTGCAAGAGGTACAGAGGTATCAATACTCTGTATCGGCAAGTACTGACTGAAAATATCAGTACTCATACTCGCCGGTAAAAAATGGTAACGGTGCATTGCTACATAATGGGTAATGGGTGACAAACACAATTAGGAGACAGTTGTCAGCCCATAACAAAAAGTCCCTGAACAAGGAACCTAAAGCGGATGTGAGGCCAAAAAAAAATATTAAAAGCCAGCAGCTACAAATACTGCAGCTGCTGACTTTTAATATTAGGACACTTAACTGTCCTGGAGTCCAGCGCCGTCCGCAGCAGAGGATGAGCGATCGCTCGTCACTCTGCTGCCCCCCCGCCATCCACTGTGAGGGAACCAGGAAGTGAAGTGCTCCGGCTTCACTGCCTGGTCCCCTGCGGCGCATGCGCGAGTCGTGCTGCGCCCGCCGATTGGCTCCCACTGTGTGCTGGGAGCCGAGTGTTCCCAGCACACAACGGGGGGTGACGGGATGTGATGCAATGCCCGTCTTTTGCCCGTGAATGCTGGGCCGGAAGTGGGCGCAAATACCTGTCTTTAGACAGGTATCTGCACCCCCTCCCCCCTGAAAGGTGTCAAATGTGACACCGAAGGGGGGGAGGGTACCAATCAGCGCGAGTTCCACTTTAGGGTGGAGCTCCGCTTTAATATGGTTGTAATGATGGCTTCAGATTTAAAAAGACTGAAAGTAACTTTTAAATAACATTTTAAAGTATATGTGTGTATGTATGTATATATATATATATATATATATATATATATATACACCGGTAAATAGATTTTGTTTGGTTTATGAGGGAAACAGGTCAAAGAGTCTTTGCTCTGAGTTTTTTTAATGAGCCCCACAAATCATATTAGTGTTTGTATATTTGGAATATATCAGCAAAAGAGAAAGTAAAAAGCGGTTGCTGACTGAATTGCCAACAAAACAAGAGTCATTAAAAACTGAAAACCAATAAAAAGAAAACGACACAGCTGGATGGCAAGCGGGAGTCTACCTATGCTGTAATGCTGAGCAGAATACAAGATAGAATCACAGCGGGTCTCCCCTTGTACAGACTAACGCTTCATATTTCCAGAAAACACACACACTATCAAGCATTATAC
Organism: Rana temporaria; assembly: GCF_905171775.1. Lineage (NCBI taxonomy): Eukaryota > Metazoa > Chordata > Amphibia > Anura > Ranidae > Rana > Rana temporaria. The sequence continues at coordinate 33,068,464 of NC_053499.1, read as the reverse complement.
TTTAGCTGTACCAGATTACAGTAACGATTTAGGACATAAGGCAAAAAGAAAGAATTTGCAACCAAGTAGTTAGCATCTGTATCTAATCTCCATAAAGAGTGTCTATTGTTGTAGACGTGTCTTTGGAAATGTATGTTCATGTGTTTCAGTATAGGCAACCTGCATGGCTACCGGCTGTCCTTAATTTGGAGGGAATGTTCTTTTTTGGAAACATCCTTGTCCTTTTTTACTCAGTTTTCCTTTTGGCATAGGTGTGCACAGCCTACTGCATTAGGGTGTGCGCCTCAAAACTCAAACACATGTATGTATATATATATATATATACTGACGATGTCAGTTGAGCAGTGGGCGGTGTCAGTAGGGCAGACTTAGTATTTATTTTATTTATAATTTTTTTTTTACTTTACAATTTTTTTTTAGGAGCCCCGTTTTTGGGGGATTTCCTGAAATATTAGAGGTTTAAACAGGGAATCTGCGCCACACAGGGTGATTAGGGTGTGCCCAAGCACACCTGGCACACCCTGTGCGCACACCTATGCCTTTTAGTATTATGTATGGAGCTCTATAACAAAATCTACTATGTAAAGCTGAAGTTTACAGCTTGGACCAATGAAAGTACCGTATTTATCGGCGTATATCGCGCACTTTTTTCCCCTTAAAAAAAGGGGAAATCGTGGGTGCGCGATACACGCCGATAGCCGCTTCCCGCGCTCAGTTTGAATTCCTGCGCCGACATATACTGAGTGCAGTACACTCGGGTACATTTGGCTAGGCTCGGCTTCGCTCGTGCTCACACATAAACGTCACAGAGCGTGAGCGTGAGCGAAGCCGAGCCTTGCTGAATGTACCCGAGTGTACTGCACTCGGTATATGTCGGCGGAGGCGTTCGAACTGAGCGCGGGAAGCGGGGACTCGACTTGAGGCGCGCGCTGGAGAAGCAGGGAGGACACCACCGAGGCCGCAGATGGACGCCGGACCGGACGATGGACGCTGGGAAGACACCAAAACTGTAAGTAATAAAATCATATAACATTTTTTTTTACAGGAATTTCGGGGGCAACTTTAGGGGTGCGTGGTACAGTATACACGGGAGCGCGCTATACCGCGATAAATACGGTATATATGTGCCATTCCTTTGGGATATCCATAGAAGATGGAAATCACTGTAGTAGACACTGCTACTCCAGGGATCTCCTATTAACTTCAGTAACTATGTAAAATTTGCCATACCTAAACTTTAGCTTTAACTACTAAAAGTGGTATTGATACGATAGAGCAACCCCAAAGATGGGGGTTCAAAAACGTAATGACAGTCCCAGTTAACCTGCATGCAGTATAGGTAAAGTTTAACCGCTTAAAGACCAGCCGCAATGGCTCTCCTGCGCGAATAACCGTAGGTGTACGGCGATTGCCTTGTACACAGGCAGAATGGGGAGATGCCTATGTAAACAAGGCATTTTCTTGTTCTGACAGGTGACATGACAGGGATCTACTGTTCACAGTGGTCGGGAACAGTTCTCTGTCATGTCCCAGTAAGCCCATTCCCCCCTCCCCCACAGTTAGAAACACTCATAGGGAACACAGTTAACCCCTTGATCACCCCTAGTGTTAACTCCTTCACTGGCAGTGACATTTATACAGTAATCAGTGGCTATTTTTAGCTCTGAACGCTGTATAAATGTCAATGGTTAAAAAAAGTGTCAAAAGTGTCCAATCTGTCTGCCGCAATGTCGCAGTCCCGCTAAAAATCGATGATCACCGTCATTTTTATTAAAAAATAATAATAATAAAAATGCTATAAATCTATTCCCTATTTTGTAGACGCTATCATATTTGCGCAAACCAATCAATGTACACTTATTGCGATTTTTTGTTGTTGTTGTTTTTCCATGGAGTAGGCCCAGTTATGCTGGCTGGGGCCTACGAATACAAGGGGGATCCCAAGCTGTCCATCCAAGTGGGGGAAGCTGCTTAACAAAGGAAACTGGGGGAGGACCTGCCCTGAAGGAGACTAAGCAAGGCAAGCCGATGTCTCAGGATAGGCCTGGTGACGTCGTTATAAAGGGATCCACTATTCAATTTGTCTTACAGTCCGCCGGATCGGCTTAAAGGCTCTTTTACTGTAAGGCTGGAAGTTCAGGACTTAAATCCTGTGGCAGAGGATTCCTGGCTATCCATCTTTTGTTCTCAGACGGTCTGTGGCAGAGACTATTCTCATGCTGTCCGTACATCATCCCGGCTGCTAGGCCATGTGAGAGGGTTCTCTCTGGGTGAGCAATACCCACTCAAGAGAGAGTGGCGAATATTGAAACTTTAGATATTTTTGTGTGCTCTGTACCGCGTACCTGAACCTTCCCTTTCTCTCCTTCTACTTTCTACTTTCTTCACAAGTTTTATGCAGCAAAAATAAAACCTAACAGTTGAAGGTTTTACATCTTTTGTGGACATTGCAATTTCTACAGACTTTCCTCCCCTGACAACGAATCTAGATGGAACGTGCAAAACCCAATCTAAACAAGCAGCTCCTACAGGGGTAGTGCTACACATGTATCAAATAACTTTGATGCAACATAAGGTGGTCATGGATAGGGAGTCAAAAAGACCTGACAGGGGCTCTAACATTTCCCCATTCTATTGAAAACTAAACAAAACGTTTCGCCACTTAAGGACCGCCGCCTGTACATATACGTCGGCAGAATGGCACGGCTGAGCAGATGGACGTACCGGCACGTCCTGTCCATCTACCCAGCCGTGGGTCACGGGGGCGCGCGCCCGTGACCTGGTCCGGAGCTCCGGGACCGCGGAACCCGCAGACCCGATCGCCGCTGGGGTCCCGCGATCGGTCCCCGGAACTGAAGAACGGGGAGAGCAGTGTGTAAACACGGCTTCCCCATGCTTCACTGTGGCGGCTGCATCGATCGTGTCATCCCCTTTATAGGGAGACACAATCGATGACGTCACTCCTACAGCCACACCACCCTACAGTTGTAAACACACACTAGGTGAAACATAACCCCTTCAGCGCCCCCTGTGGTAACTCCCAAACTGCAACTGTCATTTCCACAATAAAGAATGCATTTTTAATGCATTTTTTGCTGTGAAAATGACAATGGTCCCAAAAATTTGTCAATAATGTCGCAGTCACGAAAAAATCGACGATCGTCGCCATTATCCCCTACTTTGTAAACGCTATAAATTTTGCGCAAACCAACCGATAAACGCTTATTGTGATTTTTTTACCAAAAATATGTGGAAGAATACGTATCGGCCTTAACTGAGGAAAAAAAAAATACCACCAAAAGAAAGCTCTATTTGTGGGAAAAAAAGGACGCCAATTTTGTTTGGGAGCCACGTCGCACGACCGGGCAATTGTCAGTTAAAGCGACACAGTCCCGAATTGCAAAAAGGGGCCTGGTCCTTTACCTGCATTTTGGTCCGGGGCTTAAGTGGTTAAGCAACTCGGTCACCTTTACACTCCCAGCCTGTGATTGGACAGTAAAGAAGCATCAACAGATGGATGAAGTTATCTCTCTTCTTAAAGCGGGAGTTCACCCGAAAAACAATTTTTAACTTTAGATTGATGCTCATTTTGTAAAGGGGAATCTGGTATTTTTTTTAAAATCGAAGCAGTACTTACCGTTTTAGAGAGCGATCTTCTCCGCCGCTTCCGGGTATGGTCTTCGTGACTGGGCGTTCCTATTTGATTGACAGGCTTCCGACAGGCTTCCGACGGTCGCATAGATCACGTCACGAGTAGCCAAAAGAAGCCGACCGTCGGTGCGGGTCTATACGGCGCCTGCGCACCGATGTTCGGCTACTTTCGGAAAATCGTGATGCGCTGTATGTGACCGTCGGAAGCCTGTCAATCAAATAGAAACACCCAGTCCCGCAGCCCATACCCGGAAGCGGCGGAGAAGATCTATCTCTAAAACGGTAAGTACTGCTTCGATTGTAAAAAAAAACACCCGATTCCCCTTCACAAAACGAGCCTCAATCTAATGTTGAAAATTGAGTTTTTGGGTGAACCTCCACTTTAACAGTTTATTTATTGTGAATGTGAGATACCTGACTTGCCCCAAGTACTGCCCATCCATTTCCCGGTCTGTGCTCTGCTTTACAGAGACATTAAAAAAGACTAAAATCAAGTCAAATTCAATTATTTAGACTAGTTGCATTTAAAAATAAACTCCCATTTTTTTAAAATAAATGCAGTAACTTCATCCATGGGTATTATTTTATATCTACCTGGAGTTTGCCTTTAAAGCAGGCAGCCAAGACAGCATATGGATGCGAACTGTAAAATCTTACTGCAAGGGATTACCAGAGGGTTAGCAACTTCTGCCACGTTCCAGTTATTAATGGACGACGATTGTTTCCCATGAAGAAGAGTGCCAGGAGCTGCTGAATTTTCCTTGGATAAGTAGAGGAGATGCCCAGAGCTATGTGCCTGCTTAAGTAAAGGTCAGCAATGCCTGGCAGATTACACTAGACAATGTGCAACTGGGAATCCTGAAGTATTTTTAGATGCAGAGGTGTTTATGCCACAATACAGTTGTGACTGTGATGTTGGCAATTAAAGCGAATTGGCTGCAGGGAAGGATTGGAAAGTAGAAGAGCAATTGTTTTAAAGGGAACTAGCATTTATTTACAATAGGTGCACACAGAACCATTATTGTGAAATTAAAGGACAAATATAGTTGCAGCTTATAAGGCTATATCTTGTGCTGCAATGGTGATGGTTCCACGACTGGCTCTATCTCTTTCATTAGCAGTCTATACATAAATACAGTCGTGTGATAAATTAAAGTGCACCCCATGGACCTTTTCCTCATATATGACCAGGTAGACATTGGATCTTATTTAAACAGAGTCTACAGATAACGGTGATACAGTATACTTGAAAGTAGTGAAATGTTTGCCATTTCAAAAAAGAAATATTCAACATAAATATTAATAGATGTAATAGTGTACTGTGGTAAAAGTAAGTATACCTTTGGCCTCAGAAGCTGGCATTGCCCCTTTAGCAGAAATTTAAATGGTATTGACATTATCTCATATTTTTGACCACTCCTCCATGCAAAATTCCTTCATTTAAAATATGTTTTCTTGCACGAACTGCCCATTTCAACCCCCCCCCCCCCCAAAAAAACATTTTAATGATTTAATGAGTGAGCTATGTCTAGGCCAGTCCACGATCCCCCATTTCTTCTTTTTGAGCTATTCCTTGGTGGATCTGCTAGTGTGCTTTGGATCATTACTGTGTTTCAAGCTTTAACTTTCTGACAGATGCCCTCACATTCTCATCTTTGCTCACTTTGATATGAAGCAGAAAGAATTCAAACTCAATGACTGCAAGCTGCCCATGCCCTGAAGCAGCAAAGCAATCCCAACCCATGGTATTTCCATCACCATGCACACAGTTGGTATGAGGCTCTTGCCCTATTACAGGGGCCAAAAATATATGAATTTTAGTTAATTAGTCCATGGCACATTGCTCAAGAAGGCCTGTTTTTGCCCATATGTTCAGTAGAAAACTGTAGCCTTGCTTGAATGTTCTTTTTGGAAGCACCACCTGTGCAAGCTCAATCTGTGAGATCTCTTTCTAATTGTAGATACATGCACTTTGACACCAACCATTGCAAGAGTTACCTGCAGATCCCACAATACAATTTTGGGGTTCTTGCATTATTGCATTTGCATTAGGCTGACAAATATGCATTAGTTTAAAATATACGGCAATTTTATAATATCTTCCTTATAGTGGAATGATTGATTTCAAACAATTTGGCCATCTTTATAAAAATGAATTCACCATAAAAGGCATCCACAACTCTGTTGATCTTGGAATGATGACACTATACATATTAAGAGCAATGGGAACACCTGTTGGTAATCTCTTTAAGAAGTTCCCGTTATGACCTGCTATCCCTGTTTGGTCAATTTTCCCAGTTAAGAGATGTGCTAATCATGCAAGTGTTGGTATAACACAGTTCAGAAGAAACCTGGCAAGGAGGGGTTGTCTTTTTTGGTCTTTTTTACTGTGGATAAGATATCACTGTATATTCAGTGGTTAGGTTTCCTTGTGAAATGACGGCACTTTTGGCTTGGAGTTGTTGAGTGTACCTCCTCTTCAGTATTGAGGAGAAGGTACTCCGTGGGAAGTAAGAGGTCTATAAAAATCACCTAGCTAAGATAATGGAGGTAATTACAATTACAAAATTACAAGGAGTAGGGATTAAAAATAACCTAAGAGCAGTTCAATATAGTCTAAAGCCCTGTGCACACAATCAGTTTGTCCGATGAAAACAGACCAATGGACTGTTTTCACCGGACAAACCGATCGTGTGTGGGCCCCATCGGTTTGTTTTCCATTGGTGAAAAAAAAAAGAACATGTTTTAAATTTTTCCTATGGATAAAAAAACGATAGAAAAAAACAATCGTCTGTGTGGAAGTCCATCGGTCAAAAATCCACGCATGCTCAGAATCAAGTCGACGCATGTTCGGAAGCATTGAACTTCATTTTTCTCAGCACGTTGTAGTGTTTTACGTCACTGCGTTTTGGCACGGTCGTATTTTTGACTGATAGTGTGTAGGCAAGACTGATGAAAGTCAGCTTCATCGGATATCCAACGAAAAAATCCATTAAATTAGATTCCTTCAAATATCCGATTGTGTATACAGGACTTAAGTGCCAGGATCACTTAAGTGCTCCTGCTCCTCTTTCCAGCATCCGGGTTTTGGCTATTGCATTCTCCCTGTCTCTCTCCACCTGCAAGGTGATTGATGTGGTCATTCACCTGTTATAAGAAAGACAAAAGCTTAGTCCTTTGCTTGTGATATAAAGTGATATGTGTGTTGTTCCTGATCAAGCTCCCTGTCTGTCTGCCCTACTTTGCTAGTTTTGGATTTCCCTGTGCATGACTTTGGATCATATTATTGGACTATTCCCTGAACTCAGCCTGCCTTTTACCTGGGCTGTCATAGAACCATGCTATCTGTCTGGTAAACTGCAAGTATCTGTTTGCCTTGCTCAGTTCACATCTGCCTTGGCATGGTGGCCAGGCTCTATAGCATTGTGTATAAGTCCTGGGAGAAACTGAGTACCGGTAGGCTTGCTTGCCTTAAGAGGAAGGGGGCTGATATATGTGAAGCACACAGTAGCCAGCTATAGTGTCTGACCACATGCGTCGGGGTATATGTGACACTAAGGAGAAACAGTGTGCCAAAATGAGAACTAAGATCTAGTTGTGGGGGAGGTGCAGCAGTAAACATTAAGAGTCCAATTGCAGTTACAGAACTGTATTGGAGTTAAAGTTCAATAGGCGTAACTACCTGGCGAAAAGACAATCTGATCAGGTACATTCATGGGATGTTGAAATGAGGAACATAACAGTAGGTCTCAGGTTCAACAGCCTCTGTCTTGAGGGGCAGAATGAGTCCTGGCCAGTCCATACCCAAATGAGGAAGCTTCCAAGAAGTGTGCCTGCTCTTTCCCTACTCGTCTGGTACCTCTCCCTGAAGCTAATTATGGTCCCTGACAGACAGGTGACCTGTCCCTATACTACCCATACGTGAAATGCTTGCCAAGCCTAGGAGCCAGGAACTTAAAGCGGATCTCCACTCTAAAGTGGAGTCCCGCTGATCGGCACCCTCCCCCCCTCCGGTGTCACATTTGACACCTTTCAGGGGGGAGGGGGGTGCAGATACCTGTCTACAGACAGGTATCTGCACCCACTTCCGGCCCTACGATACGGGCAAAGGACGGGTTTTTTCCTTACCTTCCGTCCGTCCCCCGTTGTATGCTGGGAACACTCGGCTCCCAGCACACAGCGGGAGCCAATCGGCGGGCGCAGCGCGACTCGCGCATGCGCCGTAGGGAACCGGGCAGTGAAGCCGGAGCGCTTCACTTCCTGGTTCCCTCACCGTGGATGGAGGGGGGAGCAGCAGGGTGACGAGCGATCGGCTCGTCATCTGCTGCGATCACCGCTGGACTCCAGGACAGGTAAGTGTCCTTATATTAAAAGTCAGCAGCTGCAGTATTTGTAGCTGCTGGCTTTTAATATATTTTTGGGGTGGCACATCCGCTTTAAATAGATTATGTCTGTCCCAAAATGGCCACCAGAGTCACATGGGGCACCAGTATCCAAACGGATAGCACCCCCAGTGACCCAGAAAGTCATGGGGGAACCAAGTTCCTGTTGACTTCCTCTCCCTCTGCATTGCCGCTTTGATTGAGTGTCACCTCCAGTGGAAAAAGTAGACTACGCCTGTCTACACTGTGATTTTTGTTGAAGGGAATTGAACCACAAGGAGAGAGATGGGCAGTTTATTGCTGTCTACAACTCGGGATGCCCTAGTGGAGCACTGCTAAACCCACATCCTAGTGATGTCCTATCCTTAGTGAACTAGAAAGGTACTGGTGGAGAATTGGTCAGCCTGAGGCAAGTCCTGTCCATTGATATCAGATGAAAGCATTGGGACTAGGACACTCTTAGGAAACAATGTAGTCCTTGGGCATTAAGTATCAATCTGCCACTGCCATTGTGGAGTGATAGTTGACAGCGCCCTCTGATTCTCACACTAGTAAGCCCTTTATATCTCATGAATAGCTGCCCTCAGAATCCCATGCCATATAGAGTAGGGCTCTCTCAGTATATTATTATTATTTAAGTACTTATATAGCACCGTCAATTTACGCAGCACTTTTCATATACATTGTTACATTCACATCGGTCCCTACCCTCAAGGAGCTTACAATCTAAGGTCCCTAACTCACATTCATATACTAGGGCCAATTTAGACAGAAGCCAAATAACCTATCAGCATGTCTTTGGAGTATATACAGTTGTATGAAAAATAAGTACAGTACAGCTTACAAATTGTTGGCCTTTTCAACATACAGTATGTAAACAGACAACCTGTAATCCCATACACAGCACCAAACTGGCAAAAGAATGTATGCCACTATGAGCTATGTTTTTTGCCCAGTGACCTCATTTAACCGTTGGAATATTCACTATATGCAGTCTGTATATGGGAGGAGAAAGGTGAGGGCAGAGTGATGACTTCATCATACCTCCCAATTTTCTGGGATGGGAATGAGGGACACGTATTAGTAAAAGTACACAGGCATAGGACACGCCCCTTACCACGCCCCCCTAAAGGAGAATTGTACAAAAGAAATTGATTGTTTAAACCCACAATTGCTTTTTTTACCACTACTAATTCCCATTATATTGGCTTTTGGAATTTACAAATGCAGCAATTTAGAAATTGGATGAAAGGTTTATCACTGGGAAACACTTTTTCATAAATAGTGCATTTTGTGTACAACTATATAGATCAGACCAAATAAGGGGAAAAATTAGGAGCTATGAGGGACAGAGTGACTTTGTTCCAAATCAGGGACAGTCCCTCAAAATCAGGCACAATTGGGAGCTATGCTTCATTACTGTGTTAGTTCTTCTTCCTTGTCCCTTCACCTGGAAGAGGGTTGGTAAGCTAACCAAGCACTGCTTAACTGTAGCTAAGTCATTGACCCAGCTATGCTGTCTGGCAGGAGTTCTTGGATCAGCAAACTAACAAACACATTAACAAACCCACTGTCCACTAAAATTGTTAATGTAAATATGTTTTAATTGCATATTAAACTATTTGCCTGGAGTTCAGAATTCACATCAGGAAGATCATGAAAGTGCAATGTACAACAGCAGCCTTAGGGAATTACTTTGTCACTTGCAGTTCATGTAGGAGTGTCTGCAATCCTACAACTCCTAAGAGCCATCTGTCTACAGGCATTCTGTGGCCAGGCCTTTGGAAGAAGGATGTCTTGTGGGCGGTGGAGGAGTTAAGAAGTCACCTGTCATCCCACATGCATGCATACATGCATCACTATATGTTACTCATGTAATTCACGATGTTGTGTTTGCTAAGATCTACAAGGGACATAGTGATGACTCACTCAGTGGGAAATAGAATGCAGGAGCATCAATAAAGAGAAGCAGTATGGTCTTAGTTTGCGTAAAATAAAAGGCTGTTTTACAAAAAAGTGCACTGGAGGGCAGCCGTGCAGGGAAAGGCCTCCAGCAAGAAGCCACATCTGTATGCGCAGGATTGTTGTCTCCTATGGTAACAGTCTTTAACAGTTCCTAACTGTTTATAAGCTCCAGTATCTCGTTAGACCCTCTGATTCACTGACACTGAATACATTGAGCTCCTCCAATCTTCACGGTGGTACCAATCTTCCTCAAGCGTCACTCCTGCCTCTCTGCTGGGTCCCTAGCTTGGCACTCCAGATACTTCTCAAACTTCACCCCACTGGCCTGTTCGGTCTTTAGCTTGGCACACAAGGCTGCTCTGCAAGCGTCACCTTCACTGGCTGGGTCCCTGACTTGATCACCGCCTGAAGTTTCCCAATTCTCCACTGTGCCCGTTCAGTGAGAATACTGCCCTGGTACTTGCTTCAGTTACTCACTGTGGTCCCTGGTTATAAGGTGGCTGGTACCTTAGTGGCGACATCTTCCTTTCTACCTCCAACCACTGACGGTTCTCCGGCTGGCAGAACCGTCACTTCTGGTTGGACTGCAAGCTGGAATCCCAACCCTGTGCTGATCTCTTGCTTCTGGATAGGTCCTCAGAGAGCCTAGCAGCCAGATGCTCCCAGAATAGGCCCAACCTCCAGCCTAGCAGCCCGGGGCAACACAACACAGTCCACCATGACAGCCATCCAGGTGGCACAGAACATAGATCACCTGACTTCACCCAAATATGAAGACTCTACCAGCAGGCCAAGGGATTTAAGAAAACCCCTGCCCATTGGCTGTGATACCCCATATACCCATAACCTGACCTTGAGTTGCCCTTCTCATATCTAGTACCACCAAGTACCTGGCCACCTAGTGGTGGAAGAGAAAAATGCAACAAGGCCAAACTTGGGGAGAAATCAATAGATCTCTAAGAATCAAGCAAGAAAACTACTCCTGGCAAGTAAATTTGTAAGGAGCATCCCTGCCTAAACTCCAGGGTGCTGCATCAATATGGACTAAAATCTCTGAGGAATGTTTCCAACACCTTGTTAAATCTATGACACAAAGAATTAAGACAGTTCTGAAGGCAAAAGGGGGTCCAACATGGTACTAGCAAGGTGTATCTAATAAAGTAGTCAGTGAGTGGAATTTTGAACACACCTGAAACTTAGCATTCAGATACCACACTGGTGTCTCTTCAGTAGTCCTCTAGTAGAAGTGTGCTTTATTGGGCAATATTGGTAGTGGCACATGATTATATATGGCAAAACCCACCTTCACCCCTTTGGCTAACTGTTAAACTTCATTCACTTTAAAAACAAAGGGGCATATTTTAGAGATGTTGCGGAGGTTGAGGCGGCAAGATTTGCACAATGATTGGACTTGGGGCTTAAAGGAGAGTTCAAAGTCCAGGACTACACCTAGGACCTTGGAATGTGGGGATGGGCTAAAAGTTGTGACATCGATTTTGACAGAGAGATGAGGGGAGAGGGCATGTGGTGGAGGAAAAATTATAAGTTTGGTTTTTGGATAGATTGAGTTTGAGGAAGTGGTGTGACATCCAGACTGATACATCTGTTAGTAAATTAGTGATATGTGAGGAGACTGAGGGAGTGATCTTAGGGGTAGAAAAATACATTTGGGTGTCGGTAGCATAGAGATGGTATTTGAAGCCATCGGAGGCTATCAGCTGACCCAGGGAGGTGGTTTAGATTGAAGAGGCCCAAGAACAGAACCTTGGGGGGACCCCAACAGAGAAACAAAGAGAAGAGGAGGAAGCAACCATCTAATGGTATGATGTTTCCTTTTTTGGTGTTGATTGTTATACAGAGGGCTTAGTCCCTTCGATTAAAGCGGAGTTCCGGCTACAATTTCACTTTTTAAATATAAATACCCCTGTAATACACAAGCTTAATGTATTCTAGTAAAGTTAGTCTGTAAACTAAGGTCCGTTTTGTTAGGTTGTTACAGCATTTAGACACTTTATAAAATAGAAATTGACTGGGGCCATCTTAAGTGTGGGCATCATGAAGCCAGACTGTATGACTTCCTGGATTTCAGCCTTGCAGATCTCGCACATGCTCGGTGCTGCACAAGCAGTGTAATAGGTTTCAGATCAGGTTTCAGCACCTGTACTGTCCAAGTCACATGATTCTTCGAGACTGGGGAGTGCACAGACTCCTGGAAAGTTACACCCACTACATTCCCAGGAGTCTGTGTGGTGTAGGTTAGGAAGCTTAAGCACCTAGGTGCAGGAAGTGGGAAGATTAACTATTCTGCCTAGCAACAACACTTTGAAGGCATCTAAAAAAAAAAATATTTTCTTAAAGGACTAATGACATTTTTTAAAATCTACTGATGTAATGTTATATTTATGGGTGGAACTCCACTTTAAGTCACAAAATGTTGAAGGTGGAAGTGTATAAGAACCAGTGAGGTGTAACTGGGAACGAGGTGTATCCCAATCAACTCTTAGGCTTGCAATGAGGCAGTTGAAAAACAAATCTCTCTTCCCAACTTCTTTCATATTACTAGACAATCACACATGGCTCTGTTTCTCATTAATCGCACAAGGCTGATATTGTGCACAATGTGACCAATGTTAATGTAAAGTGGTTTATATATTTGATTTGATTTAGTTTATTCATAGAACAAAATGTAAGAGGTGGCAAGGTCAATTGGAAGCAAAATAAATAAATCCTCATAACCTTACAGCTAGAAAGAAAAATTGGAATCTTTTGCTTCCCAAGCTCCTTTAATGAGCCGTGGAAGTCACTTATCTATAGCACCAACTAATAATGGCCCTTCTGACAAGGATGCTAAGGATGCCATACCTTACATAACTCCCTAACTTGGGCCTCATTGACTTTGTAGTGAGATAGACCATTAGTGATCTCCGGGGCTTAGACAAATAGAAGGAAAAGTAAAAAAATAAAAATAAAAACTGATACCATGGTCATTCAAATATATTCTCTTCTTTTGGCTTATTCCAGAGATCTTATTTCATTCCCTCTATTTTCTTCTCTTGTGTGATGAGAGGTCATAAACAGTACTACATAAGTTCAGTATTGAAAAGCAACCAGGAGAGAACTACATACATAGGGCCAGATTCTCGTCCAGCGGCGTAATTTTGTGCGGGCGTAACGTATCCGCTTTACGTTATGCCTCCGCAACTTAGACGGGCAAGTGCTGTATTCTCAAAGCACTTGCTCCGTAAGTTGCGGCGATGTATCGTAAATCGGCCGGCGTAAGGCCCGCCTAATTTAAATTTGGATCACGGGGCGTGTTTATGTAAATGTACTGTGACCCAAGGTGATTGACGTTTTTCCCAGTGTGCATTGCTTCAAAGTACGCCGCAAGGACGTCATTGTTTTCGACGTGAACGTAAATGACGTCCAGCCCCATTCACGGACGACTTACGCAAACGACGTAACTTTTTCAAATTTCGACGCGGGGAACGACGCCATACTTAACATTGGTACGCTGCAGTTATGCCTCATATAGCAGGGGCAACATTACGCCGGAAAAAGCCTAACGTAAACGGCGTATCTTTTCAGCGTCGGCCGCGCGTACGTTCGGGAATTCGCGTATCTAGCTAATTACATATTTTCACACGTAAATCATCGTACACGCCCCTAGCGGCGAACATAAAAATGCAGTTAGGCTCCGACGGCGTAAGAGACTTACGCCAGTCGGATGTAATAGAAATCTATGCGTAACTGATTCTAAGAATCAGGCGCATAGATACGACGGCTCGGATTCTGACTTACGACGGCGTACATGGCACTACGTCGTCGTAAGTCCTCTGAGAGTCCGGGTGATAGGATACACTGCAGACCCCAGCAATGCTAGTTGCCTGTCTTTCATTAATTTTATTTTCACAGATTATATATCAGTAATTCCAAAAGAAAGAAAAGACTCATGTAACATTACCAAAGCAGTTTAGTTTTTGACACCAAACCACCACTAAATGTCAACATTAATATTATCCAACGAAATTTACCTTTAATTCCAGGGTGTATTAGCAGCGAAACCGGATAATAGTGGTGTGTTTGATAGTGACAAGCTTGTAGGGGTAACAATTTTAGTAATATGGCCCTCTAGTAATTTTGAGGTTTAATAGTAGAATTTATGAACCTCAAGATAAAGTTTTGTGTCAGTGGGTGGTACTTAGGGGGGTGTGGGACAGACAGCTTATGTTGTTCAGACACAGCGCAGTAGTAGAGCGCATGGGAGAAGCTGCTCTGCAGTGTTTTTGGACTGTGGCTCGCCATCCAGGACCATATATGTGAACAGCGTACCCACTTCCTGAGACCCCTGTTACATATCAGAAATTCAGGCAGAGGACTAAGTTCCAAAAGACTTCCTCAGCAGGTCACTGATAAATGACAGCATGCCAGTCGAAAAAACTGCCCCTTTCTCACTGGGCCTATGTCTTCTTCACTATTGGCTTTGCCCAAGGTACACTGCTACCCTACCAACACAGGAATGCCACTGGACCCACTAAACTTTGCCAACTGCTGATACCTTATCCTGGTTAAATTTGTGAGGATGTGGAAACCCTGGCTAGACGAAATCGGATGTTCTATATAGAAATCGCCATCCAAATTTAATAAATATCGTAACCTGTTATCGGGTATTTCCTTATGGAAAGATGTACTTAAAGCGGTAGTTCACCCTCCTTAAGAACAATGCAGCATAAAATCCGGCATAGTAGCGCGAGCTACACTATGCCGGTCTTAATTTTTTTATCCCGGTACTCACGGTTATATCGTGCATTGACGATTGCGTCTGCCGCGGGGAATGGGCGTTCCTAGCAAGAGGGAGGGTGATTGACGGCCGGCTCTGGCACGTCACGCTCCCCGAAGACAGCCGGAGTAGGTCTCGGCTCTTCACGGCGCCTGCGCACAGGCTATGCGCAGGCGCCTTGAAGAGCCAAGCCTATTTCGGCTATATTCCGGAGAAGCGTGACGTGCCACGGCCGGCCGTCAATCACCTTCCTGTCCATAGGATCGCCCATTCCCCGTAATCTTTTTTTTTTTTTTATATAGGGTGAACCCCCGCTTTAACGTAATACATTAATTTTTAAAACTGGCTTATGGTGTGATGGGAGGGTGGGAGGGCGGTGAGGGTTTGAGAAGTGGGGGAGGGGGGCGAGATATGATAGTTTAGAAACAAGGGTTTTCTCACTTATTCACAACGGTATAAAGAACGAGGGTAGGAAAAGACAAGGGGAAACTAGGGGGAAAAAATGTATGCTTGTGTATTGTTTATAACACACACGATGATGTAATACTTTTTGTACTTCTTTGATACGCAAACAACAATAAAAAAAACACTGAAATTAAAAAAAAAAAGTGGATTTCAAACTATTTACAAAAAGTCTGGCTATCAGACCTGTATCCTTTTCTTCATAAGAAAGATCACTGTGAAACATGTTGTATTCATGCCTTCTTTTGAAGCAAGGGATAACATGACAAGGACCTTGAATGACATTTACCAAACCTGGTTGAGGGACACCCCGTGCTATAACTTTTAACAGATGTGAAAAGGCCTTCAAACAGATGAATTGCCATACATTATCATAACTCTGACAAACTTAAACGGAGAAGATGCTTCGGTCATCTATGTATCTGAGGACAACCCTTTTATCCTCTGTACATCCTGGTATATATAGCTCAATGTAATGTCTCTGTAATTCTCTTTGGATGGTATAAGTACAGAATTCATTAAAAAGACACTGATACACAGAGGACCTTATAAATCTATTTATTATTATGATTTATTTATTTTTTGTTAATGTCAATTTCTGAACTCTAAAGTATATATGAGTATATATTGAGTAAACGTAATTACGCACGTTTCTTCACTTGAATGGATTTTGAATCACATGTAATTGAAAACAATAGCACTGTAATTATTTAATTGTTTCATGTAATTAGCAGGTTTATTTTAAGCATTCATGCCATTCCCTTAGTGTAAATTCACCTTCTTTCACGGCAAATGTTTAGATTTGCTATTCAAAACTAGTTGACTGAGCTGGGAAGCATGCAAGACCAATGCCCTAGAATGATTATTGAATAAGATCTCTCCGCAGTGAGAGATTCACCTATAGCAGGGGTGCCCAACCAGTGGCCCGCGGAGCCCTCTGATGTGGCCAGCGACCTCCTGCTCTGGGATGGAATAGAATAGAATACTGTTATTAAGGCCTGGTTCACACTGGTACGATTTGAGATGTCAAATCACATCTCAAATCGGCGGCAATTGTCGGCAATGGCACCGATTTCAAAAAGTAGTTCCTGTACAGATGTCTCTGAAATCGCGGCCGAAATCAGGACTGCCAGCGGGAGTGAAATCGTGCGAGTTCAGCTTCACTCCCGCAGCCCAGTGTGAACCTGTGCTTAAGGTCAGTTTATTAACCACTTAAGGACCGCCTCATGTAAATATACGTCAGCAGAATGGCACGGACAGGCACATGCACGTACCTGTACGTCCTCTGCTTGACGTGGATCGGGACCCCCCCCCCCGTACATGCGGCGGTCGGTAAGCCTCGGGGAGCGATCCGGACGACGGCGCGGCTATTTGTTTATAGCCGCTCCGTCGCGATCGCTCCCGGAGCTGAAGAACGGGGAGAGCCGTATGTAAACACGGCTTCCCCGTGCTTCACTGTGGCGGTGTATCGATCGAGTGATCCCCTATATAAGGGAGACTTGATCGATGACGTCAGTCCTACAGCCACACCCCCCTACAGTTGTAAACACACACAAAGTGAACCCTAAATGTTACAGCGCCCCCTGTGTTTAACTCCCAAACTGCAACTGTCATTTTCACAATAAACAATGCAATTTAAATGCATTTTTTGCTGTGAAAATGACAATGGTCCCAAAAATGTGTCAAAATTGTCCGAAGTGTCGCCATAATGTCGCAGTCACGAAAAAAATCGCTGATCGCCGCCATTAGTAGTAAAAAAAATAAAAAAAATAAAAATGCAATAAAACTATCCCCTATTTTGTAAACGCTATAAATTTTGCGCAAACCCACCGATAAACGATTATTGCGATTTTTTTTTTACCAAAAATAGGTAGAAGAATACGTATCGGCCTAAACTGAGGAAATTTTTTTTTTTATATATATATATGTTTTTGGGGGATATTTATTATAGCAAAAAGTAAAAAATATTGAATTTTTTTCAAAATTGTGCTCTATTTTTGTTTATAGCGCAAAAAATAAAAACCGCAGAGGTGATCAAATACCACCAAAAGAAAGCTCTATTGTGGGGGGAAAAGGACGCCAATTTTGTTTGGAGCCACGTCGCACGACCGCGCAATTGTCTGTTAAAGCGACGCAGTCCCGAACTGTAAAAACCCCTTGGGTCTTTAGGCAGCATATTGGTCTGGGGCTTAAGTGGTTAATAAATCCCAATGTATATATGGGTATCTGTTCTGCAGTGGTTACTGGGCTGCTTTCAAACTGTACCGCAGGTGCAAAGAAGTTTACCTGCAGGCTACCTGCACTGAGCCATAGACTTCTGTTATTACCCTGTGAGTTTGGTGAGCTTTCTGAAAGTGCACCAAACCTGCAGAATATAATAGAAGTCTATTGCAAAGTGCAGGAAAGCCAAAGGTATTATTTCATGTAGTTCTATTGGCTGAAGCTCAGAGTGATGTGGTAGATTATGTTGTACTACACTGTTCAAAAAAAAGTACAACATGCCATACTTTAACATGCATCACCTCACCGTGGTGGTGTAATCTGTCATGATGGGAGAACAACGTTTTTCCCCCCCCCCCGCCTATGCATTGGACCAAGCTAGGCAAGACTTGTCCAGTGCAGTCTCAGTGCACCTTATCTGAATGGGTTCTTTAGTAACAATTTTTTTCTTGGGTCCAGTTTTGCTAAGAATTTTCTTTGTTGGGTGCTCAGATTAAAAGGTTTAAGATCCCCTGCTTAGATTATCATGACACCCGTCACTGTCATTTTTGCCAGACATTACAGTCCGATGGGAAACAAAATAAAGAAATAAGCCTATGAATGATGCAACACATTGACTACTGTTATTGTAGGCATCACTATTTTTAAGAGGTCCTATTGCAAATTGCAAACTATTGTACTTAAATTATAAGCATTGCTGACTGTCATGTAATGGAAAGAGTTAAATATTATGCAGTATGAGCCAAGCTACAAGCAGGTACCCGGTAACAGGTCCCTCTGAGCTCTGGCAGCTGTGCAGGTGACTCAGGAACAGCCACATAGAAAGCTTGCAGATCCTAAAAGCTTTCCTGTGAGCTGCCCTGGAGACCAGTCCCTGGAGGAGACAGATCAGCCAGATAGAGATGGAATAGCAATTCATATCAGAGGCAATCTCCCTATGAAGGGTGTTCAGGTGTGTCTATGTGCTTATTACACATAAAACATCGAACGTTCTTCTGTGTTAGATAATATAGGTGCATGCAACCGAGAACAAGTTTAAAGTGCATCTCCAATCACCCAATGCACTGTACAGTATATACCTATACCAGCATGTTAGCATAGTAACATACAGGTACATACACATACCACATACCCTAGAGGCCTCAGGAGCCAAAACTAGCATTTAAAGGGACTGTCCTTCTATCCCATTTTGCCTTCTCAGCTGTATCTTTTTTTTGCTCTCTATAAAATATGGACAATTTAAACTATCAAAGATGATTTACTACACTAATCTTTTCACCAAGTTCTAAATGATTGCATGTTATTTTTAAAAACTAGAATAAAAAGTTGTTAACCACATCCCACCTGGCCGGGTGGGTGCTCTCTCCTTCTGAGTGGACGTCCAGGAACATCCCTCAGAAGGAGGAGGATCGCATGCACGCATGCAGCGACGCGATCCCGATGCACCCAGACACGGCGCATCTCAGATCGGCAGAAGGGCTCTGTGATTGGCCCTCCTGATCACATGACGGCCGTCTCCAATCACAGCCATCATGTGATGTAAATAGAGAGCCGGTTGCCAGGCGATCGGCTCTCCTCTTTTCACACATTAGTTGGTGAGGAGAGGACGGTGGATCGATGCAGCCAGCTGGTGATCAGTGTGTATGAGCTGTTTTTTACACACTGATCACCAGATTAGTAACGCAATGTAAAACACACATGTCCCCAAAACACATGTCCCCACACACATGTCCCCACATAGTAAAAACACCTGTCCCCCACATATGTAACAGTAAAATCATATGTCCCAATGATCATCTGCACACATATGTCCGTGATCACCTGCACACATCTGTACATGATTATCTGTGTACATATGTCTGTGATCACACAAACTATTTATTATACACTTAACAGAATTGTTTTACTATAGACATGTAGCAGAATACATTTTGGCTTAAATTTATGACAAAATTCAAATTTATTGGATTTTTTTCAAATAGAAAGAAGAAAATATATATATATATATATTTTTTAAATTTCCGCTCTTTTTTCACTCATATCGCAAAAAATAAAAAACGTAGTTGTGAATAAATACCACCAAAAGAAACTTCTCTTTGTTCGAACAAAATTATAAAAATCTGTTTTGGGTACAGTGTAGCATGACTACGCAATTGTCATTGAAAGTGCGAGAGCGCTGAAAGCTGAAAATTGGCCTGGGAACGAAGGGAGTAAAAGTGCTCAGTATTAATGTGGTTAAAAATAAATAAATTCCAACATTTTTATGCAGATTCATTCATCATGATCTTCTTGGGTGTGTCCTTTATACGTTGTTCTATAATGTGTCCTTCCTCATTTCAGAAAGTTGGGTGGTAGAAGGCCTCTTTCACACAGACGGGGGTGTCAGGAACCATAAACCAGGCAGAGACAGAAAATGCAGTTTTAAAAATCACACGGCTCCATTCACACTTGTAGGACTCCAAAGTTGCGCCGACTTTGGAGTGCAAATTTGATGCAACGTTGACGTAACTTTGGATGGGTGCAACTTGGGTACGGACTTTGTCTTTGACCAGTGATAATGGACAACTGTTGCACACAAGTTGCATCGTATAACATTCAGGTACGACTTTCATGCAACATCTGAGGGTTAACATTGACATTTCTGGCCCTCATGTTGTATGAAAGTAGGACCGAAGTAGTGCATGAACAACTTTGAAGTTGCTGCAACTTTAAGTCATGCATATATGAACGATTATCATTGGAAGACATGGAGAATGACTTGTCTTGCAACTTTGATCTCCAAAGTTGCATGACAAGTCGCACAAGTGTAAATGGAGCCCTAATGTAATAGCAAAAAATAACACAGTTCAGGAACAATGTCAAAAACAGAAGTGAGGGTTTGGAACCCAGAGCGGGTAATCAGATGAGCCAGTATCAGGGAACCAGAAATCAGCATTGTCAGGAGCCAAAATTAGGATCAGGAATCAGAAGAGAAGTCAGTCAGGCCAAGTTCATGCACAGGAATGCACTGGAGATTTCGACCATGCCAGGGCACAGAGGGAATGAGCAAAGCTGTTTAAATAGCCAAAAGGGTCTGGCTGTAATCTGGAATAATGAGACAGGTAATGATAACCAGGTAAATCACTATGGAAACAATGAATGGTTGATAATTAATCGACAGCTGTGCAGCCTCAGTGCACTGAAAGAAAGAGCTGCTAGTAAATAGCAGTAACCCAGCCCTGACAGGGTGGTATAAATGTGGCTCAGCCACCTGTTTTTGCCACCCTGTCAGGGCTGGGCTGGGCTGGGCTTGTCATAGAATAATTAATAACGCACG
Organism: Rana temporaria; assembly: GCF_905171775.1. Lineage (NCBI taxonomy): Eukaryota > Metazoa > Chordata > Amphibia > Anura > Ranidae > Rana > Rana temporaria. The sequence goes on along the minus strand of NC_053499.1, from coordinate 33,047,691 downwards.
TACATAATTAAAAATCAGCGATTCATAGAAATATTTATATCGCACGCGAATAATTAAGATAAGCTATAAAAACCTTTTTGTCTATATAAAAATTAAAAACAAAGAATAGCGCCTGCGAAAAAGAGAAAAATATTACATTTATTGATACCGAGATGACACTTGTATTAATCCAATATTTACAACCATAACATAAAGGATATCACTTGTTAAAACAGAGAGGATATTGCTGAATACTGATACAACATACATGATAATATGGCTATAGAAGATTCAACAATAAGTAATGCTAAGTTGTAGAGAGAGACAGAGAGAGAGAGAGAGCGAGAGACACAGACAGAGAGAGAGAGACAGACAGAGAGAGACAGAGAGAGAGAGAGAGAGAGAGGTTACATCACCACGCCTGGGTCAGCTCATCATCATGCTTCAGTCTGCTTGGTCAAGACACCATACACTGAACTGTGTCAAGCTAGGACTGTCTTTTTATACCCTTCAGATGTAATTTTCCTGCTCTAAGAATAAAAAAAAACTCTAATATGATTGGTGAATCTGTGTCCTTTTCAGAATGGCACTTAAGGACCCCCCCACCCAGTATTCCCCTGTAGGTAATGTCCTATTGTGGCCTGTAATCAGACAAGAGATGAAAGGAACCTCTATTAACATACACACACACCTGGTATTATTATTTAATTAACACAGTTTGTCTAAATGTGGTCTCAAACAAGAGATGGCAGGAAATTCTTGTACTTCAATGAGGGGACACTTCTTATCAGATCCCCCTCCCTTTGAGATAACCTCCCTATGCTAATAAAGGTTTAAAAGCCTTTTGTTAGGTGACCTCTAACATCGAGTCACTCTGTTGACTAGAAAAACAGGACAGTTGACTAACGACATATCCCAGTCTCATTAATAAAAAAAAAGCCTTGTAAAAGAATGACATATACATCTTCATATAAATCTTATAAATATGGATTTGAAAAATCTCTACCACAGGCTCCACCCATCTACAGTCTAAAATACAGCCAGATTGCCCTCTTGAATGCCTAACAATGTCTGCTTAGCTGTACTCTTTAAAGCCACAGTTTTATCATATTTGATATCTAGCAAATCAGAATTTCATTCAAAAAAAGTTAGTTGGGTTGCGAAACCTTGCCATATAGAAATATAGATGTGTACAGAATAGCAGGCAGTAAGGGACTGTCCACTGGGGAATTATAAAATACCACACCCTCAGACTCTGTTAGGGTAGAGTTAGTTCTGCACCAACAGCTGTGCTTTTAAGTACACACAATTACCCATCAGATTTGGCACTCAGCGATTGTTCCTGATGAAGTCAATAAACTAAACATGTCAGGCATGCTAAAACAGGCAGATGTTCAGTATCTCCAGGGGGTAGATAGTGCATATCCAGAGGGGAGCTTCTTCAGGCAAGATTCAATATCCATTATCTCCCAAGGAAATAATTGTGCCAAAGCAATATTCTGAAAGATTAACCTCTTGAACTGCTTTTTAAAAAATAACAGTATATTTCTGTGTACATGAGTGGGTTCAGGTACCCTTATCTATTGCAGACCATTATCAGACCCATTGCAGTCTGTGAGCCAGTATATAATTATTAGATCTGATAGTAATCTGATAGTAATGATTAATGGGAGGAAACAAGGTGGAGCATCTTTGCTGCCCCAAATGAAAGTGCAGTTTTACAAATATTCATTATACAAAAGTAAATTAATCGTTTTGGTTGGAGGTATTCTTTAAGACCAACATGTGTATTCACGTAAAAGAGTTTCTGTACTTCAGGATAAAAGAAAAACAAACATTATACCGTATTGTAGGAATTAACTTTGTCCAGGGCTTTTTTTCAGGGGGAACTTGGGGCAACTCAGTTCCACCACCTCTCGCTCAGATCATTTGGTGCCTGCTCACCACAATCACTTGTAAACACAGAAGTCTGGTTTCTGTGTTTACAAGTGACAGCTCTGCACTCTGTGTGTTAGGCCCCATACACACGATAGAATCCATCCGCTGAAAAATCCCAGCGAATGGGTTTCAGCGGATAGATCCTATGGTGTGTACACTCCAGCGGATCTGTTTCCGCGGATATTTATCCCCTGGGATGGATTTCCAGCGGATAAATATTTGATGACATGCTATCAAATCTATCCGCTGGAATCCATCCCAACGGATGGATCCGCTGGTCTGTACAGACTCACCGGATCCATCCGTCCGAAGGGATCCCCCGCATGCGTCGTAATGATTCGACGCATGCGTGGAATTCCTTATATGACAGCGTCGCGCACGTCGCCGCGTCATAATCGCGGCGACGGCGCGACACGTCATCGCCAGAGGATTTCGGCACGGATTTCCATGCGATGGTGAGTACACTCCATCGCATGGAAATCCGCGGAAATCCTCGAGAGGATTTATCCGTGGAAACGGTCCGCTGGACCGTATCCGCGGATAAATCCTCCCGTGTGTATGGGCCTAAGACCCTGAACCTCTGCACTCTGTATGTAATGCGATCCTGGTATTTAATGCCCCTTGAAGACCCTTCTACTGTTTTGAAATCTGAACGGGGTCGTGGTTGAGTTCCTGCACCTATTTTCTAAGAAAAAAAGCTCTGACTTTGTCTGAACTTATGTTTAGTCACTAGAACTTTACAATGTGCATGTCACTAAGGTAAGATATATAAATCATTTACTCTGTAGTCGTTTATTCATTTATCAAGAGCTAGAGTCCATATCCTGGATTTAAAATTTTAATATGCTTACAACTAGAGAAAGCCAAGGCCGTGTCTGTCTCTGCTTTTTCCATCTTCACTCTAGATAAGTGATTCCCAAATACCACTGGTGTTTTCCTATAAAAACAAACCCTGCTACATGATGTTTTAGGAACTTTTAAAGTTGCCCTATCACAAGTGAAGTAGGACGCTGCCATTGCTGGCTTTGTTGCTTGGCTGTATCTACATACTTGCCATTGCCAACTGTTCTGAATTTCCTGGGACATTCCCGGGATTTCGATTATTTTTCAGATTTTAGTGTTTCCTGGGAAATGTCCCGGCAAATTCGGTTTCCCGATTTTTCGCCACCGCTGCTAGAAGTCGGCGGAGACATTGCCAACCGCCATTTTACAGAAGACCAGATAAGTAAATTCGAAAACAAACAAGAAGTGGACCCGGCCCAGGTGGCTACAATAGAAATTGAGCTGCGGGACTTCCCACCCCACGCCCCGCTGCCGGTCTGTTTGTGACCTGTTCTGGAAAGGGGCGGGGGTGGGCAGCACCGCAGCTCAATTCTTATTGTAGTCACCTGGCCGGCTCCACCTCTATTTTGTCCCCTCTTAGCCTCTGTTACTTCTGAAATTCTGTAATGGCAGTGGAAACACAGCTGCTGGGATACATGATGTAAAGAGGGACTCTGCTGGGGACATCTGTGTAAGGGAGAGACTCTGCAGGGTCAGCGGGCAAGATGACTGACTGCTCCTGCTTCTCTGGCTCAGGGTGTTGTGAGAGCTCAGAATCCTCCTACCGTCAGCTCTAGTGTCCCCGAGCTTAGTACAACCATGTCACGCTAGGCCTCCTTACCCTGTTGTCACAAGGATTTGATCTTTTACTTTCTCCGAGTCTCGTGGTATCCTTTGCGGCAGGGCCGTGGCAGCTCAATCTTGGAGTTCTGGGGGCGCCACATCTTCCTTTCCTTTCTGAGTTATCCTTCTAGTGAAGAGTTCCAGCGGTAGTTTCAGGGAGGTCATAGAGGTATAAGCCAGCAAGTCGAACTGGAGTAGCGGTGAAAATCAGACTGTGGGAGGATCATTGTTCGGATCAACAGCGGAGCTGTAGGAGAAGTTACCTCTTACATGCCGGTCATGGCCACATCTCCTCCCACTTGAAGTTAACTCTTAACACATCCTAGTGTAACACAGACCCGGGACTGGTCTGGCTGTTTGATCCCAGGTTCCATTCCCTGAGAGGCACATAGCAGCCAGTCACACAGTGGGACACAGTCACTCTAGTCAGAAAACAGGCTGGGCATGCCTTTTTTTCAGTTTATTTGCTGAGAAAACTGGGATAAGGGGAGGGGGAGCCTTGGGATACTTTTAACAAAACTTTAATGGAGGACACTAACTCTAAACCACTTCTTCATGGTGAGAACAATCCACTTGAATGTAAAGGGTAACTAGATTCCAAACAGGGACTCCTCCACAGGAGTATAGTCCTGGATGTACTGTAGTAAGCTCTCCCAAATAGGTGCAAAAAAAAGTATCTGGAATTCACATCGTGGGTATTCACTGAATCCTGTATACTATAATGCCATCTGCAGTATCAGTCATCTTCTGCACTTGTTACCTTTGACCTAGAAGTTTCTGCATGCTTTTGAGGATGGTAGGCCAGAGGTCCCCCAGCCCTATCAGGAGCTGGCACCCCAACATAATTTAATTGGTATTGCAGGTACTCTCCCAGGGATGCCTAAGCCCTCAGTCTGGGTCTTAATCCCCCAGAAAAAAAGAGGAATCGGTTCTGGGCCCCAGCCTATTTATACTCCTCTCAGCCCCTTGCTGGTCACTCACTCTCCTGACCAGAGATTGGCTGAAGAGGCATAAATATGCAGGTCAGGGTCAAAGCTCTCCACCCTCTATATATCCCAGAGTATAGTGGGATGCAGGGGAAAATAGCAGAACCTACACTAGCAGAACATACACTAACAAATGATCACTGCACTTTCTGATTATAGGGAGGCCAAAAACTAAATTTAACTAACACTAGCAGCCTACTGAGGGATGCTACAACAGTGTAAAAAACTGCTAGTCTGTACCTAGAAGATAACTGCTGGCAGAATAGGTCAAAAGTCTGCCTGATTCTTCTATATGTCCATTCTAGGAATACTGATGCAGAGTGGGCAGTCTGTTTCTTTCAGCTTCTCCATCTCCAGCCTTGTCTTGCCTTCTGTGGCTGCTAACCAACTACTAAGCTACTAATTTACCTTCTTATTTGCTATCTAGTCTACTACTTACTCATATTACATATATTAGATATATTAGATATTATATATCTTACTTTGTCCTTTTGTCTATTTTACTGCTGCTCCAGTGCTCAGACTGTCTACAGCAGGGGTGTCCAACTTTTTTCAAAGAGGGCCAGAATTGATGAAGTGAAAATGCGTGAGGGCCAACTATTTTGCCTGACATTCTTTGAACCATTACAATTCGGTTTAAGTGTGTTCGTTCGAGCACGAATACATTGCCCAACAAGAATTCTCTTGCCTTTGTGGCTGTGTGTGGTGAAGAGATGAGCTTGGGCGTGTTTATTTGGATATACTGCATATATTTCTTTTGTGGCCCCAACGAATCTCAGAGCGGTGCTCAGGACTAAGGATGAGCTTGGGCATGTTATTTGGATATACCGTATTTATCGGCGTATAACACGCATGGGCTTACCATTGCAACCAATGCAGCCTCACCATTGCAACCAATGCAGCCTCACCATTGCAACCAATGCAGCCTCACCAGTGCAACCAATGCAGCCTCACCAGTGCAGCCTCACATGTGCCATCAGTGCAGCCTCACATGTGCCATCAGTGCAGCCTCATCGATGCCCATCTGCAGCCTCGGCGGCAGAGGAAGGGGGGCGGGACGAGTGCCTCTATGGCCTCTTTAACACAAAGTCCCGCCTCCTACGATAGACAGAACAGTCATCCAATTGCATCCCAGGAGACAGGACTTCCAATACAGACACCGCTGAGTAAACAGGAGATTCTCTTCATGTAATCCGATAAATACGGTATATATATCTTTTGTGGCCCTGGGGGCCACAAACAATGTATATATCCAAATCCCCAGGGGGGCCATATTAAATCAACAGGGGGGGCCGCATTTGGCCCGCGGGCCGGACTTTGGACATGCCTGGTCTACAGCATTATACAGACCAATAATGAAGGACCCAAACTTAGGGCCAGATTCACGTAGGTGAGCGGCGGCGTAACGTATCGTAGATACGTTACACCGCCGCAAGTTTTCATCGCAAGTGCCTGATTCACCAAGCACTTGCGATGAAAACCTACGCCGGCGGCCTCCGGCGCAAGGCGGGCAATTCAAATGGGCGTGTGCCATTTAAATTAGGCGCGCTCCCGCGCAGGACCTACTGCGCATTGCTCAGTTTCGCAATTCCCATCGTGCTTTGCGCGCCGTGATGTAATTTTTTCGAACGGCGACGCGCGTATCGTAATTCCGTATTCCCGGACGGCTTATGCAAACGCTGTTCATTTTAAATTTCGACGCGGGAACGACGGCATACTTTATACAGCAATACGAATGCTGTGTAAAGTTAAGGCAGGTCAAACGACGACTAAAATTGCGCCGGGAAACTAGACTAGCGGCGACCCTAGCGAACGCGAAAATCCGTCGTGAATCGCCGTAACTCCTAATTTGCATACCCGACGCTGGTTTACGACGCGAACTCCCCCCAGCGGCGGGCCGCGGTACTGCATCCTAAGATTCGACAGTGTAAAAACAATTACACCTGTCGGATCTTATGGATATCTATGCGTAACTGATTCTATGAATCAGTCGCATGGATAGAAACAGAGATACGCCGTCGTATCCCTTTTGTGAATCTGGCCCTTAAAGCCTAGCTAGGCCCAACTGTCTTACCAAAATCAGCAGTTAGAGATAGTCGGGAGGCTACCAGGGAGCATCTGCATAAAATTAGAGATGTACATGATTGAAAAATGGGTTTCGTTTTGTATTCATTTTTTTTTGTGGTTAATATATTTTGTTTTGTCATATTTGAAATTGTAAGATTCCTTTTTTGAAATTTGTTTTTGTACATTTGAATTTGTTTTGTATATTCATTGCTCAAAATCGATTTGTGTTTCGGAAGTGTTTCTGGAAGATGGGCTATATTGTTTTAACGTGTTAATTCATTTTTTTCAGGAATTTTTGGTGGAATTGGATGGAAGTGGTTCCATTAGATTTGATTCAAATTCATTTGTTATATTATGATTTAAAGATTCTGATGGATCCACCTCCATCCAACCCAAACACATTAAGTAGAAATCATCTTCTTATTTGACTTTATACATTATTTTACTCATTGCAATATGTTTCCAATTCATATGTAATGCATTTTTTATAATAATGAATTTTTTTTAATGCAACACAAAAACAAAATGGGTCCAAATCAATTTGGATCATTCATTATGTCCTTACGATATTTTGGATGCTTCAAACATTACCAAAAGGTCTGATGAACAAATTAATTTGTTGTTTCATTATACTTTATTTCAGAATTAGTTGTTACTATTGTGATTGGGTGATTCAGATACATCCGAATCTCCAGATAACAAAAATGTTGTCCTGAATTGTCGCTAAACAAATCACACATGTCTACATAAAATATCCAGACCATGTATACTAGGTTTTCTCAGCTTGAAGGGGCAGTGCCTTTTCTGCATCAAACTGCTGAACTTAATTAAGGCCTATAGCTACTTTTAGATGTGCCTTCAGATCGGGTCTACTTATCCATTTTTCAGGCAGATCTATTTAGAAGCTTCATGCAGGACTTTGGGCAGGCAAACTTAAACAGCACTTGTGTCCGTTTACAATCCTGGTCTTAAAAAAAAAAAGGAAAACTAAAAAGTACTGCATCTTTTTCCGTACTAGTAAGGAAGTAAATGTAAATGATCACCTTGTAAAACAACCCATTCCGTTTAAACACTTGCCGACCAGCCGTCGTCATTATACGGCAGCAGATCAGCTAGTTCCCACGAATTCCCTGCCAGTGACATTTACACAATAATCAGTGCATTTTTATAGCACTGGTCGCTGTTTAAATGTCGGTGGTCCCAAAAATGTGTCAAAAGTGTCCGATCTGTCTTCCGCATTGTTGCAGTTTCGTTAAAAATCGTGAATCGCTTCCATTACTAGTAAAAAAAAAAAAATGGCATAAATATATCCCCTATTTTGTAGACGCTAAGACTTTTGCGCCAACCAATCAATGTATGCTTATTGCGATTTTTTTCTTTTACCAAAAATATGTAAAAGTATACATATCGGCCTAAACTGATGAAGGAATTTGATATTTTATATATTTTTGGGGGATAGTTATAGCAAAAAGTTGAAAATATATATATTTTTTTTCAAAATTGTCTGTCCCCATCAGAGTTCCCCTTTGCATTAGATGTCCCCATCAGAGTCCCCATTTACATCTAATGTAAGGGCAACTCTGATGGGGACATCTAATGTAAAGGAGGACTCTGATGGGGACATCTAATGTAAAGGGCAACTCTAATGGGGACATCTAATGTAAAGGAGGACTCTGATGGGGACGTCTAATGTAAAGGAGAACTCTGATGGGGACATCTGATGTAAAGGAGGACACTAATGGGGACATCTTATGTAAAGGTCAACTCTGATGGGGACATCTAATGTTAAAGGAGGACTCTGATGGGGACATCTAATGTAAAGGGCAACTCTGATGGGGACATCTAATGTAAAGGAGGACTCTGATGGGGACTTCTAACTTTAAAGGGGGACTCTGACGGTGACATCTAATGTAAAGGAGGACTCTGATGGGGATATCTAATGTAAAGGAGGACTCTAAAGGGGACATCTAATGTAAAGGGGAATCTGATGGGAACATCTAATGTATAGAGGGACTCTGATGAGGACACCTGATGTATATGGGAATGCTGATGGGGACACCTGTTGTAAAGGGAGACTCTGATGGGGACACCTGTTGTAAAGGGAGACTCTGATTGGGACACCTGGTGTAAAGGGGGGAACCTGCTTTAAAGGGGGACTCTGATTGGGACATCTGATGGTCCATTTACACCCGGCCGCCCATGGATCCAACATTAGTCTGCCGCAGTCTGCTGTCAAAATGTAGACAAAAAACTGAACGGTATGGATGTACCAAAACTGACATTCGCATTTTTCTACTCCAATTCTGCAAGAGATCTTTTCTCGGGTCCCCTGCTGAGAAGAGTGAAGCATGTCATGTCCATGGACCCTAACTCAGAACGTAAACCCAGCAACAATGCAGAAAAAACATATCATTCATCACTATTGTTAACTTATTTATTTTAGTCATTACTATGACAAACAATGAGGATGGGGATGAAATACTTTATTTCTATGTTATTGAATAAAAATAAGGCTTCAGTGCCTAACGTATCCACATTGCTCCAGGATTTCTTTATTAATTATTACTAGACCACAATCATACCCCATCTCCGTTTTATAATATGTATTGTGCGTTTAAATTTCAATGATTTTTGATGACCTGAGGCTGATTACTAATTAGTGAGTGCCTTTGGGCAGATTGACCAACGCTAATTGAAAGCTTCAAAAAATTAGATTACAAATGAATGGAATTTAAAAGAACAGAAATAATTGAATGCTAATTGACCATTTATACCTGAGCAATATAGAAAACACACTGAGGACCCAGCACACAAGTGGATGCAGCATAAATGTTTTACATTTGCAAAATTGTTTTGTAGCAATACGAAGTGACAGATAAAGACCAACAATAGTGGTTGTGAGAAAACAGCTTATCTTTTTTTTTTTTTTAATCCAAACCCTACTGTATACCACACTTGTCCACTTTGATGCAACAAAACACTTGAATTTTGTGCCAGGAAAATGCATGTCATGTAGGAATCCTATTTTCCTGAGAGCTCCATGTCAGCACAGTAGTATGTAACTATTTGATATTTAATTTTCATTTTTTTCCCATGTGGCTGGTTCACATCTACAGTAGACGCTCCAGTTTAGTGTGAAAGGCAAAGGGAAGTATGGCCTTGTTTGAGATGTCATATGTCAGTTCTGTAATGTCTTTTTTTTTTTTTTATGAGGATGCCCTTAATTTGCTCCACGTTATTTATGTTTTTTTTTTTATGTGGGAGGAATATGTACCAGGACTAGGATTAGAAAGGCAATTTCTGGAGACAATTTCATCAGGATCCCAGACATGTAAAAGACTGGCTTAAATTCTCCCTTCAAGAAGCTCCTGAGGGATGGGCATAACCGAATGGCATGAGTAATATTTCTTTCACGACCTCCAACAATTAGGTGATATGTTGGAGAGCTTTTAACTGGGAGTGTAGACTTTTTATATCCACTGTATGCACCTCATGATGCCTGTTTGATATACTTCCAGGGCATTTCTAAGTGAGGCCTATTCATTTCTGCTCACTTCCACCGTCACAGGAGTGAGTTTTTTTCTCTGATTCAAACCCCCTCACAATGGCTTTATCTACCCTGACGCATAACTAAGCTCAGCATTTGAGAGCTCGCTTCTGTAATTATGGAGGTGAGCAGTAATGACTGGGCCTCACTTAGCAATGTCCTGGGAGTATTCCAGTCAGGGGGTATGTAAATGGCCTACACCTATATCAAGGGTATTATTCTACTTTAGTCAGAGCTGTATAGAGGGCTGGCGCTACCTATAGGCAAGGTAGACATTGGCCTAGAGCGCATATCAGTCGGGGGCACCACGCCGGCAGGTGCAGACTGGGCTGGGGGGGGGCAGCGTGGCAATATACTACCCTAGTAGCTGCTGAGCAACCAGGTAAAGAGCAGGCCACACACTTTTCTTACAATCCCAATCGGTCAAAGGGTCCTCTGTAGGAAGTAAAGGTGCTTCATATAGGGTAGGCCCTGACCATTTCAGAGGCACTGCTCCTCCTCTCAATTGCCTGCTGCTTGACTTACACCCACCAGATTGTCAAGTGCTTCTACCCAACATGCACATGCTGCACTTAGTTGTTTTTGAGTGATGGTGCCAGGCAGGTGAATCTTCCAAACCAGCATCATTCGCCATACGTCTCTGTTGCTGCAAATTACAGACCCTTTCAATCCGTTTTTCTTTCCAGTAGGAGAGGCTGTGGTCTCTGAGTGCCAGTTTACCTTTGAACCCAGGATCACAGAGGGAAGCCAGCATGAGTTCAGGGCCTTTGCGGACACGGTCATTTAGTCAATCTTTTAAGCTTTCTGATGAAAGAGGCTACATTGGCATGAAGTGGGTTGCCATAAAGAGGCTCCCTGTTTTTTCCCCTACTCCCACACATTTGCACTTTCCAAAGAACTTCCGCCTTCCAATCTGTGAAAGTATTTCCAATCGTTGCTGCGGCACGATGCAGCTCCTTGACCCTGTTTATCTTTAGAATTATTTAGGGCTGATGTAGCTGCAGCAGGTAGCACACCAGTGGTGGAAACTGTTGCCACTACAGTTCCACTTGGTGAACTAGTGCTAATGGCAGGGGCACTGGGGAGGTCGGTGTTATCACAGGATTCTTTCTCCATAATAACAGAGGGAGAAGGGGAGTTAGCAGTAGATAAAAAAAGAACTGCTTCCTGTCCTACTCCTCATAGAATTTCCCTCTTGCACTTCCTCTAGGTCATACTGTAAGTCTTGTGGGGTAAGAGTGAATAAAACATCTGCAGTGGTTGGGGAAAGAGGAGCACCACATTCAAAATCATCATCACCACCAAAACCAGTTATTGCTGAAACGTATTGCATAGGGTCGTACACCTCAGTAGAACTTTTCTCTTGGGGCAACGAAAAAAAAGTCTCACACTCTGTCTCTGCTGTTGTCTCCCTCAATTGCTTCTTTGGGGGGCTGGGCAGTGGCACTGGCAGTGTCATTGGTTGTGGTGAGTGTAAAACTCCACTTGTTTAATACTAGGTTTCTTGCCTATCCAATAAAAATAAGAAGCCATGACTTCTGTAGAAGTAGAAGGAGCTGCACTGGCAGTGGAAGCGGCAGCAGATGTTGGTGGTCAGGCAGAAAAACTAGTAGAACTGGTGGAACTAGCTTTGATGGTGGCAGTGGTGGTGACACCCACTGTTGTGGACAACGTGTTTGTGGCAGCAGAAGTGTCAGCAGTACCTAAGGAAAAGCTAGTAGAAGAGACCTTGCCACTTTTTTTTAGCAAGTGTCCACCACGACCGCTACCACGACCTCTACCTGCCTTCACTTTTCTGTTAGAATGGTACATTGCTGTATATTTAATTCAAACAGAAATGGACTGGTGATAGTGATCAGACCAGGCAACGGTGTAAAATCAAATGAAGAATAGATACAAGAAATAATAAATAAATAATAAATAATAAATCCCCCCCCCCCCCACAACACGGACAGCCTCTGAGGCTATCACAACACTAACAACACTATTTTTTAAAGATAAGAAAAAGGATGGGACTGTAGCGGTGCATTCATTATATAGTATCATAACAATGGAAACTCAAAAACAGTAGGTAAAAATTATTAAATTTTTTTAATTATACAAAAATTATTATTAAAATGAGTGATCAATCACTGAGGGTCATTCAATATGGAGTAAATCCCAGATAGTGGTTACACTAGAGGTTTGCTGAAGGTTGAGTGATCATACGTTACCCTTAAATGTTTTGCCTCTGGGCTTCATCGGAGGATGTATGCGTCAACCATAGATGGAAGAAGCAACTATATAAACATAAAAAAGAAATATAAATAAATAAATATACATCAACCAGCGCATAAATAAATATCACAGGAGTTCCATTGTTGACAGACCCACCAAGAAGCAGGAGGACTTACCACCAGAGACCCTATTTCCCTGTGTGTAGATGGAAACACTAAGGAGATAGGGGGCAGAGGGGAAGCAACCACAGCAAGAAATACCACAGGCCACGGGCACTTAAAGAGGAAGTAAACCCTCCTATCGTTTTCAGCCAAGGAAGCGGCCATCTTGACCTCTGTTTAATCTGTAACTGCCATAATGCTGTACATGTGACCTGTTATGAAACCAGCCATTGGATGGTTTGACAGTTTGGTTGAGAGCACAAGCAAATGTGACAGCTAGCATTTCCGGCATGCCGGGAGTGTTAACTGTTTTTTGTAACTATCAAATTGAAGGGTTTACTTCCACTTTAAGCGACCATAGTGAGTACTCAAACGACCTGGCTATCAAAAGAAAGAACAAGAAGAAGAAATCAAAAAATAAATAAGGAACCTAGAAGTACCGTTTCAAAAAGTTTTTAGCTTATGCAGTTTTTGAAATGGTACTTCTAGGTTCCTTATTTATTTATTTTTTGATTTCTTCTTTTTTGGTCAAACATTCCCATAGACACACTCCTAAACCTTGTGGACAGCCTTCCCAGAAGAGTCGAAGCTGTTATAGTTGCAAAGGGTGGGCGAACTCAATATTAAACCCTACAGACTAAGACTGGGATAACATTAAAGTTCATGTGCGTGTAAAGCCAGGCATCCCAATACTTTTGGTAATATAGTGTAAAATAAAGTGGAACTTCACCCCCGCTGTGTTATTTTTTTTTTTCTGCCTATTACCTGATTTCCTGGGTTACCCTCAAAACAGATACTTACACATCCAGTGAATCCAGTGATGTCCTTCTGTAATGTACCCAGGGCCGGCCCTACCATGGGACCCGATGGTACCATTGTACCAGGCAGCACTTTCAGGGGGGCAGCAAATTTCCTGTCCGCACGCCATTCCATTCCACCAGCTCCACTCTCCACTCCACTGTGGGGCTAATTGCCGCCCGACCGCTCCTCCCGTTCCGCTCTCCGCTCCACTGTGGGGTTAACTGCATGAATAGAGCCATAACAGGTCCTTTTTATACTCCTATATACATGTATAGAGCCATGATAGGTCCACTTTAGTTATCATGATATAAAATAATGGATGTGGGGGCATTTTGGTGGGCGTAATTTTTTTTGGGGGTGGCAACATTTCATTCTTGGTACCAGGCAGCACAATGTCTTGGGCCGGCACTGAATGTACCACTCCACCATCTTCTTTGCTTATGTCATCCAGAGCCAGCTGTCTCTTCCAAGGTCTTGCAGCAGGCTCCTTGGTGATGTGTTGTGTGTTCTAGATGAGCCTGAAGCCTTCTGGGATGTGTGATGTAAAAATCTCAGGAGGCTTCAGACAGTCAAGGACGTCATTCTCACCTGCATGGAAACGTGGGCTGTTCTTCACAAAAAAAAAGTATTATCCAAAAAAATGTAATTATATATCTGCAATTTTATGAAAAGGTTGGGGGAGGAAGAAGCAATACTCCTCAATGAAGAAAATGAGAGAAAAGGCCAACTTTAATTTAGCACTTTTACATCACATGCAGTATGAATTGGGTGTTTTTTTAATCTTTATTTATACCATCTAAATGCTTACATATTCAGCAGTTACACCTTACTCGTATGTGTGGCAACCCTTTCCACCCCTCTGAAAAGCAGTTTGCGGTGTATCACTTTTCAGAGGTGTTTGGTCAATATGTTGCCTCCTCGCTTGTTTTAACCAGGATCGATACCTTAATCCGATCCATGATCAGCCGAGTCTCATTGACTGCAGGGGGCACGGCGAGCCGCTCGAGCACCAGAGGATGTCCAGGGACGCCCTCCCGGCAGTTCAAGTCTGTGCTGTAGCCACCTTTCGACTATAGCGCGGATCTGAAGTGGTTAAAGGATCTGAAATTGACGCTTGATGCCAGATACCACAGCAGGGGTCCAGTGGAGTCCATGTTTCAAAGGGTTATATTGGGTCATCATAATGCTACAGCTGATCAGTGTAAATGTGGTTGTTTAGTTGTGCTTTTCTTTCACCTTGGAATTTCTAGCTTGTAATCCACATATGTTTGGCAATATAGTGCACCTGAGGCTGGGTTCACACTAAAAATGGATGCAGCTGACGGCAGGGTTTTTTTTTTGCTGTACATACCTTGTAAAGCTATTTTCCTAGCCGGCTTCCGTGTAGTGCCTCCCGCGGGAGTGGGCGTTCCTATGCCGCAGTTAGTGATTGACATGATGACAAACACTACCCCTCGTCGCATAAGGAGTGTGACGCCAAAAGAAGCCGAACGTCGAGTCAGGGCTATACGGCGCCTGCCCACCGACGTTCGGCTTCTTTCGGCAACTTGTGACGCTCCTTATGTGACGGGGGGGTAGTGTTTGTCATCATGTCAATCACTAACTGCTGCATAGGAACGCCCACTCCTGCGGGATTCACTACCCGAAGCCGGCTAAGAAAATAGCTTTACAAGGTATTACAGCAAAAAATAAAAAAACAATCGGCATACTGACAATGTTGGTAGTGAGCTGGATGCAATGTTAGAAATTTGTTTTTAGGGTGAACCCCCGCTTTAAAGTGACACTAAGCTCTAGTTTAAAAAATATTCTATTTGAATATACTGTGTATTCTTTACTCAGAAATGTGCCTTCTATGGCTCCCAGTCTCCCCCAAATTCCTTTTTGTTTTGCTGCTGTGATCTAACTTTCTAGAGAGGCTATGTTCATCCTCCATGGTGTCACTGTATGTGTCCATGTGCACCTGAACAAGGACATGTAGCTGCTCAGGACTGTACACCAACAAAAATTGAACCCTCTGTTGCGTTTAGGCTGAGTCACAACTGCGTGTAATGCACATGATTGCAGCGCAGTGGTTGTAGGATTAAAACAGGTAGTTGACATATATCCTTCCAGCCGTGATTTTATTTATCACTCCGTTACTATAAGGCCGTGTACAGACGGGCAAACATGTACGATGAAACCGGTCCGCCGGACCGTTTTCACCGTACATGTCTGCCCGGGGATTTCTGTACGATGGCTGTACTAACCATCGTACAGAAATCCGCGCGTAAACAATACGCAGGGCGTGTCCGCGGTGTTGCCGCGACGATGACGCGGCAACGTGGGTGGGCCTGCCAGTTAAATGCTTCCACGCATGTGTCAAAGTCATTCGACGCATGCGAGGGATGGCGGGCGCTCGGACATGTACGGTAGGTCTGTACAGACAACCATACATGTCCGAGCGGGCAGGATTCCAGCGGACTGTTTTAAAACAAGTCCAGGAATATTTGTCCGCTGGGAAAAGGCCCGGCGGGCAAATGTATGCTGGAATCCTGCCCGCTCGGGCCTACACACGACCGAACATGTCTGCTGAAACTGGCCCGCGGACCAGTTTCAGCAGACATGTTTGGTCGTGTGTTCGGGTCTTTAGTGGTAAGCATTTGTGCGTTGAACATTTTATAATTAAAGCTGTATTAAGCTCTACCTATTTTTTAAATGGACCCCTGTAGGTTTGTGTCTTGATGTGCTAGTATGTGGTGCATAGTGGCACCCTCTACCCTCTAGTCCTGAGCTGGCACCACTCCCGCCACTTCTATCTTTGCCTGGTTTTCCTTCCGGGATCACACATTTCAGCCATTTAAATGGTCGGGCCATGATAATGTCACTTTTGCGCATGCCCATAGGAGTCACATTCACGGCAGGGTGCTTTCTGCATTCAGAACACCCTCAGTGTCGTAAAGGCAGAGCCACAGCGCATGCACCAGTGGCAGTGACGTCAACTCACTGCAACCTGAAGGATATTCACAGTACCGACAGGTAATCCTTATCATAAGCTTACCTGTAGGTACCAGTTAATAATAAGAGTTTACTCACACTTTAAAAAGTACACCTGAACACCCTTCAGTGAAATTGGCTCTGATATGAATTTCTATTCCCATCTCTATGTGGCTTCTCTGCTGTCTCCAGAGATCGGTCTCCTGGCAGCTCTCAGGAAAATATTTCAGGATCTGAAATCTTTCTATGTGGCAGTTCCCTGAGTCACCTGCACAGCTGCCAGAGCTCAGAGGGACCTGTTACCGGGTCCCTGGCTTGTAGCTTGGCTCGTACTGCATCATATTTAACTCTTTCCTCTACCTGACAACCAGTGGTGCTTATATATTAACCACTTAAGTTCCACCTTGTCTATACCCCATCATCATTGGGATGTTTTTTTACTGCTGTGATAGTTTGACTGACAATTATGCCGCATACACACCATCACTTTATGTGATGAAAAAAAACGACATTTTCTGTGAAGTAAAAAACAACGTTTTTGAAACTTCAATTTTCAAAGACGATTTTGCCTACACACCATCGTTTTCTCACAATGCTCTAGCAAAGCGAGGTTACGTTCACCACTTTTTCCATTGAAGCTCGCTTCATAACTAGCTTTTGGGCATGCGCGGGTGTAAAAACGTTGTTTTAAACGTCGTTTTTTGCTACACGCGGTCAATTTCTGTGAAGTAAAAAACGACGTTTTGAAAAACGACACATAAAATTGAAGCATGCTTCAATTTTTTTTTGTCATTTTTCACAAGACATAAAACAACGTTTTCCCCCACACACGGTCATTTAAAGTGACGTTTTTAAAAACGTCGTTTTTTTTTTCATCACATAAAGTGATGGTGAGTACGCGGCATTAGGCTAGGGTGTGATGCAGGAAGTCATGCAAAATCTTGTGCATTCCCACAGCCCACATAAAAACGCACGTCCATTTTGCAGACACACAACAGTGCCAGCAATTGTGAATGGCATCCCAATGAACTTTGCTGAAGTGTATTAGTAATTGCACAGAAAGATGCATGATAACAAAGTACATTAGGTTTTGGTGAGGTGCGATAAAAAAAAGAAAAAGGGTAATGCACTACTTATTTAGGACGATTTAGGATACCAGGGGTGGTAGGACTGCCTTGGAAAAGTCCTACCCGGCTGGTTCAGTGCACTGAATTAAACTACTGTGTGCACTACTTTTATTTTTAGCACAATGTGAAGCATTCCATTGCCTCACACTGCGGTGCGGCCAATAGAACTTAATATAATCTCACGGTGTGACATTTCAATAAAGTATGTGTTCAAAAAGTGAACATTGTGATGCGCTGTGATTGGTACATCAGCACTGCATGTCATCCCACTCTACACCAGCAGTGGTGTACTAACGCAGCCACTTGTGTGAATGTAACCTTAGGCCGAGTACTCACGGCAGGACATGTCCGATGGAAACGGTCTGCAGACCGTTTTCATCGGACATGTCTGGCCGGGGACTGCCCGGGGACTCCTGTTCGATGGCTATACACACCATCGAACAGAAGCCCGCGCGTAAACATTACGCGGGGCGTGTCCGCGGTGTCGCCGCGTCGATGACGCGGTGTCGCCGCGACAATGACGCGGCGACGTGGGCGGGCCGCCTTAAAAATGCTTCCACGCATGCGTCGAAGTCATTCGACGCATGCGAGGGATGCGGGCGGCAGGAACATGTACGGTAGGTCTGTACAGACGACCGTACATGTCCGGGCGGACAGGTTTTCCAGCGGACTGTTTTAAAACAAGTCCGGGAAACAGTTGTCCGCTGGAAACCTGTCCGATCCGTCCCAAAATGGTCCGCTCGGGCCAACACACGGCCAAACATGTCTGCTGAAACTGGTCTGCGGACCAGTTTCAGCAGACATGTTTGGTCGTGAGTACGGGGCCTTAGATGCATTGGGCAGCTCATTCACATAAATGGGCTACCCAACCCGCAAAGAAAACCTAAAATAAAACATGCACCAGCGTATGTGTGCTACTACATGTGAACCTAGCCCAACTCGGTCATGTGACATTGTACCCATATGATTTGTCATTTTTTGAGACTGCTCTTTGGTGGTATTTAATAACAACTTGACTTTTCTATTTCTTACTATATAAGGGGAAAACAAGACAAAAATGTAACTACAAATTCCCTTTTTTTTTTTCAGTTATAGAACATACCAAATAAAAACTGCAGGAGGATTCCAAAACCCCGAAATGGCCTTTGGAAAGTTGATATCCCAAGGTGATCAAATTATTTGCCAAATTTTTGGAAATGAAAAAACATCCTGGTATGGAGATCGGTAGATACTGCGCATACAGGTAGGTACTATAATAGAGAGGGAGATGAGGGGGTTAACATTTAGACATGGAGGATAAGGGAGGTAAGGGGTTAATAAACAGGTCACCAGAGACAGAATGTAGATCAGATTAACGGGGAAGGAAGTGAAAAGATTAAAAAACTATGCCACCATCACACCTACCCACTCATGCCCTGAATCTGCTGCTGCTTGTGCCCTATAACTAATGATTGATTGTTTATTCATTTAAAAACAATTAAAAAAAAAATTGAATGGTCTGTGTAAGAAATAGTTAACTCTAATGAGGTGTATGCCACCTCAAGGATTGCTTCCCTTTATTCTTTAAAGCTCCTTTAATTCTGGAGAATATAGTGTTGAGACAGGAGACCTGCTTCTCACACACACAGAAGCCATACTTATTTATACACTCCTGTTCTCCTCTTGTCCATTCACAGAATGCTTTATGTTCTGTGAACCATTTATAAAAGTCAAAGCCTTCGTGAGGGGATAAGAGGAGAGCAGGGGCACACTGCACCTGATCCGATCTGCCAGATGGATGAAAAAGTAGGTTTTTCCTCCGTCACACTTTGGCGGATCGGAGCGGGTCGGATGTCAGTGGGCATGTCACCGCTGACATCCGTGGCTCCATAGAGGAGAACGGATCGCCCGTTCAGATCCGCCTAAAAAACTGGCAGGCGGACCTGAACCGGCCACCCGTGTGAAAGAGCCCTTATTCAACTACTAATGTTTAGAAAATAGATCATTTTGGCTCCAAAAAAATTCACCATGACTGTTAGCTTTTTTGCCATTAAAGGGTCACTAAAGGAATTTTTTTTTTAGCTAAATAGCTTCCTTTACCTTGCTGCAGTCCTGGTTTCATGTGCTCATTGTTCGTTTTTGCTTTCATGTTGCTGTAAATCCTCTCTGTTCTGGACACTTCCTGGTTGCCTTTTTCCTGATAACCACAGTACTGGGAGATTTCTCACGGTGGTCACTAATCAAGGAGCTGTGTGTAAAACGAAACTGGATTGGTGCTGAGGAGTTTTAGACAAAGTATCACTGCTCTCTATTGGCTGACTGCCCTCTAGTGGCTCTCTGTACATCAGAGAACCAGCAAACAACAGCAAAAACGAAACTACACTGCAGGCACATTATATGATTGTTTTTTTATCTATTTTTAATCATTTTTAAAAGGAATCAGTTAACTATTATGTCTCTATGCCCTGTAAACAGTCATTTCAGCTAAAAAAAATTTTTCCTTTAGTGACCCTTTAAGCATTGCATTTCAAAAATCGAAATTAGCCCACTAACGTTTCAAAAATTTAATGAACGAGCATATCTTTACGTTGTAAGCTCCTTGAGGGTAGGGACCGATGTGAATGTACAATATATATGTAAAGCTCTGCGTAAATTGACGGGACTATATAAGTACCTTTAAATAATAATAAAGAATAATATTAAATGCTTTTTCAAACAATTTGGCTTAAATCTGGCTCCTTACTTTTCCGAATGATCACTGTCCATTCAAATAACTGAAACATCGTAGACTGTGTTCACAATGTTTCAGTTCATGAATGAAGAGGAGCAGCTGTCTTCTCTCCATTCATTT
Organism: Rana temporaria; assembly: GCF_905171775.1. Taxonomy (NCBI): domain Eukaryota; kingdom Metazoa; phylum Chordata; class Amphibia; order Anura; family Ranidae; genus Rana; species Rana temporaria. The sequence goes on along the minus strand of NC_053499.1, from coordinate 33,027,400 downwards.
TCAGTGCAGCTGCGGCTGCTGAGAAAGGGACTGGGGAATCTGTGTCCTTAGTCCCTTTCCCTGTCTCAAAGGGGAGATGTTAGAGGTCTGTTAAGACCCCTGATATCTCACGAAAGCCCCCCAACAGGGCTGATAAAAATAAATAAAAAAATTGCAATAAATAATAAAATAATTAATTGTAAAAAATTTAACTGTCCACCCCGCCCCCCACCCCCTTAAAAAAGGAAAGCATTGTAAAAAAAAAAAATGTAAAAAAAAAAATAATAATCGTAAAAAAAAAAATAAAAAAACACTGACACATGTGCCACTGTCACATGAGATTAAATAAAAGTATCGGTAAGTATCGGTAATCAGTAATCAGTATTGGCGAGTACTTGAAAAAAAGTATCGGTACTTGTACTCCGGTCTTAAAAAAGTGGTATCGGGACAACCCTACTTTGGGAGATATCCTTTAACTTCCTGTTGCATCTCTGGAATGGGATGTAAAGGGAAATCTCCACAATGGTACACAGACAGCACAAAATGAACTGGCAGTGATCTGAACCTTTCCATACTCCATCCAAAACTACAAAAGTTGTATATAAAACAGAAGAAGGTATATATAAAAATATATATAAAAGTTATAAGGTATATAAGTTGTAGGATATATATTAAAAATGCGTCTCGCCAGCGTTTTTCAGCTTTTTTGATCCATTGAAAAAAAAATGAAAGAAAAAAAAAAAAAACGTTATTGCAAAAACATAAAAAAAACGTTGAAAGACTCCCTGCAAAGCTACTGGCATTGTACGCTGCCCAACTTCTGAGATGGGAAAGAGGGACATATTACAGCACAACATATGAAAATAAGCCCTGACACTTATCCAGTTACATGGATTTGGAAGAACTAAAGTATTTTCTTTTCTCTTTTTACTTTTCTTTTTTTTTCCCTTTCTTTTTTTTTCTTTTCTTTTTTTATTACTTTTCTTTATTTATTTATTTTTTTCTTTCTGTTCTTTTTCTTTTCTTTTTAAAGCGGTGGTTCACCCTTCTGAACAACATTTCAGCATACAATTCGGCATCGTAGCGCGAGCTACAGTATGCCGGTCTTACATTTTTTATCCCCGTACTCACTGTGCTATTCCACATTGAAGATTCCGGGGAATGGGCGCTCCTATGGTGAGAGAAGGTGATTGACGGCCGGCCCTGGCACGTCACGCTTCTCCGGAAATAGCCGAAATAGGCTTGGCTCTTCACGGCGCCTGCGCATAGCCTGTGCGCAGGCGCCGTGAAGAGCCGAGACCTACTCCGGCTGTCTTCGGGGAGCGTGACGTGCCAGAGTCGGCCGTCAATCACCCTCCCTCTTGCTAGGAACGCCCATTCCCCGCGGCAGACGGAATCGTCTATGTACGATTAAACAGTGAGTACGGGGTTAAAAAATGTAAGACCGGCATACTGTAGCTCGCGCTACGATGCCGAATTGTATGCTGAAATGTTGTTCAGAAGGGTGAACCACCGCTTTAAAAAGAAAAGAAAAAGAACAGAAAGAAAAAAATAAATAAATAAAGAAAAGTAATAAGAAAAGAAAAAAAAAGAAAGGGAAAAAAAAAAGAAAAGTAAAAAGAGAAAAGAAAATACTTTAGTTCTTCCAAATCCATGTAACTGGATAAGTGTCAGGGCTTATTTTCATATGTTGTGCTGTAATATGTCCCTCTTTCCCATCCCATCTCAGAAGTTGGGCAGCGCACAATTATTCTGTTTGTAACATGACAACACTGACGATACAGCAGCAACTCAAAAATGTTATACAACATAAATTAATACAAGACAGAAAATGGAGTCGCTCTACAAGAATAAAAAATATGTCTAGTGACAAGACATGTGGGCAAATTATAAAATAAGCAAGCGCAAATAACTTGTGAAATACACAGTGAAACAAATATATAAAGAAATATAGTCCCAATAATAGAAAAATAATCTTTCATAAAAATGTCTTTGATATGTGAAGTGAAAAAAAAGTCCAAAGCATGCAGCATGAACGTGTTCAATCTTTAAGGTGTTTGATTGACAAACGGCTGTGACAGATGGATAGAGTAAAGAATCACCACCAATGCAAAACACTTTTTATTTCTATTGTAAAATTATCAAGAATATTCTGAGCCAATCAGAGTGCTCCTTCTGCATTTGCCGAATATTCGCAATTATTTTGTATTGTAAAATATCAAGAATATTCTGAGCCAATCAGAGTGCTCCTTCTGCATTTGCCGAATATTCGCAATTATTTTGTATTGTAAAATATCAAGAATATTCTGAGCCAATCAGAGTGCTCCTTCCGCATTTGCCGAATATTCGCAATTATTTTGTATTGTAAAATATCACGAATATTCTGAGCCAATCAGAGTGCTCCTACAGCATTTCTCGAAATTGCGCAATAAATATTGCATTCGCATGTTGCGATATTTCGATAAATATCACGAATATTCTGAGCCAATCAGAGCGCTCCTCCAGCATTTCTCGAAATTGCGCAATATATATCGCATTCGCATGTTGCGATATTTCGATAAAATATCACGAATATTCTGAGCCAATCAGAGTGCTCCTACCGCAGTTATCAAAAATATCGCAATTATTTTCGCATTCGCAATAGGCGAAAAATCGCAATAATTTCATTTCGATAAAATATCACGAATATTCGAATTTAGCGAATATATCTCGAATATTCGAATATATATTCGAGATATATCGCGAAATCGAATATGGCATATTCTGCTCAACACTAATAAGCAGCAAACAGGAGATTGGCCCAGGCTCTCCAGGCTCCCAGGTTTTCCCTTTGGAAATGCAATCTTCAGTAAGGAAGAAAGCAGAGAATAAAATAACCTATTACCTCCATCTAGAGGCCCAACGTGTAGTCACATCGCAGCATGCTGCTTTACCAGTTCATTTTTCCAGTGACAGGTGAAGGTTAAGGCTATCTCTCCCCTACACTCCTCCAGACACTGATTTCTATCAGTGCACAGTAAAAGTGGTCTACAGGGACACTGGCAAAGCTCATAAGATTTGCTACTTGTGTCAAGGTCAGCACATCTCACAGAGCTGGTGACATCCTGTACATGTGTAATTATTCCCACCATTCCCTGCTTCTGGCTGCTGAGTTCTCCTGGTGTATGTGTGCATGTAAGTGTGTGTGTGTGTATCTATATATATATATATATATATATATATATATATATAAATATATATATATTATACAGAGACACATTAATAGTAAGCACAGGACTAGGGTTTTGTTGTTTTAACCACTTCAGCCACTGAGGATTTGGCTGCTGAATGACCAGAGCACTTTTTACAATTTGGCACTGCGCTGCTTTAACCGCTTGCCGACCGCCGCACACAGATATATGTCAACAGAATGGCACGGGCAGGCAGATTGGCGTACAGGTACGTCCCTTTAAATCTGCCCACCGCGTGCCTCGTGAGTGTGTTTGCGGGCCCCTATTCTGCCTAGTGACACTGTCACTGATGGCTGTTCCCTGTGATCGGGAACGGTCATCAGTGACGTGTCACGTGTAGCCACGCCCCCTAACAGTAAGAATCACTCCCTAGGGAACACTTAACCAGTACAGCGCCAACTAGTGGTAATTTTCACAGTTATCCCGATTGGGCCCCCCACCTGCTGGGAGGCAAGGACGTATATATACACCCATATGCCTGCCCGTGCCATTGTGTCAATGTATATCATCGTGCGGCGGTTGGCAACTGGTTAATATAAAAGAGACTTTTTGTCACCCGTACTAATGACATACTTACAATATCCCTCTTCCTGACCAGCCATGCATTGACACTACAACAGTAGAGTCGGTCTCCCAATGTGGTCTGTAGGACTCGGCATTCTGTTTAACATCTGGGTCCCACTATGTTGACATGGCTCCTGCATGAATGACCTCTGCAAGCAGCATTGACAGTTTTCATTCATAAATGCAGTGTAATGATATTTCTACAATGTATCTTGGTTTCATAGTTGGTCAGGTTGAATAAAGACGTCAGTCCATCCAGTCAAACCTGTGTGGGTGTACGACTGTGTATGTATGTATGTCTCTATTATTTCTTATATCCCTGTATATTACTAAGATGCCCATGTAAGAGCTTTTTCAACTTATGGACACTCTCCACTAACACCACCAATTGTGGAAGGGAATTTCACATCCTTACCATTCCAACAGTAAAGAATCCCCTGTGCAATTTGTGTATAAACAGCTTCTCATCAATTTTCATTGCATGGTCCGTGTCTTCTTAAAGGGTCACTAAAGGAACATTTTTTTTTAATAAATAGCTTCCTTTACCTTACTGCAGTACTGGTTTCATGTCCTTATTGTTCATTTTTGCTTTGAAGTAGCTGTAATTCTGCTGTGATCTCCACACTTCCTGGTTGCCTGTTTCCTTATAACCATGGTACTGGGAGATTTTCACGGTGGTCTAAGCTGTCATTACTGTGTGTCTAAAACTCCTCAGAACCAATCAGATTCATTTTAAAAACAAAACACTGCCCTGGATTTGTTTTTTTTTGTTCTGTGAGTCTTCCCGACTCACCTCTCACCCGGAACTTCATGTATGAACCTTTAAAACCGAAAGTGAAACTAGAGGCACATTATATGATAGATTAAATTAAATTTTTAATCATTTTTAAAAGGAATCAGTTATCTTTTATGTCTCTATACCCTGTAAACAGTCATTTCAGCAAAAAAAAAATGTTTCCTTTAGTGACCCTTTAAGTGACCTGAGACTGAATAGTCTTTTCTAATGTTATGATCACCATTTGTATTTTGCAATCAGATCTCCTCTTATGTGTTACTTCTCGAGGGAGAATAAGTTTAATGCTTGAAATTGTTCCATGTAACTGAGGTCCTCCAGTCCCCTTATCAGTTATAGCCCAACACTGGAGGACTGGAGACCAGAACTGGAGGGCATACTGAAGATGCAGCCGAATCCAGAGTCTTGTAAAGCAGTAGGATAATAGTCTTGTCTCTTGAGTGGATACCCTTCCTAATGCATGCTAATAGCCTGCTAGCTTTTCTAGCTGCAGCTTGGCATTGCATGCTACTGGTTAGGTGTTTCAATAAAAAAAAAATTGTTAAACTATTTATTGATTGTGGATTTATTCATGAAGGACACAGTCTCAACATTGAGTGTTATGTTAATGCCTGTTTTAATAATTGCTGAGGTCCTTCTGTCTATTTTAAGTGGAGTGTCAAAGTTTTTATTAACCAACAGGTGACAGAGCACCCTCCATGAATTGTTTTAGTTTATTTTATTTTATTGTATACTGTATTATGGTAAAGTTTTGTATGTTTATGTGTTTACTAAATTGTCAATGGTGGTATTTTGTATTGTTGATGGTACTTGTAGTTTTGAACCACAAGATGGCGCTAAGGTCCATTTAAATGTCCATTCCTTGAATTGGGATTAACTCTTTATTTATAGACATTGCTCTGTTAGAATTCTTAATAAATAATTTTGGTCATTATTTCATTTGTATTCCTGGCCAGTAGGGATGAGCCCGCGGTTTGAGTGTTTGTTTGTTCTAAAACAACCGAACATATGGGGCATTCGTGGGAAATTTAAGCGCCGCGGAACGCCTCATAATGCACTGTGAGATCGCAGTGCATTAGCATCTGATGATTAGCGAAAGCATGCACCTGACCTGCATGCTTTGGCCAATCACTGCTGAGAGAGCCATGATTGGCCAAAGGCAGGGTGCCCAATTTTTCTGCAGAGTATAGTATATATACTGAGTATATATAAGTTCAGAGTATATAGTGAAGTCCTTATAGTATATATATTGCAGTCCGTAAAGAATATATATTTCGGTGCAGAGTATATAGTGCAGTCAGTGTAGTATGTAGTATATATAATACATTGCAGGGTATATAGACGAGCAAGCGCCCCCCCCCCCCCCGCACCATACCAGGCCGGTTGCCCTCAACATTGCCATTGGTTGTGGGGGTCTGGGGGCAGAGGCCCTATTCCTATTACAAGGGATGTTTACATCCCTTGTAATAGGAATAAAAGTGATCCAAAAAAAAATGTAAAAAGAAAGCATCAAAAAGTAAAATAAACAAGATATATATATATATATATTTTTTTTTTTAAGCGCCCCGTCCCCGCATGCTCGTTTGCAGAAGAGAACGTATACGTAGGTCGCATCCGCATTTTTAAACGACGTTCAAAGCACACATGTGAGGTATCGCCACGTGCGTTAGAGTGAGAGCAATAATTCTAGCACTAGACCTCCTCTGTAAGTCTAAACAGGTAACCTGTAAAAAATGTGAAAGTGACGCCTATGGAGATATTTTCCCAAAGGTTGGCGCCATTCCACGAGTGTGCACAATTTTAAAGCGTGACATGTTTGGTATCTATTTACTCGGCGTAACATCATCTTTGCCATTGTGCAAAAAAAATTGGGAAAACTTTACTGTTTTTTTTTAATGCACAAAACATTTTTTCCCCCAAAAAAACGTGTTTGAAAAATTGCTGTGCAAATACCGTGCCAGCTACAAAGTTGCAACAACCACCATTTTATTCCTCAGGGTATCTGCTAAAAAAAAACATATATAATGTTTGGGGGTTCTGTGTAATTTTCTAGCAAAAAAATTATGATTTTTACGTGTAGGAGAGAAGTGTCAGATTTGGCCCGGTAGGCAAGTAAGTCCCGCAGATCTGGGCTGAGGTCCCAGAGCCCAGTGCCGGAACAAGTTCCAATACTGATCTCCACTCAGTGGGAGTATCCTCACTGCACCCAGTAAAGAATTCTGCAAGCAGGACATCTCAGCTTCTTCCTCCCCTCTCAAACTTATTTCCAGTCATTGGTTGCCAGGACCGCCGGTGCCCTGGCAACCGATGACATGCTTAGCGAGTGTGCACTGTGGAGAAAACTACCTCTCTGCAGGGTGGCTCTACCTCCCAGCGCTGCCCTCTGGGCCGACTGGGCCCTGGTGTTCTGCCACTGTGGGGGGGACCTTGGGCAGGGGGGTCACGGTTGGTGGTCCCCCCCCCCCGTGAGTTTTTTGTGGGGTAGCTTGTTATATGGTACCCCTGCCCTCAACTTCCTCCTCTGTCTCGAACAGTCCGGTCAGGCTCTGCTGCCGCGTACGTGGTTCACAAAGGTCCAGCTGGGGGACAGAATTAAGTATGTCACAGGAGGTAAGAGCACCCTTCTCCCTCAGTCCACTAAGAGGAAGGAGCCGTGCTGTAAGCCGGGGCCCTCCTATTCCGCACAGAAGCGGTATCTCCGTTAGTCAGGGTCAGCCGGCAGATCCTCCCAGACTGACAAAGGTCCAGCTGGGGGACAGAAGCGTCCCTGGGTGCGCAAGCCGGCTAACAAGCCTGCTACCGCATAAGGTTTTGCCCCCGCCCGACTCAAGGGTGGGGGGACGGTTTCGCGAGTTTGCAGCTCGGTGGACCTCTCTGCTCTCCGACCAGTGGGTCTGCGAGGTGGTCACTTCGGGGTACAAGATCGAGTTTCTTTCTTGTCCGCCAAAGGATCCTCCTTTTGAGAACGTCAGAGATATTCCTCTCTTGACGCCATCTCAGAAGGTGGCTTTTCTAGTGGCCATTACATCTGTCAGGTGTGTTTCTGAGTTGGCGGCCTTTTCTTGCAAGTCACCATACTGGGTCCTCCACAAGGATATATAGCAGTGCTAAGCCCGCAGCCTTCCTTTCTTCCGAAGGTAGTTTCAGCTTTTCTCCTGATTGAGGACATTGTACTTTCGTCCTTGTGTCCTCGCCCGTTGCATCCCAAAGAGGCTGCGCTACATACCTTGGACGTGGTATGTGCTCTGCGGGTGTACCTGTCTGCTACAATTCCGTTCTGGAGGTCAGACTCACGGTTGTGGCGTTGTCTGGTCTGCAGAAGGGCCTGGCCATCTGGCCAGCCACCATTTCTCGGTGGATCAGGCAGACCGTCATCCAGGCCTACGCCCTTAAGGGGCGGGCACCTCCCTTCCCTGTCACGGCGCATTCAACCAGGGCAATTGGTGCCTCCGGGGCTTTCCGACATCAAGCGTCTGTTTCGTCACACCTTTTCCAAATTTTACAAGGTTGTTGTGAATGCATCTTTGGATGCTTCCTTCGGCCGCAAGGTTTTGCTCTTTGAGTTTGCACCTCCTCCGTTGAGGAGCTCTACTTGTTTGGGGTGAAGTTAGTTTTTTGATTGCTGTTCCCACCCCTCGTTTTTTTGACACTGCTTGGGGACGTCCCACTTGTCAAGATTTAAGGAGCTGTGTCCGTCCATGGACGTCAGAGAAAAGGATTTTACGGTGAGTACAAAAAATCCTATTTTTTCCTCAGTTTAGGCCGATAAGTGTTCTTCTACATATTTTTTGGTAAAAAATCGCAATAAGCATTTATTGATCGAAAGTTATAGCATCTACAAAATAGGGGGCAGTTTTATGGCATTTTTATTAATAATTTATTTTTTACTAGCAATGGCGGCGATCAGCGATTTTTATCGTGACTGCGACATTATGGCAGACACATAGGACACTTTTGACACATTTTTGGGACCATTGTCATTTTTACAGCGATCAGTGCTATAAAAATGCACTGATTACTGTGAAAATGACACTGGCAGTGAAGGGGTTAACCACTAGGTGGCACTGTAGGGGTTAAGTGTGCCCTAGTGAGTGATTCTTACTGTAGGGGGCGTGGCCTGGCGTGACACATCACTGATCTTCATTCCCTATGACAGGGAACAGACGATCACTGCCACTAGGAAGAACGGGAAAGGTTTGTTTATACTTACCTCTCCCCATTCTTCAGCTCTGTGACCCAATCGCAGGACACCAACGGCGATCAGGTCCCGTGGGCGCGGTCACAGAGCTCAGGAGACCGGGTCAAGGTAATTTTCCCCTGATATGCGCGATATGCGGCGATAAATACGGTAATCAGATTTTTGTAATTACCTTAACCACTTAAGGACCACCTAACGCCGATATACGTCGGCAAAGCGGCACGGCTGGACATAAGCACGAACAGGTACGTCGCCTTTAAGAGCCCAGTCGTGCCGCTTTGCCGACGTATATAGGCGTTAGGTGGTCCTTAAGTGGTTAAGGTAATTACAAAAATCTGATTACCGTATTTATCGGCGTATATCGCGCACTTTTTTTCCCTTAAAATCAGGGGGAAATCGTGGGTGCTTGATATTTGCCGATCGCCGCTGTCTCTGAGCCGCTAGCCTAGAGCCGAGCCGAGTCGAGTGTACTGCGCATTTGGCTAGGCTCGGCCACGCTTGGCTCCGCCCGCAGCCACGCGAGAGGAGCCGAGAGGAGCCAAACACAGGAAATCCGTCTCCTCTCGGTTCGCGCCAAATCCAAAAAACAAACACCGCTGCAACCCCGGGCAAGGTGCAGATGGATGGACTCGCAGACGGACACGCTGGACGGAGACCTGGATGGAGGCCGCAGACGGACACCTCCAAAGCGTCAGATGGACCCTGGGCAAGGAAGCCGCAGACGGACACCCACAAGGCTGGACAGACCCCGCGCAAGGCCGCAGACGGACGGCAGACAAGGCCGCCGATGGACGCAGGGCTAAAATGTAAGTTTTCTTTTTTTTTTTCTTTTTTACCTTTCTAAGCTTGGGGTGCGCGTTATACACCGGCGCGCGGTATACCCCGATAAATACGGTATTTATTTCAATCTTAATAGAATAAAAATTACAAAATACTGCAATAAGAACTCCAAATATGCACTTATTGACAATATCATATACTTTCCCTTTAATTGATGATATATATTAGTAGGACTTATGCCCCGTACACACGAGCGGTTTTCCCGTCGGAAAAAAAACGGATGGTTTTCCCGACAGAATTCATCTCAAGCCTGCCTTGCATACACACGGTCACACAAAAGTTTGGTGAATTCTTGACTGCCAAGAACGCGGTGACGTAAAAGACTACAACGAGAAGACTACAAGAAAATGAAGTCCAATGCTTCTTAGCATGCGTTGAATTGTTTCTGAGCATACGTAGGAATTTTGCGCGTTGCGATTTGTACACATGATCAGAATTTCCTGACGAGAAAAAAGAGATCCTGCTCTCTATCTTTTTTCAGCAGTTTTCCTGTTGGAAAAAGTCTGATGGAGCATACACACGGTCGGGATTCCCGACCAAAAGTTCTCACTAGACTTTTTCCAACAGGAAAACCGATCGTGTGTACGGGGCATAATAAGGAAAACCAGACACAACAAACACTTTAGGTAATAAATGTTACCATTTTGTATTTGGGTCAATGTAGAAAAACAAAAAATCATGCTTAATTCGTGTTTCGGGTCCTTGGTTACATTCTGTCTTCAGCGTGATTTGCGTGGGCTGCAAATGTCAGTAATTTTGTCAAGGCTTGATTGTCTAGCCAGGTACTAATCCCAGCTACAGACTAAACTTGATACATTTTAATTCCTGATAAATCCTCAAGGTGATAGTTGGGTATAAAAGGGACTGATTTACATTTTCTCAGTGTCTAGGATCCACCAACACCGGGATAAAGGTAATACTGCATTTCTGCTTTACTTACCATAGAGTTCAGTCTTTTGTAGTCAGTCTCTTGATTGAATGATAAAGTGTTTATTATTGTAACTAGAAATGGCAGGTTTAGAAATGTACCCACTGACTCTTCCTTTTGTTCACCAGTGCCTGAATGGCATCAGCTGTACATCTTTGCGTCTGTTGTCCTTAAAGCCCAATTAAACCTTTATATTTTAAAAAGGGTATGCCACCAGGCTGCATAAAAAGTACAAAATGTGTTTATATATATACCATATATATTCACATATAAACAGGAATGAAATATTAGTCCATGTATAGAAGTGCTTGCAGTTCATCAAATATGTACGTAGTGTTCCAAAAAAAGGAGAAAGAAAAATGTGTGTCTTCCGGAAAAAAGACCACTGTAATCATCCACCACCGTGTGTTTTTATTTTTCTAAGAAACACGCTTTGTTACAACTTTATTTGGATATTTTCTTTCAGTTTTTGGAGCACTACTTACATATTTGATGAACTGCACAAGCAGTCCCTACCAGTGGCAGCCCGTCCATTGGGGGAGCACAAGCGCCCCCCCCCCCCTAAATCCATGCGCCCGGCCCCTAATGTGCAGGGCGCCGGACGCATAGATTTCATATTTATTTTAGCACGTGACTAGAGGGGGGGGGGGCGGTGGTATGAGTGGATTGAGAGCCATGGGGGGTGGTGGTGGTGGTAGTGTGGGTGGATCAAGACGACCCACACGGGGGGGGGGGGTTGGTGGTAGTGCAAGTGGATCGACAGCCACCGGGGTGATGGCGGTAGTGCGAGTGGATCGAGACCTGTGGGGGGTGTGAGTGAGAGGGCCAGGTCTGTTTGCCACACCCCCTAAAAATATTGAGCACTGAAAGTGTGCTTGGAAGTGCAGTTGCTGTAGATCTGAGGGGGACATGAAAGGAAAATAAAAAACAACATTTTGGCTTGCACGTGATTGGATAATAAAATCAGCAGAGCTTCCCCTCATTCCAGATCTACCCCTCAGATTTACAGCGACTGCACTTCCATGTGCACTTTCAGTGCAATTTCAAGTGCACTTTGCACTTGTAGTGTAAAGTGGATTTGCCCTTCGTAAATAACCCCCTATGGGTCTTATTACAAAGACTATGCCAAGTAATGACAAAAAAGTAGGGAAAGTAGAAGTTAAAGTAATGAAAGAAGGTTCTGCACACCTTTACTTCAGGCCTTTAAAGGAACTAGTACTTCTTTTGCCCAAAGAGGAAGACAAATCTCACAAGTCACCAACTTGATTCAAAGGGAGGTAAGAAGGATTGGTGCATGTTTCTGCGTTCCCCTCTGAAGATGGGTTTTTCCTTGTCACAGCTTGGACCTTTGATGCCAACATCTGCAAGTATCATGTTAATGTTTGCATTGTTTTCCCTAGTTATTCTTTTCCCTTTTTGTTTTTGCAAATGTTCCTGGAAAAGAATCTGCTTATATTTGGACTTGGACTAAAGTTTGAAATAACAAATCAAATCATCACAGAGTGGGGCTGTGGATATGAATTAAAGGAGTACACAGTGCCACGTCCCAATAACTCAGATTTGAAAAAAAAAAAATGATATGGCAGATGATGGACTTTGGAGGCGTATTATATAAAAAATTGAATATTTATTAAAAAAAGACATACAAATAATTAAAAAACATATTTTATGTCTTTTTATGTCTTTTTTCAATAAATATTCAATTTTTAATATAATACGTCTCCAAAGTCCATCATCTGCCATATAGTTTTTTTTTCAAATTTGGAGTAGTTTGTCAATATTAGAAATCATAGATTTTGACGAGAAGTGTCATGTTTCACATGCTTGTGATATACCTTTGAAGTGGTTGTAAACCCTTACAGACCACTTTTTGCTACAAATAAGCCTATAATAAGGCTTACCTGTAGGTACTGGAAATATCTCCTAAACCTGCACGGTACAGGAAATATTGTCTGCGGCCCTGGAAGGAAGAGGAGTGAAGATGGATGCTTCCACCAGCGGGGACATCCCAGATATCTCAGGCTTTATTTGCAGGCAAGTGCGATGCATACTAGCCCATTATGCTTTTAATTTGCAGGGGAATAAAGAGAAAGTAAAACCCATCAGGGTTTACGTCCTCTTTAAATGTTATTTGTATTCTGTTCCTGGTTCCTCCCCTTCCTGTAGCTCGGTTTTATTCTGTATAGTTAGCTCCACCCTTTGTTAAAGCGGAGCTCCACCCTAAAGTGGAACTCACGCTGATCGGAACCCGCCCCCCCTCCGGTGTCACATTTGACACCTTTCAGGGGGAGGGGGGTGCAGATACCTGTCTAAAGACAGGTATTTGCACCCACTTCCGGCCACACGTCTCGGGCAAAAGATGGATTTTTCCAGACTTCCCGTCTGTCCCCCGTTGTGTGCTGGAAACACTCGGCTCCCAGCACACAGCGTGTGAGCCAATCGGCGGGCACAGCGCGACTCGCGCATGCGCCGTAGGGAACCGGGTAGTGAAGCCGGAGCGCTTCACTTCCTGGTTCCCTCACTGAGGATGGCGGGGGGAGCAGCAATCGCTCGTCCTCTGCTGCGGACAGCGCTGGACTCCAGGACAGGTAAGTGTCCTAATATTAAAAGTCAGCAGCTGCAGTATTTGTAGCTGCTGGCTTTTAATATTTTTTTTTTACTGGCACATCCGCTTTAAGTTTCCCAGTAATGCATCTCAGCCCCATGTCTCATGGAGTGGATCACATTATAATCTTTTGACCTATCCGAAGTTTGTTGTTGTTAGATCCTCATAGTTTATGGATTAAACTTCACAAGATCTGCAAGGTGTCATCTGGATTGAGTCACTGTCTGTTTATCCTGCTAAGATTGGGTTATCAATATCTCATCACAATTGTAAGTTACAGAGATCACACTTTCAATGCTTAGATTATAGAGGCAGAACAGGAGGGGACAGTGCCGGATTAATAAGGGGGCAAAAGGGGAAACTGCCCTGGACCCCTGACAGAAGATTTATACAAAAATACAAATCCTTTGTTAGGTCCAGCTATGTATTTAAGTGCCTGGAGTTAAGCTTTAGGTATTAAATGTTTGTAAAAATCTTTAATAAACATTCAGAAGTACGTGAGACTGAAATGTGTTTTTTTCTCAATCAGAATGGAGAAGATATTTCTGTTCGGGCTGCTTCTGTTTTGGAATGTTGTGCTCAGTACAACCTGTGAGCTCTCTAATATTACGATTGTGCTGGAAAAGGAGGAATGTGGAGCCTGCGTTTCTGTGAATTCAACTTGGTGCTCAGGATACTGCTACACCTTGGTGAGTGTGATAAGGAGTTTATATGTAAAGATTGTGGGGCAGATCCACAGAGAGAGTACGCCGGCGTACTTTCAAATTTCCCGCGTCGTATCGTTGTTTTGAATCCTCAAAGCAAGATACGACGGCATCTGGGTTAGATCCGACAGGTATACGTCTTCGTACGCCTTCGGATCTAAGATGCAATTCTTCGGCGTCCGCTGGGTGGCGTTCCTGACGTTTTCCGCATCGAGTATGCAAATTAGCTTGGGGCTGGTTTTGCTAATCTCATGTGTTTGCGTGTTAAGGAAAAGTTTGTTAAGAAACGATTTGCACTTTTCAGTCTGTTACAGCTTGAAAAATGTGTTATCTCCATTACAAATGCTACTTTTACTCCCGTCTCATACTTTATTCTGAGCATGCGCAGGTTTCTTAGCATACACACGTTCGAGTTTCTCGTCGAAAACCAGCCCGTCGAGCAACTTGACGAGCCAATTTGAGACTCCCGTTGAGGAAATAGAGAACTTGCTCTCTTTTTGGCTCGTCGAGTTTCTCGACAGTTTCCTCGACGAAAATTTACACACGACCGGTTTCCTCGGCAAAAAAATATCTCCCAGCAAGTTTCTTGCTGTTTTTTGCTGAGAAACTCGGTCGTGTGTACGAGGCCTCAGAGTGGAGACTCCTTACTGTCAGAATACACTGATCAGCACTGCAGCCGATCAAATGAAAATAATCCAACATTCCCATTCGGGAGAAGCCAATCAATAAATTGACGACTTCGAGCAGGAAAGACCATAAATTCAGCCAGTCCTTGCTGAGCTGGACAATTTTTAATCCATCTATGGCCAGCTTTAGATTTCTTCTGTTCAGCCCCTGGGCCAAATGACATGAATCTATACTATAATGTCTGCCGACAGCTTACTTTTTGGCTTCCCTGACCTGCATTTGATTGTTGTAAATTCCATCACCTGTGGCTCAGAAAGAATTGAAGTCAGTAGGTCAGCATAACAACCAGAACATTTGCAGTTTCAAAAGAAGGTCAGTAATGAGAGTCTCATATTCCTCATATGACAGGTTTGCTTTAAAAGAATGGAACAGATATGTGAAAGTGACCCTATCAGATTACAGAACAGCCAAAACCAAAGCTCCCTGCAATAGAAGAGCTTCTATACTCGGCTCTCTGGTAGCCTCTTAAACAAAAACTTTACTCCCCTCTTTTAAGTTTTTTTATTCCCTTTATTTGTGCTGTTGGTTGTAGCATTCCCAGCTAATAAAGGCATTGTCTGGTGAAACCTGATGCATCTTCTATCTATATGGACATCATCAGGGGTCCGGGTGTTCCTTTTCGGGGTTCTTGGACCTGGCCCCCTGATGGCACATGAACAGTGTGCTGGATTGTAATAGAACTTGCTTTAAAATCGGAGTGATGGATGCCTGACCGATCGTTCAAAACCGATGGTTAGTACGCAAAAGCATCGGTTCAAAACCCGCACATGCTCAGAATCAAGTCGACGCATGCTTGAAAGCATTGAACTTAGTTTTTTTCAGCACGTCGTTGTGTTTTACGTCACCGCGTTGGACTCGATCGGTTTTTGAACTGATGGTGTGTACGCACATCAGACCATCAGTCTGCTTCATCGTTGAACCGATGAAACTGAACTTCAGTCCGTTTTCATCCGTTTGGACTGATCGTGTGTACAGGGCCTCATGGAGAGAAGTTAGTGCAGTTAAATTTCTGTAGAATCAGATTACATGCAGCTTGTTTATTCTGAGAACAGCTCTCCTTCAGTGCTCTTTGGAAAAATGTAGTGTACAAACTTGTAGGCAGTTGCAATCTACCTTCTCCACTGCAGGTGGCACTCACCTGTAGTAGCCTTGCAGCTGGAGAGGAAGTCAAGAGGAACATAGTTCTCCTATGGTTTTCTGGGTCACTGAGGAAGCTATCATTTAGGATGCTGCTATGTGACTCTGGCAGCCATCTTGGGTCAGGTAGAGCCCATTTAGGGCCTGGCTCCCAGGTCCGCTTTATGCCAGTGGGTAGAGTAGGGAAAGATACACTGTCTATTAGGAATAGTATTAGCGGTAGGGAAAGGTTCCAGACAAAGAGGAAAAGTGTAGGGTCGCAACTTCTCTGGGCATAATCCCGCTTGGACACTAGACGGTTAGGGCGTATTCTGCTCTCTTAACAGACACTGTCAGTCCGGCTGAAACCTGCTCGCTTCACGTTGAGGGAAACCGCAAGTGTACACGCTTGGGCAAACATAACAAAGTGAAGCGCATAAAATTAATAGATCACCCAATGAAAGGATGAATAAACAGTGCATCAAACAAATGGTGAAAAAATTATGATGACAATATATGAACCAAAAAAGTGATGTATATGTATAGACACTGGATGGTGTATATATAAAATCTAAGGCCCAGATTCTCAAAGGGCTTACGACGGCGCAACGCAATGTACGCCGTCGTAAGTCCTAATCTGGGCTGTCGTATCTATGCGACTGACTCTTAGAATCAGTTATGCATAGATATCCATTAGGTCCGACAGGCGTAAGGCTCTTACGCTGTCGGATCTTAAATGCAATTTTTTTTTTGCCTCTAGGTGTCGCCTCCGTCGTTTTCCCCGTCGTGTATGCAAATTAGCAAAATACGCGAATTCCCGAACGTACGCGCGGTCGACGCAGTGAAGTTACGACATTTACGTTAGATTTGCGCGGCATAAAGTTGCCCCTGCTATATGAGGGGCAACCAATGTTGAGTATGGCCGTCGTTCCCACGTCGAAATTTAAAAATTTACATTGTTTGCGTAAGTCCTCCGTGAATGGGGCTGGACGCCATTTACGTTCACGTCAAAACCAATGACGTCCTTGCGACGTCATTTAGCGCAATGCACGTCGGGAAATTTTACGGACGGCGCATGCGCAGTACGTTCGGCGTGGGAACGCGCCTAATTTAAATGCTCCACGCCCCCTACCCGGCTCATTTGAATTAGGCGGGCTTGCGCCGGGGGATTTACGCTACGCCACCGCAACTTTACAAACAAATGCTTTGTGAATAAAGCACTTGCCTGTAAAACTTGCGGCGGCGTAACGTAAAGCAGATACGTTACGCCCGCACAGTTTTACGCCCAGATACGAGAATCTGGGCCAAAATAAATATATGTGAAAAAAAAGCCCAATGTGATGAAAATTGGTGATAATAGTCCCAATGCCTCGAAATGAAGTGCAGTAAAGAAATCCACCACCGATCATTGAAAGGAAGGCTTACCAGAGAAACTGTACCCTAATGGACATATGCCCAGAGGGTCAGTAAAGCAGGGTATAAACCACTCTCAGGCCTGGATCATCGGCTGCAATTCTCACAGAGACGTCTCGCATGTCAATCAGAGAGGAACCCAGGGATCGAATCAGGAGAAAGGTCGCTTCCGGGGGTACCCAATGTTGGCCAAAATTTAAACCAATATGTAGAGATGTAGGAGAAGAAGAGAAAGGCACATAGCGTAATACTGAAAGGTACCAATGTTTAATGTAGGTAAAAACACTTACATTATAAAAGGTGATCAGCGCTTTCAAATGTACAAAGTGGCAGCAGTGGAGTCTTCCGACGCGTTTCGCATCAAATAGTGCATCGTCTGACCCCCTGTCCATTAGGGTGCAGTATCTCTGGAAAGCCTTCCTTTCAATGATCGTAGTGGATTTCTTTACTGCACTTCATTCCGAGGCATTGGGAATATCACCAATTTTCATCACATTGGACTTTTTTTTCTCATATATTTATTTAGATTTTATATATACACCATCCAGTGACTATACATATACATCACTTTTTTGGTTGATATATTGTCATCATAATTTTTCACCATTTGTTTGATGCACTGTTTATTCATCCTTTTATTGGGTGATCTATTAATTTTAATGCGCTTCACTTTTTTGTTTTGTATTCCACCATTGTCCATTGGTAGTGTGAGCTGCTTACTATTGATAGCGCGGAATTTTCTGTTCTCTACACGCTTGGGCAGCCTTCCCACTGGATTTGTTGTGATTGTTGCTGCATCACTTCAAAAAAGTTTTTCCATTGTACCTGACTGTCTGAATTTTTGCCGCTGTATCACGCTACACCCCACCTACAAACCTAAAAACTGTCTTTGTTATTTTCTTAGAAAGTAACCCCATATGAGTTTATCTATACACATGTGCATATATTTTGCACCTTTATTTGTTCTAAATATTTTCCTCTTATATTTCAGGATCCAAATTTAATGTACCCACAGAAATCGGAGAAGCAAGGTGTCTGCACGTACACTGAGGTCATTTATGAAACCGTGAAAATTCCAGGATGTGCTGAGAATGTAAATCCTTTCTACACTTATCCGGTGGCTGTTGACTGTCACTGTGGGCGGTGCGATTCAGAAACCACTGATTGTACAGTAAGGGCTTTAGGGCCCACTTACTGTTCTCTGAGTCAAGACTAAGTAACAGAGATGGCACTCTTATACTTTCCAACCTGACTTACATATGCTTGTCTCTGCAATGCCAAGGCTTCTAACTAAGGTGGGGCAACCAAAGCCCTTCAGCTGTTGAGGAACTACATACTCTACATACTAGACTACATAGTCTAGTGGGCACAATCTCTACCTTGTTCAATTAGTGAATGCCATATATTAATTGAAAAAAAGACTAGATACTCTAGTGTATCTTGTATTTTTTTCAATTAATAAATGGCATTTACTAATTGAACAAAGTAGAGATTGTGCCCTCCCCTTCTCTCCAACTTGTCTAATCAGAGAAAGCCTTGTATTCTTAAAAAACAAAAAAATCAAGATTTTCTATGAAAGACAGAGGTGCCAAGAGAGCAATCCTCTTTGTTTAAAATTACAGAACGCAAGTTGGTCCAACAGCACCTGGAATTGATCAGCATTGACTGTATGTAGCACGATCTACAGCAGTGAATTTCTCTATCTCCAGTTGGCCTCCCGGATACAAGATATAAAGATATAGATGTAAACGAGCTGTGGGTTAGGCAGACCAATGCAAGTTTAAAAAAAGATAATTTCTTGAGTTCAGTTTTAATATTTTCCATTCTTTATTTAAAAAGGTTGTAGGCAAATTTCATCAACAGCTGAAGGTCTGCAGTTTTTTTGCCTACTTAGCAATGCAATTATGTATCAAATGTAAAGCAATTATTTCTTTTTTTTGTAAGGGTTTCATTCATAAGGCAGCAGCATGGTCTTACCCCGCTGCTTTAAAGTAACACTAAACAACATCCTTATTCTCCAAAAATAATCTATACATATTCATTAACTAAAGAGGAACTTCCCTGAAAGTTGTAGTAAATACACTTTTTCAACTTGTACCTACAGTTAAGCCTATAATAAAGCTTGTACTGTGAATATCTCCTAAACTTGCACTGTTCAGGCCCGTGACGTCGCCGGTGCATGCTCTGTGAGGGTCCAACATACTGTGCCAGATCTTCAGAGCCCGTGCCGCATATGCACGGGAGTAACTTCATCGCACTCCCGTCCACTCATGTAGCTGGAGGCCACAAATTCATAAGGAAGACCGGGTGAAGATTGAAACCCTGTCAGCGATGACAACATGCCGCTGGAGGGCTTTCTTTAAAGGTAAGACTTGCATAGTGTGGTAGTAAGCAATGCATACTAGCACATTATGATATTGTCTTGCAGGAGAATACATTTTTCTTTCTTTTTCCTCTTAAGCTGCGGTTTACTACTGCTATAAAATCAGAAGTTGTCCTCCTATACATGTATTGGGCAGATTTTTTTTGTCATTGTTATAGCGATCGGAGCAGAAGTTTCTTCCTCATTATACTACTGAACCTCTCCTTCCTGCTCATTTTTGCTTGTTTGAAAACAAGCAGTGCTTGTTAATTGTGGTTTTGTGACCTGCTCTATGCACACTGCAAATCTCATTGTCTGTAGTCCATAGTCCATCTTAGAAGTAAGCAATAGAGGGTGGCTACATTCCTACATACAGTGGGACCATGGAGAACGAACGTAGCCACCCTCTAACAGGAAGTCAGATGATACCAGCAAAAAAAATAAAAAATTAACTTGTAGACTTGGAGAGCAATAGAAGGTACTTTTTGAGGGTCCTTTCACTCGTTTTTTTAGTTCAGTTACTTTTTTTTTGTAAAAAAAAACGGATACAGATGTCAATTTTTACATCCGTTTTCATGTCCGCTGACATCCATTTTTCACAAAAAAAAAAGTGGATGCGTCCTTAACAACTGAGAAGTCATCAGCTGTTAGCGGGGTTCAGCTGACAGCTGAATGTCAAAAAAAATGGTGTGGGGTCCCCTCCAAAATCCATACCAGACCCTTATCCAAGTATGCAGCCTGCCAGGTCAGGAAAGGGAGGGGACAAGCGAGCGCTCCCCTCCTGAACCATACCAGGCTGCATGCCCTCAATGTGGGGGGATGGGTGCACCTTGCCCCCGTGTTGATGGGGACAAGGGCCTCTCCACGACAACCCTGACCAGTGGGCGGGGGGCTCATCGTACCCCTATCCATTCACCCCATAAAGCAGTGAAATGTAAAAACAAAGTGCCAGTTTTTGACCAGTCCTTTATTAAAAAATAGCTCAGAGCTGTCTTCTTCCCTAGCTGTTTTTTCCCGGTGTCGTCTTCCCCTGCTGCCATCTTTCCCGGTGCCGTCTTCTCCCGCGCCGCCGGTTGCCCGCTTACAGAAAAAAAAACCACTCTTCTGTGGCTGTCTTCCTCCGATATGATGTTTTCTTATATAGCCATGGGGCGTGGCCATCCAGTGATGTCACCCAGAGAGCCTGCGCCTTTTGCGGGTAACCAGCTGCGAGAATACGGCAGTGGGAGAAGACGGCTCGGGAAGAAGACTGCTTGGAGCTATTTTTTTAATAAAGGACTTGTCAAAAACCGACTCTTCTGTTTTTTAAACATTTCTCTGCTTTTTGGGATGAATGGGTTGGGGTACGATGTACTTAAAACTCATTCACATAGGGGGGCTGGGATCTGGTCGCTCGTCCCCTGCCTTTCCTAACCTGCCGGGCTGCATGCTCAGATAAGGGTCTGGTATAGATTGGGGGGGGGGGGGATCCCACAAATTGTTTTTTTAATAATTTGGCGTTCTTTTCATGATTTTTTTTTTTTACATTCAGTTGTCAGCAGGGACAGCTGATGACTCATCCGTTGTTAAGGACGCCCCGGACCATTTTGCTGGTCAATGACCTGGCCACTTTTTGCGATTCTGCACTGCGTCGCTTTAACTGACAAAGAGGGTAAAAAAAAGTTTTAAAAAGGATTTCAGCAGATCGGATGTAAGCAGATGATGTCCGCTAACATCCATTTTTCGTCTGCTCAGTTTTTTAAACGGAAGAAAAATAGGGTTTTCTTCTGTCTCATAAAACAGAACTTAACAGAGGCTAGCCCATAGACATAAATGTACGTCCAATTTTCATCAACGGATGGAGGAAAAACTGACATGAGGAACGTGTTTAGTGTCACATTAATGTGGACAGAACTCCATGAGCTACCACAGCTGACTCCCACTGCAGTTTACATTTATTGGTGGGTTTCTTAAATGCACTCCATGCTATGGAGAGTAACTATATGTATAGTGAGTAGTGATATCCACTTTCTGTTTTAAATAAGCCCCTAAGTGTTTTCCAGTCACATGTAACCTATATAGAACAACGATGTAATAAACCTTTTCCTCTCTGTTTTTTTTTGTATTTAATATATATTATATAATGTGGACGTGTCAGTAGTTACAAGATCACTCCATACTGTTGTTTAATAGAAGGTTTATTGGAACTGTAACAGCCCCGAAGCATGGAGGGGGTCAGTGCCCAGACAGACGTGGCTCTATAGGAGGTAAGGTAACACCGCTTCACTTCCTTTCTAGTTAACAAGTGTGAGACAGAACAGGATGCAAGGGGAAGTGCTCCTGATAGGGATATGGGCAGCAATGAAAAAACAGATTTACTAGAAGAGCCTGGAAAGTTTAGGACTACTGTCAGGACTTTGCTACTCAAGATGAGATCGCCACACATTTGTAATAACTCAAAACATAGATTTATTCATCTTGATAAAAAATCCCAAAAATATCCATGCTAGGTCAGAAGCAAATACAAATAGCAAGCAGCCACTTCATCAACCGTGATACCAGCTGTTAGTAAAAATCAAAAAATATAAAAGCAGCACTAAAGATCTTAAATGTGCAATATGCAAAAAATCAAATATTAGATCGTTATTGTAATCACACATGAATTAATAATCCCATATACGGCACAAATTATCCCAACAATAGGTTAACTATAAAACATGCAGGTGAGTAAGATTAAACACATAACAGTATACATAAAATTGATACAAATCACAATTGTGCAAAATTTATGTATCAATGAAAACGTAAGTCCTATAGCATATTGTACCAAAAAAGTGTCCATAAAGTGCAAAAAAAATGTTGATAGATGAGCTCCGCCACCATACAACAACAGTTAGCGTACGCCTCTTACCGAAGGGTGTGGACCATAAATTACAGTGCTGAAAATGCGGCATCCAAGTAGGTGGTGGCCACTCGATAACATCTCCAATCAGGTCAAATATAGAGAAAAAAGCCAAGCATAGTGAAGCCTGTTTTAAATTCCATTCTCTTTATTTAAAATGTATAAGAAGTCCCTTCAACATTCTAAGAGGACTTCATTGATGACGAAACACATCATGATTGGCTGCACGGACGACATCACGTATGCTAAGCCGATACTCGCAGCTTTCCTTTTGCATGAACTGACAGTCTGCTGGGATATATTACTTCCACAAGGGGCGGACCTACAGGGATTGCAGGAGTTGCCATCTTGACAGGACCCCATGCTGTACTTTATGGACTCTTTTATTGGTACAATATGATATAGGACTTTCGTTTTCATTGATACATAATTTTTGCACAATTGTGATTTGTATCATTAGTATGTATGCATTTATATGTTTACTCTACTCACCTGATGTTTTATAGTTAACCTTTTTTTGGCATAATTTGTACTTTTATATGGGATTATTCATTTATGTGTGATTATAATAATAATCTAATATTAGATTTTTTGAACATTTATGATCTTTAGCACTGCTTTTATATTTTTATATTTTTGTATCTTGATAAAAGATTAGAAGGTAAAGACCAACACATTTCGGCTGCTCACAACTATCACTTCCTCAGGGTTTGTATGCTGGTGGCAATAGAAGAAGATACTGCACAATGAATGCAAAGAATCAAGTATTAGAATGACAGTGCGGGAACAAGTCTAACAGCCACTATCAAACTGGCCCCCGCCCTGTTGTCATATCCTTAGGCCTCGTACACACGATAGGTTAACCAGAGGACAACGGTCTGATGGACCGTTTTCATCGGCCAAAACCGATCGTGTGTGGGCCCCATAGGTTATATAACCATCGGTTAAAAAAAAACCAACTTGCTTTAGATTTAACCGATGGATTCCTAACCGATGGGAAAAAAACGATCATTAGTAGGCACAACCATCGGTTAAAAATCCGCGCATGCTCAGAATCAAGTCGACGCATGCTTGAAAGCATTGAACTTTTTTTCAGCACGTACACTAGTTGTGTTTTACGTCACCGCGTTCTGACACGACCGTTTTTTTAACCGATGGTGTGTAGGCGCGACGGACCATCAGTCAGCTTCATCGGTTAACCGATGATAACGGTCCATCAGACCGTTCTCATCGGAAAGACTGATCGTGTGTACGAGGCTTTAGATTTCTTTACATTTACTGTCCAGTATATTCTTCTATCGCCACCAGCACCAAAGCCTTGGTGAAGAGGGAGTTGTCAGCCACCAAAACATGTTGACTTTGATCTACTACTGATCTTTCACCAAGATAAATAAATATATACTGGACTTATTACAAATGTGCTGCGTTCTTAACATTTGAATTTACTTTGGACTCCCCTGGGGACCCATAGGGGTACCCTGTATGATAGAGAGCGGCCTCATAAAACTGGACATCACATCTGAACATACTTACCTTTGGATCCAGCCCTCCATCAACACTCATTTAGGATTTTACTGATGTTGTTGATTTTTCTTGTAACTGTATATACTGGCCTACCAATAAGTGATTGTTCCAACATCTATTATGATATAAATTTTAAGAAATCCTCTGTGTCTCTGTAATGTATGTGATCTGTAAATTAGAAATGTAATTTGGCAAAAGCTCTGAAATTTTATGAAAGGTTTTCTAAAGGTGCAATAAAGAGGTGTTTACTGTGTTTTGCCTTGATGTCTTTTTAAATTACTGTGAATGAAATTCCTTGAGATAGTGAGTGTGTGTATATAATAGGGATGCACCGATACTGGTATCAGTATCGGCGCCGATACTAGCCATTTTCACGAGTATCGGTACTCGCGAAAATGCTCCGATACCGGAAACCGATACCGGAAGTGACGTCCCGTGGGAGTGGACCACCTCCTCCTCCCCTCCGGACAGTGCAATCCCCGCTGCTTCCTCCCAGTGGCATCGTTTGGTGCAGGCCCGCTAAGCTGCCTGCCCTTTACAGCCCACCAGCCTTGTCGCCGCACTGCACACCTCCCTCCTCCAGCTCTGACTCCCGGCCACACAGAGCACTGGATCCGGGCCCTTCCTGGTTGGATGCTGAGGCAGAGAACAGGGGGCTCTGTATGAAGACTCTGTACAGCGGTATTCTGTTGTACTAAGCAGCAGGGTTCTCTCTCTCCTCTGTGTGCTGTCTGGCCAGCGCCTCTCCCACGAGAGACACATGTACCATGCCTGCAGTCCCTAACTGTCTCCTGTACCATGCCTGCAGTCCCTAACTGTCTTCTGTACCATGCCTGCAGTTCCTGTCTCCTGTACCATGCCTGCAGTCCCTGTTTCCTGTACCATGACTGCAGTCCCTGACTGTCTCTTGTACCATGCCTGCAGTCCCTGACGGTCTCCTGTACCATGCCTGCAGTCCCTGACGGTCTCCTGTACCATGCCTGCAGTCCCTGACGGTCTCCTGTACCATGTCTGAAGTCTGCCGGTGTCCTGTACCATGCCTGCAGCCCCTGACTGTCTCCTGTACAATGTCTGCAGTCCCTAACTGTCTTCTGTAAAATGCCTGCAGTCTGATGGTCTCCTGTACCATGTCTGCAGTCTCTGACTGTCTCCTGTACAATGCCTGCAGTCACTTCTGCCTGTTGCCTCCTCCTTTCCTCTACCAGCTGTCACCCCTACCCCCATGTTTCCCATTAACTCTCCTATCACCATCCTCTTCCCCTCAGCAATCACATCCTTTTCCAGTCAATACTTTGTAGAACCACCTTTCGCTGCAAATACAGCTGCAAGTCTTTTTGGGGATGTCTCTACCAGCTTTGCATATCTAGAGAGCGACATTTTTGCCCATTCTTCTTTGAAAAATAGCTCAAGCTCTGTCAGATTGGAAAAAAAGCATCTGTGAACACACACTTTGAAGTCTTGCCACAGATTGTCAATTGGATTATGGTCTGGACTTTGACTGGGCCATTCTAACACATGAATATGCTTTGATCTAAACCAGGGGTCTCCAAACTTTTTACTTCGAGGGCCACATTCTATATTTTACACATATTCGCGGGCCGGAAAAATAATTTATAAATAAATCCACAGTAGAACAAGAATAGAATAGAATTTGACTTACTGCTGACAGCAGGACTGGATGGTGCTCCTATTTTCTTTGCTGGCACCTAAACGCTGGAGCGTTATGCAGCGGGGCTAAACTTCCAGCGTGCATGAGGCTTTACACCCATGTCCCCATACATCTGTGTCCCCATCAGTCTCCCCATTCATCTGTGTCCCCATCATCTGTGTCCCCATCATCTGTGTCCCCATCATCTGTGTCCCCATCCATCTGTGTCCCCACACATCTGTGTCCCCACCCATCTGTGTCCCCACCCATCTGTGTCCCCACCCATCTGTGTCCCCACCCATCTGTGTCCCCATCAGTCTCCCCATTCATCTGTGTCCCCATCATCTGTGTCCCCATCCATCTGTGTCCCCATCAGTCTCCCCATTCATCTGTGTCCCCATCATCTGTGTCCCCATCCATCTGTGTCCCCATCAGTCTCCCCATCTGTGTCCCCATCCATCTGTGTCCCCATCAGTGTCCCCATCAGTGTCCCCATCAGTCTCCCCATTCATCTGTGTCCCCATCATCTGTGTCCCCATCCATCTGTATCCCCATTCATCTGTGTCCCCATCCATCTGTGTCCCCATCCATCTGTGTCCCCATCCATCTGTGTCCCCATCCATCTGTGTCCCCATCAGTCTCCCCATTCATCTGTGTCCCCATCATCTGTGTCCCCATCAGTGTCCCCACCCATCTGTGTCCCCATCAGTCTCCCCATTCATCTGTGTCCCCATCATCTGTGTCCCCATCCATCTGTGTCCCCATCAGTCTCCCCATTCATCTTTGTCCCCATCATCTGTGTCCCCATCAGTCTCCCCATCTGTGTCCCCACCCATCTGTGTCCCCATCCATCTGTGTCCCCATCAGTCTCCCCATTCATCTGTGTCCCCATCAGTCTCCCCATTCATCTGTGTCCCCATCATCTGTGTCCCCATCCATCTGTGTCCCCATCCATCTGTGTCCCCATCAGTCTCCCCATCCATCTGTGTCCCCATCAGTCTCCCCATCTGTGTCCCCATCCGTCTCCCCATCTGTGTCCCCATCCATCTCCCCATTCATCTGTGTCCCCATCCATCTATGTCCCCATCCATCTATGTCCCCATCCATCTATGTCCCCATCCATCTGTGTCCCCATCCATCTGTGTCCCCATCATCTGTGTCCCCATCATCTGTGTCCCCATCCATCTGTGTCCCCATTCATCTGTGTCCCCATTCATCTGTGTCTCCATCATCTGTGTCCCCATCATCTGTGTCCCCATCAGTCTCCCCATCTGTGTCCCCATCCATCTGTGTCCCCATCAGTCTCCCCATCCATCTCCCCATTCATCTGTGTCCCCATTCATCTGTGTCCCCATCATCTGTGTCCCCATCCATCTGTGTCCCCATCCATCTGTGTCCCCATCCATCTGTGTCCCCATCCATCTATGTCCCCATCATCTGTGTCCCCATTCATCTGTGTCTCCATCATCTGTGTCCCCATCCATCTGTGTCCCCATCAGTCTCCCCATCTGTGTCCCCATCCATCTGTGTCCCCATCAGTCTCCCCATTCATCTGTGTCCCCATTCATCTGTGTCCCCATCATCTGTGTCCCCATCATCTGTGTCCCCATCCATCTGTGTCCCCATCCATCTGTGTCCCCATCAGTCTCCCCATTCATCTGTGTCCCCATCATCTGTGTCCCCATCTGTGTCCCCATCCATCTGTGTCCCCATCTGTGTCCCCATCCATCTCCCCATTCATCTGTGTCCCCATCAGTCTCCCCATTCATCTGTGTCCCCATCCATCTGTGTCCCCATCAGTCTCCCCATCTGTGTCCCCATCCATCTGTGTCCCCATCAGTCTCCCCATCTGTGTCCCCATCCATCTGTGTCCCCATCAGTCTCCCCATCTGTCTCCCCATCCATCTCCCCATTCATCTGTGTCCCCATCCATCTGTGTCCCCATCAGTCTCCCCATCCATCTGTATCCCCATCAGTCTCCCCATCAGTCTCCCCATTCATCTTTGTCCCCATCATCTGTGTCCCCATCCATCTGTTTCCCCATCACTCATCAGGCTATCCCCACAAATTGGTGTCCCCATTAGAGCCCCCCATCATTCATCCGAGTCTCCCTGCACATTTGTGTCCCCATCACAGCCCACCCCCACCTGCATATTTGTGTCCCCTTCAGAGCCATCACCTCCCCTTCCGCATATTTGTGTCACCATTAGAGCCATCAGACCCCCTCCTCACATGTTTGTGTCCCCATAAGAGCCACCAGCACCCCCACATTTGTGTCCCCATCAGACCCCACAGATATTTGTGTCCCCATCAGAGTCATCACCCCCCCCCCCCCCCACATTTATGTCCCCATCAGAGTCATCAGCCCCCCCCCCCCACATTTGTGTCCCTATCAGAGTCTCATCAGCCCCCCAAAATGTGTGTCCCCATCAGTCTACAACCCCCCCCCCCAGTGTGTCCCCATCAGAGTCATCAGCCCCCACATATTTGTGTCCCCATAAGAGTTATCAAACCCCTCCCCCCACATTTGTGTCCCCATAAGAGTCAGCCCCCCCCCCCACATTTGTGTCCCCATCAGAGCCATTTAACCCACCCCCACACAAGTGTATCAGCCCCCCTCCTTGCATGTGTCCAGCGCGTCTCCATCACTGGCTTTGCAGACCTGCTGCACCTCCCGACTCCCGCCCCGCTTGTATTACACACTCGTTACTGGTTAACAGCGAGGCGGGAGGCGGGAGCAGGGAGGCGGCTACGGGTCTGCACTACACCTCATTGGCTGCTGGGATGCCGTGGTCCCAGCAGCCAACAACACAGTGAGACGCCGGAAGGGATTGCGGGACCTGCGCTGCCTATTGCCTGGGGCGAATATGCAGCGCAGGTTCCACAGCTAACAGGTGGATAGGATTCAAGCTGCGGGCCGGAAGAAATGGCCTGGCGGGCCGGATGTGTCCCGCGGGCCGTAGTTTGGAGACCCCTGATCTAAACCATTCCATTGTAGCTCTGGCTGTATGTTTAGGGTCGGAAGGAAGGTGAACCCCCACCCCAGTCTCAAGTCTTTTGCAGGCTCCAACAGGTTTTTCCTCTAAGATTGCCCTGTTTTTGGCGTCATCCATCTTCCCATCAACTCTGGC
Source organism: Rana temporaria (assembly GCF_905171775.1). Classification (NCBI taxonomy): domain Eukaryota; kingdom Metazoa; phylum Chordata; class Amphibia; order Anura; family Ranidae; genus Rana; species Rana temporaria. Next base: position 32,998,797 of record NC_053499.1, on the reverse strand, counting down.
CAGCTTCCCTGTCACTGCTAAAGAAAAAAATCCTCACAACATGATGCTGCCACCACCATGTTTCACAGTGGGGATGGTGTATTCAGGGTGATGTGCAGTGTTAGTTTTTCGCTACACATAGCGTTTTGCTTATAGGCCAAAAGTCAAACTTTGGTCTCATTTGACCAGAGCACCTTCTTCCACATGTTTGCTGTGTCCCCCACATAACTTTTCGCCAAACTGCCAATGGGACTTCTTATGGCTGTCTTTCAATAATGGCTTTCTTCTTGCCACTTTTCCATAAAGGCCAGATTTATGGAGTGTACGACTAATTGTTATCCTCTACAGATTCTCCCACCTGAGCTGTGGATCTCTGCCCTACAGAACCATGACAAGGGTCTCATTCATGGAGGACGGGAGAGACCCTGTTTCAAAAGCATGGTTGTAAACTTTAAGGAGGATAGGGAGAAGTTGAGCCGAGTACCTTTGTACACCTCCGAAGGCAGCCCGTCAGCTCCAGGTGCCCGACCATTTTTTGTGTGAGCCAGGGCTTCCAGTAATTCTTCCTCAGTCAGAGGAGCGTTGAGCAGGGCAACGTCCGAAGCGGACAAGGACGGCAAGGGGTATTTGTTTAGAAACGAATGAATGTCGTCTCGAGTAGGACTAACCTTGGATGAATAAACATCCTGAAAAAAGTGTTTAAAAAGGTACAGTACATTTACACTGTTATACAAGCTGTACACTCACTATTTTACATTGTAGCAAAGTGTCATTTCTTTAGTGTTGTCACATGAAATGGTACAATAAAATATTTACAAAAAATGTGTACTTTTGTGAGATACTGTATAGACACACTTTTTTAGTGTAAAAATTAAATATAAGGGCCCTGTCTGTAATGATCCGCTCCCTGGGCCAGATTCATGAACAATGGTGCAGATTTGCACCGGCGTGGTGCATCATTTTTAGACTACACCGGTCCAGCGCGGAGAGGCAGTTAGGTGATTCAAGAAACTTTTTTTGTCTACGATGCCCCAGCGGGGCGGATTTTAGACGGCGTAAGGCGGGGTAAGGCCAACTGGGAGTCACCCTATGCTAATGAAGTGCCGACCGTGGCGCAGGGGTCACGCCGGGGCGCATCTTAGACCGCACATGCTCAGTGACATCCAGGGGTAAATGCCCCAATCTGCACATGCTCAGAACTGCGCCCCGGCGTGATCCCTGAGCTACGCCGACCCACTACCAAAGCCCAGTCCATGAATCAGCCCAGACTTCCGCCCTGCAGGTGCAAATGTACTGAAGCTTTTTTTTTCTAAGCTAGGTCGTTTGCATTGTGGTGGCGCAGTTATGGCTGATGAGGAATCCTCAGGTGGGCGGATGACCAATTTCAGCCCAGAGGAGAGGGCTGTAATTATTGAGGGCCTCTCCCAACATGGGGACCGCCTCTATGTGTTGTCCAGCAAGTGTTGTTGCTCAGTTCCTTTGTAACGCTGCTGCTTTAGCTGCTCTCCAGCTGACCTCTGCAAGTTTGGTGCAAAGTTACCCCTGCTTTTATGAGGTGTAACTTTGCACCGGAAATTTCAGCTCCGCTCACCGGGAGTAGCCTGCGCCGGTCAAGCTTAAGTTGATGAATCGGCCCAAAAACCTAATTTGCATATTTAAAACACAAAAACCATGGCCGCGCCAGATCCGACCAGCGTAAATCTGCGCCAACGCCGCGCCTGCGTGGAAAGGTTACACCGAGGCGATGAAGTCTATTTGGAGGCGTAATCTGGTTCTCTGGGTAAGGCGCAGCGATCCGCCGGCGCAAATCTGCACTTACGCTGTGCATCTACCAAAAAAACGGTGTAAGTGCTTCATGAATCTGGCCCTGTGTGTCCGTAAAAGCTCAGCGGGGATCCTCCATTGATCCCCGCTGAGCTGTCGGCTGACAGGGCGGTCCCCGCACACTGTGCAGGGACCGCCCTGCCTTTCCTCCGCTCTCCCCTATGGGGGATCAGATGAACACGGGCCGTATGTCCGTGTTCATCCAATCCGATCCGCCAGACAGAAGAAAAAAAGGATTTTCTTCCGTCTGAAAAATCTGATCTTTGCGGAGGCTGACGATTAAGGGTGTCAGCGGATGGTCATCCGCTGACACCCACAATCACATAGGGACCAATGTATGTCCCGTTTTCATCCGCAATGGATGGATGAAAATGCGGACATACGGTCCGCACGTCTGAAAGGGCCCTAAGACTTTAATCGGAAAGTCAGATGATGTTTAAAAATTAAAGTAACATGACACATCTATTTAGGCAGCTTGGGTTTCCCCACCCAGACCCCTATCAAGCTATACAGCCTGGACAGCAAGGAAAGGGAGGGCGGCATGCAGCCCCATTCCCCTATCAGACCAGGCCATGTACATTTAAACCTTGTGGAGGAGTACTGTTATCTCAGGCCCCGTACTCACGACCAAACATGTCTGCTGAAACTGGTCCGCAGACCAGTTTCAGCAGACATGTTTGGCCGTGTGTTGGCCCGAGCGGACCATTTTCGGGTGGATCGGACAGGTTTCCAGCGGACAACTGTTTCCTGGACTTGCTTTAAAACAGTCCGCTGGAAACCTGTCTGGCCGGACATGTACGGTCGTCTGTACAGATCTACCGTACATGTCCTGCCGCCCGCCATCCCTCGCATGTGTCGAATGACTTTGACGCATGCGTGGAAGCATTTTAAAGGCAGGCCGCCCACGTCGGCGCGTCATTGTCGCGGCGACACCGCGTCATCGACGCGGCGACACCGCGGACACACCCCGCGTATTGTTTACGCGCGGACTTCTGTTCGATGGTGTGTATAGCCATCGAACAGAAGTCCCCGGGCAGTCCCCGGCCAGACATGTCCGATGGAAACGGTCTGCAGACCGTTTTCATCGGACATGTCCTGCCGTGAGTACAAGGCCTCAATGTTAAGGGATAAGTGACCCTCCCTTTCGGTGCCCCAAAACAGAGGTGAGGGTAATAAAGGGGGGGACATATTGTGGACCCAGATATGTCTCCCACCCAATGGGATGCATAAAGTGGTACATTCATATTCCTTACCATTTCTCACAAACATTTAAAGACAAATAAATACACAGACCGTACAAAAGTAATTTAATTTAATTAAAACACAAATACATAAAAAATGTAAGTGTAGCTAAAGGCAAAACTTGTTTCTTAGTATTGGATAGAGTGGAGAGGGATTAGATCTCCTCTCAGTTTTTACTGCTGTCTGTTCCCCGTATACCCTCTCTATTTAGCCTGATTGCCATTATCATCGAAAGTTATAGTAATAGAAAATCCCATATTTTGGGTTGCCAGGGAACTGTAATAGAAGGGTAATCTTTCCCATGGAGACACTAGTTCTGGTGACCCAAGTGACACCCCTGGGATTCCCTTGGTTTGGTGAGATTTCCTCTCACTTCCTGTTTTGGCTATGAGACAGGAAGTGAAGGAAAATCTCCCCAATGGTACACAGATGGCAAAACAAAGTGTTGCCTTTAGTTACACTTTATGATAGGTACTTATATAGCCCCATCAATTTATGCAGTGTTTTACATATATATATATATATATAAGTAATTCAGTCCCTGCCCTCAAGGAGCTTACAATATAAGGTCCCTAACTCACATTCATACATATACATACCGGGGCCAATTTTGACAGGATCCAAATAACCTACCAGCATGTCTTTGAAGTGTGGGACAACCCAGAAGAAACCCATGCAGGCACAGGGAGAACATACAAACTCAATGCAGGTAGTGCCATGGTTGGGATTCGGACCAACGACCCTAGTGTTGCTAGGCAGAAGTGCAGTCCACCTAACCCCTGTGCTGCCCTTTGATACAAAGAAACATAGAAAAGTGGCAGCAGAAAAAAGTCCATCATGTTTGCCTGTTTTTTGTTTTGTTTTTCGTTAACTTTTTCGTCTGAGTATATAGTGGGGAAAATTATTATTTGATACCCTGCAGAATTTGTAAGTTTGCCCACTTAAAAAGAAATGAAGGGTCTATATTTTTTATCATAAGTATATTTTAAATGATAGAGACAGAATATCAACCAAAATTCCAGAAAAAAGCACATAATACAAATGTTATAAATTGAGTTGAGTTATAAATTGAGTTCAGTGAGTAAAATAAGCATTTGATCACCAAGCAAAACATGACTTAGTACTTGGTGGAGAAACCCTTGTTGCAGTGGCAGAACTACCAGTGTTGCAGCAGTTGCACTTGTGACCGGGCCCTGGCGTTCCACCACTGTGGGGGGACCCCAGACTCTGAATCTCCTTCTGTACCTCCGGCTGGCAGCTAACTGTACAGTGGAGGGGAGAAACACGGGATTCTGCGGGATATTCCTCCAGCTAGTAGTTCACTTACTGAGTCTATGCAGTGGAGGGGCCCTCTGTCCCCTAGCTCTGCCTCCCGACTCCGGCTGCTGCTTTTTACCTCTAGGCTTCTCCTGACAGGTAAGCCCGGCACCTGGGCATTCTTTGTGTCCTACTGTAACAATGCCCCCCTCTTATCACACTGCCCTCCCACCTGTCACACTGCCCCCACCACCTGTCACACTGCCCCCTACATGTCACACTGCCCCCCTACATGTCACACTGCCCCCCCACCTGTCACACTGCCATCCATCATACTGCCCCCCAACATGTCACACTGCCCCTCCACCTGTCACACTGCCATCCATCATACTGCCCCCTCTTGTTACACTGCCCCCTCCTTTCACAGTGCTCCCTCATCACACTGCCCCCTCCTGTCTTCTTCCCAGATGCCCTTGTCCTGTCACACTGCCCCCCTCTTTTCACACTGCCCCATCATACTGCCCCCTCCTGTTACACTGCCACCCATCATACTGCCCCTTCTTGTCACACTTCCCCCCTCCTTTTACAGTGCCCCCTCTTATGACACTCCCCCCTCCTGTCACACTTCCCAGATACCCTTCCCCTGCCACACTGCCACCCTCATGTCACAATACCCCTGTCATACTGCCCCCTCCTTTCACACTTCCCCCATCACACTGCCCCCTTCCTGTCACAATACCCTCCCCCATCATAGTGCTTCCCTGTCACATTACCCCTCCTGTCAACTGCCCTCTGTTATACTACCCCCTTCTTGTTACACTTCCCCCCTCCTTTCACAGTGCCCTCCCTCCAGCCCCTTTCTTTTCTGAATAGACACAGTGGATGATCGATACCGCACTGTGTCCATTCTTACCTGAAGCATAGAAACTGTTTGCTATGCTTCAGATTGTGAATGAATGGGAAGCTGTGTACAGAGCTATTGTTGTCTATTCATTATGTGCAGCTGAGAATGCAGAGATGGAGATTGAGGGCCCTGGACTTGGAGCAAATGGGCCCCTGCTAGGCTCGGGGGGCCCTTCATGGTTTCTTGCACTGGGCAGCCTAAAGGTTCTAGTTATGCCTCTGCCTTGTTGGCAAGCACTGAGGTAAGGCGTTTCTTACAGTTGGTTACCAAGTTTGCACACGTCTCAGGAGGGATTTTGAGCCACTCTTCCTTAGAGATCTTCTCTAAATACTTAAGGTTACTTGGCTGTCGTTTGGCTACTTTCGTTCAGCTCCCTCCATACATTTTCTTAAGGATTTAGGTCTGGAAACTCCATGACCCTAATGTGCTTTTTCTTGAGCCACTCCTTTATTGCCTTGGCAGTATGTTTTGGGTCATTGTCATGCTGGAAGACCAACCCATGACCCATCTTCAGTATTCTGGCTCAGGGAACAAGGATCCATCCAAGATTTTACAATACATGGCCCTATCCATTGGCCCCTCAATGCGGCAAAGTTGGCCTGTACCTTTAGCAGAGAGACAGCCCCAAAGCATAATGTTTCCACCTCAGTGTTGGACTGTAGGGATGGTGTTTTTAGGGTTATAGTCATAATTTTTCTTTTACAAAGAGTTTTATTTATAATCATTGCAACTTTATAGCTTAACATTGAGAAGAATACATCATGGATAAACATGACAGAAAAAAAAAAGGAAAAAAAACAGCATTTCAAAAAGGATAAACAAAACAAGAATAAAAATGCCAGTAAATTAGACCCATAAAGATGAACAAAGATGCTCAGGACCCAGGAATGCCCATATGGCATAGCCTGCTATTTAGAAAATATATAAAAGGTCCATCCCAACAGGAGCCCAACTGTAAACAGCCCGCGGCTTCTAGCCATGCAGCCAACACTTCCAGGGACAGGGTTGGGCCGCCGACATGCCAAATTATAAGCTGAGTCTGAAAAATAATAGCACTAAGGAGAGAGAAAGAAGAAGGAGAAAAAAAAAAGGAGTCAACGAAGAACAGAATCTGAGAATATTAGGAAAAGGAAAGAGAAGAGGAAAAAAAAAGGAAGAAGAGAGAAGGGGGGTCCTCGCGGTAGGAGGCAAAAGTACATCAGATCCGAAGAAGGGTGGTGTCAAATCTAGTGGGTTTAGTGTAATCAAGACCTTCAGGAATTTATCGTGAGTATCTAAGAGGATGGCAGTCAGCTTCTCATTCACCATTATGTTGTCCATGCGGTTTTTAACTGCCTCAAAGCTAAGTGTTGGTGTCTTCCACGCATTTGCTATCATAAGTTTGGTTGCAGTAAAGAGGTGCAGAGCCAGCTGGCGTTCCGAGCACAACAATTCTGCGATCGGGCTACAAAGAAGAGCTTTGTATGGGTCCTTTTTGAGGTCAGTATGAAGTATATTCCGAAGGAGAGAATAAACTCTGATCCATAATCTGCGTACCCTCGGGCAGGTCCACCAAATGTGTATCATAGTGCCATCCTGGGAACACCCCCGGAAACACTGGGGAGAGTAGTCAGGGATGAAACGGGCCAGCCTAGCTGGTGTGTAATACCACCTGTAAAGTACTTTGTAGGCATTTTCAAGAAAGAGAACATTCTTTGAAGATTTGGTTATTGCCAAAGTCATGACCTGCCAGTCCTACGGGTCAAGCTTTTTTCCTGTTTCACTTTCCCATTGGAGGTGATAGGGTCGTGTCGGTGGCTTTTTGGAAGTGATAATAGAGGAATAGATCAGTGATATCAAACCTGAGGTTTGGGGTCAAGCCCTGCATAAACTCTCAAAGGGGGTCAGAGTGAAAGGGGTCGGTTGGGACTTTACAAGCCCCTGGAGAAAATTACGAATCTGTAGATAGCTATAATGTTCTCGTAAAGGGATATTATGGGAAGAGCGTAATGCCTCGAACGATACTATCGTAGTGTGGACATCTGTAAAACCATTTGTCAGCCACCAGGAAAACTGCAGGGGGTTGACGCAGCCTGGTGGGAACAATGGGCAATGGAGGATTTGGAGTAGGGGCAGGTGAGTGGAGATCAGGCCCGCCGAATACTTGACCGAGTCCCAAAGACGGAGAGAGTGAGCCAGACATGGTCCCATAACCGGAGGGCGATGTATAGAGGGGAGCCAAGGCAAAGAAGAGATAGGCGTTGGATGGGAATCCACTAAGTCGATAGCAGCCCATAGCGGCATTTGGTACATCCCATGAAGTTGAGACAAGGGGGCTATATTTGTGGTGACGTAATAGGCATGCAAATTAGGAACCGAAAGCCCTCCATTGACCCTACGAGCATATCATATCTGTTTATTGATCCTAGGTCAGGAGGAACCCCACACAAATTCCAGGATTTTGCATTGATGTATTCGCAAGATGTATAAAGGGATCAGGACTGGTAGGACCCTAAAAAAGTAAAGAAGTTTAGACAAATAGGTCAAACGGATTGCCACAATCCTACCAAACCAGGACGGTGGCCTTAGCCACTTTTTGGGTGCCCCTCCCGGAAACTGGCTTATAGTAGATAAATATTCATAACTTCAGTGGTTGACCCTCCTACTCTATTCTCTGGAAGCTTCTTCCAGAGACATGCAGAAGTAATCAACCACCAAGCTCAGGGAGACCTAAATAGACCGAGACACACATCACTACTTCAATGTGTACAGCAGAGTCCAAAAACGTAATTAAGCCTAACTAGGACTGGGCGCTTCAAAAATGTCAGAACATGTGGTACATGTACTATACTTATAATTCTGTGGCCACAATGGAAATGAAGAGGCAAGTATTGCTGAGTAAAGATCAGAGGTAGGGGCGCCAAAGTCTATAAGCCTGGTAGCAGATGCATCATCATGATCAGCAGGATAGCTAAAGGTCAGTTATTGAATAAAGCTTCATAGACTTCCACGTATGGCATGATTGCATCAATGTACTAATACCAGCCAGCTGAGCAGTACAACCTCACTGCTGATCTTGGGTTTCTGAGCCCTGAGACAGTCAAGGTGAATTCTCAAGCTTCAATTTGCATTTCACGAAGCTCTGAAATCAATGTCGGTCACAGTTCATGTTATTTAACTACTTATGGACTGTCTGCAGCAGTTGTACGTTGGCTGTTTGAAAAGGAATACCATTGTTATGGCAGCAGATAGCTGCCATAACTCCAGTATACTCTTCAAGAGCGGGCGGCAATGGTGTCACTGAGGGCAGGTCTATACTGAGAGGGGGGTCTATACTGAGGGGGGGGTATGCACTGAGGGGAGGTCTATACTGAGGGGGGGTATGCACTGAGGGGAGGTCTATACTGAGGGGGGGGTATGCACTGAGGGGAGGTCTATACTGAGGGGAGGTCTATACTGAGGGGGGGGTATGCACTGAGGGGAGGTCTATACTGAGGGGGGGTATGCACTGAGGGGGGTATGTACTGAAGGGGGGGGTCTATACTGAGTAGTGGCGGAGATGAGCAAGTCCTCTTCCCTCACAGGCTGGATGCTAAATGAGGGAAAGATGGCCCCCACTCGGCTCCACACCATTGGATGGCGAGAGCGACGTCAAGCGTAACTTCTGCCCAATGATCTTAATAGCAATTTTTTTTTGTGTAAATTTGAGGTCTGAGGTATTTTTGAGCCCATATCTCACATTTAAGATGTCCTGTCATGCTTTTTTTCTATTACAAGGGATGTTCACATTCCTTGTAATAGAAATAAAAGTGACCCAAAAGATTTTTTTTAAAAGGACAGTGTAAAAATAAAGAATAAAACACTGATCATCAGTGCCCTGACCAGGAATGAGTGCCCACCAGTGCCAGCAATCAGTGTCCACAAGTGCCATTAATCAGTGCTCATTAGTGATGCCAGTCAGTGCTGGCTATCAGTGCTGCCCATCAGTGCCTCCTATCCATGCCACCTATCAGTGCCCGCCAGTACCACCTATCAGTGCCCATCAGTGCTACCTATCAGTGCCGCCTATAGTGCTCATCAGTGCCACCTAATCAGTGCCCATAAGTGCCACCTCATCAGTGCCCATCAGTGCAACCTATCAGTGCCCATCAGTGCCGCCTCATCCACGCCCATCAGTGAACAAGAAAAATTACTTATTTACAACATTTACTGACAGAAACTAAGAAAAACTTTTTTTTCTTCAAAATGTTTGGTCCTCACTTTTGTTGCCAGCGGTTTAGACATTAATAGCTGTGTGTTGAGTTATTTTGAGGGGCAGCAAATTTACACTCACTACTTTACATTGTAGCAAAGTGTAATTTCTTCAGTGTTGTCACATGAAAAGATAGAATAAAATGTGTGTACTCACTTTTGTGAGATACTGTATATGTATATATATATATATATATATACTGTATATACGCATGTGTGTTTGAATTTTAGGATGCACACCCTATAGGCTGCGCACACCTGTGATCTATATATATATATATATGTGTGTGTGTATGATACATAGTAGGAAAATCTGTACCTTACCTTACCCCCAAATCCTCTTCTTCCAGCACAAATCTCTTCACCACCCCCCTCCCTATTCCCTACTCCTAGCACACATCCCCCAGCACAAATCCTATCCCCCCTTTCTAGCACACATCCTCTCCTCTCCAGGTGAATTTGTGGAGCCAAGTGCCCAAACTTGTTCCAGCACTGGGCTCCGTTATTCAGCCCGAGTTTCCCAGGATGGTCCCGCAAAATTTCAGGATGGTTGGGAAGACTGGGAAGTATGATTTTGCTCCCCTAATAAATTTGTTCCCAGGGAAACCACCCCTGTGTACCCGCCCATGCTATGCTACTGACTGTAAGGGAGTCATTTAATGGAAAAGAAAGGTCCAGTTGTTGGGCAAAGGTGGGATAGGCTTCCCCGAAAAGAAGAGTTTTCAGGAATTTCCTAAAGGGGAACATAGTAGGAGAAAGTTGGACAGATTGGGGTAGAGAGTTCCAGAGAACTTAAGTTCTGCTTTAAGTTTAAAGTGAACTGTAAAAAAAAAAAAGGTCTAATCACACCTCTCCGGCCGATTCAGGAGTATCCAAGAAAAATAAAAAGCATGCCACCTATCGATAAAATACACTTTTTGGGTGGGCTGACCCCCTTAAAGTGATCAACAGATCACTTGTAAACTAAGAAAATCTAGAAGAAGATCAGTTATACTTCGCTTTCTGGTGGCGTCACTTTGCTGCTTAGCTGATGATAATCAACATTTACAGTTGTGTTGAATATCCTGCTCTTGAATGTATTTTCCCCTTTCTAATATGTCACTATAGGATGTATGAGCTGGCAGAAGGAACCACAGTATGTGGCAGGAGACAGATTTGACACACCCAAAAGTGTCCATTACCTGCAGGCTTCAGGAAGCAGCAAAGCAACTGAATTTGAAAACAGGCCAACAGAAAGGTAAGTATAAATTCCCTTCTGTAAGGTGTGATGCTCTTTTTTTGGTGGTCAGCCCACCAAAAAGTGACATTTTAGCAATAGGTGGATAACTTCCTATTCATCTTGGACACTCCATCAGCGAGACCTACTTGCTGTAATATCTGGGAATTTCGAGTATTCCCACCTATCCTTGTATGTTCTTCTACTCCAAATGGAACCACAACATAATGGGCACATCCAGTGCACAGACTCCAAGAGCTCAAGTACAGATCTCACCGACAAGTCAATTGATTTGATTTGAAGTGATTTGGTTTAAACTTACACCAAACAATATTCTTATTTTCCCAAAATAATCTATACATATACACTACTTAACGGCCCTGCAATCTATTTTTCAAAAAATTGTTTCTAATGCCTTGTACACACGATAGTAATTTCTGATGAAAAAAGTCTGAGGCCCCGTACACACGACCGAGTTTCTCGGCAGAATTCAGCCAGAAACTCGGTCGGAGCTGGATTCTGCCGAGAAACTCGGTCGTGTGTACACTTTTCAGCGAGGAAGCCGACGAGGAACTCGTCGGGCCGAATAGAGAACATGTTCTCTATTTCCTCGTTGTTCAATGAGGAAAGTCGGCACGCCGAGATCCTCGGCGGATTCAACACTGAACTCGACGAGGAACTCGATGTGTTTGGCACGTCGAGTTCCTCGGACGTGTGTACGGGGCCTGATGGAATTTTTTCATCAGAAATTACTATCATGTGTGGGCCCCATAGGATTTTTTTTTCCGGCGGAGTTTGGAAATAGAACATGTTTTATTTTTTTCTGATTCTTTAGTCCAATTTATTTGCTACAACATTTTACCATTTTTGAAAGAGCTATGTTAACTGCTAAAACCCCTATCTTGCAGCACTGGTTTCCTTGGTTTGAAACCTAACCTGGACACTACCTACATGGAGTTTACATATTTCCCTTGAGCTTACATGAGTTTCCTACAGCTACTCCAGGTTTCCTCCCACATTACAAAGACATGTTTGAAGGGGGTATTTGGCTCCTGCCTAAAGCTGGGCACACAAGGGCCAAGAATCAACTGAAAAATGGTCAGTTTGGCAGGAACCAACTTTCCGTCTGTGTGTACAGCTATCATTCCAGAATCTGGTTTTACGACCGGGTTCTGTCAAACGGGCATGCTGAAAAACTAGCTTCCAACCGTCATCCGAACAGCATTGGCAGCCATTGATCAGTGTGTTCTTGCTGAGGGGAGGGGCAGTAAAAAAACAAACTGTTATGCCGTGTACACACGACCGTTTTTCATGATGTGAAAAATGCTATTTTTTTAAAGTGGTCATTAAAATGATTGTGTGTAGGCTCCAGAGCATTTTTCTCGACGTGGAAAATGGCCATTAAAAAATGTTCTCGTTGTTTTTCACGTTGTCGTTTTTCATGTTGTGAAAACCCGTCGTGTGTAGGCTTCAAGGACGTAAAAAAACCACGCATGCTCAAAAGCAAGTTATGAGACGGGAGCACTCGTTCTGGTAAAACTAGTGTTTGTAATGGAGATAGCACATTCGTCACGCTGTAACAGACTGAAAAGCACGAAGACTGAAAAGCGCGAATCGTCTCTCACCAAACTTTTACTAGGCTTTAACGACGTAAAAAAACATGCATGCTCAGAAGCAAGTCATGAGACGGGAGCGCTCGTTCTGGTAAAACTAGTGTTTGTAATGGAGATAGCACATTCGTCGCGCTGTAACAGACTGAAAAGCGCGAATCTTCTCTCACCAAACTTTTACTAACGCGAAATCAGCAAAAGCAGCCCAAAAGGTGGCGCCATCCGAATGGAACTTCCCCTTTATAGTGCCGTCGTACTTGTTGTACGTCACTGCACTTTGCTTGAGCATTTTTTTTTCACGATCGTGTGTATGCAAGGCAGGCTTGACAAGAATCACATCGGAAAAAAACTTTTTTTTTTCAAGGACATTAAAAATGGTTGTGTGTACGCGGCTTTAGGGTAATATTCTGTAAATATCTGTAATAAAGAAAAAAAAAATAAACAAAACTCGGCTTTCGTGAAAAGTTTAATTTTTGATTGAATGTCCATTTAATTTACAAATTGACATCAAAATTGATGTAAGATTAGTATTCAGAACAAAAAATAAATATATATAAAAAAAATGTAATGCATTTTTATTGTATCCACTGTAGGCAAATCATAGAACATAATGAAAAAATATATAAAGCTGTTTTGAAAACAAAAGCCTTTCAAGGATGAATAGATTCAGGCTTTTCAGTGCCAGGGAGCCAGCAGGTTTATTGTGATAGGGCTCTCTACAAGGTGACAAGATACACTTTCTAAGCCCTTGGCTTTTTCAAGCTTCCATCTGTTGCTCTTTTTATATTCCATTTTTCCGAGTGTCTGACTGTTCTCTAGGTAGATCATTCTTGGGTTTCAGCGTGTCTGGTCAAAATAAACCAAGAGTCTGCTTTTGAAAATCCAGTCCTTAAACCGGCCTGATTTATATTATACCTTCAGCTACGGCTTGAAGATCTCTTTTCTTTTCTGATGAGTTTGACTTTTCTTGGGTTCTAAGTTTCCGACTCTCAGTCTGCTCTGCGGCATATCAATATAGAAAGTTTTGTGAGAGTTGCTCAAGGTTTTTCTGTTGACTTTAGAAGTGTGGCTTAGCTTTTGAGAAAATGATTTCTTTATGAACGGCAAGGTGTCCTCATAGTAGGTTTGAGGGCCTTTGTACTGTAGGACTACAGAATGGACTTTCGGGGTCCTCAAGCGGTCACTTTTTATCATACTCTTCTTCATTGTATATGATACGCAGACTCCATCATGGACTGTTTTCTTTCCAGTTTCAAAGTTCTTGACGCCATCTTGGCACTTGTTCTTTTTCATTAGCGCATTTAAGTCATTTAATTGCAAATTATAACTTGTGCAAAGCCTCCACTGCTGGATCTTGTTGACCTTATTAGAGTTGGAATAGGAATGGTCAGGGCTCTGACTTTGTAGAACTGCCCCAATCCTTCTCTTAAGAAAACTTGTCATGGGTGTCACACATGGGGCAGCTGGTGGATCCCAATCTTTTTGGAGTCTTTCAAAAACATTTTTCTGTGCTTTGTGGTACCACCATGGATCTTTCATAACTGGAGTGCATAGGAAACCTGTAAATAAATTGGTAGCTTGTTAAATGCATAAATCAGTTAGTGCTAAATTTGAATCCTTAAAATCCAAGTCAGTACTTTTGTATAACATCAAGTGCATGATAAGTAATGTGTACATGTGAACAATTCTAAGTAGGGTTGCGCCGATACCGGTATCGGCGCCGATACGAAGCATTTGCATGAGTATCGGTAATTGTGCAAATGCTCCAATACCTGAAACCGATACTTTCTGTCTCCGCTCTTTCAGTTGCAACGGCATTCCCCACTGACAGTTGAAATGTACAAAAAAAAGCCACTAATTATCAGTTGTTAAGAACCGGGGGTCCCGCATCTTAAAGAACAAATGACTCATTCAGCTGTCAGTGGGGTTCCCCTGTGGACAGCTGAAGACCTCACGGACACCACCCAACATCCTTGAACAGATCATCACCCCAAGCACAAAAGTCAAAAGCCTCGGAGTCACCTTTGACTCAGAGATGTTGATGGATGCACAAATAGGATCAGTAGTCAGCGGATCGCACTATCTTCTCCGCCTACTGCGTAGACTCATCCCCTTCATCCTGGAAGAGGATACAGCGGTAGTAGTCGGAACAATCATCAATTCACGACTTGACTACGCAAACTCTCTCTACTTAGGACTACCAAAATACCAGATTTTTGCTCCTACAAGTCGTCCAGAACACGGCAGCCAGATTGGTAATTTGGGAAAAAACCTTGGGAATCAATCACCCCATCAGGGAGGACCCTCCATTGGCTAACCGTAAAGGATCGGGTCACATTCAATACCCTCTGCCTCACCCACAAATGCACACAAAAAGGAAAGGCTCCTCAATACTAATGCGAGAAAATAAAACACCAAACCCCCCAATCGCATTCGCCGATCAACTAATCAAAACCTCCTCCACATCCCAAAGTCCAACTACAAATCGAAAGGAGAATGAAGATTTGCAGTCCAAGGACCACGACTATGGAACGCTCTTCCGACAAACATCCGCATGGAAGAAAACCATTGGGCCTTCAGGAAAAAACTTAAGACCCACCTCTTCTGAAAGATAAGGACGACACCGGATGGAAATAAGCGCCTTGAGGCAATTTAGTTCACATTTGTAGCGCTATACAAGTTACTCACTCACTCACAGGGGGGTCTGTGCTGATAGTTTATCAGCGCAGCCCCTCCTCGGATGCCCACCCAGGACCACCAGGATGCCGCCCAGGACCACCAGGATGGCCACCACACTGAACCACCAGGTATGCTCCCCTAGACCACCAGGGAATGCCAATCTGTGCCCATGCAGCTGCCAATCAATGCCCAGGCAACTGCCAATCAATGCCCAGGCAACTACCAATCAGTGCCCACCCACAATTCCTATCACTGCCAGTGCCAATGGGATGCCTATCAGTGCCATCTACCAGAGCTGCATATGAGTGCCCATCAGTGCCACGTATCAGTGCCCAGCAGTGCCACCCATAAGTACTCATCAGTGCAGCCTTTCAGTGCCCATCAGTGACGCCTATCAGTGCCCACCAGTGCCACCCATGAGTGCCCATCAGTGCCGCCTATCAGTGCCCATCAGTGCTGCACATCAGTGCCACCAATCAGTGTCACCTATCAGTGCCCATCAGTGCCTATTGTCAGTGCCCCCTAATTGGTGCCACCTCACCGTTGTTGCCTTATCAGTGCCCATCAGTGCCACCTTATCAGTGTCCATCAGTTAAGGAGAAAACTTGCTTATTTACAAAATGTTATAACAGAAACAAACAAAAAACTTTTTTTTTTCCAAATTTTCAGTCTTTTTTTTTATTTGTTTAGCAAAAAAAACGGAGAGGTGATCAAATACCACCAAGAGAAAGCCGTATTTGTGGGAACAAAATGATAAAATTTTTGTTTGGGTAGAGTGTAGCACAACCGCGCAATTGTCATTTAAACAGCGACAGCGCTGAAAGTTTAAAATTGGCTTGGGCAGGAAGGGGGGTAAGTGCCTGGTATGGAAGTGGTTAAAGTGTGACATGTTACTATTTACTCTGTGTATCATCATCTTTCACATTATACCAAAAAAAAAGGCTAACTTTACTGTTTTTTTTTTTAATTCATTAAACAGTTTTTCTTTTGTTTGTTTTTTAAACACGTTTGAAAAATCGCTGCGCAAATAAAAACAAAAACATTTGCAACAACCGCCATTTTATTCCTAATGCCGCGTACACACGACCGTTTTTCGGGTTGTACATTTTTTTTTCTTTTTATGTCATTAAAAACGATCGTGTGTGGGCTCCAGAGCATTTTTCGGGTTCTGAAAAACGGGCAAAAAAATTTCAAACGCGCTCTATTTTTTAACAACGTTTTTAACGTTGTCGTTTTTCGGGTGGTAAAAAATGGTCGTGTGTGGGCTTTAGCGACGTAAAAAATCCGCGCATGCTCAGAAGCAAGTTATGAGACGGGAGCGCTCGTTCTGGTAAAACTACCGTTCGTAATGGAGTAAGCACATTCATCACGCTGTAACAGACAGAAAAGCGTGAATCGTCTTTTACTAACACGGAATCAGCTAAAGCAGTCCAAAGGGTGGCGCCATCCGAATGGAACTTCCTCTTTATAGTGCCATCGTACGTGTTGTACGTCACCGCGCTTTGCTAGAGCATTTTTTTTCACGATCGTGTGTAGGCAAGGTCGTTTTAATGATCGGGTTGAAAAAAACTTTTTTTTTTCTAGAGCCTGAAAAACGTAATTTTTTACAACACGAAAAACGGTCGTGTGTGGCATTAGGGTCTCTGCAAAAAAAATAAAACATATATGTTTGGGGGGTTCTGAGTCATTTTCTATGTAGGAGCGAAGTGGCAGAATTGGCCCGGATGGGAAGTGGTTAAAATCAAGGCTCAAACTGCCATCTTATCAACATGTCATTTACAAATCGTTTTTTCTGCCTTATGAACCAGAAGCGCTCAGCTTATAATGAAAGGTACTGTTCAAAGAAGTGATCGGCTCCTGAATTCAGCTTACATAGCAGGGCCGCTGCCAGCTCTTTCTCATACACCCCATTTGTATAAACCACAAGACATTCCGGTACAAG
The DNA here is from genome assembly GCF_905171775.1 of Rana temporaria. Lineage (NCBI taxonomy): Eukaryota > Metazoa > Chordata > Amphibia > Anura > Ranidae > Rana > Rana temporaria. The sequence continues at coordinate 32,981,914 of NC_053499.1, read as the reverse complement.
AGGACAATCTGTGTTTTCATTCATGATGGATAGACTATGGGATCTGACTGCATCCCAGCAACAAGGTTTCTTCAACTGCTTTCTGTACAGCTAGTAATGGACAAGTAAATAATAGTGGACTATAGGTTAATCGCCGGACATATTGACAAATGATTGTTTGCTTTGTTTGCATTCTTATCACAATAAGGTCATAATCCTGCTGTGTATTACTGTAAAACCCTTTAAAAAATAGATTTAAACCCTAAATGAATGACATTTTGTTTACTGATGCACTGTGCATCGTAGACAATTGACTTTTGTAAGAATCAAATACTTCTTTTCACTTTTATTATTTATTCCTTTCGTGTGTTTCAGCACTGCGGGTCTACTGGAGCCACTTCATGTCTACACTCCGTTGCATGCAGTGCTGGGACAAGATCATCTAGTGTCCACAGGGCCGCTGATAGAAATCATGGGGCCCCGTACAGCCTACCTGACGGGGCCCCCTTCAGCTCCACCCCTGGTCCCACCCCTGGTCCCTCCTTTAGCCCCACCCTGGCTCCGCCCCTGGCCCTTCCCAAGATGCCATATTGTACTGCAGACAGTGCCACCCATTCCATGCCGCCTGCCAATGCCATATTGTGCTGCAGACAGTGCCACCCATGCCACCAATGCTGTAATGTGTTGCAGACAATGCCACCCATGACGCTAATGTCATAACACATGTGCTGCCTGCTGACAGTGCCATCCATGCCGCCAATGCCATTTTGTGCTGTAGACAGTGCTCACTATGCCACCAATGGCCTAATGCCATTGGCGGCATGGGTGGCACTGTCTCTGCAGGCAGCACATGCGTTGTGGCATTAGCGACATGGGTTGCTCTGTCTGCAGTAGATTATGGCATTGGCGGCATGGGTGGCACTGTCTCCCATGCTGCAATGTGCTGCAGACAGTGCCACCCATGACGCTAATGCAATAACGCATTTTCTACCTGCAGACACTGCCACCCATGCCGCTAATGGCATAATTCTACTGGCAACATGGGTGGCACTGTCTCTGCAGGCAGCACATGCATTATGACATTAGCGGCATGGGTGGCTCTGTCTGCAGTAGATTACGGCATTGGCGGCATGGGTGACACTGTCTCCCATGCCGCAATGTGCTGCAGACAGTGCCACTCATGACGCTAATGTCATAACGCATGTGCTACCTGCTGACAGTGCCACCCATGCCGCCAATGGCATCTTGTGCTGCAGACACTGGGTGGCACTGTCTCTGCAGACAGCACATGCGTTATGGCATTAGCGTATTGGGTGCCACTGTCTGCAGCACATTACGGCATAGGCCATTTGGCGGCTTGGGTGGCACTGTCTCTGCAGGCAGCACGTGCTATGGGCAGACAAAGCCACCCATGCCACAATGTATAGGTGCCATTACCAGAAACAATGCAACTAGAGTAATGCAGTGTTACTACAGGTACCATGCTACAAAACAATACTGGTAGTAGATCTTGAAGCCCACCTCGCCCCCCCCCCCCTTCCTCAAGCAAGCACACACCTGACCTGTGTCTAAATTTGTTGGCTGGGCCCAAGGAGTCACGTAGTATTCCTGGTGATCCTGCTGCTGCCTGGACTTGAGGGTCCCCGCAAACTATTCCAGATGATCATCATGGGATGCCTGTGCTGATATCTTCTGCCGCCGCTGCTCTCCTTCAGTTGCCTCACTGCTATTTGTTCAGAGGAATCAGAGTCACTCTGCGGCGCCAGAAGGTTACGGCACTACAGAGGACGCGCTGGCCGGGACTTGAGTCAGCATGGCATGAGGAGCGGGTGCGGATGAGGTATTCTTCCGCGCCCGAAATACGAGAAATAGTCCCTCCCCTGCCGCGGCCGCCACATAAGAATGAATATAGCAAATAATAATAAAAAAAAAGGAAAATGTACAGGGGAGGGGGGGGGGACGGGGGGTTGGTGCGGTTAAACGGCTGTTTGGTGGTGGACGATGTTAAGGGACCCTGATCGTCATTTTTTTTTTTTTACATTTAACTCCTATTTTGTTCAGGTTGCCGGGCCCCCCTGCTTGCCGGGCCCGGTACAACTGGGCCAGCTGTACTGGCCTATCAGCGGCCCTGAGTGTCCAGAGCGAGCATGCCAACCTGTGACCCCCAAGGTGTGTGAGCATTATGTGTCAGCAAAATTCCCTTCCCCCAAAAAAATTAGCACTAGTCTGCATGCTTACCCCCAGGGCCGCTGATAAGCCAGTACAACTGGCCCTGTTGTAGGGGGCCCCGTGCCAGCAGGGGCCCGGATGGCAACCCACAGGGTCCCAGATGACAACTCCCCTTTTTTTATTTATTTTTTATAAAATATATATATATATATATATATATTTTTATTTTTATTAAAGGGCCATTTTTTTTTTAGAGGTCCGAGGGTCCCCAGGGGTCCGAAGGCCCCCAGGGCCCCGGATGGCAACCCCCCTTTTTTTTATTTATTTTTTATAAAGAAATATATATTTTTTCTAATATATATTTTTTTTATTTTTTATTAAAGGGACAATTTTTTTTTCTTAGGGGTACAGGGGTCCCCAGGGGCCCGGAGATCCCCAGGGCCCGGGATGAAAACACCCATTTTTTTTATAAAAAAATAAATACATTTTTATATATTTTTTTATTTCATATATATATATATATATTAAAGGGATCATGAGGTCTCCATGTGGCAAACCCCCTTTTTTTTTTTTTTTTTTTATAAATGTTTTTTTTTTCTTTTTAATTAAAGGGTCCAGAGGTCCCCAGGGCCCTGAATGACAACCCCTCCCCCTTTTTTTTATACATGTTTATTTATTTATTTTATATATTTTTTTATTTTTATTTTTTCATTTTTATTAATAATTTGTAAAGGGCAGCCCTCCCCCCCCCCGCTTCTCAATTTCAGACGGCAGCCCCCCCCCCCCCCCCCCCGGTTCTCTGCTCCAGGTGCCTACCAATGCCGCCAATCCCGTAACGCGCTGCAGAGACAATTTCAAGGCGGGGCCAGGGGTGGAGCTAAAGGCGGGACCAGGGGTGGAGCTGAAGGGGGCCCCGTCAGGTAGGCTGTACGGGGCCCCATGATTTCTATCAGCGGCCCTGCTTACCCCCTAAGCATAAATCCTCCCTCCTCCCCGTACAAATCCACCCACTGCTGAAATCCCCACTCTCAGGAGAAATATCTTTGCCCCCCCCCCCATTCCCTCTTCCAGCTCAAATCCTCTCTCCCCGCCAATACCCCCCCCCCCCCTGCACACAAATCGACCCCCCAAAAAATCCCTCTTAGCACAAATCCTCAGCCCCTCAAGTTTCCCCAGTACACATCCTCTCCCCCCTCTAAATTCCTTCTCCCAGCACGTATTACCCCCTCATCCATTTTTATAGCACTTTTCGCTGTGAAAATTACAATGGTCCCAAAAACGTGTCCGATGTGTCCGCCATAATGTCGCAGTCACGAAAAAAATCGCTGATCGCCGCCATTAGTAGTAAAAAATATATATAATAAAACTGCCATAAAACTACCCCCTATTTTGTAGACGCTATAAATTTTGCACAAACCAATCGATAAACGCTTATTGTGATTTTTTTTTTACCAAAAATAGGTAGAAGAATACGTATCGGCCTAAACTGAGGAAAATTTTTTTTATATCTTATTTGGGGATATTTATTATAGCAAAAAGGAAAAAATATAGAATTTTTTTCAAAATTGTCGTTCTATTTTTGTTTATAGCGCAAAAAAAAAACCCCGCAGAGGTGAGGAAATGCCACCAAAAGAAAGTTCTATTTGTGGGAAAAAAACAGTGCCGAACCGCAAAAAGGGGCAAGGTCCTTAACCTGCATATTGGTCCGGGTCTTCAGTGGTTAAGAACTAGTAGGCCACGTGTTGGGCACCAGGCCTATACAGTGAAATAATTAGTGGCTTATGATCAGATGCTACTGTCTACTTCACCCTGTATAGACAACAAGCAAGACAACAGTGGATGCCATAATTAAAGTATAACTGAAGGCAAAATCTTTTGTTTTTGTTTTTGATAAGTTGGAAAAGGATTAGAACACATGTCAGTCATTATTGCTGGCTGTGTCCTCGTTAGGGAGATTCACCCTCTATATTTGTCCAGTTTACTATTATCCTTGAAAGTGAAACGGAAAGTGATAGATGGGAAATCTTCCAATGGGAATACTAACTCTGGTGACATGGGGGGCCCCAAGAGTTTCCATTCATTTGCAGGGATTTCCTATCACTTCCTGTTTTTACCATGGGACAGGAAGTGAAGATAAATCTCCCCAATGGAACATAGATGACAGAAATAAGCCTTGCAAGCCTTACTCTATCCAAAATGAATTAAAAAAAAGTTTTGACCTATAGGGGTTTATTTACTAAAGGCAGTCACTGTGGGTGTGGGGGGACATGCAAGGAAAATAAAAAACAGCATTTTTGCTTGCACATGATTGGATGATAAAATCAGCAGAGCTTCCCTTCAGATCTACAGCGATTTACAGCGACTGCACTTATAAGTGCACTTTCAAGTGCACTAGCGCAACACTTACTGTGTTATTTAGCCAAGAAGGTGCCTAACATCACTTGATTGCGCAAGCACAAGGTTGTAGAGCAGTGTTTCTCAACCAAGCTTCTTTGGAACTCTATGGTTTTTCCTGAGGTTGTTTGGGATCCTTGAACAGTGAGCAACGGTGAATTCATTTCCCACCTATCCTGACCACCAAAGCAAGGGGGTAGTTTTCCACTAATCAACAATGTTGGGGTTTACTTCTACACTGATCTCTTATGTTAAAGGACACCACAATTTCTACTGTCTAGGTTTCTCTTCTGCAGTTATTTACTTCAGGAATATTACTGAAAATAATTTCGTAGGAGGTTAGTCACAAAATTATCTGCCCTGGCTGTAAAAAAATATTCTAGGTATGCCACATTACATATTAGTGGTGGCTCGTGGTTCCTTGTTTGGGGGGGGCGGCAAACAACCACAACCCCCCCTTGCGGCATCTCAAAGCCCCCCTGCTTACTATCTGCCGGTCAGTTACCCCATTTAGGCAGCGGGCAGCAGCGTGGATCAGGTTGCGGTGGGCATCGGGTAGCGGCTCCTGTGTCTTCTTTCGCCATGCGTTTCCTTCCCTCCTCCTAGGTGTCCAATAGGATCGCCTGTCATTTTAGCCAATTGGGTGACAGGTAAAAGACCCGCTTCCCGATTGGCCGGGAGGAGGATCAGTGTTATAAAACCGAATGTTCATTTTGTTGTAACACCTGGGTGGGCTCGTAGTGCAATACTCTGCACAATTCACAGCAGAATAACTGAAGTCATCCAATGTGCTCTTTTAGCTGCTCAGCTCACACGGCTCCCCTCCACTTGACAGCATTATGGACAGGTGAGCTGAGCTGCTGAGAAAAACAATTAAAATATTTTAGAAAACACGTGGTGACCTTTGATTAAAAATAAAACATAACGGGCACCACCGTGAAGCGGAATACGCTTGATCAGCGGGGGATCTCTCCGCTGATCCACGCTAAGCAGGCGGATGACAAGTCCATGTCTGCTCCGCTATGCAGAGCGGACAACATGGACACAGTCCCCTGCTCTCCTCTATGGGGCAATCAGATGGATTGCAATCGGATGGAAATCAGATGGATTGCAATCGGATGGAAATGGACTGCCTGTCCATTTTTATCCAATGCCATCCGATCCAATCTGCCAGATGGATGGGGAAAAGGACCAACAGTCATCTGTTTTTTGCGGATAGGTTTGGATCGGATGGCAGCTGGTGTCAGTGGACATGTGTACGCTGACAACTGCCGCTTCATAGAAAAGACTGGAGGTTCCGATCAGGTCTGCCTGAAAAACTGACAGGTGGACCTGATCTTATCACCATGTGAAAGGGGCCTTTTACTACACAAGCTCCGGGAGAGTTTTGAGTCTTGCATGCGCTATTGCGCCATATGTCATATTTAGTGCACAACTGCTGGGTGGCTTTAAAGTGGAGTTCCGCCGAACAAAAAAATCTTAAAAGTCAGCAGCTGCTGATTTTTAATATATGGACACTTACCTGTCTTGGGCGCCCGCGATGTCGGCACCCGAAGCCAATCCATCCCTCGGCTCTTGGGTGATGCCGCTGCCATTTTCAATAAGGGAATCAGGAAGAAGTGAAATGAAGTAACTTCCTGGTTCCCTACTGCGCATGCACGAGTTGCGCTGCGCGATCCCACTGGTCCCTGCTGTCTTCTGGGACCTGTGTGTCTCCCAGAAGACAGCGGGGGGGACGGAGTAGGTTCCGGACATGGCGTAGGTCACCGCGGTGATCTATGCCTGAAAGTGGGAGCAAATACCTGGATTACACATGTTTCTGCTCCGTCCTCCCCCCTGAAAGGTGCCAAATGTGACACTGGAGGGGGGGGGGATTCCAAAAAGCGGAAGTTCCATTTTTGGGTGGAACTCCGCTTTAAAGTCCTACATGGGTTGGCATTCAGTCCCACTGTGCAAGCAGTCACAACTGGTACTGTTGTTCTAATATATAATTACATGGTTTATAAAACATCTAAGATGCATTAATAATTATATACAAAATTAATTCACATACATATGTACTGTATCTAAAAGTTTTTAACAAGATTGTAAATCGACTTTTATTATATTGTTTTGCATTTTCCTAGTTTGTTGAAATTGACGCTTGTAGTCACCATCAGAAGCCTAATATAACATGGTGACTACACAGGAGCACAACTGGTACAAGGGGACCAGAGAGTTGTCACCCTGAAACAGGAAATACTGTACATAAACAAAGATCTACAACCAGGTATTATTTTAATAAGCTACAGATTTTTAAACATATTTAGCTGGATTTAAAAAGACGCGCCTAACGTTAGGCAGGCGTAGCGTATCTCATATACGCTACGCCGCCGTAAGTTAGAGAGGCAAGTGCTGTATTCTCAAAGCACTTGCGTCCTAAGTTACGGCGGCGTAGCGTAAATGTCCCGGCGTAAGCGCGCCTAATTCAAATTGTGAAGAGGTGGGCGTGTTTTATGTAAATAAAGCATGACCCCACGTAAATGACGTTTTGAACGAACGGCGCATGCGCCGTCCGTGGACGTATCCCAGTGCGCATATTCCAAATTACGCCGCAAAGACTCATTGGTTTCAACGTGAACGTAAATGACGCCCAGCCCCATTCACGGACGACTTACGCAAACGACGTAAAAATTTCTAAATTTGACGCGGGTCCGACGTCCATACTTAACATTGGCTGGGCCAGCTTTTTGTTGGACTAACTTTACGCCTGAAAACGCCTTACGTAAACGGCGTATCTTTACTGGGACCGGCAAGCGTACGTTCGTGAATAGGCGTATCTCGCTGATTTACGCATTCTAGGCGTAAATCAGCGTACACGCCCCCAGCGGCCGGCGTAAATAGTCAGCTAAGATACAACGGCGTAGGAGGTCGTATCTTAGCTACATTTAAGTGTATCTCAATTTGAGAATACACTTAAAGGAGTTCTCTGACCTAAAACTTTTAACCCCCGCTGTGCCGGGGCTGTAAAACTATACAAAATAAACTTTCACTTACCTGCCTACGATCCCCCGTTGTTCCGATATCGCCGTCCTGTTCTCCGGTCCCGGTCTCTTCCGCTTCCTGTGTGTCGGTGACTCATAGTGCGCTCAGCCTATCAGCGGCCGCAGCAATGTCCCGTCGCGGCCGCTGATAGGCTGAGCGCACTATGAGTCACCGACACACAGGAAGCGGAAGAGACCGGGACCGGAGAACGGGACGGCGATATCGGAACAACGGGGGATCGTAGGCAGGTAAGTGAAAGTTTATTTTGTATAGTTTTACAGCCCGGGCACAGCGGGGGTTAAAAGTTTTAGGTCAGAGAACTCCTTTAAATGTACGACGGCGCAGATTCAGAGTTACGACGGCGTATCTACTGATACGCCGGTGTAAACCTCTCTGAATCTGGCTAATTGAAATTACTTTTGATATTACATTTACCTATTTGAGTTATGATTTAATTACCGTATTTATCGGCTTATAAAACGCACAGGCGTATAACACGCACCCTAACTTTAAGAGGGAACTTTTAGGAAAAAAACTTTCCACAGCCCCCTGCGTATAACACGCAGGCACAGTTTACCCGCTTTTTTCATGGTAAAAAAGTGAGTGTTATACGCCAATAAATACAGTATTTGGTTTACATCCACTCTATGCAATACAAGGAAAAGTGTGCCCACTCGTTGAGTGTGAATTTCAGAAGTCCCAGTGGTATGGATAACCCCTGTCTATAAATATGATAGTTCTTTTGCTATTATATAGTTACAGGGTTTTTATTAAAATTACAATGTAAAATAGGCTCTTTGCATTAACATACATATTTATATAAAACTTTTTAACAAGACTAGAATAATTTTAATTGTATTTCTTTGCATTTCTCCAGTGTAAACTTACTTAAAAAACACTGATTTTGATTTTTAAAGGGCCCAGGAGTATTTAGTCAAAAGTCACAGAATCATTCATCTTGTGTTCATGTGCATCTCCTTTTCTCTGTGCAGTTTGAATTAAATATAATAAAAACATACCGATAGCACTTTTCCAGGAACTGGTAGTCCTTGGGATTCGCAGTGCGTCGTGCTTTCTCTGTAGAACACTCTGCAGACTGGCTAATTACGTTAGTAAAATGAACTATAGCCAAGCATTGTCAACAAGGAAAAAAACCTGCAAGTCCAATTAAACTGCTAGCAACTATCTATCCACCCTTAGCAAACACACACGGTACAACAAAGTCAACTGTGAAATGGTAATTACATTCTGGAGAGGAATGCCAAGACTCGCTCTCAAGTGTGAAAAGTTTTTAGGTTTATTTAAATATCTACTTTCCCTGATAGATTTTTTTTTTGTTAAATACAGCTTGGTTATTAAAATAATAAAATTGTAATTTAATCGTTTCTGATTTAATTAGGAAATCCAAGCAGCTATAACAAAACACTAATTAATGTGGTTATTTTTGTTAAAAGAAAATAAATGTATTTTTAAATACAACTAACATAGGTGAATCAAAAAAGGGCTGGCAACTCGGATGCTTTTGAATAAAAGTACTTTATTGGTTACATGGGTACACAGGTGCAGGCTATTTACTGACGCATTTGGACTGAGAAGCCTTCATTAAAGCAGCTAACATAGGACCTGAATATTTCTTGATATCAGCCTTTACTGCACTTCAACATCACTGGGAGATGGCTGGCATGGTAGCATTAGGAAGCAACCAGGGCTCTTCTGCATGCACATGTGCTGGCAGTGACCATGCTGTCAGAATGAGCTAACAGAGCATGCAGATGCTGACCTCATTGGGCTGTTGCCCCTTTATTGTCTAGTCAGCAGGCTTTAGGGCAGGGGTGGCCAACCAGTGGCCCGGGGGCCACATTTGGCCCGCGGAGCCCTCTGATGTGGCCCGCGACCTCCTGCTCTGGAATAGCGGGTTGGCAAGCCCAGATCGCAGGTTGCCGATTTGCCATACCACAGCATCAGTGTTGTGAATGAAGCTGGTGGTAGAGGAAGAAAGCGGCTGCGGACCAGAGCCCCATAAGCTGATGTTTCCTCTACAGCGCCGGCTTTGCCACAGAAGCGATTCAGTTCGCATGCGCCGCGCTTTATAAGTTTTTCATTCATTCAAGGAGTCTATGACAAAGTTCAGCTAACCCGTAGGATAGACACAGGTGCACTACGCTGCACCCGCAGTGTGGGCAAACCGCAGCACATCAGTTGAAAGCAGTCTTAGGCCCTTTTCACACGATCAGCCCGACCAAATGGGACCCTCAATTCGCCTCTACAGAGCGACAGATGTCCATTTATGCTCGCGTACCTCCAATCCAAAAAACAGATGGGAATTTGTCCCCTTCCATCTGGGCAGATAGGAGGGCCCATAGAGTAGCTGTGACCTGTCATCCGCACGCCCTCGCTCATTGTGGCCCACGACTGGTTACCAAGTTGCTTAAGTGGCCCTCGCTATTCAAAAGGTTGGGCACCCCTGCTTTAGGGTATGTTCTTGACCAACAGACAACCAACAAAATGATATCATCCAGACTGCAGGGTGTAGGTAAAGTGGATTTATACTCCCCAATATTTACCTTCGCTTTAATGGTCTGATGCCCACGAGCTCCCTTTGCCAGCACCGGCATCTTTTTCCTGACTTCTTCCAGATGGCCGTTTTCAACCATCTGGCCAATTCTGGATGGCATCACTCCGGCACATGTGCAGCTCAAAGTACATTCTGCTGAAGACTGTGAGCAGGTAGGCTGGTTGGTCAGTTGTGCTGGGAATTTTCTTTGGTTTTGTTTTGCATGAGTTGCCCTTCCGCGTGCTCCTTGCTGCGAAGGCCAATTATAGGTGGGATAAAAGAAAAAAGCGCCTCTAAGTGCAGGATTAAAACTTTTAATATCCCAAAAAGGATTAAAAACACTTACATGATCGAAGATAAGAAAAGGCATGTAATGAGTATGTACAATGGGTGATCCAGCATCAGGAAGGTCCCAGTATATACAGTTTTCAGCAGAAAATCCCGGGAGACCGACAGATGTACGCTCCAGGCTTTGAGAACACTGGTAAAGAAGTCGCACCTTCTAGGTCAGTGTGGAACAAGGATCCCGGAAATGACGTCAGCGGAAAGCGGACAACAACCAGCGTGGACCGCAAACAGGAAGTCGATCATCAAAATGGAACGTGTTTCGGAACTACTGATTGGTTCCTTCTTCAGCCAATGACAATCAGTTATAGGTTAGGCCATTTGTTTGTACTGTTGGAATACTGGTGAGGGGACGCACTGGACATCTTTGCTGCCATTGTTATATATGCTGGGTGTCCAGTGTCCCCCTGTGCCTTTCAGGAGGGGTGGGCTTCCTTCAGGCTCACCTGCCCTCTATCTATCCATTTTCATGAATATGCCTCTACAATGGAGGCTCTCAAAAATATATAGAGTTAGGAATGCAGATAGAACTGGTGTGCCCTGGAGAGGCTCTGCAGCTTACGCATGTATTTGCAAATGTGTGCAAACCAAACCCCTGTTTTTAACGCAAACTGTTAGAAAGGACAATTCCGTTGCTTGCAGGCTGGTTGGTAAGTTGAGCTGGGAATTTTCTTTGGTTTTGTTTGACATGTGTCGCCCTTCCATTTGTTCCTTGTTGCAAAGGCCAGTTATAGGTGGGGGACAGTGGCTATTTGCTTGTAAGGTAGGATCCATTCCTCCATCCACCTTGCTTGTGCGGACGGGGAATCCATTTGTCTTTTCATCATCTATGGACAACTCTAGTTCCTCTTTAAATGTTTCTAAAAAGGAAAGTAAAAAAAAAAATGCTTCTGACCCACCAGGTAACTTTAGATTACCTGGTTAGCAAGCATTAAAGTCTCTAATTTCAACTAGATAATCCCTGTCTGGTAGCCTTGCAGTGACATGACAGGATTGGCAAGGCGCAGCAAAAACAGAGACTGTCTATTTAATAAACAAACACAGTTGCCTCCATTTAAATACTGTACGTGAGTACAAACTATACATAAAGATAAAATCTGTAATACATTAACATGTGTTAGTAAATCTCAACTTCTTTAAATGTCCCCCCGGGCCACCTTTTAAAAAAACAGTTCTGGCTTTAATTCTCACCTTCCGTCTGGAGCTGTCAATCACAGTACCTCTTCTTCGCCATGAGAACTCCTCAATCACAGTTAATTGATCCTCAGTGTCACTCAATCTGGAAGACTAATGCACGGGTAGTAGGTTATATGGTTTTCAATGGAATAGTTCACACCAGTGCTTGCAGTTCCGATGCGTTCCAGTTCCAGAACAAAAAGTAGAACATGATGCATTTTTCCTGCACTGGACTGTACTGAAACACTGTAAAAAGCATCAAAAGTGCACTGGAACAGACCTAAACACACCAAGAATGCACTGGAACACACATGTCCTTATTTAAGGTTAAGAAAAAAGAGGGGAAAATGCACTGGACTGCATTAAAAACGCACTGGAACACATCAAAAACGTGTCAAAAACGTGCATGCAGAGAAGCATCTGGAACACATTTGGACTGCGTTTCTGTGGTGTGAAATGGCCCTTATGGAAATGGGAACAGAAAAACAAACAAGGCGCCTCTAAGTGCAGAAATATAAAACTTTTAATATCCCCTAAAGGGGTTAAAAACACTTACAAGATGGTGGGTGAAGCAGGCATGTAGCAGGTAAGTGTGTCCAGAAGATGTTCCAGTGGCAGGGCAGTCCCAGTCTGATGATAAAGCTTCCAGGGAAGTCCACAGGATAACAGCCAATTTGTGCTGTGAGTATTTAGAGAACACAATAGTGATGGAGCCTGGGGATGATGTCAGAGGGGCGGGACTTGTGGACAGCAATAAAAAACAACACAGTGTTTTGGCAGAAGGCTGCCAAATGACTATACACTGTTTACACACACAGATAACACACACATATATATATATATATATATATATATATATATATATATATATATATATACATACACATACATAATAAATGTATATATATGTGTATATGTGTATATATGTATGTATGTATATATATATGTATATGTATATATATATATATATATATATATATATATATATATATATATATGTGTGTGTGTGTGTGTGTGTTATCTGTGTGTATAAACAGTGTATAGTCATTTGGCAGCCTTCTGCCAAAACACTGTGTTGTTTTTTATTGCTGTCCACAAGTCCCGCCCCTATTACAACACATAGACTATAAGAAGTCTAGCTCCTATGGAACCATTGTCACTGGGTGAAGAAGGAACCAATGAGCTGTTCCGAAACGCGTCCCGCCTCTATGACACAATTCCTGCCCTCTTCCTGGTTGTGTTCCATGCTGGTTTTTGTCTCGCTTCCTCTGACATCATCCCCAGGCTCCATCACCATTGTGTTCTCTAAACACTCACAGCACAAATTGGCTGTTATCTTGTGGACTTCCCTGGAAGCTTTATCATCAGACTGGGACTGCCCTGCCACTGGAACATCTTCTGGACACACTTACCTGTTACATGCCTGCTTCATCCACCATCTTGTAAGTGTTTTTAACCCCTTTAGGGGATATTAAAAGTTTTATATTTCTGCACTTAGAGGCGCCTTGTTTGTTTTTCTGTTCCCATTAGAGATCGCTTGTCTCCCTGAGTGCTGCCTAAAGTGTGTGAAGATCTGCTACCCTCTCCAACACAGACTTTATCTGTCAGGATTCAAATTCTTGGAGCGCCCCGGATATACACATTTTTCTGGATCCTTATGGAAATGAGTGCAAAGCATTATGGCCCTCCACAAAAGCACAGCACCCTGGATTCAAAGTGTATTGATGGAAACAGCCACACCAATGTCATGAGATAAAGTGGTTGATTTACTAAAGGCAAATAGACTGTAAACTTTACAAGAAAAACAAAAAACTGCGCTACAACACAATAGTCTCAAGGCAGCAGCTAACGTGCGAAGTACACAACAAACATAAAAAACAAAAAGCTGCGCCAATAAAATGTTAAATCAAACCCCTACTTAAAAAAACAGGGATTAGCAGGAAGTCCAAAATAGTCCATAGGCCCATAAGCAGAGGCTAAATGATGTAATTTCTGAACACTCAAAAAAAATTTTTGGTTCCATAAGATTTGCTTGGCACTGAAATGATGGATCTGATCCTCCAATCACCCGGTGACATGCATGCATATAGTGAGGTCCCTCCACCGTAAAAGTGAGCCTCTTACCAGATGGTAAGTAACCAGAGCAGTTGGCTATAGCCCAGCCACGGCCTTTAGTTCCCCAGGGATCTCAGGTGAAAGACAGCAGCGTCACGATCGTTTTGATCTCAATCACTCCAAGGCAGGAAATAGTATGAAAGAAAGGACGCATATAGCGTAATACCGTTGGGTAACAAAATTTAATTAAAAGTAATGTACTTACAACAAGATGAAATTAAAACAGCATGTGTTTAAAAAGTAGAAATGCCGGCCGGCATGCAGGAGCCCTCCTCCCGAGCGTAGTGACGTCACTGACGTTAGCCTCCCATTGAGAGGCTATCCCATTGGGAGGCTAACGTCAGTGACACAGGTGTGTGCAGTCTATTGCATTAGGGTGTGCACCCCAAAGCTCAAACACACACTACCAATCACGTACAATGTTCATTCAGAAAGGAAAGGGGCCAGTGAATTACATGTTTACCGGCTCCTTCCCTCACTCATCCTAAAGCATCCCCCGCAGCAACAGCCAGTGAGAGAGGAGAGGTGGGAAGCCAGAAGCGATGTGGGGTAAACCAGGACAGTAGGGGAAATCTGTGTTACACAAGGTGATTAGGGTGTGCCTGGGCACACCTGGCACACCCTGTGCGCACGCCTATGATTTAAGACTATCTACATGTAGCGCTGTCCCCTCAAGGGCCTCTGAATATTTAGGTCCTCCCTCTCATGCACAGCCAGGCACTAGAAATTTTCCAGCATTCACACGGTAGACAAGAACCAGTGGGAGGTTGGTTTTGCTTTTGGTTTATTAGGGGCTGAACCTGGATAGGTAGGAAAATATATGGGATGCCCAGAACTGTACCTTGAATGCAAACTGAGAACTTTGCTAACTTTCTGGCTGCTAAAAGTCACTATGCTGTTCTCCAGTGGGATAAACGAATCAGCTGAACTGATAGCAAGGCTTTTCCAAACACTGAATGCAGATGCTCTCTCTCTGGAGAAGAGGCGGATGCACCTGGCTGCTCTTTAGATCCTCCAAGCAAGAAGTGTAGGGTAGCTGTACTGACTTTAAGTGGCTCTAAGTTGTCCCTCGATAGTAAGCAAGCTGGGTATTTCACCTAGCTTCTTCTCCGCTATCAGGCTCTGGGGTGTAGTGGTTGAAGCTGACGTTCAAGTAACTGATAAACTGGCCTCCTGCTGGACAGGTCCCAATGGCTCCTAGGATGGCTTCAGATAAGCCTAGCTGAGGCTGATAGTGCGTGAGGTTTCAGCTACTTCCCCTGGTCTCTCTTTCTTATTGTTTCCTCCCTTCTGCCCAGGGGCAGAGCCCCCCTCCAGGCAAACGGTACCTAGACTCTTCTCCCACATGGTCAAGCTCCAGAATATTTATGGTCTATCTCTCCACCTGGCCATCCCCACCCAGGGATTGGAGAAGACTCCATAAATATTCAGGCCTCATCTCTTCCCCTCTGTCCTCTAAGTTCTAGAACCCTCCACCTATTCCAAAAGCCAGGGGGAGGTAACAAACACTCAGCCAATGGAACTCAGTCAGCTAACTCTAAACAAATTAACCCCGGTTCCTCTGTCTACTGAGGAGCCCAACTAAATTTACCTAAACTGTGCACTGAGGGCGCTACATACATTAATCAAAATATTTGAAAGACTAAAGTTCCACTTTATAAAACTCACTGATCCATTAAAGAAAAAAATTAACTACCCAAAAAATATTTGTTAGTTTTTGTTACAGTTGGGCACCAATATTTTGGATGGGGATGCCCCAAGGTATGTCGATATGAAACATAAGCGTGTGACTAACTGAAAATGAGGATGCCTTATAGCTTCTACAGTCATTGGGAGTACATTGGGTGCAATGTAAAGCTATTTATACCATAATATCCCTCTCTAGCTGCTGATTCTTCCATTGTGTCGGAAAATGTACTTAATTGCTCTCATTTCTCACAGGTGCTTGATATTCTAGATCAATAGGAGGAAGGAGAAAATCTAGTCTATAAATCATTCTGCCTCCTGGTCTGTGCCGGAGCAGTGAATGAAGTTCACCAAGCATGGCAAGTGATATGACCGAAGGTTAATAACAACCAATTAATGGGAACAGCTGTTACTTTGTGCTAAGCAAGTACGCAGGACCAGGGAACGGCACTGAGTAGAAGAACGTGTACAAGGGCCAATTTTATCTACAGGACAAATTTCACGACATTTAATATGTAAAAATAATTTATTTTACAATAGAAGTAGAATTGATGACCTACGCAGTTCACTTCTACTTTGGAATAGAGCACATTCTGTCCTGGATCTCACTCAGAACCCCCATCCACACTTCCATTAGCATTATGGTTTCACCACATACATTAGTGTAGCAAATTAAGGGGTGGTGGCGCTGCCCGTAGAGCGTGGGTGTATGGGGTGGTAGAGTCCAATAGTATGTGAACCTAGACAAGCAGTCACAGTGGGAAGCTGTTAGTCCCACCAGTAGGTGGCAATTGCCCATACACCCACGCTCTATGGGCAGCGCCACCACCCCTTCATTTGCTACACTAATTTCAGACCCCATTACTGGGGTACTACAGGGGGGCAGCAGCCTTACCCAGCACCTCAGCGCAGATTTAATACAGGGTCTATCACCACATACATTATTGTCCTTGTTTGTATGTATATTATCTCCTATTAGCAAAAGTGCAAAACAGATTCACCCAGGACTGATGTGACACAGGAATATGAAGTCCAACATAAGTGATGATAAATTCTAATTCTAGGGGCCCATGCTTTTGAATGGAGAATGAAAAGAAGTCAACTAGCAAGGGGTCCAAAGAAAACCTTTCCTAGTTCACTACTAGGCAAATAATTGCCCTTAAGGAAGAGTGTATGGGGTCAAATTTATTGGACTATCTTTTGATCAATGTCCAACTCTAGATCAAGAATAAAATCTATTGGCTGGGCCTGTTTACTATAAAAAGGGAGGCTTTCAAATAATCCAATAGTGTTCGCCTCCAAAATATCAGCTACTCCATTAGGTGTTGATATTCTTCCACTGTCACTAGATTTACTGTTAACCTAGGCCAGTGATGGCGAACCTCAGCACCCCAGATGTTTTGGAACTACATTTCCCATAATGCTCATGCACTCTGTGTAGTTGAGCATCATGGGAAATGTAGTTCCAAAACATCTGGTGTGTCAACATAGGCGTGTGCACAGGGTGTGCCAGGTGTGCCTGGGCACACCCTAATCACCCTGTGCTGCACAGATTGCCCCTGATGCTTGGCAGAAGAGAAAAGGACTAGGTAATCTCTGTCCTCAGTCCCTTTCTTTTTCTCTAAAGTGAGACATTAGGGGTCTGTTTAGACTCCTGATATTTCACCAAAGCCCCCCAATTGGGCTCAGAAAAATATTAATAATAATAAAAATAATAAAAAAATGATTGTAAAATTTTTTTTTAAAAAAATAATAACAAAATTAAAATTGTAAAAAAAAAAGAATAATACAAAAATAAACTACTGACACCAGTTTCTGCCCTAAAGACACCATCCATTGCCCTACTGCCCTATATATATTTATATTTACACACATGCATGTAATGTATGTTTGAGCTTTGGGGTGCACATCCTAATGCAATAGGCTGCACACACCTATGGGTGCCAAGGTTTTCCATCACTGACCTAGGTTGTCATGGACACCCCCCCCCCCCCCCCCCAGAGGTACATCAGCCCACCAGCCTGGGCTTTCAGTAGCTACACAAAACAGTGCCCACATTACATTTGCACAATTATGTGCAGCTTATGCAAGCCCAGGCTGATGTGATAAGGTACTCCCAAGGGGGTGGGTGCAGAAGACCGGATGGCCCACCACTGACACTAGTCAAGAAGAAAAATTACCCATGGTGTCACGTGACCAGCCTGACAATGGCATTTAAAGATCTATACTATAAATGTAAAAAAAAGATGTAGGTGGAAGTTTCAGGGAGGGGAGAAGGTGGTTGACAATTCTCATTACTTGCCATTCATTTTTTCTCTAATACAACATAAAATTACAAACCCTTTATTGGATTAAACAGTAAACAGATATATTTAAATGATGCATTAAAGCGGGGGTTCACCCCAAAAAAAAAATTTTAACATTACATTCAGCCAAGTTGTCAGAATGACAATCGGCTGTTTTCTTCTATATTATTGCCGTACATACCGTATTTTCACCGGTGCTTCCGGGTATGTAATCTGCGGGACTGGGCGTTCCTGATTGATTGACATCCTTCCGACCGGCGCATACAGCATACAGCGCGTCACGAGCCGAAAGAAGCCGAATGTCGGTGCGCAGGCGCCGTATAGAGCCGACTCGCAGTCTGGCTTCTTTCGGCAACTCGTGACGTCGGCGTATCTGCTGATACGCCGGCGTAACTCTTTGAGAATCTGGCCCACTATGCTGAAGTAGTAATTTATGTGCCATGAAACGCGTTAGAAGTGTTTTGTACATTTTTCATACTTAACCTCCCTGGCGGTATGATTCTGTCAGAAAAAACATGCTAAAAGCGGTACCATTATTTGCAAGGAAATTTGGCGTTTTATATTGTAGGTCTGTAATTTTTAGAAATAACTCACTTAAATCTGACCAAACAAGCTTCTAATAGGCATCCCGGGTATGACATTTTTTTAAAAACAAAATTATAAATTATAATATAATAAATAATTATAAATAATTATAACAAATAATAATATAATTATAATAAAAATTATTCAATAATGTAATCAAATCAAAATCACTGAAATTTGCTCAGTTGCAGAATTGTTGCTGTCATTATTTTTTTTTTTTTATGACGAATTTCCCCACAAATCGCTATCGCACAATTCTGCAAGTGATTATAATTTATTATCGCTGTTTTTTAGCTGATCTAAAACTATTTTTGACATAAAGGGACACTTTTGGTTGCTATGGACAATCTACAGTTTGCAGGGAGAAAGAAACGTTTTTATTATATAAAATGACATGCATGACACAGGACAGACCACTAGGGACAGGGGGGGTGTGTTTTTTTTACATACAGTACTGTAATCTATAAGATTACAGTATACTGTATGTAAGGTGTTTGTTTACTTTTTTGAATTTGGCGCCGTTCTCCGTCCCCGTGCGTCGTAACGTCGCAGGGAACGGAGATCGGCGTCACACGGAGGCACTGTGTGAATCGAGCGAGGTCCCGCTCGCTCACACAGCGCGGTGGCATCGCTGGATCCAGGGACAAGGTAAGTAACTTGTGCCTGTGGATCTAGCGAGGCAAGCCCGTGGCTGACACGGGGTTACCGCTCGCAGCAGGAAAATCTAACCCCGTGTCAGACACGGGAAGACCGCCAGGCAGGTTAATAAACACTCAAAGCTATGAAGAAACTGTCTCCAGACATATTTCTAGACGTGCGATTTGTTTAGTTTTTTAATTTGTTTTTCGGACAAAAAATTTATTTTCAAGAATTTGAATGTATTCAAATTTCTGAATGGACATAGATCTAAATGGCAACGAATGTGAAAATAAAGTTATAACAAGATTAACGAATGCATTTGTTTCATTAATTTCATTCGCATCATGTTACATGATGGCGATAGTAGTTTGTGCCCATGGGAAAATGAAATACATTTTCAAATTTGTTCGATAGTTCCGATTCAAATAACAAAAAGATCCAAATTTCATTCCATTCGTTAATTCGGATGCACATGATGCCAGTCGATATCATCCATGATATCCATGATAGTTTGGGGTAGCGTCCGAAAATATCAAATCCTTCCAAATCGATTCCATCTGATTCGATAATATATTGTATATATAGCAATCTTCTGTAAAAACTGGGAAATTTTTCAAATCCACCTGGACCAACGAATATAGGAAATTAATGGCGAAGATATAAAACGAATTCCGCAAACGGTTCTATATAAAAAGTGTGTTAAAACTAAATTCTTCAATTAATGAATGCATCTGAAAGGAAAATGTCTGGTGTGCACATGTCTACATATTTCCTTGCCTCTGCTCAAAACACTTCCCATTTGGGGTCAAGATGCTTCACTGTATATTCTTTAAGGCCTCATTCACACTTGGCGGACTCCGTCGCTACGGAGTCCGCCTGCTCCCGTCGGCTCAGCGGAAGATCAGTCCGCAGACCTCCGCTGAGCCGACGGATGACAAGCTCCTCTCTGCTCACTGAGCGGGGAGGGGCTTGTCGGGCACCGCTGTGTCCTATGGAGCGATCTGATGAAAACGGACAGCATGTCCGTTTTCATCAGATCTTACCCGATCCGATCCGCATGGACGGATGGGGACGTGGCTCCCTTATGTCTGTTTTTAGCAGGTCGGATGTCAGCGGACATGTCTCTGCTGACATCCGACGCTCCATAGCGATGCATGGAGAGGCCGTTCAGGTTCGTGACAGACGGACCCAAACGGCCCTAAGTGTGAATGAGGCCTAAAGGAGAAGTACATCCAAAGCTTGTTTGGCTATACCTCTGTGGATCACGGGAGTGACCTTAATTCTGCACTACAGTAACCTGTTTTCAGCTGACGCCCGCTGATGGCTGACGTAACAGAGCCGTTTCAGGCTTGGGAAAAATTGTGATCATATGGTTGTGATTCGCCCACATGCCTGGAATGGCACCAGGCTCAGCCTCTCAGTGAGCCGCTGAGAGCCTGGTCCGGCCACTCCCGCCCCTCCACAGCCCAGTGCTCCAGTGAGCTCTGGAGGGGGCAGAGCAGACAGCGGTGACTGACAGTCACCAGCTCTCTGCTCAGGGAGCTCTGAGACCTGAGCGATCAACAGTGTTTGATCGCTCAGTTCTCAGCCTTAGAGCCAGCGGGGGACAGATGCAGCATTGGATCGATGCTGCATCCACCTAGGTAAGTATGATTCTAAAATAAAAAACATTCCCATACTTCTCTTTTAACATGCTAATGTAATTTCAAAAGTAATTTCAATCTTTTTTAATCTACCTAAATCTGCACTTTTATTTTAAACAATAGCTAGTGATCCTGCCTTGTTCAGGTATTTTCTGTTATGGTGACAACGTTCAGTCCCTGTCTCCCAATTGGGCTCCTGTGTTAAAGTGGATGTAAACCCAATTCATGAAATTTGAGGTGGGCACATATATGTGCTGTATTTTGTTATCTCTTTTCAATGAGCCAAGTCTTAGGCCCCGTACACACGAGGAGACATGTCCGATGAAAACGATCCGCGGACCGTTTTCATCGGACATGTCTCCTGGGAACTTTTGGTCTGATGTGTGTACACACCATCAGACCAAAATCCCCGCAGACAGAGAACGCGGTGACGTAGAAGACACCGACGTTCTCAAACACGGAAGTGCAATGCTTCCACGCATGCGTCGAATCAATTTGACGCATGCGCGGGATTTCGGGACGCTGGTTACACGTCATAACCAGCGGACATGTCCGATTAGGTGTACTAACCATCGGACATGTCCGACGGACATGTTTCCAGCGGACAAGTTTCTTAGCTTGCTAAGAAACTTTTGTCCGCTGGAAACCTGTCCGCTAGGCCGTACACACGGTCGGACATGTCCGCGGAAAATGTCCGACCGTGTGTACGTGGCCTTATAGCTCTCTTCTGAACAGTTCCTCTGTTATCAGCCTGAGAACTCCTGACATATTTTTTTGACTTTTTAGACAAAAGCAGCCTGAATCTTTTGTCAAAGGAGGTTGCTAAAATAGATTAGCAGAGAGCAGCTCCTATTACAAAACAGCTCTGAGAGTCTCTGCCTATGAGGAGAGGGGGTGTGTGCCTTTCCTCCAATCAGCAATGTTAGCTATCTTGGCTGTATACCCAGACATCACAATCTGTGTTAACCAGGAAGAGAAAATCTCCTAACGCGATCTCAATTTTCTAAACAGTATATAAATGTGAAGACAGCAGATATACATATAAAACCTATATAGGGAGATTTGGTTCATATCTGTGTATCATCTGAGGCTGTTCACTTCACTGGGTGTATGAAGGGTTTAGATCCACTTTAAGAAATGACATGAAGCCATCACCGAATAGAGTAAACTCTTCGAGATAGGACATATTATTGTATTCAAATTAGCATTCACAGTGCAAACCAAGAGAACAATTTCAGTGGAGACAGTTAGACGTTTTTGATGAGTCCATATGCTTTAACAAGCGACAGTAATAGACACCGTTAACGGTAATGCATCTCTCATTAAGTAGCCAGATGTGCTAAATCGCTGGAGCCAGTTTGGACCTGAGAAAAGGGAGGTGGCAGCTCCACCAGACGCTCTCATTCTGGACAACTCTTGTTATTAGCATTGACTGATGGGGTTCAAGGTCTGCTACAAAGCTAAATACTCTTCAGTCATATTCCGCTGGAGGGATTTGCATTTTGCACTCTCTAACATTTCTATCTCTATGGAGGCTTTGCGATCTCCAAAGAAACATTTAAAGCTAATTTGCAGAGTTTAAAATAAACAAAAATTATTCAAAATGTACAAAGTGCATGTCAGTGATAAATACTGTGGCTCACATAAGTTGTAAAAAATTAGGGAAATTTCCTACTTAATGAACTGTGACTCTGCCTTGCTGTATGCGTCCACATTAATCTTCTTTACTATACGTGGCATGGGAAAAGATATTAGTGAAAATTGAAGGCTGTTCCATTTTTAGCAACAGCTAATGATTTTTTGCCCTTATGAAGGCCGACTCCACTTAAAACTGATATTTTAGCTTGACCTGGCTGCCGACAGGTTGAATCAAGCTGTTTATCTTCCTTTAGGGACACCAAATGTGGCGAAATGTCCCCACCAGAATGCTCAGTTGTATTCAACCACCACAGCCTTTAAAAAGCAGAAACAATGGTGTAGCACACTCCCATATGATTCTAAAAAGCAGAAACAATGGTGTAGCACACTCCCACATGATTCTAAAAAATGGAGAAGAATAATATGTCCAATAAACTAAAGCTGGCCAGTCTGGCTGCAATAGATCAGTACTTTTGTGGTGGCTTTAAGGGGGGGAGAGGAGGGGACACAGAACTCAGGGGGGGAATCTTACCAAGGACTGTTTGATGAAGTAAACCGAAAAGTAGTTCTTCTTAAATTGTCTACCTAAGGCCAGAAATTAATAGCATTGTTCGTAACTGCCTTTTCTTGTTGCAGGTTTGTGTAGCACCCTCCTAGATAGGTGCTAGGTTAGCTAAATTTAGTTACTGGCTGACTGTAATCAGTTGAGCTGCAAATGATTGTTTTGGTCTGTTCTGTGTTTCACAGGTTGCAGGGTTGATTGCTTCCCCCTGTCTGTCTGGAAAGGTTCTGGAAAATAGTGGTCTAGAAGAGTAAAATCACCAGCTGAATATCTATGCGGCCCTGGCCAGAGAGAGACGCCCAGATTGTGGCTGGGACAGAGAATAAATATGCTGAGACTTGAAACAGATCGGTCCTTGTCCTAGAGGAGGAGGTCCCAACCTTCACTCTTGACATGTGTCTGCTGTTCATTGAGGTAACAGCTAGACTAGCTTGGGGCCTATTTTATTGAAAGTTCCTAGAGTTGACTGATGGACTTTCATCTGGTCTGGTCTGGTCTAGTCTGGTATCACTGGAAAAGGTGTCTTGAAGATATTGGAAGGAGGCGTCCAGCTATCCAAGGACATTAGTGAGTACAGACTGGAGTAGCTTTGCTCAAAGGAGTGACTCTGTGGCTGTGAGTACAACTACGGGAAAAGAGACTAGGGACCTTAAACTGCAGGCTCCTGTAGGAGTGAGTGCTACATTTGTCTAGGCATCAGAATCTGTAAGGACTATTCTTAAAGTTCCAGCCATGGGAGGAATCGAAGACCCAAACCCCACATTTAATGCATCACTCATCCACAGAACAATACTGTCAGGGGAACACCTTGTTTTGAGAGGCCTCTCTATTCCAAGTAGTTCCAGGTACTGCGGAAGGGGCCGCACTACACCCAGGGAAGTGGGACGCTGAAGCTCTTAATAGTTGGTCAACTTCAATTAATTGGAGACACAAGTGCTCCCTTTTCCCACTGTATCACTTCTTGAAGCTTTCCCCCAAAGAAAAAAGGTATAGTACACACAGTGGGGTTGAATTACTAAAGGCAAATAGACTGCCTCATCACCCAGGACATGTCTGGTTCAGCTGTTCAGATTCGTGGGTGCCATTTGGATTCTGGAGACCGTGGTTTGAGATCCTGTTTCCATTACATGCTTGTTTGACTCACCGCCGCTGGCGTGTGTGTCCACATCTCCAGGTAAGAAGTACCTACCCCTTCACTTAGGGAACTGGGGAATTTGGTTTATAGAGGAGCTACTGCATACCCTTGACTTCCGGGACCCACAAAGACGACCCTTAAGGTGTGGACCGTGGCTCGCAAGAGGCTGCTTCGCCCCCATCAATACTCTCCCCTTTGTCCGCTTTGTGGTAACCCCTCCCTCATTTTAAAACTATACCTGACCAGCAATTGTGGGCAGGGTATGGGATCAAGATTCTCCAGGATGTTGTTCGCTCGGGGACACTGCTTCCAAGATTTGGCTGTTAAATATGGACTTCCGGGGCGAATGCTGTTTAGGTATTATCAGCTGAGGCATGCAGCTAGGGCCCAATTTCCGCAGACTATCAGCCTGACTATTGACCCTATTGAGGAGATTCTAGCCCAGGAAACCCTTAAAAAAAACACTCTCTACACTTTATCTGGCCCTTCTGAAGGTTGACTCCCCTAAGATGAACACTCTCTGGGAAAAGTGGTGGTCTGATATCCCCAGCCTTGATAGGGAAGTGTGGGAGGAATGTTTTGAGGATGGAGCGAAGTTAATGATATCTTCTAGGGATAAGCTGTTACACACTAAATTCATGCACCGTGTCTACTACACACCTCAGAGACTGCATCAGATATACCCTGAAAGGTCGCCTAGCTGCCCTAGGTGTAATTCCTCTGTTGGCACATTCCTTCATATGTTCTGGACATGACCCTTGGTGGTGGCATATTGGGGGGAGTTATTTGATTGTATCAATGTACACCTCACCCTATCTATCCCGGTATTTCCCGAGTTGGCCCTGCTTTGGATACATGATGATGACCAACGCCCCTTTACATGAATAAATATACTAAATAAAGTGCATATAAATTGGCAAAAATTGTGGTTTTTATTTTCCTTGCACACGATTGAGTATTCTTTACAAATTGGAGCTTTAACTTCATATACTAAAGTCTGGAGCAACTGCACTTTTCAAAGTACATATTCTATTTACCTTTAGTAAATCCAACCCATAAAGTCCCCTTTCCAATGGAAACAGGTTTCTATGTACTCTTCCTTTACTACTTTACATGTGGCCATGTATGCAGCCTCTTGCATTGCCTATTGCATTGATCTCCCTGCTAGCACAAAGCAGAGCGGGTAAGAGGGAGATCTTTCCCATCTCCCCGCTGCTACATAGAGCAATAATGCTAATGCACACTAGATGATTAGGGTGTGCCCAGGCTCAACCGGCACACCCTGTACACAGGGCCTATGTATGTGGCAACTCCCCCTTTTTACTCCCTTCTGTGCTCCTTATATTTGTGGTCAATAGAAATACCCCCGCCTATCTGAGAGGCAAAAGTTGCTCCATGCTCGAGGAACCCTAGAATTCTATAAATCTGTGGAAAGTAGCAAAGGACGGATGGACGGCCGCACACCAAAGAACTCTTGAAGGAACATGAGCAAACACCGCAAATACACAGCAGAAATCAAAAACAGCCGACGCGTTTCACACTTATAGCTAGATTCAGTAAGAGTTAGGTCGGCGTATCAGTAGATACGCCGACCTAACTCAGAAACTGCGCCGACCTATGTTTAAGTGTATTCTCAAACAGAGATACGCTTAAACATATCTAAGATACGACGGCTTGCGGCATCCTATCTTAGGTTGCAATATTGAGGCTGGCCGCTAGGTTGCGCTTCCATTGTGGTCGGCGTAGAATATGTAAATCAGTAGATACGCCTATTCACGAATGTACGCCCGGCAGTCGCAGTACATTTACGCCGTTTACGTAACGCATTACAGGCCTAAAGTTATTCCATCAAATAGATGGAATAGTAATGTTAAGTATGGCCGCCGTTCCCGCTTCGAAATTCGAAATTGTTACGTCGTTTGCGTAAGTCGTCCGTGAATAGGGATTTACGTCGTTTACGTCCACGTCGAAATCAATAGGCCTGTGCGGTGGACGTAGCCGCAATGCACACTGGGAAATGTAGGCGCCCGGCGCATGCGCAGTTTAGAAAAAACGTCAATCACGTCGGGTCAAAGCATATTAACATAAAACACGCCCCCTCAGCCGAATTTAAATTAGGCACGCTTGCGCCCGCCGCATTTAGGCTACGCCGCAAGTTAGGAGGCAAGTACTTTGAGAAGTACTTGCCTCTCTGATTTAAGGCGGCATAGCGTAAATACGCTAAGCTACGCCGCCTTAAGGTTAAGGCAATATATGTGAATCTAGCTATTAGTGCTTATTCATGGCCATGAATAAGCACTAACTAAGTGTGAAACGCGTCGGCTGTTTTTGATTTCTGCTGTGTATTTGCGGTGTTTGCTCATGTTCCTTCCATAAAGACAACTCAAGAGTTCTTTGGTGTGCAGCCGTCCATCCGTCCTTTGCTACTTTCCATTGCCTAGTGCATTGCCAGCACCCACATCCACCTGGACTTATCCACAATTGCACTTGGGATTTCCCTGGAGCGGTGAACCCCACCTCGCTCTATAAATCTGTACTTAGGAAAGGCTTAAATTTATTAATAAGGATAAATATACTTAAAAGTCCATAAAACCCAATGTTGTCCTCTTCTCAGCTGAGATTCTTGAAGCACATGTCTTGTTCTGCACCGTCATTTTTTTCCATAACAGACAATTAGGATGACACTTATTGAAATAAATGTGTTTTGACTTTGTTACACATCTCAGCAAGTCGCATTAGAAGTCGCATCAGTGTAAACCAGGGCTTGATAAAAACTATCCAAACACATGGTTATCATATATAGTTTTTCATTTTAATTTATAAGGTAAAAAGTTTCAGTTAAACTTTTAGAAGGGAAACATTTCACCTATCGTTTCAGATACATACAGTGCATCCAGAAAGTATTCACAGCACTTCACTTTTTCCACAGTTTGTTATGTTACAGCCTTATTCCAAAATAGATAAAATGTATTATTTTCCTCAAGATTTTACAAACAATACTCCAAAATGACAATGTGAAAGAAGTTTGTTAGAATTCTTTGCAAATGTATTAAAAATTAAAACAAATCCCATGTACATAAGTATTCACAGCCTTTGCTCAATACTTTGTTGAAGCACCTTTGGCACCAATTACAGCCTCAAGTTTTTCCAAATATGATGCTACAAGCTTGGCACACTTATTTTTTGGCAGTTTCTCCCATTCTTCTTTGCAGGACCTCTCAAGCGCCATCAGGTTGATGAGGAGCGTCGGTGCACAGCCATTTTCAGATCGATCCAGAGATGTTCAGTAGGGGTTCTGTCTGGGCCACTCAAGAGCATTCAGAGAGTTGTCCTGTAGCCACTCCTCTGTTATCTTGGCTGTGTGCTTACGGTCGCTGTCCTGTTGGAAGATGATCCTTTGCACCAGTCTGAGGTCTAGAGCGCTCTGGAGCAGGTTTTCATCAAGGATGTCTCTGTACATTGCTGCATTTATCATTCCCTCGATCCTGACTAGTCTCCCAGTTCCTGCCACTGAAAAACATCTCCACAGCATGATGCTGCCACCACCATGCTTCACTGTAGGGATAGTATTGGCCAGGTGATGAGTGGTGACTGGTTTCCTCCAGACAAGACCCTTGCCATTCAGGTCAAAGAGGTCAATCTTAGTTTCATCAGACCAGAGAATTTTGTTTCTCATTGTCTGATAGTCCTTCCGGTGCCTTTTGGAAAACTCCAGGTTGGCTGTCATGTGCCTTTTACTGAGGAGTAGCTTCCATCTGCCCACTCTACCATACAGTATAGGCCGGATTGGTGGAGTGCTGCAGAGATGGTTGTTCTTCTGAAAGATTCTCCTCTCTCCACAGAGAAGTGCTGGAGCTCTGTCAGAGTGACCAAAGGTTTCTTGGTCACCTCCCTGACTAAGGCCCTTCTCCCCCGATCACTCAGTTTGGCCAGGCGGCCCGCTCTAGAAAGAGTCCTGGTGGTTACAAACATCTTCCATTTATGGGTGATGGAGGCAGAACATTTTCTGTACCCTTCTCTAGATCTGTACCTCGATACAATCCTGTCTCAGAGGTCTACAGACAATTCCTTGGACTTCCTGGCTTGATGTGTGCTCTGACATGCACTGTTAAAGGGTTTGTAAAGGAATTTTTTTTTAATCTTAATAGCTTCCTTTACCTTAATGCTGTGCTGTTTTCATGTCCTCATTGTTCGTTTTTGCTCTCAAGTTGCTGTAATTCTTCTCTGATCTCCACACTTCCTGGTTGTCTGTTTCCTGATGACCACAGTACTGGGAGCTTTCTCTCTGTGGTCACTAATCAAGGAGGTGTGATTACTGTGTGTCTAAAACCCCTCAGCACCAATCAGTTTCGTTTTCCAAACCATCACTGCCCTGTATTGGCTCTGTGGCTCTGTACATCACAGAAGCAGGAAACAACATGAAAAAACGAAACTAGAAACTACAGGTACATTATATGATTGATTTTTATCTATTTTTAATCATTTTTAAAAGCAATCAGTTAACTATTATTAGCTAGATTCAGAGAGGGCGTCCTAACATTGTGGCGGCGTAGCGTATCGTGTTTACACTACGCCGCCGTAAGTTAGCGAGGCAAGTACATGATTCACAAAGTACTTGCCTGCTAAGTTACGGTGGCGTAGCGTAAATCGGGCGGGCGTAATGGCGCCTAATTCAAATTTAGCTGAGGGGGCGTGTTTTATGTTAATGGAGCTTGACCTGACGTGATTGACGTATTTTACAAACGTCGCATGCGTCGTCCGCCTACATATCCCAGTGTGCATTGCGGCAAAGTACGCCGCACGGTCCTATTGATTTCGTTGTGGACGTAAATGACGTAAAACCATATTCACGGACGACTTACGCAAACGACGTAAAATTTTCAAATTGTGAAGCGCTGTGAATACTTTCCGGATGCACTGTAATCAGTGTAGTAATCATTTTTTTTCTTTCCTCTGTATTCAACCAAATCCTAATCATCCTGTGATCAGTAATCCTGATGTTTAGCGCATCTCTAGTTTCGCCCTGAAAGGTGCAATAAATTGGCTCCATTCGGTTTTAAACACAAGTCCTATAAGGACACTAAATAAATCAGCGTAAAGAAGACCATTTTAACGTGGCCAGTAAGGATTAAAGTCTTACTTATCTATTTTTAGCTTTGTAAAGTTGGTCTCCATGGTCACCATAAATCCTTTTCATATCTGTCTTCTTTACTAGAATTTCCTCGCTGCGATGTTTATGGAACTCCTCTGCTCTCGCTATCCTTATAGTGGCCATCTGGATTCTGCCAGTTGTGCGCAAATACCGACAGCATGCAGAAATCACACTGAGAGAGAGATTATCTATTCCCATTATATTTGTGATCATTTCATGTATATTGATTAACCACTTGCTTACTGGGCACATAAACCCCCTTCGTGCCCAGGTGAAATTTCAGCTTCCGGCACTGCGTCGCTTTAACTGACATTTGCGCGGTCGTGCGACGTGGCTCCCAAACAAAATTGGCGTCCTTTTTTCCCCACAAATAGAGCTTTATTTTGGTGGTATTTGATCACCTCTGCGGTTTTTATTTTTTGCGCTATAAACAAAAAAAGAGCGACAATTTAAAAAAATATATATAAATCAATAAGCGACTGGTTTGCGCAAAAGTTATAGCGCCTACAAAATGGGGGATAGATTTATGTTTTTTTTTTTTTTACTTGTAATGGCGGCGATTTGCGATTTTTTTTGTCAGGGCTGCGATATTGCGGCGGACGTATCGGACACTTTTGACACAATTTTGGGACCATTCACATTTATACAGCGATCAGTGCTATAAAAAATGCACTAATTACTGTATAAATGTGACTGGCAGTGAAGGGGTTAACACTAGGGGGTGAGGAAGGGGTTAAATGTTATTCCCTCATTGTGTTCTTACTGTGTGGGGGGAGGGGACTGACTGGGGGAGGTGACCGATGCTGTGTCCCTATGTAAAGGGACACAGATCGGTCTCCTCTCTCCCTGACAGCACGTGGAGCTCTGTGTTTACACACAGAGCTCCACGTCCTGCTGTATCACCGACGATCGCGTGTGACCGGCAGACATCGCGGCCGCCAGGCACACGCATCGGCTCCCGAACGATGCGCCGGGCACGTTGTTTCCCCGCTGCGCGCCACCCAGCGGCGCACACAGGGAACAACAACAACAGGACGTCCACCCGGCACTTGAGAGCCGCGCTGTGGACGTCTTTCGACCATAGCGCGGATCTCAAGTGGTTAAGAACGATACAAAAAAATAAATAAATAAATACCAGTGATTTAGAATGACCAATTTAAAAAAGTAAAAAAAATTGTTTTTTTTTTCACAATTGTCGCACTATTTTTGTTTATAGCGCAAAAAATAAAACGCGCAGAGGTGGTGAAATACCACCAAAAGAAAGCTCTATTTGTGGGGAAAAAAGGACGCCAATTTTGGTTGGGAGCCACATCGCACGACCGCGCAATTGTCATTTAAAGCGTGACATTGCTGAAAGCTGAAATTTCGCCTGGGCAGGAAGGGGGTATACGTGCCCAGTAAGCAAGTGGTTAAAGGGGTTGTAAAGGTAAAAAAAACAATCCTAAATAGCTTCCTTTACCTTAGTGCAGTCCTCCTTCACTTACATCATCCTTCCATTTTTCTTTTAAATGTCCTTATTTCTTCTGAGAAATCCTCACTTCCTGTTCTTCTGTCTGTAACTCCACACAGTAATGCAAGGCTTTCTCCCTGGTGTGGAGTGTCGTGCTCGCCCCCTCCCTTGGACTACAGGAGAGTCAGGACGCTCTCTAACACACAGCTCCTTTCTCTATCTGCAACATAGAGAGCGTCCTGACTCTCCTGTTCCCAGGAGACATTGCGGAGGTCTGCCGCGAGTTATCACAGGATTTAGAAATAAGCAAGTTCTTCCTAAATCCCGCGATATCTCGCGGCAGACCTCCACAATGTCTCTTGGGAACAATGACAAAAGCTCCCAGGAGACATTGCGGCATCGAGGAAGTGACGGAATACCCGCACACTACCCGATGAATCCACATACAGGAAGCGGCCAGTAACATAAAGGATTACTAAGGTTCGCCTGCCCCTGACAGTGACTCGAGCTGGGCATCGCCACTTAGTGAAGGATTGGCCCGGGCGGCTCGGCTGCTCTAGTCCTGCAAAGGGAACTGCGTTCCTGCTGTGAAAAAAGTGCAGGAACTCCGTTCCCACGCGTTCCTGCAGGACTTGAGCCCTGGTATCAGCCCCTTTTTATTCTGAGCACTCAGACAAGCTTTATAATTCAGCACTTTTAACGGATATAGAGAAGAGAAGACTGCAGATAAACATGTACAACTTATGTAGGAGGTTTTTTTTTTCCATCTCTGTATATATCCTGAGAGCAGTCACTTCACTGGCTATATATAATGCCCCGTACACACCATCACTTTATGTGATGAAAAAAAACAACGTTTTTAAAAACGTCACTTTAAATGACCGTGTGTGGGGGAAAACGTTGTTTTATGTCTTGTAAAAAACTACCAAAAAAAATTGAAGCATGCTTCAATTTTATGTGTCGTTTTTCAAAACGTCGTGCCCAGAAGCTAGCTATGAAGCGAGCTTCAATGGAAAAAGTGGTGAGAACGTAACCTCGCTTTGCTAGAACATTGTGAGAAAAACAATGGTGTGTAGGCAACTTCGTCTTTTAGCCTAGGTTCACACTGCTGCGAATTCAAAATCGCTGTAAAATGCGCGATTTTACCGCGATTTTGCCGCGATTTCGACCGCAATTTTATGTAAATCGCGGCCCGAAATCGCAAAAAGTAGTACAGGAACTACTTTTTGAAATCGCAGATGCGGCGTCGCACTGATTAGGACAGTGCCATTGCCGACAATTGCCGCCGATTTGAGATGCGATTTGACATGTCAAATCGCATCTCAAATCGTTCCAAATCGTACCCAGTGTGAAACAGGGCTGAAAATTGAAGTTTCAAAAACTTCGTTTTTTACTTCACAGAAAATGTCTTTTTTTTTCATCACATAAAGTGATGGTGTGTATGCGGCATAAGGGTTTACAACCACTTTAAAATAATGAGTATAACATATGTGGGGAAAAATGAAATAAGGATCACGTATTGAGGCTCACACACAGGTGGCAATTTGATTCACACAGTATAAAAAACACGTGCAAGAAAAACACAGATGCAACGTACAGACTGCTACCAGCAAATCAATGACAGGCTGAAATACACAGTGCCAGCAATGATTGCCTACCACTGCCAGCAATCAGTGCCCATAATTGCGACAAATCTGTGCCCAAAAGTGGCAGCAATCAGTGCCCACAAATGATGCCAGTCAGGCTGGCTATTAGTGCTTCCCATCAATGCCCATCACTTCTCATCACTGCTGCCCATCAATGCCACCCATCAGTGCCGCCTATACATGCCGCCTATCTGTGCCCACCAGTGATTTCATCTGTGCCCACCGGTGCCACCTATCTGTGCCCACCAGTCTATTGACGTCCAGCAGGATAACATGCTGGCGCACGCCTGTGGGGGCGTGCAGCGTGGAAATCGGTGATGCTGGGTGTCAGTCTGACACCCTGCATCTCCGATCTCGGTAAAGAGCCTCCGGCAGAGGCTCATTACCACGTGATCAGCCGTGTCCAATCACGGCTGTTCACGATGTAAACAGGAAGAGCCGTTGATCGGCTCTTCCTCACTCGCATTTGATAGACGCGAGTAGAGGAGAGCCGATCGGCATCTCTCCTGACAGGGGGGGTTCATGCTGATTGTTTATCAGCGCAGCCCCCCCTTGCATGCCCACACTGGACCACCAGGGAAGCCGCCAGGGCCCAATAAAGCATTAATAGGCAAAAATAAATAAAAATTAGCACAATAGATGCCAATCAGTTCCCACAAATGGGCACTGACTGGCAACATGGGCACTGGCTGAAGTGATGCCCAGCAATGCCATCAGTGCCACCCCTTAGTGTCCATCTATGCCCAGTGCCTACCTATCAGTGGCCATCTGTGCCACCCATAAGTACCCATCAGTGCCACCCATAAGTGCCACCTATGAGTGCCCATCAGTGCCGCCTATGAGTGCCCATCAGTGCCACCTATGAGTGCCCATCAGTGCTGCATACCAGCGCTGCCTATCAGTGACGCCTATCAGTGCCCATCAGTGCCACCTCATCGGTGCCCATCAGTGCCACCTCATCGGTGCCCATCAGTGCCACCTTATCAGTGCCCGTAATTGAAGAAGAAAACTTACTTATTTACAAAAAAAATTACAGAAAAAAATAAAAAATATATTTTTTTAAAAATTTTCGGTCTTTTTTTAGTTGTTGCGCAAAAAATAAAAATCGCAGAGGTGATCAAATACCACCAAAAGAAAGCTCTATTTGTGGGAACAAAATGATAAAAAAAATTGTTTGAGGTGCGCATGCGCGGGCTGCGGGGATGGACGCCTGAGCCGTCAGCTCCGCTCCAGGCTGTCACCGCGGCGCCCGTTTTCCGGTACACAGCCGTCCTGGATCGCTGAAAACAGCACGGACTAGCTCCTCAGAGTAGCGGGCACATTTCTACACGGCTTGCCCCGAGCTAAACCGAGGCTTTTAAGCCATTTTAGACCTCTGAAGATCTGTGAGGTAAATCCAAGATGACCGCCGCACCGCTGCTTCAGGCACCAGCACATAGCCGGACTGAACAAAAGCAGCTCTTCAGGTCAGAACCGGCCTTATTTCAACCACACATCATACCTGATTCGGTGGGATCTCATCTACAGGTATCCTCTCTGTCCTCTGCCCCAGGGGAATCCCTAATTAATAATCTGTTGGGATCTGAATTAACCCCTTCATATAGGGGAATAACTGCACCATTACAGCAAGGTGTCCTTATCAGTGACGCACGTCCCATGGATCCTGCTCTCCTCATGGAGGACCTGTTTATTAAATTTTCAGTTTTGCTGGATAAGGGTCTGGCCCAAACAGCAGCTAAGATAACGAATGATTTAAAAGCAGATTTCCAATCCCTGGGCTCTAGGATTGAAACCATTGAGAACAAAATGGAGGAAACTATAGCCGCCACAACCCAGAATTGTCACCACATTCATTCGCTTCAAGATCAATTGGACGTAGCGATGTCCCGCATTGACGACCTCGAGAACAGATCAAGAAGGTCTAATATTAGAATTCGCGGTCTCCCAGAAACTATCCTTAATGTGCCTGAGGCAGTACAGGACCTGATTAAAAATCTCCTCCCTAATATATCTCCACAGCATTTAGAACTGGATAGGGCTCATAGAGCATTGGGGCCCCCTAGGAAAGATGGTTCCCCGAGAGACATCATCGCCAAACCCCATCATTACTACATTAAGGAGGAGGTCATGAGACAAGCGAGGGCTGCTCAGGCGGTAATGTGCCAGGGACATCAGGTACAACTTTTTGCAGACCTTTCTCCGTCCACGATCCAAAGAAGGAGATCTCTTAAGCCACTGCTTCAAGCCTTGTCCCAGAAAGCCATCAAATACAAATGGGCCTTTCCCTTTGCGGTCAAATTCGCAGTCAATGGTAAACCGTTTGCTTTTTCCACCTTTCATGAAGGAGAAAATTTACTTCTGCGTTTGAAGCTCATCACACAAGAAGCTGACATGGAGACTACATCTGTAGGGCAGGGATCCAACAAACGAGCTGTCCCTACCAGTCCTCAATCTCCCCTTTGGCAGAGGGGCAACTCTAAAAAAGCAAGGGAAAATGGAACAACCTGAAGAACAGTCTTTCCTGCTCTCCCAGCAGACCCGAGCATGTCTTGCTGGATGGTCCTGGATCTGAGGATCATTCCAATGTGATTCTCTCCTCCTTTTGACTTGGTCGCTTTTGGGGGTTCCTTCCCATACAGGTTCTTGACTTTTTTGGCTGTTTTGACTTTTATTTTTATTTTTTATTTTTCCTCATCTGATCATCCCAGATGGCTTTAGTGCTGTGTGGTTAGAACTTTTCATTATCTGTTATTCCTAGCAGCTGTGTAGGGGCAATGGGAGGGCTCCCTTCCTGTTGCTCCTGTTAAGTATTTGGGGCTAAACTATTTTTTCCCTCTGATCTGCGCATTTTTCGTTTTTCGGCTGGGAGGAGTGACGCCTTTTATGTCACTGACGCGCTGATTTGGTCCCTTGGGGCCCCCGTCGTCTCACTAGGTGGGAGGGCGGGGGCTCGGAGCGATCGGTTGGGGTGGTTGGTTTACGCAAATAGAATTTTTATTCCTATGCTGTGTACCTTACTTATGCTTATTAGAATATATTTGTGTGATTTTGGGCGCCCGGTTCCAGCTTGGTTCCAATGCGCCTCAATCCATCCTTGGGACACCTGATGGTCTCCGAGGGATGGACAGCTCTCCCCTGTTTAGGGGAAGCTGATTCTACTTTCACTTCTCAGAGCTTCCGGGGTTTCTCCCACCCGGAGCTCCACTTTTCTTTTCAGGGAGACCTACTTTTCTCTTTTCTTTTCTGTCTTTCCTTACCTTACCCAGTGATTCCTAGCTACACTCGATTGTGCCTAAAATATGCTTTATTTACAGGTTTTGCACTCCTACACTCTATCCTCAGGGACTCAACCTTTGCGGCTATGGTTGCTGCTGTTCTTGGTCTCGTTTGGGACCTGGGTCTGCTACTGGTGAGTGAGGGCTGCCTTGGACGTGGTCCAGATTCTGAGATCCATGGCTGATTCACTAGATGTTAGGCTCCGCATTGCCTCTCATAATGTGCAAGGCATTAATTCTCCAATTAAACGAAGAAAGGTAATGGACCACTATAAATCTCTACATCTAGACATCATCATGCTACAGGAAACTCACTTTCCTATCCGGTATAGCCCCACTTTTATACACTCATACTTTCCTCAATTTTATCTAGCCAGTGCTGAAAACAAAACCAAAGGGGTTGCAATCCTGATCTCTAAGAAATGCACTTTTGTTAAAATATCTGATACTGTTGACCCAGAAGGGAGGTTTATCCTGGTGAAAGGCAAAATAGGAGACCAACTCTTCTCTTTGGTCTCGTATTATGCACCTAATAGAGGTCAGGCTAAATTTTTCAAATCGTTATTAGATACACTATCCCCCGAATTGGAGGGCACCATAGTCTTTGGGGGAGATTCCAATACAGCTCTAGATCAGGGTTTGGACAAATCAAAACCGCCAGGGTCCAGGGTAATACGTCCCACAAAAGAAAGCCTTAAAATCGCTAAAATCCTTCACAAATTTGGTTTAGCTGACACATGGAGAGAACTTAATCCCTCCAAAAGAGATTACACTCATTTTTCTCACCCTCACCTTACGTATGCTCGCATAGACCATATTCTCACTCCTTCTACCAGTCTACCGACAGTACTATCCGCCTCGATCAGAGATTCTGCTCTATCCGACCATTCCTTGGTAATTATTTCCCTTGCACTGGGTCTTCCGGAAGGGTCGCGCTCGTTTTGGAGGCTGAATGAGTCTTTGCTCTCAGACCCCGTCAGAGTCGCGGAGATAGAAAAGGCCCTGACAGAGTACTTTTCATTTAATGACACAGGAGAAGTTTCAGTTGAAACACTTTGGACTGCCCACAAAGCTTTCATTAGGGGTAAGCTCATACAGATCTCTTCGCAAGTAAAAAAGGGAAGAAAAGCTGAAATTGAAAGATTGGAATCTGATTATCTTTCCCTTAAAGCTATGCATAAACAAGATCCCTCCGGAACACCCATGAGTCAACTGGATAACGCCAGGTTGGCTCTTAACCTCGCTCTCACTACCCGGGCTGAGAAAGCAATTAGATGGAATAAACATAAATTTTATACTCAGGCAGACAAATTCGGCCCCCTTCTTGCGTCCAAATTGACCCCTAAGCCTAAATTACTTTCAATGCCCAAGATTAAAATAGGTGGTCTTCCTCCTACAACCAATCCGACCAAAATCTTAGATGCTTTTCAAGGTTTCTACTCGAAACTTTATGAAGCTCCTACCCTTCCCTCCTCTGACTTGTCCTCACGATTCCTTGAGGGACTTCCTATCCCTTCCTTGTCTGACACCCACAGGGATATAATGGACTCTCCAATAACGGAGGAGGAAGTAAGGGGTGTGGTTAAGAGTCTCCGAAGCGGTTCGGCCCCTGGCCCTGATGGTCTATCTGTCCCCTATTACAAAAAATTTATAGACATTTTGACGCCTCACATAACGAAATTTTTTAATTTTAAAGCCAAAGGAGACCCCTTTGACTCCCAAATTAATACAGCCTTTATCACGGTGATACCCAAGTCAGACAGGAATCCTGAGGATGTCTCTAATTATCGGCCAATTTCCCTTATCAACAATGACCTCAAGATCCTAACTAAAATTTTGGCCAATAGGTTGGCTGGATTCATTGGGCACTATGTGCATAAAGACCAAGTGGGATTTATACCCGGCAGGCAAGGCCCTGACCAAATTAGACATGCAATTGACCTGGTATCAATTCTGCAAACCAATTGGGCGGGAGGGAGCCACCAAAAAGGATTTCTGCTATCTCTGGACCTTCAGAAGGCCTTTGACTCCGTGTCCTGGCCCTATATCTTTAATATTCTAGAGAAATGGGGTTTTGGTTCCAGATTCATGGGTATTATTAAGGCCCTTTACTCAAACCCTAGAGCTCTAGTCAGGATCAAAGGACATTACTCCTCCCCTTTTGGAATCAAACGAGGTACTCGACAAGGATGTCCGTTGTCCCCACTTATTTTTGCCATTGCAATTGAGACCCTGGTGATTGCTATACGACAGAACCCTAATATATCGGGGGTTCATTGTGGAGGCCGGAACCACAAATGCGCCCTCTTTGCGGATGACATTCTGCTATTTTTAACCTTCCCCCTATCCACTCTTCCCAACTTGAACCGCACTCTTGATGATTTCTCTTCGTTAGCGAGCCTATCCGTCAATTTTTCTAAGTCAGAGGCTCTGAATGTATCTCTTCCCCCTGATGTAGTTTCGGAACTGAAACTATCTTTTAAATGTAAGTGGAGTGATACCTCGATTCAATATCTGGGTATCGCCCAGGGTATCGCCCTTTCCGCTAAGACTGAAAAACCTTAATTACCCCCCTATCTTTAAGAAGCTGGATGCTGATCTGGCCAGGTGGTCCAAACTCTACCTCTCCTGGTTGGGGAGGATCAACTCACTTAAAATGACGCTGCTCCCAAGGTTGCTTTATCTATTTCGCTCTCTTCCAATCCCGATCAGGAGAAATCATTTAAAATCTTTCCAAGGCAAACTGCTTAAATTTATCTGGGGTTCTTCAGGGTATCGTATACCACAGGATACACTCTTCCGTCACAGACACAAGGGTGGTTTGGGATACCCAGAGCTTCACAAATACTACCTTTCAGCTAGATTGGCTCAATTTTCCACCCTTTACTCCAAATTTGAGAGACCAGATTGGGTCGATATTGAACAACAAGCAGTCCCGTCTATTCCCCTGGATTGTTTGCTTTGGTCCCCTGCCAAGTCCCGCCCTTCCATTCTTTCTCCAGTACTCTCACAATCTTTTGCTTTATGGGACCGCCTCAAAGGCAATCCCTGCCTAACGTCCACTTCCCGTCCTTTGGCACATATTTTCAATAATCCCGATTTTCCATATGGTCTGCAAACTTCTAACTTTAAGTGGTGGATGGATAAGGGGCTATATCGGATAGGCCAATATTTCACCTCTAGTGGTCCCATTTCCCTGAGCTACTGTATCCACACACTGAAGCTACCCGATGTAGAGATGGTCCACTTTAAACAAATATCCAGTCTCCTGCATAGTATCTGGAGAACCAAACCCCTACCCCCTAATTTTACTGCTTATGAGATTTGGTGTGGACAAGCCATGGGGCGGAGGGGAGGCATTTCAGTGATCTATTCAGCCCTCACTCACCCAATTGATAAAACAACTTATATGACGGCTTGGGAGTCTGATTTACAGAAATCCATTAGCTTGGAGTCTTGGCATAAAGCTGTCTCTAGATCGTTCAAGGGCATTCAGAATATTTCCTTGGTAGAGGCAAATGTAAAGGTCATTACCAGATGGTATCTTACTCCCTCCAGATTGGCTGCTATGTTTTCGGATGCGGATCCTCTTTGTTTTAGGGGTTGCCAGCTTCGGGGCTCCATGGCCCACATCTGGTGGGAATGCCCTAGGATCCGCTCATTCTGGAGACTCATCTTCAATATGATTCACAGAGTGACCGGATTTCAGATCCCTAGGACCCCTGACGTAGCCTTGTTAAATGCTCTTATCCCCTCGCTTCCTAAATCTACACAACACCTAGTTCATTTTATTTTACTCGGCTCCAAAATATCCATAGCCAAATCCTGGAAACAGCCTAGGCCACTCATGTCAGTTGCTAAACAGAAAATCTCATGGATCATGGTTCATGAAAAATTATCCAGCATATTAAATGACTCCGTTGCTAAGTTCCATGAGATTTGGACTCCTTGGGCTGTTTTTATTGATATCCCCCTTACCCAGGATCCTGCACTCGTTTAACTGGAATCTCACGGGTAGATAGGCACTGAGCTTCCCCTCCTTACCCCTCCTCCCCTTCCCTCCCTTCTCTCTCTGTTTCCTTTTTCTCTATCCTTTTCTTCCTATCTCTGTCAGTTGTTGGGTTCTTATCTTTTAATATATGTGCTTTTGCAAGGTTACAATATGCACATGGATTATCCTCCCCACCCCCCCCCCCTTTTTTTTTTTTTTTTTTCTCACCCACATCAGCAATAGTATCTTGGGTACGGGGCGGGGGTGTGAGGGGGCCGGGGCCGTGCTCTTAGCATGGTGTGTTCCCCTTAGTTCCAGCCCTTCTCTTGGGTGTGAAACTAATGTATGGAATAGTTTTGAACAATTTTCTCCCCCCCCCCTTTTTTTTATTTTTTTTATTTATCCTCTCAGACTGTCTGCCATTCGGCTAATTGAATTGTAATTTACTGCTACAATTTTGGCTGTTCTAATGCAAAAAGATGTGCATAGTCCATTAGAGTTATTAATATTCCGGATGATGTTTGTGACTGATGTAATCTTATTTTGAAACTTAATAAAAATTTATTGAAAGAGAAAAAAAATTGTTTGGGTACAGTGTAGCATGACCGCGCAATTGTCATTCAAAGTGCAACAGCGCTGAAAGCTGCAAATTGGCTTGGGCAGGAAGGTGCGTAAGTGCCTGGTATGGAAGTGGTTAATCTCCCTAACAGAGACACAGGGTTAGATTCAGTAAAGAATTACGCCGGCGTATCCATAGATACGCTGCGTAATTCAAACGCTACGCCGGCGTATCTACTGTATTTTCTGTATTCAGAAAGCTAGATACGCCGACTGTAGCCTAAGATACGATACGATATTCTGACGCTGGCCGATTCACAAACGTACGCGCACCCGGCGGTCGTGTTTTACGTTGTTTGCGTTCGTCGCTTTCGTCGTAAGGCTGCTCCTGCTATTAGGAGGCGCAGCCAATGGTAAGTATGGACGTCGTTCCCGCGTCGCGTTTTTCGAAATTTAAGTTGTTTGCGTAAGTGGATCGTGAATGGCGCTGGACTCCATTTACGTTCACGTCGAAGCAAATGACGTCCTTGCGACGTCATTTACCGCAATGCACGTCGGGAAATTTTCCCGACGGAGCATGCGCAGTACGTTCGGCGCGGGAACGCGCCTAATTTAAATGATCCACGCCCCCTACGGGATCATTTAAATTACGCGCGCTTACGCCGGCCCCTTTTACGATACGCCGCCGCAAATTACGGAGCAAATGCTTCGTGAATGAAGCGTAGCAACAGTAATTTACGGAGGCGTAGCGTAAAAACGATACGCTGCGCCGCCGTATCAGTGCGCGCCCCTACCTGAATCTGGGCCACAGATGGTAATAAAACCCTGGCAGGGGTTCTAATCACTCTCCACTATGAAAACCAGAAAAAAATGCCTTTAGTTCTCCTTTATTTATGAGTCACATTCTTATTAGGAAGTTGTGTTGTTTATGAAAAGTTCTATACAGTATTTTGTACATGAGCCGCACACACACCACTGTTTACATGGCACACTGACAGCCCATTTGTCAGGGAATCACCATAGAAACTCCAAGCAGCACCATAGACAGCGCCAACATTCCAAACCTCCCGCCTATCTGTCCTTCTGTGCGTCTCTATGGTGAGATGACGCCTTATAGGGGGCGGGGCGCCTGTGGATGGCGGCGGCGCGGGACGGCGCTGGGAGTAACGCGGGAATGCCGAGCAAGAGGTCCCAGGCGAAAGTGAGTGAGGAGAAGGAACGGGGTGATGTGGGGGGCACCGGCCGTGACAGAACACCGGAGGGTGCACGGTGTATGCGGTAGGGGGAGTTCACCGTGACAGGAAGAGTTGTGTTGGAGATAACAGAGCAATACAAGGCTGGGCAGACAGTACTAGGTGATTGTGGAGGGCCCGAGGGAGTCGGACACACAATCAACGTTTATGAAAAAATCTATAATATGAGGACCTACCTAATGTGTCCTATCAGAGAGGAGCCTCTTCTACTTGAGTCTCAAACTGGAGGCCCTCCTGATGTGAAACTACAAATCCCATGAGGCATTGCAAGGCTGACCGCTACAAGCATGACTGCCACAGCCAGAGGCATGATGGGACTTGTAGTTCCGCACCAGCTAGTGGGCCACAGATTGAGACCTCTGATACTACACGGGGGCTGGAAGGTGACCACACAGAATACAATCTCTAATATCAGTAATACAGGGGCCTCCCTGATTGGGTACAGATGGGATGGATTCTTCTGATTGGTCCTATGCTTTTGAGCTCTCTCATGTGTCAGTCTCTACTGCATGAAGCCTCATCACCATCTACCTCTCTGAATTCTGACCTGTGATTGGATCGTGCTCCTGGCGCTACTGACCGGCGGTGAGGACGAGATGCATCCCCCTCCTCACCGCATGTTGTAGCCAACAAACCTGTCAGAGCCCAGTGTATTACACATGCTTGCTGAGGCATGTGTAGCACTTCCCATTGGCTTGAATGTGTAGTGTTGGGTCTATACGAGTCGGATCAACTTTGGCACAGGAAAGCATCGCAGCGCAGCATGTAACACCCCCATCTGTTGCCTATTGCAGCTTAACCAGCTGCTGACCAGCCCATAGCAGATTTATGGCTGAGCAGGGTTATATGTATGTATGTGTGTGTGTGTGTGTGTGTGTGTGTGTGTGTGATATACCGTATTTATCGCGGTATAACGCGCACCCCTAAAGTTGCCCCCAATCCTGTGGAAAAAAAGTTTTTTTTTTTTTTTTTGTACTTGCAGTTTTGGTGTCTTGCGCGGCGTCCATCGGCGGCCTCGTCGGGTCCGGCGTTTGTCTGCGGCTTCAGGTGTCCTCTTGGTCGGGTCCGGCGTCCTTCTGTGGCTTCGGGTGTCCTCTTGGTCGGGTCCGGCGTCCTTCTGTGGCTTCGGGTGTCCTCTTGGTCGGGTCCGGCGTCCTTCTGCGGCTTCGGGTGTCCTCTTGGTCGGGTCCGGCGTCCTTCTTCTGCGGCTTCGGGTGTCCTCTTGGTCGGGTCCGGCGTCCTTCTGCGGCTTCGGGTGTCCTCTTGGTCGGGTCCGGCGTCCTTCTGTGGCTTCGGGTGTCCTCTTGGTCGGGTCCGGCGTCCTTCTGTGGCTTCGGGTGTCCTCTTGGTCGGGTCCGGCGTCCTTCTGTGGCTTCGGGTGTCCTCTTGGTCGGGTCCGGCGTCCTTCTGCGGCTTCGGGTGTCCTCTTGGTCGGGTCCGGCGTCCTTCTGCGGCTTCGGGTGTCCTCTTGGTCGGGTCCGGCGTCCTTCTGCGGCTTCGGGTGTCCTCTTGGTCGGGTCCGGCGTCCTTCTGCGGCTTCGGGTGTCCTCTTGGTCGGGTCCGGCG
Organism: Rana temporaria; assembly: GCF_905171775.1. NCBI lineage: Eukaryota > Metazoa > Chordata > Amphibia > Anura > Ranidae > Rana > Rana temporaria. Next base: position 32,939,073 of record NC_053499.1, on the reverse strand, counting down.
TCCTTCTGCGGCTTCGGGTGTCCTCTTGGTCGGGTCCGGCGTCCTTCTGCGGCTTCGGGTGTCCTCTTGGTCGGGTCCGGCGTCCTTCTGCGGCTTCGGGTGTCCTCTTCGTCGGGTCCGGCGTCCTTCTGTGGCTTCGGGTGTCCTCTTCGTCGGGTCCGGCGTCCTTCTGCGGCGTCCTCCCCGTTCGTTTCCCGCGCCGAGTTTGAATGCTGCGCCGACATATACAGAGCGCAGTACACTCGTGTATTGTCGGCAATGCTCGGCTACCCGCGCTGACGTCCAGGACGTGAGCGCGGAAGGAGCCGAGACTGCCCGACTATACCCGAGTGTACTACGCTCGGTATATGTCGGCGCGGTTATCGGCGTATACTGCGCACCCACGATTTTGCCCTGATTTTCAGGGCAAAAAATGCGCGGTATACGCCGATAAATACGATATAGATAGATGGATGGATATCTCTCTGCATTTCCAGGTATTGGCACAAGTGCGCAGCGCCGACGGCTCAATCCCACTGTCATTATACACAGCGGGACCTGTTGTCCGCCAGCACCCGCTGATCGTTCTGTACACAGGCAGGATGGCGATCGGCCTATGTAAACAAGGAAAATTGCTGTTCTGTCAATAGGGAAGGCATGGATCCTGTAAAGCAGGGACATGTATCCATGCCTTCCCCCTAGTAAAAGCACCTCCCACGCTGCAGTAAAACACTGGCTGGGTACACATTTATCCCTTTGATTACCCCTCATGTTAACTAGAGCTGCATGATTAATTGTTTAAAAAAAAAATGCGATCTATATTCAACCCCCCTCTCAATCTTAAAGGAGTTCCACTTTTTTTTTTTCCCCAAAAATCTTAAAATACATTTAAAAAAAAAAAAATACTCATCTGAAAGGGCGGTTGCAATGCAGAAGTGGCTCTTCTGCCTCGTCCTCCTTCGCGGTGTCTTCTGGTGAATGAGCCGCAGTTCTGGGAACTGTGTGTATCCCAGGAGGCAACCGCCCATTCACATGCGCAGTAGGAAACGTGCAGTGAAGCCGTAAGGATGGAAGCTACAGAACCGAGCGATTGCCGTCGTGGGACTGACATCGCAGGTGACTAGGACAGGTAAGTGTCCTTATTAAAAGTCAGCAGCTAAAGTGTTAGTAGCTGCTGACTTAAAGCGGAGGTTCACCCTTTAAAACATTTTTTGACATTACACAAAGTCCTACCGACACAATGCTGTTTTTTTGTCAGCACATACCTCTTAATCCCGATTTTTACCTCACGGCGATCCCGCGGGAGTGGGCGTTCCCAAGCACTGCCTGTGATTGACAGGCTTCCGAGCGGCGCATACTGCGCGTCACAGGTTGCCGACAGAACCCGAACGTCGGTGCGGCTCTATACGGCGCCTGCGCACCGACGTTCGGGTTCTGTCGGCAACCTGTGACGCGCAGTATGCGCCGCTCGGAAGCCTGTCAATCACAGGCAGTGCTTGGGAACGCCCACTCCCGCGGGATCGCCGTGAGGTGAAAATCGGGATTAAGAGGTATGTGCTGACAAAAAAAAAAAAAACACCGGCATTGTGTCGGTAGGATGGCGCGACTTTGTGTAATGTCAAAAAATGTTTTAAAGGGTGAACCTCCGCTTTAAAGAGGGATTCTACCCGCATTTTTTTATTTTTTTATTTTTTTTTTTAACAGGCATTTCCCTGATTTAATGTAAACAGTGCAGCGCCAGAGCTGTCAAATAAAAAAAGTGTGTCTCTGTTTCTCATTTTTTGCTAAATGAAATGATTGAAAATATGCCGCACAGATTAGTGTCACTGACTGGCATCGCTCCTGAGGCTGCACTGATGATCAGGGCACTGACTAACTGTACAGTTCTCCCCTGCGAGAACATGCTGCTGATTGGCTCTCCTCACACTGTCAGTGTAAGGAGAGCCGATAAACTGCACTTCCGTGTTTACATGTGACCAGCTGTGATTGGGCACAGGCTGTCACATGGGTGAAGAGCCTAAAGCCCCGTACACACGATCCGAAAATCGTACGAAAAATGCCGCTTTTTGAAACGATCGTACGATAATAGGGTCGTTAGTACAGAGCTTCTGAGAGCCGATCAGGACAGTTCATCCGATTTTATTCTATCGGACATTCACTGAATTTTTTTTGTACGATGCCAGATCGTAAGATTTTCGTTTAATCAGTACAGCTGTCGTTCGAAAATGCAATACAACACATGACATCACTTCCGATTTTTTTTTTTTTTTTTTTTTGTGCCGTACGAGAATTTTCGTGACTTTAGTAAACTTGTGAGATTAGCATACAAAAAAAATGGATGATCATTCGTCCGATAATCGGTTCGTGTGTACTGGGCATTAGTAGGGGTGTAACGGATCGTCACCGATCCGTGATCCGAACGGGCCACCCCGTTCGGATCGGCACACCCCGCGATCCGCGGAGCGCTCCGGAGCCTAGGCAAGTCCCCGGCTTCGGCCTAGCTCCGGAGCGATCTTGCTCCACCCAGTCTGCTTGCCAGAGCCCAGCGTGACACGCCTCCCCGGGGAGGCGTGTCACGCTGTGCACTGGGCTCTGGCAAGCCGACATGGAGAGGGAATAGTAGCAGAGAAGCACTAGTGTGAGAGGAGGAGGGGGGGGGGGGGGAGAGCACATTTCACGGGTGGATTAAAGAGGAAGCAGGTGAGGCTGTTTGGGACTTGTTAAAAGTACAATCTTGATGTTTTTACAGCTCTATATATATATATATATATATATATATATATATATATATATATATATATATATATATGAGAGCTGTAAAAACATCAAGATTGTACTTTTAACAAGTCCATAACAGCCTCACCTGCTTCCTCTTTAATCCACCCGTGAAATGTGTGTGTGTGTGTGTGTGTTATATATATATATATATATATATATATATATATATATATATATATATATATATATATATATATATATATACACACACTTATTTTTTTTTTTTATTTTTTTTTTTTGCACTGATCCGAAAATGATCTGATCCGAGGATCGATCCGATCCGTGAGTTTTTTGATCCGTTACACCCCTAGGCATTAGTCATCTGCTCTTTACCGAGAGCTGCCAAAAGATCAACTCATCTGGTTGGTTTCTGAAGATGTTGGAATTTTAAAGAATATAGCAAGCTGAAGACAGCAGATATGCATGTAAAACTTTTGTGGGAGGATTTGTTTCATCTCTGTGTATCGTCTGAGGCTGTTCCCTTCAATTGGTATGGTGTTCGTTTTTATAAAGCAGTGAAATATATTCACTGCTTCATTTTCTGGCATTCACTGAAGCGATCTTTCTCCTCTGGATGGCAGTTTATGAAGCAGAGTAGATCGCTCCACCCTACTTTACGAGACTACAGTACCAGAAATTCACACACACGACAGGGGGACATGGTTACTGTCTTTTGGGGGGGGGGGGGGGGTCTGAATGATGTAGAAAGAAGTTTAAAATATTCCTCGGACCCCCCCCCCCCCCCCCCACTTCACTCCCCAATTCTCCACCTCTGAGCTGGGGAAATGCTGAGATCGCAGTTTCATAAACTGCCCGTTACTGTGTGTCAGTGAGGATTCTCTGTGTGCGGAGATCATCGGCGGTTCAAACACTTCTCCCCTGATTATCTCTGTTTCATAAACTGTTTATGGACTGATCAGTGGAGATCCTTGGGATCACTGCTTCATAAACGGACACCTATATGTGAGGGTTTACATCCACTCTAATGCAGACCTCCACAGCGGCACATTTTTGCCTCCCTCAGTGTCCTTACATCTGTCTTAATGAAGTCGGGTATCCAATTGCAGAGCAAGGAGGACAAGAGGCTAAAGACTGGTCTTGCAGCGCAAAGGATCAGATAAATAAAAATGCCTTTTTCTGTCTCCTTCACCTAAACCATCACTTGACCTTTGCAGAGTGCTGGGGCAGCCCCATTGCAAGGGAGGATTTTGACTTTCCCCAAAGTTCAGCTTTAATTTGTTTTTATTGTCCAAACCAGAATTTGTTTGTTCACATTTGCCTATATTTATTTTTTATTTTTTTTATTCAGGGGCGATCAGCCAAAACTTTGAAAGCGTTGCAGTTTTCCAACCCAGGACGACAGACGGATTTCACCCCAGAAACTAGTGCGCGAGAGAAGAGGCGGCTGACCAAGTCCACACCCACAGGGTCAGAAAGGTTTGAGCTCCATATATCCTCTTTTGTCCAGTGTGGCTCTCATTATGTGAGCATTGTTACTGGGGAAAATCGTAACGATGTCCGGGAGGCAGAAGGTCGTTTCCACTGCACACATTGGCTTAATCCTTATTCACTGCTGTATCTGTTATCAGAGCTGGTTGTGTCCCCCATGCTGCCAACATACCTCATTCTCTCTGCCAGCTAAGGCAGATGCAACCCCCCCCCCCCCCCCAATTTAGATGGGTTTTACATTCCCATCTATGGTAATGCCAAACCAATTTAAAGCAGGTCAAATGCACCTGTGTGAATGATCTTAAATTGATGTCAAACAAATGCCCCTGACACATGCCCTTAGTCAGTCAAGTCTTGAGGCACACATTTCCATTTTACTTTTGGTCATGACAATCAAATGTGTACTTTGTCAGTTTTCCATTGTGTTTTTTATTTCAATTGACATTAAGGCCCCTTTCACACAGGGGCAGGAGGTGCGGTGGCAGTATAGCGCCGTTATCTATACCGTCAGAATTGCGGCAGTATTCGACCGCTGGCGGTGCAGTTTTAACCCCTGCTAGCGGCTGAAAAAGGGGGGTTAATACCGCCCGCAATGCGCCTCTGCAGAGGAGCTTTGCGGTTGGTATGGCTGCGGTGTCCCATTGTTTTCAATGGGGAGGAGCGGTAAACACACGGCTCCTCTCACCGCTCCAAAGATGCTGCTGGCAGGACTTTTGGAGCGGTCCCGCCAGCACATCGCCTTAGTGTGAAAGCCCACGGGCTTTCACACTGAGACTGCAGGGCAGGAGTTTTTCAGACACTATTTTTAGCGCTAAACCGCCTGAGAAACTCCTTAGTCTAAAAGGGGTCATGCACCTTTCTAATTTGAGCCTGGAATGTTGTAAAAGGTTAAAGTAAAACCTTGGTTTGAGAGCATTTTGAAAGATAAGCAATATGTTTTAATACATTTTGCCTTGATATACAAGCGATGTCTTGATATAAGAGTAGCGTCATGTCACAATGAGTATATAATAGAAGAGAGGAGCCTCTAAGTGTAGCAATATGGTTACATTTAATGAAGGTAAAACATTTAGCAACTTATTGCTACACTTAGAGGTGCCTCTCTTCTTTTATACCCTGTTAAAAAAAAAAAAAAAAAATTGCTTTGGATTACAAGCATGTTTCTAGAACAAATTATGCTTGCGAACCAAGGTTTTACTGTATTTGGTTTACCTTAAGTATTCATTTATTCCACTAGATGGCAGTACAACACAAAGTAAGGTGTTGAATAGAATAGAGCTCAGAGCAGACGTTCTAAACGGTTTTAACAAGGAAGAACCACATGTAATGGCTTCCAGGAGATGGTCAGTGAGAAGACTCCCTCCCCAATAGATGAGTAAAAATATCAATTTTATGTGAAAATCAAAATTAGCTTGAGGAAAGGTGATTTGGAGAGTTGTTAAAGTAGAAGTTTAGTCTAAACCTACTCTCTGCCACATACTAAGTAGGGGTGTAACGGATCAAAAAACTCACGGATCGGATCGATCCTCGGATCAGGAGTCACGGATCGGATCATTTTCGGATCAGTGCAAAAAAAAAAAAATGTGTGTGTGTGTAATGTATGTATGTATATGTGTGTGTGTGTGTGTGTGTGTATGTATATATATGTATGTGTATATATATATATATATCTGTAAAAACATCAAGATTGTACTTTTAACAAGTCCCAAACAGCCTCACCTGCTTCCTCTTTAATCCACCCGTGAAATGTGCTCCCCCCCCCCCCTCCTCCTCTCACACTAGTGCTTCTCTGCTACTATTCCCTCTCCATGTTGGCTTGCCAGAGCCCAGTGCACAGCGTGACACGCCTCCCCGGGGAGGCGGGGAGGCGTGTCACGCTGGGCTCTGGCAAGCAGACTGGGTGGAGCAAGATCGCTCCGGAGCTAGGCCGAAACCGGGGACTTTCCTAGGCCTAGGCTCCGGAGCGCTCCGCGGATCGCGGGGTGTGCCGATCCGAACGGGGTGGCCCGTTCGGATCACGGATCGGTGACGATCCGTTACACCCCTAATACTAAGCCTTAACTATATAGCCCTGTAAAGAAAGACAATCTATACTTGCCTGTTCTGCGTCTGGTCCAATGCTGGGCTGTCAGTGGCAGCTTCAGTGTGTATGGGAGTTTTTCGGAGAGGCAGCTGACAACAAAAGCCCCATAGCAATTCTATGGGTGACGTTTCATCCCATGCATTTCACAGCTGTTGTCTCTCTCCTGCACATGGCATCCACCACTGGAGACCGGACAGAAGAGGCTGCAGAACAGAGGTGTGTGTGTGTGTGTGTGTTCTTCTTTCTTTACAGAGCTAGATAGATTAGGCTTACAATGTGGCAGAGTACATTTTAACTAAACTTCCACTTAAAATTCTTGGTTCACCTTTTCTGAGCATGTTTTACAGTGGGGAAAATTAATTACTTGATCTCCTGCAGATTTTGTAAGTTTTCCCACTTACAAAGAAATGAAGGGTCTATAATTTTTTATCATAGCTAATAGAAGAAAAGAGGGTTGGGACTTTAATAGTGTAAAGTAAAACAGAAGGCTCTTCTAAGTGCAGTAATAAGTATTTATTCATAAAAAGAAGTTAACACCTTACAATGTAGTAGATCAAATGAGAATCTCAGTCAGCGTAATGGGCATCCTGTAGAGTCCTTCACCTCTGGGGGGGGGGCTGGCCCACAGCTGTGACAGGGGAGAGAGAGAAGTGAAGGAAGCAAGATAGCCTCACTTCTCCTTTCACAAAAATTTGTACAATGCCAGATCATGCGATTTTTCGTTTAATCGGTACAGCTGTCATTTGAAAATGCATTACAACAAATGACATCACTTCTGGATTTTTATTCTGTCGTACGAGAATTTTTGTGCCTTCAGTAAACTCATCAGATTCAGACGGTCATTCGTCCAATAATCTCATCATGTGTACCAGGCATTACTTTAAAGGTGTAGAAGCCTCCCCTCAAAATGATCATTCCAACACAAACCTAGATTAAAAGTTTTATTGGTACAGAAATCATTTAATTGTATTGGGGCTATCTATCCCAATATCTCACAACCTATGCCCTCTCATTCCAAACCCCAATACCCCCTGATAAGTTGTGATTCCTCCCACTATGTGTTGCTATATCTGCTTAGTACATCCAAAAAACAGAAATCTGACATGGAGATGTGAAGATCACGTTATGGAGGATAATCGCAGTCCCGATGCGTTTTGCCTTATCGGCTTCTTTAAGACCCCTTTCACACTGGAGCATATTGCAGGCGCTATAGCGTTAAAAATGGCGCTTGCAATGCGCCCTTAAAATCTGTCCCCATTCACTCCAGTGTGAGAGCCTGAGGGGCTTTTACACTGGAGCGGTGCGCTAGCAAGACTGTAAAAAAGTCCTGCTAGCTGCATCTTTAGAGCGGAGAAGGAGCGGTGTGTTTACCGCTCCTCCTCCGCTGCTGCCCATTGAAATCAATGGCACAGCGTGGCTATACCGCCCGCAATGCGGCCAATAGCGGGGGGGGGGTAAATGCGTCCGAAATGCGCCGCAAATCCGCCCATAGCGTTAGCGGTGAAAATGGCGGTGTTTTACCCCCGATGCGGCACAGTGTGTAAGGGTTTGGAGGAATGCAGTAAGGAAGAGTAGAATGAGGTGTTTTCTTTTTTTTTTTACTTTAAATTCAGAAGTACTGGTACGAGGTGAGAGTGAGATTTCATATGCAGCCATACAGAGGGGGCGGTATATGCAGCTGTGGATGGCAATACATTGGACACATCAAGAGACTAAAGCCTTGTTCACACAATCAGTCAAAAGCGTCAGATTTTTGTTTGAAAGGCGTGTGCCTGGATTTTGTCTTGCATACAAATGGCACACAATTGTCGGCCAACAAACACGAGTGTAGAGATGTACTGCGTGGTTTTGGAGCTCTTTAGCGCCACCCTTTGGGCACCTTCTGCTAATGTGTTTGGTGAGCATTGATTCCGAGCATGCGTGTCTGTACTTTGGACTTTTGTCTGACGGACTTGTGTACACATGATTGGAAAATCTGACAACAGATCATTGTCCACGGAAAATTTTAAAGCCTGCCATCCAAGATTTATCCACGGAAAATCCGGCAACAATTGTCCGATGGAGATTTTTCGGCCAACAGGCACAACGCACAATTCCCGTCAGAAAATTCAATTGTGTGTACAAGGCTTAAGAGTATGCATCAAAGAGCATGTACAAAACATTGTGAAAGGATATGATAAACGTAGCGTATCCAAACACTTCGCTCAAGTGCATAATAGAGACCCTTGAAATTTTGGGGAATTGAGCTGTATAAGATATTGGCATGGTAGCCATAAAGTAAGAACACTAAGCCACTCGAATCAAGTGCATTTTCTTTATGGATTTTTTCACACCTCAAGGACTTAAAGGGGTTGTAAAGGTTCATTTTTTAATTTTCTAAATAGGTTCCTTTAAGCGAGTGCATTGTTGGTTCACTTACCTTTTCCTTCCATTTCACTTCTAAATTTATTTATTTCTTTGTCTGAATTTCTCACTTGTTTCCACCATCATCCGAACCGTGGTTAGTTAGCCAGAACAGCTTACTGAGGAGGAACAGGAAGAGCTAAATTCAAAGGGGGAAAAAAAAAACGTTTAGAAGGGAAATCGAAGGAAAAGGTAAATGAACTTATTTAGAAAAAAAAAAAGGAACCTTTACAACCCCTTTAAAGTGGCGTTCCACCCAAAAATTGAAGTTCCACTTTTTGGAATCCCCCGCCCCCCCTCCAGTGTCACATTTGGCACCTTTCAGGGGGGAGCAGATGCCTGTAATACAGTAGTGACCTACGCCACTTCCACCGCCTATTCTGTCCTCCCCTGCTGTCTTCTGGGAAACGCACAGGCCCGCCGCCGCATCCCCGCTACCGCCGACTGGGAACATTACAGCTTTCATTTCAATAGCTGTAATGATTTGCGCCGTGTATAGACACTCCCCCTTGCTCGGGTGAACTGTCCAATCCCGAGCGAGGGGGGGTGTCTATACGCAGCTCGGCGCGAATCATTACAGCTATTCAAATGAAAGCTGTGTAATGTTCCCCGCGCGTATTAACCAGTCGGTGGCAGGCGGGATGCAGGTAAGGGAGACATGGCTGGATATGGGGGGGGGGGGGGGGAGACATGGCTGCATTTGTGGGGGGGGAGACATGGCTGCATTTGTGGGGGGGGGGACATGGCTGCATTTGTGGGGGGGGGGACATGGCTGCATTTGTGGGGGGGGGGCATGGCTGCATTTGTGGGGGGACATTGCTGCATTTGGGGACACATTTAAAAAAAAAGTATCGGTACTTGTACTCAGTCCTAAAAAAGTGGTATCGGGACAACCCTAGATGTTTTACTGTATTCCACCTTGCTAACTGAGTATTTTATCGCTTTTTAGTTTTTATTCAATAAATACCTTTACTACACTATCTGGGCATTCCCCTTCTTTGCTCTGCATCCATTGTTTGACACTTCAATCTCAAGACTTTTTTTTTTTTTTTTTTCAGACTTCCTATCTGTCACATTTTCACCTCACTATCCAGTGTCATGTTTCTGCATAAATACTGATTGATTTATCATCCGCCTTTTTGTTATATATGTCATTTGTTTTGTGATGTAAATCATTTATTTACCTTTTTATTGTGAGGAATTCGTTAAATAAAGATTTTGCATCTGCACATTTGGTCTGCACTGCCACCTTGTGCACATCTCTAGTATTGTTTTCAGCATTATCTTGTGATGCATTGTTTACACTACAGTTCAACAGCGTAGCATCATTTATTATACACTTGCCGGTTAGATCACGGGTGCTCAACCTGTGGCCCTCCAGCTGTTGCAGAACTACAAGTCCATCATGCCTCTGCCTTTGGGAGTTATGCTTGTACCTATCAGACTTGCAATACCTCATGGGACTTGTAGTTCTGCAACAGCTGGAGGGCCACAGGTTGAGCACCCATGGGTTAGAATCATCTATCGGTGTTTTACAGTTTTTAATTATTTATTTTCACCTCCAGTGATAGCGTGGGAGTATTCCTTTTACTAGTTATGCAAATAGTTTAGTTATTCCATCCACTTTCAATACTGGAGAAATGATTATGAGGGCCAATTTCCTCAACAGGGACACGCAATAAAAACCAGAGGTTCATACCCTCCCATTACTTTTTCCAAACCACTTTTAAAGCCCCTGTCAAATTTGTGTGGCTTGGGACTGCAAAGTCGCATGACAAGTCGTACCCCATGATTTCCAATAAGTATCGTTTTATATCTGTGCGACTTTCAAAGTAGTCCCTGCACTATTTTGGTCTGACTTTGATGCGACATGAGGTTCATAGACCTCAGATTACACAGCCATTGCTTCAAGTTGCATGACTTTCAGGTTGTACAACATTGTATTATGTATAGATGTATTGGTTTACCAGACAATACACTGTTTACATCTGACATGTGCTTCTTTTATGTTGCAGACAATCGGCCTCATCAAAGAACAAAGTTTACGACAGCAGAGGTATCCTCATAACCAGTGGAATGGATCTGTGCGATTGCCTGGATGAAGACTGCATGGGCTGTTTCTATGCCTGCAGAAAGTGCGGCTCTAACAAGTGCGGTGTGGAATGCAGGTGTGATCGCAAGTGGGCTTACGAGCAAATTGAAGTAGAAGGAGGGGAAGTTATCCGTAATAAACATGCTTGAACTGGGTGTGAGAAATGGAACATTGCTGCCTATTTACAGGTATAAGACTGTAGTCTGTGTTCAGTGAAGATTTTTAAAGGAGCAGAGCTGACTTCTCTGCTGAAGACTGTTTAAAAAGCCTCAGGCTTCCATTAATTCTTCTCTCCCCCCCCCTTTTTTTTTTTTTTTTTTATTGACTAAGCCGTTTTAATTGAATTTTATGTTCGGTTATAGCTGGGAAATTGTAAAGCTCGAGTTTTTGTTTACCTTTTCCCCCCCTCTGCTTCCCTGGCAGCCGGCGCTCTCTTCCCTTCAGTGTTTCAGGTTGTTGGTGGACCCTTGACATCCTCTCTAGGGATAAGAAATATCCCATTCATTTCAATAGTCCCTGTTCACATCTGAGCGTTCTGTTGCCTGAAGCTCAAAGTACATGAGCTTCTTTTTAGGCAGATTACGGGTGGGTTTTCTGCTTTTTACATCGGTGACCTGTACAAAATCATGTGACTTTCTGCCTGAAAAGATACATTCAGGTGTGGATGCAGCCTTGCAATACAAGACTGCTGGTTCTTCATTGTACATGACATCAGAGTGCGACCAACGGACGGATCGCCGAAGAGTAGCCGCTTCAGGCATCTGGTCACACGGAGAGAAAAGTTTGTGGCAGCGAGGTATAAGGTCAATAAAACTTCTTCTCCCTCTTTTTAAAAGCCAACGCTAAGCGAGTGGATGAATTTTTGGGGTTTTTAATTCTACTACTTTTTTTATGTTCTTGCCCATCTTACTCTAATATCAGCCACTTCTGGTTTTGAGAAATATTAATTGATTTCATATGATTAACATGAATTATATTTTTTGGTATTTTCCAAATAAATTTTGTTCCGTAGGGGAAAAAAATTGTAAGTATTTTTTGTTTGGAATATGTGTGTGTGTGTGTGTGTGTGTGTGTGTGTGATATTATTGCTGGCTTCTATCGTGGAATAAAAATGAGTGGCCACTGTCCCCAACTATAACTGGTCTATTGCAGCAAGGAGCACTGGAAGGATGACGTATGTCAAACAAATGCAAAGATTTCCAAGCTCCAACGTGCCAACCAGCCAGGGATCAACCAAATTGACCTAATGATATGTGTTAACAGGGATTTAGTCTGCACACACTTGCAAATGCATGTATAAGCTACAAGTACCCTGTTTTCTGTAGGCTCTACGATGGGAGCACATGCATTTTAATGGATAGGTGAGGACAGGTGGACCTGGAAGGAGCCCATCTCTCTTTAAAGGTACAGGGCACACGGAACACCCAGCACATAGCACTATGTCGGTGCATTGCCTAGCCCAATTAACCAAAATACAAACAAGTGGCCATTGCCCCCACCTATAACTGGTCTATTGCATCAAGGAGCACTGGAAGGGTGACGCATGGCAAACAAATACAAAGACGTTTCCAAGCTCCAACGTACCAGCCAGCGACCACCCAAATTGACCTAACAATATGTGTTCAGAACAGGGGTTTAGTCTGCACACATTTATGATGGATAACGGAAAAAAAATCTTCTTTAAAGCCCCTGTGGCCTTTTGTGTCTTTATTTTTTTATTGTCCTGTAACAGCAGTCATCTTAAACAGTCTAATGTAATGTGCATCCGGTCTATCACCATCTACTGAAACATGCCCCTAGTCTCCATTAAGTTCCACAGTGTGTCCACTGCCCCTGCCTGGCCATGTCATGTTGCAGTATTTAAAATGTGCGGTGATCTCTCGCGCTACTGTGAGTAGATTGTGATTTTCACCCATTTGACCATTCACTAAGCAGAAATATCTATAAAATGTTCACATATAGTAAAAATGGTGATATCACGCTCAATGAAAGTAATCGCATGCAAGGTATAAACATCGTAAATAAAAAGCGTAAAACTGGAAACTTAGATTGGAATATACACTAAAAGGTGTATATAGGTGATGCAAAAAATAACACAACCATAAATAAATATATGGATAAACAGTGGTCCGTCAATGTGCACGTGAAATAGGATCACTAAAGTGCAAATGAAGTCCACCTAAAGGTGCTAGTGCTGCATGAATGACTATCTCAAAGACCAAATATTCCAATAATGGTAGCCTTGGAATTAGTCCATGAAAGATGATATAAAAAAAAGGTGTGGTAAAATAAATAAAAGCAGAATCCTCCTGCTGGTTTCCCAGAACTCTCACCTCCTTTATAATGGTGATGAGCATAACCTGAATTTCATATACGTCAGGCTCGTGCTCTATTATCTCCCATTCTCATCCAGATCTGTGTGCAAATAGGACTCCAGCTGGTGGGTCTCTCCTGGCTGCGGGCTATGTCTATCTCTGTTGCTGTAGAACAAACCTCAAAGCCACAACCATGGGGGAAAGAGAGAAAGAAGGCCTCCGCTTGTGCAATACCATTAAAACAGGATATATTAAAGCTAAAAGGTGGTCTCTTACATGGGAATAAAAAAGTGCAAGCCAAACAATGAAAAACGGCGTGCAGGGCAGGGCGCCTTCTCACATAGATTCCGGTGACTTCCGGTTTGCGTCAGCCTCATGTGGCCTACATCGTTGCGTCACGCTCCTCGTGACTTCATCAGGGGAACCTGATTGGTTGTTGAGGCTATGTTTATATAGTAAGCTGGCCGGAAGTCACGTATCCGCCATTTTCTTGTAGTCCGCTCTTAGACCATTGGAGCCACCATTTTGTGGTGGTCCAAATCACCGCCGCCATTTTCTTGAAGTCTAGGTGAGAATATGTATAATTGAACTAAAACCACAAATGTATAATATACATACCGTATTTATCGCTGTATACCGCGCACTTTTTTGCCCGCAAAATCAGGGCAAAATCATGGGTGAGCGATATACGCCGATACTCGCTTCCCGCGCTGTGTTTGAATGCCGAGCGCAGTACACTCGGCCAGGCTCGGCTCCCCTTGCGGTTATGCGAGAGGACCCGAGTGTACTGCGCTCGGTATATGGCGGCGGGATCGGCTCAGAGACAGCGCGGGAGAAGCGGGATGACGCCACGAAGGCCGCAGACGGATGCCGGACCGAACAAGGCCGCCGGGCAAGACCTTGAAACTGTAAGTAATAAAAAAAATACATTTCCAGGAATTTCACGTCTAGATTAGGGGTGCGTGCTATACGCCAATAAATACCGTACATTGTGTATTAATATATAGAAGCCGTTCAGTGGCCCAAATATATCACACAGCGTCTCTGGCCTGATTAGAAAAGAAATTGCTTAAATTAAAATAAGTTAAAAATATATGTTTTATACCTTGAATGTGATTACTTTCATTGAGCGTGATATCACCATCTTTATCATGTTGCAGTATTTGCAGTCTGATGGCTTTCTGGGGAGCATTTTATGTCCTCAAGAAATGCAGTAAATCAGGTTGATTGTGGGGTTTTTTGTGTGTGTGTGTGTGTGTGTGTGTGTGTGGGGGGGGGGGGTTAGTTTTTTTTTTGTTCTTTTCTCAAATGAAAGCAACAAAATAGTTGTAATTTAAAAACCACCAAAAGAAAGCTATGGCCATCTCTCCACACAATTTTTATTTTTTGCAGTGTTTTGCGCGACCATGGGGGTTATTTACTAAAGGCAAACCCACTTTGCACTGCAAGTGCACTTGGAAGTGCGGTCGCTGTAGATTCGAGAGGAACATGCAAGGAAAATAAACAGCATTTTAGCTTGTACATGATTGGATAATCAGCAGAGCTTCGCCCTCATTTCAGATCTACCCCTCGGCTTTAAAGCGACTGCACTTCCACGAGAACTAGTAGTGTAAAGTGAATTTGTCTTTTGTAAATGACCCCCCATGTAATTGTCAGTCAAATTATTACAACACTGAAAATTAGCCTGGTGATGGTACTCGGTTGGTTTCTTTACATATTTCTCCATGTTTTGTCTTTTTACAATACCTCTTGATCTAGCCTTAAATCCAGTGAATTCCTGATACTATCTCCCAAGCAGTGTTGCCAGCCCTGCTTTCGTTCTCCTGGACTATGAATCACCTCTGCCTTATGTTGGGTTCAGTAAAGGGGAGCTGGGTGCAGCAAAGGCATGGTGTTGGCAATAACAGAATGCTAAGAGCCAACTGCCTTACTGGCAGGATCACCAGGTATTTTTCTGTACTTGCAGGTCTTTAAGGTGACAAAACATGGGGAGATGTAAGTCTTTATTGCTGAGATGTACTGTGTATGTAGATAGGTATGTCTGTAAATGTATTTTATTGGGATCTTATGTGATAGACCAACACAAAGTGGCACATAATTGGAATTTAATCGAATGGAAGGAAAAATGATTAATGGTTTTCAGAATTGTTTACAAATATCTGAAAAGTGTGGCATGCATTTGTATTCAGCCCCCTTTTTACTCTGATACCCCTAACTCAGGCATGTCCAAAGTCTGGCCCACGGGCCAAATGTGGCCCCCCTGGGGATTTGGATATATGATAGGTTTGTGGCCTCCCGGGCAACAAAAGATATATAACGTATTTATCGGCGCTGCCTTGGAGGGGACAGGGCGAGCACCGTCAGATTACATGAAGATAATCTCCTGATTACTCAGCAGATCTGTATTGGAAGTCGGTCTCCTGGGATGCCATTGGACAACTGTTCTGTCTATCATAGGAGGCGGGACTTTGTATTAAAGAGGCCACAGAGTAAACAAGAGATTCTCCTGTTTGTAATCTGTCGGCACTCGTCCCGCCCCCCTCCCTCTGCCCCCCCCCCCCCCCGAGGCTGCAGATGGGCATCGATCAAGCTGCATTCATGGCACATGTGAGGCTGCATTCATGGCAATGGTAAGCCTGTGCCTGTTATACGCCAATAAATACGGTATATCCAAATAACACGCCCAAGCTCATCCTTAGTCCTGAGCAGCGCTCTGGGATTCGTTGAGGCCACAAAAAAAATATATACAGTATATCCAAATAACACGCCAAGCTCATCTCTTCACCACACACAGCCACAAAGGGAAGAGAATTCTTGTTTGGCAGTGTATTAGTTGCTCGGACGAACACACTTAGACTGAATTGTAATGGTTCAAAGAATGTCAGGCAAAATGGTCGGCCCTCACGCATGTATACTTCATCAAATCTGGCTCTCTTTGAAAAAAGTTTGGACACCCCTGCCCTAACTAAAAAGTATTGGAACTAAATGCCCTCAGAAGTCACCTAATTTAGTAAATGGAAACCACTTGTGTGTAATTTAATCTCGGAGGTTTGTTAGAGAACCTTAGTGAACAAACCGCATCACAAAGGCCAAAGAACACACCAGACAAGTCAGAGATAAAGTTGTGGAGAAGTTAAAAGCAGGGTTAGGTTATAAAATATCCCAGGCTTTGAACATCTCACAGAGCACTCATCAATCATCTGAAAATGGAAAGGGTATGGCACAACTGCAAACCTACCAAGACATGACCGTTCACCTAAACCGACAGGCCGGGAAAGGAGAGCATTAATCAGAGAAGCAGCCAAGAGTCCCATGGTAACTCTGGAGGAGTTGCAGATATCCACAGCTCAGGTGGGAGAATCTGTCCACAGGACAACTATTAGTCGTGCTCTCCACAAATCTGGCCTTTATGGAAGAGTGGTAAGAAGAAAGCCATAAGAAGTCCACTTTGCAGTTTGCAAGAAGCCATGTGCGGGACACAGCAAACATGTGGAAGAAGGTGCTCTGATCAGATAACACCAAAATGTGTTTATTTTTGGCCTAAAAGCAAAACTATGTGTGTGGCAGAAAACTAAGGCCCCTTTCAGACTGGGGCGGTATAGCAGTGCTATACCATCGGATTTGCAGCGGGATTTGGCCACTAGCGGTACGGTATTAACCCTGGCTAGCGGCTGATAAAGGGTTAATACCGCCCGCAATGCGCCTCTGCAGAGGCGAATTGCGGGCGGTATTGCCGCGGTTTCCCATTGTTTTAAATGGGAAGGAGCGGTATACATACCGCTCCAAAGATGCGGCTGACAGGATATTTTTTTTCTCTCCAGCCAGCGCATCACTGTAGGGGAGCGTGGCTTTCACATTGAGGTTGCTGGGCAGGAGTTTTTCAGGCGGTATAGCAGCGCTATTTTTAGCGCTGTGCCGCCTGAAAAACTCCTTAGTGTGAAAGGGGTCTAACGCTGCACCTCACCCTGAACACACCATCCTCACTGTGAGGCCAGAGAGAGTGAAGAAGTCAGAAGAGACCCCCAGAGCTGCCTAATAAATTACTTTAAAAACATTTGTATTTTTTTTTTTTTTATTATCGACACCCCCTCCCCATACTCAATCACATCGGATGAGCCCTTGCCCGCAGATGCCAACAACCAATGGCCAGGGTTGTCGGGAAGAGGCCCTTGTCCTAATCAACATGGGGATAAGGTGCTTTGAGGTGGGGTGGGGGCCACAGGGCTCCCCCCGACCCAAAGTACCCACCTCCCATGTTGAGGGCATGTGGCCTAGTATGGTTCAGGAGGTGGGCGTGTGACCTGGTACAGTCCCCACCCCCTTACCTGACCGGCCAGGCTGCGTGCTTGGATAAGGGTCTTTTATGGATTTTGGGGGGACCCCTACGCTGTTTTTTTGGCTGAAGGTCCTGGTATGCTCTTGGAGGGGAAACCCATGCTGGTTTTTTATTTAAAATTTGGCATGGAGTTCCTTACTAAAGATTCATACCAAACACAGTGCCTGGCATTGTCGGGGATCAAAGTCGGATCTCTGTTCATTGAAGACGATTCTTAAAGTGGGAGTTCACCCATAAATGCTGTTTTTGCTCTTTTACCGTTAGATGTATGCTCATTTAGTCTAGGGGAATCGACTAGTTGTTTTAAAATCTGAGCATTACTTACCGTTTTAGAGGGCGATCTTCCGGGTATGGGTCTTCGGGAGTGGGCGTTCCTTCTTGATTGACAGTCTTCCGACAGGCTTCCGACGGTCGCATCCATCGCGCCACGAGTAGCCGAAAGAAGCCGAACGTCGGTGCGGCTCTATACTGCGCCTGCGCACCGACGTTCGGCTACTTTCGGAAAATCGTGACGCGATGTATGCGACCTTCGGAAGCCTGTCGGAAGACTGTCAATCAAGAAGGAATGCCCAGTCCCGCAGCCCCTACCCGGAAGTGGCGGAGAAAATCGCCCTCTACAACGGGTAAGTAATGCTCAGATTTTAAAACAACTAGCCGATTCCCCTAGACTAAATGAGCATCCATCTAAGGGGAAAAACAGCATTTTACCGGCGAACCTCCGCTTTAACAATCATGCAGCTTTACTTCTTGGTAGAATACACATGTGATGATTATCGAACTTGTAGACCATTGACACTCCTCCAGCCCTCTAACTGAAAGAGCTCATAGTTTGATATAGACATATAGCTGGAGGAAGCGTCGACAGGAGCCTGGTAAAAGGTGGGCATAAGGAATGGTTGCTTATCATCGTTCACCTTTTACAGATTTTTTTATTTATTTATTTTCCCCAGTAAAAAAAAAAAAAGTTCATATAATTTTTTCCTGACGGAGCCTGGAAAGCATGACTGCACCCATTATCACTAGATCGTAAGTGCAATGTGGGCTCCTGCAGACTACTCCAGCTTTCATTCTGTAATTCTGTGTGGGCTTTCTGTTTGAAAGCCGGAATACTCATCCGTGGACTATAAGAGCGGTTACAGCGCTCTTTGAAACTACATGTCTGTATGCCGTGATGGAAGATGAATACATAGTAATCTTTGAATAAATAATGCAGCTGTGTTGGTGGAGCCCCACACAGCAGCGCTGTTTTTAAAATGTGACAGTGGGTGTGGGGAGAAGGATCCCTGTCCACTGTCGCAGGGGAGAGAGGTAGGAGGCAGGTGCTGGAACTTGTTTCGTGGTCCACCCTAAATACAGGTGTAACATGTTCCAAAGGTGAATTTAGCCTTTAACCGCTTAAGACCCGGACCATTATGCAGGTTTAGGACCTTTGCCCTTTTTCCGGTTCGGCACTGCGTCAGTGGTATTTGATCACCTCTGCGGTTTTTATTTTTTACGCTATAAACAAAAAAAGAGCGACGATTAAAAAAAAAATGCAATATTTTTTGCTATAATAAATATCCCCCAAAATTTTTTTTTTTTCCCTCCGTTTATGCCGATACGTATTCTTCTACACATTTTTAGTAATAAGCGTTTGATCGCTTTGTGCAACAGTTATAGCGTTTACAAAATAGGGGATAGTTTTATGGCATTTTTATAAATCATTTTTTTTTTTACTAGTAATGGCGGCGATCAGCGATCTTTTTTTTTTTTTTTTTCCATGACTGCACTGCGACATTATGGAGGACACTTTTGACACATTTTTGGGACCATTATCATTTTTACAGCGAAAAGTGCTATAAAAATGCACTGATTACTGTGAAAATGACAATGGCAGTGAAGGGGTAAACCACTAGGGGGCGCTAAAGGGGTTAAGTCTGTCCTATTGTGCGTTTCTTACTGTAGGGGGGCGTGGCTGGACGTATGATGTCACTGATCGTCCTTCCCTATAACAGGGAACAGACGATCAGTGTCACTGCCACACAGAAGAACAGGGAAGGTGTGTTTACACTCACCTCTCCCCATTCTTCAGCTCCTGTGACCTGATTGCGGGACACCGGCGGCAATCGGGTCCCGTGGTCACCGAGCTTCGGACCGGGTCACAAGCACGCCGGCGGCGCTCACGCGACCCATGGCTGGGTTCTTAAAGGGGACGTACATGTATGCCCTTGTGCCCAGTCGTGCCATTCTGTCGACGTATGTCCTTAAAGCGGTGGTTCACCCTGCAGAACAACTTTTAAGCATAAAATTCGGCATAGTAGCGCGAGCTACAGTATGCCCGTTTTAATTTTTTTATCCCCGTACTCACTGTGTAATTGTACATAGAAGATTCCGACTGCCCGCGGGGAACGGGCGTTCCTTTCAAGAGGGAGGGTGATTGACGGCCGGCTCAGGCTCCCCGAAGACAGCCGGAGTAGGTCTCGGCTCTTCACGGCGCCTGCGCACAGACTATGCGCAGGCGCCGTGAAGAGCCAAGCCTATTTTGGCTATTTCCGGAGAAGCGTGACGCGCCAGAGCCGGCCGTCAATCACCTTCCGTCTGGATTGTAACGCCCATTCCCCGCGGGCAGTAGGAATCTTCTATGTACGATTACACTGTGAGTACGGGGATAAAAAAATTAAGACAGGCATACTGTAGCTTGCGCTACTATGCCGAATTTTATGCTAGAAGAAATGTATTTATTTTTTTTATAGGGTGAACCCCCGCTTTAAGTGGTTAAGCCCCTTTCACACTTGTGCTACCTAAAAATTGTGCAATTTTGATGCGATTTAAAGCAATACCTGTGTAACTGAGGTCTGTGGACCTCAAGTCGCATCAAAGCTGGACCAAAGTAGTGCAGGGACTACTTTGAAGTCGCACAGTTATGAATGATACTCCTTGGAAATCATGGGGAACAACATGTTGTTTGCAAACAAAAGTTTATTTCTTTTTGAAAATGCTCCGATGTTGTATTCCTGTTCATAATAGCATTATGACCGATATTAGGGCTCCGTCACTGCAGCCATGACACAGACAGCTAAAAAAATATATATAGTGACCAGGGTCCCTGTACTTTATTAAAAAAACAAAGTTTGGCTAATACTTTTTAAAAGCTAGTCGGTCTGAATTGTGGAAACTAAAGCAAATTAGAATGTATTCCCACCGCAACCAATTGGATTATCTTTTGAATGAAATGTGAGTTGCTCTGCTCTCTGTCAACATTTTGGTTTTAGTTTGCACATGGTTTGAATGAAAAATGCATAAAACTCCAGTTATCGAGTGAATGAAATAGTGCACAATGTCATTTCAGACATGAATGCAATCATCCACCAAAACTATTGCATTTTTATAGTGTGACCAGCAGGGGGCAGTGTTTGGCCACACAGCTAAGCATTGAAATAATAATGTGTTCAGCAGTGTGCACAAATGAGGTCTTCATAACCTCTGATATGTTTCCATTTGTAATAACAATTTATATGTCAGCGTAGGCTTTTAAGGGCGATGCTGTCTTTTTTTTTCCTGCCCCAGCATTCTTAGTTCTAAGCCTTATCTGTTTAACACAAAGATACAAAATATAAGAAGTGAAAGAAAATGTTAATTGAAAAAAATGCTAAAGAACAAATAAAACCAAAGCACCCTCTTTGCTAAAGTGTCTAATATGGTTGCCATACAGTTTGAATTTTAGTTCATTCCTGCTGAATCGGCAGAAATTTCTTCTGTGGGTAACACTGTTGGCAACACTCAACGTGAAAGTTGATTGTTCAATTTTTTTTTGCCGCAGTAGCTGGGTAAAAAGTCCAACTGATGGACGTATGGAGAATACAACACCCCAAAATACGTGATTATACATTCCATTCCGCTGTACACGGGACGTACTCAAGATTCAACATATTGGTGGATCATAGGTCATTGGACGCAGTGACACGTTCGAATATAGGAATTGTTACCTTATCAGATCATGCCCCTCTATCAATAAACTTAAAAATAGAGGGAGTGCAAAAGAGAAATAATACTTGGAGACTTAAGGAAGATCTAATTCAAGATGTAGAGGTCGCAGATAGGATTAAAGATGAGTTAGAGCTGTATTTTAACTGCTTGCCGACCTGCCGCCGTCATTCTACCGCGGCAGATTGGCTCTCCTGCGCGAGAGCCCGTAGCTCTACGTTGGCTCTCTCGCAGGCTACCAGGGGCGCGTGCCCCCGGCTCCCGTGCGTGTGCCCGGCGGGCGCGATCACCGCTGGGCACACGCGATCGCTCGTTACAGAGCGGGGACGAGGAGCTGTGTGTGTAAACAGCTCCCGATCCTGTCAGCAGGGGAAATGCTAATCCTCTGTTCATACAATGTATGAAAAGAGGATCAGTGATCCTAGTGAGGCCACCCCCCCCCCCCCCCACAGTAAGAACACACCCAGGGACATACTTAACCCCTTCCTCGCCCCCTAGTGTTAACCCCTTCACTGCCAGTGGCATTTTTATAGTAATCCAATGCATTTTTATAGCACTGATTGCTATAAAAATGCCAATGGTCCCAAAAATGTGTCAAAAGTGTCCGAAGTGCCCGCCATAATGTCGCAGTACCAAAAAAAATCGCTGATCGGCGCCATTACTAGTAAAATTTTTTTTTATTAAAAATGGCATAAAAATACCCCCTATTTTGTAAACGCTATAACTTTTGCGCAAACCAATCAATAAACGCTTATTGCGATTTTTTTTTTTTTTTTTTTTTTTTTAACGAAAAAATATGTAGAAGAATACGTATCAGCCTAAACTGAGGAAAAAAATAGTTTTTTTTATATATTTTTGGGGGATATTTATTACAGCAAAAAGTAAAAAATATTAATTTTTTTCAAAATTGTCGCTTTATTTTTGTTTATAGCGCAAAAACTAAAAACCGCAGAGGTGATCCAATGCCACCAAAAGAAAGCTCTATTTGTGGGAAAAAAGGACGCAGATTTTTGGAAGCCACGTCGCACGACCGCGCAATTGTCAGTTAAAGCGACGCAGTGCCGAATCGCAAAAAGTGCTCTGGTCTTTGACCAGCAATATGGTCCGGGGGTTAAGTAGTTAATTGGTCTCCATTCTGATAGGTTTAGCCTAACTGGTGCTACCAAAAGAAATGGTCGTATTCAGTTATATAAACAGCACACCTCTGAAGTCTGCATGAAGCAACGGTGTCCAGCCACTTCATGGTTAAATGACCATCTGACTTCTCTGATTTCACACAGCGGCATGCCTGAGATGTTCTGAAGACCAAAGATCAGAGCAGACATCGCGATCCTCATACTGTAATGATTATCTTATCCCAGGACTGCGTACATTGGGTAAGGAACATACATTGCTGATTGAGTGAACATCCAGCAGCTTCCAGATAGGTGCAGCAGGATCTGGGTCAGTGCAGGCTCTGATTGGCCGCTTGGTTTACACCTATGGCTCACAGCTGGAAATCGCATCATAGCACAGAAAGACTAACACATATACCTAAGGGCAAGTGTGAGCTACTGTAAGTGTATATATTGCACATTCTTTAAATAACAAAAAAGGCCTTAATGATAGTTTCTCTTTAATCATTTTATCAATGTATGCAACACAAACTTTTTTTTTTTACGTTTTGGATAGAGTGGAGAGGGATTAGAACCCCCGTGAATATTTTTTACATATGTATGGTACTATACAACACTTCCTATGGCCAGATTCAGAGAGAGTTACGCCGGCGTATCAGTAGATACGCCGACGTAACTTGGAGTCTGCGCCGTGGTAAGTTTAAGTGTATGCTCAAACTGAGATACACTTAAACCTATCTAAGATACGACTGCCTGTGCCGTCGTATCTTAGGGTGCAATATTTACGCTGGCTGCTAGGTGGCGCTTCCGTTGAGTTTGGCGTAGAATATGTAAAAGCCTAGATACGCCGATTCACAAACGTACGTTCGCCCGTAAAGATACGCCGTTTATGTATGGCGTTTTCCGGCGTAAAGTTATTCCAACAAATAGCTGGCCTAGTCAATGTTAAGTATGGGCGTCGTTCCCGCGTCGAAATTTGAAATGTTTACGTCGTTTGCGTAAGTCGTCCGTGAATGGGGCCGGACGTAATTTACGTTCACAACGAAACCAATACGTCCTTGCGGCGTATTTTGGAGCAATGCACACTGGGATATGTACACGGACGGCGCATGCGCCGTTCGTAAAAAATGTCAATCATGTCGGGTCACCAAACATTAACATAAAACACGCCCCCCCATCCTCATTTGAATTAGGCGCGCTTACGCCGGCCCCATTTACGCTACGCCGCCGTAAGTTAGGAGGCAAGTGCTTTGTGAATACAGTACTTGCCTCTCTGACTTAAGGCGACGTAGCGTAAATACGATACGCTACGCCGCCTCAAAGATACGCGCCCATCTACCTGAATCTGGCTACTTGTGTTTTTTGAGCATGAACTTTCTATCAGGAATATCTGATGTTCATACATTAGTACCATTTTTTTCATTGCTCATCTTATTTTTTTTAGATAGGGCCTAAGCCTAGTACGAATGCCGGGCATCATCGGCCGGTTCAATAAAAAACGCCCGACATTCGGCCCACGTGTATGGCAGCCGGTCCGACAGAAGTTTGGCCGATTTCTGTTAGACGAGCAGCCGACCTCCTCCCGGTCAGCACTCTCAGGCAATGGCTGACCGGAGTGTCCTGGCAGGGGGACATCACCCTGGCAGAACACAATAGCTCAGCAGCGGAGATCGCTGTACTAACATCGGATTGTTATTACAGTGGCTACAACATGAGCTGTTTGTTTTTTTGTTTACCCAAAATAACCTGATCGTGTGTGGCAGGCTATAGGGAGTGGGAGCACAGCACTTGCTGCTTAGGGGACCAGTCTGACGGATGACTGATCCCCTCAACGTCCACTTGTAGTTTAACCAGTGGTTGGCCATCTATTAGGGGCGCAGAGGCACCGCCCCCCCCTATCCATACATTTGGCCCCCTAATCTACATGCCATACGCATAGATCCCAAAGAGTTTTTATTTTTTGAAGCATGTGATTAGAGCCAAAGACCAGAAGTCATACAACTGGGTGGGATCGGGGCGCAGTGCCCACTCCACAGATGGGGTGAGTGCAGGCCACCGGCCGCCACTAAGTTTAACTTCAGCCAGCACTGATGAGATCACATCAACTCAGACCAGATCAGTGAATGTCTACATTCAACTTAAAGGGGTTGTAAACCCTCATGTTTTTTCACCTTAATGCATCCTATGCATCATCAGTGCCACCTAGCAGTGCTGATCAGTGCCCATCACTGCCACCTATCAGTGCCCATCACTGCCACCTGTCAGTGCCAATTATCAGTGCCCACCAGTGCTGCCTCTCAGTGCCCATTGGTGCCCACCAGTGCAGCCCATCTGTGCCCATCAGTGCAGCCTCATTAGCGTACATCAATGAGAAAAATTACCCGTTTGCAAAATGTTATAACAAAATATAAAATGGTTTTGTATTTTTTTTTATTATTCCTTATTTTTTTTAATTTTTCAAAAAAATTAAAACCGCAGAGGTGATAAAATACCACCAAAAAAAAGCTCTGTTTGTGGGGAAAAAAAATGTCAAAAATTTCATTTGTGTACAGTGTTGTATGACCGCGCAATTGTCATTCAAAAAGTGAGAGCGCTGAAAGATGAAAATTGGCCTGGACAGGAGGGGGGTTTAGAGTAGGGTGACCAGACATCCCCGGTTTCAGGGGACAGTCCCCAGATTGAGGACACTGTCCCCGGACCAAGTCTGTCCCCGGTTTTGTCCCCAGATTGGATTTGAACATGGGCTGAGGCAATTTCAAAGACAGTCAGTGCAGAATAAAATAAAACAAATCTGAATTACACACCCCCCCCCACTCTGCTGCTCCTACTACATTATGGGGGTGTATTTTTTCCATTATCTGTGCCCCTCTCTCTTATCATGTGCTGGTCCGATTTCATGTGCTGGTAATTTCTTCAGTTTCGGGCGCATGCCCATCCAGCTCCCCCTCGCATGTTCTTCTGCCTTGGCTCAAGTCCTGGCCAGCCACCTGCCTATCTCCTTGCCTTCCCTGGTGGAGGGATCTCCCTTCGCTCCCCACCCAGTAGTAGCCATGGGCCCGGAGAGTGAGACTTGACAGGCTGTGAGGTGGGCGGAGGCGGTGACGGGCAGAGAGTCGCTGATTGCCACTATTACTAGTAAAAAAAAAATATATGTCCCCGGATTTCATTTTAAAAATCTGGTCACCTTAGTTTAAAGGGTTTGTAAAGGATTTTTTTTTTTTATCTGAATAGCTTCCTTTACCTTAATGTAGTGCTGTTTTCATGTCCTGTTCGTTTTTGCTCTCAAGTTGCTGTAATTCTTCTCTGATCTCCACACTTCCTGGTTGTCTGTTTCCTGATGACCACAGTGCTGGGAGCTTTCTCACTGTAGTCACTAATCAAGGAGATGTGATTACTGTGTGTCTAAAACCCCACAGCACCAATCAGTTTTGTTTTCTAAACCATCACTGCCCTGTATTGGCTCTGTGGCTCTGTACATCACAGAAGCAAGAAACAACATGCAAAAACGAAACTAGAAACTGCAGGTACATTATATGATTGATTTTTATCTATTTGTAATCATCTTTAAAAGGAATCAGTTAACTATTATGGGCCAGATTCACAGAGAAAGTACGCCGGAGTATCTACCGATACTCCGGCGTATTTTCAAATTTGCCGCGTCGTATCTTTATTTGTAATTCACAAAAAAGATACGACGGCTTTTGGCTAAGATCCGACAGGCGTATGGCTTCGTACGCCTTCAGATCCCAGGTGTAATTTTCCGGTGGCCGCTGGGTGGAGTTTGCGTCGTTTTCCAGCGTCGGGTATGCAAATTAGCTGATTACGGCGATCCATGAAGATACGCGCGTTCGTCGCAATCTCTTACGTCGTCGCTAGTCGGTTTTTCCCGTCGCAAACTTAGGCCTGCTTTTTCATGGCTTACATTTAGAACAGCCATGTTAAAGTATGGCCGTCGTTCCCGCGTCGAATTTCAAATTTTTTTTTTGCGTAAGACGTCCGGGAATACGAAACTACGTAACGCACGTCGCCGTTCAAAAAATACATCGGGGTGCGGTAATTTTGCGCAAAGCACGTTGGGAAATTTTCACACGGAGCATGCGTAGAACGTTCGGCGCAGGAACGCGCCTAATTTAAATGGTACACGCCCCATTTCAATTAGGCGGGCTTGCGCCAGACCGCTTTACGTTACACCGCCGTAAGTTTACACGCAAGTGCTTGGTGAATCAGGCACTTGCGCTGAAAACTTGCGGCGGTGTAACGTAAAGGGGATACGTTATGCCGCCGCATATATCTGTATATCTGGCCCTCTGTCTCTATAAAAAAAAATCCTTTACAACTCCTTTAAGTGCCCAGTAAGCAAGTGGTTAAAGTATTAAATCAATACGTTTCGTTCCACTTTAACAGACAAAAAGGAAGCTATTAAGAGGTTTTTATTTTTACGGTTTACATAAATGTTAGGCAACCAACTGACAAACTATATAAAAGTGTAAAAAATAAATAAATACATTTTCAGGCAGGTGATCTTCTACTACAAATTGTGATCTGCAGCCATGAGATCTAACTAATGAATTACATTCGCTCCTGGAACAAAATGCCACCCTCCCTATTTGCATAACATCCTTCATTTTGACTTCTCCAAACGGAAAGTGATGGAGTCATCCATCACACAATTTCAGCTGACTGCGGTCCGATATTTCCCCGCCGCGGCCTGTACCCCGAGGATCCGGCTAAGTTCCCCCCTATTCACCTCCCATATCTCCCCTTCTCACTCGGCTAATTCTCCCTTCTCCTGCTAACAAGTGCGAGCTGGCAGCCAGTACTGAGACTCCCGACGGATGTCAGAAATTGCTCCTGACATCTCCATTTGGCCAGTTACTTTTCCATTCTTCAATAACACACAGGGAAATTTACATCTGAATAAAAAGCAAACAGCGCAGAGCAGCAAAGGGCCCTGATTCTGCTAAATAGCCTTTTTCTCAATTACTAGTCTACTTCACATAAGATAATGCAATTAAAAGATAATCAAACTAAATGGAAAGTCAAGGTTACCAGCCAAGGTTTCTGCCTTCATCTGGCGCTGTTAGTACAATATTTGGAGCAGAAGATGTTAATATATTATGCGTCTGTTCCCATGGACAAAAGCTTGCACTTGTTCCCCGTTTCCTTGGGTAGCACAATCTGTACTTCAGCTAAGTGGTGAAGTATTGGAACGTTGTCCTTTCATATGTGGCTACTATTGTTCAGGATAGGCTCTAGTATGGCAAATTAAACTGAAAACAAAACCCGTACAAGCTGAACGACACAAAATGACTTGGGTAAAGTTACAGGGGAAACTGACAGAATTGTAAAATATTGTTTTAACCATTTCACCTCCAGAAGATTTGCCCCCCTTGCTGACCAGGCACCGCGTTGCTTTAACTGACAACTGTGTGGTCGTGCGCAGGGGCGGACTGACCATTGAGTCACTCGGCCACTGCCCGAGGGCCCCATGCCACTAGGGGGCCCCATCAGGTTCAGTAAAACCAGGGACAGTATGTAAAAATCTTTTTTTACATCTGTCCCTGATATGTCCGAAACCGACATGCTATTGATGTGAAAATCCAGAGATTTTAGCTGCACTGCCTCCTGGCGTGGTGGCCATCTGTAAGCCCCGGGGGCCCCACAATCTTCTATTGCCCGGGGGCCCCATGAGTTGTCAGTCCGCCCCTGGTCGTGCGACGCTGTGCCCAAATAAAATGTATGTCCTTTTTTCCCCCAAATAGAGCTTTCTTTTGGTGGTATTTGAGCACCGCTGCATTTTTTATCCACTTAAGCCTAGGTTCACACTGCTGCGAATTCAAAATCGTGGTAAAATGCGCGATTTTACCGCGATTTCGCGGCCGCGATTTTGCCGCGATTTCGGCCGCAATTTAATGTAAATCGCGGCCCGAAATCGCAAAAAGTAGTACAGGAACTACTTTTTGAAATCGCAGATGCGGCGTCACACTGATTAGGACAGTGCCATTGCCGACAATTGCCGACGATTTGAGATGCGATTTGACATGTCAAATCGTTCCAAATCGTACCCAGTGTGAACCAGGGCTGAAGGGGTTGTAAAGGTAATGTTTTTTTTTTCCTAAATAGCTTCCTTTACCTTAGTGCAGTCCTCCTTCACTTACCTCATCCTTCCATTTCGCTTTTAAATGTCCTTATTTCTTCTGAGAAATCCTCACTTCCTGTTCTTCTGTCTGTAACTCCACACAGTAATGCGAGGCTTTCTCCCTGGTGTGGAGAAAGCCTCTTGAGGGGGCGAGCAGGAGTGTTAGGTCACCCACTAACACACAGCTCCTTTATCTATCTGCAAAGTAGAGAGTGTTCTGACACTCCTCCTCGCCCCCTCAAGAGGGTTTCTCCACACCAGGGAGAAAGCCTTGCATTACTGTGTGGAGTTACAGACAGAAGAACAGGAAGTGAGGATTTCTCAGAAGAAATAAGGACATTTAAAAGCAAAATGGAAGGATGAGGTAAGTGAAGGAGGACTGCACTAAGGGAAAGGAAGCTATTTAGGGGGGAAAAAAATTACCTTTTACAATCCCTTTAAGGACCGAGCCTCTTTCATAGATTTGGTGTTAACAAGCAGGACCGCCATCAGAGGGGTACAGGCATTACACCTGTAAAATGGCATTTTTTTATGCATTACACCTGTAAGGGGTCCGATGGGCCCCTTACAGGCCCGGCCGTTCCCCCTCCCGTTTTATTGCATTACACCTGTAAGGGCCCCCCACTTATAATCTCGCGTCAGGAGAGAGGAGATTACACTTGTTTTTTTGGTCAGCACCCCCCAAAAGGGGCCCCAAAATTTGTGTTGGCTGCCCTGTTCACAAGTTAAAAACTGTTTTTTTGCTAGAAAATTACTTAAAGGAGTTCTCTGACCTAAAACTTTCAACCCCCGCTGTGCCCGGGCTGTAAAAAAATAGAAAATAAACTTTCACTTACCTGCCTACGATCCCCCGTTGTTCCGATATCGCCGTCCCGGTCCCGGTCTCTTCCGCTCCCTGTGTGTCGGTGACTCACAGTGCGCTCAGCCTATCAGCAGCCGCGACGGGACATTGCTGCAGCCGCTGATAGGCTGAGCGCACTATGAGTCACCGACACACAGGAAGCGGAAGGGGCCCGGGACCGGAGAACGGGACGGCGATATCGGAACAGCGGGGGATCGTAGGCAGGTAAGTGAAAGTTTATTTTCTATTTTTTTACAGCCCGGGCACAGCGGGGGTTGAAAGTTTTAGGTCAGAGAACTCCTTTTTAACTCCCAAACATGATATATATTTTTTTCTAACACCCTAGAGAATAAAATGGCGGTCATTGCAATACTTTCTGTTACACCGTATTTGCGCAGCAGTCTTACAAGCGCACTTTTTTGGGGGGGGGGAAACACTTTTTTGAATTTAAAAATAAGACAACAGTAAAGTTAGCCCATTTTTTTTTTCTATGATGTTACATGAAAATGCGAGACAAGTAAATTGATACCCATCATGTCTCGCATGAAAGTTGCGCCCACTCGTGGAATGGCGACAAACTTTTACCCTTAAAAATCTTCATAGGCAACGTTTAAAAAATTCTACATGTTGGATGTTTTGAGTTACAGAAGAGGTCTAGTGCTAGAATTATTGCTCTCGCTCTAACAATTGCGGCAATAACTCACCATTCACCATGTGTGGTTTAAATGCAGTTTTCATGTGCAGGCGCTACTCACGTATTCGTTGCTTCTGCATGCAAGCTAGGCGAGCGAGGCGCGTTTACATTTTTATTTATTTTCTTTCTTATTATTTTTTATTTTTTATTTTTACACTGTTGTTTTTTGTTTTTTTTCATTGTGTCACTTTTTTTCCTATTACAAGGAATGTAAACATGAAAAAAAGCATGACGATAGCCGAAATAGGACTTGCCTCTTCACGGCGCCTGCGCAGTCAGCTCCGATGTCTGTGCGCATGCGCCGTATAGCGCCGTGAAGAGGCAAGTCCTATTTTGGCTATCTTCGGGAAGCGTGACGTGCCATAGCCGGCCGTCAATCATCTTCCCTCTGCATAGGAACGCCCATTCCCCGCGGGGAGTCTGAAACTTCACTCTGGCAGTAAACTGTAAGTACGGCGCCAAAAAATAAAATAATGGCGTACTGTAGCTTGCGCTAGTATGCTTGATGGCATGCTAGAAATTTGTTTTTAGGGTGAAACACCGCTTTAACAAGATGTTAAAGAGACACTGTCACCAACATAAAAAAATTGCTTAAAAAGAAAAGTCAAGTATTTCAAATGTTTTCTCGCATCGTTTTTCTATTCCAAAACATTTTTTTTATTCACGCAAACCGAAAGAGATTTGCTAGGACGACCTGGACGCCACCGCCCATCTTAGGACAAACTATCACCCCAAGCACCAAAGTCAAAAGTATCAGAGTCACTTTTGACTCTGACATGAAAATGGATGCACAAATAGGATCAGTAGTCAGCGGATCTCACCATCTTCTCCGTCTGCTACGAAGACTCGTTCCCTTCATCCCGGAAGAAGAAACACCAGTAGTGGTTGGAACAATTATCAACTCCAGGCTCCACTATGAAAACTCACTCTACCTCGGACTCCCAAAATACCAGATTGTTCGTCTACAAGTCGTCCAGAACACGGCGGCACGAGAGGTAACAGGAAAAAAAACCTGGGAATCGATCACTCCTTCCCTGAGGTCCCGCCATTGGTTGGCCGTAAAGGATCGAGTCACATTTATGGCCCTCTGCCTGACGCACAAATGTGTACAAGGAATCGCCCCCCAAAATGTATGTGAGAAAATAAAATACCACAACCCCAATCGCGTCCTTCGATCAACTAACCAAAATCTACTACAAATCCCCAAGGCCCACTACAAGACCAAAGGAGAACGAAGATTTGCAGTCCAAGGACCTTGACTGTGGAACGCGTTACCAACTAACATCCGAACGGAAGTGAATCACCGGGCCTTCAGGAAAAAACTCAAGACCCACCTATTCTGAAGGCTAAAAAGAAGGAAATGGATACCAAGCGCCTTGAGGCGATTCAGTTCGCATTTTGTAGCGCTATACGTTATTAACTCACTCATTCACTTGCGATGTCCCTTTAAGCCAGCAGCTTTGACCTATTCAGGAAGAGTCAATTCCCTAGCACAGCCCAAATCCCACCCCTTCCTGTCATGTCATAGTGCTCCCCTTTTCTGGGAGTGTCTTATTACTTTTTTTACTTGAGTGACACCTCTGAGTGTGCTTGGGCTGGACTGGGACAAAAATTTGGCCCTGGACTTCATCCAAATCGGCCCACTTTAATTCAATAAAATGCTGTCGTCCCCCCCCCCCCCACCCCCCCGAAAAATCACGTCCACCAAAAGGCCCCTACATCCATTATTGTATATCATGAGAGGGTGAGAGAGAGGGGAATGAGAGAGAGAGGGAGGGTTGAGGGAAAGGGGGTGGGTGAGAGAGGGGGGTGAGTGTAAGAAAAAGAGAGTGAGTGTAAATGAGAGTGGGTAAGTGTAGGACCCCTTTTTACACTGAGGCGTTTTTTAGGTGCTTTTGGGCTAAAAATAGCGCCTGTAAAGCGACTTAAAAACGCTTCCGCTGCAGTCCCAGTGTGAAAGCCTGAGTGCTTTCACACTGGGGCGCTGCCAGGGCGTTAGAAAAAGTCCTCCAAGCAGCATCTCTGTTTTAAAAAACGGCCCACAGAGCCATCGGCCCACCGGGAAACTTCCTGTAGTCCCTATGGCCAGTCCATCCCTGGCTATTGACCAAGATAGCAGCAGTGTCAGGACTTCTGATCTACACGAGGGAGGTTTTTGTAGGTAAATGCCATGCATAAAATATGGAAAGTGTGCACATAATTCTTTGGGGGGGGGGGGGGATGTTGTTGAAATGAATGGTCTGGCAACAGGGTCTCTTTTATTTTAAACCACTAATTAAGAACCTCATAGGCAGCTGAGCCCCCAGACAGCATCCATACAAAATGCAGCGAATATATCTATCTTGCTGCTACAGACAGAATGATCATAAGTATACATCATTGAGTCTTAGAACACATTTCTGTGGCAGTCAATTGTCTGGCTTTCAAAGACTACCTGCAAAAATTGCTGACATATGTCACTTTCTACAAAACATTCATTAAGAGCTCTCTGATTCGCTCAAGTGAGATATTAGAATGAAAAATTATGTATAAAACCAATTAACATTAACGTTAATTATCTTCTTGGTCTTCAGTGGAGAACTTGAATAGAAATGCAAGTAGCGACTGTGTAAAAAAAAAGGTAATTTGTTACAAATATATATCTAAAAGACTGCCTATGGCAACGGAACAAAAGCTATAAGTCATTCAGAGAGAGTGTTTATTGATTCCTAGAGGACAGTTATCCATTCAGACCCTTTTAAAGGACCAGTGAACTAAAAGTATAATAAAAGAAAAAAACTTTTTCAGGTTTGATAGAACAGGATAGGGCTAGAACCTTTGTGAAGCTTTCACTGGTGTGCTGTCCCCATTAGGAAGTTTTACCTTCTCTATTTGTACTGGTGTCCATTAGGGATTTTTACCTTCTCTATTTGTACTGGTGTCCATTAGGGAGTTTTACCTTCTCTATTTGTACTGGTGTCCATTAGGGATTTTTACCTTCTCTATTTGTACTGGTGTCCATTAGGGATTTTTACCTTTTTCTATTTGTACTGGTGTCCATTAGGGAGTTTTACCTTTTTCTATTTGTACTGGTGTGCATTAGGGATTTTTACCTTCTCTACTTGTACTGGTGTCCATTAGGGAGCTTTACCTTCTCTATTTGTACTGGTGTCCATTAGGGAGCTTTACCTTCTCTATTTGTACTGGTGTCCATTAGGGAGTTTTACCTTCTCTATTTGTACTGGTGTCCATTAGGGAGTTTTACCTTTTTCTATTTGTACTGGTGTCCATTAGGGATTTTTACCTTCTCTATTTGTACTGGTGTCCATTAGGGAGCTTTACCTTCTCTATTTGTACTGGTGTCCATTAGGGTGTTGTACCTTTTTCTATTTATACTGGTGACCATTAGGGAGTTTTACCTTTTTCTATTTGTACTGGTGACCATTAGGGAGTTTTACC
Source organism: Rana temporaria (assembly GCF_905171775.1). NCBI lineage: Eukaryota > Metazoa > Chordata > Amphibia > Anura > Ranidae > Rana > Rana temporaria. Next base: position 32,905,448 of record NC_053499.1, on the reverse strand, counting down.
TTTTTCTATTTGTACTGGTGTCCATTAGGGAGTTTTTCCTTCTCTATTTGTACTGGTGTCCATTAGGGATTTTTACCTTCTCTATCTGTACTGGTGTCCATTAGGGATTTTTACCTTCTCTGTTTGTACTGGTGTCCATTAGGGATTTTTACCTTCTCTATTTGTACTGGTGTCCATTAGGGATTTTTACCTTCTCTATTTGTACTGGTGTCCATTAGGGAGTTTTACCTTTTTCTATTTGTACTGGTGTCCATTAGGGAGTTTTTCCTTCTCTATTTGTACTGGTGTCCATTAGGGATTTTTACCTTCTGTATTTGTACTGGTGTCCATTAGGGATTTTTACCTTCTCTATTTGTACTGGTGTCCATTAGGGATTTTTACCTTCTCTATTTGTACTGGTGTCCATTAGGGATTTTTACCTTCTCTATTTGTACTGGTGTCCATTAGGGAGTTTTACCTTTTTCTATTTGTACTGGTGTCCATTAGGGAGTTGTACCTTCTCTATTTGTACTGGTGTCCATTAGGGAGTTTTACCTTCTCTATTTGTACTGGTGTCCATTAGGGAGTTTTACCTTCTCTATTTGTACTGGTGTCCATTAGGGAGTTTTACCTTTTTCTATTTGTACTGGTGTCCATTAGGGAGTTGTACCTTCTCTATTTGTACTGGTGTCCATTAGGGAGTTTTACCTTCTCTATTTGTACTGGTGTTCATTAGGGATGCACCTGGGTTCAGCTCCATGTTCAGTGGAGGGGGGGAGCAGCATCACGGAGGAGGACAACAGAGAGCATGGATGAGGACATGAAGAAAGCAGGATCACGGAGGGGGACACTGAGCGCGAACAGCAGCATCACTCGGGGGGAGAGCAGCATCACTAGGGGGGACACAGGAGACAGCATGGAGGACAGCAGGAAAACGGAGGAGTGCCGACAGCAGCATCACTAGGGGGGACACAGTACACAGCATGGAGGACAGCAGGAGCACGGAGGGAGACGCGGCGAGCGGAGGGGGAGAGCAGCATACACCCGCCCTCTCCGCTTGCAAACTCTGCCCGACCTATCCGCTCAAAACCTCCGTCCGCTGACCAAGTATCGGGTCAGGCATCGGGAGCATTTGCGCAAGTACAAGTACTCGCGCAAATGCTCTGTATCGGTCCTGATACCGATACTAGTATCAGTATCGGGACAACCCTAATTGTTGATTAAGGCTAGTTAAAGCGGAGTTCCCCCCAAAAGTGGAACTTCCGCTTAATCCACTCCTCGCCCCCTTACATGCCACATTTGGCATGTAATTTTTTTGGGGGGGGAGTGGGGGCTTCAGTAGGAGTGGGACTTCCTGTCTCACTTCCTCCTTCCGCAAAGGGACCGCTAAGGCGATACGTCATATGATCCTGCAGCTCTGGCTCTTCTGCATCAGTAAGCGGATGCTGCAGGGTAGAGGAGAGAATGCCGGAAAGTCTGGGCTATAGGAGCCTATGGGTTACATCACGGCTCCTGGAATTCCCAGCCATTGTCAAGAGCTTCCTGAGCCGGAGCTGCAGGCCTAGGAAGATGGGCTGGGGTAGGTGAGGTTATAAAATAAATGACCAAACATGTTCATGTCCTACTCTCAAGGGGCTGAGGGGATCATATGCTCCCGAATATCCACACATATCGGGTGTTGTTCTTCTCCACAGAGGTTGAACAAAGCATTAGGCCTCGTACACACGATAGGTTAACCAGAGGACAATGGTCTGAAGGACCGTTTTCATCGGTCAAAACCGATCGTGTGTGGGTGCCATAGGTTATTTAACCATAGGTTAAAAAAAAGCCAACTTGCTTTAAAATTAACCGATGGATTCCTAACCGATAGGTCAAAACCGATCGTTAGTAGGCACGACCATCGGTTAAAAATCCATGCATGCTCGGAATCAAGTCGACACATGCTTGGAAGCATTGAACTTTGTTTTTTTCAGCACGTCGTTGTGTTTTACGTCACCGCGTTCTGACACGATCGTTTTTTTAACCGATGGTGTGTAGGCACGACTGACCATCAGTCAGCTTCATTGGTTAACCGATGAAAACGGTCCATCAGACCGATTTCATCGGATGGACTGATCGTGTGTACGAGGCTTTAGGGGAGCTATGGGAAAGGCAATTAGGTGAACCGTTGCTGTGTCATGTAAACCAGTAGTCATCAACCCTGTCCTCAGGGCCCACTAACAGGCCAGGTTTGCAAGATAACTGAAATACATCACAGTTGATATCATTTTCTGCTCAGTGATTGCAGTATTCTAGACTGCATCTCCCCAAGGTAATACATAAAACCTGGCCTGTTAGTGGGCCCTGAGAACAGGGTTGATGACCCCTGATGTAACCCATGCCATCATTTTAAAGTGGCACTGTGGTGTTTAATGTGTAAATCTTCTAGACATTTTTATTATTTTTTTTCCCCATTTACTGTCAAATTGTTCATTTTGGTTGCTTATTATGACTGCGCTTTGCCCTTTGCTGTTTACAAACCTGCAAGTCTTACCAACAATTAAGCCCAATCTAGTTTTGTTTGGATTGTAGGTTAAAAAAGTTTGTTAGCTAAGTCTTGAAGAAGTCAATTTTCTGTCTAATTAGTAGAAGTCTGATTGCTGTTTTTCCGTTCCTTTGGCAGCAATGATCTGAGAGAAAATTCAGAATTGATTAGCTCTGCATGAGAATTGGTTTCCATTTTGTTCTATTTACATCAAGGTCCATGCAATTAGCATAAAGCCAATTTCTATTACTGCTAAAAGATATTGAATAGCTGTTCTTTGTGATAGAATATCAAGCCTAACCCAATGACACAAATCGATGCGGGCTACTACCAGTAAGCAGTGTGCAGTCAGAGGCTGTATTAGCCGGTGTCAACTGCACAGTGAAGAAAACCTTTGTGGAGGGGTAACAATATTCTCTTGTGCATCAATAGAGATAACTCCCAGTCTTAAGAATCTATGCAAAAAGGCTTAGTGCCTTTTCATACCATCATGTTGCAGTATTGCACCATACCTGGAATGTTGGGTTGCAATTATTATTATTATACAGGATTTATATAGCGCCAACAGTTTGTGCAGCTAATTTTGAATGGCACCCCAATGCTTGTGCGCTGCAACGCACCACAAAACACTATAGACAAGCATGGGCGTCCGCTGAATTTTTTTCAGGGAGGGGCGCTTCAGCAGCGGCGATACCAAGTCGCATTTAACACTTTCTTCAAACGCTAGCGGGGGTTAAAAGCACCCCACTAGCGGCCGAATAGTGCAGCTAAAACAATGGTAAAGCGCCACTTTACCGATAACGCGGCCAGCTGGCAATGTGAAATAGCTCTTGAGATAATTCAGCTTCACTCCATGCCCATATAAATATAGCCTAGAGTATGTACAGAACCCCCTTCAGCACAGATGGACCCCACCTTCAGCACAAACTCCCCCTTCAGCACAGACCCCTCTATTCAGCACAGATGGACCCCCCTTCAGCACAGACCCCCCCCATTACGCACAGACCCCTCCATTCAGCACAAACCCCCCTTCAGCACAGATGGAGCCCCTTTAAGCACAGACCCCCCTTCAGCACATACCCCCCTTTAGTACAGACCCCCCCTTCAGCACAGATGGACCCCCCATTCAGCACAAATCCCCCTCCCCATCCCAGTACCTCAGATCAGCACAGGCACAGCAGGTTCCCTCCCCCTGTGTACACATAAACACTGGAGGGGAGGCAGTTTCACTCTGCTCACTGTGCCTGTGTGACATCCAACCCAGGACCGTTTAGACAGCCCGTTGTCGCAAAAGTCTTCAACACCTTCTCGATTTTCCAGGGGGGTCAATTGCCCCCCCCTTGCCCTATGGAGCGGACGCCCATGTAGACAAGGTCAAAGGAAATTACAGTAGTACCAAAGTTCCAGCAATGGTACTGCCAACAGGCTTCTGGCCTAACCTTACTCTAACCTTACTCTGGTGTGGGCTTCACTCCTAGAGGTACTAATATATGAAAATTCCCAAACAGTGGCATTCTCACTCTTACTACTGCACTTCCCAGTATGTGGGTGGGACCGCTCACCCAGCACATGGGGGTACCTTTCATGCGGAGTACGCCCGGGATCAGGCAGAGAACCACATTCATGTGAGAATCAAACATTATGGCGGTTCTGCGGCTTAGAGATGAGTAGAAAGTGTGTACTGTACTGCACAGTGCGCAGTAGAAAATGTTCCTCCGTGAGCATTCTGTCCCATGACACTATACACCTTCCTCGATGTATATTGCATTTAGGAGGGACACTCCTGACCCCGTGCCTTCTCCACCAGTCCAGCTTACCTCTGTCACCTCACTCCCAGTGACAGAATGAGGTCCCACCGAGGACTTAGCGTGGACCTCATGCGTTCACTTGTTAACTCCTTCAATTCTCACATACCATGCAGCCAGGTGCACGAGGACTCTGTACCGTGGGTTCGGGCCCAGTTGCTTTGGTAAACTGCCCGCTAGGGAGGGTGCTATATCACAACCCCCCCCCCTCACTACGGGAGGATCTGTCACCTACAGCAGGTACCGTGCTTCATGACTGGCTGCGATGTACCTTGCACTATTTCTGGTTACCCACAGTGACTACACTACTATTCCTGCTAGTCTTGCCAAGTAAACCTTTTGTAGTGACTTGGCTTCATACCCCACATGTGCTTTACTGACCCTGTTCTTTCATACACTAAAAAAACATCATGCAGCCCTTTAAATTACTTCAGATCAGGCTTAAAACAGTTGATGCAACTTTACTGAACATTTGGCGACAAAGTCCAACGAATGCAATATTTCCTATTTCAACTAGGTGGTCCAGGCATACCTCAACAATGTAGTCCATTTAAAGCACAGGTGTCAAACATGAGGCCCGCGGGCCGAATCCGGCCCTCCAGGCCATTTCATGTGGCCCTCAGACCTCACCTGCAGCTGCAGGAGAGCTCCAGCCCTCCTCCAGACCCTTAATTTCTGCTTTCAAACAATGCATCCATCTTCTTCCCAGTAGCAGCAGCATAAGGAAAGAGGGGTGCACTGTGATGTAAGGGAGAGTAGGGGACTCAACTTCTGATGGTGGGGTGGCACTTGAAATCTAATGTAAGGGGAGGGGATGTGCTGGACATCTAATCTTACAGATACAACTGGCCCTTTTGAGGGCAATCATAATGCTGATGTGGCCCATGATGAAATTAAGTTTGACACCCCTGATTTAAGGTATCCTCCAAGTGGGGATCAGCAGCCCCACTCAGTGCTCCATGATGGCTACAGCATCTTGAGGAATAAGAAAAAACTCCAACCCGCCCTTTCCTTTAATTTATATAACAGGATAGGCACTGGGAAGCACTAACTCTTCCCCAGCCAACTTGCCAACTTCCCAACTTCCCAACTGTAGGCAACCTGCCTAGAAGTACACAGTCCACATCTTCACCCTGCCCCCCCCCTGACTGTGCCAGGTGAATACTCTCTTGCTTGGGTATAGGTCACATGAGATGAGCCCATGATGACTTTTATAACTTTACTAGAGCTTGCCATAGCAGGCACACAAAAGTCATGAATTCCGAGTCACAGTTGTCAGGGATTGCCCATTGCCTTCTTGTCTCCTTAAAGGGTTTGTAAAGGAATTTTTTTTTATCTTAATAGCTTCCTTTACCTTAATGCAGTGCTGTTTTCATGTCCTCATTGTTCGTTTTTGCTCTCAAGTTGCTGTAATTCTTCTCTGATCTCCACACTTCCTGGTTGTCTGTTTCCTGATGACCACCGAAGGACCGTTTTCATCGGTTAACCGATGAAGCTGACTGATGGTCTGATGTGCCTACACACCATCAGTTAAAAAACCGATCAAGTCCAACGCGGTGACGTAAAACACAACGACGTGCAGCGAAAAATTAAGTTCAATGCTTCCAAGCATGCGTCGACTTGATTCTGAGCATGCGCGAGTTTGAAACTGATGCTTTTGCATACTAACCATCGGTTTTGACCGATCGGTTAGGCGTCCATCGGTCGAATTTTAAAGCAAGTTCTACATTTTTCGACCGAAGGATATCGGACCGATGGGGCCCACACATGGTCGGTTTGGACCGATGAAACTGAACTTCAGTCTGTTTTCATTGGTTTTGACCGACCGTGTGTACAAGGCCTAACACTTAAAAAAACTGGCCAAAAAGCAGGGGTCGGCTTATACGCGGGGTCAGCTGCTTGGATGCCTGCTGGATGTGCAGTAATACTGTATGTAGCTTCGGCTACAAACAGTATATACCGCTTAGCCCAGGGCTCAAAATTTCAAGTCCTGAGCTACTAGCCAGGCCTCAAGAGTTACTCGCCACCAGTTGCCCCACCTAATTCATACACTGCCCTGCGCCTAAACTGCACCCGTAAACACGCCCTCGTAGATTATCTCATGGAATGACACTGTTAAATGTTTTATGCAGAATCAAGTTACAAAATTAAATATTACCAACAACAACTTTAACAAAATGGGACAGGGCACTGGGGTCAGACCAGAGGGACAGGGCACTGGGGGCAGACCAGAGGGACAGGGCACTGGGGGCAGACCAGAGGGACAGGGCACTAGAACTGGGTCTCTTCCCCATTCTCTTGCTGTCTCCTCTGCAACTCCCATCCATCCTCTCTCTCTCATTCATCTCATCATCAGGAGCCTGTGTGTGTGGCTCCATGCTTGCATGTCCCCACTTTCCCCTTTTATTCAGGCTGGCAGAGAGGAGAGGAGGTGCAGCACAGCGGGAGGGAGTACAATCCAGCGCTGAGATCCACACAACTGCACAGCCATTGACACCATAGCACAGCGCACACTGACACCGCACAGCACACATTGAGACCCGTCTGGTCACAGTGCTCAGGCTGAACTGCTGGACACTTACATAGAGCACAAGGAGAAGAAAACTGTACAAACTGGAAGGCTGCCACTCTCATGTCAGGGCAACTTTCAGTGAGCGCTGCACCGGAGTGGTCATTTTCACAATCCTCCACCTCACTCATTACTTTCTGCTCTCCAGCTACATTGGTCGGGGGAGGGGGGGCAGGCTCAGAGAGGTCATACTGTTGGGTCCCATGTCTTAATGAGAATTGTAAGGAGAGCACCTGTGTACTGCTCTGCCTGTGCGCGGCTCACCAGACTACTTTTCCCGAGCATGCACCTTTGCTCTTCGGCCGCCAATCTCATCGGGACTCTAAGTGTAGGCACAGATTGGAGGGAGATTGGTCATGTAGCCCTGTCATCACTCACCCCCAGCTTAAATCCACTCGCCAAATGCTAGTAGGCGAGTGGAAATTTTGAGGGCTGGCTTAGCCAATCCCGATGAGCGATGTATTCAAATGAATACAGAGTCTGCTCGGATTGGAGTAACAACCTCTGCCAATCCGAGCAGGCTACATACAGTAGCCTGCTTGGATTGGCTTTAAGAGTCAGGGAGGCGTGGGCTGATGAGGTTACAGCCTCTGCCAATCCAAGTAGGCTTTGTATTCATTAATAGAATACATTGCTCGCCGTGATTGGCTCCAGGTCCGGCAAGAAGGAAGAAGAATATGGCTCCAGAAGGAAGAAATATGAAGCGTCAGAAGTCTCGGAAGGGGGGTCGTCTTATACAGTGAGTACAGGCAAAAAATCTTAAAAAACTGTAAAATTAGGGGGTCATCTTATACCTAGGCAAATACAGTAGTTGGTGTGGTTGAATAAAGACATCAGTCCATCCAGTTCAGCCTGTGTGGCTATATATATGCATTTATGTTCTCTAGCACTTCCCATATCCAGACCAGCACACAAAGAGTGCTCCACTCCGACAGCAAGCTAAATTCCAGCATTTCCCAGGGCACATAATTGATACTTTAAAAGCTTGTATAAGCACAAGGGAACAAGATATGTAATTAAAGCTATTTAGATCATTTATGAGTTCACTGCCCTGCCTCGCAATATCAAATTATCAGATGGACATCCCTTTAAAGTAGACCCTATGAGGCAAATTGACATTTTAAAAATAAATTCCACATTGCTTATTCAGCTTTGTGAAAGTGAACTTGTACTTTGCACATGTTAGACAAAGTTACAGGTTCACTTTAAAGTAGGGACCATAGGGAATTGTAACCCGCACCCCCCATTGCCCTATCAGTCACCAAACACCCGGAGAAATACTTAGCAGTTTCAGGAGGAATACGGGACACCCCCCCCCCCCTTACAAAGTATCGTTCATTGCCCGAGAAGACGAAAACCAGGCCCAAAAGTGGTAATTTAGGTAAAAATGTACCCAGGAATCCCCAGTGAGTCTGGTAGCTGAACAAGAAAGGGGGATCCAGGAAAGGCAAGCATGGCATACTTAAAGGACAGCCACACCAAAAACCCAGCCACCCTTCCTAGCCCTGTGCCTCAATGAAAACTGGAACCAGCCCACCAAGGTTCTTACTTCTTATATTAGATTCCCCCTAATATAAAATAAATGCAGTTTTCAGTAAGTAGAGTAGGACCCCCTCAGAAAATGCTTGCCAGAGGTGTGAAAAAAAATCTAAGGGCCAGATTCTCAAAGGACTTACGACGGCGCAGCGCCATGTACACCGTCGTAAGTCCTAATCTGACCTGTCGTATCTATGCGACTGATTCTTAGAATCAGTTACGCATAGATATCCATTAGATCCGACAGGCCTAAGTCTCTTACACCGTCGGATCTAAACTGCAATTTCTTTTTTTGCCCGCTAGGTGGCGCTTCCGTCGAATTCCGCGTTGAGTATGCAAATTAGCTAGATACGCGAATTCCCGAACGTACGCGCGGCCAACGCAGTAAAGTTACGACGTTTACGTTATGCCGCGTACACACCATCACTTTATGTGATGAAAAAAAACAACACTTTCTGTGAAGTAAAAAATGACGTTTTTGAAACTTCAATTTTCAAAGACGAAGTTGCCTACACACCATCGTTTTCTCACAATGATCTTGCAAAGTGAGGTTACGTTCCACCACGTTTTACCATTGAAGCTCGCTTCATAAGTAGCTTCTGGGCATGCGTGGATGAAAAAACGTCTTAGAAAACGACGTTTTTTGCTACACACGGTCAATTTCTGTGAAGTAAAAAGTGCACTTTTGAAAAACGACACATAAAATTGAAGCATGCTTCAATTTTTTTTGGTCGTTTTTTACAAGACATAAAACGACGTTTTCCCCCACACACAGTCAATTAAAGTGACGTTTTTAAAAACGTCATTTTTTTTCATCACATAAAGTGATGGTGTGTACGCGGCATTAGGCTTTTCCCGGCGTAATGTTGCCCCTGCTATATGGTGGGATAAGTGCGGCGCATCAATATTAAGTATGGCCGTCGTTCCCGCAATTGTGAAACAAACTTGTCAAGCCTGGCAAGTCTAGCAATAGCTTAGCGAGTAATTTTCAAACTTGCAGCGCAATTGCTTGCTATCTGGGATGTGATCATGGGCAGAATTGCAGCGATGTGAATGGGTCCTGACTGAATGCACAGGGGTGAATGGAGCACCATGGCCCTCACACAGGAATAAGCTTAGTGTACACAAAGCCTAGAGGCAGAGGATTTCCCCTCCCTTTTGAAGATTTTGTTGCGTCTCTGGGACTGGAAGTAAAAAGCATATTTTCCCTAATAGTACATAGGCAGCAAAAATGTAACCTAGCAGGGTTTTTATCAGGGTTTTTTTTTTGTATCCACAACTTGGAAAAAGTTTGGGCTACACATGCACTTTAAACTTTTCGCTCTCCAGTATTCACCAGTCATGGGTAGAGTCACCCTTTTATATTTATTGCACCTTAAAATGTTCTCTATAGCGTTTCCCATGTACAGAACCCATAGATCTTGCAGTGTGTCTAGTAGAAGCTGGGGAGGGGCTTCAATGGTGTAATTTCACGGGGAATAAAGTCCAGTTGTAAATTCGCGCTTGCATAACATTGTGCGGTGTGATTGCAGTGATGGGACTGCAGCAGTTGTACACCAGCTGTCTGAGACTGGATTAAGCTGTGGGTCACAGTCTACAAGTTTCCAGCCATGATGTCATTGCCCTTCTGAAAGGTCTTTTACACTTGTCATTTCTTCCCTTTGCTTTTCTTTCAAGTCACCGGTGTTTGAAATAACCATGCAGTTTATTTTCATCTGGCTGCTTGGATGTCTGCCCTATATTTTCTATCACTAGCTCCCTTTATGCCTCCTCTAACACTAACACCTGTCTGAGGATGCAGAGCACGAGCCGAGAAGGTGAAGGCTTGTTAGGGAGGCCAGGGTGGAATTTGGGCATCTGTACTGAGAACCCAGATAGAAAGTCTCACCTTTTTCTCTTGCACGTGATGCCGCATACACACGATCATTTTTCAGCATGAAAAAAAATATTGTTTTTCAGCATGTCGAAAAAACAAAGTTTTCCCAACTTCATCATTAAAACGACGTTGCCTACACACCATCGTTTTAAAAAAATGATCTAGCAAAGCGCGGTGACGTACAACGCGTACGACGGCACTATAAAGGGGAAGTTCCATTCGCCTTTGGGCTGCTTTAGCTGATTCCGTGTTAGTAAAAGACAATTTGCGCTTTTTTGTCTGTTACAGTGTGATGAATGTGCTTACTCCATTATGAACGCTAGTTTTACCAGAACGAGTGTTCCCGTCTCATAACTTGCTTCTGAGCATGTGCGGGTTTTTTACGTAGTTTTAGCCCACACACGATCATTTTTTACAACCCGAAAAACGACATTGTTTAAAACGACGTTAAAAAATGCAGCATGTTCGAATTTTTTTTTTGTTGTTTTTCAGAACCTGAAAAATTATGTGAAGCCCACACACGATCATTTTAAATTACATTTTGCCGATAAATGATCGTGTGTACGCGGCATCAGTCTCTGCACAGTGGACAGGTTCCACTTGGAGGTACATTTCCCCTTCTGGATCCAAATCTTCCGGAGATACAGGTGCAACGCTCACTGAGTCAGAGGAGCATAAAGAAAAAGAGACCGTGAGAGAGACATCAGAGAGAGGGAGAGAGACACCAGAAAGAAAGACATCAGAGAGGGAGAGAGAGACAGCAGAGAGAAAGAGATCCAAGAGAGAGAGAGACATCAGAGAGAGGGAGAGAGACACCAGAAAGAAAGACATCAGAGAGGGAGAGAGAGACAGCAGAGAGAAAGAGATCCAAGAGAGAGAGAGAGAGACAGCAGAGAGAGAGAGAGAGATCTAAGAGAGACCAGAAAGAGAGACATCAGAGAGGGAGAGAGAAAGAAAGCAGAGAGAAAGAGATCCAAGAGAGAGAAACAGCAGAATGAAAGATCCAAGAGAGAGAGACAGCGGAGAGAAAGAGATCTGAGAGAGAGAGACATCAGAAAGAGAGACATCAGAGAGGGAGAGAGAGAGACAGCAGAGAGAAAGAGATCTGAGAGAGAGACATCAGAAAGAGAGACATCAGAGAGGGAGAGGGAGGGAGAGAGACAGCAGAGAGAAAGAGATCTGAGAGAGAGAGAGACATCAGAAAGAGAGACATCAGAGAGGGAGAGAGAGAGACAGCAGAGAGAGAGAGAGAGATCTAAGAGAGAGAGAGATCTGAGAGAGAGAGAGACATCAGAAAGAGAGACATCAGAGAGGGAGAGAGAGAGACAGCAGAGAGAAAGAGATGAGAGAGACATCCGAGATGCAGCATAGGTCTGCAGTCCACAAACGGACCATCAAATTTAAATGAACTTGAGCACTTCTGGAGGTCTAAATGTGCAATGTTAGTAGAGACATATCCCAACAGACTAAAGGCTGTAATTAAAGCAAAAGGTGGTTCAACAAAATGCTGACATAAGAGGGTTATCCTTTTTCCAACTCAGTGATTCTGTTTTTGAAAAAAAAATTCTGACATTTATATTTCCAGACACACACAGATCAGTTATAACATTAAAGTGGATGTAAACCCGACATTTTGTATTTACTTTTTGCTGTCACAATGTACAGTATACGATTTCCTATCATCTGTGCCCAGTCTTGCTACACAGAGTTAATCCAGCTCTGAGCAATCCTCTTTTATTGTTCAGTGAAATAAAACAGACTTGCAGAGAAAAACCTTAGTTCTGCTCCAGGGGGCCTCTTCGATTATTAAGCCCAGGGGCCCCCACCACCCTAAGTCCTGCCCTGGTGGGAACACTTACAATATATTGATGCTCATCTAGCACTAGAGATAGAACTCCCAATCTTGTCCCAGGAACTACACACCACACTGTCAGTTCCATGTACGTGTATGTCCATCCCATTACGTGATGGTGTCGCATTGCTGTAGCCCCGCCCTACATACTGTATTTTGGCTTTGAGAGACTTCCTCAGGAGCAACATTTTACATTGCTTTATTGGATAATCCCAAATTAGTAGTACTCCCAGTCTAGCCGAAAGGACTTTTAGGATGGCCATAGAAGGCCAAGTACTGGCAATTCAAGCAAAGCAATGCATTGATTAGGCAAGCATGGGGACATGAATGTTGAAAAGCCTGTGTGGCAGCACTAGAAAGGTGTTATTTACTAGTGTTGAGCAGAATATGCCATATTCGATTTCGCGATATATCTCGAATATATATTCGAATATTCGAGATATATTCGCTAAATTCGAATATTCGTGATATTTTATCGAAATTAATTGAATGCGATTTTTCGCTATTGCGAATGCGAAAATAATTGCGATTTTTTTAATAACTGCGGTAGGAGCGCTCTGATTGGCTTAGAATATTCGTGATATTTTATCGAAATATCGCAACATGCGAATGCGATATTTATTGCGCAATTTCGAGATATGCTGGAGGAGCGCTCTGATTGGCTCAGAATATTCGTGATATTTTATCGAAATATCGCAACATGCGAATGCGATATTTATTGCGCAATTTCGAGATATGCTGGAGGAGCGCTCTGATTGGCTCAGAATATTCGTGATATTTTATCTAAATATCGCAACATGCGAATGCGATATTTATTGCGCAATTTCGAGATATGCTGGAGGAGCGCTCTGATTGGCTCAGAATATTCCTGATATTTTATCGAAATATCGCAACATGCGAATGCGATATTTATTGCGCAATTTCGAGATATGCTGGAGGAGCGCTCTGATTGGCTCAGAATATTCCTGATATTTTATCGAAATATCGCAACATGCGAATGCGAAATTTATTGCAGATATTTCGAAAACTGCTGTAGCAGCACTCTGAAATCGAATATGTATGATATTTTAACCAAAATACATATTGCGATTGCGATTTTTCGATCGCGCATGCGCAATTGCGCGAACAACACGCGACCATTTCCTGGAGCCTTGCCAGTTTCCCAATATTACAGCAACATGGTGGGAAGCAATTTCACAAAGTCTGAGGAAAAGTTGCTGATTTGTGTAAGTATTTTGACCACTGTTATTTCATCATCTTCAACTGCATTTAAGTCTAGTTTAAAAGTTAGTATATATGATCAGATATTAGTATTTAACCAAAAATGTGTCTCCTGCTTTTACAAAACTACAAGTCCCAGCATGCCTGGACAGCTGCAGACACCCTGGTTGGCAAATGTGTATTTAGGCACTTTTCCTTGTTATTTAGCATAATGAATTTAAAATTTTTTTGGACATAGGACGTATGCGAACGTCCTGACTTCAGTGTCCTCAAGGCCCAAGGACGTTCGAATACATATTGCCCTTTAGATGTTGCAGAACTACAACTTCCAGCATGCCTGGGAATGCTGGCACTTCTAGTATTGTAAGTTCTGCAGGCCCACATTTTTCAGGCCTTTATGCACGGGTCTCTAAACTGTGGCACCCTAGATGCAGCAAAAGTAAAATTCTTAGCATGCACTGAAAGACCGTGGCTGATGGGAGTAGTAGTTTTGCAACAGCTGGAGGTGGACTGGTCTTGAAACCCAGAGTTAGGTAACAAACCCGTAGTGTTTTGCAACCATTCTGCCTCCAGCTGGTTATTTTCTGTTGAAAAGCCTGTGGCGTGCAAAACACAACCCAAAAACTCCACCCGGTGCAAGGAAAAATTTGCACACACCTAAAGAGTGACATCACAAAAAACTGCGACGGTTGCATACGTCAGTGGTCCTCCGAAAAGGTCCCGTCTCTGACCCCCCGGGGCGTTAGGCTCCTAGGCTCCTGACAGGGAAAAGAGTTACTGTGGTCCATACAGCCGAAGCCATATGGACCCATCTCGGTCCAAGCAGCGCAATCAACACGCGAACAACACGCGACCATTTCCTGGAGCCTTGCCAGTTTCCAACTTATGATCGCAGCGCAATCACACAGCAACATGGTTGGAAGCAATTTCACTAAGTCTGAGGAAAAGTTGCTGATTTGTGTAAGTATTTTGACCACTGTTATTTCATCATCTTCAACTGCATTTAAGTCTAGTTTAAAAGTTAGTATATATGATCAGATATTAGTATTTAACCAAAAATGTGTCTCCTGCTTTTACAAAACTACAAGTCCCAGCCCAGCCCAGCATTTAAGTCTAGTTTAAAAGTTAGTATATATGATCATATATTAGTATTTCACAAAAAATGTGTCTCCTGCTTTTACAAAACTACAAGTCCCAGCATGCCTGGACAGCTGCAGACACCCTGGTTGGCAAATGTGTATTTAGGCACTTTTCCTTGTTATTTAGCATAATGAATTTAAAATTTTTTTGGACATAGGACGTATGCGAACGTCCTGACTTCAGTGTCCTCAAGGCCCAAGGACGTTCGAATACATATTGCCCTTTAGATGTTGCAGAACTACAACTTCCAGCATGCCTGGGAATGCTGGCACTTCTAGTATTGTAAGTTCTGCAGGCCCCCATTTTTCAGGCCTTTATGCACGGGTCTCTAAACTGTGGCACCCTAAATGCAGCAAAAGTAAAATTCTTAGCATGCACTGACAGACCGTGGCTGATGGGAGTAGTAGTTTTGCAACAGCTGGAGGTGGACTGGTCTTGAAACCCAGAGTTAAGTAACAAACACGTAGTGTTTTGCAACCATTCTGCCTCCAGCTGTTTTTTTCCTGTTGAAAAGCCTGTGGCGTGCAAAACACAACCCAAAAACTCCACCCGGATGCAGTGAAAAATGTGCACACACCTAAAGAGTGACATCACAAAAAACTGCGACTGGTACATACGTCAGTGGTCCTCCGAAAAAGGTCCCGTCTCTGACCCCCCGGGGCGTTAGGCTCCTGACAGGGAAAAGAGTTAGCAACGCATATCTCCCCTATACGTGTATCCTGTGTTGTTAATAATATATTCATAATTATGCAAATGATAATGGCTGCTATATTTATGCAAAAAAGGTGGCGACCGAAATGGCAGGATATAAAATCTTTCATGTTACCCCTGTCATTGATTAATAAGGCGAGAATGCTTCCAATTGTTGAATAGCATACATTTACGTCATATATCCATAAGGCTGTCAACAGAAGTATTACAATATACTTTGTTCTTCATCTTGCAGAAGTTCCTGGAAACAGGATACGATGAGCTGCGGAGGCAGCCAGAGAAAAGGGCTGTGGTCAGCGCCCTAATCGCTGACTTTGGCGGCCAACATGACCACAAGGCCATTGTTAAGAAGTGGTCTGACCTGAAGAGGCGCCAAATGGTTCATGTCAGACGTCTTCGGGCTAAATATCATCCAGGTAAGTTATTGTTGACAGTTATGTTTTTTTTAAAAAAAGTGTATTTTGTGCGTGAACTCGAAAGAGAGAGGAGCCGGCCTGCAGGAGTTGGGAGGCCTCCCCCAGAGGCAATCTGCCACCTTTCTCCATGCCCCGGTTGGCAATGGCGGGTGTGAGGGGGTCCTCCCAACCCAACCTCGCATAGCACACCCACCAGGGGCGGGGCTGAGACCACCAAACTCAATTCACAGGTAGCCGAGAGCGGGATCCGAACCCCTAGCTGCAGAGGTGAATCAGTTGTCAGTGCAGTGGCAATCGCGTGGAGCCACCGCAGCTCCTTTGGTGACAGTTATGTAAGGTCATATGTAATTCATGTAAGGTCAGATGTTGTTAACCAAGATGCCATGTTGTGCTAACATATATCACCACCGGCCAAGGTATTCATAGTACTGTTGAAAAAATACATGGGGCAGCAGACAGGAACACAGAAGTTATGTGGGAACATAATTTTCCCATTGCTTTGCATGGGACTTTAAAGAAAAACCCCGACCATGGCAAGTGGGGGTGGGTAAGGTTTAAACCACCTATCCTATGTTTGTGGCTGACATATAAGTAACCTGTGTGCCAAGTTTCATATAAATATCTTTAGCCGTTTGTACGTGATGCTGGAACATACATACATACATACATACATACATACATTTATGCACACACACACGTTGAGTTTTATATATATAGATTACCACTAAATTCCTGTGTTAGGAGTGGGGTTGTTATAGTAATCCCGTGTGCTCCATCAGGCCCTTTTTTTAACATGAGATGGTCTGAACAAAACAAAGGAGACAAAAACAGCTCATTTTAACATGGTTGCATCCCAGCTCACGCTCAGTCCCCTGTAGTGCCCACAAGACCCTTTAATATAACATTGTCCCATTGGTTAACTGTCTATATAAATCAATTTGTATTCATATACAATACAGCACAGTACACAGAATTTGCATACGTCATTAGAAAACATTTTTATAATATATGAACATTGTGTTATTATAGGAGCTCCAATGCCAGTTGTCCGCGCCAAGCGCAGAAGGCGCCAGGCCGATGAGGAGGAGGAGGATGCGGCAGAGGAGGATGCGGCAGAGGAGGAGATGGATGAGGAGGAGCAGCCAGGGCCCTCCCACTCCCCAACCCCAGCTCCTGTTGAGGAGCAAGCTGAGGAGCTTCCCCCCCCCACCACCCCAACTTCTCAAGCAGAAGAGCAGGAGGAAGAGAGCGGTCCTGTGAGCCTCATTCAGGAAGGTAAATATGTGCACAATGATTAATAACATTTCAACAACAAAATGTAGATATAAAAATGGACAACATATAAAGCGCACCTGTCAGATTGTAGAACCATAATATGGTATTGATGCTAGAAGTATACAGGTAGTGCATAATTATTAGGCAAGTTGTATTTTTTGAGGATTCATTTTATTATTGAACAACAACCATGTTCTCAATGAACCCCAAAAACTCATTAATATCAAAGCTGAATTTTTTTGGAAGTAGTTTTTAGTTTGTTTTTAGTGTTAGTTATTTTCGGGGGATATCTGTGTGTGCAGGTGACTACTATTACTGTGCAGAATTATTAGGCAACTTAACCAAAAAATAAATAGATAGCCATTTCAATGATTTATTTTTAACAGTGAAACCAATATAACATCTCAACATTCACAAATACACATTTCTGACATTTAAAAACAAAACAAAAACAAATCAGTGACCAATATAGCCACCTTTCTTTGCAAGGACACTCAAAAGCCTGACATCCATGGATTCTGTCAGTGTTTTGATCTGTTCACCATCAACATTGCGTGCAGCAGCAACCACAGCCTGCCAGACACTGTTCAGAGAGGTGTACTGTTTTCCCTCCTTGTAAATCCCACATTTGATGATGGACCACAGGTTCTCAATGGGGTTCAGATCAGGTGAACAAGGAGGCCATGTCATTACTTTTTTTTATTTAATACCCTTTCTTGCCAGCCACGCTGTGGAGTACTTTGACACGTGTGATGGAGCATTGTCCTGCATGAAAATCATGTTTTTCTTGAAGGATGGTGACTTTTTCCTGTACCACTGCTTGAAGAAGGTCTCTTCCATAATCTGGCAGTAGGACTGGGAGTTGAGCTTGACTCCATCCTCAATTCGAAAAGGCCCCACAAGCTCATCTTTGATGATACCAGCCCAAACCAGTACTCCACCACCACCTTGCTGGCGTCTGAGTCGGACTGGAGCTCCCTGCCCTTTACCAATCCAGCCACGGGCTCTTCCATCTGGCCCATCAAGACTCACTCTCATTTCAGCAGTCCATAAAACCTTAGAAAAATCTTTCTTGAGATATTTATTGGCACAGTCTTGACGTTGCAGCTTGTGTGTCTTGTTCAGTGGTCATCGTCTTTCAGCCTTTCTTACCTTGGCCATGTCTCTGGGTATTGCACACCTTGTGCTTTTGGGCACCCCAGTGATGTTGCAGCTCTGAAATATGGCCAATCTTGTGGCAAGTGGCATCTTGGCAGCTGCACGCTTAACTTTTCTCAGTTCATGGGCAGTTATTTTGCACCTTTGTTTTTCCACACGCTTCTTTTGTTTGATGATCACGCTTCAGAAGCTTTGCAACTTTAAGAGTGCTGCATCCCTCTGCTAGATATCTCTCTATTTTGGACTTTTCAGAGTCTGTCAAATCCTTCTTTTGGCCAATTTTGCCAAAGAAAAGGAAATTGACTAATAATTATGCACACCTGATATAGAGTGTTGATGTCATTAGACCACACACCTTCTCATTACAGAGATGTACATTACCTAATATGCCTAATCTGTAGTAGGCTTTCGAGCCTATACAGCTTGGAGTAAGACAACATGCATAAAGAGGATGATGTGGTCCAAATACTCATTTGCCTAATAATTCTGCACTCCCGGGATGTGTTAGACACATAACAAGTGTATACACATGATAATGATTGATTAATAAGCAAAAAAAAATATTTATTTATTTGGTAACGTTATTTGAAATCCAAATGTTTTTTTATTATATCCTAAAAGCATCAAGAGATCTGAAGAGGCAAAATATACTCATTGAAAAGACGCACCAGAAGATCCTTCAGAACCAGCGGAAGATGAGCTACCTCAACCAACAAAATGCTCTGCTAGAGCAGCAGCTATCGGGTCAGATTGCGGAAATGCACCGCATTCAGAAACGGATTGAGAGCTATATTTAAATTTATTTTTGTATTAAAAAAACTTATTTTTTGGAAATGTTTCATTTCTTTTTGAGATAGAGTTGTAGGTTTTTCAACACATCTAACTTCACATCAAACAAATCAACATCAACACATTTAACTTCATAATAAGCAAAAACATTTTATACTATTATTTTATTTAACATTAACCTAGGACAAACTAAAGCACACGACACAGACACGACGAACACAAAATAAACTGTTGAAAAATGAACATAACAAAAGCAACAATATATATATATATATATACAAAGAGAGAGAGAGGGAGAGCAAGAAAGAGAGAGAATGCAGATGAGCTCTTGCAGTCAGCCCAATGGTTGCAGTATAAATGCCGCAAAACAGGGTTTAACATAAGGTTCATTGTTATAGTTACACTTGCTGTTTAGATCCGGTCTGGTAGTCCGGTCTGGTAGCTTGTAGCGGAGGCTGTTGGTGGATCCGCTGTGCCAGAAAGGTCATGAAGCTTTACTCAGCATGGAGGCAGCAGCAGGAGTATTAAAATATAATATAACTAGACAATGCATTTCCTGAGGAAAATGCGAGTGGGAATGCTGAATAGCTTAATTGGTGAGCCCCTTGCCAAAGACATTCACCATAACCACTACACTATCTTTAGGACACACAGCTTCTTTCTCTATCTGCAAAGTATAGAGTATGCTGACTTCCTGGTCGCCCCTCCCCCCTCAATAGGTTTCCCCTCCCCCCCAGGTCAGTGAGGAGGAATATTGCACTGAGGTCAGGAAAGTTATTTATGGAAAGAAATAACATTACAAACGCTTTTAATTCACAGATCTAATACATGATTTAAGCCTCCAAACAAAGCTTAATAAATCCTCAAACGTACATGCAATTGATACAACGACTACACCGTTTGAAATACACGGCCCTTGTAAACGCATCGATATGAAATTTATGTAGATAAACTTAAAAATGTGGCCATTTCTGCGATTTAGAAAAGAGCGTCTTTGTGAGTTCTGCAGCAACATTTTTTAGATAATTTCACATGAGAGTCTATGAGACATAATTTCTGGCTGTTGCTCCAATAATTAAAACTAAAATACGTATCGCAGAATTGGTCACATTGCCATAAACCAGACAAGCATAGCTACGTTTTGATATAAAAATTGTGTATGAAAAGTAGATCTTGTGGGCGTGAGACCAATTTGTTTCCCCTTTTTGTAAAGATATTTTTAATTACAAAGATCTCCAATGTTAAGGTCACATGACAGACTCTAAATCCCCTCCATAGGATTACATTATAACCTATTGCATTTTTGTGAAAAATTCGCAAAACGTAAATTGCGTTTTCACCAAAAAATTGTAAACGATAACGATCTGAAAAGTCATAGCCGGATAGCTAAATATTTTGTGACCGCTTTAAAGTTTTTTCAGTGTCTGTAAGTGAAAGTATGAAGTAGCTGAAACTTTTGGCATGGCATGTGAATTCAAAGGGGAAAAGGATGTTCTCATTGACTTCAATGTTTAAAAAAAGGGTCTAAAAGCTTAAAATTTATAAAAGTGTAAAAAGTAGAAAAAAACTTGAAGAAGTCCCATCATTAGCTGAACGAGACGAACATTTTTACAGTTGAATGGTCTCAATAGCTGAAAGTATGCCGAAGTTACGCAGAACCAAAAAACTTAAGGAATAATAAGATTACTAAATTTACGGATATCAATACTGGAAATGTTTATTAAAGCATTCACACTAATTAAGATTAATACATTTACGGGTATCCATACTAGGAATGCTTATTAAAGCATTCCCACTAAGTATCACACAGGCATGATTTACAAGCAGTAGTGGTAATAGTAATACATAGCATAAAAACACTTGGGGAATACTTTACAGCATCAGTAGTGGTCATAGTAGTCAATAGTGTACCAAAAAATTGGGACACAGGTGTCTTGACTGAGCTGTAATAGTAGTAGTAGACATTGACAATACAGTGTCAAATCACTCGGGCAAGAGGTGCCATGATGAACAGCAGTCTTAATAAGAGTATATAGGGTGTGAAATAACTGCTGACATAGGTGTCTTGACTGGGCAGCAGAAGCAGCAGTAGTAGTATTAACAGTAGTAGTTGATACAGAGTCATATCACATGGGCAGGAGGTGCCATCATGAACAGCAGTAGGAATAGGAGTATATAGAGTGTCAAATAACTGCTGACATAGGTGTCTTGACTGGGCAGCAGCAGCAGAAGCAGCAGTAGTATTAACAGTAGTAGTTGATACAGAGTCATATCACATGGGCAGGAGGTGCCATCATGAACAGCAGTAGGAATAGGAGTATATAGAGTGTCAAATAACTGCTGACATAGGTGTATTGACTGGGCAGCAGCAGCAGAAGCAGCAGTAGTATTAACAGTAGTAGTTGATACAGAGTCATATCACATGGGCAGGAGGTGCCATGATGAACAGCAGTAGGAATAGGAGTATATAGAGTGTCAAATAACTGCTGACATAGGTGTCTTGACTGGGCAGCAGCAGCAGAAGCAGCAGTAGTATTAACAGTAGTAGTTGATACAGAGTCATATCACATGGGCAGGAGGTGCCATGATGAACAGCAGTAGGAATAGGAGTATATAGAGTGTCAAATAACTGCTGACATAGGTGTCTTGACTGGGCAGCAGCAGCAGAAGCAGCAGTAGTATTAACAGTAGTAGTTGATACAGAGTCATATCACATGGGCAGGAGGTGCCATGATGAACAGCAGTAGGAATAGGAGTATATAGAGTGTCAAATAACTGCTGACATAGGTGTCTTGACTGGGCAGCAGCAGCAGAAGCAGCAGTAGTATTAACAGTAGTAGTTGATACAGAGTCATATCACATGGGCAGGAGGTGCCATGATGAACAGCAGTAGGAATAGGAGTATATAGAGTGTCAAATAACTGCTGACATAGGTGTCTTGACTGGGCAGCAGCAGCAGAAGCAGCAGTAGTATTAACAGTAGTAGTTGATACAGAGTCATATCACATGGGCAGGAGGTGCCATGATGAACAGCAGTAGGAATAGGAGTATATAGAGTGTCAAATAACTGCTGACATAGGTGTCTTGACTGGGCAGCAGCAGCAGAAGCAGCAGTAGTATTAACAGTAGTAGTTGATACAGAGTCATATCACATGGGCAGGAGGTGCCATCATGAACAGCAGTAGGAATAGGAGTATATAGAGTGTCAAATAACTGCTGACATAGGTGTCTTGACTGGGCAGCAGCAGCAGCAGAAGCAGCAGCAGTAGTATTAACAGTAGTAGTTGATACAGAGTCATATCACATGGGCAGGAGGTGCCATGATGAACAGCAGTAGGAATAGGAGTATATAGAGTGTCAAATAACTGCTGACATAGGTGTCTTGACTGGGCAGCAGCAGCAGAAGCAGCAGTAGTATTAACAGTAGTAGTTGATACAGAGTCATATCACATGGGCAGGAGGTGCCATCATGAACAGCAGTAGGAATAGGAGTATATAGAGTGTCAAATAACTGCTGACATAGGTGTCTTGACTGGGCAGCAGCAGCAGCAGAAGCAGCAGTAGTAGTATTAACAGTAGTAGTTGATACAGAGTCATATCACATGGGCAGGAGTTGCCATGATGTACAGCAGTCTTAATAAGAGTATATAGGGTGTGAAATAACTGCTGACATAATTGTCTTGACTGATCCAAAGGAGTCATGGGAGAAAATCATGTGGTCAGATGAGACTATAATATAATTTTTTGATCATAATTTCACTAACCGTGTTCGGAGGAAGAATAATGATGAGTACCATGCCAAGAACGCCATCCCTAATGTGAAGCATGGGGGTGGTAGCATCATGCTTTGGTGGTGTTTTTCTGCACATGGGACAGGGTGACTGCACTGTATTAAGGAGAGGATGACCGGGGCCATGTATTGCAAGATTTTGGGCAACAACCTCCTTCCCTGAGTTAGAGCTTTGAAGATGGGTCGAGGCTGGGTCTTCCAACATGAGAATGACCCAAAGCACACAGCCAGGATAACCAAGGATTGGCTCTGTAAGGAGCATATCAAGGTTCTGGCGTGGCCTAGCCAGTCTCCAGACCTAAACCCAATAGAGAATCTTTGGAGGGAGCTCAAACTCCGTGTTTCTCAGCGATAGCCCAGAAACATGACTGATGTAGAGAAGATCTGTGTGGAGGAGTGGGCCAAAATCCCTCCTCCAGTGTGTGCAAAGCTGGTGTAAAACTACAAGAAATGTTTGACCGCTGTAATTGCAAAGAAAGCCTACTGTACCAAATATTAACATTGATTTTCTCTGATGTTGAAATAGTTATATTCAGCACTGTAAATACATCAGGTCCGGGGCTTCATCAGGGAATGCATGGCAAGGGACCCTTCAGCGCCCTGAACCGACGACGGGTGCCAGAAAGTCACCGCCGATCCAGGACTCATTCATCTTTATGAATGTGAGTCTGTCCACGGACTCTGTGGACAGACGGGTCCTCTTGTCCGTGACCACCCCACCTGCCGCGCTGAATGTCCGCTCAGATAGTACGCTGGAGGGGGGGCAAGACAATAACTCCAGCGCATACTGAGCGAGCTCGCGGCAGGTGTCCAATCTGGCAACCCAGTACTCCATGGGGTCGTCGGTGCTCATACTGTCAGAAGCACCGACGGACGCCATGTAGTCTGCCACCATGTGGGCCAGCCGCTGGTGGTGACTGCTGCTGCTGCTGCTGGTGGTGGTACTGGGTCGCTCGGTTTGGAAGAACATCCTCATCTCTTCCATTAGGTCCCCTGCTCGGCTGCAGCTGGGTGCAGCCACCTGCTGGGTGAGATGAGGGGGGACAACTGGAGGCCGGGGAGTTGCCTGCTCCAACCGTCTGACAATGGCTGCCTGCAGTTCCTCCATCCGGTGCTGCCTCCGGCTGGCTGGGATGAACTGCTCCAGTTTCCCCTTGCACCTGGGATCCAAAAGGGTGGCCATCCAGAAATCATCCCTCGTCTTGATGGTCTTAACCCGGGGGTCCCTCCTGAGGCATCTCAGCATGTGGGCAGCCATGGGGAAGAGCACAGCCCGCTGTGACTCCTCAATGCTGGCCAGGTGAATGAGGTGCGACTCTTCTTCCCTGAGGCGCTGCTGGTCAAACTCAGACATGCCCAACCCCCGGACTATCGGTGCCCCCAACACCGGCTCTCCCTCCTGACCAGGCCCTGACTCCGGGACGACACCAGCAACCACCTCCTCCTCCTCTTCATCATCATCCTCCTCCTCCTCCTCCTCCTCCTGGTCCTGGCCCTGGTCTCGGTGGAGCATTGCTGACTCCTCCTGCTCCACCAAGGCACTCTCCCCAGCCTCGAGCAGGCGATCTAGTGTCCTCTCCAGCATGAACAGTATTGGCAGCACGCTATTGAGGCCAATTTGCTCACTGCTGACCATCTTGGTCGCCTGCTCGAAGGAGGACAACACTTGGCAGACCTGGTTTATCTGCCCCCACTGCGCACAGGCGATGAAAGGGAGTTGTGGTGAAGCCCTCTGAGTGCCTAGTTCCATCAGGTACTCCCTCACCGCCCTTTGCTGCTCCCACAACCTCTTCAGCATGTGGAGGGTGGAGTTCCACCGCGTCACACTGTCCACAATCAGCCTGTGAAGGGGCAGATTGTACTTCCGCTGCAATTTGGACAGGGACGCGGTAGCGGTTGGGGAGCGCCTGAAGTGGCTGGCAATCCTACGCGCCTTTGCCACAATGTCACTCAACCCTGGATAAGTGCGCAGGAACTTCTGCACCACCAGGTTGAGGACATGTGCCAGACAGGGCACGTGCGTCAGACTGCCAGCATGGAGGGCGGCGAGTAGGTTGCTGCCGTTATCGCAGACAACCATACCTGGCTGGAGCCTTCGGGGTGTCAGCCACTTCTGGACCTGAGCTTGAAGTGCTTTCAGCACTTCTTCTGCAGTGTGTCTCCGGTCCCCTAAACTAACAAGCTGGAGCACGGCCTGACAGCGCACGTGCCCCACACTTGAGTAGCTACGGGGGCGCTTGCTGGGAGGCTCAGCAGCTGCGGAGAGAGTGGCTTGAGGGAGACCAGCAGTTCTCCCCTGGACACCCCGGGGCGGCACCACAAGATCGGTTGCCGACGATCCCTCACCGACGCCTCGGAGGGAAACCCAATGGGCCGTGAAGCTGATGTAGCGTCCCTGCCCATGCCTGCTGGTCCAGCCATCCATTGTCAGATGAACCCTGTCGCTGACAGCGTGATCCAGCGACAGGGTTACATTCTGCACAATGTGCTGGTGTAGGGCAGGGACACCAGTCCTGGCAAAGAAATGGCGGCTGGGGACACGCCATTGGGGTTGGGCCTGCTCCAACATCTGCCTGAAGGGGTTGCTGTCAACTATGTTGAAGGGCAGCAGATGTTGGGCAATAACCCTTGCCAGGAGCCCATTGAGGGAACGCACACGTCGGTCTCCAGGGGGGAAGGGAGTGGTGCGGTCAAAGGCGTCTGAAATCGACGCCTGGCGCCGGACGGCAGTGCGGGACACAGACGTGGAGGGTGCTGTGGAAGTAGAGGTCTGGCTGCCGGTACCAGTACCTCTACTAGAGGGAGCGGGGGGGCATGACCTGCTGGAAACAGATGAAGATGTGGCAGGGGCTGCTGTACCCTGCTCACTTGTGGTGGTGGCGCTGCTACCACCACCACGCTTCATCTCCTCATACAACGCCCAGTGGTTTATCCTCAGGTGCTGGTTCAGGGCTGTGGTACCCACCCGAGCCAAACACTTCCCTCTCTTCACCCTCACTTTACAAATCCGGCAGATGGCCACGGTAGGGTTGTCTGCCACCAGGGTAAAGAAATTCCAGACAGGTGACTTCAGCACCGCCCTCCTGTCAGATGGGGTGACGCTTACTTGCACCTGCTGGGATTCGGTGCGCACAGGTGGAGCTGCCTGCTGCTGCTGCTGCTGCTGCTGCTCCTCCTCCTGACACCTCCTGCTGCCATCACCAGTGGAGACCCTGACGATGGTCTCCCTGGTGGTGACCTGGCGCACCGTTTCACCAGGGTGCCTACCTTCCCCGTCGTCACTGACGTAGTGAGCCGACGCGTCAGATGGCAACCATGATGGGTCACCCTCTTCGCCCCCAGAGATGTCAGACCAAGGGCTGAGATGTGTTGGTCTGAGGGAACCACGTGACATGGAGCCTCTAGCCTGGCTCCGCTGTCCCCTCACCCACGCCTGGGTCTGACTAGGTGCTGCTGTTTCCTGCACCAAAACAGCAGCACCAGTTTGAAGGGATGTCTCTGGGATACTGCCAGCAGGTATCCCATCCTCCTCATCCATCCCTTCAAAAAGGTCCTGACCATCAGGACAGAGCTGGAGGTCTGCCTGATGCATGGCCTCCCCCAAGAGATCCCTATCACTGTCGCTGTCGAACAGTAAGATGCTGGACTCTTGGGGGCTGGGGGGGGGTAGTACAGGCAACGGTGTAATGGTGGTACTACTGTGAGTCGGGACCGACGACTCAGTGGCACTGCTGTGCCCCATGTAGTCCACCACTACTTGAGCCTGAGATGGCAATATCGGGCGGCTGCCCGATGGGAAGAACTCCCGGATCAGGCGTACTCCCCTTGCACCCGATCCTCTACCACTAGTAGGGGCACGAGAGGTACCCCGTGCTGGCAGCGATCCAGCACTGGGAGTAACTCCCCTACCCCTACTGCCACGGCCACGGATGCCGCTCATAATTGCTGATATGTGTGTGGGGGGATTAAACTTTATTGGGGGGGAAAATGTGAACAAAATGTGTTTTTGTGTTTTTTTTACAAGACAGGCACGCAGACAAAGACGTACACAGACAGCTACTAAACTATAAGAAAAGTAGTACACCAGACAAGGACTACAAAATTAAAGAAAAAAAAAAAAAGCACTAAACAAACACTAACTTTTTTTTTTTTTTTTTTTTTTAAACACAAAACACAGACACTAAACACACACTAAGCTAAGCTAGATGAAATAAATGTACACTAACAGTGTGTACACTTACTACACAAAATTTAACTAAACTGAACACAAAACTTAGCTTTTATAAAAGCTCTTTAGGGAAAACTAAACAAAATTTGAACTGAGATGCCTATCAAATATCACTGAACAGCGAACCTGCAAGATCTGACAGTAACACAAGATGAACAAAACTTAGCTTTTAGAAAAGCTCTTTTATAAAGCTCAGCAAAACGTGTTCTGAAATCTCTTGCAAATATAACTGAACAGGGAGGATTGCAGGATCAAACAGTAACACAAATGAAAAAAACAGCACAAAACAGCACAAAACGTAGCTTTGAAAAAAGCTCTTGGGTCTATTGCTTTGAAAAAAGCAGTTGATATACTGGAAAAGATCCACTGGAATCACTAAATAGCAATGCTGGTGATGATCTAAATCAATCAAGAACAAAGACACAGGAAACCAGGAACACAGAAACAGCCTCCACACTCTATAGCCAGCTTCTGAATCTGCAATGAAATGGTGCTGGGAGTGAGCTTATATAATGTCCATGCAGGCAGGTTCCTATTGGTTGCTAACCTGTGACGAGTGTGGAAGGAGAACTCTGATTGGCTCTGATGCAAAAGGGCGGAGCAAATAATCGCGCAATATTCCTATTGCCGAATATTCGCATTGCGATTATTCGGCAATATAAAATGATCGCTTCAGCTACTCGGCCCAATGGCTCTAATCATACCAGCAATGCTTTCAGACGTCTATGGAGATCACTAGGATGTGATCTGTTTTAAAAATGAAACTGTAAAAATCGCTCTGATGCGGAAGATCGGGGCGAGGAAAATAATCGCGCGATATTGCGTTTGCCGAATAATCGCATTGCGATCTTTCTGGAAAATTCAATGAACGCTTCAGCTACTCGGCCCAGGGTCTCTAATGATACCAGCAATGCTTTTAGACGTCGATGGAGATATCTAGGATGTGATCTGATTCAAAAAAAAAATTGTAAAAAATCGAATATTCGGAATTGCGAATATTCACCGCGAATTTCGAAATATAGCGCGATTTCTCGAATATGCTATATTCGAGTCGAATATTCGCAATGCGAATATTCGTGAGCAACACTATTATTTACCTGTAGACTTCTTCTGTCCTTTAGCCAATTTGTGAATTACCACAGCAGTTCCCGGAAAATATAAGAACCGGTAGATGTCTTTCTGTCAGCTCTTCTTGGTGAGACATCTGTCTATCTATTGCCAGGGATAGAAGTTAGATACGGTAACAAGGTAAAAAAAATCCAGATATTGGCCCGGATTCACAGAGAACGGGCGCACATTACGCCGCCGTAGCGCATCTCAATGTACGCTATACCGACGCAGCGCAGAGAGGCAAGCATGGAATTCAGGAAGCCAGTGCTCCCAAAGCTGCATCGGCGTGGCGTAGATTTCGAAGGCGCAGGCCGGCGTAGGTGGAAGTGGGCTTGCCCCATGCAAAGCCATGCAAATGAGGCATGACCCCATGCAAATGATGGTTCGAGAGCCAGACAAGTACGTTGAACGAACTGCCCATGCGTCATGTCGTGGACGCATCCCTGTGCGCATGCTCATAACCACGTCGGAACAACTACCGAAGATACGCCGGATCACTGCCTACGCCATGAACGTAATCTAGACCAGCGTTTCTCAACTCCAGTCCTCAAGGCGCCCCAACAGGTCATATTTTCAGGATTTCCCTCAGATGAAATGGCTGTGGTAATTATTAATGAAGTGAAACTAATCAAATCACCTGTGCAAAATAATGGAAAGCCTGAAAACATGACCTGTTGGGGCGCCTTGAGGACTGGAGTTGAGAAACGGTGATCTAGACACACGTCCAACGTAAACTACGTAATAACCGACGGCTTCTGTTCCCTGATGCATCCCTTTACATGTCTGCTGGTGAGTTACACCTCCTTTATGGGGCTTAACTTTACGCCGGACGTACAACTTACGCGCACCTCTCGTAGCCTGCGTCGGGCGGGCGCAGGTTCGCGAATCGCTGTATTTTCCTAATTTGCATATTTGAATGGCTAATCAAAGGCAGCGCCACCATGCGGCCAGCGTAAATGTGCGCCCACCCTACGCCAGCGTAGGCAAGTTACGTTGGCCGGATTAAGCCTGTTTTTAGGCGTATCTTAGTTTGTGGGTACGGCGCACAGATACGGGCCATTCTCCCTAGTTCATAGATTTGGTTTTCATAGTGTTCTGAGATACCTGCTTCTTATCTCCCTATAGACCGCAACTATATTGTTTTCTAAAGATCAAATCTCGGCACATGTGTTTCTCATGAAATACAATCTGTCTGTGGATTTAAACATATCACAGTCATTGACTCCAAGACGTCCTCCAAGGGCTGATTGCCTGTGTTAGTGAAGCTGTACTAGCAGACTTCCTTGTCAAAGACAGTCATGGGGAATAGAAGCAGTCTCCATCTCACTTAAAAAATGAGTGTATATTAAAATAGAGAGATTGAATCACTCTGCTTCACCTCGCACAGCATTCATTATGGTCATGGATCAACATGGTGGCATCAAATCAACATATGTATAGGCTTTTTAATGGGAGACTTTTTTGTAAGGTTGATGTGGGCTGTGTGAGTATTTACTTCACCTTACCGCAAAACAACACGGCATACCTTATTATGTGCCAGGGACGGATGTGGTGGATTTTCTTTACCTGCATAGCAGGGAATACAATTCAGCACATCCCTTAGTAAAAGCACCATACAGAACACACATACACACAGGTTAGGCACACATTTAACCCTTTGATCACTCTAGATGTTTAACCCCTTCCTAGCCAGTGTCATTAGTACAGTAATGCCGTGTACACACGATCAGTCCATCCGATGAGAACGGACCGATAGACCGTTTTCATCGGTAACCGATGAAGCTGACTGATGGTCCGTCGCGGCTACACACCATCGGTTAAAAAAACGATCGTGTCAGAACGCGGTGATGTAAAACACGACGACGTGCTGAAAAAAACGAAGTTCTATGCTTTCAAGCATGCGTCGACTTGATTCTGAGCATGCGTGGATTTTTAACCGATGGTTGTGCCTACAAAGGATCAGTTTTGTCCTATCGGTTAGGTATCCATCGGTTAATTTAAAAAAAAGTTATTTTTTTTTAACCGATGGTTAACTAACCGATGGCGCCCACACACGATCGGTTTTGACCGATGAAAACGGTCCATCAGACCATTCTCATCGGTTTAACCGATCATGTGTACGCGGCATGACAATGCATATTTTCAGCACTGATCACTGTATTAGTGTCACTGGTTTCCAGACCCACCGGTGTCAGTTAGTGTCAAATAATCCACACAATAATACAGCCCCACTATAATTCAGTGATTGCCACGACTACTAGTATTAAAAAAAAATCAGTATTTTTTATATATATATATATATATATATATATATATATATATATATAAATAAAATGTGTATATATATATATATATAAAATAAAATATATAAAATAGTGTTTTTTTTTTCCAAATTGTCTGCTTTTTTTGTTTATAGAGCAAAAAATAAAGGTGATCAAATGCCACCAAAAGAAATCACATGTACAGTGTTGCATGACCACACGCTTGTCAGTTAAAGTAACTCAGTGCTGTAATACAAAAAATGGCCTGGTCATGAAGGGGGCTGCTTAAGCCCATGATCATGAACAGTTCAGACTTCATCACTGGTAAATCCTGTAAACCCTCAGCCTCCACTGAAGGCTGGAGAAAAGTTTGTGTTTCTGCTAGCCAATATGGCAACTTTGCTGAGCACTACAGCTATTGCTGCCACTTTGACTTAAAGCGGTTGTAAAAGGAAAAAAATGTTTCCTTTAAAATAACAAACATGTTATACTTACCTCCACTGTGCAGTTCGTTTTGCACAGAGTGGCCCGATCCACGTCTTCTGGGGTCCCTCGGCGGCTGTCTCTGGTCCTGCCCGCAATTACTCACCACAGTAATGCGTGAGAGCTCGCATGGTGGTGAGTAATTGCTGGCGTGCTCCCGTGATACAGCGAGCGGCCATAGCTGCTCACTGTATCACTCGGCCCCGCCCCTCGGCGCACCGCGTCACTGGATGTGATTGACAGCAGTGCCAGCCAATGGCTGCGCTGCTCTCAATCCATCCGCTCTAGCCAATCAGCGGCCAGGCTGAGCGGCGAAGAGGATCTCGGGACCGTGCGGGACTTTCGACGGGTCAGGTAAGTAAAACAAGGGCTCGGGGGGCGGGGCAACATCAGATGTTTTTTTACCTTAATGCATAGATTGCATTAAGGTGAAAAAAAATAATAATTTACAACTCCTTTAACTTTGATGTGCTTGAAGGGGTCTTTCTGGTTTTGTGGGCTAAAAGAGACCACCTTATTTACCAAGCCGTTGGGCCTTAAATTGGCCCTGGAAAACATAATTAAAATTTCTGTTCGACAATGCATGATTCTGCTGGCCATTGAAAGATATGCCGGTTCTTCTGCGGATTGTTCTCTGACAGCAATTTAGCAAACAGATATGCTCTGCAAACCTTGGTATTAAAGGAGTTATACGGTCGGAAGGTTTTTTGCATTCTATGCATTAAGATAAAAACCTTCTGTGTGCATCAGCCCCCCCTAAAACATACCTGAGCCCCCTCTCTATCTAGTAATGTCCACGAGTGCCTCGGCCATCTCCCTCCTGATTGGCTGAGACACAGAAGAGGTGCAATTGGTTCCCACTGCTGTCAATCAAATTCAGCCAATCAGGAGAGAGAGAGGGCAGGGCTGAACCGCAGCTCCGTGTATAATTGGATACACTGAGCTGCAGCTCGGCTCGGGTGCCCCCATTTAAAACTATTTGTCCTGTGAAACTACATGTACATTCATTCTGTGTGAATGGGGGCATAATGAATGTTCTAAAAGCTTCTTTTTTTTTCTGCGGTTTGAATGTTCTTCATAGAGTGAAAGTACTGCATTATACGTACTAGATAGAGCTGGCGATAGTTTTTTTTCCCAATGAGCATCACCTCCATCCAGTGGCCATAATGCATTATTTTCCTGATTAACTCTGGGCCATATTCTTAAACAAGTTACGCCGTTGTATCCACTGATACACCGGCGTAATTAGAAATTCCCGTCGGCGTATCATTGTTTTGTATTCCCAAAACAATATACGCCGGATTTAGGCTAGGATCCGACTAGTGTAAGACACTTACACTGTCGGATCCTAAATGTAATTACTCCGCCGGCCGCTAGGTGGCGTTTACGTTCAGGTCTCATTTGTTTATGCAAATGAGCCTGATACGCCGATTCACAAACGAAATCGCGTCGTGTAACCGTCGCTAACGTCGTTTGCGTAGGCGTAAGGTTACCCCTGCTATATGAGGGGTAACCTTACGCCAGTCCCAGGTAGGCCATGTTAAGTATGGCGTCGGGTCCGCGTCGTGTTTTCCCGTCGGGTACGTCGTTTTACTAAGTCATCCGCGAATACGACTTTACGTCAATGACGCACACGTCGGCGCCATTGACGTTTTACGCCGAGAACTGGAGCATGCGCACTGGGCTATTTTAAGCCCGGCGCATGCGCAGTTCGTTCGAATCGGGGGCGCGCTTAATTTAAATAGAAGCCGCCCCCTTGGATATACGCCGGGCCAATTACACTCCGCCGCCCCAAACTACGGAGCAAGTGTTTGAGGAATACAGCACTTGCTCCTGTAGGTGGGGGCGGCGGAGTGAAAATGGCTTACGCGCCGCCCGCCTACTTTCTTCAAGAATATGGCCCTCTATGGGTAACATTTGACCTGGAGAGAAAATAGCCCAATAACACTTATTTTTGCCCCCTGTTTACATAGACAAATGTACGTAAATGCTGTTTCACAGGACAAATAGCAAATTTTCTTAGCAATACACCCCTCGGTGTGTCATTGTCTAACATGACCATTTGTAATTCAGCAAAACAAAAACCAGCCACCTTGATTGTCCCACATACAGCGGCTGTCAGGTTCACGGAGACTGGCACAGCAGATCGTGCTCAAAATGCAACGCAAAGCATTTGACTCCGATGCTGTTGGCATGAATAACCAGTCCAAGGCCTCTAGTTTCCATTCCCTCACCAAATAATTTGGCTTTGCTGTGCTCTAGCCTTGACCTAAAATATACTGCGCTTCCTCTCTCTCGGCTACAATAAAAAGAAAATGAAGGCAAATATAAATAACTTCTGTAAAGCCGAACGACTATTCCCGCTGCGTCCTGCAGATAGCGTCAAGCAGAGGGGAAATTGTTCTATCAGCCTGTGTGTTAGATTCATGACCCACCACAACCTTGAATTGGCCTTTAGTTGTCGCTGATGAAAACTGAGGAACAGCCACTGTCGCTGTGATTGCTGCTCTCCAATGAATCAGAACGCATGGGGGCACCGAGCAGCACATTAAACTGGAAACAAGAATATATCACCGTTCTTTTATAGAGATGTATTGCTCTTGCCTGGGCACATAAATGATTGGGCCTTCTCTTTTTTTTTCTTTTTCCAAGGACTATAAATTAAAAATAAGCTAAGGGTTTAGAAATTATGCTGCCTTTCTTTGACCACTTAGATATATCATGGCTGGTTTAAAACATTTATAAGTAATTTTGCTACAGCTCTCAAACATCTGACCAGAATACACTTGGCCTCGTTAAAGAAGACCTCCTCTAAGCACTGCTGAGCTCATCTAAAGTAGACCTGTCATCAAATGTAGTGTAAAGCCCTGTACACACGGGCGAGAATCCCGTCGGGAAAAAAAACGTTGGTTTTCTCGACGGGATTCCTGGCAAGATTTTCTTGCCAAGCCCTGTGTACAGACGCACATTCAAAAGAACCGCCGTTCTTTTGAATGGCAAGAACGCAGTGACGTCGCTGCCATCTTGCTTCACCCTGTCTATGCCTTGGAAGCTACCGCGCATGCGTCGAAGTCTCATCGAGCATGCACGGGTTTCCATGGAGGCCCGTAAGCATACACACGTTTGGGTTTCCCCGGCAGAAAAGCACTGCCGAGAATCCCAACGAGAAAATTGAGAATCCCGACGAGAAAATAGAGAGCAGGTTTTCTATTTTTCTCGTCGAGATTCCCGTCAGTTTTCTCGACGAAAAACCATACACACGAACGGTTTTCTCGGCAAAAAGCTCTCTTGTTGTTTCTTGCCGAGAAAACCGGTCGTGTGTATGAGGCCTTAGTAAATATATTGGCTGCTGGCATAAAGCACAGGCACACTAGGGTGCTTCTACATACCTCTCAACAGCACCTTAAAAAAAAAACTTACCTCAACTGTGCAGTTTGTTTTGCACAGAGTGGCCCTGATCGTCCTTTTCTGGGGTCCCGCGGCGGCTCTCAAGGCTCCTCCCCGCAAGAGCTAACCCCTCTGGGATGCTGTTTCCCGAGGGGTTTGCATAGCGGGCGCGCTCCCGTGCCATACAATCGCCGTCCATAGATGCCAATTGTATGACTTGGCCCGCCCCCCGGCGGCCGCGTCATTGAATTTGATTGAAAGCAGCGGGAGCCAATGGATGCGCTACTATCAATCATCCAATGAAGAGCCGACAAGACCTAGGGGATCGCGCCCACGGAGATTCGGGGCTCAGGTAAGTAAAATAGGGGCTCAGGGGGGTCGATGACTGCAAGGTGTTTTTTCACTTCAGTCTTCGGGTTTAAAAAAAATAAAAATAACAAACATGTTATACTTACCTCCACTGTGTAGTTCATTTTGCACAAAGTGGCCCCCGATCCTGGTCTTCTGGGGTTTCTCGGCGGCTGTCTTGGCTCTTCCCGCAAGCACTAACCCCCTTCATGAGAAGCTGTATCCTAAGGGGGTTAGCTTGCGGGCGCACTCCCGTGATACAGCCGGCGGCTAAACTTACCCGGTCCACGCCAAGATAGATGTCATCTTGCTCCGGTGTGTCTTCCGGGTATCGCCGCTCCAGCGCTGTGATTGGCTGGAACAGCATGTGCGCGGGAGACTTCAAACCGGCAAGGTCCGGCGGCTGCCGATCCTTAAGCCGAGGATCCCCGCTGCGCATGCGCCGCTGCAATCATACAGGTTTAGGAGATATTCATTATACCTACATGTAAGCCTTATTATAGGCTTACCTGTAGGTAAAAATGATAAATTGGGGTATACAACCACTTTAAGTAACAATGGTACAGCAGCATACATTCATTCCATGGTGCGTATCTTTGACAAAGACTTACTCAATATTGTCTATAAAGTGACACAGCATTTAGCATAGCTCCCAACTGTCCCTGAGACTTCGAGGGACTGTCTCTGATTTTGAACAAAGTCCCTCTGTCCCTCTTTCCTTCTCATTTGTCTCTCATTTTGGTCTGATCTATATAGTTGTATTTAAAATGGACTTTTTATCTATCAAAAAGTGTTTTTCAGTGCTAAACCTTTCATCTGATTTCTAAATTGCTGCATTTGTAAATTTAAAAACCAATATAAAGGAATAGTAGTGTTTAAAAAGCACTTGTGGATTTAACTAATCTTTTTTTTTTGTTTAATTATCCTTTAAGGGGGCGTGGCTGGGTGTGTGTCCAATGCCTACATACTTTTGCTAATAGGTGTCCCTCATTCCCATCTCAAAAAGTATGAGGTATGTATTTAGTATCAGTTACATAGATAAATATATGCCCTAAATACAATAATCTGACATGTTTAACTTGAAAATAATATGTACAACCCATAATATACTGCATCTTCTTATCTATGAAGTGCACAGGTCCTCTTTAAATGCATTTAATTGCAAGTAGTATTAAAACCTACCTTTCTTGGTACCAGCCTCCTGTCATTTCATGTACGCTCAAACTGGGAGACGGAGCCAGGTGCCATCTTTAATATTGATTGGACCCTGGGCAAATTTTTTTTGGGTCCTCCTGAATCCCTTTATCAACTGTTTGTGGGCTCAGGGGGCAGCTGCTTTGGGCCCCACAACAATGACTGGGCCCGGGGCAGCTTCCCCTTTTACCCTGTGTTAAAGGGGTTGTAAAGGTACAATTTTTTTTCCCTAAATACCTTTACCTTAGTGCAGTCCTCCTTCACTTACCTCATACTTAGATTTTGCTTTTAAATGTCCTTATTTCTTCTGAGAAATCCTCACTTCCTGTTCTTCTGTCTGTAACTCTACGCAGTAATGCGAGGCTTTCTCCCTGGTGTGGAGTGTCGTGCTCGCCCCTTCCCTTAGAGTACAGGAGAGTCATGGATGCTCTGTACGTTGCAGATAGAGAAAGGAGCTGTGTGTTAGTGGGCGTCCTGACCAGCGGCGGTCCGTCCACAGAGGGCGCTGGAGCGCCGCCCCCTCTGGCTCCGCGCCACCACTGAAAATAACATACATTCATGCATTGCGTGAATGTATGTTATTTTTGCCAGCTGCCGCTGGCCTATTCAGGTGGCCGGACATTATGCGCCGACCACCTGAATAACGGCAGCTGGTTGGCTGTGCGGAAGTGCCTATCAGAGCCAGCAGCGTTTAATGGCATGGCACAGGGGCTGCGTTTGATGGCATTGCACAGTGGTGCGAATTGATGGCATAGTGACTGCATTTGATGGCATGGCACAGTGGTGATAATTGATGGCACAGTGGCTGCGTTAGATGGCATGGCAGAGTGACTGCGTTTGATGGCATGGCTCAGTGGTGACAATTGATGGCATAGTGACTGCATTTGATGGAATGGCACAGTGGTGATAATTGATGGCACAGTGGCTGCGTTTGATGGCATGGCACAGTGACTGCGTTTGATGGCATGGCACAGTGACTGCGTTTGATGGCATGGCACAGTGGTGCAAATTGATGGCATAGTGACTGCATTTGATGGCATGGCACAGTGGTGATAATTGATGGCACAGTGGCTGCATTTGATGGGCACAGTGAGGCTGCAAATTTTTTTTCTTACGTTTGCGCCCCCCCAAAAATGTTGAGCACCAGCCGCCACTAGTCCTAACTGTCCTGTAGTCCAAAGGAGGGGGCGAGCACGACACTCCACACCAGTGAGAAAGCCTTGCATTACTGTGTGGAGTTACAGACAGAAGAACAGGAAGTGAGGATTTCTCAGAAGAAATAAGGACATTTAAAAACAAAATGTTAGGATGAGGTAAGTGAAGGAGGACTGCACTAAGGTAAAGGAAGCTATTTAGGAAAACAAATTGTACCTTTACAACCCCTTTAAAGACGGCCCTGGACAAGGCCGTGAGCAGAATGATGACTCATTGGTGAGTTGTTCCTTTACCAGCCAATCAGCAGGTGGCAGGGTGTTGAGTTAGTGACAAACTTTGCTGCAGTGGGGATTCAGGACCTTGCTGAGCTGTCTGGCAGGGGGATCTGAATTATATAATTAGTTGAATGGCATGCATAACAATTCCCTTTATATTTAGTGGATTTCTAGAAGTTCCACTTTAATAAAGAGAGGCAATCGCTATGTGCAGAATGCAGTAAACCATGGCAACCAGATCCATTCATCTCTTATTCAGTGACTACTGTAGACTGAAATGTGACTGACTGCTGTGAGATAATGTTCTTCACATCTTGCAGCTGCACTTTGCACTCCTTTATTAGATAAGCCTGATCTGTCTCTCTCACCATCAACAAAATGATACAGTCGTGTGAACTCCCATTCCATAATCAGTCCTGTTTACATAAATTTATTTTCAAGGTCCCATTAGAATCCATGCGCTGAAAGAATTATTTGATGTATATTGTAGAGGACTGAACAGCAGACAGTACAGTACTAAATAATTTACGGCAGCACTTGCCAGTTTGTAGAATGCGGCTCATACAGCTGAAGGAGAACATGCTTCCTAATGATCGCCAGCTGCAGATCCCGGCTCCCAACCCCAGCTGGTGCCGATAAAACAAGACAAATTATTACTTCACATGTCACATAGCTGAGATCCCAAAATGCTTTGATAGAGGACGCCCGGGGGGAACATTAATGGTTTTGGGTCAATTTTGTTCTAGGATTATACATTTTGCCTATTTATATAACATTTTAATTTGACAACATTTAATACACAATGCAATGTAGCGGTGAGACAGGATTCCCAGAGCACTGTGGGCTGCAGTAGCTGTTTTCTTTCAGACTGTCTGGGCCAGATTCATGTAGATCAGCGCATCTTTAGATCCGCTCGATCTACGTGTTTTACGATCCGCCGGTGCAATTTAGCGAGGCTAGTGCAGTATTCATCAAGCACTTACCTCGAAAATTGCATCGTCGGATCGTAACTCCCCCGGCGGAATGCAAATTCCGCGGCTAGGGGGAGTGTACAATTTAAATCAGGCGCGTTCCCGCGCCGATTTAACTGTGCATGCGCCACCCACAAAATTTCCCCTGTGCGCATGCTCCAAATGACGTCGCTAGGACGTCATTGTTAGCGGCGGGTACGTCAATTGCGGCCATCCGTATTCCGGATCGACTTACGCAAACGACGTAAAAATTTGAATCTCGGCGCGGGAACGACGGCCATACTTAACATTAGCTACCCCTTATATAGCAGGGGTAGCTATCCGCCGGAAAAAGCCGAACGCAAATGACGTTAAAAAAAGCAACGGGCGGGCGTACGGACTGGAAATCGGCGGTTCTACTCATTTGCATATCCGACGCGTAAAAAAAAGCGACGACACCTAGCGGCCGGCGGTAGATTGCAGCCTAAGATTCGACTGGTATAAGTCACTTACACCAGTCGGATCTGAGGCCCCGTACACACGAGAGGATCCATCCGCTGGAATTGATCCGCGGACCGGCTCCAGCGGATAGATCCCCTGGTGTGTACAATCCAGCGGATCTGTTTCCGCGGATTTTTATCCCCTGGGATGGATTTCCAGCGGATAAAAATTTGAAGACATGCTTTAAAATCTATCCGCTTGAATCCATCCCAACGGATTGATCCGCTGGTCTGTACAGACTCACCGGATCAATCCGTCCGAATGAATCCCCCGCATGCGTCGTAATGATTCGACGCATGCGTGGAATTCCTTATATGACAGCGTTGCGCACGTCGCCGCGTCATCATCGCGGCGACGGCGCGACACGTCATCGCGATGGGATTTTGGCGCGGATTTCGATCCTCGAGAGGATTTATCCGCGGATACGGTCCGGCAGACCGTATCCGCGGATCAATCCTCTCGTGTGTACCCGGCATTACACTGTGTTACACTGTCGGATCTTATTTTCAATTTGAAAATGGCGCCGGGGGCGTTCCCGCTGATTTACGTTGAATAATATGTAAATCAGCGAGAAACGCAAATTCACGAACGTACGCGGACCCGACGCAGTGTTGTTACGCCGTTTCCGTAGCGGCGTTCCCGGCGTATACTTACCCCTGCTTCTATGAGGCGCAGCCAATGTTAAGTATAGCCGGCGTTCCCGCGTCGCTTTTAAATGTTCTTACGTCGTTTGCGTACGCCGATTCAGAAACACGCGCGTCGCAAGTTACGCCCACGTCGAAACCACTGACGTCCTAGCGACGTCAGTGGGAGCAATGCACGCCGGGAAATTCCGCGGACGGCGCATGCTCATTTAAATCGGCGCGGGAACGCGCCTGATTTAAATAGTACACTCCCCCTAGCCGCGGAATTTGAATTCCGCTGGGGGATTTACGATCCGCCGCCGCAAGTTTGGAGGTAAGTGGTTTGTGAATTACCCACTTGCCTCGCAAACTTGCGGGAGCGGATCTTAAATCAGGTAGATCGAGCGGATATAAAGATTCCGCTGATCTACGTGAATCTGGCCCTCTGTCTCTAAAGCTGGCCATAGATAGACAGGATTTCAAATGAACACGGAAACACAGGAACAGGAAAAGTCTTCTGAAAATTCACAGAACATTCAAATGTCATTCAAGAGATTATGGGCTAAATTCAGGTACGAGATACGACGGCGTATCTCCAGATACGCCGTCGTATCTCTGAGTGTGCGGCGTCGTATCTATGCGCCTGATTCATAGAATCAGTTCTGCATTGATTTGACTAAGATCCGACCGGCGTAAGTCTCTTACGCCGTCGTATCTTAGTTGCAATTTTACGCTGGCCGCTAGGTGGCGCTTCCGTATATTTACGCGTTGAATATGCAAAATAGGTAGATAGGTCGATTCAGAAATGTACGTTTGCCCGGCGCATTTTTTTACGTCGTTTACATTATGCTTTTTCCGGCGTATAGTTACCCCTGCTATATGAGGCGTATCCGATGTTAAGTATGGACGTCGTTCCCGCGTCGAGTTTTGAAAATTTTACGTCGTTTGCGTAAGTCGTTCGCGAATAGGGCTGGACGTAATTTACGTTCACGTCGAAAGCAATGACGATTTTCGGCGGAATTTCGAGCATGCGCACTGGGATTTTTTCACGAACGGCGCATGCGCCGTTCATAAAATACGTCAAATACGTGGGGTCACAGTAAATTTAAATAAAACACGCCCACACCATCCACATTTGAATTACGCGGGCTTACGCCGGACCACATACGTTACGCCGCCGTAACATAGGGCGCAAGTTCTTTCTGAATACAGAACTTGCGGACTAAATTACGGCGGCGTAACGTATCTGAGATACGTTACGCCGCGCGGAGAGATACACCAATGTATCTGAATCCGGCCCTTTGTTTGCTTTTAACATTTGTTTTTGGAATGAATGGACTTTACCGAATCACACGCACTGTTAGAAATGTATTTGTTTGATTCAAATTTTCCAACCTGCGTCTTTGTAGTGCCCCTTCTGTATTATACTATAGCAGTGTCCCCCCCTCCCCCCCACAGCTCCTGCCTCTGCTGCAGCCAGACTGAAATCCAAGGTGTCCATGTTGGATGATAAGTAAAGCAGTGATGTCACTCCCCCATGTGACAGTGCCTGGGCCTTGTGATTGGCTGCTAGAAACTATAATGTCCCTATAACGAGAAGCAAAGGGCACTGTGGCGGAGACATGAGTGGCAGGGGTAGGGTTGCCACCTTTTCATCAAGTCAAACCCGAACCTTTAGCGGCGCACAGCAACTTTTTTTATAGTCTAAACTATACATATATTTTGCTATTAAATAACATTTCTAATCATACGAAGTTAATAACAAGAGTCCCCAGAGTCCCCCTTTACATCAGAGTCCCCCTTTACATCAGAGTCCACAAAGTCCCCTTTTACATCAGAGTCCACAGAGTCCCCCTTTACATCAGAGTCCACAGAGTTCCCCTTTACATCAGAGTCCACAAAGTCCCCCTTTACATCAGAGTCCACAAAGTCCCCCTTTACATCAGAGTCCACAGAGTTCCCCTTTACATCAGAGTCCACAAAGTCCCCCTTTACATCAGAGTCCACAAAGTCCCCCTTTACATCAGAGTCCACAGAGTCCCCCTTTACATCAGAGTCCACAAAGTCCCCTTTTACATCAGAGTCCACAGAGTCCCCCTTTACATCAGAGTCCACAGAGTCCCCCTTCACATCAGAGTCCACAGAGTCCCCCTTTACATCAGAGTCCACAGAGTCCCCCTTTACATCAGAGTCCACAGAGTCCCCTTTACATCAGAGTCCACAGAGTCCCCTTTACATCATAGTCCACAGAGTTCCCCTTTACATCATAGTCCACATAGTCCCCCTTCACATCAGAGTCCACAGAGTCCCCCTTCACATCAGAGTCCACAGAGTCCCCCTTCACATCAGAGTCCACAGAGTCCCCCTTCACATCAGAGTCCACAGAGTCCCCCTTCACATCTGAGTCCACAGAGTCCCCCTTTACATCAGAGTTCACAAAGTCCCCCTTTACATCAGAGTCCACAGAGTCCCTCTTTACATCAGAGTTCACAAAGTCCCCCTTTACATCAGAGTCCACAAAGTCCCCCTTTACATCAGAATTTGCAGACTGATGTAAGAGAGAACTCTGAACACTCACCCTCGGCATTCAGCACCTCTCATCCAGATGTATATGAAGCTACTGGACTTCAAATTTCTGGCCCCCCACTTTATTTTTCTGAGGCACAGCCCTGGGGATTGGAGTGTGGGCAAACACAGAGAGGTAGGGGCGGGAGAAAGAGGTGCAGATCGAGCCCTGCCTCCTCACCCATCTGTGTGTGTGTGGGGGTTTTGGGCAGCATTAAAGAGAGTGTAAAGCCTCGTACACACGATCGGACTTCCATCTGACTTTTCCGTGGATTTTTCTCCGAAGGGAGTTGTCCGTGAACTTGTTCTGCATACACAAGGCAGGACTTTTTCAGTCAATTTTCACCAAATCACGTGGTTTTTCAGCTCTTTACCACCACTCTTTGGGCAACTTCTGCTATTGTTGTCTGATCTTTAGCATTGGTTCTGAGCATGCGTGTTTGTACTTTAGACTTGTGTACACATGATCAGATTTGCTCCATCAGACATTTGTTGCCGGAAAGTTTGTCTGTTCTCACAGTGAACATTTGTCTGATGAAAAAGCTAAAACGTTTGTCCAATGGAGCGTACACACGGTCGGATTGTCTTCAAAAACAGGTCCGTCGGAGGTTTGTTGTCAAAAAGTCTGATCGTGTGTACGGGCCTTTACAGACACTCTCAGCTTAGACAAGTGCAGCCAGCAACCTTGCTGGGAAGCCATAGTCCAGTCTGAATAATGTGTCCGGGTTTCAGGCAGTCTGAAACCCGGACACATGGGGCCAGATTCACGTAGACTTGCACCGCTGCAAGTTTTCATCGCAAGTGCCTGATTCACAAAGCACTTGCAATGAAAGTATGCCCGCGTAATTTAAATGGGCGTGTGCCATTTAAATTAGGCGCGCTCCCGCGCCGGACCTACTGCGCATGCTCCGTTTTGAAATTCCTGCCGTGCTTTGCGCGAACTGACGTCATTTTTTCGAACGGCGACGTGCGTAGCGCAATTCCGTATTCCCGGACGTCTTACGCAAACGACGTGAATTTTTAAAATTCGACGCGGGAACGACGGCCATACTTTATACAGCACATACGTGTGCTGTGTAAAGTTAAGGCACCCAAAACGACGACTAACTTTGCGACGGGAAACTAGACTAGCAGCGACTTAGCGAACGTGAAAATCCATCGTGGATCGCCGTAACTCCTAATTTGCATACCCGACGCTGGTTTACGACGCGAACTCCCCCCAGCGGAGGCCGCGGTATTGCATCTTAAGATCCGACAGTGTAAAACTATTACACCTGTCGGATCTAAGGGATATCTATGAGTAACTGATTCTATGAATCAGTCGCATAGATACTCTGAGAGATACGATGGAGTATCTGAGATACTCCATCGTATCTCCGCTGTGAATCTGGCCCATGATTCCAAACCCGAACTGTCCGGGTGAATCCCTGACCGGTGGTAACCCTAGGCGGGGAAGCACTGGTAGGGTGGGTATAACTGGTGCAGAGGGTTGAATTATAAAGTCCCTTCATCCTGAATGGGCAGTGTCTCTAAGAATCCCTTCTACAAAGGTGATTAAGACTATTTTGTAGTACAGAGCAATTCTCCTTGTAGTGCACAGACTTCATTTCACCTCTTTTATAGGAAAGGTAAAGTTTTCCTCTTCTCAGACAAGCGGGTGATTTATAAGAGCACAGTATGTTTAGACGTGGAAAATGAAGACGCCGGCTCTCCAGGCTGCCATCTTCCTGCTCCCCTGGCAGCTGAGGGTGCATTTTCTGGCACTCCTCGGCAACATTAAGTCATAAAAGAGATGGATTTTACAAAGATGAGAGGGCAGGGGAGAAGGCGAACAAAATCAGTCTCTGTGAAAGACAAACTCGGTACAAAGGGCTCATTAAGATTACAAGGAAGGCCCAAGGTTTTAATGGATACGATTGAGATGGAGAGGGAGCACAGCATGATGGACATTACATGGCAAAGATGTTTAGGGAAATAAATTCTACATTCTAACGTTCTCAGATTTACACTGAGGCTGAATATATTCCAGCAGATCATCTTGTAAAATCGATATGCTATTAGGAGAATTGTTATTTTCATTAATGCTATATTCACAAATGTTCGAGGTCTGTCACGCTATCACGCTGCAGTAACACGCAGGTCACCGCCACACATGGTAATGCACATTGATGTGATGTGGCGCCGTTCACCTTCTAAACATGCCAAAAATGCTACTTACACTTTTTTGGTGCACTAATCAGCCCATACAAATGAATTAGCTGCTTCAATGCAACACACAATAACATGAGTATGTGCAGCAGTGTGAATGCGCCTCACTGAATGTGTATCTTCCTAGTGTTTAAAATTACCTGCAGCGATCGTCTGGGGAATGTCACTGCTTTAAAAATATGCTTATTTAAAGTGTAGTTAAAGCCCAAACTTTTTTTATTATCTTGGATAGAGTAGGGCAGCCTATGCATTTCAGCACTGTAAAGCTTCTGTCGGCCTTCCTCTCTAGCTGAGCCAAGACATACCATCAAAGCTGGAAATGCACACATTTTAATTACAGAAAGTGACATATA
The DNA here is from genome assembly GCF_905171775.1 of Rana temporaria. NCBI lineage: Eukaryota > Metazoa > Chordata > Amphibia > Anura > Ranidae > Rana > Rana temporaria. The sequence continues at coordinate 32,861,166 of NC_053499.1, read as the reverse complement.
GTTTTTGAGACCAAGGAGAGGGGGGGGGGGGTCCAATAAGAAAGTTCCTGTTCTGAACTTCAACAAAATAGCGTTACACCGCCGCAAGTTTTCATCGCAAGTGCCTGATTCACAAAGCACTTGCAATGAAAACCTACGCTGGCGGCCTCCGGCGTAAGCCTGCGTAATTTAAATGGGCATGTGCCATTTAAATTAGGCGCGCTCCCGCGCCGGACCTACTGCGCATGCTCCGTTTTGAAATTCCCGCCGTGCTTTGCGCAAAGTGACGTCATTTTTTCGAACGGCGACGTGCGTAGCGTACTTCCGTATTCCCGGATGTCTTACGCAAACGACGTGAATTTTTAAATTTCGACGCGGGAACGACAACCATACTTTATACAGCACATACGTGTGCTGTGTAAAGTTAGGGCACCCAAAACGATGACTAAATTTGCGATGGGAAACTAGACTAGCAGCAGTGTAGCGAACGTGAAAAACCGTTGTGGATCGCCGTAACTCCTAATTTGCATACCCGACGCTGGTTTACGACGCAAACTCCCCCCAGCGGCGGCCGCGGTACTGCATCCTAAGGTCTTGTATCTCCCAGCGCTGTGCCCATCTTCAGTCTTGTATCTCCCAGCGCTGTGCCCATCTTTAATCTTCTAATCTCCCAGCACTGTGCCCATCTTTAACCCTATTATTAATATTACCAGGGCCGTCTTTAATATGGTTTGGGCCCAGGGCAAACATTTTTTTTGGGCCCCCCTCCAGCTTATTTTGGGCCTGGCTGGTTCACATGTATGTTTTGGCGGTCCTCATTTGTGCAGGTACAGCAGCCCATTGATTTGAATGGGCTGCCATGCCTGCGTTTCCTGCAGAAAAAAGGTGCATTCAGCATTTTAAAAATACAGTTGCCTTGAAATCCATTCTGCTTTTGCACCATGCTACTTACCTGCAGTTCTTGCACACACAAACGCACTGTGTTTTTAAAAGCGTGACCTAAACATCTAAAAATGCAGCAAGTTTGACAGTGCGGGAACTGCAGATAAGTCACAGCAGACAGCAGAATGGACAGACAGTGCTGTATTTCAGTGCTTGATGGGCATAGGCGTGCCGTGTGCGCAGCCTATTACATGAGGCATGCGCTTTTCTTTGCAGGAAACGCAGGCATGGCGGCCCATTCAAATGAATGGGCTGCTGTGCCTGCGCAAATGTGGGCCACCAAAACACATACATGTGAACCAGCCAGGCCCAAAATAAGCCCATCAAGCAGTTAAATACAGACAGTAATGTCATGTACTCTGAGGCTTTACTCAGCCTGGACTGCAGGTCTGGTCTGTGATTTAAAGAGTTCCTCTATTTTACACATGGCATGGCATGGGGTCCCATGGTGCTAAAGCAGAATGGACAGACGGTGCTGTGACCCCATGCCATGCCATGTGTAAAATAGAGGAACTTTTTAAAACACTGACCAGACCTGCAGTGAATCATCAAATATTATAAAGACTTTGGGCACACTCTACAGAAAACTTCAATTTACAATATAGATTAGCAAACAGTGACATACCTTGAGGAGCAGGACATGAAAAAGTCAGCCTCAGGAAGAGCAAACTGGGGATGTTATAAAATCACATTCTAATTCACTTTTATATGCAAGCAGCACCCAGTGGCAGGAAGGGAGAAGTGCATGTCTAAAGGGAAGCCAGGGGTGCTGTACATTTTAAAACACTGGGAAGGGAAGCAGTACTGTCACTGGCTGCGTGCCGCTGATGATTTTCAGCCTGATTTGTGGGCAGCACAGGGGCTTAACGGGAGGCAGGGCCGCCATCAGGAATTATGGGGCCACTTACACAGCTTCAGGCATGGGCCCCCTGGACAGAGAACCGGGATGGGGGGTGCTGCCGCCTGAAATTGAGAAGCAGGGGGGGGCTGCCACAAATTTAGAAGCGGGGGGCCCTTTACAAAAAAAGAAATAAAGAAAGAAATAAAGAAAAATATATATAAACAAGGGGTGTAGCCATCCGGGGCCCTGGGGACCTCTGGGCCCTTTAATAAAAAGAAAAAAAGAAATAAAATATATATATAAAAAATATATTTTAAAAAGGGGGTTGCCATCTGGGGACCTCTGGACCCTTTATTATTTTTTTTTTAATAAAAATAAATTACAAAAAAAAGGGGGTTGCCATCCGGGACCTCTGGGCCCTTTAATAAAAAATATATATAAAGAAACATTTATAAAAAAAAAAAAGGGGGGGTTGCCATCCAGGGCCATGGGGACCTCTGGGCCCTTAAATAAAAAATAAATAAAAAAAATATATATACATAAATAAAAAAATAAACATTTATAAAAAAGATAAAGGGTGTTTGCCACATGGGGACTTCTGAGCCCTTTAATAAAAAAAAATATATATATATATATATATAAAGAAAAAAAGAAATAAAATATATAAAAAAAATGTTTTTTATAAAAAAAAAGGGGGGTTGCCATCCGGGGCCCTGGGGACCTCCGGGTCCTATATTAATAATAATAAGCATTTATATATATATATATATATATATATATATATATATATAAAAAGATTTTTTTTTATAAAAAAAAGGGGGGTTGTCATCCGGGGCCCTGGGGTAACTATGGGCCCCTGGGGACCCCCAGACCTCTAAAAAAAATTGGCCCTTTAATAAAAAATAAAATAAAAATATATTAAAAAATTGTCCCTTTAATAAAAATATATAATTTTTTTTTATTTAAAAATAAATAAAAAAAAGGGGGGGTTGCCATCTGGGGCCATGGGGTCCTCCGGGCCCCTGGGGGCCTCCGGACCCCCAAAAAAAAAAAGGGGGTTGCTTTGGGCCCCCAACAGTGACAGGGCCCAGGGCACCTGCCCCATTTGCCCTGCGGTAAAGACGGCCCTGAATATTACACTCGGGATTGCATCTCAGGATCCTGGTGAAGTATACTTACCTTGTCCCCAGGATCCTCTGATGTCCTCCCGCTGTGTCCACAGGCTGTGTCCTCTGTATGCCAGGCTCCATTCCCTGCGAGCGACATGATGCACGGGGCGGAGCCCGGCGGCAAATTTCGAATGTACCAAAGAGAAACCCACATCCAATTCACATAGGTGTGAACCCAGCCTAAAGAATTAGTAAGCTTGCAGCACTGGCTTTCTCCATTGATCCCTGTCTTATCTCTTAAAGCGGGAGTTCACCCGAAAAAATGTTTTAGCATTAGATTGATGCTCATTTTGTCAAGGGGAATGGGGTGTTTTTTTTTAAATCGAAGCAGTACTTACCGTTTTAGAGAGCGATCTTCTCCGCCGCTTCCGGGTATAGTCTTCGGGACTGGGCGTTCCTATTTGATTGACAGGCTTCCGACGATCGCATACATCGCGTCACGAGTAGCCGAAAGAAGCCGAACGTCGGTGCGGCTCTATACGGCGCCTGCGCACGGACGTTCGGCTACTTTCGGAAAATCGTGACGCGATGTATGCGACTGTCGGAAGTCTGTCGGAAGCCTGTCAATCAAATAGGAACGCCCAGTCCCGCAGACCATACCCGGAAGCGGCGGAGAAGATCTATCTCTAAAACGGTAAGTACAGCTTCGATTTAAAAAAAAAACACCCGATTCCCCTTGACAAAACAAGCCTCAATCTAATGTAAAAAATTAACTTTTTGGGTGAACCTCCACTTTAGGGCTCTTTCACACAGAGCGGACCGTTTCCGGGTCCGCTCCGTGTGTCTCCATCGGCTCAGCGGGGATCCCCGCTCAGCTGTCGGCGGATAGGGCGGTCCCTGCACACAGTGCAGGGACCGCCCTGTCTCTGCTCCGCTGTCCCCTATGGGGAACCTGATGCAGACGGACCGTCTGTCCGTCTGCATCAGTTCCGCTCCGCCGAACGGAAGAAAAATAGGGTTTCTTCCGTTCGGAAAAGCGGATCCCGACTGACGCGGACGCTAGCGGATGCTCCATCCGCTAACGGACGCGTTTCCATAGGGATTCATTACAAGTCCGTTAACGGACTTGTAATGAGCGGACGAACGGTCCGCTAGTGTGAAAGGACCCTTAATGATAGAGAGCGGCAGACTGTTGCATCGCGCCTGACAACATTGCAACGTTTGTGGACAACGTTGAAGCTTAACGATTACGGAGCAGCTGAACTGGATGTGTTATGCCAAAACTAGCATAGTTTCATACTCGGAATATGCAACCAGACAATTTTTATAGGTTCTGTATCATTAGACAGTGTAATTATATTGATAATCACAACGGTCATTATCCTTGGGTCTGTGAACAGAAGTCTCTTACTTACCAGCAGGCTACAGACATGGAAATTAAGAGTGCTTGATCCCACGTTACACATGTACTGAAAAAATATTATTATTCCTCTGTAACCATAACTGGCTACCAGAGAAGGGATTACCAACATAATGCTCTTAGAAGTCAACTACAAATGACGTGATGGGCCGTGTAAAATAAAAATGCTTCGGATATGATGGGCTCAGCTGGTGTCTGAGTGGCGTTTTATATCACCAGCTGGAGACAAAGACTGATACAATGTTCTCTATCTGGAGCCCAAGTTTTGTTCAAGATGGTTCCGCATGTACTTGGAGCTCCGACACTCAGTGTAGACACTGCAGGGAGACCGGGACAGACTCGAGCAAAGCAGCTGGTCTCCTAAGAAGCTCGGCTTTGCAGGGTCTCACACAATAACCCAGAATCCTCTTAATCCCAAACTTTCTTTCTGCGGATAATAGGCTTTGGCAGGAACAGCGGATAGATGAATATGGAACAAGTTTGTCAAGCACCTGCCATGTCACTCAGTTAAAAAGAGCAGCTAGCACACAAGAAAAGGGGTTTCATTTGAGCTTCTAGAAGGATGAAAGTGAAATTGATGCCAAAAAAATGAATGTTTGACCTCAAAGAAAATTCTCACCGAAAACCTTGACTAAATTCACTCTTTGTTGTCTCATGATAACTGTACTTTTAATACAATTAAGACGGCCATAGACGGTTCGATACTTGGCCGGTTCGAACCATGTATGGGCAGGCTGAATGCACCCAAGTTGTTTGATCAATCAACTTGGGTACAACCAGCCTGCCAATTATTACATGCGACTCGCCAGAGGCTGTTAGGCCAGCCATAGACAGAGCAAATTTATTTCCTGTGATTTTAATTTGCTTGATTCCGCCGCAGTGGCGGCTGGTGGTCAAAATTTTTGGGGGGGCGCAAACGGAAAAAAAATTGCAGCCTGACTGTGCCCATCAAATGCAGCCACTGTGCCATCAATTGTCGCCACTGTGCCATGCCATCAAACGCAGCCACTGTGCCATCAATTGTCACCACTGTGCCATGCCATCAAACGCAGCCACTGTGCCATGCCATCAAACGCAGCCACTGTGCCATCAATTCGCACCACTGTGCCATGCCATTAAACACAGCCACTGTGCCATGCCATCAAACGCAGCCACTGTGCCATCAATTGTCACCACTGTGCCATGCCATCAAACGCAGCCACTGTGCCATGCCATCAAACACAGCCACTGTGCCATCAATTGTCACCACTGTGCCCTTTAATTGTCACCGCTGTGCCCTTTAATTGTCACCGCTGTGCCCTTTAATTGTCACTGCTGTGCCCTTTGATTGTCCCCACTGTGCCCATTGACGCACTGTGCCTATTGTCGCCACTGTGCCCATTGATGTCGCCGCTGTGCCCTGTAAAGTGCCCCTTTCCCTCCCCCCCGCCCGGCACTTACCTTTACTGTAGTCAGCCATCCATGTCCCTCGATGTCTTCTACCGCCCTCGATGACTGACAGGCGTCTCAGCCAATCAGGTTACCGGTAGCCAGAATAGGCCAACCTGATTGGCTGAGACGCCTGTCAGTCTTATACAAGGAGCGCATCCCTAGTGCGTTCCTTGTATAAGTTTCCAGGACCCGAGGGCTGTACTCGGAAAAGCCTATCAGAGCCGTTGGCTCTGATAGGCACTTCCGTACAGCCAACCAGCTGCCGTTATTCAGATGGCCGGACATGAGCGCCGACCATCTGAATAGAACAGCGGCAGCGGCGATAATGACCTCAGGGGGGCATGATATACATATGAATGCCGCCTTTATTTACATATCAATGCCACTGGCCGTTACTATTTACATATGAATGCTGGTTATTTACATGTAAACACAGGGTCTGCAGGTGAGACTCCCGTACACAACAATAGGGCAGAGCATTAGTTGCAGCACTTCACACTGAGATATCGGGACACAGCATAGGACTAAAACGTCAAGGGACAAGGGAATTTAAAACTAGATAGTTGACAAGCATGAGGCAGCTGCTTTGGGCCCCACAACAATGACAGGGCCCAGGGCAGCTTCCCCCTTTGCCCTGCCTTTAAAGACGGCCCTGCCTATAGATACATTCTCACTGTGTTTGTGTATTTTTCCGGTTCTAGTTTCCACCACAACCTGCAGATATGTCAACTCCCGTCTGACCAAAATGACTTTTCTGTAGGATGGCGCTAGAAATATTATTAAGCGTTAAGCTTGGATGGTGACAGGGGCTGAAATGAACAGATTTGTGTCGTGTTTCCAGCAATACATTGGTGCGCTGGCACTATAAAAATGGAGATATAAATCAATCAATTAATCAAAGTGACCCCATTCTTTCACACCACTGACTAATCTCGTATGAGAACACGGCTGACACAATTGGTTGCGTCTCTGGAAAAGTGACACAGTTAAGTACAACACAACAAACACTGTTATCTTTTGGCTGAGTCACTGCTAAACTCTATAATCACACAAGATGTACGTGGGTGAGGAGAGCACAGCGATGTCTAACAGCTTGGAAGAACACAATTTCTGGAGAGGTAATTGCGGAGCATCGATATACGAGTGCGTGTGCTCGTCCTTGTTAGCGCCGTACACATTTGTTACAATGCCTTCAAATAAGATTGCGACCGGCAGTTCCAAAGGCACAAACTCATGGTGGATTTACGGTTAAACTTTGTAATATGACAAATCTGCGTACATGCAAGCATAGAGACGTGGCTTCCTATGCTTGGATAGGTATGAAAATAAGGAATACTTCACTGCTTTCTAAGCTCCATGGGCCAGATTCACATAGAACTGCGGCGGCGTAACATATCGTATATACGTTACACCGCCGCAAGTTTTCATCGCAAGTGCCTGATTCACCAAGCACTTGCGTGAAAACTTACGCCGGCGTAAGCCCGCGTAATTCAAAGGGGCGTGTGCCATTTAAATAAGGCGCGCTTCCGCGCCGGACCTACTGCGCATGCTCCGTTTTGAAATTCCCGTCGTGCTTTGCGCGAAGTGACGTAATTTTTTCGAACGGCGACGTGCGTATCGTACTTTCGTATTCCCGGACGTCTTACGCAAGAATATTTTTTTTTTAAATTCGACGCGGGAACGACGGCCATACTTTAACATGGGCTGTGTAAAGTTAGGGCAGGTAAAACGACGACTAAATTTGCGACGGGAAACTAGACTAGCAGCGACGTAGCGAACGGCGAAAAACCGTCGTGGATCGCCGTAACTCCTAATTTGCATACCCAACGCTGGTTTACGACGCAAACTCCCCCCAGCGGCGGCCGCGGTACTGCATCCTAAGATCCGACAGTGTAAAACAATTACACCCGTCGGATCTTAGGGCTATCTATGCGTAACTGATTCTATGAATCAGCCGCATAGATACTCTGAGAGATACGACGGAGTATCTGAGATACTCCGTCGTATCTCCGCTGTGAATCTGGGCCCATGATCCCAAGATGAGTTCTGTTCAGACTCTCAGATCTGTTATTAGAACTATCATGGATAATACAGTGGAACCTCGGATTACGAGCATAATCCGTTCCAGGAGAATGCTCGTAATCCAAAGTACTCGCATATCAAAACGAGTTTCCCCAATGGAGACGAAAATAATTTGTTCCGCATTGACTTCAATGGCATGCAATACCAAATGCGGCCAGAGGTAGGGGGGGTGCCGGAGAGCCTCGGAAACGGCCGGAAAAGACCTCAAACCTCTGAAAGACTCCATTCCCAAGGTTTGCTGAGGTTAGCCGAGCTGTCCTTGGGCCTTTCTGTGCATTTCTAAACGTCGCCATTCAGCTCCGCTCGGCTCCGGCGCCCCCACACCTCAGGCCAAACGCGGTACTGCACACTGCTTTGGCCTGAATCCTGCTCGTTTTGCGAGACAACACTCGCAAACCGAGTTAGGATTTTTTAAAATACAGTGCTTGTTTTGCGTTACTCGCAATCCGAGGTTCCACCGTATAGGGTTTTTTTCTTCCCCTTGATCAACTTTGGGTGTTGGATTCTGTATATAGAGGTTTTCAATGTATTCCTTTTATTTTTTCCTATTGGTTGAACTAGATGGACTTGTGCCTTTTTTCAACCTATGTAACTAGGAAATCCGCTAATCAGTAGGACTAGCAACACAGTCTTAAAGTGATACTAAAGGTTCAGTTTTTTTTTTTTTTATAAAAAGCATGTTAAACTTATCTCCACTCTGCAGTGCGTTTTGCACAGAGTGGCCCCGAACTCCGTCTTCTGGGGTCCCTCAGTGGCTCTTGCGGCTCCTCCACACATCAAATAACCTTCTAGGTGAAGCGCTCTCCCGGGGGGTTACCTTGCGGGCACGCTCTCATGTCCAGCATTTGGCATCCATAGCCGCCGAATGCAGCCCCCTTGGCATGGGGGCCATTTTGGGTATGCTTTGTAAAGCATTCTTTGATTGGATGAGATGGAGAGGCGGGGCTATGACATCACACCCCAAATTTTTGTCCCTATTGACTTCAATAGGAGCATGTGAAAAAACATGCAAAAATGTGTATTACTTGCAGTTTTTAAGTGTTTCCCTGAAAAAAATCTATGTATGGTACTTGACTCTTAGAAAACCCTCAACACTGACTGCATGCACTACACTGAAGTGTGAATACAGAAAGTTCCACACTTCCTTATCTTTCCCCTCCTTTACATTTGGCACATAATTTGGGGGGGGGGGAGGCGGGAACCTGATTTTGACAGGTACACTCTCCCCCACTTCCAGTCAGATTGCCATGGCAATCTGAGCAGAAGTTCGGCCCCCCTCCTTCCCCCACAGCCTTCTGGGACACATAACAGGTCCCAGAAGACCGTGGGACTAATCACAAAGCGCAGCACAGTTGGAAGCCAGCTGTGAAGCCGCAAGGCTTCACTGCCTGTTTCCCTTATGCCCTGTACACACGATCGGTCCATTTGATGAAAACGGTCTGATGGATTTTTCCATCAGTTATCCGATGAAGCTGACTGATGGTCAGTCGTGCCTACACACCATCAGTTAAAAAAACAATCGTGTCAGAACGCGGTCACGTAAACCACGTACGACGGCACTATAAAGGGGGAGTTCAAATCCAATGGCGCCACCCTTGGGGCTGCTTTAGCTGATTACGTGACAGTAAAAGACGATTCGCGCTTTTCTGTCTGTTACAGCGTGATGAATGTGCTATCTCCATAACGAACGCTAGTTTTACCAGAACAAGCGCTCCCGTCCCCTAATTTAGTCTGAGAATGCGTGGATTTTTAACCGATGGACGTGCCTACAGACGATTGTTTTTTTTCCTATCGGTTAGTTAACCATCAGATAATTTTAAAACAAGTTCCTAGTTTTTTAACCGATGGATAAAAAACCGATGGGGCCCACACACGATCGGTTAGTCTGATGAAAACGGTCCATCAGACCGTTTTCATCAGACAAACCAATCGTGTGTACGCGGCATTAGTCAAGATGCCAGCGCTAGATCCAGGGGCAGGTAAGTGTCCTTATATTCATTTTTTAAGGGGAGACTGGAGCGCCTTTTAACACTGAGATTTCACTAGGTGATTATAATGAGCCCAGACCCTCCCATTCAGGAATTAATCCAGAAACAAACAGCTATTTCTTCAGAACAGAAAAAGGTAGGCATCAATCAACACATATTTGGGAGAGGGATTTTTATTTTTTTTCCATCAACAAAAGTGGAGCTACACTTCATGATTTTACTGCTATTATTGATGGCCATCAGAAGCATCTGCCTAGCCCTATAGAATAAAGGTAGACAGCCTCTATTTCTCCAGCTGGTATGGACCTACAAATTCCATCGAACATTGTCAGCCTCGGAGACCCATTCTAAGCAGTAAGCCTCTTGAAAATGTTGTAATAAAATAGATTTAAAAAAAGGCAAAGTAACTTTTTTTTATACCTCTTAACTGTAAAACCTTTCTGTGTAGCCATTTCTTGGTCTTGTATTTGGTACTCCGGAGATGCTCAATTTGGATCCTTAAAACTGTCTAGCGGTGCGCCATTTTCAGTTCTCTACATAGACTTACGGGTGAGATAATTAGTTTAAGGTGGTGTCAGATGAAAGCTTTTTCTTTCAGCAATTTTGCGTCTGCATTCTGTCAGACAAGAGGACCGTCTCCCAAATAATGCGGCATAGCTGACAGGATCAGTGTTTTCCTTTGAATCCCACTAAGGTGATGCAACAATCATCCTGTAAGGAAGGTTTACAAAGGCATGCTCAATTTTAACGACAACCAGTCAAGAAAAAGGCTCCGCAATAATCTGTATTTCTTCACTTTTAAACAGTTATAATAGTCTAGCCTTGCCATTTGATGGCTATAGATGTATACGCTCATTAAAAGATACAGGGGCAGATCCACAAAGAAAGTACGCCGGCGTATCTATTGATACGCCGGCGTACTTTCAAATTTACGGCGTCGTATCTTTGTTTTGAATCCTCAAAACAAGATACGACGGCATCTGGGTTAGATCCGACAGGCGTACGCCTTCGGATCTTAGATGCAATTCTTCAGCGTCTGCTGGGTGGCGTTCCCGTCGTAATCCGCGTCGAGTATGCAAATTAGCTATTTCCGACGATCCACGAACGTACGAGTGGCCGTCACATTCTTTTACGTCGTTTCCGTTTGGCTTTTTCCGGCGTATAGTTAAAGCTGCTATCTGGTGGCGTACTCAATGTTAAGTATGGCCATCGTTCCCGCGCCAAATTTGAAAAAAAATATTGCGTTTGCGTAAGTCGTCCATGAATGGGGCTGCACGCCATTTACGTTCACGTCAAAACCAATGACGTCCTTGCGACGTCATTTGGAGCAATGCACCCTGGGAGTTTTGACGGACAGGGCATGCGCAGTTCGTTCGGCGCGGGGACGCGCTTCATTTAAATGAAACACGCCCCCTACTCGCCACATTTGAATTCCGCGCCCTTACGCCGTGAGAGATACACTACGCCGCCGTAACTTACGGCGCAAATTCTTTCTGGATTCAAAGATTTGCCAAGTAAGTTACAGCGGAGTAGCGTATCTCAGATACGTTGCACGGGTGCAGATCTTTGTGAATCTGCCCCACAGTAATTACTTTCACAGAATTGGCCTATGTGCAATTTGTTTTAATGTGTATACTCAACATTTTAGTATAAACCCTATTTTTTCTAATTCAGACTTTTATTTTAATACCTGTAGCCAGCTTGCCTGTTAATAGTGAAGTCGGCCAGGATCCTAATGCCCTGTACGGACCGATGGACCGGTTTCATCGGACGAACCGATCGTGTGTGGGCCCCATCAGTTTTTTTCCCAAAATAGAACCTGTTTTAAAATTTTCATATGGTTAAAAAACCGATAGAAAAAAATGATCGTCTGTGGGGAAATCCATCGGTCAAAAATCCACGCATGCTCAGAATCAAGTCGACGCATGCTCGGAAGCATTGAACTTAATTTTTCTCAGCACGTCGTTGTGTTTTACGTCACCGAGTTGGACACGATCGGATTTTTAACCGATGGTGTGTAGGCAAGACTGATGGAAGTCAGCTTCATCGGATGTCTGATGAAAAAATCCATCAGTTCGTTTTCATCAGACGAACCAATCGTGTGTACAGCGCATTAGTGTAGCGCCGACCCCCGAAGGAGCTGCTGAGAATATACCCAGGTCTTCCAATGTAGTACACAGGCTGCCAGTCACACAAGAAGAGCCCTAAGCACAGGGACAATTCAGGGGATGTCTTTATTACTATTTTTTATTATTATTATACAGGTTTTATATAGCGCCAACAGTTTGCGCAGCACTTATAGGATTTATTGCTTAAGTAGGCTCCCAGGGGGCCTACTTTGACACAGGTTTCTCAAAGGTGCAGTTTGAGAAGCTACATCATGTGTTTTGTGAGCAGAGAAAAGTGTGTTTTAAGTTTTTTCTGGGTTTGGTAATCCTGGATCGGGGCCTGGAGTGTGAAGGTTCCAAATTGTCTTGGGTGGGACGGAACATTCAATGCTGTGTCCACACTTTGCGAGACACCTGCAGCCTGTGTGAGTGCACAGGCTGCAGGGTTGTTATAAACTAGGTTTGAGAGTAGGTCAGAGCAGTTTGAGTTACAGTTGCTGTTGTTTGGAGACAGAGCCCTCTCAGCAAAGCTGGGGATTCCTGCTGGACACGGCATCCCTTGTGAGGGGGATTCCTTGACCAAGGACTGGGGACACCTACGTGAGTCTAGGAGGCAGAGAAAGCTGAGGCAGTTAGTGGGTCAAGGGGCGTAACGAAAAGGGTGGCAAGAGTCATGATCGTGACCCATGCTGCAGGGGGGCCTAGTGGCTCCCCTGTCAGGTTTGTTTACACTTGTATGAGCCGGAGTCGGGGCAGAGCTGGAGTCAGAGCTGGTGGTCCTAGGTACGGAAGACTGCTTGATGCAGCTAGCACCAGGCTAGATGGGAGGGCCAGCGGGGCAGCATATAGGAGAACCGACCCTTCTATTCTCCTCCTGGCTCCTGTATGACTTTCAGCGGCTGCAGGAGCAGAATGGGTTTTCCTATATGCCACCCCGCCGGCCCTCCCATCCAGCCTGGTGCTAGCTGCATCCAGAGTGTAGAGGCAAGCAGTCATCCATACCTAGAATTGCCAGTTCACCCTTGCTGCTCCTCCCTGACTCCAGCTTCTTGCCTCAAGGCTGTTCCTACCGCCAGAATGGTAGGAGAAATGGTCCCTGCCCCGAGGCCGCTCCTGTTAAGCAACAAACTCGTTATTACTGCAGAGCGAGTATAGTTTTCCAGGTGTGCTTCTGACTGTCACTTTGCTCCCTCCTATACTGTCCTCTACTGCCTATACTGTCCTCTACTGGTCATGCTGTCCCCCCCATACTTCCCCCCTCCTATCATGCTGTCCCCACATACTTTCCCCCCTCCCATCATGCTGTCCCCACATACTGCCCTCCACTACCCCACCTCCCATTATACTGCCCCCTCATACTGCCCTCCACTGCCCCCCTCCCATCATGCTGTCCCCACATACTGCAGTACCGTAGAGGGTCGTGGGATCAGTGGGAAGGGCTCTGGGCTCGGAGGGAAAGGCCCAGGCCGGAGGACAGGGGGCCATTCATGGTTTCTTACACCAGGGCCCTGAAGGTTCTAGTTACAAATTTGAGCAGGTCCAAGGGGCTGGAGGGTATCTGGAAGTCTCTAGAGCAGGGTTTCTCAACTAGGGTTTTTCCAGAGCTTGCAAGGGGTTCCTTGAGCAATTTCTCCCTCTTAGATAAGTTTTCACTGATATCACTGATCTTGTTAGCTGTAAGGGGCTAATTCTTCCCAATGAAAAAATAAATTAAAGTATAAAGGGAAAGGGGAAAGGATTGCTATGAACAAGTTGGGACTATATGGCTATTGTTACGTGCTGTGTTATTTATAGGCAGCATGTGGTCCGGACCTATGCCCATCTGGGTTTTCTGTCTGTCTTGGGAACTGCGATGTGCACCGCTGGTCACCCCCCTCCCCTCTGACGTTGGGGTGGGTGGGTGCCTTGCGCTGCACATCGACGTCACGCCCAGTCCTCCACACGTGTGGAGTCTATCCCAGGTCTCCACTGTGTGGGTGGTTATTCTCGATCCGCGTGCATCTCATTAGGTTGAATTGGCGCCAACCGCCGAGTGTCTATGATGCTCAGGCGGGGACGTCCTCCTACCTCGATGCATGCAGCGTGACGTTGGGGACTGTGCTCGGACCGTGCCTACATTAGTCCACCCTGTGCTGGCCTCACTCTTGGCTCATAGTCCCTGAACAACCACTTCCAAGCAATTTATTTCCATGCTCCTACACAAGGTAAAGATACTCTACCTGGACTTATACAACACCCAGTTATGTTATGGTATATCATATTATTTTACACATTTTAATCTCTAGATCCCCAATATGAACTTATTATATTCTGTGGATTATGGAGTTTCATACAATTCTTATTACTGTTACCATTATCTTTTAAAGAAGCCCACGTACCACGGTTGCCATCTCTCGTTTTGGGTCCCAGCCATTATGGATAGGCTCCCATGCACTCAGGGGGCCATATGGGGGTGCGCGTTGCTGGCACACTCCCCCTCAGTTCCCTTACCTGACACTACAGGTGGACCTCCTGGTTCCATGGGCCACGACATGTCCTTATACACAGCACGCCTGTCTGTAAGTTTACTATAGGATCGGTTTTCATCTTATTTGATATATATTCCTCTGCCATATGTTAATTAATTATGGACCCTTACTTATTTGTATTTTTGTATTCTATTTTAGACATGCATCACGCGCCTGCTCCTGACGAGTGGTAACACCAAACCACGAAATGCGTAGAGCTAATGTTACGCCGTGGCTACATCCATATGTTCTTGACAATTTTGTGTGACATCTAATTTAATTCTGTGGCACCTAGACTGAGATGCTATTACCCTATGATCTCTTTCAAACTATACTTTGCCGCTAAGGGAGGTTGGAGGCTTTTTCCAAATGTGTAGCCGTGTCTATGTGATATCTATACTTCAATACTATATATGTATGTGTTGATGAATTTAATTCATGGGAATTTTATAAACATCATCAAATATTGTCTTTTTATATATTTATGGTCTATAAAATTATCAATCATTATTAATTTAATGTAATTACCGTTTACCTGTACCTAATTAAAATATTTATATCTACAATTATATTGATGGCTGTTTTTCCCCAAACTGTGCACTCCATGTAAAGTCCCAACTTGTTCATAGCAATCCTTTCCCCTTTCCCTTTATACTTTCATTTGTATTTTTTCATCAGATCGGGACGGAGGTACATGTTCTCTATTGGCCATGACCTCACTTAAAATCCCAATTGTTTCTTCTAATTCTTCCCAATGACCACAAGTGTAAGGAGCATTCTTCCCACTGACCATCACAATAATGTATCATGAGTTGTAGATATAGTGGCCCTGATTCACAAAGCACTTACGCCGACGTATAACAAGTTACTCCGACGTAAGTGCAAATGTGCGCCGTCGTATCTGTGCGCCAGACCAACGAACAGACATGCGCCTAAAAACAGGCTACACCCCGCCGACGTAACTTGTTTACGCCGGCGTAGGGTGGGCGCACATTTAGGCTGGGCGCATGGTTCTGCTCCCATTGATTAGCCATTCAAGCACGCAAAAGAGGGAAATACGGCGATTCACGAACGTGCATGTGTCTGGCGCATGCTGCGCGAGATGCGCGTAAGTTGTATGTCCGGCGTAAAGTTATTCCCCATAAAGGAGGTGCAACCCAGCAACAGACATGCTCAGGTCTGCACCAGGGAACACAAGCCGGCATATTGTGCGTTGGACGTGTGTCTGGCTGGGCGTACGTTATGTTCACGGCGTACGCAGTGATCCGGCGTAGCTTAGGCAGTTGTGCTGGCGTGGTTGTGAGCAGGCGCAAGGGGGTGTGCTGTGCATGCGTCCACGTCACGGCGCATGCGCAGTTCGTGATACGTACCTGTCTGGCGCTCGGGCCATCATTTGCATGGGGTCACGCCTCATTTGCATGGGGTCACGCCCACTTCCACCTACGCCAGCGTACGCCTTCGAAACCCACGCCACGCTGGCGCAGCGTTGGGAGCACTGGCTTGCTGAATGCAATGCTTGACTCTCTGCGCTGCATTGGCGTAGCGTACAGTGTTTGCTCTACGGCGGCATAATGTGCGCCTTGCTCTCTGTGAATCTGGGCCAGTAAGTTTAATCAGGGGTTCCCTAAAACCAGAAAGTTATTTCCAGAGTTCCTCTGAGTTGAAATTTACCACTGCACAATTCTACCAATCCCCATATCACATATACAGTGAGGAAAATAAGTATTTGAACACTCTGCTATTTTGCAAGTTCTCCCACTTGGAAATCATGGAGGGGTCTGAAATTGTCATCGTAGGTGCATGTCCACTGTGAGAGACATAATCAAATTTTTTTTTCCAGAAATCACAATTTATGATTTTTTAACTATTTATTTGTATGATACAGCTGCAAATAAGTATTTGAACACCTGTCTATCAGCTAGAATTCTGACCCTCAAAGACCTGTTAGTCTGCCTTTAAAATGTCCACCTCAACTCCATTTATTATCCTAAATTAGATGCACCTGTTTGAGGTCATTAGCTGCATAAAGACACCTGTCCACCCCATACAATCAGTAAGAATCCAACTACTAACATGGCCAAGACCAAAGAGCTGTCCAAAGACACTAGAGACAAAATTGTACACCTCCACAAGGCTGGAAAGGGCTACAGGGAAATTGCCAAGAAGCTTGGTGAAAAAAGGTCCACTGTTGGAGCAATCATTAGAAAATGGAAGAAGCTAAACATGACTGTCAATCTCCCTCGGACTGGGGCTCCATGCAAAATCTCACCTCGTGGGGTCTCAATGATCCTAAGAAAGGTGAGAAATCAGCCCAGGACTACACGGGAGGAGCTGGTCAATGACCTGAAAAGAGCTGGGACCACCGTTTCCAAGGTTACTGTTGGTAATACACTAAGACGTCATGGTTTGAAATCATGCATGGCATGGAAGGTTCCCCTGCTTAAACCAGCACATGTCAAGGCCCGTCTTAAGTATGCCAATGACCATTTGGATGATCCAGAGGAGTCATGGGAGAAAGTCATGTGGTCAGATGAGACCAAAATAGAACTTTTTGGTCATAATTCCACTAACCGTGTTTGGAGGAAGAAGAATGATGAGTACCATCCCAAGAACACCATCCCTACTGTGAAGCATGGGGGTGGTAGCATCATGCTTTGGGGGTGTTTTTCTGCACATGGGACAGGGCGACTGCACTGTATTAAGGAGAGGATGACCGGGGCCATGTATTGCGAGATTTTGGGCAACAACCTCCTTCCCTCAGTTAGAGCTTTGAAGATGGGTCGAGGCTGGGTCTTCCAACATGACAATGACCCGAAGCACACAGCCAGGATAACCAAGGAGTGGCTCTGTAAGAAGCATATCAAGGTTCTGGCGTGGCCTAGCCAGTCTCCAGACCTAAACCCAATAGAGAATCTTTGGAGGGAGCTCAAACTCCGTGTTTCTCAGCGACAGCCCAGAAACCTGACTGATCTAGAGAAGATCTGTGTGGAGGAGTGGGCCAAAATCCCTCCTCCAGTGTGTGCAAACCTGGTGAAAAACTACAAGAAACGTTTGACCTCTGTAATTGCAAACAAAGGCTACTGTACCAAATATTAACATTGATTTTCTCAGGTGTTCAAATACTTATTTGCAGCTGTATCATACAAATAAATAGTTCAAAAAAATCATACATTGTGATTTCTGGATTTTTTTTTTTGATTATGTCTCTCACAGTGGACATGCACCTACGATAACAATTTCAGACCCCTCCATGATTTTCAAGTGGGAGAACTTGCAAAATAGCAGGGTGTTCAAATACTTATTTTCATCACTGTATATATTTTTTTATTTGCTGGATTTTTTTTTTTAATGAAGTGTGACACAAATACATATATTTACAGAATGCTGCTGATTGTACACTTGTTAGCTGGGTTTTCTTTTAAGCAATTCTGCGATATCAGCGCATTCCACGTCTCTGCCCTTTATGTAGTCATAACATGCCTCATAGCTTATTACTCCACTGCCCCTGAGCTGATAAAGGCAGCCCATAACAGGCATGACGTCCACCTTCAAACACAAGTGGAAGCCATCAGATTGAACCATTAAACTAATGAAGTCATTTGGCTGCTTCTGTGCCTGAGCGTCTCCGTTAAAAGGACCATATTCATCATATGCGTTTTTTTTTTTGCTTAAATGCCATTTAGTGAATTCTTTGTTTGCTGTAAAGGCTGGCTAATGAAGACCTCTTTATACCCAATAAGAGAAACATTAAAATAACGATAATGAACACGGAAGTGCCACGAACATATTCTTTCTCTAGCAAACATATTTTCATAGCTTGTCATTTTTACAAAATGGCAGAGAGGTGCATTCACTGGGCCAGATCCACGTAGCCTGGCGCATTGTTGCGTCCGGCGTAGCGTATCTCTGATACACTACGCCGCCGTAACTTTCAGTGTATTTTCCTTATCCTCAAAGAATTTGCGCCGTAAGTTACTACGGCGTAGTGTAACTTTGGCGGCGTAAGGGCGCGCAATTCAAATGGATGTGATGGGGCGTGTTTTATGTAAATACGTCTTGACCCAACGTAAATGACGTTTTTTTTTAACAGCGCATGCGCCGTCCATGGGGGTATCCCAGTGCGCATGCTTGAAATTAACCCGCAACAAGCCAATGCTTACAACGTGAACGTCATTCTACGCAAAGCCCTATTCGCGAACGACTTACGCAAACGATGTAAAAAATTCAAAATTCGACTCGGGAACGACGGCCATACTTAACATAGGATACGCCTCATATAGCAGGGGTAACTATATGTCGAAAAAAGCCTTACGGAAACGACGTAAAAAAATGCACCGGCCGGACGTACGTTCGTGGATCGCCGTATCTAGCTAATTTGTATACTCGACGCTGAAATCGACAGAAACGCCACGTAGCGGCCAGCGGAAATATGCTCCTTAGATCCGACGGCGTACTAAGGCCTCGTACACACCACCGGATCTATCCGCTGGGATTTATCCGCAGATCAGTTCCAGCGGATAGATCCGGTGGTGTGTACGGCCCAGCAGATATTTTTCCGGCCGATGGATTTCCAGCAGATATAAATTTCTTAGCATGCTAAGAAATCTATCCGCTGGAATCCTGTCCAGCGGATTGATCCGGTGGTCTGTACAGACTCACCGGATCAATCCGTCCGCTCCTCTCCCTCGCATGCGCCGTAATGATCCGACGCATGCGTGGAAGTCTTTATCTTCCAGCGTCGCGCACGTCGCCGCGTCATCATCGCGGCGACGGCGCGACACGTCACCGCGGATGGATTCCGCGCGGATTTCGATCTGATGGTTAGTACAACCATCAGATCAAAATCTGCCAGAGGATTTATCTGCGAGAACGGTCTGGAGGACCGTTTCCAGCGGATAATCCTCTCGTGTGTACGGGGCCTAAGACGTACGCCAGTCGGATCTAGCCCAGCTTCAGGCGTATCTTGTTTTGTGGATACAAAACAAAGATACGCCGGAGCAAACTAGAAGTTACGCGGCGTATCAATAGATACGCCAGCGTAACTTCTTTGTGGATCTGCCCCACTGTGTTTATTTTGAGCTGACCTGAGACAAATGGCATTCACAAAGGCATACCTTCCAACAATCCTCCTTGTAGCGAAACATGTATGTTTTTTTTAGGCTAGCGATGGGTCTCACCAAAAAGTGAAGTGGCTTGCTGGGTCATGGATGAAATGGGGGTCGGGGTGTGTGTGGCACTAATGCCCAATCTGGTGTAAAAAAGGAGCAAAGTGAATTCATGAATGTGCTTCTCCTCCAATACCAGGCTGGAGGCAGAGAGGTGACCGAACCATGTTTCTTATGGTTTGGTCAGGTCACCATCCTGGCTGTATGGTCTATATCTCACTAATGGAAATCTAAATATTTTGGCAGACAAAACAGCACCCATATTTGTATTGGTTTATTTAGAAGTTTACCTGGAGTTCAGCTTTATAAAGGAATAGGGTGGTAGGGGTCAGAAAGGACATTATGGAATATATGTGGACACCCTCTGCTCCTACAGGATCAACCACCTGGCTTCTACAATTCTTGAAGTAAACTTACTAACTGCCAAGTCAAAAATAATCAGTTTTAGGGTTCCTGCATTATTTGTAGTGCTTTACCCATTCCGGGAAAACCACTAAGGCCCCGTACACAAGACCAAACATGTATGCTGAAACTGGTCCACGGACCAGTTTCAGCATACATGTTTGGTCGTGTGTAGGCGCGAGCGGGCCGAATTCCAGCAAACATTTGCCCGCCGGGCCTTTTCCCAGCAGACAAATATTCCTGGACGTGTTTTAAAACAGCCCGCTGGAATCCTGCCCGCTCGGACATGTACGGTCGTCAGTACAGACCTACCGTACATGTCCGAGCGCCCGCCGTCCCTCGCATAAGTCGAATGACTTCGACGCATGCGTGGAAGCCTTTAAATGGCAGGCCCGCCCACGTCGCCGCGTCATCGTCGCCGCGACGACGCGGACACGCCCCGCGTATTGTTTACGCGCGGACTTCTGTACGATGGTTAGTACAGCCATCGTACAGAAGCCCTCTGGCAGACATGTACGGTGAAAACGGTCCGACGGACCGGTTTCATCGTACATGTTTGCTCGTTAGTACCCGGCCTAAGCGTTAGACCTCCGTGGCTGCTTAAAGGAGGTAGGCAATGAGAAATACTGTGGTGGCAGGAAATCTAAAACTGGAGTCCTTGAGGTATGTATGTGTGCTTTTGTTTGCACAAGACCTACCTTTCTCCCCATACAAGGTAGTGGGAATACAAAAGCAGTTTGAAGCAACTTTTTGAAGCCTACACACGACCATTTTTTACGACGTGAAAAACGTAAATTTTTAATCGCCATTTTTAACATCGCGAAAAATGCTCACAGACAAAAATGCCCACAGACAATCGTTTTTAATGACATCGTGAAAAACGGTCGTGTGTACGCGGCATCACAGCAGAAATTGGCTTAAATCCCTGGATTTAAGCCAATTTTGCAGCAAAAACTGGTTATTTTATATTTTAACCACATGCCGACCAGCGCATGACGATATATGTCGGCACAATGACTTGGCTGGGCAAATGGGCGTACAGATACGTCTCCTTTAAATTGCGGCATTGTGGCCACTTGAGGACTGCCACACGCACTTTTACGTCGACAGAATGGCACGGCTGGGCAAATGGACGTATATATACATCCCCGCGACCTTGTCGCGAGCTCTGTGACCGTGCCCGCGGGACCCGTGAACTCGATGTCCGCCAGTGTCCCGTGATTGGGTCATGGACAGGCAGAACAGGAGGATGCCTGTGTAAACAAGGCATTTCCTCTTTCTGCCTTGTGACAGGACAATGATCTTCTGCTTCCTGTGATCGGGAGCAGTGATCAATGTTGTGTCACTGATAGCCCAGCTCCCACACTGTTAGAATCACTCCCTAGGATACACTTAACCCCTTCCTCGCCCCCTAGTGAATAACCTCTTCACTACCAGTGTAATTTACACAGAAATCAGTGCATTTTTTTTGCGCTGATTGCTGTATAAATGACAATTGTCAGAATATAGCGTCAAAAGTGTCCGATATGTCCGCCATAATGTCGCAGTCATGATAAAAATCGCAGATCGCAGACATTACTAATAAATAATAATAATAAAAATGCAATAAAACTATCCCCTATCTTGTAGACCTTATAACTTTTGCGCAAACCAATCAATATACACTTATTTTTTTACCAAAAATATGTAGAAGAATACATATCGGCCTAAACTGAGGAAAAAAAAAATTTTTTTACATATTTTTGGGGGATATTTATTACAGCAAAAAGTAAAAAAATATAGCTTTTTTTCAAAATTGATGCTATTTTTTTGTTTATAGCGCAAAAAATAAAAACCGCAGCGATGATCAAATACCACCAAAAGAAAGCTCTATTTGTAGGGAAAAAAGGATGTAAATTTTGTTTGGGTGCCACGTCGCACGCCCAAGCAATTGTCAGTTAAAGCGACGCAGTGCCCCGGTCAATGGGCAGCCAATTCCTCCGGGGCTGAAGTGTTTAATTGGCTATTCATTGTCACCAGAGGCAGCTCTAGGCTTTGTGAGGCCTTAGGTAAAACTTGACATGGGGCCCCACTCTCGCCCATGATGGTAAAAATAATTCAAGGACAAGAGCCTCTTCTCCACAACCCTGGCCGGTGGTTTTGGGGGTCTGCGGGCAGGGGGGCTTATCGGAATCTGAAAGCCCCCTTTAACAAGACGGCCCCCAGATCTTTAATAACTAAGGGGTGGGGGCCACCCGATGTGAGGTCACCTGGTGAACCCGCCCCCTTGTGACGTCATTGACTGAGAGCCTGCTGGGTCATTGATGTCACAAGGGGTGGTGTCACCGATATTCACTGGATTTTAGGGACGCTGGGTGCTTAACGCTGCCTGAGCACAGCAGCGTTAAGGTCCCCTGTCCCTCAAAACTGGAGTAATGCATTGGGTAAGTTAGGCGGCCGTGAGGCCCTTGTGAGTGCGAGGCCTTAGGCCCTTGTTTTTTATGCCTGTAGATCTGCTTTAAGAAACAGAATACAAACTCGTGCACGATATTGAAAAATCTTGCAATTTTATTTTGCATATAAAGGCGCTAGATATATAATATCACAATGAATTTAAAAGAAACAACTGGATTTCTAAAGTCCATTAACAAGGTAGCAAAAAAGGAAACAAAACAGGACAAGCCTTGAAAAAGCATTTACAAAGGTTAAAGGAGAAAAGGGGGACTATTTGCAACAGTATTTTTGTGCTAGCAAGATTGCATTTACACACAGTGCAAAATAATAAAAAAAAATGGACATGGGAGAGGGGTAGAGGGATTCAAGAATGCTTATAAAAGAGCAACACAGCCCTTCTTGTCTTGATTGTATTCATTTCATTCTTCACATGCCTACGACCGCACAGAAATCCCGCTTCTTCTCAGAAGGTGAGGATACTTGCACATATAACACATCCTTCATAATTCAGGTGTGCTGCGTGCAGCATTTTCCGTTTTTATTTTTGCATTTGCCTATACAGCCAATAATAAATCCCACATTTTGTTATAACACACAAAAAATACTTATATATATATATGTATATAAATCCATATTTAAAAGGAGTCTGCATTTACATGTTTTAATGTACGGCAATACCTGGTCTTTACAGGTGTTTCAGCCCCATACATAATAAAAATAATTTAATAAAAAATACAGGCAAAAAAATACAAATAAAACAACAAACCGAGACAACAACAGGTCATGGACTGAATTATGCATACAAAAAAAAAAAAGTCATCAGAGCTAAAAAAAAATAATAAAAACAAAAATTATAAAAATAAAATGGACATAAAAGCACTGGAAAGACTTTGTGGTGATAGAAAAAGCACACAATTCAATAATGGTAAAAAAGAAAAAAAAAATACAGATACAATTCAAATAATATAACGTTGTGCAAATCCCGGTGGTTTACAAAATGAATAGCTTACTTTTTTTTTTTGTTAACTTTTTACAATTTTTTTATAATAATGTTATGAACCGACCCTCCTGGGATATGTACATTTTACAATAGCTTTCTTAGGACACAAGAGAAACAGATAAATTAAAAGATGTTTTTAAAAGCATTAACTTTTTCTTTCCTTTTTAAAGGTATGGTTTGTTTTCTTTGTACCAGTTCAAACAGAGCGCAAATCCAAAACTTGGAAATAGATAAAAAGAGCAAGACAGTTATTATTAAAACGAAAAAAAAAAAAAAAAAAAAGGCAGTTTATAGACCCACGGATACAGATGTGTTCAGGGTCTTCATGATCCTTGGGGATTAGGAAGGTCAAAAATAATTGGAGGATTGGTTGGTTGAAAGCTGACTGTACACGTTGATGCATTGATGTAAGTTGTGTAACCATCAGTCATAATTCCGTAACCTTCAGGAGAAAAAAAAAAACGTTATAGGTGCTGTAATATATACAAATGTTGTACAACAATCACAAATTTGAAGACTGTTTACTATAAGCTTCAACGTGAAAATGCAGCGAGCCGTAATCCTCTTTGGACAAGGTAAGCTGCTTGCTTTGTAGCTTCTCATAAACACAACAGGCAATCCTAAGAAGCTCAGAAATAACCATTAACTCTAGTGGTTTACGTTCCTGGGCAGTCTTATGCCGCGTACACACGACCGTCATGTCATGAAAAAAACGACGTTTTTCTCTACGTGATTTGTCGTGATTCCTCTCAAGCCTGCCTTGCATACACACGTTTGTTAAAAAAATGCTCGAGCAAAGCGCGATGACGTACAACACGTACAACGGCACTATAAAGGGGAAGTTCCATTCGAATGGCGCCACCCTTTGGGCTGCTTTTGCTAATTTCCCCGTCTCATAACTTGCTTATGCGCGTTTTTTTCCCCCTCGTTAAAGCGTACACACAACCGTTTTTCACAACGTGAAAAACAACGAGAAAAAATAGAGCAGGTTCTAAAAAAAGTTTGGCCCTTTTTCTCATCGAGAAAAATGCTCTGGAGCCTACACACGACCGTTTATCACGACCAATTAAAAAAATTGCATTATCTCGTCATGGAAAACGGCCGTGTGTACGCGGCATTAACCTCCTGCAGATATACATTGGCAGAATGGCACAGCTGGGCACAAGCACGTACCTGTGCGTCCTCTATAAGTGGGTCGCAGGCACGCGCACGCGACCGGTCCGAAGCTCCGTGACCGCGGCACCTGCGGACCCGATCGCCGCCGGAGTCCGGCGATCGGTCCCCAGAGCTGAAAAATGGGGAGAGCTGTGTGTAAACACAGCTTCCCCGTTCTTCACAGTGGCAGCTTCATTGATCGTGTGTTCCCTGATATAGGGAAACACGATCAATGACGTCACACGTCCAGCCCCGCCCCCCTACAGTTAGAAAAACATATGAGGTCACACATTACCCCTATAGCGCCCCCTAGTGGTTAACTCCCAAACTGCAATTGTAATTTTCACAGTAAACAATGCATTTTTATAGCATTTTTTGCTGTGAAAATGACAATGGTCCCAAAAATGTGTCAAAATTGTCCGATATGTCCGCCATAATGTCGCAGTCACGAAAAAAATCGCTGATCGCCACCATTAGTAGTAAAAAAAATAAAAAAAAATAAAAATGCAATAAAACTATCCCCTATTTTGTAAACGCTGTGAATTTTGCGCAAACCAATCGATAAACGCTTATTGCGATTTTTTTTTACCAAAAATAGGTAGAAGAATACGTATCGGCCTAAACTGAGGAAAAAAAAGTTATTATATATCTTTTTGGGGGATATGTATTATAGTAAAAAGTAAAAAATATTGTATTTTTTTCAAAATTGTTGCTCTATTTTTGTTAATAGCGCAAAAAATAAAAACCGCAGAGGTGATGAAATACCACCAAAAGAAAGCTCTATTTGTGGGAAAAAAAGGACGCCAATTTTTTTGGGAGCCATGTCGCACTACCGCGCAATTGTCAGTTAAAGCGACGCAGTGCCGAATCGCAAAAACTGGCCAGGTCTTTTACCTGCTTAAAGGTCCGGGTCTTAAGTGGTTAAAGGCTGAATATCAAATTGTGCAAAATTTGTAGCTCGCTAATCAAGGTAAATGCAAATTGAATGTTGACTGAATCAAAAGTAATTTATTTACTAGCTGCAAATCTACTAAATCAATGTGCTGTAAATATGCACAAAAAAACGTACTTTATATATTTTACAGCAATGCAGCTTTTGTTCTAAAAGTGGACCGAAATTTAAAAGAGAAGTGATTTTAAAATACTCACCTGGGTGGATGCAGGATTGGTGTGATGCTGCATCTGTCCCCTGCCGCCTCTAACACTGAAAACTGAGTGACCAAAGGCCGCTGATCACTCAGGTCTCGGTCTTCAATGAACTGGGAGCCAGAGACTATCAGTCACCAGCTCTCTGCTCTGTCCTTTCAGCACTCACTAGAGCACCCGGCTGTGGAGGGGGGCGGGAGCAGCTGAGCCAGCTGCCCATAAGGTATATGGGTGAATCCCAACATTAATCACTTTTTGCGATTCGCCACTGCGTCGCTTTAACTGACAAATGATAATTGCGACGTGGCTCCCAAACAAAATTTACGTCCTTTTTTTACCCACAAATAGAGCTTTATTTTGGTGGTATTTGATCACCTCTGCGGTTTTTATTTGTTTGCGCTATAAACAAAAATAAAGCGACAATTTTGATAAAAATTCTATATTTTTTTCTTTTTGCTATAATAAATACCCCCCAAAAATATATTTAAAACATTTTTTTTTTTCCTCAGATTAGGCCGATATGTATTCTTCTACATGTTTTTGGTAAAAAAAAAAAAAAAAACACAATAAGCGTATATTGATTGGTTTGCGCAAAAGTTATAGCGTCTACAAAACAGGGGATAGTTTATGGCATTTTTATTAATATTTTTTTTTAATAGTAATGGCGGCGATCAGCGATTGTTATCATGAATGCGACATTATGGCGGACACATCGGACACCATTTTGGGACCATTGTCATTTTTACAGCGATCAGTGCTATAAAAATGCACTGATTACTGTACGTTGAAGGAGTTTAGTGTGACCTAGGGAGTGCTTCTAACTGTTAGGTGGCGTGGCTTGCCGTGACACATCACTGATCGCTGTTCCCGATGACAGGGAACAGACGATCAGTGACATGCCACTAGGCAGAACGGGGAGATGTTGTGTTTACACTGACATCTCACCGTTCTTCAGCTCTTTTGACCCGATCGCGGGACACCGTTGGACATTGAATCCGCAGGTCCCGTGGTACTGTATAAAAAGAAAATATGTATTTAATGTATATAAAAGTTGTACCACAAAGTCAGACACCAGCCGTAAATCTCAGTCACAATAGTTACCGTATTTATCGGCGTATACCACGCACTTTTTTGCCCTGAAAATCAGGGCAAAATCTTGGGTGCGCGATATACGCCGATACCCGCTTTCCCGCGCCGAGTTTGAATACTGCGCCGACATATACTGAGACGTCCTGTACGTACAGGACGTCAGCGCGAGAGTAGCCGAGCCTGCCCGACAATACACGAGTGTACTGCGCTCTGTATATGTCGGCGCAGTATTCAAACTCGGCGCAGAAAACGAGCGGGGAGGACGTGAGGACGCCGCAGAAGGACGCCGGACCCGACGAAGAGGACACACGAAGCCGCAGACGGACGCTGGACCCGACGAGGCCGCCGATGGACGCCGCGCAAGACACCGAAACTGTAAGTACAAAAAATCTTTTTTCCACAGGAATTCGGGGCAACTTTAGGGGTGCGCGCTATACACGGGAGCGCGCTATACCCCAATAAATACGGTATTTGGCACTTGGGATTTACCATAAAAGCTTGGGAAAGCCAATCATTTCAAATTTCCATTAATATTACATTTTTAGTTTTTTGTGCTGCTCACCTTCATGGATTCCACCAAAGACATGCAACTTGGGCCTGACCCTCCTTTGCACCGTATTGAGAAGTTCTACGCACCCAACCCTTTGCAACTCCTTCGGAACCCAGTCCCGGAAACCTAACACAAAAAGAGCAAAGAAAAAAAAAATATTAGACAAAGGTACACTTAATATTCGGTAATCGGTGAGCATTTTACTTAATTTTGCAGACAGCGGTAATTTACCATAGGTTTATTATACCATCTGTAAGATCACACCTTCCATTAACAGCCAGCAAAATGCTTTTAAGGAACGTTCACTTTGCCTTCATCAGAATGTTGCATTTTTGGGGTCTCTTGGATGTAATGAGCATTTTCTTTTTCCTTGCCCAGAGTTTGATTTATAAAAGTAAGGGTTATAGAATTAACTTTATTCCTGAGAGTTTCCTTCAGTTTCTTCCCGGCAGTAACCTAATTATTTAGCCGTTCCCTTATCCTCTTCTCTCATTTCATTCCTTTTTATTTTTTTAATTGCATTTTTTTTTCTCATTTACCGGTGAAATATCAGAAGAGGTGTTTCTATGACACCACCGTATAAATTCACCCGAATGTTCTTTGCTTTAAGCTATTGTTAAAGGGCTCAGACGCCAAATCCCACTGCAGAGGACATCTCTCTTCTTCATTCCGGGGAGCTGACCTAGTCTCTGCAATGGGGAAGTCACTGAGATGTAATGGAATTTAAGGTTTTCCTGCAGTAATATGGCAAACTCTGAATGGTTATTGTAAAAGATTGACACCTATCCTCATTAAAAGGCTAAAAGCTTCTAATGCGCAACATGATTGGTAATTTCAATTGATTTGCTAACACTTTGGCAGTGGAACCTTTCTGCAGTTTCTGGGCAAGAAAAATATATAAAATACTTCCTCTCATAAGGACCATTATGGAGCTTTTGCCTCACTGTTTAACTGCCAGCATTTTTGTGTAAGGCCTCGTACACACGATAGGTTAAACAGAGGACAACGGTCTGATAGGTTATTTAACCATCGGTTAAAAAAAAGCCAACTTGCTTTAAATTTAACCGATCCACGCATGCTCAGAATCAAGTCGACGCATGCTTGGAAGCATTGAACTTTGTTTTTTTCAGCACGTCATTGTGTTTTAATTTTGGACTGAAGGAAAACAGACCGATAGCCTATACACTCGGTCGGTTTGGTCCGATGATAATGAACTTCGGTTGATTTTCATCGGACCAAACCGACCGTGTGTACGGAGCCTTAGGATTTAAAGACAAAGTGGTGGAAGGGTCAGAAGGATCAGATCATCTTTCGCTTAGGGCTTGTTCACACCAGCAAGCCATGCTGAACGGACTTCTTCTAAGGTGCGGAAGGAGGAACAGTGCTGGCACTTTACTTTTTCTAAGAACTTTAATGACATGTCATAATTGGTAGTTGTGATGTACTAGTTTGTGTCACAACCTGCTATGCTGAAAAAAGTAGCACCTGCAGAACTTTTTTAATGCACACCCCAAAATTGCCTTGTCTTTGCATTGGACCCAACTCTTATAGTGTGAACAGGGTTACGTTGGCTTCTCTCTCCAACATACTATATGATAATGAAACTAAAATCAATCAGGAATGAAAAATAGACTAAACAAACATTTACTGTATTTATTGGCGTATAACACTCACTTTTTTACCCTGAAAATAGAGGGTTAACTGTGTCTGCGTGTTATACGCAGGGGGCTGCGGAA
The DNA here is from genome assembly GCF_905171775.1 of Rana temporaria. NCBI lineage: Eukaryota > Metazoa > Chordata > Amphibia > Anura > Ranidae > Rana > Rana temporaria. The sequence continues at coordinate 32,832,083 of NC_053499.1, read as the reverse complement.
AGTTTTTTTTCCTGAAACTTCCCTCTTAAAGTTAGGGTGCGTGTTATACGCCTGTGCGTGTTATACGCCGATAAATACGGTATGTTTAAACACCTCTCCATTCATAAGGACCAGAAGATGAAGATCTAAGACTTATCTGCAGCAGCACCTCCCCCATTTTATTCAGACTCCTCTGATATTGAGCATGTCTGATATAATGATGATACATTCAAAATATCAGATAATCTAAAAACAGTGGGAGGAGGATCCCGGTGGGTCTGGTGAGACTATACAGTATTATTACATTATATAAAGAGAATCTGTCATGTTGCCAGTTCAAAAAGTGACAAGGACATGTAAAAAAAATCCAAATGAAAAAGACTACACTTCCCCTTTAAGAACAAAAAGTTAGACAGAATGGACTTGCAAAGGTTAAAAATATCCAACTCTCGGAATCTGAAACGTAGACCTAGCAAGGAAGTCACTGCTAATTGATGGCTCTTAGAGTTTAAGAGCCACTTAGTTCTACAGTTAATGTAGAGAATCCATAAAAATGAACATCAATTACTACGCAAACTGCCTGTCTGGAAGTGAGAAGAATCATTTCGCAGATGAAGCAGGTGAGGCGTTTATATACGAGGTGTCCAAATCCGTACCGCGCAATGTCACAGGATCTTTATTGTGCATGTAAGAGCGTAGACAGTGCCAGTGCACTCTACCCATAATTCCATCACTCTTTGTGTCTGAAACTAGGTGAGAAAAAGCAGGAGATGGACAATGGTGGATAACAAGTCCATCTGCCGCTGGTCAGTTTTGCCTTTAGTTCTACTTTAATTATTGGATAGTACAGTATATGTATATAAACTATCCAAGATTTTATTTATTTAGAATTGATATTGGTATTATGCATTTCGTTACAAATTTGATAGTATATTCCTTACTCATTACCTCCAGTTCATATAGTCATCCCTTGTGTACACATTCATTTGTCCCATTTACCGATCTCATGACTTAATATTTTGCTTGTTAAATTTATATTACTTGATTAGACAATTTCCTCCTTAGACTCCTTAGACTTATTGTGTGTTATCTCTTTTACTAAGCACTCAAATATATAACATCTGAGAGGCAGACCTTTTCTCAGTTAAACAAATGGCCATAAATATATTGACACCCTCCAAATTATTGAGCTCAGTTGATTAGACAATCAAACAATTGGGACAATTATGCTCTTCCAACTTTGCAGCAACATTTGGAGGAGGTCCTTTTCTCTTCCAGCATGACTGTGCCCTGTACACAAATCCAAATCCTTAAAGCGGGAGTTTTTAACATTAGATTGATGCTCATTTTGTCAAGGGGAATCGGGTAGTTTTTTTTTAAATCGAAGCAGTACTTACCGTTTAAGAGAGCGATCTTCTCCGCCGCTTCCGGGTATGGTCTTCGGGCCTGGGCGTTCCTATTTGATTGACAGGCTTCCGACGGTCGCATACATCGCGTCACGAGTAGCCGAAAGAAGCCGAACGTCGGTGCGGCTCTATGCGGCGCCTGCGCACCGACGTTCGGCTACTTTCGGAAAATCGTGATGCGATGTATACGACCGTCAGAAGCCTGTAGGAAGTCTGTCAATCAAATAGGAACGCCCAGTCCCGCAGCCCATACCCGGAAGCGGCGGAGAAGATCGCTCTCTAAAACGGTAAGTACTGCTTCGATTTTAAAAAACTACCCGATTCCCCTTGACAAAATGAGCATCAATCTAATGTTAAAAATTAAGATTTCGGGTGAACCTCCACTTTAAACATGGTTTATAAGTTTGGTTGGAGGATCTGTAGTGGTCTGCACCGAGCTCTGACCCCAACCCTATTGATTACCTTTGGGATGAATTGGAACATGAACTGTAGCCACATCTTCTTGTTCAATATCAGTACCTGACCTCACATATTATCTCCTAGCTAAATGGGCACAAATTTGTTTCAGTCCAAATACAAACTTCGGACAAATTTTTGGTTATTCAGAGATTTAAATGTATCCGAATCTCTGAATGAAATAGTAACAAATTTTGTTGAAAATTATTTTGATTTTGTTTTCTAACAAATTCCAAATTCTCGGAAGGACTGAAATTCGGATCGGTCGAAAAATGTGTGAATAATAGCTGGCTGTTAAGGAGCAGGCTGGGAAGCTGTCCGTCGCGTCCTTAACAACCGATGACTCGAAATTCCGGCAATAAAAAATTCAGAAACAAAAAAAACATGGGGTCCCCCTTCCAAACCATACCCTTCAGGTCTGGTATGAGTCTTAAGGAGAAATCCATGGCGTTTTATTTTTATTTTGGCATGGGGTTCCCCTTAAAATCCATACCAGACCTGAAGGCCCCCCCCTGAAATCAATTCCAGACCCGGCAGGCGAAGTAGGTAGGGGGGCTGAGGTAGGAGGGACTCTGTCCCAAATTTGGAATTCATTAAAAAATGAATAAACAAAACAATATTTAACTAAATTAAACTAATTCCAAAACAAATCAACAAAATTAGTAACATAACCAATTTATCCGAAACAAATGTTTCCATTCTGCACACATCTACTCCAAAATCTTGTTGAAAGCCTTCTCAAAAAAGTGGAGGCTGTTCTAATAAAAGGGGCACCTTTCTATTAATGCCCATGGAATGGGATGTCCAACTATTGGCCATATTGGTATTTTCCCAGTCATCTTTTATATACAGTACAGTATATAATACATTAAGAAGGCGAACACAATTTAACCCTTAAAAACACTGCGTGTTGTCAGCCTAGGACAGGACCTAGGAGCTGAGGGCAATTCTAGCAAATCAACACTTTTCTGTACTTACAGAATCTAAAAAAGTAATTTAACACAATTTAACAATGTGCATGTATTGTAGAGATATATATCATATGTTTTTCTTTGTATTTTTTTCCTGACATACACTTTAATGCTCAGGGGCTTGGAACAATGTCATGTAGGTGTGATGACCAGGTGTCCACAAACCTTTATCCATATAATACACAGTATGTAGATGCCAAGATATCTATGGCTGACTCTAGGGCATCTTGCATATGGGCAACTGGGCGAAGGTGACGGGGCAGGTAAAACAGGCAGTCGAGCTATGGTTTTACTGCCTACTTAAAGCCTACCATAGAGCTGCAGGGGGTTGTTCAGATACTGAAGCAAATATAATATGGCATGTTCAGTTGACAGGTGTCACGTGACAAGTAAGAACTTTTTTATGCTTATTGTATTTTTCTTCATCACCTATTAGACCAAGGGTCTCCAAAATTTCTAAACAAAAGGCCGGTTTACTACCCTTTAGTGCCCCATCGATGGTGTCCGTGAGAAGCATAATGTCCTATCTTTGGTGTTATGCCATGTACACACGATCGGAAATTCAGGCAAGAACCTTTCCCATCTGAAAATTTGAGAACCAGCTCTCAAAAGTTTCCGATCGTGTGTACGCGGAATTAGTGGGAGGAATAGGTCCTCATCATTGGTATCAATGGTAGGAATAGTGCCCTAACATTGGAGTCAGTGGGACATACAGCGTCCCAGGGTCTTAGATAAAGGCAAGCAAAGTGCTGCAGTTTGGAGACCACTGTATTAGACTATAAAGACTATAAAGCTCTACCAAGCAGAGCCCTCATACAATTTGTTTTTATGATTTGCACTGCTAACAGTGAATGTAAGTTTACTGCTGCATACCTGACTGTAAAGTATACAGGATATGATTGCACTAAATACCGTATGTACTCGAGTATAAGCTGACCTGAATATAAGCCGAGGCACCTTATTTTACCACAAAAAAATGGGAAAACTTATTGAGTCGAGTATAAGCTTAGGGTGTCCATCTGCATGCCTCACTGTGTCCATGTGCATGCCTCACTGTGCTCATGCCTCACTGTGTCCATGCCTCACTGTGCCCATGCCTCACTGTGCCCATGCCTCACTGTATCCATGCCTCACTGTATCCATGCCTCACTGTGCTCATGCCTTACTATGCCCATGCCTCACTGTGTCCATGACTAGACTGACGTTTAATATGGGAGTCTATTGAAAAATTGGAGTTTCCCAGCCGTAGGTCCCCCAGACAAAAAACTTTGCACACTTGTAGAGGAGAAATGTGGCTACATGTGTGCCAAGTTCCGGGGCCAGGAGACCTACGACCGGCTGGTACCAGGTCCCCAAAATCACCGGAGAAATGACAGTTTAACATGGGAGTCTATGGAAGGGGTGCCCCGGGTTTGAAAAATCGGTGCTCCCCGGCCGTAGGTCACCTGGACAACAAACTTTGTACACTTGTAGAGAAAGATGGGGGCTACATGTGTGCCATGTGGGCCGGTACCGGGTCCCCAAAGTCTGGGAGATCAGGCGCAAAATGGTGACTCGAGTATAAGCCGAGGGGGGCATTTTTAACACAAAAAAATGTGCTGAAAATATACGGTAATAATATTAGTAATAAAAAATTATGGTAAAAAAGTCAAACATGAAACTGCATAGAAAACAAGATTCGCTGGAGGTTTAGGTAACTGTTTAAAGTAAAGATTTGAACCGCGTGAACCAGAAAACGTTCAAGAAACTCAAGCAGTATGAAAAGGAACATGACTACTGCAGAGAACAAGAAGGAGTAAGAGAAAGTTTTTTTTTCAAATTGGTGTCAGAGAAATCATAGCAAGCTCTGCTCCGGGAACAACTGAGGACTACAAAAACAAAGAGCTCCCTACAAGTTTGGCATCTATTAGGCTGCATTCACACAGTCACACAGCAGTGGCCAAGTGCAGCTGCTGGTGAGGATCACTACGTTTTTGCTAATTGCTATCAGATTTATACAAATCAATGGCTGCTGTTCACATGTAATTGCTCATCTAAGCTGCAGATAGAGCCTCCAGCCACCTCTATGGAACTAGACAGTGTAGGTCCAGGGTCAACATTTCAGCAGAGTTCTGGCCACAACTAATCAGCCAGTGTGTATGCGGTCATAGCACATTGCATTTAGCTGCTTCTAAACACAGCAAACTATCCTTATCGCGCCACCCATGTGAATGTAGCCTCATCCCGCATGTTGGAAACTCCAGGATGTCTAACGCTGCCTCAGATGTCTGGGATGCCTAGGGCAACACTTGTAGATTTTCCAGTGTTCAGCATGAAGCACATAAGTGCCGTGAGGCTGAACAAGCACAATCATTATATTGCTCCATCCAGCATCCGCAGCTGTCTGAATACCTCAGCAGTGCCTGCACTTTATAGGACACAGCCATTATTTGTCTGATCATTTTCTACCTGGCTCATTTCATATATAAATTGACTTTTGTCGATCAGGTGGTGCTTGCAGGGCCACTCATGGCTCACTTTTCAGCCAATTAAGAATTAATTCAAGCTGTATATGGCTAACATTAAAATGGGCCTAGCTCCAGACATATTTCTCATGTAAAAACCTACTGTACATTTACGTAATTTTATTACATTTTTGTTAAATCAGCACAAGAAACGGTATGTGCTTTAACTAGTTGCAGACTTTGGACGTGCTACACACGCCCAATAAAACATCATGATTGTACACAAGGCGTGTGAAGCATATCTAGCCTCTCTGCCCTGCTCTTGGGACCCCCCCCCCCCACACAAAATCTACATGTAATTCCCCATGACTGTCTAAGTATACATTTTAAACTAACCTTTAAATATATTATTAAATTAGCTTTTATAATATCTCCTATGGCAAACGGGGTAACATTTTATCAGACTGGCACATTTAAAGTGAAAACAGAAGATCCCAGTTTGCCGCAGCCACACAAAATCTTAATTTTTTACACAGCAGGGACTCTTCAATAAAAGGTAATTAAGAGAGAATGTGCTTTTATATCCTCAAGAGAAGAACTTGTTACACTACAGTGCTTTATGCAGATTTTTTAAGGTAGAAAAGAAATCTGGAATAGCAGCAGTATGTGCGCTATAAGAGGCCCAGGAGAAAGACAAAGACTCTGCAGCATTATTGTTACATGAGATGCAGCAAGGTGCAGGTACCAGAGCGAGGCATGCCAAGTGTATTTATTTGTGCCTGGCACAATCATCTACTGGATATACCCATGGAGCCAGATTTTGTCTCTCACAGTCCCCATAGGAAAGAATAGGGCCATGCCTAATGCTGCACAACCTTTCAGAAGAAAGCATCCTTACTGGGTCTTCATTGTCCTGCACACGCACACTGCGTTCACATTTTCTCCTATGGGGGAAAGCCATGTTCTACAGGACCACTAGAGGTTGCCATAAAGACAACTCTCTATAGGAAAGAATAGGGTCACACCTATGGACCTAGCGAGGATGCTTTATGAAGTGAATGTGAGGAATTTACTAATGCAGACTAAAAAGTACACTTTTATGTGGCGATTATTCTTCATGAGTCCTGCTGAATTTCTTAGGCCCCGTACACACGAGAGGATTTATCCGCGGATACGGTCCACCGGACCGTTTCCGCGGATAAATCCTCTCGAGGATTTGCAAGGATTTTGATCCGATGGAGTGTACTCACCATCGGATCGAAATCCGCGCCGAAATCCCATCGCGATGACGTGTCGCGCCGATGACGCGGCGACGCTGTCATATAAGGAATTCCACGCATGCGTCGAATAATTACGACGCATGCGGGGGATTCATTCGGACGGATTGATCCGGTGAGTCTGTACAGACCAGTGGATCAATCCGTTGGGATGGATTCAAGCGGATATATTTGAAAGCATGTCTTCAAATTTTTATCCACTGGAAATCCATCCCAGGGGATAAAAATCCGCGGAAACAGATCCGCTGGATTGTACACACCAGGGGATCTATCCGCTGGAGCCGGTCCGCGGATCAATTCCAGCGGATGGATCCTCTCGTGTGTACGGGGCCTCAGTAGGTAGGCATTGCTGTCTATGGCCAGGTCCAGCACAGGAAGTTCTGGAAAATACCAAAGGACATAAACACCCTTCTGGCACTGTCAACTTTGATCAGCATACACTATGGTGCAAAAGTTTAAGGCAGGTGTGAAAAATGCTGTAAATTAACAAAATGGAAAGTAAATGAACAGAAGGGAAATCCAAGTCAAATCAATATTTGGTGTGACTACTGAGGATGAGCTCAGGCGTGCTTGCAAATCCACGTGCCTGCGCTCGCCTGGAAGCTGACACTCCACGACGCTAATCACAGGTAGTGAGACATTTCCCGATCTGTGCAGCCGAAGATCGGGAAATGTCTCACTGCCTATGATTAGCGCTGCAAAGTGTCAGCTTCCTGTCGGGCGTGGGCACATGTAGCTGTGAACACACCTGAGCTCCCCCATAGTGATTACCCTTTGCCTTAATTTTTAAATGGAAAACTTGCACACAGTTTTTGAAGGAACCCGGCAGGTAGGTTGTTCCAAACATCTTGAAGAACTAACCACAGATCTTCTGCCTCAAATCCTTCTGTCTCTTCATGTAGTCCCAGACAGACTCAATGATGCTGAGATCCAGTACTCCTTGTTCTTTATGCTGAAGATAGTTCTTAAAAGAGAAGTAAAGGAAAAAAATGTCTTCCCTATTCATACTTACCTCGGTCCGATGCTGCATCTGTCCCCCGGTGCCTCTGCACTGAGAACCGAGCAATCGAACACCGCAGATCACTCGGTTTTCAGAGCTCCATGAGGAGGCTCTTAGGCCCCCTACACACGGTCGGACAAAACCGATGAGAATGGACCGAGGTTCAGTTTCATCGGTCCAAACCGACCGTGTGTATAGCCCATCGGTCTGTTTTCCTTCGGTCCAAAATTGTAAAACATGCTTCAAAACCGAACCGATGGACCGCTGCCCGATCGGTCCAAACCGATGGTTAGTACAGAAAAGTATCAGTTCAAAACCCGCGCATGCTCAGAATCAAGTCGACGCATGCTTGGAAGCATTGAACTTCGTTTTATTCAGCACGTCGTGTGTTTGACGTCACCGCGTTCTGACCCGATCGGTTTTTGGAACGATGGTGTGTACGCACATCAGGCCATCAGGCCACTTCAGCGGTGAACTGATGAAAATGGTCCGTCGGACCATTCTCATCGGTTTGGAACGACCGTGTGTACGCGGCCTAAGTGGCTCGCTGAGAGGCTGAGACGGGTGTCAGTCCAGGCACCTGGCAGATCCAGATTCCGTGGTCGGGGTGACGCGGTGCCTGGACTGACATTGGTGACGTCAGCAGAGAGCGGACTTCAGCCCTCTCTCTGCTAAAAACGGGTCACAGGAGTGCAAAACGAATTGCCATTCATAGGAGAAGTCCAGCCAAATAATCTTTGGCTGGACTTCTCCTTTAATGACATTGGCTGTATGTTTGGGGTCGTTGTCCTGCAGCAGAATACATTTGGGGCCAGTCACTCACCACCCTGATATTATGGCACAATGGATAACTATCTTCCTGTATTTCTCAGCATTAAGCACACCGTTGATATGGACCAAATCTCCAATTGCAGAAATGCAGCCGCAAACTTGCAGGGAACCTCTACCATGCTTCACAGTTGCCTGCAGATACTTATTATTGTACTGCTCTCCAGTCCTTTGGTGAACAAAGTGCCTCCTGCTCCAGCCATTTTTGACTCAACAGTTCAGAGTACTTGCTGCCATTTTAAACCCCAGTTCCTATGCTTTTGTGCTTCGTCACTTAGCCTCGTTTTCATTTGGGAGGTATGGCTTGTTGGCAGCAATATTTCCATGAAGACCACTTCTGGCCAGTCTTCTCCGGACAGTAGATGGTGTACTTGGGTTTCACTGGTTTCCACCAGTCCTGTGCTGATGGCTTTGGTTGACATCTTCCACACAGTACATTTTTGGCTCTGCGTCTCCTCCACTGAACAGCAGTAGGAGCGGCAGTGAGATTGTCCAGCAGGGGGCGTCAGCATTCCAGCCACCAGGCTGTTTCTCAGTTGGGATGCCCTGTCTATGTTAATCTGGCCCTGAATCCGGGGCCAAAACCTGGGACAGATTTGGTCTGGGGACAGTGTTCTCAGTCTGGGAACTGTCCCCGGACTCCAGGGATGTCTGGTTACCCTACTTTAAGGGCTTTAGAATGCCAGGTGGCAGGTGCGGGGCTTATGGCCATGTGACCACAATTATTGGCTGTCACGGCGGTCACATAATTGGAAAACTTGTGATCAGGATGTTCCCATTAGCCACCAGTCATTGTGCTGGGTGTGCGCTCTCGGTACAGCTCTATTGATGCTATTGCACACAAGGCCCGGCTGCTGAGAGGCAGCATATTTGTGTGCACTCAGCGCCAACAGGTTAAGCCTCCTACACAGCTGTATTTCAACCTACATATGACATTGATGATCATTAACACCTGTTTGTTGTAATTGGTAATTATACACCTGACCCTAATCCTACGAAAGCAATGACTTGGTGCACGTGTACAAAGTGTGTAATGCCACGTACACACGATCATTTTCTGGCATGAAAAAAACTTTGTTTTAAAAAAATGTCATTTAAATGATCGTGTGTGGGCTTCACATCATTTTTCGGCTTCTGAAAAATTACAATTTTTTTTTTCGAGCATGCTGCATTTTTTAACGACGTTTTAAACTATGTCGTTTTTCGGATTGTAAAAAATGATCGTGTGTGGGCTAAAACGACGTTAAAAACCAGCGTATGCTCAGAAGCAAGTTATGGGACGGGAGCGCTCGTTCTGGTAAAACTACTGTTCATAATGGAGTAAGCACGTTCATTGCGCTGACAGAAAAGCGCGAATCGTCTTTTACTAACACGGAATCAGCTAAAGCAGCCCAAAGGCGAATGGAACTTCCCCTTTATAGTGCCGTCGTACGTGTTGTACGTCACCGCGCTTTTTTCATAATTTTTTAAAAACTATGGTGTGTGGGCAATGTCGTTTTTAATGATGAAGTTGGAAAAACTTCGTTTTTTGGATATGCTGAAATACAACGTTTTTTTTCATGCCGAAAAATGATCGCGTGTATGCGGCATGAGGTCCACCAATGTATTTCCAAATCTTCTAGGGCAAGTGGGAAAGTTGTAATTTTTATACTAAAAGAGCACTTATACTTGAAATAAATGAGCTTTTAATGAAAATCTACACATTTCAGACAAATGCAAATCAGCTAGTAGGCTTCCCTTAAAATATAAATGAAGTTTTTTAAATCTCCGAGCAATAATGTCATCACACTTTAAAATAACAGCGAGAGAACAGGGAAATAATAAATAGCAGGCAGAAAAATGTAGGTCTTGGCAGATGAACAAGTCAGATGAGGTTTAAAAATGACATTTTGATGAGAGGCAGTTGATATGCATACAGAGTACTGTAATATCACTACCTAATTAATATGAAATTATGCTTCTAAACTCTCTAACATTTTCTTCCAGCATTTCAAACATCCCTGAGTGATGAGAGCAAGCTACAAACGAGTTTTCACTACACATTAATAATGTAAAGACACTGGAATGCACATATAAGTTTTCACTTTGTGATAGATATTGCAGTGATACAGAGTAATGGTCAGAGGCCTATGCCGTGTACACACGATCGTTTTTCGGGTTCTAAAAAATTACGTTTTTTTATGTCATTAAAAACGATCGTGTGTAGGCTCCAGAGCATTTTTCATGATCTAAAAAATGGGCATTAAAAATTTCGAACATGCTCTATTTTTTCACAACGTTTTTAACATTGTCGTTTTTAAAGCGGGAGTTCACCCATTTGTAAAAAAAAAAAAATTCTCCCCTTAGCTTCCTGCTCGTTCGGTCTAGGGGAATCGGCTATTTGTATTAAAATATGAGCAGTACTTACCCGTTTTCGAGCTGCATCTTCTTCCGTCGCTTCCGGGTATGGGTCTTCGGGAGCGGGCGTTCCTTCTTGATTGACAGCCTTCCGAGAGGCTTCCGACGGTCGCATCCATCGCGTCACTCGTAGCCGAAAGAAGCCGAACGTCGGTGCGGCTCTATACTGCGCCTGCGCACCGACGTTCGGCTTCTTTCGGAAAATCGTGACGCGATGGATGCGACCGTCGGAAGCCTCTCGGAAGCCTGTCAATCAAGAAGGAACGCCCATTCCCGAAGCCCATACCCGGAAGCGACGGAGAGGATGCATCTCGTAAACGGGTAAGTACTGCACATATTTTAAAATAAATAGCCGATTCCCCTAGAGAAAACAAGCAGGAATCAAGTGCCCTCTAAGGGTGAACCCCCGCTTTAAGGTTGTAAAAAATGGTCGTGTGTGGGCTAAAACGACGTTAAAAACCCGCGTATGCTCAGAAGCAAGTTATGAGACGGGAGCGCTCGTTCTGGTAAAACTAGCGTTCGTAATGGAGTAAGCACATTCATCACGCTGTAACAGACTGAAAAGCGCGAATCGTCTTTTACTAACACAATATCAGCTAAAGCAGCCCCAAGGGTGGCGTCATCCGAATGGAACTTCCCCTTTATAGTGCCGTCGTACGTGTTGTACGTCACTTGCGCTTTGCTAGAGGGTGGGGGCTTATTTGCCCCCATGCAAAAAACGGTTGCAGCTGTCTGAATCCAATAGCTGGCAGTGGAGATTCCTCCATCCACAGTGTTTAGCATGAATCTATTTATTTACTATGAAATCTATGTGTATTGCTAGCCTAACAATGTGTTTATGTGTCTATGGCCTGGATTCACAAAGCACTTGCGCCGACGTATCTCCAGATATGCCGCGTAAGTGCAAATATGCGCCATCGTATCTATGCGCCGGGCCCACAAACTAAGATACGCCTAAAAACAGGCTTCATCCCACCAACGTAACTTGCCTACGCCGGCGTAGAGTGGGCGCATATTGACGCTGGACGCATTTGGCGCTCCCATTGATTTTCTATTCAAATATGCAAATGAGGGAGATACGACGATTCACGAACGTACGTGTGCCCGACGCAGTGCGCGTAAAGTCATACGTCCGGCGTAAAGTTATGCTCCATAAAGGAGGTGTAACTCAGCAGCATCCATGCAAAGGGCTGCACCAGGGAACACAAGCCGGCGTATTTTACGTTGGACGTGAATATGGCTGAGCGTAGGTTACGTTCACGCCGTAGGCAGTGATCCGACGTATCTTAGGGAGTAGTTCCGACGTGATTCTGAGCATGCGCACTGGGATGCGTCCACAGGACGGCGCATGCGCCGTTCGTTTAACGTATCTGCCTGGCGCTCGGCCCATCATTTGCATGGGGTCACGCCTCATTTGCATGGCTCACGCCCACTTCCACCTATGCCGGCTTACGCCTAGGAAACCCAGCGCAGTTTTGGGAGCACTGGCTTTGTGAATTCAGTGCTTGCCTCTCTGCGCTGCGTCAGCGTAGCGTACAGGAGATACGCTACGGTGGCATAAATGTGCGCCGCTGTCTGTGAATCCGGGCCTTTGTGTCTAGGTCCTTGCGGTGTACCTCTGCTCTCAGCTTATTATCTAATTACCCTTTAACCACTCATGGACTGCCTTATGTACATATACGTCGGCAGAATGGCACGGACAGGCACATTGGCGTACCTGTACGTCCCTGCCTAGACGTGGGTCGGGGGTCTGATCAGGACCCCCCCCGGTACATGCGGCGGTTCCCGTGGCTTCAGGAGCGATCCGGGAGGAGGGCGCGGCTATTCGTTTCTAGCCACCCCCTCGCGATCGCTCCCCGGAGCTGAAGAACGGGGAGAGCCGTATGTAAACACAGCTTCCCCGTGCTTCACTGTGGCGGCTGCATCGATCGAGTGATCCCTTTTATAGGGAGACTCGATCGATGATGTCATTCCTACAGCCACACCCCCCTACAGTTGTAAACACACACTAGGTGAACCCTAACTCCTACAGCGCCCCCTGTGGTTAACTCCCAAACGGCAACTGTCATTTTCACAATAAACAATGCAATTTAAATGCATTTTTTGCTGTGAAAATGACAATGGTCCCAAAAATGTGTCAAAATTGTCCAAAGTGTCCGCCATAATGTCGCAGTCACAAAAAAAATCGCTGATCGCCGCCATTAGTAGTAAAAAAAAAAAAATAATAATAAAACTATCCCCTATTTTGTAAACGCTATAAATTTTGCGCAAACCAATCGATAAATGCTTATTGCGATTTTATTTACCAAAAATAGGTAGAATAATACGTATCGGCCTAAACTGAGGGAAAAAAAATTTATATATGTTTTTGGGGGATATTTATTATAGCAAAAAGTAAAAAATATTGCATTTTTTTCAAAATTGTCGCTCTATTTTTGTTTATAGCGCAAAAAATAAAAACCGCAGAGGTGATCAAATACCACCAAAAGAAAGCTCTATTTGTGGGGAAAAAAAGGACGCCAATTTTGTTTGGGAGCCACATCGCACGACCGCGCAATTGTCTGTTAAAGCGACGCAGTGCCGAATTGTAAAAACCCCTTGGGTCATTTAGCAGCATATTGGTCCGGTCCTTAAGTGGTTAAATAAGCTTGTGTTTCTTTTAGGTGTTTTTCAGCCTTCCCACCACGTTAATGCCTTCTCTTCTCTGCATTCCCCATGCTGTTTTCTTTGCAACCCAGAAATGATGACTGATGAATGCAGGGTACAGCACACACTCTGCAGGCGCAGTCTGCTGCCAGGCTTAAAAGGAGCACTTAGATTTTCTGCCCATCCACCAAAACCATAAAGCCTCTGAATTGGGAGCTGTTACCTGTCAGATAAATACAGTTAATAAAACAAATGACCGAGCTGCAAGGGCTGCACAACGGCTGTGGATATCCATTTAATTCTCCCCGGCTCCAGTAAATCAGAGAATTTAATTTAAACAACACCTAGGAACTCTCAGGATCTGCTGGGTTTAATTATCATGCAGGGCTCTAGTAATAGCATCAATTTTTTTTATTCATTGCTTGGCGTTCGGGGGGAAGCTGGTGGCCCAGAAAGGAAGATTCATGCTGTGTACATTAAAGCTGGCTCCCGAGTATGTGTTAGGTGACGGCGTGGCTTTGACTTACCAAGGGGAGGTCCATGAGTCATTAGGATGTCGATGCCCTCTGGGATAAGGTTCCACTTGTCAAGTAAAGATTGGCCTCTGGGAAGATTAAATCCCCATCCGTTAAACCATGGTGTCCTAGAGGAAAGAAGAGCATTTTATCAGCGTTGTGCAATCATTCCACCATCATTTGTCTTGTTGCTGCAACGTTGCCACGCACAGCAATGCAGAATATTCAAAGGGTTTTTTTTGAACAAAGGCTGGAAAGGTAACAGATTTAGAGGGTTTCTACCGATTAGCTGTACGGACAGAGATATGTGTTATGCTCATTAGTAAACATTTTTTCACACCTGCCAATCACAGGCTTCAAATCCTGCCAGCGCTGCCACTGGCGATGATGCATTGTAATAATCACACAGCGACAGAAGGCAGAGGCAGCAAAAAGACACTGGGGCTATGCAAAGATGCGGCCTGTTCATGCTTAAAGCGGAGGTTCACCCTAAAAACATGTATTTAACATTCCACTCAGCATAATTCCAACATTTACACTATGCCGTTTTTTGTTTTTTTTTGCTGTACATACCGTCTTAGGCCCCGTACACACGACCAAACATGTATGCTGAAACTGGTCCGCGGGCCAGTTTCAGCATACATGTTCGGTCGTGTGTAGGCGCGAGCAGGCCGAATTCCAGCAAACATTTGCCCGCCGGGCCTTTTCCCAGCGGGCAAATATTCCTGGACGTGTTTTAAAACCGTCCGCTGGAATCCTGCCCGCTCGGACATGTACGATCGTCAGTACAGACCTACCGTACATGTCCGAGCGCCCGCCATCCCTCGCATGCGTCGAATGACTTCGACGCATGCGTGGAAGCCTTTAAATGGCAGGCCCGCCCACGTCGCCGCGTCATCGTAGTGTTTACGCGCGGACTTCTGTACGATGGTTAGTACAACCATCGTACAGAAGCCCTCTGGCAGGCATGTACAGTGAAAACGGTCCGACGGACTGGTTTCACCGTACATGTTTGCTCGTGAGTACCCGGCCTTATTGTTATTTTCCACCCGGCTTCCGGGTTCTCACTCCTGCGGGAGTAGGCGTTCCTATGCAGAGGCTAGATGATTGACGCCTTGTGAAAAACTTCCCCCCCGGCGCATAAGGTGCGTCACCAGTTTTCCAAAAGTAGCCAAACTGCTAGTCGGCTCTATACGGCGCTATACAGCGCCTGTCGTGTAGAGCTGACTGCGCAGGCGCCGTATAGAGCCAGCTACTTTTGGAAAACTGGTGACGCGCCTTATGCACCGGGGGGAAGGTTTTTCACAAGGTGTCAATCATCTAGCCTCTGTATAGGAATGCCTACTCCCGTGGGAGTGAGAACCCGGAAGCCGGGTGGAAAATAACAATAAGACGGTATGTACAGCAAAAAAAAAAAACGGCATAGTGTAAATGTTGGAATTATGCTGAATGGAATGTTAAATACATGTTTTTAGGGTGAACCTCCACTTTAAAGCACTCATTTTGGGTCATCAAAATTCATTATACCTTTTTCCTAATTGATATACTTAGTCACATGACTCTGATCTTTCCCAGTCTGTCTGCAGGGAAACATAAGCAGGAGGAGCTTCTAGTCCTCTGCTGCTGGTCACTTGTTCAAAATGCAAAAACAGCCTTTGGAATACAGAGAAAAAATAAATAATATCAACAATAATCTGTTTTAAATTGTCATACAAATATATATTTACAATCAAATCTTTATTATTTTTTGGCAATAACATGGCGTGTCACACCCCTCCAGCCTGTGTCTAAAGCCCTGTACACACGATCGGATATCTGATGGAATCTAATCCGATGGATTTTTTCATCAGATATCCGATGAAGCTGACTTTCATCAGTCTTGCCTACACACCATCGGTTAAAAATCCGATCGTGTCCAACGCGGTGACGTAAAACACTACGACGTGCTGAGAAAAATTAAGTTCAATGCTTCCGAGAATGCGTCAACTTGATTCTGAGCATGCATGGATTTTTGACGGATGGACTTCCCCACAGACGATCGTTTTTTTTCTATCTTTTTTAACCATAGGAAAAATTTAAAATAGGTTCTATTTTTTTTCACCGATGGGGCCCACACACGATCGGTTCGTCCAATGAAAACGATCCATCGGTCCGTTTTCATCAGACAAACCGATTGCATGTACAGGGCTTCAGAGTAAGAGGGAAGTGAAGCCTCCATCAATTTACATGTACTATCCCACCCCCATTGTGTTAAGCTGATTAGTGGGCATGGAGAATAAGGAAGGGAGTGGGCTGTCATTTACCACTGTGTAAATGCCCACATGTGTGACTCTATATTCACATGGTCTGCTCAGAGGTGATAGGGAGGAAATGCTCAGCATAGAAACTCACTGAAAACTGAGCATATGCAAAACTGCCAACACTGCTCTGCAAAATCCATAGCTGAATTGGGAACTTGGAAAGAAGAGGAGAAAGAGAACAGCAACATCAACCAGGTTTTTTGCAGAATACAGAAAACAAATCTGATAGTGACTGAGTTAATAGGAACAGTATGTAATACAGCTTTTTTTAATAGTCTTGTTGTATTGAGGTTGGGTGGCTGGAGCCACGAGGGCGACCTAGACCCTACAATCACAGCTCTACAGTTTATTTGTACCAGATATTGGTCTTGGCTAAGAAACCTTTAATTATTTCACACTGTCTTGATCTGGGTGTGTCTCCTGTGGCCATACTGTGCCTCCTTCCCTGCACTGGGCAGATGGCATTGTTGGTGGCAAGCAGGGGTCATATTGGTGTGGCAGTTATATCAATAGTGAGCAGGGCCACCATCAGGGGGGTACAGGCATTACACCTGTAAGAGGCTCGATGGTCCCCAGGGGCTCGGCTGGCCCCCCTCCCGTTTTATTTATTTATTTATTTATTTATTTTTTGCATTACATCTGTAAGGGGCCCAATGGTCCCCAGGACCCATTACAGGCCCAGTCGGCCCCCCTCCCATTTTTTTGTATTTTTTATATATTTTTTGCATTACACCTGTAAGGGGCCCAATGGTCCCCAGCCCCCCCTGCTTATTATCTTGCATCAGAAGAGCCATGGGGGGCCCTGCCTAAAGCTGATTAAGGGGCCCCAAAATTTGTGATGGCTGCCCTGATAGTGAGCCTCAAATCCCCTGAAGAAACCCCAAGTGGTGAAACATGGCTGCCCTGATAGTGAGCCTCAAATCCCCTGAAGAAGCCCCAAGTGGTGAAACATGTCGGGAATACATACCACAACATTACTGTCTATGAAAACACACTATTGGATCATTTAAATGACATGTGTTGGATTTAAATCTGTTTGATTTTAATGATGTGCAAATAAAAAAATGACGTTTTTTTACTATAAATTGTCACATGACTGCCCAGCTGATGTTAGAGGGAAATCCCACTGAAGTCCTTAGATTGGGGAAGCGGCGAGTTATCACGTCATGTGCACCCCTGTGCTTTTGAGGAGGGGTGGGCTCCCTCCAGGGACACGCGCCCTTAATTTATCCACAGCCATATGTGCTCCTATTCAGGAGACTCTGAAAAATAAATGGGTAGATTCAGGTAGGGGCGCGCTAATTTGCGGCGGCGTAGCCTAGCGTGTTTACACTACGCTGCCTTAAGTAAGAGAGGCAAGTACATGATTCACAAAGTACTTGCCTCCTTACTTAGGGCGGCGTAGTGTAAATGCGGCAGGCGTAAGGGCGCCTAATTCAAATGGGTTGGGGGGGCGTGTTTAATAGTAATGAGGCTTGACCTCACGTTTTTGACGTTTTTTTGTCACTGCGCATTCGCCGGGCGACTACATTTCCCAGTGTGCATTGCGGCTAAGTACGCCGTATGGGCCTATTGATTTCGACGTGGACGTAAACGACGTAACTCCCGATTCGCGGACGACTTACGCAAACGACGGAAAAAATTTGAACCTCGCGGCGGGAACGGCGGCCATACTTTAACATTGTTATTCCACCTAATAGGTGGAATAACTTTAGGCCTGTAAAGGCCTTACGGAAACTGCATAAATCGACTGCGGTGGCCGGGCGTACGTTCGTGAATCGGCGTACAAACTAATTTACATAATCTACGCCGGCCGCAATGGAAGCGCCACCTAGCGGCCATCCGATAAATTGCAATCTAAGATAGGACGGCGCAAGCCGTCGTATCTTAGATATGTTTAAGCGTATCTCTGTTTGAGCATACGCTTAAACATACGTCGGCGTAGATTCTGAGTTAGGCCGGCTTATCTACTGATAAGCCCGCCTAACTCTTACTGAATCTACCTAATAGAGTTAGGACTGCAGTATACAGAGGAGCCTTGTTGTGGGCACTGCAGCTTACACGTATATTGAAAAATGTGTGCAAACAAAGCCCTCTGTTTATAACGTGAACTGTTAGACAGGGCCAGTTTGGGTGTTTTGTGTGCTGGGAAATTTTTTGTTAGTTTGTCAGGTTCATTGTACCTGGAAGTCTGTGGCTCCTGGGCACATTGGCAAAGCATGGGGGCACTATTAAGGTACAATGGAGGGTTCCTGTTTCTTGTGTTACTCTGACCTGCTTATACATTCAGTATAAAGAACCTACAGATGGAAAGAGACAGTTTACTCTCAGGGTAGGATTTGTCACGGCGGCTTAGCTGTGGTGCTATTTGTAATCTGACAAGGGCGGAAGAATGCGAGGGGACAATTCCTCGACTCATCTTTAACGTGCAAAAGCTGAGAAAGTTTTCAGATCTCTATGCTGACCTACAGAATCATATAACACACTTTGCTAGGAACAAACCAACTGTAACACAAAACATACTACCTGGGATTGTCATGTGGTCGATCCTTCATATGTGACAGGAGAAATACAAGTAATCCACAATAACAGAAAACATCATTTGTACTAATTCAGAACACCACAGAGGAGAACACAACCTTATGACAATTTTTTTTATGTGTAAAGTGAAGCAGAAATGTTGCAGCATGCAAGTACCGGTACGTTACATTATTTTCATCTCCTTCCACCGACTACCAGTGTAAGGGGGCCTTCTCCACTAATAACCACCAATGCAAGGGGCACTTCTCCACTGCTTGTCAACATATGGGGACACTTTAATACTGATCACCAACATACTGGGACACTTCACCACTGACCAGGAATGTAAGGGGCCCTTTTCCACAGACCAGCAATGTATGGAGATATTTCACCATTGACCACCAAGTATGAGGGGGCATGTCTCCACTGACCACAATGCAAGATGGAACTTCTCCACCAACCACCAACATAATAAGGCTATTCTCCACTAACCACTAACATACAGGGATACTTTTCCACTGACCACCAATGTAAGGGGACACTTCTCCACTGATCACCAACATATGGGAACATTTCAACACTGACCACTGACATACTGGGACCCTTCACCACAGACCAGCAATGTAAGGAGACACGTATCCACTGATCACCAGTGCAAAGAGGGACTTGCAGATTTTTTTATATATATATATATATATATATATATATATATATATATGGTCCACTTTAACTATTAGGAGTTGTGGGCTGCCATTCTTCCAACTCCTCTGCAAGTAATAGCATTAAAAAAAAAAGGAAAAAAAAAAACAGCTAATCCTTTAAACAAAAAAGACATTTCTTTCCAGGCATGTCCAAAGTCCAGCCGTGGGCCAAATGCGGCCCCCCTGTTGATTTAATATGGCCCCCCTAGGGATTTGGATATATATATTGTTTGTGGCCCCCTGGGCCACAAAACATATATACTCTATTTATCGGCACTGCCTTGGAGAGGACAGGAAGGGGGCAGGACGAGCGCCATCAGATAACATGAAGAGAATCTCCTGTTTACTCAGCAGCGTCTGTATTGGAAGTCCCATCTCCTGGGATGCCATTGGACGACTCTATCATAGGAGGCGGGACTTTGTATTAAAGAGGCCCCAGAGTAAACAAGAGATTCTCCTGTTTGTAATCTGTCGGCACTTGTCCCGCCCCCCTCCCTCTGAGGCTGCAGATGGGCATCGATCAGGCTGCAATTATGGCACATGTGAGGCTGCATTTAGGGCACATGTGAAGCTGCATTTATGGCACATGTTAGGCTGCATTCATTGCACATGTGAGGCTGCATTCATGGCAACGGTGAGGCTGCATTAATGGCAATGGTGAGGCTGCATTCATGACAATGGTGAGGCGGCATTCATAGCAATGGTGAGGCTGCATTCATGGAAATGGTGAGGCTGCATTCATGGCAATGGTGAGGCTGCTTTCATGGCAATGGTAAGCCTGTGTGTGTTATACGCCGATAAATACAGTTTATCCAAATAACACACCCAAGCTTATCCTTAGTCCTAAGCAGCGCTCTGGGATTCGTTGGGGCCACAAAAGAAATATATACAGTATATCCAAATAACACGCCCACGCTCATCTCTTCACCGCACACAGCCACAAAGGAAAGACAATTCTTGTTGGGAAGTGTATTAGTGCTCAGACTAACACACTTAGACCAAATTTTAATGGTTCAAAGAATGTCAGGCAAAATAGTCGGCCCTCATGCATGTTCACTTCATCAAATCTGGCCATCTTTGAAAAAAGTTTGGACACCCCTGACCCTGCTATACGGATGCAAAGGTGGTAGTGGGAGCAACAAAGACAAAGCGTGTCTCAGGATACCTCCTAATGATCCTAAAGCTTTAGTATGACTAACAAATTCATCAATTATATATTTGTATATTACTTTTAGCCACCTCCCAGCATAGGAAGCTTTATATTCAAAGAGCTGAGTGGCTTTTCTATTATAAACCTTATAGAAATTGAATGTATTTAAATCAAGCCATACAATACACATATCACAAAGTTGTCACAATAATCCACAAACCCAAACCCTCCAGCATTTGAGACAGCTCAATCTCCACTCGGAATGATTATTAGAAGCAAAAGTCCGACTGCCATTTCCCTGTCACTCTCAATACTGTAAGAGGCCAGACACCTGACCACTTTCTCTCCTCAGCATTTAATGTCTCTTCGCACAGGCGAGATATCCGCCTTCCCACCGGGATCTGCCTGACAAATCATGTCAGATGGCCTTGTCTCCAGCAGCAATATTTCTCATTTCTTGTTCAAAAGGTGCCCAGCAAAGGTCACTCCTGTGATGACTAGTAATCCCCAACAAAGGATCATTTAAAATGTTAAAGAACTCCAGTTTAATTAGAATGCCAGATATAATTGCGATATATGGACCTGCTGATGTAATTAAATAAAAAAATACATGTTTTTTCACTTATCGTTCTTCTGACAGCAGTATATGTGGAAATTCCTGGATTATGTGCTTTCAGACATGCTCAAAAATGATGTGTCTGTGCCTATGATTTCCATTTCCTCACACTATGTGATTGACATTTCTATAGGGTTTTTAATAGAAAACCCATTTACTGTAGATCTTTAAATATAAAGCTTCTTATGCTTGGAGGTACACCAGAACACCATGAATGCGTTTTTGTGCACTGAGGCATGCCACATTAGACAGCCCATTTAAAATGAATGAACTATAGTGTACCACAATAGATTTAAAAAAAAACAGGTCATGCTGCATTTTTTTGGAGTGCAATGGTGCGCTGTAATGCAGCGTTGTTCTGGAGGCGTGTTGGGGTGATATTCAAAATAACAGCATGCATGGTGTGGTACCACCCTGAGGCCTCGTACACACGAGGGGACTTGTTCCGATGAAAACGGTCTGCGGACCGGTTTCATCGGACATGTCCGCTCTGAGATTTCGGTCTGATGGTTGTACACCATCAAACCGAAATCCCCGCGGACAGGATACGCGGTGACGTGGCCGCGCCGTTGCCGCGACGATGAATCACTTCGACGCATGCGAGGGCTTTCTGCCGAGCGGACATGTCCGGTAAGTGGTACAGACGACCGAACATGTCCGACGGACAGGCTTCCAGCGGACATGTTTCTTAGCATGCTAAGAAACATTTGTCCGCTGGAAACCTGTCCGATCCGCTGGAAAATTGTCCGGTCGGCCGTACACACGACCGAACATGTCCGCGGAAACTGGTCCGCGGACCAGTTTCAGCAGACATGTTCGGTCGTGTGTACGAGGCCTTAGAAAAAAGTCAGACAGGCTTTTTTTTTAGGAAAGTCCGGCCATGTGTAGCCTCCATCAGACTTTTTTTTCCGGAAGTCCGACGGACCTTAGATAGAGAACCTGTTCTCTTTCTTTCCGTTGGACTTCCGACGGACTCACGGTGGACTTTTGCACGGTCAAAAGTCCGACCGTGTGTACAAAGCATAATGGGCCCAAGGAAATCCCCCATTTCAGCAAAGGTTCTGACTTTTTATGGTTTCAGGCCAATTTCCCAAAGAGAATCAGTGATATTCTGGAACCATTTTTATAATCTGGCAGTTAATGGTGTACATGAAAGTTAAAGTCCAAATCCAACATTTTTTATTTTTCCTTTGTCTTGGACAGACTAGGAGAAAGTAGGTTCATTGGTCAGCTTTTATTGCAGCCCCTCTCTCTACGTTGGGGAGAATTCAATGAGACAGGAAGACATAAATAGTAAAAATAACATGAGACGTTCTAATCTTTCCCAATTTTACTGAAATTTTTTTTTGCTGCAGGCTCCCCACTGTTAAGGTTTTGCAACACTTCCTTTTCCCAAACAGCAATATGGAATTGTAGCAATTGTAATGTAAATGTGACTAGCATGCAAATATCTGACTGCACAAACCCTCTTATCGTTCAAAATAACTCCAACTTGGGAAGTCAAACGCTAGAATCGGAATCCGAACTCTAGCACGGGAAACCAAACTCTGGGATTGGAAGCCAAACTCTGGGATGGAAAGGTGAACCCTGGAATGGGAAGCCAAACTCTGGGAAAGGAACTCTGGGATGGGAAGCCAAACTCTGGGATTGGAAGCCAAACTCTGGGATGGGAAGGTGAACCCTGGAATGGGAAGCCAAACTCTGGGATAGGAACTCTGGGATGGGAAGCCAAACTCTGGGATAGGAACTCTGGCATGGGAAGACAAACACTGGGATAGGAACTCTGGGATGGGAAGCCAAACTTTGGGATAGGAACTCTGGGATGGGAAGACAAAGTCTGGGGTGGGAAGGTGAACCCTAGGATGGGAAGCCAAACTCTGGGATGGGAGGACGAAATCTGGAATGGGAAGCCAAACTCTGGGGTGGGAAGATGAAACCTGAGATGGGAGTGTAAATTCTGGGATGGGAAGATGAACTCTGGGATGGGAGGATAAACTTTGGCATGGGAAGAAAAACTCTGGGATGGGAAGATGAAGTCTGGGATGGGAAGACAGACTCTGGGAGGGGAAGCTGAACTCCTGGTTGTAAAGGCCAAACTCTAGGATGGGAAGTCGTGCTCCAGGTTGGGACCCCCACTTCCTCACTTTAGTAAATATTAGAAAATTGTAAACAACTACAAGTGCATTCTGGACGGTCTTGTGACATGCAGGGTCCTCTACTTGCTTATCTTTTTCTTGCTGCTTGTTATGAGGGCAGACATGCAGTTTCACTCCTGAGCTTCGGTTGGGCCCCACCCCCTGCTTACAGGCTTTGATTGACAGCAGCAGGAGCCAATGGCTCAAACTACTGCCCCATCCTCATGTGAGATGAGAAAGACAGGGGGAGGTCTGCAGATGGACACAGTGCTGAACAGGACTCGGGTAAGTGTTTGAGAGGAGGGGACACAGCATTTGGCACAATGTTTTATTACCTTAATGCAGGGAATGCATTAAGGTAAAAAAAACATTTTAGATTTAGAACCACTTTAAGCCAAGATACCCCCCAGGAGGTGACGCAGGAAAGAGGTTGAATGATGCTGGTGTTATTCAACCTTAAAGAGGACCCATGGCTAGCAGCAGAGGACTCTCTGGAGTCTATAGAGGATACGCAGTGCTTTTTTCTCACAAATAATTGGAAGCAGATATGTTTTTAATAAAAATAAAAAATAAAAAATCAGTGCAGCTGGGTATTAAGCCTTCTATTTTTAGTAAGTTAAACACCACACATCTAGATTGTTCTTTTATGAAGAAGCACAACGCATTTGACCTATAATTCCCCTTTAAGTAAAGGTAGTACTAAGACTCAGCCATTAAGAAATCCCTTTACTATACAATAGACCTGCTGCCATCCCAGCTAATCACACAGGATGATTGGTTTCAAATGAGTGAAAGAGTACAGAGAAGCAGCTTGTCTCTTGCTTGATATCTATTGAAAGAAGAGGCAGTAAACATTTATTGCTGGCTGTAAAATTCATTATCACCTTTTCTAAAGAGCCATTTCTATTCAGGACCTCTCCTGTAGACCGAACAGAGAGCTGTTATAAAACAATGTAGAGCAGAGAAATCTTCTGTGCCGTCTCATGCAACAGAGGCCAACCGAGCAGAACGCCACTAACACTATAATGACACGTGTCACTCCAGCTACACACCGACACATTTAGCTGCTCATTCAAAGTGGGAAGGCATATAACTAACCATTACCTCCGACATAATCCTGTAAGCCATCGTCCAAAACTATGGATGATTTTGTAATAAAAAAAAATATTATTACCAAAACCATACAAAATACATCAAATGTATTATTTACAAAGCTTGTTGATCATTTTATACATATATATATATATATATATATATATATATATATATATATATATATATATATATATATTTACACTGTTTTACCAAAAATATTGGGGCAGTAGCAGAGAAGGAGAAGCTTGAACCCCCCAAAACAACGGGCGTGACCTATAAAAAGGGTGCGGCTAATATAAAAAATATACATGCCTGGGCTGGCACTGCAGTTTGGTCATGATAAGCATGGTAAAACAACAACTGGTTTGCTTTAAACAATTGATAATGTCTGTTGCAAGCTTTACCTCCATACTTAAGTAACATCCAGCTGCTCACTGGAATGTGCTACCACACTATATGAAAAACATTTACATGTTTTTTTTTTTTTTAATTTTAATTTTTTTATATAAAAATACTTGTTTTCAGGTTTTATTTATCCTTTTTTGCGCATCAGTGCTGATGATCTTTTGCAGCCTCTTTGCCACCAATTCCTGTCTACATTCACTTCAGCAAAGGCATTTCTCAGGAACGGTTTCTTGAGGGAGACCACAGTGGACCAAGAGTAGACCATGCCTGTGGACCACAGACCACAGTGGACCAAGAAAAGGACCTAGAGTAGACCATGCCTGTGGACCACAGACCACAGTGGACCAAGAAAAAGACCAAGAGTAGACCATGCCTGTGGACCACAGACCACAGTGGACCAAGAAAAAGACCAAGAGTAGACCATGCCTGTGGACCACAGACCACAGTGGACCAAGAAAAAGACCAAGAGTAGACCATGCCTGTGGACCACAGACCACAGTGGAACAAGAAAAAGACCAAGAGTAGACCATGCCTGTGGATCACAGACCACAGTGGACCAAGAATAAGACCAAGAGTAGACCATGCCCGTAGACCACCGACCACAGTGGACCAAGAGTAGACCATGCCTGTGGGCCACAGACCAAGAATAAGTGAACCAAGAATAAGACCAAGAGTAGACAATGCCCGTGGACCACAGACCACAGTGGACCAAAAGTAGACCATGCCTGTGGACCACAGACCAAGAATAAGTGGACCAAGAATAAGACCAAGAGTAGACCATGTCTGTGCATGGCTGCTTGCACACCTGGGGTGCAAGCGGTAGAATGACAATTCAGAAACAAGGGACAAAGCTTCATCCTCCAATAACAGAAAGAGCCTGAAGAAGAACCTTCATGGCAGATCACCAGGTATACTTTTAATGAAAGCTGCTGATTAAGAAAATATCGAAATTAGCTTTTGAGATTACTTAAACGTTAAACAGTACATGAGATAAAACTGAGTTTATATATACTTAAAAAAAATAAAAATTTAGCCTCCTCCATTGACCCAAGTAATTTTCCTGAAAGGGTACAATTTCGGCAACGATTTAAAAAAAGCTAAAAATCCCAATTTTGCTTATCCTTAGCCACTGCAGTAATGCCCTGTACACACGATCAGTTCGTCTGATGAAAACGAACCAATGGATTTTTTCATCAGATATCCCATGAAGCTGACTTTCATCAGTCTTGCCTACACACTATTGGTTAAAAATCCGATTGTGTCCAACGCGGTGACGTAAAATACAACGTGCAGAGAAAAACGAAGTTCAATGCTTCCGAGCATGCGTCGACTTGATTCTGAGCATGTGTGGATTTTTGACCGATGGATTTCCCCACAGACGATCGTTTTTTAACCATACGAAAATTTTAAAACAGGTTCTATTTTTTTTCACCGAAAAAAAAAACCTGATGGGGCCCACACACGATCGGTTTGTCCCGATAAAAACCGTCAACCGGTCCGTTTTCATCAGACGAACCGATCGTGTGTACAGGGCATAAGAAGTAGAAGCCGATGTATTGTTCTGTTAGCACATAGCATGTCTATAACAAATATGTCTGCTGCACCAATTAGATTGCTGTAACATTTAAAAACTGGAACAAAAAACTGGCCAGCAACCCAATCTGTCATACAGGTACAGGAAACACTTATTAAAGTGAAGGTTATAACATGCCAAGCATATGCATTTTCTCTTCCCCTATATGCCACAGATAATCGAACTACTCCCACCAGTATGTGTCCCAACTGTCTCTTACATAAATGCCCTGCTTGGCTTAGCGGCTGTGTTTATGACCATATAGTGTGGACTGGGAGCAGCGGACAGATGTTGCCAGTTTTGATATATTTCCCAGGGGCAGCCAGAGTGGACAAAATTCCCAAATCGCTATTTTCTTCAAGAAGTATTACCCTGGCACTGTCAATGAGTATTCATAAACAATAATGAAGTGCATATTTTAACCACTTAACCTCCAGATTCACCCCCCTTCATGACATGGCCATTTTTTGCTTTATTGCACTGCGTTATTTTAACAGACAATTGCGCAGTCATGCAATGCTGTACATAAACAAAATTCCATTGCCATTGTTTTACTTATTTTTTTATAACTTTAGCTACAATGCATCTAAAAAATGTACACAAGAGGCCATGGAGACACTGGTGTCAGGTCAGTTTAGTTCCAACCACTATAAAGACTTCCATTTTGTTGACGCCCATGACAAAGCTCTTTTTTTTTTTTGGATGAACTGACAATAAAAGCCTGACGGATTCTAATCATTGACGGCTATCTCCCTTTTCTACTCAAGACACCGGTATTATAAAGCCACAGCGCTTCTCTAATAATGGGAGCACATTGGCTAATCCCCGTGTTGCGTCTCCTCGCTGCAGGGGGGCAACGGCCAGGGAACTTACCACATTCATCGGATCCTTACTATCTGATAGGAGTCCGTTTCATTCATATGATTTAGTAGGCAGATTGAAGAATAGCTTCTTGCAACTATTGTATCACACACAATTAATGAAATTATACAGAAAAATACAATTCAGTGCCGCATGGGATTTTTTTTGTCTCCTTATTTTTTCCATAAAGAATAGGGAGGCAGCCCAAGATGAATAATGTGATTTGTGTTCACCTGCATTACAATATGCCATTTCTTTCTCACATTATCTACCACAGATATTCAGAATTTCAGAATATGAGAGAAGGTTCACTGAAAGGCGGATCTATCCCTATCTACTATAATCCTTTCAATAAAACGGAATACAAAGTCGTTTCTGTACTGTAGACTTCTATGGGCCTTCTTCCATTGTATCTTCCATGTCTGGCTATGTAGATGTATGAAACTGCTGTTCAGACTTAATATATATTTATAAATATTATACAATGTATACAGTATACACACACATTTTTCCCCCTTGTAAGGCTGCATTCACACCTGAGTATATAGGCCCAGATTCACAAAGGAGATACGACGGAGTATCTCAGATACTCCGTCGTATCTCAGATACTCCGTCGTATCTCTCAGAGTATCTATGCGACTGATTCATAGGGCCAGATTCACGTAGCGCAGCGGATCTATAGATCCGCTTGTTCTACGTGAATTAAGATCCGCTCCCGCAAGTTTAGGAGGCAAGTGGCTAATTCACAAACCACTTACCTCCAAACTTGCGACAGCGGATCCTAAATCCCCCAGCGGAATTCAAATTCCGCGGCTAGGGGAGTGTACTATTTAAATCAGGCGCTTTAAATGCGCAGGCGCCGTCCGGGGAATTTCCCGGCGTGCATTGCTCCCACTGACGTCACTAGGGCGTCAGTGGTTGCGACGTGAGCGGGACTTGCGACGCGCGTGTTCGTGAATCGGCGTACGCAAACGACGTAGGAAAATTCAAATTCGACGCGGGAACGCCGGCTATACTTAACATTGGCTGCGCCTGATAAAAGAAGGGGTAAGTATACGACGGAAAACCGCTACGGAAACGACATAAGAACACTGCGACTGGTCCGCGTACGTATGTGAATTTACGTATCTCGCTGATTTACATATTTATCGTAAATCAGCGGGAACGCCCCCAGCGCCATTTTTAAATTGAAAAAAAGATCCGACAGTGTAACACATTGTAACACTGTCGGATCTAGCCCTATCTATGCGTAACTGATTCTATGATTCAGGCGCATAGATAGGACCAGTTTACGTCAGAGATACGATGGTGTATCTGTAGATACACCGTCGTATCTCTTTGTGAATCTGGCCCATAGAATCAGTTACGCATAGATAGCCCTTAGATCCGACAGGTGTAATTGTTTTACACTGTCGGATCTTAGGATGCAGTACCGCAGCCGCCGCTGGGGGGAGTTTGCGTCGTAAACCAGCGTCGGGTATGCAAATTAGTAGTTACGGCGATCCACAACGGTTTTTCGCGTTCGCTACGTTGCTGCTAGTCTAGTTTCCCGTCGCAAAATTAGTAGTCGTTTTTGGTGCCCTAACTTTACACAGCACACTTATGTGCTGTATAAAGTATGGCCGTCGTTCCCACGTCTTGAAAATTTTTGGTCCTTGCGTAAGACGTCCAGGAATACGAAAGTACGCTACACACGTCGCCATTCGAAAAAATTACGTCAATTCACGCAAAGCACAACGGGAATTTCAAAACGGAGCATGCGCAGTAGGTCCGGCGCGGGAGCGCGCCTAATTTAAATGGCACACGCCCCTTTGAATTACTCGGGCTTACGCCGGAGGCCGCCAGCGTAAGTTTTCATGCAAGTGCTTTGAGAATCAGGCACTTGCGATGAAAACTTGCGGTGGTGTAACGTATCTACGATACGTTACGCCGCCGCGATTCTACGTGAATTTGGGCCATAGTTTTCAGGCGTTTTTACGGTGTTTTTTTAAGGCGTGTTTCTGGCGTTTTTTCAGGCAATGTTGCAAAGTTTTTAAAGTGTTTATGTACAGGCGTTATGAGGTCCAAAGGTCATCAATGTAAAACGCCTGTAATCTGCCGGAAAGTAAGCTCCTGTACTTTTTTGAGCTTTAGGCGACAGAACGCTCAGATGTGAACAGGGGCTATTTAAACGAATGATATTATGCTTGTTGGGCATTTTGAAACTTTTGAGATGAGCGTTTTACAAGCTGAATGCAGCCTGATGCCCTGTACATACGACCGGCTTTCCCATCCCAGATGTTTTTTCCGACGGAATTCCGCTTAAGCTGTCTTGCATACACACGGTCACACCAAATTTCCGACCGTCAAGAACGCGGTGATGTACAACACAAGTCGACGAGCATGCGTCGACTTGATTCTGAGCATGTCGGAATTTCATCCAGACGAACGGAAATTCAGTTTTTCATTGAGAAAATTGAGAACATGTTCTCTATCTAATTCCGTCAGAATTTCCGAACAGAAAAAGTCCGATGGGGCATACACACAGAAGGAATATCCGCTGAAAAGCTTCCGTCTGACTTTTTCCGTTGGAAATTCAGCTCGTGTGTACGAGGCATGACAGTTACTACATACTATAAGAGTGATAAGAAAGATTCCTGTGCTAGGGCACAAAATAAATACAAAAAACAGCTGACACAATGTGCAGGCAGCAAACAAAACAATATAAAAAATAAAGTGTAGCGCTCCTAAATTAAGACATTAATACAGGGTAAAATCACACCAAGGTGAGTTATAATATGCAAACATCAAATGAGTCCATTTACAGTCCACATGCGTTGACCGGTGAAAAATAGGTGATATTAAGGTGAAGCCAGAAGACATCCTCCACCGCCAGGGAGTCAAACACATCCTCTTACCAGATAGCGTTGACCACCTAAAAACAGACAAAGAGCGTGATTGGAGCCCAAAGGGTTATAACTCCCATTTCCAGGGGACACAATGCACCAGCTTACACCAGGCTCCTCAGCATCAGGGACAACTCAACCAGAAAAGGCAATGATTCACCAAGGAATATAAATCAAAGGAGAGAAACAGAGCCCTCTCATAGTGTAGTAAAACTGTAACTTCAATTTATTTATTAGTAATGCACTCACATTAATCAAATTACAACCAGAATAATACAATGATGTTTTTCAAACCAATAAGATGGCCATGATCCACTCTGGTATGTGATGATGTCATAAGCTGATGCTCAACCCTACGTATTTCGGCCCCTGATGTTGTCTCATGACGAAATGCATCAACTGATTTTAATTTGGTGATCAAAACTATCTGGTAAGAGGCTGTGTTTGACTCCCTGACAGGGGAGGATCTTTTCTGGCTTCACCTTAATATCACCTATTTTCCCCAGTCTCCACATGTGGACTTTTAATGGACTCATTTGATGTTTGCACATTATACCTCACCTTGGTGTGATTTTACCCTGTATTTATGTTTTTATTAAAGAGTGCTACACTTTCTCGTTTATATTTTATTCTATACACTATATAATGCTATCAAATGATTACTAACCCTTCCCTGACCAGGTCATTGATGCCTGGATGCCCAGACTAAATTTGGCAGCATCAGTTTGCATTGGAAACTTAACTAATTTGCCAGGATAATAAAAATGTTCATGATTTTTTTACGACTCTCTAAGGCTTTTATTTGGTACACTGTTTTATAATGTGCAGCTTTTTTATTATAGGCCGTCAAAGGTAATTTTTTTTTATACAATTTATAAATAACAGCTTATATATTTTTTTTACATTTTTAATTCATTTTTTATGTATATCGTTTTAACAGCTGTAGCCTGACAGTGTTTGCTGTCAAATTACTTCTTTATCTTCGAGGCACAGTGACAGCTAAGCCATCCAGCTTGTTGTAAATAAACCCATGTGATAAATATAATTGGCTGTCATAGTGAGACTGAGAGCTATCAACGATAACCTGGTCTTGCAACAAGAACCCTGCAAGTGGGAGGACAAATACAAAAAATATAAAACACAAAGGTGAAGCTGTCCTTTCAGATCTATTTTTTTTTTTAATTGATGATCCATTAACCACTTAAGCCCTGGACCATTTTGCTAATCAAAGACCAGGCCACTTTTTGGGATTCGGCACTGCGTCGCTTTAACTGACAATTGCGCGGTCGTGCGACGTGGCTCCCAAACAAAATTGATGTTCTTTTTTTCCCACAAATAGAGCTTTCTTTTGGTGGTATTTAATCACCTCTGCGGTTTTTATTTTTTGCGCTATAAACAAAAATATAGCGTAAATTTAGAAAAAAATTCAATATTTTTTCCTTTTTGCTATAAACAATATACACCAAAAAAATATATATTAAAAAAAAAAAATGTTTTCCTTATTTTAGGCCGATACATATTCTTCTACAAAAAAAATCGCAATAAGCGTATATTGACTGGTTTGCACAAAAGTTATAGCGTCTACAAAATAGGGGATAGAATTATGGCATTTTTATTATTATTATTTTTTTTACTAGTAATGGCGGCGATCTGCGATTTTTATCGTGACTGTGACTTTATGGCAGATACATCGGACACTTTTGAAACATTTTTGGGACCATTGTCATTTTTACAGCGAACAGTGCTCTAAAAACGCACTGATTACTGTGAAAATTACACTGGTAGTAAAGGGGTTAACCACTAGGTGGCGCTGAAGGGGTTAAGTGTGCCTAGAGATGTGTAGGGGGGATGGACTGTGTGTGACACAACAGTGATCACAGCTTCTGATTACAGGAAGCTGTGTACACTGTCCTGTCATTAGGAAGACTGGGAAAATACTTGTTTACATTATCAGCATTTCCCCCTTCTTCCTCACCGTGACACGATCACGGGCATGCCCATGGACATCGAGTCCGTGGGACCCGCGGTTGGAGTCACGGAGCTCCCGGCGCGCACGCCCACAATGGCGGCTTCCTAAAGGGGATGTATATATACGTCCTTCTGCCTGTGCGTGCCATGCTGTCGACGTAAATAGTCGTGCGCTGGTCGGCAAGCAGTTAATGACAACAGACCAATGCTTAATTTGGTCGGGTTAGGGATGACTTTCTCTACCTTTTTATCATGGGGGAACGCTTGAAAAAACTTTTTTGGGCTTCAAGGAACCCCTGCTAATAATTATTATATCTACAGCTCACAGTACATTAGTAGTGATGGTCAGTGTGAAGAATGCTCCTTACATTTGTGGTAATTGGGAAGAATCCACCTATACAGATAGCTAGAAAGATCATTGGTGTAGTGGTTTCACCCCTGAGAGGTAGAAATTGCTTATTGCCTGAGGAACCTGTAGCAACCCCTGGAGGAACCATGATTGAGAATTCCTAGGTTAGACAGTTTGGGCCAGATTCACAAAAGAGATACGACGGCATATCTCCTGATACGCCGTTGTATCTCTGTTTTAGGGCCGTTCTAACTATGCGACTGATTCATAGAATCAGTTCCGCATAGCTAACCCTAAGATCCGACAGGTGTAATTGAATTGCACCGTCGGATCCTAGGATGCAATACTTCGGCCGCCGCTGGGGGGAGTTTGCGTCGTAAACCAGCGTCGGGTATGCAAATTAGCAGTTACGGCGAACCACGAATGTTTTTCCCGTCATTACGTCGTCGCAAGTTTTAGATTCCCGTCGCAAATATAGGGGTACTTTAACATGGTGTAAAATTACTCCACCATGTTAAAGTATGCCTGTCTTTCCCGCGTCGCTTTTGAATTTTTTTGTTTTCCCGGCGTAAGTACGTTACGCACGTCGCGATTCTCAACACGTCGGCGCGTTGTAATTTTGCGCAAAGCACGTCGGGAAATTTGCGAGCAGAGCATGCGCAGTACGTCCGGCGCGGGAGCCTAATTTAAATGGTACCCGCCCCATTTGAATTGGGCAGCCTTGCGCCGGACGTGTTTACGATACACCGCCGCAAGTTTACAGGTAAGTGCTTTGTGGATCGGGCACTTAGACTGAAAACTTGCGGCGGTGTAACGTAAACGGGTTACGTTACGCTGCGCCGCAGGTACGAGAATCTAGCCCTAAGGTCCTTTTCAGTTTGTTAGTCGGCCCCATACGGACAATCAATTGCTCTCAATGGAGCGGCGGATGTAAACGGACATGTGTTTGTTTACACCTGCCGTTATCTGATCCTATCTGCTAAAAACAGATGGATGGTGGATCTGTTCCCCATTCATGTGACGGATCAGATCACAGTTGGATGTAAGCAGACAGGCAGTCTGTTTTTATCCAACCACCCATAGAGGAAAGCAGGCTGTGTCTGTGTCCGCCCTGCATAAGAGGAGCGGACATGGACCTGTCATCAGCCTGCTCAGTGGGGATGAGCAGACAGATCCCCGCTGAGCAGGCTGGGCTGCCCATGTGAAAGAGCCCTTACAAAAACAGCAGCTCACATAATTTGTAATACAAACATCTTTGCCATTCTGAGGCTTCCTTCAACCACTTTGCATATTATTTTATATATACTGTGCTTGCCAAATATGCTGCAGAAATCTCCCTCCGCTGAGTCTGGCTGCAACCGTTTTAACTGTGGGCAGCTGAAGTTGCTGCCTGTTCACTTCCTGGCTTTGCACATTTACACCTCCAGCTCTGCAGCTCTTATTGGCCCTCTTATGACTCAACCCCCCCTCCCTTTCTGGCAAACTCTCATGAGAGTGAGAGAGAGAGCTGTGCACGATGTCATAAGCCTAGACTTTTTACCAGACAAGAAACAGTGGGCTTATAAGGTATTTACCGGCAGAAAAAAAATGTTTAACTATCCAAAGTTAAAACAACAAGGGCAGAAGATTTAATAGATGGAAAGATGGAAAAATAACCAAACTTCATACAATATATGGATATATTATTGCAATTATGAATGCCCTGAATGTATATATTTGTCTCCGGAGCAGAAAGAGAAAGAAAGATATGAGAGTCTGTTGATTATGTGGAGTTCAGAGTCACATGTGAACAAAGCCATCCTTTACATATTTGCTGGAGGTTATTCAC
Source organism: Rana temporaria (assembly GCF_905171775.1). Lineage (NCBI taxonomy): Eukaryota > Metazoa > Chordata > Amphibia > Anura > Ranidae > Rana > Rana temporaria. Next base: position 32,797,778 of record NC_053499.1, on the reverse strand, counting down.
ATCTGTTATTTCTAATAGCATAAAACTAGGGGGGGCGGCATCCAGATTGTGACAGTCACATAATTAATAAATTCCAAACAATGCTAAAAACATACATTTCTATAGATTGCGACATATACCGATCTGCAATTATTTACATATGAAAGACACGATTCTAAGCTACGAACAACCTTCATTCTGTCAATAACCACAGCCTGAAAAGCCTTCGTCTGGAGGCATGCCAACGTTAAAAGACTTTTCAAATACAATATTTTAATTTACCTATTCATCTAGGAACTGATAAGTAGGACAATACAATTGTTTTAATCACCTAACATAGACAGTGTAACAATAATATTTATATATACAGTAAATATATGGATGGACCGAAACATAATATCCCAGCGTGTTCTATTGGATTTAGATCAGTTGAGCGTTGGGGCCATTTAATGGTATCAATTCCTTCATCCTCCAGGAACTGGCTGCATGCTCTTGCCACATGAGGCCGGGCATTGCCGTGCACCAGTAGAAACCCAGGAACCACTGCACCAGTGTAGGGTCTGACAATGGGTCCAAGGATTTCATCCTGATACCCAATGGCAGTCAAGCTGCTATCGTCTAGCTTGTAGAGGTCTGTCTGTCCCTCCATGGATATGCCTCCCCAGACCATCACTGACCCACCACCAAACCGGTCATGCTGATCGATGTTACAGGCAGCATAACGTTCTGCAAGGCTTCTCCAGACCCTTTCACGTCTCTCACGTGCTCAGGGTAAACCTTCTCTTATCTGTGAAAAGCACAGGGCGCCAGTGGTGAACCTGCCAATCATGGTGTTCAATGGCAAATGTCAATCGAACTCCACGGTGCCAGGCAGTGAGCACAGGGCCCACTAGAGAACGCCAAGCCCTCAGGCCATTCTCAAGAAGTCTGTTTCTGATTGTTTGGTCAGAGACATTCACACCAGTGGCCTGCTGGAGGTCATTTTGTAGGGCTCTGGCAAGGCTCATCCTGTTCCTTCCTGTACAAAGGAGCAGATACTGGTCCTGCTGATGGGTTAAAGACCTTCTATGGCCCTGTCCAGCTCTCCTAGAGTAACTGCCTGTCTCCTGGAATCTCCTCCATGCTCATGAGACTGTGCTGGAAGACACGGCAAACCTTCTGGCAATGGCACGTATTGATGTGCCATCCCGGAGGAGTTGGACTGCCTGTGCAACCTCTATAGGGTTCAGGTTATCGCCTCGTGCTACCAGTAGTGACACTGATCCTAGCCAAATGCAAAACTAGTAAAAAACAGTCAGAAAAGATGAGTAGATAAAAAATGTCAGTGGCCTCCACCTGTAAAACCATTCCTGTTTTGGAGGTCGTCTCATTGTTGCCCATCTAGTGCACCTGTTGTTAATTTCATTAACAGCAAAGCAGCTGAAACTGATTTACAACCCCCTCTGTATACACCCCTCCCCCTCTGCTACTTAACTGACCACATCAATATCCCTGGAGTTTAACTCATTTGATGCTATACTCTGATTGAAAAGTGTTCCTTTTGAGCAGTGTATATACACGCACATATACACCCATCTACCCACACACACAGGTATTTTGCCAGTACTCCAATATTTTAAAGATAAGCACCTGAATTTCAGCCGTCATCAAGATAACTGCAATTCCTGTACAGCAGAGCTCAGACACAGAGAAAGGGAGAAACAGCATAAAGCGTCATTCATCCGTGCTGGTCCGTCGGACCATTCTCATCGGTTTGGAACGACCGAGTGTACAAGGCCTAAGAGAACAATGTGTTTTTACAACATGTATTTTTCTATACTTGCAGTATCTTTAAAATGATACAACATAGGGGGACTTGCATGTAGTAGAGATGTACTGACTATATTTTATTTATTTATGCCCTAACAATTACTGGGACGATTGTGGTGTCTTGACCGACCACAAGTCTGAGACACTAAACTACAGAAACTTTTTCAATAAAAAAAAAATAGAATAAAACTGCCCATGGAACATACCTAAAGAAACACAAAACGCATTCCAGGAGACACCACAAGACTATGAAATCGAATAATCCAAAAATTCTCTTGAACTAGCTATTAAATGCATCTGATCTGATAAATCCTGAAAGCCATGAGACACACTGTACAAAAAGGTTTGAATGACTCGGGCCTCTATGTTGCTGCAGTGAAGCAAGGTCTCCTGTAAGGACTACGACTAATTGATCAACTGTCAGGATGAATGAGGAGCGGCATGCTAATAAGGACTCTCTCTGTCTCCAGCCGAGGGATGACAACAGCCAGGGAGCACGGCCTTGTGCCCGCTGTTTTCTTTACAATGCGAGAGGCGCACCGTGACATACCGATTAAAAACAAACAAAGCCAATAGGTGTCAAGGTATTGCCGACACTGGGAGTCAGAAGACAACAAACTGCGGCAGGTGAGAAATAGAAAGCTTTTAGCTATTCTTCTCATTAGAAAGTTCACATTTTGGAACCAAAATCTCTATTTCTCTTCCTCTATCGCTGTCTCTTTTTTATGCCTGATGTAAATATACTTTAGTAATAATAAAACTAACAATATTTAAAAGAATTCAGTATTTTTTCTGTGTTTTCATTTTTAGGATCCATAATTTAATCCCAGGGGTAACATGGTCTTGTGGCTAACCAGGGTCCCTTTTCATCCAGCACTGGCAGTGGGTGGTCTTCTCTGCTGCGTAGACTGGGGCTCACGCTATGACCACTGAGCACTGGTTTATGCAACATTCCATTGTGAGGCCAGGGGGTGTGTCACTGACAGCCTGCGCTCGCAGGAAGTGGGTTGAATGACACCGGGCGTCATTCAACCCACCGGAGGACCAGCACTAAATGGCCGTGGCTAGGCAGGGCAACACTAGAGCATTCCATCCTCTGGAACTCGCTACGTCAACCTGTACGGCTATCCCCTACTCTTGCTACCTTAAGGCAATCCCTGAAAACTCACCTCTTCAGGGAAGCCTATTAGATTGTAAGCTTTTCTGAGCAGGGCCCTCTTAATCCTCTTGTATTTTATTGTATTATAACTGTATAATAACCGCAAACTGTTGGCGCTAGAGAAATACTGTATAATAATTAGGGGTGCAGCGGATCGTCACCGATCCGTGATCCGAACGGGTCACCCTGTTCGGATCGGCACACCACGCGATCCGCGGGGCACTCCGGAGCCTCGGCCGTAGGAAAGTCCCCGGCTTAGGCCTAGCTCCGGAGCGGCGGCCATCTTGCTCCACCCCCGTGTGCTTGTCAGAGCACAGCGTGACACGCCTCTCCGCCTCAGCGCGCTCACTACAGACCCGGAACTGCCTGCATACATGTGGAGACAGCATCGGTGAGCTCTGCACCTGCAGGTAGGAGCTACACCATCACCTGGGGAGCATGTCTGTACACCAGAGTGGAGGGGGGTGACACCGGAGTAATGATAGTGATTAGGTGGGTGTAACAAGATTTGGCTTTTTTTTTTTTTTTGCTGATCCGAAAATGATCCGATCCGTGACTCCTGATCCGATCCGTGATTTTTTTGATCCGTTGCACCCCTAATAATAATAATAATAATAATAATAATAATATAACTAGGGTTTTAAAACCTAATGATTTTATTAACTTAGGTAGCAAAATAGTTTTAAAGACAAAAATTGTGGACTTTTAATGTAAAGCTGAACTTCAGTTATGGTTTGTATTGCATTGCTACATTGGTCTAGCTTGGTCAAATGTACATAAGTATACAGTGGTGAAAATAATTACTGTATATACTTGAGTATAAGCCAAGTTTTTCAGCACATTTTTTGTGCTGAAAATGCCCCTCTGGGCTTATACTCGAGTCACTTTTTTGCGCCTGATCTCCCGGAATTTGGGGACCCGGTACCGGCCAGCCGTAAGTCCCCTGGACCCCAAACTTGACACACATATAGCTCCACTCTTGCGCTAAAAGTGTGCAAAGTTTGTTGTCAGGAAGACCTACAGCCGGGGAGCACCGATTTTTCAAACCTGGGCACCCCTTCCGTAGACGCCCATGTTAAGCCAATGACTGCGCTGCTATCAATCCATACAATCTAGCCAATCAACCGCCAGACAGAGTGGAGAAGAGGACGTTGGGGGCGAGTGCAGCAGGTGAATGGGCTCAGGTAAGGATGCATTAAGGTGAAGAAAACAAACCTTTACAAACCCTTTAATGTATTGGATAGAAGAAGATCCTGGACTGCCGCACTCCTTAAAACAATGTCTTTATTGTACAAATGAAATCCAAAAATAGGCTATAAACTGTGAGTAAGCATCACATGATGTGAAACATGTCAGCCACCTTTTTCCTGTTCACTTCATTTTGACTGCATCGTTTTGGTTGTTTTTTGGATTTCATTAGTACAATACAGAGATCGTTTTAAGGAGTGCGGCAGTCCAGGATCTTCTTCTATCTAATGCACCTGTGCATAGCCAGCCCCCATTTGGTTTAGTGGGATGGAAGCAAAGCCAAGGGATCAGAAGTTTTTAGAGCGGTATCATCTCTTATCCCCTTTAATGTGCTTCTTCTTGAGCAACTTCTTTGTTGCCTTGGCAGTATTTTTTGGAAGAATGCTGGAAGACCCATCCACGACCCATCTTCAGTGTTCTGGCTGAGGGAAGAAGGATCTCATCCAAGATTTTACAATACATGGCCCCGTCCATTGGCCCCTCAATACAGAAAAGTCAGTCTGTACCTTTAGCAAAGAAACAGCCCTAAAGCATAACGTTTCCACCTCAGTGCTTGACTCTGTGCTCTATCATTTCATATATAAGGAAGAAAGGAATTGATTGCACACTTGAATCCAAAAGATGCTGTTGAAGTTTTCTTTATTGTCATAAGCCAGACAAACTTGCAAGAATATATAGTTGACGCGTTTCACACAAAAGAACCGTGCTTGTTCAAGTGTGCAATCAATTCCTTTCTTCCTTATGCTACTGATGGTGGTGAGCCGAGATTAGCACCTTGAACCAGGTGTGTCCATTTTCGTTTCCTGAGCCGGTGTGTGCGCCCTTGTTTGTATAATTTAAAATATACCTATGATAAAAATGATAGACCCTTCATTTCTTTGTAGGTGGGCAAACTTGCAAAAGCTGCAGGGGATCAAATAATTATTTCCCTTACTGTATATTATTCATATTAGTGGTACTGTTGTGGAAGCAGAAAATCAATGTAGTAGTTGGTGCTATTGCGGTGATTCCTCTATTACTGCTACTACAAGGATCAAATACCTACAACACCCAAGGAGAAGTAAATCGGTGGCTTTTAACCACTTGTCATCCGGCGGCCGACTATTTACGGCCGCAAGGTGGCTCTAATTTGCCGGGAGGCCGTCAATATACGGCCTCTGGCGCGAGCCACTGCGGGCCCGCGTGCGCACGCTGCGTCACACAGGTGCCGATGCGCGTGCCTGGTGGCCGCAATGTCGGCAGTCACAGAGCCAGGGACGTGGATCTCTGTGTGTAAACACAGAGATCCACATCCTGTTAGGGAGAGGAGAAATGGCGTGCCCCTTGTATATAGGGACAGCCATCGGTCACCTCCCCCAGTCAGTCCCCTCCCCCTACAGTAAGAATCACCTAGCAGGGAACATATTTAACCCCTTGATCGCCCCCTAGTGTTAACCCCTTCCCTGCCAGTCACATTTATACAGTAATCAGTGCATATTTATAGCACTGTTCGCTGTATAAATGTGAATGGTCCCAAAAATGTGTCAAAAGTGTCCGATGTGTCCGCCATAATATCGCAGTCATGACAAAAATCACATATCGCCGGCATTACTAGTAAAAAAATAATAATAATAAAAAAAAAAGTAATAATTCTATCCCCTATTTTGTAGGCGTCATAACGTTTGTGCAAACTAATTACTATACGCTTATTGCGATTTTTTTTTACCAAAAATATGTAGAAGAATACGTATCGGACTAAACTGATTTTTTTTTTAAATGGGATATTTATTATAGCAAAAAGTAAAAAATATTGGCCCGGATTCACGTAGCACTTACGCCGATGTATCTCGAGATACGCCGCGTTAGGCCTCGGAAACAGAGTTTCTCGGCAGAATTCGACGAGAAACTCGGTCAGAGCCGGATTCTGCCGAGAAACTTTGTCGTCTGTACACTTTCGGCCCGTTGGAGCCGCCGAGGAACTCGTCGAGAAAATAGAGAACATGTTCTCTATTTTCTCGTTGTTCTATGGGAGCTCTCGGCCCGCCGAGCTCCTCGGCGGCTTCAGGGCTGAACTCGACGAGGAACTCGACGTGTTTGGCACGTCGAGTTCCTCGGCCGTGTGTATGAGGCCTAAGTGCACATATGCGCCGTCGTATCTATGCGCCTGACTCTGAAAGCAAGATACGCCTATAAATAGGCTTCATCCGACCGACGTAAGTTTCCTAAGCCGTCGTATTGTGGGCGCATATTTACGCTGGCCGCAAGGGGCACTCCCATTGATTTACAATTTGAATATGCAAATGAGTGAGATACGTTGATTAACAAGCGTACTTGCGCCCGGCGCATTAATATACACAGTTTACGTAAGTCGTACGTCCGGCGTAAAGTTACGACTCATATAGCAGTTGTAAGTCAGCAGCCTCAATGCAAATGGCTGCACCAGGGAACACAGCCGTCGTTTTTTACGTTGTTTACGTAGTACATGAATAGGGCTGGGCGTAGGTTACGTTCACGTCATAGGCAGTGATTCAACGTATCTTAGGCGTTCGTTCTGACGTAATTCTGAGCATGCGCACTGGGATACGTCCATGAGCCGGCGCAATCGCGCCGTTCGTTATTCGTATCTTGATGGCGCTCGGCCCATCATTTACTTGGGGTCACGCCTCATTAGCATGGCTCATGCCCACTGCCACTTACGATGAGTTACGCCGAGGGAACCCAGCGTAGATTTGGGAGCAAGTGCTTTGTGAATACTGTGCTCGCCGCTCTGCGCTACGTCGGCGTGTGTTTTTTTCAAAATTGACGCTCTATTTTTGTTTATAGCGCAAAAAATAAAAGTGATCACTTTAAAAAAGTTATGATACAAAAATATACCAGCCTGACTGGTATGAGTGTTTGTATTTGAACAGACTTGAATGGGTAGACTCTTTTTCCCACAAATCCCTGAGAAGTAATCAGGGGGTTTGTATTTTGATCTTGTGGCCTCAACCTATAGTCCAGGGTCAGGTTTCAGGAAACCCCCCCACCTGGATAATTATCTGACAGCGTCTCTTGTGCTCCTGAGAATTTCCAAATCCTATAATTATCCACAAGGCCCTTTTCAAGGCAAAATTCCTCCCACCACTTCCTACACATTGTAAGGTGTTTATACACTCCAGGACGGCGATAGGACACATTGTTCAGAGTGGCTGTGCAATAATTTACCAGATATGTCATTTAGCCTATTGTTAAAACGTCCCATTGGTGAATGAGGCTTTGATTTAATGGGACCACATAAATATGATGGCTTAAAAAAAAAAAATAGCTCCAATGGCAATGTCTTGGGAAATAGCTCACCCAAGGCAATTCTTCCACAGGGTTATTTGTTGAGGACAAGGAATTATGCGCGTTTTTTAATTTATATCGCTTTTCACCTGTCTTCTAATTTTTTAGTATAGCCGCCAACAGTCCTGTATTTTTTGGTAAGGTGCACTGCACTTGGCTGTGTTGTGGGACACAGTATGGATTCATAGAACAAAGGATACTTTGTCATATTTGCATACATTTTCATTGGCTGGTCCCGAAAGATTACAAAAAACTCCTGAACAATAATTTGTAGATGCATTTTTGTAGTTGCATTCACAAAAACGTAAAATTTAAGTGGTTGTAAAGTGAGAAGGTTTTTTATCTTAAAAAACATTTTTTTTTTCTTCTAGCATAAAATTCGGCATAGTAGCGCAAGCTACAGTATGCCTGTCTTAATTTTTTTATCCCCGTACTCACAGTGTAATCGTACATAGAAGATTCCGACTGCCCGCGCGGAATGGGCGTTTCAATCCAGACGGAAGGTGATTGACGGCCGGCTCTGGCGCGTCACGCTTCTCCGGAAATAGCCGAAATAGGCTTGGCTCTTCACGGCGCCTGCGCATAGTCTGTGCGCAGGCGCCGTGAAGAGCCGAGACCTACTCCGGCTGTCTTCGGGGAGCGTGACGTGCCAGAGCCGGCCGTCAATCACCCTCCCTCTTGAAAGGAACGCCCATTCCCCGCGGGCAGTCGGAATCTTCTATGTACGATTACACAGTGAGTACGGGGATAAAAAAATTAAGACAGGCATACTGTAGCTCGCGCTACTATGCCAAATGTTATGCTAAAAAGTTGTTCTGCAGGGTGAAACACCGCTTTAATACATTCTATTCATTAAGATAAATAGCCCACTGTGTGAAACAGCCCCTCACGGCCCCCTAATACTTACCTGAGCTCACCTCACTCCAGCAATGTTGCAGTAGTGTCTTGGTTGCCTGAGATTCTCCCTCCTCATTGGCTGAGACAGCAGCGCGGGGTCATTGGCTCCTGCTGCTGTCAATCAAATTCAGTGATCTGATGAAGGCTGCATTCACACCTTGGCGTACAAAATCGCGGCGCTTTGTCCCGTGAATTGCGGCGTCAAATTGCGGTGACAAAACGCAGCGATTGTGAATGCAGCCTTACCCCCTCTATGGAGATGGTTCGCATCTCCTATGCCGAACGCCGAAAGCCGCCTGAAAAAAAGGTCCAGGACTTCGCGTTCAGCGTGGAGATGTGAACCATCTCCATAGAGGGCAATGTGAAATCATCCCTCCAGCGTCTCAGGGGCAGCTGCGGCGTCGCACTACAGGCGTATATACGCCTAGGTGTGAACGGGGGCGAACAGCGTGAGACATGTGACTGCACACTAAGACCCCTTTCACACTGAGGAGTCTTTCAGGCGGTACATCGCTAAAAATAGCGCTGCTATACCGCCTGAAAAACTCCTGCCCAGCAACCTCAATGTGAAAGCCGGAGGGCTTTCACACTGAGGCGATGCGCTGGCAGGAGATAAAAAAATCTCCTGCAAGCAGCATCTTTGGAGCGGTGAGAGGAGCGGTATGTATACCGCTCCTTAAAATTTAAAACAATGGGAAACCGCGGTAATACTGCCCGCAATGCGTCTCTGCAGGGGCGCATTGCGGGCGGTATTAACCCTTTATCGGTCGCTAGCGGGGGTTAATACCGCACCACTAGCGGTTGAATCCCGTGGCAGTTACGACGGTATAGCGCCGCTATTTTAGCGGCGCTATACCGCCACCGCGGCTCCCGCCCCAGTGTGAAAGGGGCCTAAGTCTACCAGTGTATGATAATGGAAAAACAAAAATGAACTCAACCTATATAAAAGTTTAAGATGAAAAGGACAAGTGGATGCTGCTGTAGAAACAGATGCAGCATATTAATCACAAAAGGCCTGGGGGGATCTTACATCCAGTAAAACTCTCACTTTTGCCTGAATACCAAGCATTCCGGTATCTCCTCTCCATGGGGTACTCTGGCCGTACAGGTCACTTGTCAGAATGTAGGCATGCACATCTATGTAAAATAAATATTCAACCATTGTGTGCAACAATGAGGGTCCAATAACAAATGCCAGTTGTGGAAAATGCTTATTATCACATTTTACCAAGAAGTTTGGAACTGGGCGAGATTTACTAAAACTGGTGCAGAATCTGGTACAGCTGTGCATAGTATCCACACAGCTTATAGGTTTTATTGTCAAAGCCTAAAGTGGTTGTAAAGGTACATAGGGGCAGATCCACATACATTTAGATAGGCGCAGCGTATGTGAGATACGCTACGCCGCTGTAACTTACTTTTAAATTCCTCGAATCCACAAAGAATTTGCGCCGTAAGTTACGCTCTTGGTGCGTAATTCAAATCGGCGAGTAGGGGGCGTGTTTCATTTAAATGAAGTGCGTCCCCGCGCCGAATGAACTGCGCATGCGCCGTCCCTAAATTTCCCGCCGTGCATTGCGCAAAATGACGTCGCAACAACGTAATTTTTTTAACTTAGACGTGAATTACGTCCATCCCTATTCACGGACGACTTACGCAAAAAAAAAAAAAAATATTCAAATTTCGACGCGGGAACGACGGCCATACTTAACATGGCAAATCTAACTATACGCCGCAAAATACCAGCTTTAACTATACGCCCGAAAAAGCCGACTAGAGACGACGTAAGAGAATGCGACGGCCGCGCGTACGTTCGTGGATGGTCGGAAAAAGCTAATTTGCATACCCGACGCGGAAAACTACGCGAACTCCACCCAGCGGATGCCGAAGTATTGCATCTACGATCCGAAGGCGTACGAAGCCGTACGCCTGTCGGATCAAACCTAAATGCCGTTGTATATTGGTTTGAGGATTCAAACTAAAGATACGACGCAAGAAATTTGAAAGTACGCCGGCGTATCAGTTGCTTGCTGTGGGAGCACTTGGCAGGAGGGAGGAGCCAGGAAAGAAGGAGGAAAAGAAGGAGGATCCAGGTTGCTCTGTGATAAACAACAGGTAAGTATGACATGTTTGTTATTTTTTGTTTATAAAATACAAGACTTTCATATCACTTTAAAGCTATATTAAAGCCTTGTTTTTTGTTATGTTTTTAAAACAACAAACATGTCATACTTACCTGCTCTGTGCAGTGGTTTTGCACAGAGCAGCCCAGATCCTTCTCTTCTCAGGTCCCGCGCCGATACTCCTGACTCCTCCCTTCTTCTCGGTGCTCCCGCAGCAAGCAGCTTACTCTGAGGGCACCCAAGTTGGCTCACTTGCTGAGATTCAAAGCCAATCAGGAGCGCCAGTCCCCGGGGAGAGCCAAGGCTCCATCACTGTATTGAGAGGGTGCTCAGATAAGTATATGGGGGGGGGGGGGGGGCTGCTAAACACAGAAGTTTTTTTTACCTTCCTTTATAGAATGCATATGGGTAAAAAAAAAAACATGTGCATTTACTACTACTTTAATAGAACAAGCTGAAGTTAGAAGCTGATTGGTTACTATGTACAGCTGCACCATATTAAAGCGGCGTTCCACCTAAAAATTGAACTTCCGCTTAACCCACTCCTCGCCCCCTTACATGCCACATTTGGAATGTAATTTTTTTGGGGGGGGGAGTGGGGGCTTCCGTCGAGGGGCTGGAAAGGCGATTAGCTAAATCGCCTTTTCACAGCCCCTCCCTGTAGGCGAGCGCCTGTCCAATCGGACAGTGCCGCGCGCGCATGCGCAGTGGGTGCCCGGCCGTGAAGCCGAAAGCTGTCACTGCCGGGTGCCCACACTAGAAATGAAGAAGCCGGCCGGCGAGGGGGGGCGAGGAGCGGAGCCCCGGCCGGCGCGCCGCTGGAGCCGTGGAGCAGGTAAGTGTCTGTTTATTAAAAGCCAGCAGCTACACTTGTTGTAGCTGCTGACTTTTAATAAACTTAAAAAATTGGTGGAAAACCCCTTTAAGTGTGCACAAATTTTAGTATATCTCCCTCACTGTTGTCAGCTAAAAAATAAACTTAGGAGTTTGCTGGATTTTTGGCAGGATCAATGGGAATTTTTCTGTACTTACAGCATTTTAAAGCAACAAATACTCTGTAACATGCATATATTGCAGAGATGTACTGATTTTTTTTCCATTTTTCCCTGACATACACTTTACAATTTATACTAATAGTATGAGCAAACACAAATTGTAAAATGAAAAGATACAAAAACAGTAAAAAAGGGAATGACTTTAACGTAACATCAGCGAGAAAGGCACTAAACTCTTGCTGAGTATAAGGGAAGGAGACGATGGTAATTGAGCTGAATGGATATGTGGGGCGAATATTAAATTTCATACTCCAGTCTCTGTTTGGTCTGCAAAACAGGAAATGAAATATTTTAAACTAATTTAGGTGCCCGTAATTGAATCTGCCCATTTCAATTTAGACACCTAAGAAATAAAAAGAAAAACATTTTCTCTGCTGTCAGTTTACTTGAAAGCGCGTCTAAGCTTGTGCGTTGGGTACATAGTACAGATGTTACCTGCTATAGTTGTATGTACTTCTACATTAAAGGCATATGTCCACATGGACATGGTATGTGTCTCTGCAACCAATTTTATTTTTTGTTGGGTGAATTAAAGAGAGAAAAGAAAGATTATACCTTATAGAACAACAGAAAATAAAAACTATACAGTGAATAACCAATACAACCGTGAAAACCACTTAGGAATACGCTTAACCACTTAAACCCCGGACCTTTATGCAGCTAAAGGCCCAGGCTAGGTTTTGCGATTCGGCACTGCGTCGCTTTAACAGACATGGCTCCCAAACAAAATTGACGTCCTTTTTTTCCCACAACTAGAGCTTTCTTTTGGTGGTATTTGATCACCTCTGCGGTTTTTATTTTTTGCGCTATAAACAAAAATAGAGCGAAATTTTTTAAAAAAATGCCCCCAAAACATATATGATTTTTTTTTTCCTCAGTTTTGGCCGATACGTATTCTTCTACCTATTTTTGGTAAAAAAAACGCAATAAGCCTTTCAATTGCATTGTTTATTGTGAAAATGACAGTTGCAGTTTGGGAGTTAACCACAGGGGGCGTTGTAGGAGTTTCGTTTCACCTAGTGTGTGTTTACAACTGTAGGGGGGTGTGGCTGTAGGTCTGACGTCATCGATCGAGTCTCCCTATAAAAGGGATTACTCGATCGATGCAGCCGCCACAGTGAAGCACGGGGAAGCCGTGTTTACATACGGCTCTCCCCGTTCTTCAGCTCCGGGGAGCGATCACGAGGGGGCGGCTAGAAACGAATAGCCGCGCCCTCGTCCCGGATCGCTCCCCGCGGGTTTCCGACCGCCGCATGTACCGGGGGTATATATATATATATATATATATATATATATATATATATATATATATATATATTTTTTTTTTTTTATTTATTGTTAAATTTTAATGAATGGCACTAAAAATTTAGAAAAATTAAAAAAATTGACATTTGGATGTTTTAATCTTTTCATTAAAACACTTGTTTGTGCAACAGCCTCTCTTGATTTTTTCATCTATCTATCTATCTATATATATATATATATATATATATATATATATATATATATATATATATACACATACATATATATATTTTTTTATTTATTTATTGTTAAATTTTAAAGAATGGCACTAAAAATTTAGAGAAATTAAAACATTTTAAATTTTTGGAATGATATTAGGCATGTGTATGTATAGCCAAAGCTTTGTATTTGGTTCTGGATAGCATAGAAAATGATTGAGAATGGCTGAACACTTTCTATATAACCTTTTTTCTTTCACTTCCTGTCTCATTGATACAACTGAAGCAGAAGCGATTCAGTTCGCATTGCGCCACGCTTTATAAGTTTTTCATTCATTCATTCACAACAGGAAGTGAGCATACATCTTTACATAGCTAGGGGCATTTCCCTTTTAGATAGGTATAGATAGAACAGGTGCCCCCATAGGAAGATTTGCCCTCGCCTCTTGTTTAGATGACAACTGAAACATTTTGGCCACCAGGTTTAATAAAGAGGGTGAATCTACCTGATGGGGACACAGACAGTAATAAGACTTAACACTCATTATAAACTTTTCCAGCTCTGTCCAAAAAATGTTATTAAAAAAACTATGGTTATAGATACACAGTAGCATCACGGGCTCCGGCAACTTGGCAGTACTCTATAGAGCGCGGTATGATGACTGAGCTCCTTACTAAGCAACCACACAATTTGAATAGGAACCAGACTAATGCCATACAAACACTGACTGGCTGTTATTTTAACCAGCAAATTAGCAATTTTTTTTTCTTAGACTAGCTTTTAGATATCAGATGAAAGCAGTAGTCCAGAATTTTCTAAGAACTGCACTACATGAACATACATGTTTTCAGCTAGACGTGTACATTTATATACCACAATTATATACCCAAAATACACCTCTGGCATCTGCCTTACTTTGGGCAAATAGTCATCATTTAAGAACATACTAGTGAATGGTAGATTTTCCTCCTATAAGAGGTCTGCAGTGGCCACAATCTACCTTTTTTTTTTTTAAATAATGGACAACCTAACTAAGTTAGATTAACAAAAATAAATGTATACAGCTGTAAAACATAATAGCATCTGTCTTATCAGCCCCCTGTAATACTTTCAATAATAGCACATGGAATGGGAATGAGAGGGTCATCACTTGGACACTGATGCTTGGAACAAGTGCTGCTCACCTAATGTCCGGTTTTGCCATCGGGAAAACTGCCATGACAGCATTTGGCCGGGAAAACCGGCTGTGTGTATGCTTCGTTGAGAAAACTGCGAGAAAAAAAAGAGAACGGGCCAGATTCAAGAAGCAATTGCGCCTGTGTAACCATAGGTTACACGGCGCAATTGCTTACTTGCTCCGGCGTAGCGAATGCTCCTGATTCAGGAACATCGCTACGCCGACTGCAGCCTAAAATCTGCGCGGCATAAGGCTCATATGCCACGCAGATTTTAGGCTGCATTCTAGCGAAAACCGCTAGGGGGCGCTCCCATTGTGATCTGTGTATAGTATGCAGATTGCATACTAACACCGATTCACAAACTTGCGCTGGCCCTGCGTATGCAAATTACGTAATTTGCGTACGTCGGGTTTCGCGCAACGTTACACATCCTAATAGCAGGCGCAGCCAATGCTATAGGATGGCCACGTTCCCGCGTCGCGATGTTCAAATTTTACGTCGTTTGCGTTCACTTTGCAGGACGCCATTCACGTTCACTTTGAAGCAAATTACGTCCTTGCGACGTCATTTGCCGCAATGCACGTCGGGAAAGTTTCCAGACGGAGCATGCGCTCTACGCTCGGCGCGGGAGCGCGCCTAATTTAAATGATTCCCACCCCCAGCGGGATCATTTACATTAGGCGCCCGTACGCCGGGCAAGTTAACACAGCGCCCCCGCAATTTACAGAGCTTCTGCTCCGTGAATCGCGGGCAGCGCAGAAAATTTGCGCGGGCGCAGGGCAAAAACGCTGCCCTGTGCCTGCGTAAGAAAGGCGCAGATTCTTACTGAATCTGGGCCAGTATGTTTTCTTTTTTCCCCGCCGGGTTTCCCGGCAGACTTTTTCTCGTCGGGAAAACCGGTCGTGTGTGTGCTCCATCGCAGTTTTCCAGACGAGAAAACTGCGGGGAAAAAAAAAACATTTTATTTTTTCCTGCCGGGTTTCCCGGCTGACTTTTTTCCCGTCGGGAAAACCGGTCATATGCATGCTTTCCCGAGGGAATACACACACGCTCGTTCTGGTAAAACTAGCATTCGGAATGGAGATATCACATTCGTCGCGCTGTAATGGACTGAAAAGCATGAAAACTGAAAAGCGCGAATCGTCTCTCACCAACGCGAGGATCGTCTTACTAACACGAGGATCAGCAAAAGCAGCCCAAAGGGTGGCGCCGTTTGAATGGAACTTCCCCTTTATAGTCCCGTCATACGTGGTGTACGCGCTTTGGATGGCTGGTATTTGGCCTGAACGTGTATATGCAAGGCAGGCTTGAGAGGAATTCCGTTGGGAAAAACATTGTTTTTTTTCCTGCCGAGAGAAACGGTCATGTGTATGAGGCTTTACGCTGGAAGTTTCCTGACTACAGCTGAGAGTAGATCAGCCTTTCTCAACCGTTTCCACACAAAGGAACCCTTGAAATAACTTTCTGGTCCCAGGGAACCCCTGCTATAAATTACTATATCTACAACTCATGACATATTAGTGTGATGATCAGTGTTAAAAAACTTGTGGCCATTGGAGTCAGTGGGAAAGTATCTGGGAGGTATAAATTGCTCATTGCTTAAGGAACCCCTAGCAACCTCTGGAGGTACCCTGGTTGGGAAACCCTGGAGTAGATTGATAAACTCATTAGTGCTCTGTGGTGTCCTAATAGAAGTCCCTGGGTTGTGTATTTAGATGTTTGACTAGTGTTTACCTTTAATTGATTTGACTCTGCATACATATCGGGACATTGGATTCTAATTATCAGATGTGCCCTAGGTGAACAACTGCAGCAAAAATCCAACTGCTATAGGCAACTCTTGTATTTTTTATATATGAACTTAATACTATTCTGAATAACAAGTCTGGTCTACTAATAACCCATTGTACTCCTAAGCCTCGTACATACAATCGGATTTTCCGACGGGAATTGCGTGATGACAGGCTGTAGTCGGAAAATCCGACCGTTTGTATGCTCCATCGGACAATTGTTGTCGGATTTTCCGCGGACAAATGTTGGATGGCATGCTTTAAAATACTGAAGAAGAGTAATGGGCTCATATTAACAAAAATAGTACGGAGTTGCCTGTGGCAGTTCGGAAGCTCCTAGATTTAACAATTGAATTTTGCCAATTAGGCTTCTGGGCCCAGATTCACAAAGGACTTACGAGGGCGTATCTCCTGATACGCCGTCGTAAGTCCGAATGTGAGGCGTCGCATCTATGCGCCTGATTCATAGAATCAGATACGCCTCACTGTTGCCAAGATACGACTGACGTAAGTCTCCTACGCCGTCGTATCTTGGGGTGCATATTTACGCTGGCCGCTAGGGGCGCTTCCGTATGTTTGAATATGCAAATGAGATAGATACGCCGATTCACGAACGTACTTGCGCCTGGCGTATTAAAATACGCTGTTTACGTAAGGCGTACGACTGGCGTAACTTTACCCCTCATAAAGCAGGGGTAAGTCATGTTAAGGTATGGATGTCGGAAACGTCGGAACAGCGTCGTATTTTACATCGTTTGCGTAAGTCGTCCGTGAATGGGGATGGGCGTAGGTTACGTTCACGTCGACTAAACATTGAGCCGGCGTAAGTTAGGGAGAAAAATCAACGTGATACTGAGCATGCGCCGTTCGTTAGGCGTGTCATTTACGCGGGGTCACGATTCATTTCCATACAACACGCCCCCTACCAGCCTACTTTGAATTACGTGGGCTTACGCCGGCCCATTTACGCTACGCCGCCGCAACTTACGGAGCAAGTGCTTTGTGAATACTGCACTTGCCTGTCTTAATTGCGGCGGCGTAGCGTAAATAGGATACGCTACGCCCGCACAAAGATACGCCCTCCTATGTGAATCTGGCCCCTGAAGTCCACGTTTATCTGTCCACCAATGACACAGGCCATCCTAATCGACTCCTTGACAACTCAACTACATTGCAATTTATGATCGGTTTCACTGAAATGAAACGGACTCACTTCCTCTATGTGTGAGGTCTTTCCTACTATATTCGCCAATAAATTATGCAACTCCCATTGTATACATAAAAGATCAACAGTTACAGTAGTGGGAATAAGACACATGCGATAAACAAAGCTTGCATAATTAATTCACACAAGCTCTTAAACGCCTGCAGAAGAAGGTCGCATCAACAAGGCACATTAATAAAAAGACAGATTTCGTAAACTTTGGTGACAGAAAAGACAAATGGTAACTGCGGCTTCATGGCTAAGTGCCTGGAAGTTTAAGTAGAATGAAAGCACTTTGGCTTGAGTTTACTTCTGCAGTGATAAGCCAGTTCACCGGAGTTGGTCCTTTCAGCACAGGGACCTTGCCACAAAAGTAGACATCATTCACCGGTCTGCCCTCTCCCCTCACCTAGACTGTGTTTATCTGCTCAGGAAGGACCGCTCTTCCTCTGGTTACTGATATCGCTGGGAACCAAACCCATTAAGATATTTGTGACCCCTGCCTGAGCTATTTTAACTGTCTGCTGTACAGGAAGGAACCATTAAAAATAGGACAACAATGGCCTTACACACATGAGCCAGGTCCTGATTGTGATTGATGCCTGAATAAATATACAATGGCAGAGCCTGCATTTCAACACGGCCTGTCATAGCACAGAAAAGACAGAGAAGAGAATTTCATTACTGAGAGGGCAACGCACTTTTATCGATAAAATCCCAGGGAGCAGGCAACATCTGAGGCTGTAATCTGGCACATTTAATAGCACTCTTAACCTTTTGCTCACCGAGACACCTGCCAATGTAAAGGGGTTAACATTCATCAGAAAAATAGTTTTGTTTTATTAAATGAAATAGATACACTCTGTTTTATTGATGGTGCTATTAAATTCTGCACTGGGAAGCTGAGTTTTACAAAAGCCGGAGCCAAAAAACTGGAGCAGGTAATAACCAAGAACATTCCTTACTTTGTTTAATAGATGAAACCTGACATCTATACCAGTTTTGCCCAAGGTTTTGCAATTCAATGCTCTGCCTTCTTTTACGTTTTGACTACAAAAGGTGAAGCCTTTTTACTGGACTCATGAGATGAAGGAAAAAATATACATTTTGAGGTCTTAGGGCCTTTTCACACGGGCGGACGAACGGTCCGTTTTTTACAAGTCCGTTTACGGACTCACAATGCATCCCTATGGGATTGTGGACGTTAGCGGATGAGCATCCGCTAACGTCCGTAAAGATCTGCAAAGATCAGCTTTTTCAGACGGAAGAAAACCCTATTTTTCTTCCGTCTGGCGGAACGGATCGGATGAATACGGACACACGGTCCGTATTCATCCGATTCCCCATAGGGGAGAGCGGAGGAAAGACAGGGCGGTCTCTGCACAGTGTGCGGGGACCGCCCTGTCCGCCGACAGCTCAGCGGGGATTTACGGATGATCCCCGCTGAGCAGACGGACACACACGGGGCGGATCAATACGGATCTGCTCCGTGTGAAAGAGCCCTTAGATGTGGTTTCTGAATTCTACAAGGGCCACAGGGTACCACCTTTACTCCTGAAATATCCCCCCCCCAAAAACAAACAAAAATATTATATAAGCTGCCTATTAAAGTGTCATATAGCAGCCAAAAAAAGCTATAACCAGAAAACTGGAGTAGGTAGTCACTTATGCCCCGTACACACGATCGTAGATCACGACAGCAAAAGCCCGATGTGAGCTTTTGAACAGAAATTCCGACCGTGTGTATGCTCCATCGGACTTTTGCTGTCGGAATTTCCACCAACAAAAGATTGAGAGCTGGTTCTCAAATTTTCTGATAGAAAAATTCCTATCGGAAAATGTGATCGTCTGTAGCAATTCCGATGCCCAAAATTCCGACGCATGCTCGGAAACAATTTGACGCATTCTAGGAAGCATCAGATCGTCGTAGTGTTGTACGTCACCGCTTTGTTGACGGACGAAAGTTCAGAGAACTTTTGTGTGACCGTGTGTATGCAAGCCAAGCTTGAGCGGAATTCCGTCTGGAAAACCATAAAAAATCCGATCGTGTGTACGCGGCATAAGAAAATTCCTTGCTTTGTTTAATAGAAGAATCCGCTGGTTGAAAGCATCTATACCAGTTTTGCCCAAGGTTTTGCAATTCAACGCTCTGCCTTATTTTATGTTTTGACTACAAAGGCTGAAGCCTTTTTACTGGACTCATGAGATGAAAGAAAAAAAGAAAAACATTTGGGGTCTTATATTCTACAAGGGCCATAGGATACCACCTTTACTCCTAACTCCTAAACCCCCCCCCCCCAACAAATAAATAAATATTATATAAGCTGCCTATAAAAATGGCATATAGCAGCCAAAAAACTGGAGCAGGTAGTCATCAATTAAATTCCTTACTTTGTTTAATAGGGTCTGGTATGGATTGTGGGGGGATCCCCACACCGTTTTTTTGGCGTAGGGGGTTCTCCTTACAATCCATACCAGACCTAAGGGCCTGGTATGCCCCTGGTGGGGAATCTATTGCCGTTTTTTTATTTAAAATTTGGCGTGGAGTTCTCCCTCATGATTCATACCAAACACTGTGGCTAGAATTGGCCGGAATCCAAGCTCGTAGGTGGTCAATCTTTCCGAGAAAGGGAGCGAGATTGACACAATATCGCGGTCACCTACAGTAGTTAGACATGACATGTGTCTGGTGTTGTACATTCCTGACCAGAGCCTGCTTATTGGACAGGCCTATAAAGCATAACTCCATTTATACCATACTATGGGGAAATTAAATAATCTAAGCATTGTGCAATAGTGAAGATACAACAGTAAAGACCGTTGCAAAAAATATCAGCTTAGAACAAACTAGGCCAAGGCTGCTGTTAGAAATCACAGGGCCCCATTCAGCCTACCTGACTGCCGACCCAAAAATATCAATACATAATTTTTACCAAAAAATAAATAAAAATACAATACAAACAAAACATAGCTTACAAAACTCGTGCTAAATCTAAAAGATAAAACTGCTTTACAACCCCTTTGAGTAGACACCTCCGTTAAAAAGCCTTCAAAGCTCAGTGATGTATATCAGGGGTCTCCAAACTTTCTAAACAAAGACTTTAGAAAGGCCAGACTATGGCCAGCGGGAGTAGAAAATGCTCCATCATTGGTTTTATTGGGAGTAG
Source organism: Rana temporaria (assembly GCF_905171775.1). NCBI lineage: Eukaryota > Metazoa > Chordata > Amphibia > Anura > Ranidae > Rana > Rana temporaria. The sequence continues at coordinate 32,777,402 of NC_053499.1, read as the reverse complement.
AAAAAGAACCTCATTATTGGTGTTTGTGGGAGGAATAGTGCCCCAACACTGATGTCAGTGGAAGAAATGGTGCCCCACTATTAGGGTCAGTTGTGAATGAAATAGTGCCCCAAGGGCCAGATAGAGGCAAGCAAAGGGCCACATTTTCCCCCAGGGCCGCAGTTTGGAGACCACTGATGTATAAAGTGGTCCACAGCCGCTGACTACACTGCGTTGAAAAAAGGGCAACATGTACCTACCTAAAGTGGGTTATAAGTATATTGTTCCTTTGCATTTTATTTTACTTGAAACGTGTTTCTGGAGATAATTTGCAGATGCTATCTATAGTTTTACTCCATTGTTATAGTCTTTCTTTTAAAATACAATTTAGGTTGCTTGTAGCTGTCTCCATTCAAGCCTATTGGCATCAAATGCTCAATTTGCTTTTTCCTACATTAATTTTACATTTCTAAATCTTACTTTTGTGTGATTTCATTTTCTATTTCATTACAGTTGTCACTCGTGAAAATACACAAATAAAAACATGAAAGAAAGAAAAATAACTATACTGCTCATCAGTAAAGTACTACTGCACTGAAAGTGATCTCCCAAACGAATGGTGGTAATAGTAACAATCATAGGGGGAAAAAATTGCCTTCTAATTCCCATTATCGTACAATGCCAGGCTATGAAAATTGGCAGTTTTCGCCTTTTATTGTGCAATAAATGCAGCTTTTGCTAAAAACCACATCCAAGGCTGATGTGCGGGAGACGGACTTTATTGCTGCTGAATCTTCTTCATCTCATTCCTGTGTATGAAAACACATTCATGAAGCTGATGATAATGATAAAGGCACATCTATATTGTCCATAAATGCAGACATCATATAACCACTAAGAGATAAGTGTATACTAAAATGCAAACTAGGCCCTATCACTTCAGAGGAAAGGCTAGAAATGTAAAAGTTGCTTAAAAAGGGTTATCCACCTTTTATATTAAGCAAGCCCTTTAGGATAGAAGTCCTATGGTTACCTAGTGAGGCCCCTTATCTGCAACATTGAGACTTCTATTCTTAAAGGTCTTACAGAGCTTCCAACTGTCCCTAATTTCGAGGGACTGTCCCTAATTTGGAACAAAGTCCTAATTTGTCCCTCATTTTGGTCTGATCTATATAGTTCTATACAGTTCTATATAAAATGCACCTTTTACCTTTCAAAAAATGTTTCCCAGTGCTAAATATTTTATCCAATTTCCATTAGATTGTACATTTCAAAGGCCAGTTTAAAGGAACAGCAGTGGTAAAAAAAAAAACACTTGTGGGTTTAACTAATATTTTTTTTATATATTTCTCTTTTAAGGAGGCATGACAACCGGGGGGGGGGGGGGGGCTTGGTGTCCTATCCCTACATACGTTTGCTAATAGGTGTCCCTCGTTTTCATCTCAAAAAGTTGTGAGGTATGGTCTTGGATGATGAATATCTCACAGATGTGCTACCACTAGCTGCTGTTTGTAACCATTGTGAAGCCGCGTACACACGATCAGTCCATCCGATGAGAACAGTCTGATGGACCGTTTTCATCGGTTAACTGACTGATGGTCCGTTGCGCCTACACACCATCGGCTAAAAAAACGATCGTGTCAGAACGCGGTGACGTAAAACACAACGACGTGCTGAAAAAAACGAAGTTCAATGCTTCCAAGCATGCGTCGACTTGATTCTGAGCATGCGTGGATTTTTAACCGATGGTTGTGCCTACTAACGATCGGTTTTGACCTATCGGTTAGGAATCCATCGGTTAAATTTAAAGCAAGTTGGCTTTTTTTTAACCGGTGTTTAAAAAACCTATGGTGCCCACACACGATCGGTTTTGACCGATGAAAGCGGTCCATCAGACCGTTGTCCTCTGTTTAACCTATCGTGTGTACGAGGCCTGAGGCTCGTGTAGATGGACTCAAAGTTGTGTTCTGCATTCAGACAAGTGCATGACACAAGAGGATGCAAAACAAAAGTAGCTGATAATTCAGGAAGGATGGTATCCAAACTGCCCAACATACAGATAGTCACTGTATGAAATACAATTAACTGCTCTTTGCCCATGCAGGTCAAACAAAAAGGTAAATTTATACCACCTACCAGCAACTTACATTATTGGTTATCTTCCTTTCACTCTACTACTGCTCTGTTCAGCTGCCAGGAGAAAGAAAATGAACCCAATGTAAGTACCAGTCTGAGTACTCTCTCTTTGCCTATGTGACACAACTGAGATACCTGTGTAGCCATTCTAAACACCAAGCACCAACGCTGTCACATGTTGGAAAGCAATGTAAGCCACAAGCCCCCCACTTCTCTTAACTGCCAATGGCCAATTGGAGCAGTAGGGAAGCAAAGAACTTTGAATATTAGCACCAATCACCATGGTTTCCAGTCATTCGATCACTAGGACGCCATACTAATCACATAATAAACAAACCGGCCATCTCAAGTATCATTGTGCCTTTTACAGAGAGAGGCACTCTCCTACAAGCAGTCATAGGCTCCCTACTATAATAAGCACACACAAATTGAATACATTTAAAAAGTAAAAAAAAAGTAAAAATTATTAGCTGTTAAAGTGACAAGTGTTTTTTTTTTCCATTTTGGTCATTTTCTAGCTTATAACAAAAACCTTAGCACAAGATTACAAAGAGATTAAAAAAATATCTTAGTATGCGGCCGAGGTTGCTCCGAAAGGAGTGTCCAGAATACCGCCAGGGGTCAAGGCCTAGGTTAACCAGGAGGATCCTAATGTGCCTGATGAACTGGCTGCCAATCACCTGATTTGAATTCCATTGAAAATTGATGGAAAGAACTAAAGGTCAGAGTTCATAGAAGAGGCCATATGAGCCTTCAAGATTTGAATGCATGGGACTAGTTTCTCCATACAGGAGGCGTCTTGAAGCTGTCATTACCCACAAAGGATTTTTTAAGAAGTATTAAATACATTTTAGTTAGCGCGTTCAATATTTTCCCCTGTATCCTTCCATTTTATTACACATAACTTAAAGTGGTTGTAAACCCTATAATAAGGCTTACCTGTAGCTAACCTGGATATAACGGTTTAGGAGATATCCCCTGTATTTTCATGTGCCAATATAATCGGCACATGCGCACTAAAGCAACGGCACGTACTTTCAGTGAGCGTACCATTACCGGCGGCTCCTGTGCGCATGTGCAAGAGTGACGCCATCGCGGCTTCGGTCAATCACTGCACCAGAGCCGCGATACCCGGAAGTAACTCCAGGACAACATGTCGCCGGCCGGTGCTGTGTCGGCACTGCAGCGGGGGCTTCGATCCCAGGTGAGTATTAAATAATGAGCTAGTATGCTATGCATACTAGCTCATTATGCCCTTTTCTTGCAGGTGTTATTTTTTAATTTTTTTTCGAAAAGTGGGTTTACAACCACTTTAATTTCTGAACTTTTTTGTTTTGGATTCTTTGCATGGATTGCATGGGTTGTTACCGTCATTTGAAAATTTCATGTCAATAGCACCTTTAGACCCGGTTCACACTGGGGAGGCACGACTTTGGAGGCGATTTGGCAAGGCCACCTGAAGACAACCTCAGAGGCGACTTGCAAAATGACTTCTGTATAGAAGTCAATGCAAGTCACCCCAAAGTCGTACAAGAACCTTTTTCTAAGTCGGAGCGACTTGCGTCGCTCCTATTAGAACGGTTCTATTGCATAGAACGGGACGCGACTTGTCAGGTGGCTGAGTCGCCTGACGAGTCGCCCCAGTGTGAACCGGCTCTTAGAGCCCATTCACACAGGGACGACCTTGGTTCCGACTTCAAGTCGCCCCTAGTCGCCTCAAGTAGCGCTGCATGAGAAAATCAATGTAAGTGAATGGAGCCGTCTTAATGCACACTACTGCAGTTGCTCCGACTTCAGAAAAGGTTCCTGTACTACTTCAATCCGACTTCTAGGCGACTTGTTGGCAACTTGTAGGCATCTTGTACCCATTGATTTCAACGGAAGTCGCCTCAGAAGTCGGATCACTGTCTTAACAGAAGCAACGATACAGGAAGAGAACATACATTTCTCAGGCTAACCCCCCCCTCCCTTCCACAGAGCTGATTGTTGTTTGATTGGCCACTGGAAAGCCTCCTGTCCTGGAGGCAACTTGAAGTTGCCTTGTAAGTTGCCTCAGGTCGTGCTGTGATTCATACTCAAGTCGTGTCCAAGTTGCCTCCCAAAGTCGTGCTGGAAGTGGTGTTGCCCCTGTGTGAATGGAGTCTTAGGCCCCGTACAGACGACCGAACATGTCTGCTGAAATTGGTCCGCGGACCAGTTTCAGCAGACATGTTCGGTCGTCTGTACAGCCGAGCGGACAGGATTCCAGCGTACATTTGCCCGCCGGGCCTTTTTCGAGCGGGCAAATATTTCTAAACATGTTTAGAAACATGCCCGCATGTTTGGTCGTCTGTACAGACCTACCGTACATGTCCGAGCGGCCGCCATCCCTCGCATGCGTCGAATGACTTTGACGCATGCGTGGAAGCATTGAACTGCCAGGGCCGCGCACGTTGCCGCGTCATCGTCGCGGCCTCGTCGCCGCGTATTGAGTATGCGCGGATTTCTGTATGATGTTGTGTACAGCCATCATACAGAAATCTCCGGGCAGACATGTACGCTGAAAACGGTCCGGCGGACCGTTTTCATCGTACATGTTTGCCCGTCTGTACGAGGCCTTAGAAATACATTTACCTAGATCAGTGATGGCGAACCTTGGCACCCCAGATGTTTTGGAACTACATTTCCCATTAAGCTCTGGCACTTTGCAGTGAAATGGAGCATCATGGGAAATGTAGTTTCAAAACATCTGGGGTGCCAAGGTTCTCCATCACTGACCTAGATAGATGGTGACGTGTTCAATACTTATTTTACCCGCTGTGTATATGTATATATATATATATATATATATATATGCACACACACGTCCTTTAAAAAATATATCAATTGGTCAGAGAGTTTTTGTCAAGGTAACCAACACATACAGATTATGCTAAATTTGACCTAGGCATCGATGACCCCATGGCAACAAAAGGGTTAATACTTGCAAAAAATAATAATTATGGTGAAATGACCGCCATATAATGTCATTGGCCAGGTTTAGTTGTGTCTGCTTTCTAAAAGGATGACCCTATGAAGAACAGTTATTGACTAGTGATAACCTCTGACAGTCTGTAGCCAAATGGCACATGACCTCTATCAGTGCAGACAGTAACCAGAGCGCTCACCCCCACCATGTAATGGGAAACTCAGTACAGAATAGTGTTTTCTTTCTTCAGTGGCACACACTGTTCATGTTCACAGATAGCAGCAAATGACTCACCGGAGAAAGAAAAAAAATTGAAAAGACTAAAGGCACTAGAAGACTAGCTCATAGTGATTACACGCCAGACTCTGAAAACAAGAGATGCGTTAGCGCACTAACATACCCCCTGGACCAAACTCAGTCTCCTAATCTCCTGGACAGAGCCAGACAGACTGACAAGCCGAGGGTGGTGGAAGTGAGAGAAAAATACTGCAGGAAATATCACTACATGAAAAAAAAACGTAAAAAAAAACTAAACACAAAGAAGGCGAGATAAGAGTATTCCTATCAGTGAGTGTCAAGGTTTAAAGGAATTTGTTTCTGTGCATAATTGGTGATTATCAATATACACATGGGTAGCCAAGTTTACTCAGTAGATAAACAAGCTGCCCTTGCTGCTTAGTAGTGCTGCTGATATAAATTTGCAGCTCTGATAGAACATAGCCTGTTTAAATGGTTAGTGATATTTCATTTATAAGTAGAGCCTGGTGGCTACTTATAAATTTAATATCAACAACCCTTTAAGCATGGATATATAGAAGCTCTAGGCTTGGATACTCTATGGCAGCCATTCTCAACCAGGGTTGGGTAGAATCCTTGGGTTCCTTAAGCGGTTGCTATTGGTTCCTTGAACTGTGGCTTGATGACTTTAATTTTTAAGGTGCTTGCATAGCTCCAAGGTCACTTGGCAAAGCCAGAAGTAAGAAAACAATGATTTTAGTTGTCTTTAATGGTGGCATTCTGACCACCATTCTAATGCTGCGTACAGATGATCGGACATTCCGACAACAAAACTGTGGATAAATTTCCGACGGATGTTGGCTCAAACTTGTCTTGCATACACACAAATGTTGTCGGAAATTCCGAACGTCAAGAATGCGGTGACGTACAACACTACGACGGCACTAGAAAAGGGAAGTTCAATACCAGTCGTGTTAGTAGAAGCTTGGTGAGAGACGATTTGCGCTTTTCAGCCTCATGCTTTTCAGTCCGTTACATTGTGACGAATCTCCATTACGAACGCTAGTTTTACCAGACCAATCGCTTCCATCTCTTACTTGTTTCAGAGCATGCGTGGAACTTTGTGCGTCGGAATTGTCCACACACGATCAGAATTTTCGAGAAAAGATTTTTGTTGTCGGAAACAAATGTCCGATGGGGCCTACACACGGCCGGAATTTCCGACAACAAGCTCACATCGAACATTTGTTGTCGGAAATTCTAAGCGTGTTTACGCAGCATAACAGTTACATTTTAACTACCTATCACCAATGTAATGGGTATTTTTCCCATTGACCCCTGATTAATTGGTTTTAGTAAGGGTTCCCCAAGTGCTGAACATTAGGGGTTCCTCTGGGGTAAAAAGGTCAAGAAAGCCTGCTATAAGGCTTTGCAGGAAAAAAAACATGTTTTATATATACATACACACATGCACATACATACATACATGGTCCAGCTGTCTCACGGGGGTTGATTTACTGAAACTGGAGAACTAAATCTGGTGCACGCAGAATCTGGTGCAGCTGTGCATGGTAGCCAATCACCTTCCAATTTAAGCTTGTACAATTAAGCTCTGACAATAAAACATGAAAGCTGATTGGTTCCAAAGTTCGGGCTGAAATCGGACCTGGAACGGTGAATAGACACGCACTGGACTCGTGCTGTGAGCCGCTGCGATCTCTAATGTGAGTCCAGGCTGAAATAGGAACTCTCAGACTGAATGAGTGTTCATGTTTAGCTAATGAAGGAAGCAGGGGAAAGGGAGCATGGGGACACACCTAACAAGGCTGATCTTGGGGGAAACAACAGACTGTTCTACTACTGTTTCCCCCCAAGATGAGTGGTCTTTTGGGGCTTGAGGGATTAATAATAAGGAAAATCCTTACTAAGAGAAATGTGGGGGGTGCCATTGTTGACCTTCTTCTGAGTTAGCCACTTTCTGGCATATATGTTCCATACCAGGTAATTTCTTCAGTTACCTCTTGGTTTCTGGCCTAGGCCAAATTTATGTCATACATCCCATGAAGCTTCATGGCCTTTATTTATTTTTAATATAGAGGAGGGGCGTTCTCAACCAAGCACGCTCTTCTGCCTACATACCTGAGCTAAGGGCAGATGGATTCCAGGAAGGAAATGCTACACGTATCATCTGCCCTTACTTAAGATGGCCACTACTAGAAATGGTAGCGGGTGTTTTTCCAAGCGATCTCTTAATGAAATAAAGCATGGAGACATGAATGGATTGGTGAAGTTTGCTTTGAATAATTAAAAATTAATAAATGGTATTTTTAGTTTGTGGTGCTCAGATACAGTTACGTTCGGCTTTACAGGCTAAGTTCACCTTTTTTTCCCCTATATTCCAGCTCCCCTATGTACCAATATAGCATTGATGTACTTATTTTGTAAAAATAAAACAGCTTTCCATGAATTCTGCACCTGCTTACCTAGCTCTTTTCATAGCTGTTTAAACACACTATGGGCCAGATTCACATACAATTGCGTTACGCTGCGGTGGCGTAACGTATCCCATTTACGTTACACCGCCGCAAGTTTACAGCGTAAGTGCCTGATTCACAAAGCACTTACCTGTAAACTTGCGGCGGTGTAGCATAAATCTGCCCGGCGCAAGGACGTCATTGGTTTCGACGTTAACGTAAATGGCGTCCAGCGCCATTCACGGATGACTTACGCAAACGACGTGAAATTTAAAAATTTGACGCGGGAACGACGGCCATACTCAACATTGGTTAGTCCACCTAGAGGGCAATCGTGGTTTTACGCGACGTATCTCTACAGAAACAACGTAAATTTAGAGCGACGGGCAAAGCGGACGTTCGTAAATCAGGCGTAACTAGTCATTTGCATATTCTACGCCGACCGCAATGGAATCGCCACCTAGCGGCCGGCCTAGAATTGCAGCCTAAGATCCGACGGTGTAAGTCACTTACACCTGTCGGATCTTAGGGCTATCTATGCGTAACCTGATTCTATGAATCAGGCGCATAGATACGACAATCGTATCTCAGAGATACGACGGCGTATCAGGAGATACGCCGTCATATCTCTTTTGTGAATCTGGCCCTCTGTGCCGTACTTCTTGGTCAGACTTTAGGTCATGACAAAGGAAGTTGATGACCAGCTGATCTCGTTAGCACACATCCTGCATCATCTACCCTCAGCTGGTCAACTCGTTCCTGTGTCATGACCCAAAGTCAGACCAGGAAGTAAGGCAGAAGTAATTGAGGAGGGTTTTTAAACAGCTTAAACAGCTAGGAAGAGAGTTAGGTAAGCAGGTGTAGAAAAGAAAGCTGTTTTATTTTTGCGAAATAAGTACAATAATGCTATACTGGTACATAGGGGAGCTGGAATTTAGAAAAACAAAGGAGAACTTAGCCTATAAACTGTTGCCTGATCAACTAGAAAATCCACCAGATGAGAAGATGTTCTTGTAATGGCTGTGGGCACCCTAGCAATTCAACACTGCAATAGGCAGTCACAGGACAAAGAAGCTCCCTAGACTTCACATAGTACATAATGATTTCAGTAGCTGAATCTGATAAGAGCCAGGCATGGTAGGAGTACTAGGTCTGGCTTCTGTCATTGCCTGGGTGTTACCAACTAATGATAATTATAAATCTCAAGTACAGAAAGGTCAGACAAAACAGGAGACCTATGTACCAGCTACTGTCAGCTTCCAGCGCCGACGTTAACCCTTGGACTCCCAGAAATACCTATAATTGCAGAACACTAAAGCAAATGTAAACCCAGAGCCTTGCTAACAAAATTAAAGTCTATTCTATTTCAACTAAAAAAAGACCATATCATATTTGATATAAAAGAGACACATATAATGAGCTCTACGACTGTAGGATTTTGCTGGTAATACAAACCAAAGAGACATGAGCCACACAAAAAATATCTTTAGAAATAATACACATGAATACCTTGTTAAATGTATCCGAGGCGCCACAACTTTTTCATAGAGAGTCAAAACTCATGAAATCATAATGCTCTAAGTTCATAGACTTAAAAGTGAAACAATCATTATGCACTTTACTAAGTGATCTTTCTTTGTTATTTCTTTGTTTAAAGGGGTGGTTCACCCTAAAAACTACTTTTTCTTATTACACTGGCCCCCCACATTACAATACGATTAAGGCTATTAGTTTTTTTTTGATGCTGTACATACCTTTGTACAGCATATTCACCCGTGGCTTCCGGGTTGCGAGTCCCGCGGGAGTGGGCGTTCCTAACATGTCTGTGATTGACGTTTTGACCAAAAACGAGCTCCCCCCCCCGTCGTTTAAGCCGCGTCACGGTTGGCGAAAGGAGCCGAACGGCGAGTCGGCGCTATACTGCGCAAATGCGCATCGCCGTTCGGCTCCTTTCGACAATCGTGACGCGGCTTACGCGACGGGGGGAGCTCGTTTTTGGTCAAAACGTCAATCACACACATGTTAGGAACGCCCACTCCCGCGGGACTCGCAACCCGGATGCACGGGTGAATATGCTGTACAAAGGTATGTACAGCATCAAAAAAAACCTAATAGCCTTAATCGTATTTTAATGTGGGGGGCCAGTGTAATAAGAAAAAGTAGTTTTTAGCGTGAACCACCCCTTTAAAGAAAAACAAATGTGCTTTTTGCGATTTTTTTTTTTTACGAAAAATATGTAGAAGAATACGTATCGGCCTAAACTGTTTTTTTTATATATTTTTGGGGGATATTTATTATGGTAAAAAGAAAAAAATATAATTTTTTTTCAAAATTGACGCTCTATTTTTGTTTATAGCGCAAAAACTAAAAAATGCAGAGGTGGTCAAATACCACCAAAAGAAAGCTCTATTTGTGGGAAAAAAAGGACGTCAATTTTGTTTGGGAGCCACATCGCACGACTGCGCAATTGTCAGTTAAAGCGACGCAGTGCCGAATCGCAAAAAGTGCTCTGGTCTTTGACCAGCAATATGGTCCTGGGCTTAAGTGGTTAAAATACACCTATGATTGGATTGGATTGGATTGGAATAAATACTTATAGAGCGCCGAATGCGAGTTGTGAAACTCGCGTCTACAAATGATACCCACTTAATTTCTTTGTAGGTGGGCAAATGTACAAAATCTACAGGGGATCAAATAATTATTTTCCCCACTGTGTGTATATATATATATATATATATTTATTTAAAAAATGTAATTTATATAGATATAGATATATTCTTTTTAAGCCTGTGTTAAAAGAAATTGAAAACCAAATTAATTTATTAAAGGACACATTTCTTGAAAAAAGATTAATTAAAATATCTACGGTATTTTCTTTGCCAAACTGCCATATGAAAATAAAATACGATGAAATACAGTAAGTCTGACTGTTTCACAGAAAACTGATATCCAAATGAAATGTTTGCAAATAACTTTTTAAGTTGCAAACTTTAGTGTCCTTAAGAGGTAGAAGTGAAGGTGACGAGAACGCTGGTCCTAAGAAGTCAGCCCCGAAGAGAATCAAAGCTATATACATCACAAGTAAACGGAGCATGAGAAGCAGCGGCGGCTCCGTCAGAAACCATTTTAAAATCAAAAGTCCTTCCTGGGTGTCTCTGCGGCACATTTAGGTCTAAATGTGTACATTTTTATCCAAAATACACTGTTTAAGAAGATAAAAGCCAAACATCTTTAAACCTCATGTCATGGTGACTCGCAGCAGGATGTGCATGTTAGAGGTGCGCAGAAAAGCCCACTATTCCCACAATCCCCTGCTGTGATCATAGGCATGGCCCTTTTTCTGAATGCAGTTATCATGAATTATCCGAAAACATGAAAACTGCTACAAAGGCTCTTTAGAATAGGAGAGCAGTGCGCTTATTTCAGGTGTTGGCATCCCAAACTGCCCTACTTTGCATCTGAAAAGAATAACGCATTGAAGAATAAAAAGGAATCATTTATTTTTTGTTCTTAAGAATATATTATAATCCATACTACCAATCAATGTTTTAACTTCTCTGGGTGATTTTATTACAGGAAGAATGTTAATGCATTCTGACCTGGAGCAACCAATCAGAAGATTTTCTTCCCTCTGCTTAAAGGCAAACTGCAATTTTATTGGTTACTTCCACATAGCTATTAATTATTGCACTGGTTCTACAAATAAGCTTGCAGTTATATACGTTAGTTGGATGGATTTTTTGGGGTTTGTTATTAATTTAAGTCATATGTTTTGAATGTAGAAGGTCTGGAAAATATTAATATTCTGTCGTTCATCTATTGCCGACCACGTAACACAAATACACCGTATTGTCAAAAGTATTGGGACACCTGCCTTTACACGCACATGGCATCCTAGTCTCAGGCCTCGTACACACGACCGAGGAACTCGTCGTAAATGAAACATCGGTTTCCTCGACGAGTTCCTTGTTAGGCTTGTCGAGAAATTTGACAAGCTTTCTTTGCGTACACACTGTCAAGACAAAATCTTGTCGTTCTCAAACACGGTGACGTAAAACACGTACGACGGCACTATAAAGGGGAAGATTGATTCCACTGGCGCAACCCTTCTGAGCATGTGCGGGTTTCTATGCATACACACGATCGTGTTTCTCGTCGAAAACCAGCCCGACGAGGAGCACGACGAGGAAATTGAGACTCCCGTCGAGGAAAAAGAGAACTTGTTCTCTTTTTTTCTCATCGAGTTCCTCGACAGTTTTCTCGATGAAAAACATACACACGTCCGTTTTCCTCGGCAAAAAAGCTCTGCCACCAAGTTTCTTGATGGATTCTGTCGAGGAAAACGTGTGTATGAGGCCTCAGTCTGAAGGGTTCAATATTGAGTTGGTCCATCCTTTACATGTATAACAGCTTCAACTCTCGGCAGAATTCAGCCAGAAACTCGATCGGAGCTGAATTCTGCCGAGAAACCCGGGCGGGTGTACACTTTTGGCCGAGGAAGCCGACGAGGATCCCGGCGAGGAAATAGAGAACATGTTCTCTATTTCCTCGTTGTTCAATGGGAAATTTCGGCTCGCCGAGATCCTCGGCGGCTTCACAAGGAACTCGACGAGCAAAACGATGTGTTTTGCCCGTCGAGTTCCTCGGACGTGTGTACGAGGCTTTATGGGAAGGCTGTCCACAAGGTTTAGGAGTGTTTCTATGGGAAGGTTTGACCATTCTTCCAGAACTGCATTTGTGAGGTCGGGCACTGATGTTGGAGAGAAGGCCTGGCTCGCAGTCTATGCTTTAATTCACCTCAAAGGTGTTCTATCAGGTTGAGTCCAGGACTCTGCGCAGGCCAGTCAAGTTCCTCCACTCCAAACTCGCTCATCCACGTCTTTATGGACCTTGCTTTGTGCACTGGTGCGCAGCAATATTGGAACAGAAAGAGGCCATCCCCAAACTGTTTCCACAAAGTTGGGAGCATAAAATTGTCCAAAATGTCTTGGTCTGATGACCCTTTACTGGAACTAAGGGGCCAAGCCCAACTCCTGAAAAACAACCCCACACCATAATCCCCCCTCCACCAAATGATTTGGACCAGTGCACAAAGCAAGGTCTATAAAGACCTGGATGAGTGAGTTTAGGGTGGAGGAATAAGTCATGTATTAGTCGTGACCATGACCTACTTTATATATATAGAGCTAACAGTAAAAATGCATAGGCAAAGGACAAGTTTGATTTAAACACTCAGGCCCCATTCTCATCTTGGGATCTCGGGTAGAATTGCTGCGATTCTGTCTGCAGTTCCAAATCCCACTACAATAATGGCAAAAAACACCACGCGTGTTCAGGTGCCATTCATTTTTAGATAAATTGTGGCAAACTGCTTGTTGCCCCTAGAGGAGCAAGAGCTTATATTGGGCAACAAGCTACACGCGATGCTGTTTCCATCATTTTTAGTTGCATCATTTTTAGGTGCCATTGAAAATTAATGGCACGCGAACATGCGTGGTGTGTTTTGCTATTATGTCACTGTGATATGGGATTGTGGGCAGAATTGCAGCGATTCCGCCCAAGAACCCAAAACGCAAGATGTGAATAGGGCCTTATAGGTGCATATTTGGCATCTAAAAATGTATGGAAATCCTAACAACAAGTTTCTCTTATTTTCTCCCTTTTTTTGTGTGTTAAAAAGTGTTTTGCTGTATCTGTTCGCTAGATGTAAAACTGTAACTGGCAATTCAGCCAGAGATCCAGTGAGCTCATAACTCGCTCATAACTCCCTCTACTATTTGCCTCTAAAGCACTAAGGGCCAGATCCACATACCTTTACACCTGCGCCGCGTATCAGAGATACGCTATGCCGCCGTAACTTTTCCGGCTTTGGTTGGAATCCTGAAAGCTTGCGCGCCGAAAGTTACGGCAGCGAAGTGTATTTCTGGCGGCGGAATTCAAATTGGCAGGTAGGGGGCGTGATTCATTTAAATGAAGCGCGTCCCCGCGCCGAATGAACAGCGCATGCGTCGTTACGAAATTTCCCGCCGTGCTTTGCGCGAAATGACGTCGCAACAACGTAATTTTTTTAACTTAGACGTGAGTTACGTCCATCCCTATTCACGGACGACTTACGCAAAAAAAAAAAAATCAAATTTTCGACGCGGGAACGACGGCCATACTTAACATGGCAAGTCTATCTATACACCGCAAAATACCAGCTTTAACTATACGCCGGAAAAAGCCGACTAGTGACGACGTAAGAGAATGCGACGGCCGCGCGTACCTTCGTGGATTGTCGTAAAAAGCTAATTTGCATACCCGACACGGAAAACGACGCAAACTCCACCCAGCGGGCACCGAAGTATTGCATCCTAAGATCCAAAGGCGTACAAAGCTGTACGCCTGTCGGATCGAAGCCAAAAGCCGTTGTATCTTGGTTTGAGGATTCAAACTAAAGATACGACGCGGCAAATTTGAAAGTACGCCGGCGTATCAGTAGATACGCCGGCGTACTCTCTTTCTGGATCTGGCCCTAAATCCTCAAGCAGTGTTATTAGCCCTGCCTAGTTTTTCTATGCGAACTACAGAACACACCCCTTATGTTATGGAAATGAGGTATGGGGGAAGGGGTCCTGTGGTCACAATCAGAGTAAGCAGACTAGAGTGACAATGCTTCTTCTCAATACATACAGTACAGTATGTGAGTGTTGTCACCTTAGGAAAGTATGTTACTAACTGGATCACCAGGAGAAAATAAAGAAAAAATTCTAATAAAAAAAAAAGCAATAGATTAGAAAACAATTAGAAAATGGAACAGGAGACTTTAAAGGTGCCTGAAAAGATAAAAAACGATTTAATGTTTAATATAAAATGACACATTTTATTAAATATATTTGTTACAAAAGATACAACAATCTTCTTGGTAAAATAATGTGCTCAGACCAAACAGTAGTAAATGTGGTATATCTACTGTACAAAAACGTATTTCTCGACATGTTTCGCTAAAATATATAGCTTCGTCAGGAGATTCGTAATTGTCTGTGTACAGCATATTCACTGCAATACATAAAGAGATACATAAGAAAGAATACATTTTTTTTTCAATTCTACTCTGCCTCATATATCTCTTTATGTATTGCAGTGAATACGCTGTACACAGACGATTACGAATCTCCTGAAGAAGCTATATATTTTAGCGAAACATGTAGAGAAATACGTTTTGTACAGTAGATATACCACATTTACTTCTGTTTTGGACTGATCACATTATTTTACCAAGAAGACTGTAATGAAATGTGTCATTTTATATTAAACATGAAATCATTTTTCATAATTTTTCATCTTTCAGGCACCTTTAAAGTCACCTGTTGCATTTTCCAAGTTTTTTCTAATTATTTGGAATGTGGTGCCTTGTTTCATTTATCCTTGGCTGACTCACTTAAATTCCTAGCTGCAATAGATTACATACATATTTTTGTTTTGATTGGTTATAGATTTTTATATACACTTTGGGGTTGACTTACATTAGACAAAGAGACTATGGGCCAGATTCACAGATGAAATACGCCGGCGTATCTCCTGATACGCCGGCGTATTTTCAAATTTCCCGCGTCGTATCTTTAGTTTGAATCCTCAAACTAAGATACGACGGCATTTGGGTAAGATCCGACAGGCGTACGGCTTTGTACGCCTTCGGATCTTAGGATGCAATACTTCTGCAATACTTCTGCAATACTTCCGCCGGCGGCACATGCGCTCCCCCCAGCGGCGGGAGGCCGTATATTGATGGCCTCCCGGCATTGTAGAGTCACCTTGTGGCCGTCAATTGTCGATGGCGGGATAGGAAGTGGTTAAGCTAGTGCATTGTTGGTTCACTAACCTTTTCCTTCGATTCCCCTTCTAAAGCCTCGTAAACACGACCGAGGAACTCGACGGGCGAAACACATCGTTTTCCTCGTCGAGTTCCTTGTTAGGCTGTCGAGGAACTCGACAAGGCAAGTTTCTCCATTCCCGTCTAGGAAAAAGAAGACATGCTCTCTTTTTGGCTCGACGGGATCCTCAACAGTTTCCTCATCGAAAAATGTACACACGACCGGTTTCCTCTGCAAAAAAAAATCCCAGCAAGTTTCTTGCTGGTTTTTACCGAGAAACTCGTCGCGTGCACGAGGCCTAAATGGTTTTTTTTTCTTTGAATTTCTTACTTTCTGTTTCTCCTCAGTAAATTTGCCACCATCATTCGAGCCGTGGTTAGTCAGCCAGAACAGCTTACTGAGGAGGAACAGGAAGTGAGAAATTCAGACGAAGGCCCCATACACACGATAGAATCCATCCGCAGATAAATCCCAGCAAATGGGTTTCTGCGGATAGATCCTATGGTGTGTACACGCCAGCGGATCTGTTTCCGCGGAGAAATCTCCTCTGGGATGGATTCCAGCAGATCGGATATTTGCTGACATGCACAACAAATCCATCTGCTGGAATCCATTCCAACGGATGGATCCGCTCGTCTGTACAGACTTACCGGATCCATCCGTCCAAAGGGATTCCCCGCACGCGTCGTAATGATTTGACGCATGCGTGGAATTCCTTATATGACAGCGTCGCGCCCGTCAGCGCGGATTTCAATGCGATGGTGTGTACACGCCATCGCATAGAAATCTTCTGAAATCCTCGAGAGGATTTATCCGCGGATACGGTCCGCTGGACCGTATCTGCGGATAAATCCTCTCGTGTGTATGGGGCCAAAGAAAAAAAACATTTAGAAGGGAAATGGAAGGAAAAGGTAAGTGAACCAACAATGCACTAGCTTAAAGGAACCTATTTAGAAAATAAAAAACAAACCTCTATAACCCCTTTAGTATTGGTGTCAAAACATACAACTTCCCTCACAGCCCTAAAATCTAAAATGTTTTAATATATTTGCATAGCAATTGTGACATGTAAAAAAAAAAAGAGCCATATCAATTGAATTTGACTTATGTATGTGTTGTATTGTTATTATACTGATTTGTTTTTCTGGTTAATGCACAGCATATATCGCCCTTTACCTTATCAAATATGTGCAGGAGAAGTAAACATTTCTTAAATAGCTTGTAAATATTTAATGCACCTGATGAAGAACTACTCGGCATAACAGTATGTAAATAAAAACGACTTTTGATGAAGCGCCACAATCAAATGATCCATCAATTAGGATTTGGGGGGCTGAGGAACGGAGGGGAAAGTATGTCTGGAAGATCATTAATGCCAGATGTTCGTGACTTATCTAGAGTGATTTAGACGCCGGCTAATTTAAGCTGGTGCTGTGACATGTGTATCATTACGCTTCAAGGGTAGAATCATTTCCTCACAAAATGACATCTTTCAGGATGCAAGGCATAAATGTGTCACTTAAATCAAAAATGGAAACCCTTCACTTACAAACTTAATTATGCTTCTAGATTAAAAAAAAAAAAAAAAAAACCTTTTTAAAAAATGTCCTCCTGATGGCTGCTTTTAATTGTGACTAGCACATTCTAAAACCAACTGGCTGAATACATTAAAATACAAAATGCGACTGTCAGGACTATGAACTTTGCAAAAGGGATATTTACATGGGATGCCGTCAAGACGACCTGCCAATTAAAATCAAACAGAAAGGGTCCTCAAAAAAAAAAAGAGAGAATTCTCAGAACGGTACTTTTAGCTAGGGCTACACCGCTAATTTAGAGATTAGGAATTATGGGTAAAATTAACCACTTAAAGCGGAGGTTCACCCTAAAAACAAGTATATACCATTCAATCCAGCATACTGCCGACATGTACAGTATGCTGTTTTTTTTTTCCAGTTTACATACCGTAGTATATGTATTTTCCCCCCCGGCTTCCGGGTAGTGAATCCCGCGGGAGTGGGCGTTCCTATTCAGAGACTAAGTGATTGACGTATGACAAAAGCTTCACCCCCGGCGCAAAAGGCTCGTCACCAGTTTCCGATAAAAGCCGAATGTCGGTGCGCAGGCGCCGTATAGAGCCGACTCTCAGTTCGGCTTCTTTCGGAAACTGGTGACGCGCATTATGCGCCGGGGGTGAAGCTTTTGTCATACGTCAATCACCTAGGGCCAGATCCACAACGAACTTACGGTGGCGTATCTATTGATACGCCGCGTAAGTTCTACGATGCGCCGTGGTATCTTTGTTTTGTGTCCACAAAACAAGATACGCCTGAATGTGGGGTAGATCCGACCGACGTATGTCTTAGTACGCTGTCGGATCATAGGTGCATATTTACGCTGGCCGCTACAGTACCTGTTGCCGAGAATGTGTTTCCAGCACGACAGCATCGCGCTGATTCTTGGCGACAGGGTGCCGACATCTCGCACTCGCTGGAATAGACAAAGCACATTCCAGCGAGCGCGTCATAGAAGTGACGGGAGATTCGACTTGGATTCCCGCCAATTCTAGCTGCGGCGTTTGGTATGAATCCTGAGAGGGAGAACTCCCACGCCAAATTTTAAATAAAAAACCGACATAGGTTCCCCCCCAGGAGCATACCAGGTCCTTAGGTTTGGTATGGGTTGTAAGGAGACCCCCCTTACGCCGAAAAACCGACCTGGGGGTTCCCCCACAATCCATACCAGACCCGTATCCAAAGCACGCTACCACGCTACCTAACATGACTTACCCCTGCTTTATGAGGGGTAAAGTTACAGCGGTCGTACGCCTTACGTAAATAGCGTATTTTAATATGCTGGGCGCAAGTACGTTCGTGAATCGGCGTATCTAGCTCATTTGCATATTAGACGCGGAAATATACGGAAGCGCCCCTAGCGGCCAGCGTAAATATGCAACCCAAGATACGACGGCGTAGGAGATTTACGCCGCTCGTATCTTGGCAACAGTGAGGCGTATCTGATTCTATGAATCAGGCGCATAGATGTGACGCCTCACATTCGGACTTACGATGGCGTATCTGTCGCATGTATTTTGTGATTTTTAATTAAAGGAGGAGTTTTTTTGGAGTGTGGCTGTCCCAGCTTTGGTATCTATTTACTTGGCGTAACTTCATCTATTTTATTTTACAAAAAAAGTGGTTATTTTTTTGCATTACAATTCAAAAAAGTGTATTTTTTCACCAAAAATTTAATTTTGAAAAACCACTGCGCAAATACTGTGTAACATAAAAAATTGCAAAACCCACCAATGTATTCTCTAGGGCCTCTGCTTTAAAAAAAAATATATAATGTTTGGGGGTTCTAAGTAATTTTCTAGCAAAACATACTGATTGTTATATGTGAACAGAAAGTGCCAGAAAAGGCCCCCCCCACTGGAAGTAGTTAAACTGAATGTTAAGGTTCACGTATATAGTAAAACCTTGGTTTGAGAGCGTTTTGCAAGACAAGCTATTTTTTTTTATATACAAGTGCTTTGGATTACAAGCATGTTTCTGGAACGAATTAGGCTTGCAATTCAAGGTTTTACTGTACTTTAATCTAAATGTATCTCCTTGTCTAACACTTAAACCTAGTTTTAAACTCTAACCCAACCCATGCTTTTACCCTTAGCGCTGAACTTTAATTTAAATGTATACCATCACAGTGATATATACTATATTGTCATTAACAACATATCTTGTTGAAAATGGTGCTAATTAAAGGCCAAGCATGACATGTTCTTTTTTTTCATTTTAAATATATGCACAAATTCAATTAGAGGTTACAGTACTCCTCCTGACTATTCATTATTTTCAAATTCAAACATGGCTACTGGTAAACCGGCTGTAGAGGGCACTAGGGGTTAGGGGTACATGGGTGGAAAATAAGGAAAAGCAACGTGGGGTACGAAGCTGCATAAGATTCTAGCTCCGACTGCCCAAAGGGTGGCACCACATGGAGTCAACCAACAAAGTGAGGTTTCCGGTGGCCTTTATTGATCTTTTAAAAGACAAAAAGGCTTCTTGTGGACAGAAAACGTATCTAGACACCTATTTGCGGGGCAATGAAGTTGGCAGCAGTGGATCTATTAACACCTGGTGCCCGTCTGCATTTGTTCCCCTTTTAAAGTGTCCACAGGGGTCACCACCAAAACTAGGTGTATGCCCTACTGCCTCTGTCATACAACAGATTGGCAACCAACAAAGCCTACTGACAAATAGCTAGCACACTCCAAATTAGGAAGAGGGTTATATACAACTCTCCTATACTCTTTCCAAGTACCACCCTTACCCTCTAATTATTATTTCAACATTTCAGTGATCAGAAATCAATGGCAGCTTTGTGTCTGCTCAAAGGCCTTACATTTGCCCGGATGACTAGCTATAAAAATATAAATGATTAACATAAGTTAATAATTAACATTTTCATTACACAATAATAAAAATCAAATTCTAGATAATATATAAATATACTAATTACCGTATTCTGGGTGTGTGTTATACGCCGATCCCCGCTGTCAGTGAGGGGAAGAGGAGCGAGCACCGCCGATATACACATAGCCGAGTGTACCCGGCTAGGCTCGGCTCTGTTCGCAGTCCCGCCCAGTCCCGCCATTGGACCTGTGTTATGTCCATCATAGGAGCCTGGGCAAGGGGCAGGACTGCGAGAGGAGTCGAGTACAGCCAAGTACACAGGACATCCGGTTCTGTCTATCACTGCGTCGCAGCGGTAATTTTAAACGTTCAAGGTGCAAGGACACTGGGCAAGGCTGCAAGGACACTGGGCAAGGCTGCATGGACACTGGGCAAGGCTGCATGGACACTGGGCAAGGCTGCATGGACACTGGGCAAGGCTGCAAGGACACTGGGCAAGGCTGCATGGACACTGGGCAAGGCTGCAAGGACACTGGGCAAGGCTGCATGGACACTGGGCAAGGCTGCATGGACACTGAGCAAGGCTGCATGGACACTGGGCAAGGCTGCAATGACACTGGGCAGGGCTGCAGATGGACAAGGATCATTCTGCAACGATGGACAAGGCTGCAGATGGACACTGATAAGGCTGCATTGATGGGCATTTAAATGTAAGTTTTTATCCTTAAACTTCCCTTCTAAAAGTTTTTTTCCTTAAAATTCCCTCCTAAACTTGTTATACGTGTTATACGCTGATAAATACGGAATTTAAATGACCTTTCACCAACAAATGAGATGTATAGCTTTCAATGAGAAATGGCACATATAGGGGGCTATTTCTGAATGTTTCCATACAAGATTCACAAAACTTTCACCCAAGATTCAAGCATTTTTTTTCAACAAAAAGTTTGGAACTTTGTATGAGGCATAAAATAGATCCGGGAAAAAATTGTAATAATAGTAATAACATTTTTATTTGCATAAACATATATCAATCACATTGCAGTAATATGCATATGTGAACAAAATTCCATATATGTACAAATCATTAAATGTTACAGTTCATATATATATATATATTAGGGCTGGGGAAAAAAGCGATTTGAATCATGAATCGAGTTGTGAGGGCAAATCAATTCAGATTTTGACCGAATCGATTTTTTTTATTCCATAGGACTGGCGCTCCGCGGACTAGGCCGCTCGCAGCCTTTTCCCAGGATCGCGGCAAGCTGCAGGCAGGTTGTTTTAGGCCGCGGAGCGCCGGTCCTAAGTTTTTAGACCGCTTCCCAGGATCGCGGCGAACGCGGCCTCGCCTAAAAACTTAGGACCGGCGCGGTGTCCATCAGGAAAAAAACCCTATTCGAATCGTGAATCGATTTTTTTTTTTAAATCGCTGATTACTTTGACTTGATATACAAGCGATGCCTTGTGATATACAAGTAGCGTCATGTCACAACTGAGTATAAAAGAGAGGCGCCTCTAATGCCCCGTACACACGATCGGAATTTCCAATGGCCTAAAATCCGATGGAATTTTTCATCGGAATTCCGTTCAAGCTGTCTTGCATACACACTGTCAGACCACATACGATAGGAATTTCCGTTTTTTTTCCTATTTCTAAACACCGACGGAAAAAAGAAATTCAAATGACAAGCTTTCAAGCAATACAACACTCAGTTGTAAATGGGCACCACTGATTATCATGGGAATCTGGATGTTGAGCAATGAAGTGAAAACGCACTTTAAACTCAGGTTTGAATGAGATTTTAGGCCCACTGGGTGTGCTTTTGCTGCGGTTTTCTATGACTACAACAGACCATTAAATCCTGTGTTATGCCCGTACACAAGATCGGAATTTCTGATGGAAAAAGTCAGACGAAATTCCGACCGTGTGTATGCCCCATCGGAAATTCTGATGAATTCCATCAGAGTTTAGATAGAGAACATGTTCTCTTTTACTCCGATTAAATTTGCTTTGATATACAAGTGCTTTGGATTACAAGCATGTTTTTCGGAACGGATTATGCTTGCAATTCGAGGTTTTACTGTATATACATAGGTAGATAGTTAGCACAGTGCAGTAACCAGTGGCCAAGGAAATAGTGCTCCATATAATAAAATATAATACAATTGGTAAAAATTATAAAAAGAGTTAATAATATAATATAGATGAGAATACAAATTTGTATAGTGGAACATAGCAGTGTTATAATGATTTACGCGTTTCATGGGCAAAGCCACTTCATCAGGAGCAGGTGCCTCCAAAGATGCAGGGCTGGGGTACAGGAGCATGTGGTACTGCAGTACAGAGATCATATATGACATTTTATACATATGCATATTACTGCAATGTGATTGATATGTTAATGCAAATAAAAAAAATTATTATGATTATTACAGTTTTTACCCAGATCTATTTTATGCCTCATACAAAGTCCGATTTTTTTCCCCTTTATTATAGATTTAGGGATGGAGATACATTAACACATATAAAGTCCCACATTTCCCCTTCCCCTCTCATTTCATTACTAAAAAATTGTAATGCTTTAATGTAAAAACATTTAAAAATAGGCCGCCTTAGTAAAATATAGCCAAAGAGCAAGCTGAAAAAAAATAATAAAAATGTTACTAATTAAACACCAAATTAGGGCACTGACACTTTCGCATATATTAATATGTTCGGTGTAATATTAATAGTAATAATTTCATAAATTAATCTGTGTCTTGCGATTCTTGCTTAGACATAAACTCTGATCTGGGTAAAGCTCTCCAGAGAGAGAGAGAGAGAGCTGTAAAATCTTGTTTTAATGACGCCAACTTAAATTGTAATTATTTCTTGCCCAGATTTAATGGCTGTGAAGTCAGTGGATGACTGATAGATGTATCATATATAGTGAATCAAGCCAGCTTTACAGAATCTCTGATCATCCGACAAAGTCTCTTCTTTGCATCTTGGCTCTTAAACTTTTAAAGCCCATCTCCACGAAATTAGCAACCTTCCCCCCTCCCTTCCAACTTATCTCTGGTATAAAAAAGAAATAAAAAAAAACGATTTTCCCTGCATAAAGCCATGGACCCTTCTCTCTTTTTTTAGGTTTACCTCCAGGTTTAAAGCAGAACTTCAATAATTTTTTCATCTTTCCATCTATTAAATCTTCTGCCCTTGTTGTTTTTACTTTGGATAGTAAAAAAAAAAATTCTGCCAGTAAATACAGCCCACTTCCTGTTTATTGTCTGGTAAAAAGTCTAAGCTTATGACATCATCCACTGCTCTCTCTCTTACTCTTGTGAGAATTTGCCAGGAAGGGAGGTGGGGGCGAGTCATAAGAGGGCCAATGAGAGCTGCAGAGCTGGAGGCGTGCCTCTGTGTGGCTGTGAAAATCCAGGAAGTGAACAGGCAGCAGCCTCAGCTGCCCACAGTTAAAATGGTTGCAGCCAGACTTAGGCCTCGTACACTCGATCGTTTTCCTCGACAGAATCCATCAAGAAACTTGGTGGCAGAGCTTTTTTGTCGAGGAAAAAGGCCATGTGTATGTTTTTCATCGAGAAAACTGTCGAGGAACAAGAGAGAGAGTTTTTCCTCGTTGGGAGTCTCAATTTCCTCGTCGTGTTCCTCGCCGGGCTGGTTTTCGAAGAGAAACACGTTCGTGTGTATGCTTAGAAACTCGCACATGCTCAGAAGGGTGGCGCCAGTGGAATCAAACTTCCCCGTTATAGTGCCGTCGTACGTGTTTTACGTCACCGCTTTGAGAACGACGAGATTTGGTCTTGACAGTGTGTACGCAAAGAAAGCTTGTCAAGTTTCTCGACAAGCCTAACAAGGAACTCGTCGAGGAAAACGATGTACAGAATCACAGTATATATAAAATATGCAAAGTGTTGGAGGGAAACTTCAGAATGGCAAAGATGTTTGTATTACAAATTATCTGAGCAGACTGTAGTCCCTCTTTAACTTCCATTTGTCCTTCTTCAGGTGTCCACATAACCAGCTGCCTAAGATGGATATTTCCTATTGGTGGAGGCGACAATTCCAGCACAGGGTTCTTCTCACATACAGAGTCAGGAAAAATCAAAGGGACACTAAGGAGATTTGTGCCCAAGATAATGGATTAGGAAAAATGTCTGGTCCTTGGCAGGTAATTAGCTTGGCTCATAGAGGAAACTGTGACTTTGACCCAATACATCGAGGAATGGCTTAGGACCCTCGGCAGTGTTAGGAATCAAGATTGAGGAATAAGGTAATTGATGTGCACTTTAAATATGACTTATGATCTTTAACAGAAGGTCTGCCTGATAAATTGGTAGGAGGCCGCATTTATTTCAGAGTTGTTTTTTTTCTGCATTTGTACATTTATTTTTTATTTTTTTTGGGCATTTACAGACCTGAGCGTTTTAGCCAATGAAAAGCTGCTTACTAGGAGAAGAGCCAATAAATCAAGCATTAACATGTTTTCAGGCATTTGTAAGCCTTTATAGGGTTAAGTGTTTAAGTTTATAGAGGCCAAAAACACATCACTCTACCCCAAAGAAGCTCATATACTTTTTCGAACTTTAAATGACAAGCTTTCAAGCAATACAACACTCAGTTGTAAATGGGCACCACTGATTATCATGGGAATCTGGATGTTGAGCAATGAAGTGAAAACGCACTTTAAACTCAGGTTTGAATGAAGTTTTAGGCCCACTGGGTGTGCTTTTGCTGCGGCTTTCTATGACTACAACAGACCATTAAATACTGTGTTATGCCCCGTACACAAGATCGGAATTTCCGATGGAAAAAGTCAGACGAAATTCCGACCGTGTGTATGCCCCATCGGAAATTTTGATGAATTCCATCAGAGTTTAGATAGAGAACATGTTCTCTTTTACTCCGATGGAATTTCGACAGAATTCGATGTGATTTTGGTTGGACCAAGGTCCGACCGTGTTTACAGGGCTTAACTCTTCACAATGCAGGTGCTTTGAAAAGTCCTGTATGCTCCATTTTTGGTGCATTTTTTCAAAAGCCCACCAAAAAAGACACCTTGTATTGGAAGTCAATTTATCAAAGGTGGATCAGTGTGAAAGGGTCCTCAATAAATACAATAATCGTGTGTGGTCAGCTTTACACCGCACTTTACAACAATAACAATCAAACACTGGCAGCTTTGTAAAACAATAATAAGGCCTCATTCACACTGGATGTTTTTGGATGTTTTTACAGCTGCTATTTTTGGCTTCAGACTTTTTTTCTACAGTCAATAAAACTCCCCAGCATGTTATCCTATGTGTCACATTGGCTGTTATCAACTGTTTTTGGCTGGGGCATTTATTGGCTGTAAAAAAAGACTAGCGTTTTTTAACCTTTTTGATCCCATTGGAAATAAACAAATTGATTAAATAAAATAAAAAATGCAAAAAATGCTAAAAAACATAAACTTTCAAATCTCACTGCAAAGCTACTGGCACTTTTATAACGTTATTTTAAAGTCCAGTGTGCATGTGGCCTCAAAAGAATATAATTAGAATTACAGGTTTAGATGCCGGGCGTATGTTCCACACATGCCATGTTCACATTACAGGCAGCTATGGAAAGTATTGGAAGGTAGCATTGTGTGCAAACCACCTGCATTTATTGAATAAGTATAAGCTAGACCCAACCTCCCAACTGCTTGGGGGGGGTGCCAACATTGCAGCTGGGTGTGTATATATTTATAGTGGATATGTCAGTGGGTCATTCACTACCCTGGCCCTGATGAAGAGGGCTCGTCCCTTGAAAAGCGTCAACCAATTTTGAATGCCTCCTGGTGTGTCGGCAGTGCCTATGGACTTGATTAGACCTTTCAGACATGTGTTTACTTAATTCACGTTTGTTAGTAAATTTATTGCTGTTTTTCTCTTGGAATACATTTTATTGAGGTAATGCACTAGGTTGATGCGCCTTTTACATTTTACTGTTGTTTTTCAGTCTGAAGATACCCATTGTCCTGAGAGGACAGCAAGACCATTGGCACTAAGAAGGGATTTTGTACTGTGTACCCCGGAGTCAACCACTGCGAGCGCAGGAGAATGTTTGTTTGTTATTTACGGGCAGGTTTGTAACAAGAGGAAGGGAGCAGAGTGATGACTTCCTCAGTGTGCTGATGCTCCTTCACTGGCCAAACTGCAGGTCAGGGGCAAGCTGTGACCAAAGTGCATTGGAGAAAAATAAGGTCAGCTGGCAAGGGTGTTTGGATCACAAGGCTATATTGCAACAGAAATCTTCCAATCTTTGGCTGGAAAAGCAGTTCCCGTCTATACATTTCAACTGTGCATTGAGCTGTCTGGCTGAAGTTCAGTGTTTCATTTTTTTTCGGATTATTTCTTCATTTTATGTAAAGATTTTGTTTCCTCAAATAACCTCCATATAAAAGAAAACATGCAGAAGGGCTGACCTAAGTTAAATCTTTATCAAAGGACGACGGATAAAAAAAACATAAAGAGTAAAAATAAGAAACATAAAAGTGAAATCCACATGTGGGACAAGTATGTTCCTCTTCTATGTTACAGTAAAACTGGGATTTTTGGTTTATGAACCTCAGTTAAAGCTGAACTCCACGCCTCGTACACGCGACCAGATTTTCAGACGACCGTTTTTTATAGTCTGCACACCCAGCTTTTGTTGGATGAAAAACCGGAATCAGCTGTCGAAAGCACCATACTAGCGATCCGAAAATCGGCAGATCGTTCAGACGAAATTGTACTTCCGATTTTCGTATCATGTGTACGGGCCTTTAAAAGAGCATGTCGTTTTATTGGACTACGAACACAGTTTTTGTTAATATCAACGTTTTAATGTTAATGATGTCATCATTATCTGTCATCCCAACAGATACAGGAAACAGCATATATCGACAAGCAATGAAAGGAGGGATCGAGACAATTGTATAACACTACAACTCCCATCGACATTAAACGGGTGTGAATGTCGGTGGAATTGTGGTGGATTTAAAGGCTAAATTCACCTTTGTTCACTTTTTTTTCTAAATTCCAGCTCCCCTTTGTACCAATATAGCATTAATGTACTTATTTTGCAAAAATAAAACAGCTTTCCATTTATTCTACACACGCTTACCTAACTCTCTTCATTAATGTTTAAAAACCCTGCTCCATTACTTCTGCCTTACTTCCTGGACAGACTTTAGGTCATGACACAGGAAGGAGTTGACCAGCTGATCTCATTAGCACACATCCTGCATCATCTACCCTCAGCTTGTCAACTCCTTCCTGTGTCATAACTTAAAGGGGTTGTAAAGGTAAAAGTATTTTTTACCTTAATGCATCCTATGCATTAAGGTAAAAAATATTTGAATAAATAATAAATAAATAATAAATAATTGGCCAGCTAATTGATTATGAAAATCTTCATTAGTTGCAGCTCAAGTAAAAAGGTTAAGAAAGGCTAATCCAGACTATACACAATGGGCCAGATTCACAGAACAGATACGACGGCGTATCTCCTGATACACCGTCGTATCTCTTGTCGTATCTATGCGGCTGATTCATAGAATCAGTTACGCATAGATAGCCCTAAGATCTGACAGGTGTAATTGACTTACACCGTCGGATCTTAGGATGCAATACCTCGGCCGCCGCTGGGTGGAGTTTGCGTCGTATTCCAGCGTCGGGTATGCAAATTAGCAGTTACGGTGATCCACAAAGGTTTTTCCCGTCGTTACGTCGGCGCAAGTCTTAGTTTGCCGTCGCAAAATTAGGGGTACTTTAACATGGTGTGAAATTACTCCACCATGTTAAAGTATGCCCGTCGTTCCCGCGTCGCTTTTGATATTTTTTTTCCCGGCGTAAGTACGTTACGCACATCTCGAATCACAAACACGTCGCGCCGCCGTAATTTCGCGCGAAGCACGCCGGGAAAATTGCGAGCGGAGCATGCGCAGTACGTCCGGCGCGGGAGCGCGCCTAATTTAAATGGTACCCGCCCCATTTGAATTGGCAAGTTTACAGGTAAGTGCTTTGTGGATCGGGCACTAACACTGAAAACTTGCGGTGGTGTAACGTAAACGGGTTACGTTACACGGCCGCAATTGTACCTGAATCTGGCCCACGGTGTATAATATTCCCCCAGCCGAATATAAAAAAAACAAAACAGCTTCATTAATTTTGGAGGTATGTCTCACCATGCTTGCTTCTTCCACAGCACTCAGTCTCAGATTCAAAGAATGGCTTTAAATTAGCGTGACATTACTCCCTGTCAATAACAAAGGAGAACATAGCGAGTGGGGAATGCTTACATTAATGCTACATTTGCATAGCATTTGCATCTTATTTGATTGATGTCTTTTTCTAGGGCTGTGCTTTTGTATTCCAAAAAATAAAACATTGCATAAGTGCAGATATGTAAAAAAAATTACAGCTAATGCATTTCAACAAGTTTTAAATGCAAGAGCAAAATTCTAAAGGAACACTCAAACCAAACATGAAAACTTGCCATTCAAGCCTGGATTGTAACTTGTCAGTGCTGGCAAATGTCGTGTCTGATTTAATTTCCCGCGATTTTTTGGCACAAAAAGCAAATATAAGTCCAATATAACATGCATTATGTAGATAAAAATAGCACATTCTATCTCTAGACTTTCCTTTTTCATCTTGTCATTATTTGAACACACTGATTTACCCCCTACAGTGTAAAACCCCTGGCTGCCGGTAGCCTGGTATTAAGAAACACCTAATTGAGAGCTTGGGAATAAAGCCTTACTCTGCAGGCAGTAACCCCATATTGTAATTATACAAGCCTATATTCATTCTGATAGAAAATGTTATTGCCCCCTACGGGGGTCCAATGCAGTCTCCCGGAGACACTGGTTTGAAGGGAAGATAGACAGAAGGAATGGCAAGAGGCTACAGTTACTCTAGAGTCAGGGTCTCTAATCTTTTTAAAAAGTTTATTATTCTTCCAACTTTAAGGGGAGGAGCCAGACTGACCACTGGGAGTACAAAAAAAGTCCTGGTGTCAGTGGGAGGAATAGTCCCCTATTGTGGGTGTTAGTGGGAGGAACAGTTCCCTGTTGTTGGTGTCGGTGGGAGGAACAGTGCCACATTGTTGGTGTCAGTGGGAGGAACAGTGCCACCGTTGTTGGTGTTGGTTGGAGGAATAGTGACCCATTGTTGGTGTCAGTGGGAGGAACAGTGCGCCATTGTTGGTGTTAGTGGGAGGAACAGTGCCCCATTGTTGGTGTCGGTTGGAGCAACAGTGCCCCATTGTTGGTGTTAGTGGGAGGAACAGTGCTCTGTTGTTGGTGTCAGTTGGAGCAACAGTGCCCCATTGTTGGTGTTAGTGGGAGGAACAGTGCTCTGTTGTTGGTGTCAGTTGGAGCAACAGTGCCCCATTGTTGGTGTTAGTGGGAGGAACAGTGCTCCGTTGTTGGTGTCAGTGGGAGGAACAGTTCCCTGTTGTTGGTGTCAGTGGGAGGAACAGTGCCCCATTGTTGGTGTCAGTGGGAGAAACAGTCCCATCGTTGTTGGTGTTGGTTGGAGGAATAGTGCCCCATTGTTGGTGTCAGTGGGAGGAACAGTGCCCCATTGTTGATGTCGGTTGGAGCAACCGTGCCCCATTGTTGGTGTCAGTGGGAGAAACAGTGCCACCGTTGTTGGTGTTGGTTGGAGCAACATTGCCCCATTGTTGGTGTTAGTGGGAGGAGCAGTGCCCCATTGTTGGCGTAGGTTGGAGCAACAGTGACCCATTGTTGATGTCAGTGAGAGGAACAGTTCCCCATTGTTGGTGTCGGTTGGAGGAATAGTGCCCCAAAAGCCAAATAATGCCTGATTCACACCTATGCAGGTTGCAGTTTGCATATTGCATGTGCGTTTTGCGTGATTCAATACACGCTTTTGATCCATTAAAGTCTATGGAACTAAAAACCAGAAAAAAAGTCCCTGGCCCTTTCCATAAAATGCACAGATGTGAACTACATCCATAGGAAACCATGTTATATGGACTGTAGTGTGTTTCTGGAAAACGCACTAAAAAATGCATAGGTGTGAACCAAGCCTAAAGGCAAGCAAATGGCCCCATCTGGCACCCGGGCCCCAGTTTGGAGACCACGGGCCAGATTCACAGAGATCGGCGTATCTCTGTGCGGGCGTAGCGCATCTCATATGCGCTACGCCGACGTAACATCCAGCCAAACTGGGATAACGCCTACTTAACATTTTGTTACATGCACCCATTCACAGCCTCTGATGAAGTCACGTGACGTGACGCAACGCGTAAGGCATCGAAAGACGTGACCGGAAGTGACGCACCTACCCGATCACACAGCCGTTCTCGCTGTCTGTTTTGGTTCAGGCTCTGTTTAGCTGAACCTCCTGTTATTTTATTTTGTGGACGACATTAAATCGGTTTTACAATACTTCACTATTGGAGATTCTTTCCGTTTATTTTGGGACCATTCTAAGTGCACTTGCATACGGAGCCTCCATTTTGGTGAAGTCCGGAGTTGCAGACATAACCAGAAGGACGCCGTCTCTACCATTCACAGACCTGTGTCACTATAGGAGAGGTGAGGAGGATTCGTTTCTCGTGTCGGATTTCATCTGTGGAGATACCATGCTGTCATTGCATGTGTGTGAGGTAAGCACATTGTGAGCTCAGCTGCTCATGTGGATTCTTTCATCACTCTGCTTGGATACACAGTCACCGTTTGGAATTGTCATTCACTCCTGTGATTCATGAACTGTCACATATGAACTGTTGTCACAATTGGTTTTTTTCACATTTTTTATTATTTTTTCATTATTTGTATCATTTACACATTGGATTTTGTAGATCCATTGTGCCTACTTGGCACTATTCGTTACACTTTTGCATCACTTTGGAGATCATATTTTATTAGTGTTATTTTCTCTAATTGGACGTTTCACTGCTACTTTATTTTATTATACCACTATTTTGCGCTCATCAATCACTTTATTCACCCATTCACATAGCATAACTTTAAATACTGGTAATTATTTAAAAAGTTGCCGTTTTTTAAATGCTCTATTCTGGACTTTCCAGCAAGGATAAGTCCTACATAGTTCTCTTTGTTTATGAGGGGTCTGGGAAGCTGTGTTTTTCCAGAATTATCCCGGTTTGTACTGTACAGTCAGATATTCATCATCAATTTTAACTACGCCGACGTAACATCCAGCCAAACTGGGATAACGCCTACTTAACATTTTGTTACATGCACCCATTCACATAGCATAACTTTAAATACTGGTAATTATTTAAAAAGTTGCCGTTTTTTAAATGCTCTATTCTGGACTTTCCAGCAAGGATAAGTCCTACATAGTTCTCTTTGTTTATGAGGGGGCTGGGAAGCTGTGTTTTTCCAGAATTATCCCGGTTTGTACTGTACAGTCAGATATTCATCATCAATTTTAACTAGATTTGAAAATTGTCCCAACAGAGGGTTAGAAAGGTTTAGAGGTTAAGCTTCTTGCACCAAATGGCAGCTGCAGCACAGAAGGTTTTTCATCTTAAAGGGGTTGTAAACCCTTGTGGTTTTTTACCGTAATGCATTCTATGCATTAGGTGAAAAACCTTCTGTATTGCAGCAGCCCCCCCAGAGCCCCATTTTTACTTACCTGAACGTGATCGTTCCAGTGACGAGATCAAGCACAGCAGCTCCAGCCACTGTCTCGGGTCCTAATTGAACAAATTGATAGTAGCGCAGCCATTAGCTCCCGCTGCTGTCAATCAAATCCAGTGACACAGGAGGCGTTGAGGGCGGGGCCAGGTCCTACTGTTTGTGTCAATGGACACAGCAGCAGGAATCAGGAGCGCGCCCGCATGAGTGCCCCCTTGGAAAGCAGGTCTCCGAGGGGGAATTTGATGCGGGGAGGAGCCTGGTGTGCCACTGGGGGGACCCCAGAAAAGGAGGATCGGGGCCACTCTGTGCAAAACCCTTGCATAGAGGAGGTAAGTATAACATGTTTTTTTAACAAACCTTTACAACCCCTTTAATGCATAGGATGCAGTAAGGTGAAAGCCCTTAAGGTTTTACAACCAATTTAAGCTTTGGTAATAAAAATTTAGAATCGGATTGGTTTCGATACACAGCTGCACCAGATTTTGAATTATATGAACATGAATTATAATTAGTTTTATTATAATTTTTTTTATTATTATAATTTTTCTATTATTATAATTTTTTTACTATTAGAATTTCTTTTTTTTTTTGGTTGAACTAAATGGACTTGTGTCTTTTTTCAATCTGACTAACTACCGTATTTATCGCGGTATAACGTGCTCCCGCGTATACCGCGCACCCCTAAAGTGGCCCCCAATCCTGTGGAAAAAAAGTTTTTTTTGTACTTAGAGTTTTGGTGTCTTGCGCGGCGTCCATCGGCGGCCTCGTCGGGTCCGGCGTCCTTCTGCGGCTTCGGGTGTCCTTCTGCGGCTTCGGGTGTCCTTCTGCGGCAGGTCCGGTGTCCTCTTCGGTGGGTCCGGCGTCCTTCCCGCTTGTTTCCCGCGCCGAGTTTGAATACTGCGCCGACATATACAGAGCGCAGTACACTCGTGTATTGTCGGCAATGCTCGGCTACCCGCGCTGAAGTCCTGTATGTCCAGGACGTGAGCGCGGAAGGAGCCGAGACTGGCCGATTATACCCGAGTGTACTGCACTCGGTATATGTCGGCGCAGTATTCAAAACTCGTCGCGGGAAAACGGGTATCGGCGTATACCGCGCACCCACGATTTTGCCCTGATTTTCAGGGCAAAAAAGTGCGCGGTATACGCCGATAAATACGGTATGTAACTATTAAGCCCTGTACACACGATCGAATATCTGATGGAATCTAATCCGATGGATTTTTTCGTTGGATATCCTAGAAGCTGACTTCATATGTTTCTAGAGATGCTACATAGATAACAGGTAAGTGGACAGACTTACAAAAACAGCACTAAAAACACAGTAAACAGGTTTGAGTAAGAATTATTTGATGTCTATAAATGGCACTAAATTGTATGACCAAAGCAGTTACATTAATTCCATCTCTGCTGAAAGCTTTTTGATGGGATACAAATAATGTAAAATAATGAATGAACAAGTTCTAATGTATTTTAGAAGGCTTTATTCGAAAATTGGCATTCCTGCATTGGAGAATCTTACAACCAGTGCTTCCTTTACTTGCTGTAATTACATATTTAGTACTGGATGTACACACGATCGGATATCTGATGGAATCTAATCTGATGGATTTTTTTCGTCGGATATCCGTGAAGCTGACTTTCATCAGTCTTGCCTACACACCATCAGTCAAAAATCCGACCGTGTCCAACGCGGTGACGTTTTTTTATCCATAGAAAAATTTTAAAACATGTTCTATTTTTTTTTCACCGATGGAAAACAAACCGATGGGGCCCACACACGATCGGTTTGTCCGATAAAAACAGTCCATCGGTCCGTTTTCATCAGACACACCGATCGCGTGTACAGGGCTTTAGACTACTAATTTGTCATTAGTCAGTGCTTCACACAATTCTTTTACATTTCAGACATACAGCATATCACTTTCCATCAGACAAATGTGTTCCTTAATTACACTCCAATAATGCTGTACTGGACCCCTATCCAGGTATCTATACAGACTATCGGTATACCAGCCATGTATTAACCACTTAAGGACCGCCTCCTGCACATATATGTCGGCAGAATGGCACGGCTGGGCACAACACGTACCTGTACGTCCTCTTTAAGTGCCCAGCCGTGGGTCGCGGGCGCGCGCCCGTTCCGAAGCTCCGTGACCGCGGGAACCGCGGACCCGATCGCCGCTGGAGTCCCGCGATCGGTCCCCGGAGCTGAAGAACGAGGAGAGCTGTGTGTAAACACACCTTCCCCGTTCTTCACTGTGGCGCTCTAATTGATCGTGTGTTCCCTGATATAGGGAAGCAGGATCAATGACGTCACACGTCCAGCTCCGCCCCCCTACAGTTAGAAACACATATGAGGTCACACTTAACCCCTTCAGCGCCCCCTAGTGGTTAACTCCCAAACTGCAATTGCAATTTTCACAGTAAACAATGCATTTTTATAGCATTTTTTTGCTGTGAAAATTACAATTGTCCCAAAAATGTGTCAAAATTGTCCGATGTGTCCGTCATAATGTCACGAAAAAAAAAAACGCTGATCGCCGCCATTAGTAGTAAAAAAAGAATTATTAATAAAAATGCAATAAAACTATCCCCTATTTTGTAAACACTATAAATTCTGCGCAAACCAATCGATAAACGCTTATTGAGATTTTTTTTTACCAAAAATAGGTAGAAGGATATGTATCGGCCTAAACTGAGGAAAAAAATATATTTTTTTATATATTTTTGGGGGATATTTATTAAAGCAAAAGGGAAAAAATATTGATTTTTTTTCAAAATTGTCGCTTTATTTTTGTTTATAGCGCAAAAAATTAAAACCGCAGAGGTGATCAAATACCACCAAAAGAAAGCTCTATTTGTGGGAAAAAAAGGACACCAATTTTGTTTGGGAGCCACTTTGCACGACCGCGCAATTGTCAGTTAAATCGACGCAGTGCGGAATCGCAAAAACTGGCCAGGTCTTTTACCTGCATTTTGGTCCGGGTCTTAAGTGGTTAAATCACTGTTTGCACGGTTTTCTCTATCTTCTATTCGATTTGTTGTGAATTTAGTGTTTAGTTGCCAGATACCAAAGCAGGAAACCAGTAATTTCCTTACCCACAAAATATGTTTCTAGAGATGCTACATAGATAACAGATAAGTGGACAGACTTACAAAAACAGCACTAAAAACACAGTAAACAGGTTTGAGTAAGAATTATTTGATGTCTATAAATGGCACTAAATTGTATGACCAAAGCAGTTACATTAATTCCATCTCTGCTGAAAGCTTTTTGATGGGATACAAATAATGTAAAATAATGAATGAACGGGTTCTAATGTATTTTAGAAGGCTTTATTCGAAAATTGGCATTCCTGCATTGGAGAATCTTACAACCAATGCTTCCTTTACTTGCTGTAATTACATATTTAATACTGGACTCTACAGATAAATATATTTTTTACCATATATCTTCATTTTAAATGGATTCTATTTTATTTTTATTTTTTATAGTTTATACGTATACAACATATGCCAAAGAATTCCCGGAGCTGGCAATAGAATGTTGAACCGTGTGGGGGCAGGCTGAATGTACCAAGTTGATTGATCGCTAGCAATGACCACTATAGCCACTAGCAACAATCACTGGCTTCTCCCAGAGCGGACAGACCCCCCCCCCCCCCCACCAGGAGAATACAATGTCTGGGAAGGAGGGATTTCCCTGTCAGCACTGTCTGTGTTGATGGGTGAATTGTGCAAATTCGCCCCCCGTCTATGGGCTGATTTGAATGCCTACTTTTGAAGCTCAGATTGTCTAACTGAAACTTCACACTGAGCCACCAGACAAGGAATAAGTCACTGCAATGAGTCATTCAGTTCTGAGCATGAATTGAAGTTTAACCACTTAAGGACGGCCCCACATATATATATATATGTATTGCTGGGGGCGGCCCTTAAGCGCAAAATCACATACCTGTATGTGATTTCTTTCTTCAGCTCTTTACACATCGGGCTCCAATGCCAGAAACCCAGTGATCGTTCTGAGAAAGACAGAATGGCAGTCTGGCTATGTAAACAAGGCAGATCGCCGTTCTGCTAATAAGGAACACAGAGATCTTGTGTTTCTGGTAAGCAGGAACACGGATCTCTGTCTTGCTTCAGTTAAACCATCCCCCACACAGTAAGACTGCATTCACACTACAGCATTTCGAATCGCGGGCAAATTTTCTGCGGATCTGCCAGGGATTTGACAGCGCCGAGGTGTGAATGACAAAACACGGGATTTGCGTTTGAAATTCTTTGAATAACACCTCAAATCGCGGTGTGTGGGTCTGCCGCAATTGTTGTGCAATATAACGTGCTGCATCGCGGCACACATTTCGCCCCCCAAAGTAGCTCTAGACAATGGACAACTTGCGATCTCGCAGCCCCCCTTTCTTGGACCACAATATATATATATATATATATATATATATATATATATATATATATATCAGATAGATATATTCAATAGATACGGTAGATAGATAGAACACACACACATATATACATACACCTAATACTGTGGATCAATAGGTATTACACTATTAAAAATCACCATTTCTATCTCTAAAAAATAAAGATGATCCAGGGATGGATGGTTATGACAAAAACAGTTGTGTGGAATATTGTTAGTGGTTTTTACATCAGCGAGAACTAATTGTGTTTTACAGTGATGAAGCCTCATTTTATCTCCATTTTAGTGTCAACTAGCACAATGCATGTTATTGGTCTGAAAACTGAATGGCTGAAGGACATTTTCAAACTGATCTATGAATTTTTGTGCAAGCTGGAGTGCATATGCAGTGACTGAATAAGTGAGCCATTTGTTGTTTTGATAGTAATGTAAGGAAGCGAGGTCCAGACAAATGGCCTCCTAGGTCTCCAGAATGAACAGCACTTTTCCTTTGGGGTCATCCGATGTCAATAGTCTATTTGAATCGGCCCAGAACAATAGTTCTAAAGGAGGAAATCATCTCTGCATGCAACATCATTTGTGTTACATTGAGAAATGTTCTACATTCTTAGATGCAGCACATACACAAGTGTCACGGAGTCCAAGGCCAACAATTCAGGCATTTACAGTAATACAATGTTTATGTACATTCTTTGTCACCTATTGATCTAGACAGTTGGGGCACTCTCTATGGAAGAAAAAATAATAAAACGAATATATATATATATATATACACATATATATATATATATATATATATATATATATATATATATATATATATATATATATATATATAAAAATAAATTTATATATATATAATAAATGAATAAATAAATATCCATATATATATATATATATATATACATATATGTGTGTAAAATATATATATATATACATACATATACATCTATATATATATATATATATATATATATAATATTCCAAGACTTACCTTATATCCTATTTTCTATTATATAATAAAATTGATCAGAATTTGAAAGAGAGGAGAGAGGGAAAAAAAGGAGGAAGTGGGAGAAAGAGATGGGGGAGGTAAAAAAGGGGGGAGGGGAGAGACAAATAGAGAGGGAGGGGTGGAAATAGAGGATAGATAGGGAGTGAGGGAGGGATAGAGCAGAGAGATTGGAGAAAAAGGATAATGGAGAGAAGAGACTTTAGAAAAAAAAAGGAGACAGCAAGAAATAGAGAAAGTGCTAAATGTAACTAACGTCAAAAGTGCAAAAAAATGTAATAAAAAATACAGATTTCATGAACTTAAAAAAAATAAAAATAATAATAATTTCTAAAATACTGTAAATAGAGAAATAAAATAAAATACATTCTGCAAAGAACATTTATAAACTTCAGCTTTACACATAAAGACATGTACATATATATGTAACCATGGCATCTAAGATAAAAACATGGTCCTGCAAAAGCAATAAAATCATAAAATTCTGAATAGAAAAATGTTCCCGTTTCCCTGGATATTTAAAGCTGAAGATTATATTTGCTCTTGCCTCTGGGTTTTGGAAATAATTACTGTTTGTAGAGGATATGAAAACTGATTACAGCTAATAAGGCAAATGGCTAATGATGTTCCTATTGCCCCAGTGCTAAAACATTAATCACAGTGTACGTGATGATTAATGCCGTTATATAACAAAACCACACCGTTCATTTCAAAGCCTGTGGTCCGCTGATGTATTAAAAAATTGTTGCCCCAATAAAAATCTAAAACAAAAGGTCAAGAAAATAAATGACTTGTACTACTATAGCAAATCCCGGCAAAAAGATGGATAATCCATCAAAAACAACAGTGAAGTTGCAGAGACTGGACCTGAGGAGAGAGTGAGGCCGCGTACACATGATCAGTCCATCCGACGAGAACAGTCCGAAGGACCGTTTTCATCGGTTAACCGATGAAGCTGACTGATGGTCTGATGTGCCTACACACCATCAGTTTAAAAACCGATCGTGTCAGAACGCGTACACGTAAACCACGTACGACGGCACTATAAAGGGGAAGTTTAAATCCAATGGCGCCACCCTTGGGGCTGCTTTAGCTGATTTTGTGTTAGTAAAAGACGATTCGCGCTTTTCTGTCTGTTCCAGCGTGATGAATGTGCTATCTCCAAAACGAACGCTAGTTTTACAAGAACGAGCGATCCCGTCCCCTCATTTAGTCTGAGCATGCGTGGATTTTGAACCGATGGTCGTGCTTACTAACGACTGATTTTGACCAGCTGTATATTGATTAGGAAAAAAGATACTTATTTTTTTTTTATTGTTAAAATAATTACAGTGCCATCATCCACATACAGAAAAAGAAGGGATAATGCAAATCTGACAGTATGTGACAGTATCTGACAGTATCACTTTATTCGCCTGATCCAAGCATGGATGTCCAGCATGACTACAATCCTGCCTTGTTTGAAAGATATAGAATAAGAAGAGGAGAATAAGGGGGGATATGATCAACATGTAAAAATATATAAGAGGTCCATACAGTGGACTTGGTGTTGAGTTATTCACTGTACGGTCAACACTGAGGACAAAGGGGCACTCTTTACGTCTAGAGGAAAAGAGATTTCACCTCCAAATACGGAAAGGTTTTTTCACAGTAAGAGCTGTGAAAATGTGGAACAGACTCCCTCCAGACGTGGTTCTGGCCAGCTCAGTAGATTGCTTTAAGAAAGGCCTGGATTCTTTCCTAAATGTACAGAATATAACTGAGTACTACAATTTGTAGGTAAAGTTGATCCAGGGTAAATCCGATTGCCTCTCGGAGGATCAGGAAGGAATTTTTTCCCCTGCTGTAGCAAATTATATCATGCTCTGCTGGGGTTTTTTGCCTTCCTCTGGATCAACTGTGGGTATGGAGTGGGGTGTATGGGATTGTACTGTGTTTTTTATTTTGTTTGTTTATTTTTTTGTGGTTGAACTGGATGGACTTGTGTCTTTTTTCAACCTGACTAACTATGTAACTATGTAATATGGTAGGAAATCATGGACTTTGTAGGCACTACTTAGAAATATAAAAAATAGATTTTTAATAATCTGCAAATGGAGTACAATTCCAAAGAGGGTGCCAATTGCATCTAATGAAATATATAGAATACACAATAAAAAACAAAATGTCAGAGTATAAGACCAGGTGAGAAGACCACAGGTATAAACTTGTTGTAATTGTTGTTATCACTGTCGCCAAGTAGACACGATGATTAGGATTCATCTGACCTGGGTCTACACCGTCAAAATCTTGACATACATAGAAGTAGCTCAAAAGTTGCTCAACAAGTTTCGCGGATCATAGCCGCTTCTTCAGGAGCTTTAGAACTACAACATAGAAAGAATAACAGGTAAAAGACAGAAAACATATGCTAAAAACAGATTCCAAAACTGGGATCATGAATAAGCATTGGATAATTATCAATATACACTCACCAATCTAATGGTGTATTTGGGGAATGTTCAGCGTGATCGCATGCTCTTCCAGAATCCTTACAGAATTCCTTACAATCCTGCCTTGCTTTTCTGTACTGTCTGTTCAGCCCGCTGTCACCTGTCAGTAACACAAAGGGATCCACCGCACATCTAAGACACACGATAGATAACCACTAGAAGGAGCGGTTCTAAACCTGTACATTAAATATAATAATCCTAATATAATACAGCAGTGGTGTACAATATGTAAAAAATAAAATGTTATGCACTGCAATTATGCTGTGGATTTATCAGCAGAGATAGAAGACCCATGTATAATTTTTCCCAGGAGCCCCACCATATCCGGCCTTAATAGTGGTAGGTGAATCACAAAGTATTGTAGATGTTGCTCTGCTCCCTTGGAAGGTAACAGCACGAGGCTGCCTATAAGGAAATGGTTTCATCCTCAGCCTAACAATTCACTGGAATGACTCTGATAGCCCACACTCAATACATTTTAACAGCGGGATCGGCACACAAATTTAATAGAATTCGTGGCAGGCTGATATAAAACAACGGGGCCTGGAGAGAAGTAATGATTGAACGGTGATTGATCTCAGATGCCTCTTTCAATTCAGGCAAATCTTTGAGGAGCTCAGCGAAAATTGCAAACCTTTATTTCGGTATGTTTAACAAGCAACACTACTTCAAAGAAATTTTTAGGGAATTTATTTTATTTTATGGGAAAGGGCATATTGGTTATGACTGGGGTTGAAAAAAAAAAATAAGAATAAATAAAAAAATAAATAAGAGGATCTGTCTTAATGCACAGACACAAGGCACAAATACAGAACAGATTTACCGGGTTACGGCCTGCCTGTGGCGCCAAATAGGTTCAGAGATAAGAAATTGAGCAAGACTTTCCAGCATTCCTAAAATGAATCTAATGTCAGAGGCAAAAGTAACAAGCTGAAAGCTTTATTGAAGTTACTTTATACCATGTGCAACCGTTTTGTCGGTGTAACCAATGCGCATAGGTCCTATGATGCAATAGAGAGTTTGATCAGAAAGCAGCCGAGCTAAAAAGATAGAATAAAACATAATATACTGCTCAGAAGTAAAAGCTAATCTCTCATACAGTGTCCACAGAAATGTTATACACGATTCACAAATCAACAACAGATTACAAATGCGACACTAGTGATGAACAAAACATTGTCCAATAAAAGTGAAAATCCACCGTGCGTCAAGCCTTCAATCCAAAGTAACCACATGGCATTTGATAATACGCAACCCTCCAGATGTGGAAAAACTTCATATAAACAAGATCTAACAGTGCTTAGGAAAACTTCAGATAACATCAATGAATGGCAGCCAGGCCCAAAATAAAGAGAGGATGTTTATGATATATTGTCTCATTTAAAAGGGGCAGTATTGTACACGTTAAAACGGTAAACATTTATTGTATTGAAGCTTACCAATTCTTATGCCGCGTACACACCATCGTTTTCTGCGATGGAAAAAAAGCGACGCTTTATGTGCTTTAAAAAAACGTCATTTTTCAAACTTCAATTTGAACAACGACGTAGCATACACACCATCGCTTTTTCACAACGCTCTAGCACAGCGCAGTTCCGTCAATCACGCACTACGTCACTATAAAGGGTCGTTTCCATGCGGAAGACGGCCTCTTTTGCTGATATCGTGTTGCTGCGTGTTAGTAAAAGTTTGGTGAGATACGATTCGTGATTTTCAGTGACTGTGCTTTAAATTTCGTTTTCTGTCGTACAGTTTGTCTATTTGTTGTCGGATCTGTGATACAGTGCTTGTACTAAGGACGTATTTGTTTAGGCATTACGTTTGGTGTGCACGGTGCTGTTTAGCAGGTCGTTCTTCAAAGGCCATTCTTTACTTCAGGGCGTAATTTTTAGTCTGATCTGATTTGACGACCGTTTTCTAGCCATGTTGCGGGTACGAACTCGTCGCCGAGATCGTGCTGTGCTTGTTGTTAGGATGTGTGCTGCATCCCAGCGACGGTCCATGAACAGGGTGAGGAGGAGGTTGTGGACCAAGAACTGGTTGCTACGCAGGGACCAGTTCTCTCATATGCCTCTGCTGCGGGAGATCCGAGAAAATAACCCTGATGATTTCAGGAATTTTCTTAGGATGTCTGACCCCGTATTTCAGCAGCTTTTGGCTTTGGTGTCGCCATATATCACCAGGCAGGACACCGTTATGCGGGAAGCCATCACTGCTGAGCAGAGGCTAGTTGCTACGTTGCGCTACCTTGCAACAGGGAGAAGTCTGCAGGACTTGAAGTTCTCGACGGGCATCTCCCCCCAGGCTCTGGGCCTCATAATCCCTGAGACCTGTTCGGCCATCATTCAGGTTCTTCAGGAGGACTATGTTAAGGTAAGTGGTGTTCTTTCAATGGTCAAACTAATTCCCAAAAAAAAAAAAAAAAAAGTAATAATTTTCTAATATGCTCAGAATGCTCACTTTGTCTCTATGTATGCTGTTCTACACAATTAGTAAAGCCCTACATGTTTATTTAATTTAGCCAACCTGTCCATCATTCTATGTTGTGGGCAAACCCACCTAGCATAGTCCCTATCTTCCCGTTTATTTGTGGCCTCCATTGTAGTGCTGCATTTTGTGTGTCCCTATATCCCCGTTTATTTGTGGCCTCCATTGTAGTGCTGCATTTTGTGTGTCCCTATATCCCCGTTTATTTGTGGCCTCCATTGTAGTGCTGCATTTTGTGTGTCCCTATATCCCCGTTTATTTGTGGCCTCCATTGTCCAAACCCCCCCCCCTAGATTTTTGAAATACATACTAATAATTATTTTTCTTATTTAGATATTTTTTGGGGGGTTGTTTCTCATCTCATCTTGAGCCCCACTCCCCCTAAATATATATTTTAAACATCAGAGGGGGGTGATTAATATGCTTAATTGTTCACATTTTTTTTTTTAATACTAACCTTTTTTGTTGAATTGTTGGTGGGATCCCTTGTAATTTTAGCTATATTCTGTTTAAAATCTTTGTTCTAATGTTTTTTATTTTTTCTTTCTATCCAGTTCCCCACCACGCCACAGGAATGGCAGACTGTGGCAGCGGACTTCTCCCAGCGTTGGAACTTTCCGAACTGTGGAGGAGCCATTGATGGCAAGCACATCCGCATTGTGCCCCCACCCCATAGTGGATCCCATTTCTTCAATTATAAGGGATTCCACAGTGTTGTTTTGATGGCGGTGGTCTCAGCAAATTACGAGTTTTTGTACGTGGATGTTGGGAAAAATGGCCGGATGTCGGACGGCGGTGTCTTTGCGGAGACGGAGTTCGCACAACGGCTTCGGTTGGAGGACCTAGGATTGCCACCTGCGGAGGAGAACGAAGAGGGTCTGCCCTTCGTGTTTGTAGCAGATGAGGCTTTTGGTTTGGGTCCCCACCTCATGAGGCCATTTCCCGTACGCACCCTCACCCATGAGAGGAGGGTTTTTAATTATCGGCTGGCCAGGGCAAGACGTGTGGTAGAGAATGCCTTTGGAATCATGGCCAGCCGATTCAGATTGTTTTTAACAGCAATAAACATGGCGGAATACAAGTGGAATTATATTATACTATCTTGTTGCATTTTGCACAATTTTTTGAAAAGAAATTCTCAAACGTACCTGACGGTATTGCCTGATGAGGCTGATCTTGTGGCTCCGGAGCCGGGACATCAGGCTAGCCATAGAGGCTTGGCCCCCCAAACCGCACGTGCAGTGCGTCAATCCTATGTGGACTATTTTATGGGGAGGGGGGCCATTGCAATGCCTGATCTTGTTTAAAAAAATAAATTTACTTTTTGTTTGATGAAACAGTGTTTATTTGTTTGATTTTAGTTATTTGTAAGTTTTGGGGGGTAATGTTTCTTTTTCGTAGGTTCTCATCCAGCCATGTGTTTGGGATGTAATAAATTCCCATGAGTGTTAAATCTTAATAACTCTACAAATATGCCTGATTAATTTAATGAGTCTGCATTGATACCAATAACTACACACAAATTGTTTGGAGTCCAAAATGTTATTTATTTGTTACTTTTTTAGTTTTGATTAGTACAACAAATCATTTTTTTTTTTTTTTTGGTCTTTTTTGATTATTTCAAAATATAAAATATTTTCTTTATTTTTTTGGTCTTTTTTGATGATTTAAAAATATAATATATTTTCTTAATTTTTTTGGTCTTTTTTGATTATTACAAAATATAATTTTTTTTTTTTTTTTTTTGGTCTTTTTTGATTATTTCAAAATATAATATATTTTCTTTATTTTTTTGGTCTTTTTTGATTATTACAAAATATAATTTTTTTTTTATTTTTTTTGGTCTTTTTTGATTATTTCAAAATATAATATATTTTCTTTATTTTTTTGGTCTTTTTTGATTATTACAAAATATAATATTTTTTTTATTTTTGTTGGTCTTTTTTGATTATTAGAAAATATATTTTTTTTATTTTTTTTTTTTTTTTTTTAAATTCAAGGAAAAAAGAAAATACACCAAAAATTAAACCCTCCCCAAAACATTAATAAAATTTTTTAGCTGCCGTTCCAGCGTCTTGGCTTTGTGGCGTATTTCACGGCAGGCCAGACGTATGTCCTCAACTTGGGCCCTGCAGGTGAGAACCTCGCCGATGAGGAGCTGGGCACTATACGTGTCCAGTCCCTGACCAGCCCGATTTCCTCCTGAAATGTGGAACCAAAACATGTGTTAAAAGATTGTATGCCTATATCTATATTCACAGAAAATGTGGTAGATGTTACTTTACCGGATGTTGAGGCAGGTTCCTCTTCCTCTACATCCCTCGGGGGTGTGGCTTGATTGGCTTGTGCCTCCTGCCTTTGTGCTTCATTGTGCCCTACAAGATTGAAGAAAGGGAAAACATGAGGTTCAACCATTAAGAGCGGCCTGAAATGACACCCAAAAATTAAAAAATGATAAACAAAAGGTCACTATTGTTGATTTTTAAACAATTATCAATAAAATAGACCAATATTTAATCCATTCACAAAGTAATCTCAAATCAGTTAACACAATTTTTACGTTTAGATATGTAAGCTAAACAAGTCTCCCCTGGATCTGCTCACCCCTGTGTGTGACCCAACATAGGTTGTGATTGTGACAAACAATTGTGCTACTGAGTACACATGTTCAATAAAAAAAGGAGTAGCAAACGCTCCTTTTTGTGAATCTCAAGGTATTTACGTTTCTTCTAAAATAAGCTGAAACACATTTCCATCTAGTCCAGAATTGAATACACCTTTTTTTTAAGCCCCAAAAATGTCACAACTTTCATATTTGTGTCGACTAATTGGTCATAGGAGTCGTCGTTCATTCGCCCACAATTCCTCAATTT
This sequence comes from Rana temporaria, assembly GCF_905171775.1. NCBI lineage: Eukaryota > Metazoa > Chordata > Amphibia > Anura > Ranidae > Rana > Rana temporaria. The sequence goes on along the minus strand of NC_053499.1, from coordinate 32,732,408 downwards.
ACGATTTTTGATCAGATACAGTGCTTCAACTCCCCTTTGCACATGCCAACTAGGCATGATGCCATTTCTCGTTAATATGGTCTTGGATTATTGAAAGTCACCGAATGAACGACGACTACGACGACTGCATCATGCGTCCACATTCATAATATTCATTTTATGGTCAACCTGGCACAAAAAAAAAAGGGCACAAAGAACACACAAAAATAATTAAATACACATGGAAAAAACTTACTTCTTCTTCGAATCACCTTATTAATTCGGTAAAGTTGGTGGGGTTCCCTTTTTTTCAAATCCGACCACCTTTTGCGCAGGTGCTCTCTGCTCCTGGTTTTACCAAACTTCCGCTGGAGCCTACGGATGACCTTCTCCATAATTTGTGCTTTTACTTTATTGGGATGCATGTAGGGGCCATGCTTGGCATCATAGTCCTCCCTCCTCAATATGGTGACCATCTCCACCATTTCATTAAATGACATGTTGGAGGCTCTGCAGCGGAATCTGCGGCGTGGTTGGGCCTGGCCTGCCTCCTGGCTTGAGCTGGAATACACCTCCATGTTGTCCATCTTTTCTCCCTCACCAAACGACAGAGAAGGGGCGTGGAAAGGACGATACCGAACGTCAGGGGCGGGGTGTCGTGCGGAGCGTCACGCGTGCGTAGTGTAAAAGGGATGGGACGTGTTTGGAAACGGCCTGCATAGTCTGTGGAAGAAGTCGTAATTCCCGATCTTTCCTAATAACGACGAGACGTAAGTTTTTAATTCCGACTTTATTATAGTGAATAGGGAATGAGTTTGTGGGCTAGTTAGGGGAAGTAAGCTAGTGCCTTTAATTACATTATGTTTTGGCTTCTGTTTCATGTGCAGAAAGAATGGATGCCTTCAAGGATGCGGACTTCCTGACAGACTTCATCCAAAAATGGAAGGAACATCCAGTTCTGTGGCAAACCAAAAGCACACTAAATAAAAACAAAGATGCCAGGGAGAAAGCTAGACAGAGCATGCTTGTTTTTGTGAAAACAAGGGTCCCCAACGCCACAACAGCCACTGTGAAAAATAAAATCAATTCCATCAGGGGCACCTACAGGGCCCAACGGGTCCAAGTCCTGGCCTCAATGAGGTCTGGGGCTGCAGCTGACTCCATCTACAAACCAACCCTGTGGTACTACAGTCAGCTGCAGTTCCTGGACGACCACATAGAGACCAGGCCATCCCTGTCTACCCTTCCCCCAAGAGGTAGCTCCCAGCTTCCCAGCAGCCAATCCTCCAGTCTTCCCTGCAGACAAGAGCAGACAAGCTCGGAGGAAGAGGAAGAGTTCCTGGAGGACCCCAATTGTGAGCCGTGGAGAATGGTATGTTTTTTTTGTTTGAATTTAGTTAGTATATGACAAGTATAGTAATAATGGTAAATGTATGTTACTATTGTTCTAAATTCTATGTGAATCTTGTAAAGTTTAGGGATAGGATCAATAGTCAGTAGTGGGAAAACATGATGGGGTCAAAATGGGCAAATTAATAATGTTGATGAAGGAGTGGGTGGCATTTTCAGATAGGCCAGTAGGGGGGGAGTAACGCAATACACCTGCAAGGGGTCCCAGATGGAAGACACCCTTTTTGAGTACTATCTAGTTGACACTAAATTGATTAACCTAATTTTTGGGTAAAAGGCCACTTATTTACTAAATTAGGCATGCAACAACCCACATAATTCCAGGGGGACCATGTCTGAAGGTGTTTAAGGGGCCACATAATTAAGGATGGCGACCCTGTGTGTAATATATATTGACATTCAATTTGCATCACTCATGATTGTAAAAATGTGTGTGATTAATGACAAACACAAATAACATATGTTCCTTTTTTTCATACACAGGCAGACCCAAGCCAGGAACAGCCAGGGCACACAGGGAGCCAGGAACAGCCAGGGCCCACAGTGAGCCAGGAAGAGACAGGGCCCACAGGGAGCCAGGAGGAGCCAGGGCCAACTGCAAGGCAGGAGGTGGCAGAGCCCACTGGGAGCCAGGAGGTGGCAGGCCCCAGTGGGACCCAGGAGGCACGCCGGCGGGATACCATCTCCCGGATCCCTCCATTCCGCAATCCCAATAAACGGCTCAGGAGTATGCGACAGATGGAGGAGGAGACCCAGGGCCTGCTTCGCCAAGCTACTGCAGCCATCCGAGAGCCACCCAGTGAAGTTGAGGGGTTCGCAGCGCTCATTGCAGCCAAGCTGTACAATCTGGAGCAGAGCCAGCGTGTGCGCTGCGAACTCCTCATGTTCGAAGCCATAACCATGGCATCCCTGGGGCAGCTCGATGACGACACCCACATTGTGCGGATTGCTCCTCCTGTCCTTGCTGCTCCTCCTGCTCCTGCTCCTGCTCCTGCTCCTGCTCCTGCTCCTGCTCCTGCACCTGCTCCTGCTCCTGCTTCTCCACCTCATGAGGCTGCTATGGCTCCTGCCACCTCATCTCCTCCAGGAACCCAGCCCCCAAGGACTCGGGCTTCCGGGAAGGCTGCAGGGAAGACTGCAGGGAAGGCTGCTGGGAAGAAAAGGGCGAAGAAATAATACGGTGCCCCTGATGGAATTTTTATGTGGACTCACAGGCTGTATTTGTGGCTTCGGGGACCCTTGTTTTCAGAAAAAAACAAGCATGCTCTAAAGTGCTGCCTACCCTGGCATCTTTGTTTTTATTATGTTGTGTTTTTGGTTTGCCACTTTTTTTTTTTCTAAATTTTTATGAAGACTAAAATAAAAATTTAATTTTCAGCCAAATTTAAACATGTTTCTTTATTGTAGATTTGAGAGATCAGTATTGAGTGGGCAGACCCATGACAAAAAAAATAATGAAAACATTAACAAGGTAAAAAAACATGCTTGTGGGTGAGTAAACTAAAAAATTAGGTTGTTGCATACACTTCACACACTCCTAAATAAAAAAATAATAGAGATTACTAATCAAATTGGTGAGAAAAATTTTTAAAAAAAATAAAAGGTGGACCAATATATATATTTAAAATGTTTAAGATGGAAGATACAACTAAATAACAGAACACAAACATAAACATTATCAAACAAGAAAGAAACTAATTAAAAGCTTGTCATAACTATGCAACAAGATCAGCCGCAACAAACGTCCATTTCTGGGTAGCAGTTAAAAGCAGGGGTTAAAGATGCGGTTTATTTTCTTGTCTATAAGCTGAAAAACACCTTAACGAATGTGCTGATTCCATTCTGAACAGTCGTTTTACATGAATGAGCGCTGCCGTCTCCTAACTTGCTTCTGAGCATGCGCGGGCTTAAATCGACGTTTTTACGTACACACGGTCAATGTTTAGAACACAGAAAACGACGTCGGCCAAAAACGACACATAAAATTGAAGCATGCTTCAATTTTTTTCTGTCGTTTTTTAGAAGACATAAAACGACGTTTTTGCCCACACACGGTCAATTAAATTGACGTTTTTGAAAATGACGTTTTTTTCCATCGCAGAAAACGATGGTGTGTACGCGGCATTAGATGTGATGGCTGCATCAATTTTCCCAGTTTTCTTAAAAATTTTATTTTGTTATTATTATTTTCAGCATTTCAGAATGCAATGCAATTTATCTTATTAGTTCCCGTCCTCTCCCCTCCTATAGCAAAGTAGAGGGAGGAGGACGGGAACAACACAAAAAAAAATAGAAGAACTAACAAGGAAGGAAAGAAAAAGTTAGGCTTTATTTCCTTTATTTTAGCTAGTAAGTGCCGGTGTCCTGCCGAGGATTTTTCCCCAGGCGGATTTTGCCCGCTCTGTCCTGCGCAGGCGCAGCGAACCTCTGGCGCAGGCGCAGCTGACCTACGAAAATTGCCGAACCTCAACACACCTCTCAATCGTCTGGACACGGCACATGCGCATTGAGCACAATATTGTGCCACACGCTGCCGATGCTCTCTCCACTCTGCAAGGGGGGCGTGTATATTACAATTATATCGTGTAGGGAGCGGATGCCACAAAGTCGCCCATCAACAGTGCAAAACACGCCCTTCTTTTCATACACCCGCCTCCCCTTGCAGATGATATAATAGTAATACATGCGCCGCGCCCCCTGGCCTGTGTATTACTATTATATCGTCTGATTGGGGGGGGGGGGGGCGGGCGTATGAAAAGTAGGGCAAGTTTTTCACTGTTGATGAGCGACTATGTGGCATCTGCTCCCTACACAATATAATTGTAATATACTCGCCCCCTTGCAGAGTGGAGTGAGCATCGGCAGCGTGCGGCAACGACAGTCACTATGCCTTGTTCATTGCGCAGGCGCAGTCCACAGCTCATGCCCAGCTCTTCATGCTCGGTGATTTTTGGAGCTAAGGCGCTGCGCCTGCGCAGTCCAGGGCGGGCATAATCCGCAAGGGAGACACATCTCGGCAGAGGCAGAACACCGGTTCACACTACAGCGACATTAAAGTCGGCACGACTTTGTGAGGCAATTTAAGGCAACTTCGAGGCAACTTTGTCAGTGGCCAATCAACCAATAATACGCTCTGTGGGAGGGAGGGGTTTGCCTGGGTTTCTCTTCCTGTAATGTTGCTTCAGTTAAGACACTGATTCGACTTTGGAGGCCTAGAAGTAGTACAGGAACCTTTTCTGAAGTCAAAGTGACTTCAGTAGTGTGCATTAAGACGGCTCTCATTCACTTTAATGTAATTTCTAATGTCGCCCGACTCAAGTCGGATCCCAAGTCGCGGTAGTGTGAACGGACACTCAGTCTGTTGTTTTTCAAAAGATAAAGCTGTTCTGCAGATGTGCACCACCACCTATAGTAACCACTCACCAGATAGCTTTGGGCCACCAGGACCCTCACAGCTTATATGGAAATTCCTTTATGTTGGTGTGGACTCAGCATAATTCAGTGTCACCAACTGTGTCACAGGCGTCCAACTTAGGTGGTACGCATGCCACACAGCTCATAGATATGAGCGGCAAGGATTTTAAACAAACTAGGAGATTTACAGTAGGTGCCACTACACAGCACAATTAGATGTGAGTTTACTGGCTTATGTTTTTATGGTAAAAAGTTTTAAATAAACGTACAGTACTGCATGATTTTTTGGTATTGTTTTTTTGTTTTGGGATATCCCTGTTGGTGACACTAAATTATGCTGAGCCTATACCAACATAACGGGATTTCATAAAAGCTGTGAAGGTCCTGGTGGCCCAAAGTTATCTGGTGAGTGGCCCCCATTTGTAAAAAAAGGAGCACTTTAAAGTAAGAAGGTGACATAAAGAAATGCATAAAGGACTAATTGTGCTGTAATTGATTACAGGACATTTTTTTTTAATTTCCTTTCTAATGTTCTATTTGTTTTATTTAGTTGAGTGTTTTTACATAGGGTAGTGAGAAGCTACAGGATGAGGGCCTTGGGTTATTATTATGCAAGACATTGGGGCTGATTTACTAAAACTGGAGAGTGCAAAATGTGAACATCAGTATTCCTGGCACAAATTTTGTGCATTCATTTTGCGCGTACACACGCAAATTACTGTATTTATCGGCGTATAACGCGCGCCGGCGTATAACGCGCACCCCAATTTTAAGAGTCAAATTTTTTTAGTCCAAATAGTAAATGCAGTTAAAATTAAAAATAAGATAAGCAGCAATGTACAGCAAGCAACTCAGAGAGCAGCTCCTATGTTCAAGGAGATACACAGTACCTTAGGGCTTCTAGCTGTCAGCACTCGATGGTGGAAGGGAGGTAGCTGGAACTCTCAGACGCAGGCAGGGCTGACCGGGACTTGGAGCTTCTATACCCAAATGTTCAGCAGTCTGTGGTGAAGGGGAGGGTGAGGAAACCCTTAAACACGGGCAGCGCGGCAGCGCTGGCCGAGACTGTAGCGCGTACCTATGGCATACCTCGGAGGGTCAAGGAGGGGGACGAGCGTCCGCCGGAAATCACAAGCCGACATCTCCACTCGGTTCTCACTCGGCTGTCACGTCACACACGCACAGTCCCGCCTCCGCCATCGGCATTGGACCATCTAATGTGACAGACAGAACACTGGTCCAATACTGGTGCCGGAGGCGGGACTGTGCGTGTGTCACGTGACAGCCGAGTGAGAGCCGAGTGGAGATGACGGCTCGGTGATTTCCAGCGGGCGCTCGTCCCCATCCTTTCCCTCCGAGGTATGCTATCGGCGTGATTTTCCCCCTATTTTCAGGGGAAAAAAGTGCGCGGTATACACCGATAAATACGGTAAGTTCTAGCTCCCAGAATGTGATTCTAATCTCTTCAAATTAACATTCTGTGCACATATTAGCACATAAAATACTGACCTGCAATGCACATTTCTGTATTTTTTTCTAATTTCTTTTACTGATCTGTTTGCGGCACATTGAAAATAATAAAAAAAAAATGCCTATATGTCTAAAAATTCAGCATTTTTAGGTAGCAGAGTGCAAGAGACCTAACAGCAGGCAATTCAGTGCGCCAGCTATATGCCGTCATTGTGGGCTTGCATTTTATAAAGTTAGCTCTTAAGCACTTCAGCTTCACCCAAATTAACCTGATATAACTACGCAGCTTTTCAGCAAGCTTAGAGAGGAGTTTCCATCAGAGGGGATTCGCAATGAGAAAAACTAACATTCCAGAGCACTCAGAGGGCTTTTAGCCTCTCACTCACATAACAGAATGTATGTTGAATTACCAAAAGCCATTATGCTTGCCCCAGTCTTCAACGACTTCGATGAGCTATTTAAGAATTAAGCTGAAATGCCTTAAAAGCATTTGGATGGTATATGCCAATAATTCAATGAGACGCGCTGCCTACCTACAAGTGACAACAGAGACAAGAATTGCTCCGCAATACACAGAACAATGACAACTACACTGAAAATGGCTGATTTTGGCCTGCTTGAGATGACTGCAGCCATATTAGTGCACTTGCAGCAAACTATAATTAAGTACTGTCCATAATACATATATTTTTTATTTGCACTAACATCCACATTTTTGGGACAAGCTTTTAGGGGGGAACTTCATTCTTCAAGGTCCAATCAGTATAAAATAAGGCCTGGAGCTAGATGGACAGCATAAGCGAAAGGCCTGACATGACAGGCTTGGCAGGATAGTCTAGAGCACAGGTGTCAATCACAAGGCCCACTAGCTGAATCCAGCCCTCCAGGCCATTTCATGTGGCCCTCACATGTCTCCTGCAGCTGCAGGAGAGCTCCAGCCCTCCTCTGGTCCTCCTCCAGACCCTTACTTTCTGCTCTCAAGCAATGCACCCAGCTTCTTCCCAGCAGCAGCATAAGGAAAGGGGGGTGCACTGTAATGTAAGGGAGAGTGGGGGGACTCAACTTCTGATAGGGGGTGTCTCTTGACATCTAATGTAAGGGGAGGGGATGTGTTGGACATCTAATCTTACAGATACAACCGGCCCTTTTGAGGGAAATCATAATGCTGATGCGGCCCATGATGAAATTCAGTTGGTCTAGAGTATCGCAGGGTTAGTGTCCCATCTGATTGGAGAAAACAAGGGTGGGCAGGGTGGAGTTTTGGTGGAGTAAGTTGGGTAGTGCCTGTGCCTCAGAGTCAGTCGGGGCTGGTACAGCGTGGAACTAGCTTCTCCTGCCCCCCCTCCTGTAATACTTTTTTTTGCTCTTGGTTTTTCAGTTTTCCTTTCTATCATTTGCCTTTAATTGTATTCTTGTTGCTCAGGAAGATAACAAAAAGTAGGAATTGCTTTGTGACATTATTACCGGTATGTGATTTTGGGGGATTGTCTGTTTTCCTGGGGATGTGTCATAGCAGTTGGCAGTGGTCTTGGAAAGCAGTGATGGTTTAAAAGTTTGGAGAAGGAGGGATTGGGCCCATCTCAGGTATGGGTATACCTACCCTAGTAAATTTAAAGGGGTTGTAAAGGTTTGTCTTTTATTTTCTAAATTGGTTACTTTAAGCTAGTGCATTGTTGGTTCACTTACCTTTTCCTTTGATTTCCCTTCTAAATGTTTTTTTTCTTTGTTTGAATTTCTCACTTTCTGTTTCAGTAAGCTTTCCACCATCATCCGAGTGGTGGAAAGTAGTTTAGCACAGCTTACTGAACACCTTACTGAGGAGGAACAGGAAGTGAGAAATTCAGACAAAGAAAACAACATATTTAGAAGGGAAATTGAAGGAAAAGGTAAGTGAACCAACAATGCACTAGCTTAAAGTAACCTATTTTGAAAATAAAAAACAAACCTTTACAACCCCTTTAAGGCAGTAATGGTTTAAGAGTCATTTGGCTGTATTGAGAGTATCGTAATAGTAAATTGTCCTTGAGTCTGTGTAGTTGCGGCTGGGGGCCTTGAAACCTATTTTAGCGGTAGATACAGCGGGTCAGTCGAATACAAGTTGCCTTCTAAGATCCTAGATATTTAAAAAAAGAATAAAGATGTCTGCTGTCTGCTGAATAAAGATGTCTGTGATTGGATACTCTTTGCAAATTGAATCTTTACCTCATGTACTAAGCTCTGGAGCAAATGCACTTGCAGAGTGAAACTGCACTTTGCAAAGTACACAGTCTATTTGTCTTTAGTAAATCAACCCCATAGGCTTGTGTCAATGTACATATAGTGGGTTATTTACGAAAGGCAAATCCACTTTGCACTACAAGTGCAAACTACAAGTGCAAAGTGCACTTGAAATTGCACTGAAAGTGTACTTAGAAGTGCAGTCGCTGTAAATATGAGGGGTAGATCTGAAATGAGGAGAACCTCTGCTGATTTTATCATCCAATCATGTGCAAGCTAAAATGCTGTTTTATATATATTTTTTTTATTTTCCTTGCATGCCCCCCTCAGATCTACAGTGACTGAACATCCAAGTGCACTTTCAGTGCACTTTGCACTTGTAGTTTGCACTTGTAGTGCAAAGTGCATTTGCCTTTAGTAAATAACCCCCTATAGGCTTTCAGCAGAGTTTTGGAGCTGCTATGTTAGGGTGAGCTTCAACCTCCCTCTCCTGAATGTGGAAGAATCGCAACCAGGATAGGAACATTTTGATCGCTGGCCATGGGAAAATGCGATTTTGCAGCGTTTTGTATTTTTCCTCGGCCGCAGTAAATGTAGACCAGTGTACATGAAGCCTTACGTTTATAAAAAGATACCCTGATCCATGATACGCATTATAGCAATGGGCCTGTTTAATAGAAATCTATGGTTGCAGCATATACCTTCATTTTATAACATCAGCATTGTAATAGCACTACAAATAATATTTATTTTTGACAATCCAATATAACAGAGAGCAATTGCACTTTGCAAAGTCTATTTGCCTTTAGTAGGTTGAAAGATCTCCTTTCATGTTGTGAGTGCCTCCTGTCTGCTGGCCGTCTCTTTCCACAATTTCCTGGATTCCCTGCATGCTCTGCTGTTTACTTTCAACTTCTAAGGACTACATATCCCATGGTACCTTGCTGCCAGCAAGCAGTGATTCCTATACTGCCTCCTGAAACTCCTCCCCCAGCACCTCTGTAGTTTACAAGGCAGGCTCTGTGAAATGTGTGACACAGCAGTGCCTACTTACAGGACATATTGAATATGTGTCACAGAATTACAGGATATAAATGTGTGGGGATCTTCAGTTTACAAACTTCAATATTGTTCAGATTAATAACAAAAGGCCATAAATAATTGAAACACAATGTGGAAATGAATATTTGACTTTTCAATTTGACCAAAGATACGCTTTAACATCACAGTACAAAAAAAAAGCAATGGTGTGCTTAGCAATAGCCTACAGTTACTTTCCACCCCCGATACTATCATACTTTTCATGCTGTGCTGCTGAAAACCAGTCACTGATCACTATTTCTTTCTGCATTGTGTCACCAAGAACCTCCAATTAAGCCATTCACACTACATTACAATAGTCATTAAATTATAGAATCATTTCAGGGCACAGCCCAATGTATCTTCAGGGCAGGTGTGTCTGCCATCGAGTCCTTACAAGATTTGCATACTTGGCTGCAAACCGAGAAAGTAACATGACATTTATAAAAAGCAATTTGGTCGCGCTGACCTTTACACTGAAACACGTGTAACTCCCTGTACAATTTCTGCACTTTCCTATAATTAAACCCAGTTTGTACACATTTATTATGCTCCCGCGGGGAAATGCAGAGGGGAACAACTTGAAGAATAAATACCTAGGAAAATGCTTGGGTAGTTCGGTCCCGTAGAAGCAGATACTCTAAAGCCTTTCCACAATTAGATGACTCCGGTTGTGAAACCTTCATTAAAATTCTGGAAGCATTGCACTCTCCAATTCAACATATGAAAGAACTGGCCTTGGACTATGATGAGATGTACATATCAAGCATTTTACATTTCAATTGAGTAGATAGGTCTTAAAGTGGTATTAAAGCTTTGTTTTAGTTTTTTAAATAACAAACATTTTGGGCCAGATTCAGGTAGAATCGCGGCGGCATAACGTATCGTAGATACGCGAACTCTCCCCAGCGGCGGCCGCGGTACTGCATCCTAAGATCCGACAGTGTAAAACAATTACACCTGTCGGATCTTAGGGATATCTATGCGTAACTGATTCTATGAATCAGTCGCATAGATACTCTGAGAGATACAACGGAGTATCTGAGATACTCCGTCGTATCTCCGCTGTGAATCTGGCCCTTTGTACTTACCTGCTCTGTGCAATGTTTTTACACAGAGTAGCCCCGATCCTCTTCTTTTCGGGTCCCCTGCCAGTGTTTCGGCAGATTAGATGACCCGTCAGAATGTGTAACGGAAGTGACGTTCCGTCACCGCCATCTTGCTACACCCCGCACTCCTCCATAGTAATGATACACTGAGAAGGGAAAAAGCGGACATCTTGTTAGGCCCCGTACACACGGCCGAGGAACTCGACGTGCCAAACACATCGAGTTCCTCGGCGTGTTCAGTCCTGGAGCCGCTGAGGAGCTCGGCGGGCCGAGTTCTCCCATAGAACAACGAGGAAATAGAGAACATGTTCACTATTTCCTCGCCGAGGTCCTCGTCGGCTTCCTCGGCCGAAAGTGTACACACGGCCGGGTTTCTCGGCAGAATTCAGCTCTGAACCGAGTTTCTGGCTGAATTCTGCCGAGAAACTCGGTCGTGTGTACGGGGCCTTACACCCACCAGAGTTTTGCATTTTACACTTATATTTAAGAGGAAAGTAAGTTAATATAGTGATATACAGTACTTACAAATCCGTATGACTGGTTAGATGTTGAATTCTAAAAGCAGCAAACTTCTGTCAGATTAGCAAACCTGTGAGATGAACAGGCTTGCTGCTGCTTTTAAAATTCAACATCAAAACAGTCAGATGGAGTCCTAAGTATTGGATTTCACTATATAAACTCACTTTACTGTTAAATATAAGTGTAAAATGCAAAACTCCAGTGGGTGTAACAAGATGTCCGCTTTCTACCTTCTCAGAGTATCATTTCTATGGAGAAGTGCGGGGTGTAGCAAGATGGCAGCGACAGAACGTCACTTCCATTACCAATTCTGATGGGTCACCATATCTGACGAAACACTGGTGCTCCTGGCTCTTCCCCCTCGAGCAGTGCCCCCAGAGAAAGCCGCTTCACCCGAGGGCACCACTGCGTGCTCGCTCCCAAGCCGCTGCTCTATGCGTCCATAAGGTAGCCCCCTCTCTCTCTCCTCATTGGCTCACTGGCTGTGATTGACAGCAGTGGGAACCAATGGACTCCCACTGCTGGCTCAGCCAATGAGGAGGTAGAGTCCCGGGACAGACAAGGCTATTGTGAACATTGCTGAATCAAAGGGAGCTCAGGTAAGGATTGAGGGGGCTAGGGGGCGCTGTACACAGAAGGTTTTTTTACCTTCATGCATCTCTCAGAACATATCTTATTTTGAAACCAAAAGCACAGGGTTTTATCAAAAATCTAACTGTATCAACTTCTATAGTCCCATCTTCTGATGTTCAAGTGGGCAGAGTTGAGTAAACAAACATCTGGTGTAATATAAGACTGGTTTGATATACAGGGTTTTACTTTCCCGGTTATAGATTTAAAGATGTTGGGAGGTACGCATTTAGTATTCACTAAAAGTAGGTGTATGTTGACAGTTACGGACAGGATTTAGGTGTCCAAGGACATAATGCTGCCACTTGCACTGAATAGTAGGACCCACCAAGTGCCCAAACATTGGATTCCCTTTATAGTGCTCTCTGGGAGCCGAGAACTTTTATGCAAGAGTGACCAATCTGTGTGGTCACTGTCTTTGACCTGCCCCCTCCTCACTGTTGGTACCTGAATCTCTCCATCACAAAGAGGCCCCCATAGTGGGATGTTGAGGATGGAGGGGGAAGGCTGGAGTTGCTGAGCAAATAACACAAGGTGCCTTCTACTCATGAAGGCCTCTTGAGCCCCTTAGGAGAAGAGAGCCTTGAATGATGGGGACAAGGTGGCTGAGTGGTCACCAAGGATTGGTTGTTAAGGGGGGTATGGGCTGGGCCTGAGCTCTGTAAAAGTATTGCCCCAGGGAATTCTGAGTCTTTCAAGAAACGTGGTTGGAAGAGCTGTAGCCTTAATAGCATAAATCAAAAGATTATATTAAACTCAGATTTATTTTAAAAGTCCACTTGACGTCTAACGTCTTTTTATCTCTTCATAGTCATGTACCCTTACATGATATGATCTATGATTGATTTTTCTTGGAAATCCCATAGAAATCCCATAAAATACCTTTTCTTTTAGAGTAAGTAATGGCTGCATTCTACATCGAAATTATCCTCATACAGTTTGATACGACAGAGGAAAGGACGGGGTGTATCTGACTTGATTTGTTACTGAATGCTGATTACTGAGAGTCTTGTCACGGCCTCTGCAGCCTATGTATGTATTTGCAAATGTGTGCTAACTAAACCCCTGTTGGTGCGATGCGAGAACCCTGCGAATCCACTGCGGGTTCCCGCATCGTACACGACTCGCACGGCAGTTCACACTGCCATATGCAAACTGCTGGGGAGTGTCATACAATGTTAACAACACCCCCAGTTCAGCTCGCATACCGCACTGCGAACTGGCATGAATTGCATCACATAGGTGCGAACACCTCTTGTGATCCGATTCTAGTCGAACAAAAAAAAAGGTCCTGTGCGTGTTTGGACCGAATGCAGTGCGATATCAGCCATACTATCTGTATGGCTGAAATCGCATTGCACAGACATCACATGTGATGTGAACAGCAGTGCACTGCGAATCAAATGCGATGTCTGGCATCGCAGCAGTGTGAACCGGGCCTTAGACAGGTTATTTTGGTTGGTAGCAGGCTGACTGGCGAGTTGAGCTGGGGAATTTTCTTTGGTTTTGTTTTACATTACTGAGGGCACTGCCTTTAATTATTGTGCCTATTGGACTGCATAGTCATTCTTTTTTTTTTTTTCAGATCCTTTATTTAGTCATGAACAAGGTCACACACATTGTACAGACAGGTCAGTTTACAGAATGCATGATGGAGTTTTCACAACACATCTGGTATACAAAGTAGACAATATAATGTATGTGGGTCATTCTGTTGGCTGCAAAGCAAAGGCAGTTAGGAATACATTGCCTAGAATTATCGAGAGAAATCAAAAAGAGAATATCGGCTTTTTATCTATGACAATCTTGTTGACATTTTATTTTATTTTAATTGAGAACATATACAACAGACAACATAGAAAAAGGGGGAACAGGTGGGGGGAGGGTCATGGGGCCTCAGCTTCCTTTGGTTGCAGGCATTAATGTGAGTAAGGAGGGGGGAAGGTGAGTTTGGGATTTACTAAGAGGATAAAAGGTGCGTTGCTTTAGCTGAAACTGTCAATTCACTAAATTGTTTTCGCTATTTATTGAGAAACGCTGAAAGCGCTCAGTAAATACCATATGAAAAAGTCCATTCACAGAAGGAAATAAATAATTGTATGCAAAAATTAAGTAGTGATCCAGGCATGAGGTATGTGTGGAATGTGTTCTGGTTGCTAAGGAGCGGGCGGCTGCTGCATCCTTAACAATTGATCAGTCATGACGACACTCACTACCATCGCCGACCCAAAAGGGTTTATGACATCACAAAGGGGCGTGATCACTCAGCGACATCATTGGCTGACCCCCCACCCCTTAATTATTTAAGAACTGTCATACTACGAGAGCCTTCGGCGCGAGGAGGACCTTTTTTATTCTCGGTGGAGGGCTGCGTGATTGACAATGGCTCTACATCGGAGGACATTGCGAAAAAGTCTTTTTTTTACACTACACTTTTTTCTTTTTTTGGTGAATGAATAGGGGTACTCATTTACATGGGGGGGGGGTGGTATCTGTGTTTCCAGATTTAGAACAGCCCCCCCCCGGTTGTGGGGAAGAGGCCCTTGTTCCCATCAACATGGGACCAAGGTGCTTTGGTGGGGAAGGCAGAGCCCCCTGCCCCAAAGTACACCCTCATGTTGAGGGCATGTGGCCTGGTATGGATCAGGAGTGGGGGTGGGGGGGCGCTTACTCGTCCCCTCCTTTTCCTGATCTGATAGGCCGCATGCTTAGATAAGGGTCTGGTATAGAATTTGGGGGTTACCCCACGCCATTTCCTTTTGTATTTTGGCCTGGGTGTTTTCTTTAGTATCCATACCAGACCCAAAGGGCCTGGTATGGATCTGGGGAACCCAAACCATTTTTGTTATGATATTTTTATTGAAACTGTTTTTTATACTGTCAGCTATCAGCGTGGGAATACCGCAAGACAGCTGATGGCTTTTCAGTTGTTAAGGATGCAGCAGCCGCCCACACCTTAACAACCATGTTGTTTACTGGTTGAGGATGCCGGGTTAGTGCTAGGCGTTAAATTACCACATGTTTTCACTACTAAAATACAGCAAGACTTAAGCAGTGATTTAGTAGTGTTTTTTATGAATGCTAAGTATTTTACCGCATTTTATAAGGAGAAACATACCGCTTTGTGAATGGAGCCCATTGACACATATTTACATATCATACCTAACTGCTATAACAGGAAAGTAGAGGTATGATTATGAAAATGTGTGTGACTTTGGTTGGAACTGAACCAATACTGCCATGAAAATACTGCCATGTAGCCAAATATGGCGCGTACACACAAAAAAAACACAAACATTTTTAAAATGTCATTTAAAATGATCGTGTGTGGGCTTCACATCGTTTTTCGGCTTCTGAAAAACTCCAAAAAAAAAATTTCAAACATGCTGCATTTTTTAATGTTGTTTTTTAAAATGTCGTTTTTCGTGATGTAAAAAAATGATCGTGTGTGGGCAAAAACCACGTTTTAAACCCGCGCATGCCCAGAAGCAAGTTATGAGACGGGAGCGCTCGTTCAGGTAAAACTACCGTTCATAATGGAGTAAGCACATTCATCACGCTGTAACAGACAAAAAAATGTGAATCGTCTTTTGCTAACAGGGAATCAGCTAAAAGCAGGCCAAAGGCGAAAAGAACTTCCCCTTTAGAGTTCCGTCGTACGTGTTGTAAGTCACCGCACTTTGTTCATCATTTTTCCAAAACGATGGTGTGTGGGCAACGTCGTTTTTAATGATGAAGTTGGAAAAACTTTGTGTGTACGCGGCATCACACCTCAAGTTTTCCAATACAACTTATGCTTCACCTTAGTAAATGGATGGAAATAAAATACTTTGACTTTCTTTGATTTGTGGAGGTGCCAAGTCAACAAGAGCTAATGCGTTGCTGGCTTTAGTCCTTCATCATGAAACACTTGTCTGAGAAAAGGGAAAACCTTTAAAAAACCAAACAAACTCAAAAAAATAAACTTTGACATACATCCAAGCGTAGAACTTTAGCTGCCTGTTGCTAGAAAACGTTAATACATTCTAAACATGCAAACATTTCTCGATGAGACCGCAAAGATCAATACGGGAGCTTTGAAGTGAACACATACTGCATCATGAAAGAGCTGATAAAAGCCAACAGCCAACACAAAAACAATTTTGCTCAATAAAATACGACTTATTAATAAACAAAAAAACATTTCTGTGCAAGCCCACAGAGCTAAAAGGTAGTAACCTTTCATGTAAGATGTTTGTATTCCAATTACGTGATTCAACTAGTACACGTGAATATATATATACAGCATTTCACAATGTTTGGAATAAAACATCAATTTGTCCCTTTTCTAACCAAAACTATAAAGCATTAAGTACATCAGGACTAATCCAATAAGATTATTTATTATTAAAAAACAATAATAATTATCAGCATTGGTAAAGAGTAAGAACATTAGATTGAATATTAATAAATTAGTAGCAAATGAGTACAGCAAAGGAAAAAGTAAGTGCAATAAAATCAACCCAGCAGGAGGCTGCTTTGTATCTACTACCTCAAGTATCATTAACCCCTTCACAAAGATGAATACGTTATATTCTACATCATGGGTAGACGGGATATATTGGATTGTCCAAAATCTGTGTGGGATTTAGTGAGATCTATGCCAGGAGATATTTTTTTAAGGCGTTTAGCCCATTAGGCATTGAAGGGCATGCTTCCCTTCACAACCACCCAGTGCAGTCAAAGACACCATTATATCTTTTTGCTAGGTAAGACCTTTTAATGGGGCCATCCAATTAAATTTTTGGACTCATTAACGGGGCTTCTAAGGCCTCGTACACACGACCGAGGAACTCGACGGGCGAAACACATCGTTTTGCTCGTCGAGTTCCTTGTTAGGCTGTCGAGGAACTCGATGTGCCAATTTTCTCCATTCAGGAAAAAGAGAACATGCTCTCTTTTTGGCTCGTCGAGTTCCTCGACAGTTTCCTTGTCCAAAAATGTACACACGACCGGTTTCCTCGTCAAAAAAAATGGCATGCTTCCCTTCACAACCACCCAGTGCAGTCGAAGACACCATTATATCTTTGTGCTAGGTAAGACCTTTTGATGGGGCCATCCAATTAAATTTTTGGGTTCATTAACGGGGCTTCTAAGGCCTCGTACACACGACCGAGGAACTCGACGGGCGAAACACATTGTTTTGCTCGTCGAGTTCCTCGACAGTTTCCTCGTCGAAAAATGTACACATGACCGGTTTCCTCATCAAAAAAAAAAAAAACAGCAAGTTTCTTGCTGGTTTTTGCCGAGAAACTCGGTCGTGTGTACGAGGCCTTACTTCTAACAAGCCAGTCTGGATGGTTTTGTTCCTTTTGGGTTGCTTATAGGAACTCATTTGAATTAGTTACTTAAGCACTCCTACATCCCCTATGGATACTTACTGTTTCTTATAAAAATACAAGACATGGTTTTTTTATAACTTAATGATTGGTATAAGTATGATATTGCATTTTTATATCTGTATATTTCCTTGTAGGTATTATTGTATGCTTTTGAGGCCCCAGCTTTCCTGGTATTCTGATACTCTATAGACATCACTATTTGGGGATATTTTCTATATAATTTAAGTTGCAGACCTCCAACACAGTAACAGGTAGGATTGTTTTGCTGGCTCTTGACCCTTCTTGGTTTACATTTTGCTGGACATACAGACTAGCTGTATATATATTCTCTATTATAGGATAATATATGTTTATGCTCCAGCTTTACTTTCGTTTTATTTACTGCCTTTTAGCATTGTCAAGTCTAGGCCTTACAGGTTGCTGGTTTCTTTTTCCTTTTTCCTCCCCTTGTCCCCCTCCTTTTCTCAATTGTATGGTTGAGGGTTCACAACTGCCCCTGGTGGATGTTGGGCAGGATGGTGACAACTGTATATTGCTGGTAAACTTATACAGCATTTTTATGCTCACCACTGTCCATTCAATTGTGAGTAATTATTATATAAGTATATGATTGTATATAAGCTAACATCTGTTATCATGTCCAATGCATGACATTTGTCCACTTGTATTATAGAGATGTGATACTCTATGCACCCCTTAGGAAGGAGACACATTTCTCTAAATTGTGTCGGGTGAATGAAAACACATCATACTATATATGTCACCCAGGACAGCTGTGTTATGAGTAATGTTGTATGCCGCACTTATGTTTATAATTTTTTTATTTTGTATTAATAAAAATTTAACTACTATTTCATACATATATGTGATGTGACAATAGTGCCTTTAAAGTCCCATAGAGGGAATGCATATTTATCTGTTTGGGGTTTCCAATTCATATAGTATGGTGGTGTCTCAAATAAACTTAATACTGGACAGAGGTAACCAAAATAATTTCCAATGTGTTACATGTGAATATTCCTCTTGATCAGAAAATGTATTGCTTATTCTATTAGAGGAGGAAGAATATCCGCCAGATGTCCAGCTTTTGTGTTTGGCATGCAGACTGGTAGATCAGCAGAGGTTATACATACACTCCCCCAACATTAGTCTCTTGGATAAAACATCTTAACATGGTACTGTGTAGAGCAGGGTTCTCCAAGCAAAGGTAAAAGTTTACTGCCTGTCAGACTTTTGGGGGACTGGACTGTGGTCAGCAGTAGTAGCAAATGCCTCAGCATCTGTGGACGAAGACAATGTCTCGTGCTTGGTGGTCAGCAGGGGTAAATAAATGAAATAGTGTCTGGTCAGTAGATGGAGGAATGGAGCCCCATAACTGGTATTAGTGGGAGGAGTAGTGCCCCATCGTAAGTGGGAAAAAAAGGTGCCTTATCTTTGGTGTTAGTGGGAGGAATATTGTCTTATACCATGGGAGGAAAAGTGCTCCAAGAGCCAGATAAAGACAAGTAAAGGGTTTACAGCCCACAGGTCATTGTACCTACCCAACCCCAATACAGTACAGCTCAAGAGAATGTCTCATGACACTTCTAACAGAAAATAGCCTTCTTTTTCTATCTTGTATGGACATGCCACTCAATCAATGCCTTTTAAAAGAATATTGCTGATTTGGCTGGTAGGTGTACTGTACCTTCAAACACTTTGGCATATATTTATAAAGCAGTGAATCTCACATTCAGCAAAACAATCTCTGCAGAATTTTCTTAAAGGTCTACAATTTCATTTTTATTATTTCAAATGACAGTGGGGCTTATTTACTAAAATATGGTGCAGCTCGACATAGAAACCAATCAGCTTCCAGGTTTTATTGCCAAAGCTTCATTGAACAAGCTGAGGTTAGATGCTGATTGGCTACCACGCACAAATGCACCAGATTCTGAGTGCTCCAGTTTTAGTAAATCTCCCCTCCAGTGATTCTCCAGAGATTGATTGGTAAAAGTCACGTTCACTGCTTTATAAATCTACCCTTTAGTGTTCCAAGATGATTTGGTCCAAACCTACTGATACACCGGCGTACTTTCAAATTTGCCGCGTCATATCTTTAGTTTGAATCCTCAAACCAAGATACAACGGCTTCTGGCTTCGATCCGACAGGCGTACGGCTTCGTACGCCTTCGGTTCGTAGGTGCAATACTTTGGCGACCACTGGGTGGAGTTTACGTTGTTTTCCACGTCGGGTATGCTAATTAGCTTTTTCCGGCGATCCACGAAGGTACGCGCGGCCGTCGCATTCTCTTACGTCGTCGCTAGTCTGCTTTTCCCGGCGTATAGTTAAAGCTGCTGTTTTGTGGCGTATAGATAGACTTGCCATGTTAAAGTATGGCCGTCGTTCCCGCGTCAAATTTTAATATTTTTTTTTGCGGAAGTCGTCCGTGAATAGTAAAGGACGTAACGCACGTCGAAATTTAAAAAATGACATTGGTGCGACGTCATTTCGTGCAAAGCACGGCGGGAAATTTCAAAACGGAGCATGCGCATTTCAATTGGTGCTGGGACGCGCATCATTTAAATGAATCACGCCCCCTACCCGCCCAATTTGAAATATGCGCCGAGAAATACACTACGCCGCCGTAACTTACGGCGCGAAATCTTTCTGGATTCGAAATTCCGCCAGGTAAGATACGGCGGCGTAGCGTATCTCTGATACGCTGCGCCAGGGCAATTCTTTGTGAATCGGGCCCATTAGATCTACAAATAAAGTTCTACTTTTCATCCAATATATTTTCACAGAGTATTTTTAAATAATTTTGATAAAATTGCATAAACCCAAAATATCTAATTCATAGGTCTATCATGATTATCACAAATAAGGAAAACTCTTTGAATGAGAAGGTGTGTCCAAACTTTTGGTCTGTAATGTATATATATATATATATATATATATATATATATATATATATATATATATATATATATATATATATATATATATATATATATATATATATATATAATGTATATTCATACACAGTATATCTCAATTTATTGCAAATGTGGCCAGAAAACGCTTCAGGAAAGTGCATGCTTACAATATAATATACTTTGTCACTATAGGAGGACCCTTGAATTAGTTAGCTGTGTGGCATACTAAACATACTGAGTAATGAAATGTAAATAATAGTTCTCTCCAATACGGATAAAAAAAAAAATAAAAAGAATAAAAAGTCAAATCATCAAGTATTTACTCACCACGGTGCACCGTATATTCTGAATCCTTTCACAGTGACCTCTGAATCTTGCAGGTAAATACTGTTAGTGATGAGTGATTGCACATTATCAAAGTCTTCAGGTTTCAATTTGGAAACCGAGGGGAAGCGGTAGTAATCCTGTTTAACAAGATCCGCCATGAATTCTTTATCAAAAGTCAGTTCATGATTCCCTGCAATCACTATCTTATATTCGTAGGGTAAGGTTCCTGAAAAAGCAAAAAGAAGTCACTTGTCACAAAAGCTATAACTATTTCATTTTACATACATTTAAAGGGAATACAAGTCAGAATAAAAACTACCAGCAAACTTACATATTAAAGAGAATGCTAAACCTGCAATATATTTAAATAAAGTCGATCTCTAGGGGAACTTTTTAAAATATGATATGATATTAAAGACTTTGTTATTCTGTGCAGCCAGTCTAGGCAGCTAACACGCAGTTTCTTGGTTTAGTTTGGCTTCCGGTGTCACCACTCTGCTTCCAGCCTATTCACTGGACCAATAATTAGCATTGTCTGCTCTGTCCAGTGAGCTGCCCTGTGATAAATTAAGCTGAACACGAAGACAATCATCTTCCTCCATGTAATGTGGCAGCAGTGTGTAAATGACAGGACTGGCTGAACAGAATTACGAATTCTTTGGTAGGGAAAACAATTTAAAATAAAAAAAAGTATTTAAAAACTTTTCCCTGGGGTTCAACTTTAAAGCAGAGTTCCACCCAAAAGTGAAACGGATTGCTCCCCCCCTCCGGTGTCACAATTGGCACCTTTGGGGGGAGGGGGGACCGGGAGTCTGGGCCGCGGCCTGTGACGTCAGCGCGGGGCACCCTCCTCCTCCCTCCCCGGCCGCCGGGCCAGTAGGAGAGAGGAGCAGGCCTCCAAAATGCACAGTAGGGTTCCACGTGTGAAGCCAAAAGTGCCCTTACCCGCAATGGCGGTGTCAGCACCCGACAGCTGATGGAAACATCAGCTGTGGGTGCCGACATCGCTGGACTCCAGGACAGGTAAGTGACTATTTATTAAAAGCCAGCAGCTGCATTATGTATAGCTGCTGGTTTTAAAAAAAAATTGTGGGGGGGGGGGGGGGCGGAACACCGCTTTAAAGTTGGCCTCAAGGTGTGGGTGGAAGAGGTTAATTTTTTTTTATGGAATATCATCATTTGCAATATATTATCATCTTCTGTAAGCATATGGCTGACAAGCACAGTTCCTAGACATTTCTAAAAAGCTAATAAGCCTTACATGCCCCTAATGGCCCACTTTGATGGACAGCCTCATTGGTCAACAGGAATGAGCAAGAGGCAGGAAGGTGCAAGAAAGCTATCAGGAAGTTCTGAAGCTTTCCATGCAAAAAAGGGAGAAAGACTGGTGCCACAGAAGTCGGCTAATACATTGTATTATTAATGCAGGCAAACAACAGTCAAAAAAGGCCAACGCATTTCAGCCATCAGGCCTTAAACATGGCAGCCATGATTAAGGTGTTGCTAAACCCACAACAGTAAAATCAGTCTGTATATGCAGTAAAGCATACTCATTGTGGAACCTAATGCCTCGTAGACACGATCGCGATTCTCGAAGAGAAAAGTGCAATGTGAGCATTTTGACACGAATTCTGACTTTGTGTATGCTCCATCGCACTTTTTCTGTGAGAATTCCTGCCAAGAAAAGATTGAGAGCAGGATCTCAATTTTCTTGACAGGAAAAATTCCTATCTGGATTTGTGATTATCGGTATGCAATTACGATGCAAAAAACCCTGCGCATGCTCAGAATCAAGCAGAAGAGCCGAACTGCCTATTGAACTTCATTGATCTCGGCTCGTCGTACGTTCTTGACGGTTGGAATTTGTCCAAGATTAGTGTGACCGTGTGTATGCAAGACAAATTTCAGCCGTTTACCTGCTGGAAAAAAAAAAATATGTTTTTCTTGTCGGAAATCGCGATCGTGTGTACGAGGCATAAGAGTTTAATCCTCTGCATTGTGTAAAAAAGGTTGTTTGATGCTGTATGCACAAATCCTTCCCTTCTTGCATTGTCCCCATAACATATTCGGATAAGACAGAGTTACTGGAGTCAGGCTGCACATGCTCAGTTTGATCTGCATTGCTAGAGAGTTTTTTTTTTTCTTGGGAGAGTGCATGTGATCAGTACAGGGCCAATCAGCACTGTCCAGACAGAGGGTCAGGGGTCCTGCATCCTGATAGGACAGGCAGTGCAGTATGAGAACAGTATGAGAACAAGCTTTAACCAGGCACTGATAGAAGTCACAAGATTTCTATATACTGCTAATGAGAAAATGTATTTAGCAGTTTATATTTACTAAAATTATTGCATTTCCATGTTCTGTGTACTGTGGGAGACCAGATATAGTGAATGCAGAGCCCTGGGTTTAGGAACACTTTAAGGCCTCGTACACACGACCGAGAAACTCGACGGGCGAAACACATCGTTTTGCTCGTCTAGTTCCTTGTGAAGCCGTCGAGAAACTCGACAAGCCAATTTTCTCCATTCCCGTCAAGGAAATAGAGAACATGCTTTCTTTTTGGCTCGTCGAGTTTCTCGACAGTTTCCTCGACGAAAATGTACACACGACCGGTTTCCTCGGCAAAAAATATCTCCCAGCAAGTTTCTTGCTGTTTTTTGTCGAGAAACTCGGTCGTGAGTCCTGATGGCCAAAACACGTTGGATTTTTTGACTGTTGTTCATCTGCATTAATAAAACAACGTTTTAGCCGACTTTCCTGGCACCAGCCTTTCTCACTTTTTTGCATGGATTGCACATGGAGGTTTGCAGAGACTTCTCAGGCTGGGTGCTGTGTTCTTGAGGCTGACCAGACATTACAAAGGAGGTAGTAGCTCAGGTGAACCTGTTCCAGTTCTGAAGCTTTGCCTGTCAGAATGATGTAATATTCGGCCATGCCAAGAGCGTTTATGTCATCCATGCTCAGCCAGCATTTTGTGAACCTCAAAGGGTTGCTAGGGGTTCCTTAAGCTGTGGCAGACTAACCTCCCTCCTCCCTCTGTGCTTGCATTCTTCTGGGGCCAACATCACTTGGCAGAGTCAATGGCATGTCATAAATTATCTTTTTAGTAAGAGGCATTTGCTTCTCAATGACCACCAATGTAAGGAGGACCTTCTTCATTGACCACAGTTACACATTTTGTGATAATTATTAATAAATATTTTATGATTATAACATTTATTTTTATTTTTTTAAATTTAGAGCATTTTACTGTTAAAATGATCTACCATTTCAATTAAGCCCCATACACACTATCAGTTTTCCTGCAGGTTTTCTCTTTAGGTTTACCAAAACCATGTAGTGCAAGGGCCTGCCTGATTGCATACAAATTGAAACTCTTGAGGTTTGCCCTCATATTAGATGGTTTTGGTAAACCTGAAAAGAAAACCTACAGGAAAACTGATAGTGTGTATGGGGCTTGACTCTAGATATGCTATATTGTTTTGTTTAAAAATGCTAGCCTAGTGCTGTATGGATCTGTACAATTCCTGTCACATCCCTCTATTTAGATACAAAGCTAAAGAATAACCCCATTGGGACTTTGGAGGCAGGTACAGAGACAGTATGAATGTAAAGTGAGGTAAAATCAGCAAACTTTTATTCACAGATAAACCAATAGTGTGAGCCATGGAGTTACAATCACGTTAGGTAAAATGAAAATCAAATTGACAACATTGCATTATATTGATATTCAACCCTGAGGCTCATAAATCTGGATCACCCGGCTGGTCCTGTAGAATATGTGATCAAGCCGTGGATATTGTTTTTTTTATATTTACTATATCTCTATCAAACCTATGTTGATAACATACCATCAAATTTTTAGCAAGGGTTCCTTGAGACCTGAAAATTATTTCAAGGGTTCCTCTGTGGTAAAAAGAGAAAGGCTGCTTTCGTTGGATGCTGCAGGTAGATACCTGTACTTTAGAGGTTTGTCCCATTTTTCCGCTTACAGAGTGCAAAAGCACAACTTTATGATTGTAATTTAAAAACAAAAAAACAATAAAAATGCTAAATAGATCAAAACGAGGTGCTGAAGTGGCACCTTCTGAACAAAATGGCTGCCAGCCAGTTCAGTCACCATAAAATAAATACATGCTCTGATGTTAATGAACCTATGACAGTCATGTGAAAGCACTACTGGTAGTTTGGAAAGCAGAATACATTATAGGAAATCCCTATTCTCTTTCTCTACAGCAACATGAAATGTCGCCTGTCTTCTGATGTGGAATCGCTGAGGTGTAATACTGACCTATTCCCAGGGTTAATACAGAGCAGAAGGGAATTGGCTCTTGTGTAGAATGTGTGGCGGGCACAGCAAGACGAGTCTTCCACCTTTTGTTAACACTGCGGCATACAACAAAACAGCACAAGCGCAGCGGAAGTTCAGGCGCTGACCTTTCACTCCCTACGAGTCAGGCTTCATTAGTTTTCATGGGGCCTCGCAGCTGAGGCGTTAATGTTAACGGTGTGTTAAGAGACACTGTTGCAATAGTGCCAGTAGCAGTTCCCATTATGCATTGTAGATATACACCGTTCAAAAACTTGAACTCTTATGCCGCGTACAGAAGATCGGACATTCCGACAACAAAAACGTGTCTTTTTTTACGACGGACGTTGGCTCAAACTTGTCTTACATACACACGGTCGCACAAATGTTGTTGGAATTTCCGAACGACAAGAATGCGGTCACGTACAATAAGTACGACAGCACTATTAAAGGGAAGTTTAATACCAGTCGTGTTAGTAGAAGTTTGGTGAGAGGCGATTCGCGCTTTTCAGCCTTGTGCTTTTCAGTCTGTTACAGCGTGACGGATGTGCTATCTCCATTACGAATGCTATTTTTACTAGACCGAGCGCTTCCGTCTCGTACTTGATTCAGAGCATGCATTGAAATCTTGTGCGCCGGAATTGTCTACACACGATCGGAATTTACGAGAGCGGATTTTGTTGTGGGAAAATTTGAGAACCAGCTCTCAAATTTTTGTTGTCGGAAAATTCCGACAGAAAATGTCCGATGGAGCCTACACATGGTCGGAATTTCCCACAACAAGCTCCCATCGAACATTTGTTGTCGGAAATTCCAAGCGTGTGTACACGGCATAAAAGCCAATGAGAACACTATGCTACAGGAGTAAATTGTAGGACATTAATAAATCAGACCAAGCCAGTAAGAAAATTTAACATTCACATTCTTTCCCAAGGCTATGATTTTTTAATATACAACTGATATCCTTGAGTAATTCCCATGCCCTCCTATTGTCACTCCTTCCCAAACCAACATAACCCATAGTCTCTAGCCCTCCTGACTAATCTATATTAAATAAACACTGTTACCTTGCCCATTTAGGGCAAACTTAGAATGTCTCTCTGAGGCCCCGTACACACGAACAAACATGTATGCTGAAACTGGTCCGCGGGCCAGTTTCAGCATACATGTTCGGTCGTGTGTAGGCGCGAGCGGGCCGAATTCCAGCAAACATTTGCCCGCCGGGCCTTTTCCCAGCAGACAAATATTCCTGGACGTGTTTTAAAACCGTCCGCTGGAATCCTGCCCGCTCGGACATGTACGGTCGTCAGTACAGACCTACCGTACATGTCCGAGCGCCCGCCGTCAATTGCATGCGTCGAATGACTTCGACGCATGCGTGGAAGCCTTTAAATGGCAGGCCCGCCCACGTCGCCGCGTCATCGTCGCGGCGACGACGCGGACACGCCCCGCGTATTGTTTACGCGCAGACTTCTGTACGATGGTTAGTACAACCATCGTACAGAAGCCCTCTGGCAGGCATGTACGGTGAAAACGGTCCGACGGACCGGTTTCATCGTACATGTTTGCTCGTGTGTACCGGGCCTAAGACTTGCCCTACCCCCATCCCGAACCCCTGATACTCAGCTCGTCAGTGTTCCTTCCACTGCTTCTGCCTCTGCAGCAACCAGTGGCAATACCTGGTGCTTTTGGGTATGGGGGAGTATGTGTTCTCCTCCTACATGGCATGTGTCCTCCTCCTACATGAGATGCGTCCTCCTCCTACATGGCAGTGCACATCTACCTGCCAATTGTGAGGCCTGAGCACTGTCACATGACTAATAACGTGATGTCACTACTTCTTTTAGAGTTCATCACAAGCAGACGCTAGGGATTGAAATGTTAGGTGCAGCCGAGACAGGAGTTGCAAGAGAGCACTGGCAAGGTATTGGGGATTGAAGGGCAGGCTTTCCAAAGACACTATTCACTTTTCCCCAGATGGGCAAGGTGACAACCTCTTTCATGCTGTGTTTATGTGGTATCAGATAAGTGTTAAAAACAATGGCCAGGACTCAAACCTACAACTCAGCAAATTTGAGTAGTACTGTGCATAATTGCCAAAATCTTCATCCCAGTCCCCAGGGCATTGTCACCCCCGCTTATGACCCATACTTATAACATCCTTCTTCTGGAAGATCAGGCCAATAGAAGGAGCAGTGGCATATCCCAATCAGCCTTTGTTCTCCCTGTCTGACCCTCCTCCCGGAAGTGTTCCTTGGAAGTAATCACGTGACCTGTCACGTGACCCGTGAGGCTGGAACAGGCCTCATTCTGATGGCCACAGGACAAGCCTGAAAACTCCACACATTCTGCTATCTTCACTTCTAAGCAGCCCATGGATCCGGGACGAGGACTACAGGATGTTACAGATGAGCCTTCTTCACTTACCTTCTTGTAAGTGTGTTTTGTACAATGTGTCATTAAAAGAACCTCTTTAATACTGCACTTAGGTGGCCCTTCTTTTCTCTACCCCTCTTAACTGCCTGTTACTATTATTTCTAATGGACTAATCACCATACCCCTACTTATACATGCACTTTGTATCTGCACTGACAGTTACCTCTCCTATTATTTCTGGGAGGTCCTGCCCAGATCACTCCTGCTTTCAGGGAGGTCTAACTCAGATCACATCCAATTTCTGGCAGTCCCATCCTAATTAGGAATCTGCCCACTCACGGACATGACTCAGGCCTCGTACACACGGCCGAGGAACTCGACGTGCCAAACACATCGAGTTCCTCGGCCAGTTCAGCACTGAAGCCGCCGAGGAGCTCGGCGGGACGAGAGCTCCCATAGAACAACGAGGAAATAGAGAACATGTTCTCTATGTCCTCGTCGAGCTCCTCGTCGGCTTCCTCGGCCGAAAGTGTACACACGACCAGTTTCCTCGGCAGAATTCAGCCAGAAACTCGGTCGGAAGCTGAATTCTGCCGAGGAAACTGGTCGTGTGTACGGGGCCTCACACCTTGCACATGCTCAGTAACTCAAATAAAGGTGATGCAGTGATCTTGAGATGCAGCCTGGGACACAGCATCATCAAGACAGAGTACTTAATGCAGAACCTTGCTGGCACCTCTGGGACAGTTGGC
This sequence comes from Rana temporaria, assembly GCF_905171775.1. NCBI lineage: Eukaryota > Metazoa > Chordata > Amphibia > Anura > Ranidae > Rana > Rana temporaria. Next base: position 32,704,516 of record NC_053499.1, on the reverse strand, counting down.
ATCTATGACAGTGTTTCCTGCATTGAGGGAATTGGAGATATGGGTTTGAAGGAAATTCGGAAGCTGGTACAGTATTTACTGTCTATCCATAAGCACATACATGTATCGTAAACCAATTAACTGAGAAGCAGAGCAAAGGCCTGGTCTGTTCTGATGTTTACAGCTTCTCCAGCAGCCATCCTTTTCAACCCTGTCTGCATTGCCAAATTATAGACTTATATAGAACCATACTCTGGGGGTCTCCAGTCTCGGGACATGGTCGTACAGTTTATGAGGACTGCACAAGTAGAGCCATTACTGAAGAGTAGTAGTCTGCAGCTGTACAACTGGTGTAAGTAAGCAGCTCCAACTGAGGTTTTAAGCCCTGTACACACGACTGGGATTCCCGGCGGTATAAAGTCCGCCGGGAATCCCAACAGGAAAACCGAGAACCTGCTCGGTAAGTTTCCCCCTGTACACACGGCCGGGTTTCCCGTCGGGAAATCCCGGCCGTGTGTATGCTTCCTCACAGAGCTTCCCATAGGAAAGCTGCCGGGTTTAAAACCGCTGGGAATCCCGGCGGCAAAATAGATTTTCCCGCCGGAATTCCCGGCAGTTTTCCTGTCTGGAAAACTGCGAGGAAGCATACACACAGCCGGTTTTCCCAGATAAAAGCTCTCCTGGCAGTTTTCCTGGCAGGAAAACCGGTTATTTTTACGAGGCTTAAGAATAGGACAAGTTAGGGTGAGTAAAAAAAAGTTTTGTTAGAAGTGCACCCTGATGCTTCCTCCTGAAAATAGACGCTGGAGCCTGCAAATTAAGAAGATAATTACTTTTCTTTCTGGCAAGGAGTGTGTTGAAACCTTGCTCTCTTGCAGATCTCAGGGTTATCCACTGTGGCTCTTCCCATTGACCCCTACCCCATTACCGTATTCTGCATTAAAGTAGGAGTTGATGGCAGGGAACCACAGCAAATGCCATGCTACTCAACACAATCAAAGTGTCAGATAGCAGAAGTGCTTGATGCTTTGCAAGAGAGCAAAGTTTCGAAAACACCGTCAGCAGACACGTTGATATGTCCTCTTCTTCCTTTACAGGATACTTTCAGTTTGGTTTCCCTGAGAAAATAGTGAATTTGCCTTGAACAAACATTTCACAAACAAAGATATAGAAAATAGAGGAGACTAGGAAATGCCTCCTCCTAGTGATCTAGAAACAAGAAATAGGTAACAGCGGCAGAAAACTCACATTGCCTATAAAAGTGGGCTATAGAGGCACAGTGCGGGAGGCAATACACCAAATTAAAAAATATATGTTCTTTATTTATATAAACACATACACATTTACATAAACACATATTAAAAACATATATATATTTTTTTTTTTTTGTGTATTGTCACCCGTACTGTGCCGCTATGGTCCACTTTTATAGGCAATGGGAGTTTTCTCCCGCTGTTAACTATTTCTTGTTTCACAAACAAAGATTATTTTTTTTTTTTTCATTTGGGGTGGCTGCCATTTTTGTTTGTCTTTCTGAAATTGGTGTGGGGACACATTGCATGCCTTAAGCTATTGTGCTTCACCAAGCTTTTGGTGTGTCCCTTCACCTTAAAGAAGGAAATGTGATGCCCTCAGACCTACCTGCCCTTAATGTATCCTTTGCTTTTTATGTTTCAACCTCGAAACTGACACAGATTAGACTGAGTGTTGTTCTGGAGACAACTGTACAAGTTTGGATTTCCCATATAATGGTGACAACGGTCAGATAAAGGGGGTTAAGCTATGCCACCAATCTGCATGTTTACCCCCAAGCATAAATTCCCCTTCCTCCCAGTACAAATCCGCCCCCCCTGCTGAAATCCCCCTCCCAGCACAAATGTCAGCCCCCTCCATCCCCCAAATCTCCAAGCACAAATGCAACCATTTTAGCACAAATCACCCACCTCTCAAATTTCCCCTCCGAGTACACATTCTCTCCACCCCTACTCTAAATCCCACTTCTAGCACAAATATCCCCCAATCATCACTACTAGCACAAATCCCCCCCCCACCCCCAATTTATTTCCCCCATAGCACAAAAATAAACTCGTTTAGCACAAACCCCCCAAATCGACCATCCTAGCAAAAATACCCTTCTCCCATCCCCCTTCCAACATAAATCTCCCTGAATCACTGCTCCTAGCACACGCCCCCAAATGACCTCTCCTAGAATAGTTCTTACCCCTTGCTGCCCCCCAAATTCCTCCTCATAACACAAATCCCCTCCCCCCTCAACCTCCTGGTAGTACCTCCCACCTTACACGATACCACAGTGCCCAGGGCAGCTTCCCCTCCTGCCCATCCCTTGCCCCAGCCTTGAATCTACCCATCAAAGAAAGAAACACACTCTATCCAGAACAAAAAACAAAAACAAAGGATGATTGAGCCCATCAGTATCTACCAATAACTGAAATATCATTTGAAAGGAATGTCCCATAAAATACAGTGTGACAAGAACAACCCCCCCTTGGCTGCCATTCTAAATGAACTGTAAACTAATAAGTAATAACCTTCTCAATTTCCAAACCTCCGCACTATTTCCTCTGAACACATCCCAGATCGATTTACATAGCACTTTCGCCTGCAAAGCAATGAAAATCATAAGTTCCAATTGACTTAGCCCATATTGAAAAGTGGCAGAACAAACGCTCAGAAATGCAATTACTACAAACAAACGCCATTTTCTACACTCAGGAGGAAATTCTCAAACAACATTTACAGCCATCAGATAATATTTGTGCAAGAGGGGGGAAAAAGCAGCCTTTTCAAACAATTACAATTTTTCATTTTAAGTAAAAGCAATATTGCCATGATATAATTTAAAGCAGCACCGCAAGCTAACTCAACATTGATTCATTCAAAAGTTGATATGGGCATTTTTAAAAGTTGTTCTTTAATTTTTCAGTAATTCCATACACACTAGAAATCAGACTGAGAGTGAAAATGCTAGTAAAGCAAGCCAATCTGCTTCATTGCGCTGTTCTTCTATTCTAACATGTTTCAGGCAATAGAGACTTGAGAGGGAGAAGCACTGGTAACACTGAAAAGTGGGGAAGGGCTCATTACCAGTGGGTGGGTATGGTGGCTAAGGACGCCGTTGCAGAAGAAGTTGAAAGATTTGACAAGTGGTGTCAACCTTTGACTATATGTAGTATGCATGGCCAGCCCTACCATGGGTCCAAGTGGGTCCATTGGACCCAGGCAGCACTTTGAGAGGGGCAGCAAATTGAACCAGGGCCGCCTCTTCTTCTCTGCCTCTCAGCAAATTGACGACCAAGATTTGTTTTCCAGTAGTTTCCTGTGTCATGATAACTTTCCCCCGGGCCGCTCCACCTTCCCCCCGATACTGCCCTAGCCTGTCTACATACTACCCTAGCCTGTCTATATACTACCCTAGCCTGTCTATATACTACCCTAGCCTGTCTATATATAGCCCTAGCCTGTCCCTATACTGCCCTAGCCTGTCCATATACTACCCCAGCCTTTATATATACTACCCTAACCTGGCCCTATACTGTCTTAGCCTGTCCATATGCTACCCTAGCCTGTCCATATGCAGGGCCAGCCCTACCATGGGTCCAAGTGGGTGCATTGGACCCAGTCAGCACTTTGAGGGGCAGCAAATTGAACCATGGCTGCCTCTCCTTCTCTAGATACTGCCCTAGCCTATCTATATACTACCCTAGCCTGGCCCTATACTGCCCTAGCCTGCCCTTATACTACCCTAGCCTGCACCTATACTACCCTAGCCTGTCTATATACTACCCTAGCCTGGTATGCCATATAATTTTGCATATAGACAAATTGCTGTTGCATGTAAATCTGACTTCCTGATAAATTGAATTATAGTTTTTATTATCATGCCAGAAAAAATTCTGTTCCCTCAAATTTTCTCGTCATTACAGTTAAAAACAAACATCAATCTGACACCACTGTCCATGAGAAAATAGAACAAACGTTAACATTTTTATTTATTTTTTAAATAAATTCCATAGGTGTAGGACCAGCTTAGAGGGGTTGTAAACCTTCCTGAAAATACAGCCGATGATTACAAGCACCCCACCCCCCGTTTTACTTACCTGAGCCCTCGAAAGCCCCACGTCGAGCATTCACTGGCTTCTTGGCTCTTCTCGGCTCTTCATTGAATAGACTGATAGCAGCGCAGCCATTGGCTTGTGCTGCTGTCAATCAAATCCAATTGACGCGGGTTTTGGGGGGCGGGGCCGAGTCCGGCATTCGTGTCTATGGACGCAAATCCTGGACTCAGGAGCATGACCACAAGATAACCCCCTTGGGAAAGCCCTTCCCAAAGGGGGTTATCTGATGTGGGAAGGAGCTAAGACAGCTGCCGAGGGACCCCAGAAGCCGTGGATCTGGGCCACTCTGTGCAAAACGAGGTAAGTATGACATGTTTGTTATTTTTTTTTATTATAATTACGAACCTTTAGTATCACTTTAAAGCGGTTGTAAACCGCATAAACTTTTTTTTTTTTCCCCCAAACCTGCAATGCAAAAGGCATAATAGGCTAGTATGCACCGCATACTAGCCTATTATGAAATACTTACCTCGGAACGAGGTGTGTACCACTTACCTGGTCCACGCCGAGCAGGATGTCATCTTGCTCCGGCGTGTCTTCCGGGTATCGTCGCTCCAGCGCTGTGATTGGCTGGAGCGGCGATGACGTCACTCCCGCGCGTGCGCGCGGGAGATTTAAAATCGGCAGGGTCCGGCGATGCCGGTCCTTCAGCCGTGGATTCCCCCCTGCGCATGCGCCGCCCGCATTGCGGGGGTAATATCTCCTAAACCGTGCAGGTTTAGGAGATATTATCCTTACCTACAGGTAAGCCATGTTGTAGGCTTACCTGTAGGTAAAAGTCCAAATAGTGAGTTTACAACCACTTTAAGTCTCTGAAGTGTGGTACTTATTAACTATGACACCTGATGCAATACTTATCAATCATCCCCCTCTCGCACCTAGCACTAAGCCCCTATAACTTTACTTCTGGCAGCATGTAAGTTGCCTTTAAAAAGAACCTTGTCCCATCTCATCCCTACAGGTCACTACCCAACACATTATAGAATGAATTCATGGCTGTCTCTGAGAAAATTCAAACTTTCCCTGAAAGAGTTCAGCCCTATTTTTTCTTTTACCTCTGGAAAGATTATCTGCCTTTATACAAGCCAAGCCAATATCAATCATTTCATTTGGTTCTAATAATATTTCAGTGACCTACTGTATATTTTACCATAGTAAAACTATTTCTATTTCATCTTTAATTATCTCTTGAAGGAACGGTACTACACACCACAAAGGCTGAATTGTCTAGAACTATGCAAATGTATCCACATAGCCAGGGAGGTTCATTATAGACTAAATTCTTGCTGTGTTGCCTTTATCACATGCCGTCCTCCTCAGAATGGGTTCTAACAAGTCATCTTTTGTCAAATAATTTCAGAAATCAGAGGTGAACTTGGGAACAGTCAGAAGATAATGTTCTTCAGAGTCAACTGGTTATGGCTGCCCATGAAATCCACAAAATGATACTTTAAAAAGGGGATTTACATACTTACAAAGAATGCATCCAGGTAAATCAAATGGTGAACACGGAGAAAAAAAAAAACTGTGGCCTAGCTATTAAAGTAACAGCCCATAAAATCTATATGTTTTAGATACATGTAGACACTAGTAGGCTCATAAGTCATAAGTGCTCTAAAGATTCATGCTTTGTCCCACAACCCCAACATTTGTTTCACATTCTGCAACAGCATGTGATATGTCAATGTGACTTAACTGTCTTTAAAACCGGAAAAATTCAGTAGTCGCTGCCCTTGGTAATAGCGGAGGAGCTGTATTAATTTAGAGTTAAGAATATTAATTCACCCTGGCCAACTAGTATTCTTTTATGTGCCACTGGTGCATGCTGGGAGCAGATATAAATATCCAGGTAGTGACTGTGATGCCTCGTACACATGACCGTTTTTCTTGGCAGGAAAACTGTTATAAGAGCATTTGGCCGGGAATCCCGGCCATGTGTATGCTCCATGGCAGTTTTCCCGACAGGAAAACCGCCGGGAATCTCGGCGGGAAAAAAGAGAACATGTTTTTTCCTGCCGGGCTTCCCAGCGTTTTTTAAGCCGGCAGTTTCCCTATGGGGAAAACCTGCGGTGGAGCATACACACGGCCGTGTTTCCCGACCAAAGCTCTCATGGTAGTTTTCCTGTCTGGAAACCCAGCCGTGTGTAGGGGGAAAAAGCTACTGAGCAGGTTCTCGGTTTTCCCCTGGGTTTTCCCGGCAGACTTTTTACCGCCTGGAAAACCGATCGTGTGTACAAGGCATGAGGAGTCTGTTCTCCCCTGGGACTCCCCCTGATCTCCCCTGGGAGGGTGACAATGTGGCTGAACAGAAGCCTGGACCCAAGGCCTAGCCTGTGGAACCTGGGAATTGATTGATTGATTGATTGATTGATTGATATTTGAGCTTAATTAGGCGCCAAATGCCCACTGTGAAGTGAGCGTCTAAGGGAGGTCCTCTAGATGTCTTGAAGGGCCATAGGAATCACAGATGTGGAGCTTGGAACTCACTGGAGTATGGTGCTCAACCCAGGGTGCGAGTAGCTGATCTTTCAAGTGCTTTACTCTCAGGAGCCACAATCACAGGTTCTTTATCTCTAAGGACTTTGTCCTTTTTGTTCTATTTGGAGTCCTAAGCCAACGCGATCGTACGGTAATCGTATTGTTAGTACAGAGCTTTCGAGAGCCGATGATGACAGTTCATCTAATATTATCCGATCGGACATGCACAAATTTTTTTTTCGTACAATGCCAGATCGTACAATTTTCGTTTAATCGGTACAGCTGTCATTCGAAAATGCAATACAAATGCATTACAACACATTACATCACTTTCAAACTTTTATTCTGTCGTACGAGAATTTTTGTGACTTTAATAAACTCTTCAGGTTCGATCTGAGATTTGCATGCAAAAAAAAAAAACGGACTACCATTCGTCCGATAATCTCATTGTGTGTACCAGGCATTGAACCGGTCATTAGAATCTCAGCCAGTTCAGCCGAGATTTAAACCCTGTATGGGAAGGCTGAATGTACCAAGTTGATTCATGGTTTTTGCTTGCAATAATCACTATCCTCTCCATGCCCCCCCCCCCCTTCCTTCCAGGAGAATACAATGTATTGACCAGAGGGATTCCTCTATCAGCACTGTCAGTGTTGATGGGGGGATCATAGGAATTTATTTCCTGCAACCCATAGTTGCAGGAAAGAAATTTGCATTGTCTATGGCCTGTCTTAAAATGACTAGTGCCCATCTGTTCACATTCCACTATTGTCCAAGAAATGTACACCCTGAGGTGAAAGTTCAGCCCACCCTGTCTCTGGGGGTTGGGGGGGGGGGGGGATGCTACATGTGCGGAATATTTCCCTACAAAATCAGATACATGAATGCACTCAGGAAAAGTGAACATTTGGCTGGGCTGCGGACATGTTTACATATCTTTGATAAGCAGTAAGCAAGATTTAAAACACATGTTCATTGATCTCTGTAGCTGCAGGCACTGTGGAGAAATTCATCTTCAAATTTAAAAGCGGACGCACTCAGCTTATCCTGCTTTGCTCTCCAAGCAGGGATTCGGAAGCCTTCCAGGAGTCTAATCTCAATTGCAACCACAGGGAAGCTGAATGAGAATAGGACTTTAACAACTTTAGCGCTTCTGCTCTGAACTTTGAAGATGAATTGCTCCTCAGTGCCTGTAGCTACAGAGGTCAAATAGGACTTGTTGCTCATTTTCTGCTTGTGAAGAAAATGTAATGGCAAAACAAAAAAATGGATTTGTCTGAAGCTGAGCTTTAAAGGATGTGTACTTTGGGTAAAGAACACAGAGCTGCAGCGGACATCAATATGCTGCCAGAAATAGAAATGGTTTCCTTTATGTCCAAGAAATCCTTCTTCACCTGCCAAGTCCATACTTGGGCCAGTGCAGTGTTCACATCCTTCATTGCTCCAGACATTAGAGGTAATTTTAAGCCCTCACTTTTTTAAGCACTTACAGCAGTATGAAGCTTCTTTATCTTTTATTTCTTGCCTATGTTCCAGTTTAAAAAATATGTAAACCCAAATTTCATATTCCTGATATGTGCCTGCTGTACCATGTACATGTGAAAAAGTATCCTGTTCTCTTCTTATTGCTTTCTTTGTGTGAAATCCCTGATGTTCTTGCCAGTCTCTGCTTTCCAATTATAAACTGACCACACTAGGCATGAGAGCACATTGTGGTCGGTTTTCTGGCTCCAATAATCAGACTTTTCCAGACATGCTCCTGCCTGCACAACCATTCACTGGGAAGCTCAATGTATTGCTGATTCTCCTCTCTGAGCACCATATGCAGCTGAGAACAGAAGGTACAGTATGTGATCACTTACTGTATATATAAAAGGGGGAAAAAATGTATTCATGCCATTTTTGTTAAGTATATACATTAATGTTTTGCTTTTCATTTAAATTTTATACTCAATACATTGTTTTTCAAGGTGAGGGTTTATATATACTTTAGGCTGGTGCCATAACTGCTGCCCTAGGTTTCCTGTTTTAAGGTAGCTCTCCTTTCTTTTGCTGCATCTTATTGAACTGTCCTTGCTTAATCTTCCTAAACTGTGCAAATCAATGGACACACACAGCCCCATAACCTAGGATAGCAAAGCACTCTCCTGCTCCTACCTTCTCCAAGCTAAAAGACTGGATGTAGGCTAGGTTCACACATGTCTGAGGCCCCGTACACACGTCCGAGAAACTCGACGGGCAAAACACATCGTTTTGCTCGTCGAGTTCCTTGTGAAGCCGCCGAGGATCTTGGCGAGCCAAGTTTCCCCATTGACTAACGAGGAAATAGAGAACATGTTCTCTATTTGGCTCGACGAGTTCCTCGTCGGTTTCCTCGGCCAAAAGTGTACACACGACCGGTTTCCTCGGCAGAATACGGCTCCCATCGAGTTTCTAGCTGAATTCTGCCGAGAAACTCGGTCGTGTGTACGGGGCCTGATGCGAAATTCCCCTCAGTTTTCACTGCAAATTTCCAAAGCATCTGTTGAGCTGCGATTTAGATGCAGTTCAGATGCAATTTTTTGATGCGGGCAGCCACCGGAATCTTTAACATGAGCTGGTTGTTAAGGAAGGCGGGCCACTGCTTCCTTAACAACAGATGACTCATCAGCTAATTGTAAAAAAACATTGCTGGCAGTAAAAAATTGTGACCTCTTCGGATCTGATCTTTTAAGGGGAACCCTGCGCCAAAAAAAATATGGCGTGGGTGGGGGCTAGCGAACGAACCATACCTCCTGAACCATACCAAGCCACATGCCCTCAACACTGGGGGGGTGTTTTGGTGTCCCCCCACCCCAAAGCACCTTGTCCCCATCAACATGGCTGTAGGGGTTTGCTGGTAGGGTGCTTATCCGGATCTGGAAGCCCCCTTTAACAACGGGACCCCCAGATCTTGGCCCCCATATGTGAATGAGTAGAGGTACATTGTACCCCTACTCATTCACCAAAAAATGTGTCAAAAAGAAATAAAATTACAGAGACTGTTTTTGACAATTCCTTTATTCAAAAAACAATATCCCCCTGGTGTAGATCCATCATCAATTACGACGCCCGCCACCACTGCTGACCCGAAAAGGCTCCCGCCATCTGCCTGCCCCTTAGCAAAAAATAGCTAAGGGGTGGACCACTTGGCAATGTCACCTGGTGGCACCGCCCCGTTGTGATGTCACCGACACAGCATGTACCGGTCGATGGTAACACAAGAGGCGGTGCCACCAGGTGACATCACAGGGTGACCCCGAACCATAATTATTTAAGAACTGTCAGACAGCAGAGCAGGCAGACGGCATGAACTTCGACTTTTTTTTCCTGCTCAGTGGTGGGCATCATGATTGGCGATGGATCTACACCAGGGGACATTGTTTTTTTATTTTTATAAAGGAATTGTCAAAAACTGTCCTTGCATTTTTTTACTTTTTTGGTGAATGGGTAGGGGTACCCCATACTCATTCACATGGGGGGGGGGGGTCGCAGGATCTGGAAACTGCCCAGTATAAATGATAAAATGGTTTACTGGTCAGTATTTTTACCTGCTTAACCACAGAGGGTTTAGTAATACTATAAGGCCCGGTACACACGACCAAGTTTCTCGGCAGAATTCATCCAGAAACTCGATCGGAGCTGTATTCTGCCGAGAAACCCGGCCGTGTGTACACTATCGGCCGAGGAAGCCGACGAGAATCTCATCGGGCCCAATAGAGAACATGTTCTCTATTTCCTCGTTCCTCAATGGGAAAAGTTGGCCCGCCGAGATCCTCGGCGGCTTCACAAGAAACTCGACGAGCAAAACGATGTGTTTTGCTCGTCGAGTTTCTCGGCCGTGTGTACGGGGCCTCACAGATGCATGAAGCTTCATGCTCTGATAATAAGATAAGGGGGTTTGTCACGATAATTATTACAAGTTAGTTTGATACAGACCCCACCCCTAGAACGTCAGACACTTTTCAGAGGGGAGAAATCACAAGTTATGCCCTGTGCACACAGTAAAAAGTCCGCTGGGAATTGGGGGGGGGGCGAGAACCTGCTCGGTAACTTTACCCCTATACACAACAGAGGTTTTCCCGTCTGGAAAACTGCGGTGAGAGCTTTGGCTGGGTCTCCCGGCCGTGTGTATGCTCCAGCGCAGTGTTTCCCATAGGGAAAAAGACCGCCGGGAATCGCGGCAGGAAAAAGAGAACATGTTCTCATTTTTCCTGACAGGATTCCCGGCGGTTTTCCTGCCGGGAAAACTGCCAAGGAGCATACACACCAGCAGTTTTCCCGGCCAAAAGCTGTCATGGCAGTTTTCCCGACGGGAAAACTGGTCGTGTGTACAAGGCATAAAATAGTTTTTCTTCTAGCACTCTACATGAAATTCTCGGAGTCTCTGTGCATATGATTACAAGCCATTTTACATTCTCTCCATGTTATCCTGCTCTGCCTCTGCAGGGAGCATATAGCAGAACTAGGAATGAAAATCTCTCCATGTTGATTGCAGGACATACTTTCCATTTTTAGCATCGAAAACAAAAGGAAACGGTTTAAATTATCAGCATCCCAGAATAGTATACAAAATACAAACTAGGAGCTTGCGGGCAGTGTTCTCTGGGGGAGGGGAGCATGCTGGGAGCATAATAAAGAGCGCTGTGATATATACACACACATTTCCCTCGTATATCAGCCTCTGTACAATGCACACACACATTTCAATCAGGAAGTAAAGTCCGTCTAGTTTCCTGGCAGAGAATAATGCATGAGCTCAGTTTCAAAGAGTCCGTGAATGAGGTCTTGAAAGCCACTGCAAGGAATGATTTTAATTGCACTAGTAATCATACTACACAGTAAGAGGCTGCAGAATGTTCTGCAGACCACTGGGATCAGGCAGTAATGAATTGCAATCAATGTATTTTGGAGTAAAAACATTTATGCAAGAAAAAAAACTAAAAATTAAAAGCAAAACAGATAAAAGGGGGGAAAAAATCAACATGTAAACAAGCAATGATAAAAAATTAAGCAAAAAATAAAAAAAAGAGAGAGAAGAAAGGAAAATAAAAAAATACACAAAAAGATAAGTAACAAATAGAGTGAGAGGCTACAGGATGTTCTGCAGACCACTGGGATCAGGCAGCAATGAAATGCAATCAATGCAAAAACATTTATGCAATAAAAAAATAAAAGCAAAACAGATAAAAGGGGAGGAAAAATCAACAAGTAAACAAGCAATAATAAAAAATTAAGCAAAAATTTAAAAAGAGAGAGAGAGAAGAAAGGAGAATAAAAAAAAAAGATAAGTAACAAGAAAAAGGGAAATAAAAAGGTGAAGGTCAAGGGAAAAGCAAAGGAAAGAAGAAAAGTGGGTTAAAGGAACGGAAGGGAGGAAGGGTAAAAATAAAAAAAAACAAGAGGAAGACAGGAATATAAATGAGAAGAATGGACAAACTTTAAAAGAAAGGCAGGAAAAAAATTGAAAAAAAAAAAAATGAATTTATAAAGATGAGAAGAGTAACTGATGGCCATAAAAGAGGGGCCAATTCCGTTCTATGGGACTCATATGCAACGAGCACTTTTATATAAAGCAAAACCTTATAATTTCCCCCTCTTACCTTAAAGTGATACTAAAGCCTTGTTTTTTTGTTTTTAATAAATAATAAACATGTTATACTTACCTGGTCTGTGCAATAGTTTTGCACATAGAAACCCAGATCCTCCTCTTCTCGGGTCCCTCACTGACACTCCTGGCGGGTGCCCCCAGCAAACAGCTTGCCGACCTATAGCTCTGTGTGTCTATTCACACATGGAGCTTCAGTTCACCCCGCCCAATGGCTCCTGCCAAAAGCCAATCAGGCAAGGCTCTCGTGGACATCGCTGGATCGAGAGGGGACTCAGGTAAGATATAGGGGGGTCTGGGGGGCTCTTGCACACAGAAGGTTTTTTACCTTCATGCATAGAATGCATGAAGGCAACGCTGTGTCCTGGCCTAGGCTAACAAGGCCCAGGCCTAGGGCAGCACTTTGCAGGGAGGCAGCATGGAAAGTGTCCTTGCTGCCTTGTGCTACACTGTTGGTGTAATGCAAGCTGTTTCTAATTTTGACTGTCTTATCATCCTGGACCACAAACCTTCCTCCCTGTGCTATGTTTTCTGCTGTGCCATTGGCATGGTTATATCTTCGTAGGCCTCGTACACACGACCAGTTTCCTCGGCAGAAAATTGGCTTGTCGAGTTCCTCGACAAGCCTAACAAGAACTCGACAAGGAAAATTATGTGTTTCGCCCGCCGAGTTCCTCGGTCGTGTGTACGAGGCCTAAGTCCTCTCCATAAAATTATCAGAAATTTGTGCTTAAAGTAGAACTATAGGCAACACTTTTTTTTTTCATTTTGGATAGAGTAAGGGAGGGTTAGAGCCCCTGTCAGTTTATTTTTTTTTTACCATCCCTGTCCCATTGCAGATATTTCCCTTCACTTTCTGCCCCATAGCCAAGCAGGAAGTGATAGGAAATCTATGCAAATTAAAGGAATCCATGCCCCCCACCCAGGCATTGAGAACTAGTGTCCCCACTCAAAAATTTCAGGGTGGGTCTTAAACAGAAAGGGGTGTGGCATTGACAGGAAGGGGGTGGGTCATATTTAAATTAGGGGGTGTAGGAGTTTAGTCAGGCCTAGGGCAGCACAAAACCTAAATACACCCCTGCATGAAGGTAAAAAACCTTGTGCCTTTACAACCACTTTAATTGCTTGGTTATTCACCAAATAAATACTCAGACTCCCAGCAAATCCAGAAGTGTTCTGTAGTGATCTGCTGTTCCCACGTCACCCTCTTCTCCAATATCATTGGTAGCAAGCTGTATCTTTCTGGTACTTGAAGCTGGCTGATGATAGGCATGCACCGGTTTATCAGGGTTTTCAAATGCAAGAACCATAAGGGTGGTCCCCGTGTGAAAGCCCTGTAGAGTACTCTAAGGCCTCTTTGAATTCCTGACATGGGTATGCCAGGAGGCAACTTAGAATGTCATTCTTGCCTAGGTGGGAACTCTGGAAGTGCAGGGAGGAAAAAAAGGCAATGATTAAATAATGGAGTGTGTCTATGGGAATGCTTGCCCATTCTTCCAGAAGCACATTTGCGTGTAAAGGCAGTCATCCCAATACTTTTGGTAATATAGGCCCAGATTCACAAAAGAGATACGACGGCGTATCTCCTGATACGCCGTCGTATCTCTGTTTTAGGGTCTTCCTAACTATGCGACTGATTCATAGAATCAGTCACGCATAGTTAGCCCTAAGATCCGACAGGTGTAATTTAATTACACTGTCGGATCTTAGGATGCAATACCTCGGCCGCCGCTGGGGGGAGTTAGCGTCGTAAACCAGCGTCGGGTATGCAAATTAGTGGTTACGGCGATCGCGTTCGCTATGTCGCTGCTAGTCTTGTTTCCCGTCGCAAAGTTAGTCGTCGTTTTTGCTGCCCAAACTTTACACAGCACACGTATGTGCTGTATAAAGTATGGCCGTCGTTCCCGCGTCGAAATTTGAAAATTTTTTGTCCTTGCGTAAGTACGCTACGCACGTCGCCATTCGAAAAAATGACGTCACTTCGCGCAAAGCACGGCGGGAATTTCAAAACGGAGCATGCGCAGTAGGTCCGGCGCGGGAGCGCGCCTAATTTAAATGGCACACGCCCCTTTGAATTACGCGGGCTTACGCCGGAGGCCGCCAGCGTAAGTTTTCATGCAAGTGCTTTGAGAATCAGGCACTTGCAATGAAAACTTGCGGCGGTGTAGCGTATACGTTACGCCGCCGCGATTCTACGTGAATCTGGGTCATAGTGTATACCTCATGTTGGTGACATTAAAAAGATTAAAGAGACTATCACGTGTGGGGGGGGGGGGACCCTAAATAAAACCTCTTTACAAAAGAAGACCCATAATACTTGTCTTTCTAGTAGGTAGCGATTTTGAGCTTCCTGTCTTCAAGAGCTCAAATTCGATTGCACCCCCTACTTACCCGCTGGTCTGCACTCACACTGTAATTGCTCCAGTGGATATGTAAAGTGTGCTTTTGAAGCGAACATCAGTGTGTATATGGGTGCTTTATGCAACCCCTGGAACACCACCATGTACAGCTGCTTCATAAAGCAACTATACCAACGTATGTTCTGAAAAGCACACTATTTCTGTTTTACGCAACCCCCATACACTACTGTATACACTGCCTCTTCTAAAGCATCTTAATGGATGGCCGTACGCGGCAGCAGTGGGTCCTGGGGGTGTCATTAGTAAGGCTCTGCACGCCTAAGTACATGAAGCCTTATAGGTTGACTCAAACCCTTATCACTGTCACTTTCCCCGGCCAGCTCATTTTTCACGCACATATGGAGAAAGATATAAAGAAAGGCATTAAATGATTAAAAAATAAATCATATATTAAATACCGGTACTATCATTATATATATATATATATATATATATATATATATATATCAACCGCATACAGACAATATTATGTTCCATTGACCTTCTTTACAATTTGAATACAGGTGCACTTTGAACGTTGCTTTTTCTGCAGCACCATATCCTGCTTTTCCATTTTATTCTGATATCACGGTTAAAAAAAAAAAAAGCAAGAAGGCAAGGTTAAGATGAAGACAGAGCTAGTGAGGGGGCATGGACACCAGCAGACAGAATACGTAAAAGAAATGAAAGTGGCTAACGGCCTAAAATTGAATTACACAGCCTGCTAATCTTTATGACTGCACGCATTGAGCGCGCTCCCCTCAGCCGCACAGGACTTGGCCTGTCTCACCCCTGAACACACACTGGGTGGGATTAGATCAAACATACCACATAGGCGGCCCTGGCAGAGCAACGCGCGCCAACAGCTGAACTCATATTTATTAACCATTACCAGAGGTGGGGAGACACAGATGTTATGACTGGGTAGACGTAAAACAAAGCGCGGACAAGGCAGCCGCATACTTCTGTGGTGTAATCATGAGAGATACATTGCTACTGGAACGAATGACATTACGTTGTTCCATGCTGGCATATTATCATATCAATTCTACACTAGAGGAACATCGACTTTCTGAGATGGGAACCGAGGACATGCCAAAAACCCACACAAAGAGAGAACACCATGGGGATTATTTACGAAAGGCAAATACACTTTGCACTTGAAATTGCACTGAAAGTGCACTTGGAAGTGCAGTCGCTGTAGATCTGAGGGGTAGATATGAAATGAGGGGAAGCTCTGCTGATTTTATCATCCAATCATGTGCAAGCTAAAATGCTGTTTTTTATTTTCCTTGCATGTCCCCCTCGGATCTACAGCGACTGCACTTCCAAGTGCACTTTCAGTGCGAATTCAAGTGCGCTTTGCCCTTAGTAAATATCCCCCATGTCTAAAAATGAATCCAAACTGGTTGCTCCAATATTCAACTTTCTTGCAGACTTAATTTGTCTTGAAAAGCAAAATATATATAAATAAAATACCTCTAGTGCCCTCACACTATTCACGTTGGGCAGGTTTGCCCAGCAAAGTTTTAATGCAAAGATACGTCAATTTGCCTTGTCTCCTATAGTGCCAGTTAACATCACAGCGTTACATGTTGCACTTTTTTCTGAGTGGTGGGATGTGACACAAACCATCGCTCCACAATGCCGCTGTGGTCAGTAGAACTTAAAGGAGTTGTAAAGTCTCAAGGTTTTTCACCTGAAGCCTCGTACACACGACCGGTTTTCCCGGCAGTAAAACTGCCAGGAGAGCATTTGGCCGAGAATCCCGGCCGCGTGTATGCTCCCTAGCAGTTTTCCCGTCAGGAAAACAGCCAGAAATCCTGACGGGAAAATAGAGGACCTGCTCTCTAATTTCTCGTCGGGTTTCCCTGCAGAGTTTTTCCTGCCGAGAAAACCGGTCGTCTGTATGCTTACCTGTCCGAAGGTAAACCCCGCACACGCTC
Source organism: Rana temporaria (assembly GCF_905171775.1). Lineage (NCBI taxonomy): Eukaryota > Metazoa > Chordata > Amphibia > Anura > Ranidae > Rana > Rana temporaria. Next base: position 32,687,952 of record NC_053499.1, on the reverse strand, counting down.
AATAAGCCTTCGACGCATACGCAGTAGCATACAAGGCATAGTGTGAGGTGTAGTAAGATGGCGGCGACGGCATCGAATGTGACGAGCGCCGGCTCATCGTAGTCGATGACGTCACAGCATTCTTGCCATTCAAAAGAAAAGCTTGCCTGGAATCCTGTCAGGAAAACCGAAATTTTTTTCCTGACGAGATTCCCGGCCGTGTGTACAGAACTTTAAAGTGGAGTTCCACCCAAAAATGGAACTTCCGCTTTTCATGATCCTCCCCCCCCTCCGGTGTCACATTTGGCACCTTTCAGGGGGAAGGGGGGAGCAGATACCTGTCTAATACAGGTATTTTGCTCCCACTTTTTTATCATTAATGTACAGTTGCATATTAATGTTGAATATCAAGAAAAAGAAAAACTCCTTTACTTCACTATTTTCCCCCTTGTAAGCAACTGAGATTTTTTTTTTTTCAAAAATAACTCCCTACAAAAAAATAAGAGCCTCTTAATGCACACCTCCCTGATGGGCAGAGGGCGGTGAGCCTGAATTTTCAGCATCTGACACTCCTAGGTACAGTATGTTGGATGCCGGCGTCCCCCACAGCATGGTGTGGTTTCCTCGTCAGCCTCTCAATACAGGACACAGCAGGGACCTAGAGGCTGGTGGGAGGACAAGGCATCCGACACACCCAGGGGTTTGTTGGATGCTGAAGATTCTGTAGTCACCAAAACTCTTGAAGACAAACTCATTGCCTGCTGGAAAGGTAAGAGTATTATGGGTCTTCTTTTGTAGGGAGGTTTTATTCCCCCCCACTTGATAGTCTCTTTAATTATTTATGAACACCAACATAAGGTATATGGGGGTGGCAACTGCATCTTTTGCACGCTCCCAGATGCTACAGTGGCTGAAAAGGGAAGTGTGTGTGTATTTGTGAAGCCAACTTACTGATGATAGTGATTTGGGTGGCTACAAAATCATCTGATCATTTCCACAGTCACTGAACATACCGGTAATACTCCCTGTGCACGATTTACTCTGGAATGTATCCCGGGTTCCGCTTTCCCACTGGTGGGGCCAGGGCAGACATGGTAGATGTCGCTGGGTAGACCAGAGAGTGCTCATCTATTGCCCCCTAATGTAATAGCAATAAATTCAAGTAAAACAAAAATATATAAAATACAAAAGTTTACAAAAAAAAAAAAATGTGCATAAACCCATGCATCAGGTTCACTGAAGATTGCACTACACGTTACAGATTGCTGTGTGTGCCAGAGTAAGAGAAATGAAACTTCCACTGTCCGGACCCCCCCCCCCCGGTGGGAAGTAGATACCTGGCCATGACCTCAATGCCTGCCAAATCCCCCTAAAAAACATGTCTGCATTAGTCCCAAGCTAACATACGGACAAGTCCAGAGAAGACTATACAGCTCACCAACGCAGGCGCGGTACTGCACTCAATCGGCTCGAAGAAAGCCAAGGTAAACACAGGCCGTGAACTGGCTCCTACATGCTCCTCTGATCTAAGCTTCTTCTTCAGTAGAGCTGAATGGGAGGGGTGCATTATTATGTTGTATATAATTTAATTTCCACTTCTTAGGTCGATATACTGTACATGTAAAAGAGATCAAAATGAAATAGGTGTCCAGGTTGGGGGTTTTCCCTTGATTTCCCACATTTGGTAAAAATATTACATTTTAGATTTCCCTTACTTTCTTCTTTCTTTTTTTCAAACAGGGCCAAGAACCGTTTTAGACTTGGGTACAACCGCCATGTCAGCTCTCTGTGCCCCACACTGCCAGGAGAATGCAATGGCTCTGCAGGAGGAATTTTTCCATCAACACTGAGGCCTCGTACACACGACCGAGGAACTCGTAAATGAAACATCGTTTTCCTTGACGAGTTCCTTGTTAGGCTTGTCAAGAAACTTGACAAGCTTTCTTTGCGGACACACTGTCAAGACCAAATCTCGTCGTTCTCAAACGCGGTGACCTACAACACGTACGACGGCACTATAAAGGTGAAGTTTGATTCCACTGGTGCCACCCTTCTGAGCATGTGCGGGTTTCTAAGCATACACACAAACGTGTTTCTCGTCGAAAACCAGCCTGACGAGGAACACGACGAGGAAAAAGAGAACTTGTTCTCTTTTTTTCTCATCGAGTTCCTTGACAGTTTTCTCGATGAAAAACATACACACGACCGTTTTCCTCTGCAAAAAAGCTCTGCCGACAAGTTTCTTGATGGATTCTGTCGAGGAAAACGGTTGTGTGTACGAGGCCTTACTGTTTTGATGCAGGAATCAAGCTATTTTCTTGCAATTTTCTTGCTTGTCATACATTATCAGATGGCTGCAACCTGGGGGCAAGCGAGACTGGAGGCGTTTTATAAGAATCTGTTGCTGGCTGTGATCGATCGTTGAACACTGCCTAGATTTATAATCAGAATCTGTCTTGTACCTTTGGCATACTACTGCCCTCAGTCCTCTGCCTCTGACCCCTGGTTTTCTATACTCACTAATATGATCAATTAGCTGTTGCACCATCAAGTGTCTCCTGTGGCAGCCGTGGGGGGGGGGGATCCCTTTGGGTAACTCTCTTTGTGCTATTTGGTGTTCCATCAGGCTTTCATTGATATTTATGGTTGACTCCTCCTGAGGAAGCGGTTGTAGCCGCGAAAACATGTAAGGATATGAGGATCACGTCAGGATATACATCGCAGCTCCCCACATTACCTGTGGGGTTTACTTGCTCTTTGTGAACCACCTGTACCAATTATGCATGGTTATAAGTAACTATTCATGTACCTATGTACAAAGTGTTTTTAATCATGTCTTTTTCTTAATAAATCATTGTTTTATTCTTACTTTGGCCTAACCCTTGGGTAGCGAGATAGTCCTCAACTTATAGTGTCGGGGGGCATGTTTGGAGCAGCCCCAGGCACCCCTTTTTCAATATCTTACTGCAAAGGATGATGCTACCCGCCTTTACTTCTAGATCAAACTGGATTGAGGCAATACTTCACATTGGCCATACATATATCACTTTTCTGCAATCAGCCAGAAAACTGATTCCCTCATTCACACAATCGAGGTGGATGGAGAAATCTTTCCCACAGTGTCATTGTATTCTGAGACTCCCCCGCAGATTAACTGCAGCGTTGATTGAAGAAAATGTTTCCAACAAGCCAGTTTGTCATTAAATTGACTTCTCACAAATGGGATTGGCCATAGATGGATCAAAATTTGTATGGTCCCTACTGAACGAGCCGAATTTCGATCCATGTATGGCCAGCTTTTCTTCCATTTTAGGTCCTGACCAGGGCTATCTGGCAGGGGTGACTGGATCTTCAAATACTGGTTGATTAGCCAAAGCCTTTGCCATAAAAAGGATTGAACATATTTGGATCTCACAGTGTTTTCCAGCTGTTATCCAGGAGTTCACCTTCAATTAACGCAGAAGACATCTTCAGTCCATATGCAGTCATGAATCATGTGAATGTTTCCCCAACAAGCATAAGGGTGAATTTGTGTTACAGTACGTGTCAAATGCTGCTTTGATCTGCCGTAGGATGGTGGGTCTGTAGAGGAAGTGAGCTTTGCTACAGTCTAATCATATAAGTGAACACAGACCATGGCCAGGGGAGAAGTGAACTGTAAGATGATCCAGACTTGGTAAAGACGTGTTCCCTTTCTTGCAGGTCACAACAGATCAAATGAAAACAATTATTTAAACTAACTGTGTTTAAAGCGGTTAACAATCGCCAAGGTCAAGTGACTGCGGAGTTACAAGGCCCAAGGGGCATGTTCATATGAAAACAATGCAAATAAATTATCTTGCAGACCTTTTCAGTCACTAAGTGACCACAAAGGTCATTCTGTGTGCAGTCTGAAAACTTTTATGCAAAACCAGTATAGATTATTTATCAGACGAAGAGAACCTTCTGGATTCAGCGGAATGCCAACAGCCTACAGTCTGTATGCTGGCAGGAGCGATACTTGTATCAAAGACAAGATGCACAACTTGCGTTTAACATTCTAAACGATGATACATTTTGAAGAAAAAAAACGTGATGAAAACAGGGTACGTGTACACAAGAGGGGGTCTAGCTAATGTGCATCCAATCCCAGCATTTTCAGGTGCCCAGGAGGCAACACCCAACCCACAGCCAGCAGTCTGTCAAAATCTATGCCTGGAATGCAGGAATTCTGGGTACTGGGTTTATGTCCCTTTACGCATCTGGCTCTAAACACGAGAATCACTCAGTAGAGCATCCAGCCACTTGACTTCCTGCACCTCTTACGCATCTGAAATGCCAGAATTTGACATACATGAGCTAAACACCAAAAGTGCAGGAGGCATTGGAATGACAAACCCCAGTGTGTTCTAACTAGAGATGAGCATGGGTGTCCAAAAGCCTTGAGATTGGGCACCGTCATCTTGAATGTGATATCAGCAGTAGAGATGAGCTCAGGAGTGTTCAGATGCTCTTCTAAACCCATGTGGCCGAGCCCACCAGGAAGCTGTCACCTGTAATGGACCAATCATCTGGGGCAGGGGCATTCTACACCCCGAAGTTGTGTGTATACAAGAGGCGTGTATATTTGCAGCTGCGGTAAGGGGAATGCAGATGATTGATCCATTACAGGTGACAGCACTTCTGGGCCATGTGGGTTTGGAAGAGCATCTGAACACTCCTGGGGTCATCTCCACTGCTGGCACCACATCCAAGATGGCAGTGGCCAGTATCAGGGCTTTTGGATGTCTACACAAGGAAGGCCGCTACAGATAAATGACATGCAGAAAACACAGTACGTTAAGGCAGGACTTCAATTTTTTTTGAACTATGGAAACAAGTACAATTTTTTTGTTGGTGTCCTCTCCCACTTCATGAATTCTCATCTAGGCAAGGATGACACCACTTGTTCTGACCCCAGCCTCCTGAGACACATAACACACCCCAGGAGGCTGCAGGACCAGTCTCACTGCACTGCGCGATCTCATACATGTAAAATGTGTAGCTGACTGTGATTCATCAGGAAGTCACAGCCATCTCCCATATCCCAAATGGCTGTGCCAGGGACCTCCAGCAGTGAGAAGAATCGTCTTTGGTGAAACAGCACTGGAATTCATGGACATTAAATAAAAAAATATTAAGAAATCTTTGTGAAGTTCCTCTTTAAACGTACTTATAACATTATGGGACGACCTTTGTTGAAATGAATGGTCTGGTGACAAGGTCCCTTTAATGAGACTGGGTTGGGCTGTGGGTTATCGCCTTCCACAGCTTTTGTCATGCAAAAAAAACAAAAAAGAAAAGGTAATTAGATGACCTCTGGGGGGAAAAAATAAATAGATATATTCTCCTCAACTGATGTACAGTGCACCTTTGTTAAGAGATGTTACTTTGTGTGGGGGGGGGGGGGGATAAAGGTACGAAAGAACACATAATTTGGCCATATTATTTGCATATTAGGATTGCTGCCTTAATAGCACTGTTATTGATTGCTTTGTGTAGGCTTCACATCTGCTTTAGAAGCACAGGCAGTGATTTCCCCATTCATATCCTCTTATTGAACTTTAAGTCCCATGTCGTCTTGCCACAAGCAAGTATTGAACATTATAAGCTTTTTCCAAGGCCGTTTTTTTTTTTCAAGTTTTTTTTTTTTTTTTAACCAAAAAGTGATCTTTGGTATACTTGATTGTCAGTAAATGTGATATTTTGTTGGTGGATATTTGATTTGACATAGATGTGTCATCTATTATGCACATGATGTTAGAAATGTAAGTCAAGCTGCATATTTTTCCTGTATAAAAGCATCACAAAAAAGCAAATTCTCTTTAAAATTCCATCTTCTAATATAGACAACCAGAGATGGGAGGAATTATCTCAAGCATGTGAATATTAAAGATAACTTGTCACCTTGTAAAAGGTATAATGCTACCTGGCAAAAATTATATTAGAAAATAGGCTTCAAAATGTGCTTGTAATATTATATATAATTATTATTGATAATAAAAAGATCCACTGCTATCCAGTGTCAGCTGTAAATACATGTAAAATGTCTTCAAAGTGGAATCCCTAGAGCTCAGCACCCATATTACAATTGGATTGTACAATCCGGGGGTTTCCAAGCTGGATACAAACTGACAGGATAGTTTTGGTGGCTCCTCATAGTTTTGTTGAATCCAAGGTTTCATACACATAGGCGCATGAGGGCATATAATGTAAATTATGGGTCTGTTTCTATGCCTTGGAGACACAGCTGCTGCATACAACCACCCTTAGTAATGAGTGGTTCTAGGTGGGTATTGCCGTACTTGCATAAACACATGCACAGGTGTATATCTCTGAATGCAACTTGTGCGTGCCCAGGGATTGAAGCCCACGGATACTGTGATCCAGGCCTTCTCATCCCCATTAGTGCCTGACCTTCCCTTTTTTTTACTGCTCATCTTTTCTGTCTGTTTTTCACTAGTTTTTCATCTGGCTAGGGTCAGTGTCACTACTGGTAGCACGAGGCGATACTTGGACCCTATAGAGGTTGCACAGGCAGTCCAACTCCTCACGAATGGCACATCAATACGTGTCATTGCCAGAAGGTTTGCCGTGTCTCCCAGCACAGTCTCAAGAACATGGAGGAGATTCCAGAAGACAGGCAGTTACTCTAGGAGAGCTGGACAGGGCCGTAGAAGGTCCTTAACCCATCAGCAGGACCTGTATCTGCTCCTTTGTGTAAGGAGGAACAGGATGAGCCTTGCCAGAGCCCTACAAAATGACCTCCAGCAGGCTACTGATGTGAATGTCGCTGACCAAACAATCAAAAAAACAAACTTCATGAGGATGGCCTGAGGGTTCTACGTCCTCTAGTGGGCCCTGTGCTCACTGCCTGGCACCGTGGAGCTTGATTGATATTTTCCATTGAACACTAGAATTGTCAGGTCTGTCACTGGCGCCCTGTGCTTTTCACAGATGAGAGCAGGTTCTACCTGAGCATATGTGACAAACGTGAAAGGGTCTGGAGAAGCCGCGGAGAATGGTATGCTGCCTTTAACTTCATTCAGTATGACTGGTTTGGTGGTGGGTCAGTGATGGTCTGGTGAGGCATATCCATGGAGGGACACATAGACCTCTACAGGCTACACAATGGCACCCTGACTTCCATCAGCTTTTGGGATGAAATCCTTGGACCCTACGCTGCTGCAGTGGGTCCTGGCTTCCTCTTGGTACACGACAATGCCTGGCATCATGTGTCGAGGCCAGTTCCTGGAGGATGAAGGAATTGATACCATTGAATGGCCCCCACATTTGCCAGACCATAATCCAATTGAACACTCTGGGAAATTATGTTTTGGTCTATCCAACGCAGCCAGGTTGCCCCTCAGTCTGTTCAGGAGCTCAGTGATGTCCTGGTCCAGATCTGAGAGGAAATGCCCCAGGACACCATCCATTGTCTCATTAGGAGCATGCTCCGATGTTGTCAGGCATGCATACAAGCACGTCTTTGAATTCAGCCCTCTGTAGGTTGATAATTTTCATTTTCGTCAAACGATGTGGGATTCTCTCGTTCCTAAAACATTACTAAGTCCATATCAGTAGAGATATCCAGCATGATATTCTTCTCCATTGAGATCTGATGTGTTTACAAAGTGTTCCCTTAATTTTTTTGGAGCAGTGGAGATATATATATATATATATATATATATATATATATATATACAGTGTATCTATCTATCTATCTATCTATCTATCTATCTATCTATCTATCTATATCTATCCATCTATCTATCTAGATATATATATATGCAAACTCCAAACTCAGAATACATGCATGGAGCCTTTTCATTCTGAGATTGCCTTTTATTCACAGCATTTCTAGGAAAGGCTTTCTGCAGTTCATTTTGCACCTAGATAATCTCTACCTGCCCTTGGCCACCATAATGACAACATATAAACCCTTAAATAAAATGGGTTAAAATAACCATCAGCTTGGGTTGAGGGAGAGGTATGGTGGACACAGCACAGGTGCTCCAGGAAGCAGATGGGAAGTGAGAGGGCGATGAACACTACAGAGAAAATGTCACCCATGCCATTTTGTTCCTTTTATTTCACCCACCTTCTTAGCACCGCCATGTCTACTACAGACTGACAGACCCTGCTTATAAGTTAGTAATGAACAAAATCAGCCAAGCATTACACAAGACATCCACTGGCTCTAACCACAATAAGATCGAGTTTGCCTTGACCTGGAGTGACAGCATCACAAATGAGTTGGAAGCAATGGAGACGGCAGAATTTAGTTGCACAATCCCGCCAAACATGAACATTTTATATTAAAAATGACTCAGCACTGCCGGCAGAGCGTATCCAACATTCATCCTGGCATTTATAGGGCTACCATGCTTAACAATGCATATAGTAGTATGTTTATCTTTTGAATGGTACTGTTTCTGTAACAATACAGGTCAGTGTTCCCACGCTGTCCAATCTACTGCAGTGTCACCTACTCACCTTGGACACAACAGAACAAAGTCCACCATAAAGAACATGTCAGTAGATGGCTGAACCTGGCTGCATTGTAAAATAAATAAATAAATAAAATAATAGGCCAATTCACACTAGATTTTATGTACTAGGCCTCATGCACACTGGACTTTTTGGACGTTTTTACAGCAGCCAATTTTGGCTTTAGGCTCCATGCACGCTGGCAAAAAAAAACATTGATTCTACAGGCGTTTGATGTTTTTTTTCACCTGCCTGTAGAGGCACTTCTATTTTATCCTATGGGCTTTTGCACATTATGACAACTACAGGCATTTTCATACTGGGACATTTAAGCCCTTTACACACGATGGACCCCAAAAGACGAGGATCGGGGCCACTCTGTGCAAAACGAGCTGCACAGTGGAGGTAAGTATGACATGTTATGTAAAAAAAAAAAATATTCTAACCTTTAGTGTCACTTTAACTGGGTGTGACTCACATCAAGGCTGTACCATACCATCTGTGTATAAATGCAGTGATTCAGAACGCCGCCTGTATCCCATGACCACGTCCCCTTCAAGACGAAACGTAGGGAGGCGACGTTTTGACGTCAGCGCGCTTTGTGATCTGACCCGGAAGATACGGGCTGTTTGTTTTGAGTGCCGGCTGGCTGAATTTTACTGGATACTTTATATCTGCTGATTTGATGTAAGTGCAATTACTTTTACTACCTATTAAACCTGAGGATTTTACACTATGTAAGTCCCTTCTTCCTTCCCATATATATTCTGTGTGGGTAAGAGGCAGTGTGTGATCTTGGTGGAAGTGCCTTTCTCATCACTTTTTTCCTTTGGATGTTTTGGTGACCATTTTTACTTGGGAGACCATTTATCATGAACTTTCTTCCCCATCTGGTGGACTTTATATTGGATTACGGTTCATTCACGATTGTACACTGATTCTTTATATATTTCACTGTTTATGAATTTTTCATTTATTCAATGCATTTATTTGATTTATACTACTGTTTTTAGTATATTCACTTTCAGTCACTATACTATTCATTTGTTTACTTCTTGGTGTTGTTTTCAGCACACATCGCCATTAGGCCGAATTAGCGCAACTTTTTCTGTTTATAATTACACTTTAACTTTTACAGAGGGGAGTGTTGTTAAGTGCAAAAAACACCTATAAACTCTCATACATTTATAAACTCGACTTAAGCTCTTTATACCACGTTTTTTCCAGCTAAAATGCTGACGTTTTTTTTTTCTGCTCCTACTGTGCATGGAGCCTCAGACGTTTCTTTCTACAGTCAATAAACCATCCATCATGTTATCCTATGTGTTCATGCACACATAGGCTTTTATCAGCAGTTTTTGGCTGGGGAGTTTTTTGGCTTTAAAAAATACTCAAAAGTAGTGTGTTCTGAGAGGAGTTTTTCAGCTGTGATAAATGCCGATAAACGCTCAAAAAACTGACATCTCATGAGTTACTCTGATGGGGGCATCTGATATAAGGGAACACTCTGATGGGGACATCTGATATAAGGGAACACTCTGATGGGGACATCTGATGTAAGGAGGCAATCTGATGGGGGTATCTGATGTAAGGGGGCACTCTGATGGTGACATCTGATGTAAGGGGGCACCATGATGGGGACATCTGATGTAGGGAGGCACTCTGGTGAGGACATCTGATGTAAGGGGGCACCATGATGGGGACATCTGATGTAAGGGGGCACTATGATGGGGACATATGATGTAAAGGAGCACCACGATGGGGACATCTGGTGTAAGGAGGCACTCTGATGGGGTCATATGATGTAAGGGGGCACTCTGATGGGGACATATGATGTAAGGGAGCACTATGATGGGAACATCTCATGTAATGAGGCACTCTGAAAATTTACAATATTATTGAAATGCTATATAAAAAAAAAATTTTTTTACATAATGTCTACACACATACTAGGATCTGTGTCATAAAACAAAAAGGGAGATTTGGACTCTGCTGGAAGAAAATTTACAGAAAAAAACCCTAGTTTTTAATTCAATACCCCACTTTACACAAACCAAAAGCACTCTATTTTCAGCTTTGTGACTGTAATTTTCAGATCTCATCGGACTCAACTGAAAATAAGTAACTTTTTAAAAATGAAGTATCCTTATTCCTGGTGTGTCAGTTTAAATCCACATTTAGAGCTGTGCAAAGGCAATGGGAGACTACCCCATCCATCGGCCACCCACAACCAAAATATCAATTATATGTAAGCGTGTCCTTTTGATGCAGACCTCACTTACTATGCACAAACACATTTCAAGAATTGAATTAACTGTACAAGAATGTTAACCAGCAGACACGGTTATTTGTGTTTGTACAGCCTAAACACAAAGAATGTAAAATTGTCACTTCACGCTCTTAATTCACCTTTAATTGCAGATTCATCAGCTTCTGAAGCAGAACACAGAGAAGAATCAAGTGCTTACATTCAATTAGAGGACAATGAGAGAGATGGCCAAAAAAAGAGGTTAATCAGGGTCACTAACAAGCAACAGATCCTTACCTAACCAGTCATTAAACTTCTTAACCTCTGAAGGCAGGCCCAGCTCGGTGAAATCACCCGTATGCAGCAGAATGTCCCCATATGGCATCTGGATGCCATCTGTCCTGGAGTGTGTGTCAGATACGCAGACGAAACGCGTGTGGCCGGCTGGTTTGGGAGTGTCATAAGGGATGGGGTCTACCCTGCAGCAGAGATAATTAAACAAGTGTTACAAGTTGGAAACACAACAGATGTATAAGCCTGGAAAGGAGAAAGTCAGATGTACAATGAAAAGCAAAACAGAGCATTTACATTTCAGTTCTGGAAAAATTGTATAGAAAAGTGACATGGCATGGGTGAAAAATTAAAAGCCCAGTTCCAGTAAAACAAATTTTATCTATCTATCTATCTATCTATCTATCTATCTATCTATCTATACACACACACAGTATATATATATATATATATATATATATATATATATATATATATATATATATATATATATATATATATTACTAATATAAAGATAGATAGATATTACTAATACACACATGCAAATACAATATATGTTATATATATATAATAATATATTACACACACACACACACACATTATATAAATACATTTCACTGAAAACAATACTCTATCCAATTATTAATATACTATTATATTAATATACATATACTAGGTATATGGGGTAAAGGATCTGTGCTTTGGTTTTGATCAGCCAGTAAGGTGTGGAATATTTTCCGGCTCTATAATGGTGGCTTTAAATGGACCTCGTGGGGTTTACAAAAAAGTAAATAAGTTCTGTCACAATTTTAAAACAACATGGAAAAGATTTTATTTACCATCCTTGGATGGGATTCTTTAAAACAATATGTCACAGTTTGATACAAAATGTAGTCAATGATTCATGCTATGAACAATCTAAGGTTAAAAGCGGTCCCTCAAGGTTCAATTTCGGGGACCATTACCCCTTACCTAGTTTTTATAAAGCCAGGACATAAAATCACAGAATCCTGGTCTGCAGATCACACCAAGTCATATAGTAGAATAGGGGTCATCCACGTTATGTCAGTTTACAAGCATTAGGCCTTGTACACACGAACGGGAATCTCGGCAAGAAGCAGTTTTCTTGCTGGTTTTTGCCGAGAAAACCGGTCGTGTGTACGAGGCTTTAGACAAACGGTGTGCCAGTGAAAGTGCGCCTCAGCCATAAATGTTATTTCCATTTTTGGCATTCATAGTTTTATTGCTAATTGGTGGATTACATTCAGCTCTTATTATACCAACAGATGCACACACAAAGTTTGTCCATATTGTTTGTGCAAGGTTGAGCCATTGGCGGTGTTCAGTGGTTCAGGTCTCAGTGCAGAGACGCCGGGGGACAGATGCAGCAGGGGGAAAAAAATTCCCATACGTCTCTTTTAAAGCAGAGGTTCCCCCGAAATATTTTTTTTTAAAAGTCAGCAGCTACAAATACTGCATCACGCCCGCGATGTTGTCAGCCGAGCTTCAACCGCCGCCATCCTCGGTTAGGGAATGGGGAAGTGAAGCATTGCGGCTTCACTGCCCGATTCCCTACTGCGCATGTGCAAGTAGCGCGCCTTGCCGTCACTGGTCCCTGCTCTCTCCTGTGAACAGTGTATTTCCCAGAAGACAGCGGGGGCTGCGGGTAGAGGCGTAGCTGCCGCAGTACCGTATTCCCAGAAGTGGGTGCAAATACCTAACAGGTATCTGCACCCCCCTCCCCTCTGAAAGGAGCCAAATGTGACACCGGAGGGGGGAGGGTTCCGAAAAGCGAAAGCTCAATTTTTGGGTGGAGCTTCGCTTTAAGTTATGTTCTAGCTTTCCAGTGTAGATTAAATCTGTCCCGTTTTTTCAACCTTCTAAGTGTCCCATTTTGTAACTAATGCTGGCCCTAGACTTATTTCATTCAGTCTGCAGGTAATGCCAGCTGTCAGAATATCCAAACAATGCTAGCAAGCTCTGATCGGCTGTTGACAGATTTCTGCTCTGGCTTCTTCAATTTTCTTTATCGAAATATGTTGGGTGGAGTGGCGCCCTTAGGGCCACCCACTGATCAAATTTTGGACGGTTTATTAGGAACAATATGAAGTTTTCAGTTTTTGCCAGGTTTAGTCCACGCATCGCACTAAAGTACCAATAGGAAGGCTTGAGATATGGGTGGTGGTGGGGCATGGTTTGACCTTTAAATGGAAAAGTTGAGATTTCCATACAAATTAAGCTCTTTCTCTTTGGCTCTACTGATCATTCTGACGTGTGGTTTCTCTGAATGTAGACTCGTATGCATTTCTAAAATAATTTGTTCAGTTTGAATTACTGATACTTTAAAAGAAGACTCTCAATGGACTTTCTTATTACTGACTGCAAGTGAACAGAAATTGTTTTTGTGTTTAGTTTTTTATGGTCAAACCATCAGGACATTATTATATTGCTTCTCTGCATTTAATTGTAGGGTACATTTTAGTTGTAGGCTTCTGGTAGAATTAGTTTTAAATTTCTCTTTCAAATCTCATTGCAGATGTTTGGTAGTAACCGTGAAATCTGATCACAGCTTCTGAGTACTGGAGCTTTTGGCTTTCCTAAGCACTGAGGGCTCGTAGTCTGTGTCTGGCGCGGGAACAGACGCCATCAGAATGTGGATAAAAAAAAGGTATTTTATACAATGTATTTTTATTCAATGGCACTTGTGCACACATATTATTAGATACACATAATATACATATTAAAAACACACACACAATATATACACACCAACACTAAGCATAATTAAATATATATATATATATATATATATATATATATATATATATATATATATATATATATATATAAATATATATATATATTATGTGACAGGAAGTCAGGTAAATCTGTGGGTGTTGTCACAGATGGGAGATACATTTCTGCCTTGTTTAGACAATACACCAATTATTATCAGGCGTTGGCTGCAGAAGTAACCAGAAAGGTTTAAGGGCATTGGAAAACTTCAGCTGTTCAGAATAAGGCAATTAAGGCCTCTATAAGTAATCCAGATTACTACTGATTGCTGCATCCTGAGGCTTTCTTAATGAAGGAGAGCAGTGGCAGAAATACTTCTAAAGAGGTGAGGTGGTGATTTTTTCTGTGTGATAAAAATCAAAAAAGAGACTATTGTTTTCTGCTGTAGGATCAGCAGTGTCTGCTCAGCACTAGGCTGTGCCAGACTTCATAGATAGGTTCCTGTGTGGTAAAAGTAGACGCCCCAAGTGGCCAGGGTTTATTTTATGTTTGATTTTGTTTATGCTGTTTGGATGCTTGCACTTGTTTCCAGCAAGATGGAAGAATAAACCAAAATCTTTGTTTTCAACCGTCTTCGACTGCCTTTCTGTATAAATTCAGTGTGTAGTGAACCCATCCAGGGGGTCACACACCCTGCTACCGAGCTAACCCCTTACAATATATATATATATTAATTAACATATATATTTGTTATGCTTAGTATTGGTGTGTGTCACTTTTTTTTACTTTCTAATTGTTGATCAGATATTTGGGTATTTTATCAGTCATGAAGTTATATTCTATATCCAGAATAGACATTTGTTATAAGACTCTAAAGCCTTTATGTATGATCATGAAAGCAAAAAGAAAAAGAAAATCAAAACAGAAATGACCTGTGTACTATGGAGATCTAGTGGTGGACTTAGCAACATTTTTATTTTATTTTTTATTTTACAATCATGTGAACCGAGGACCATTCCCCTGTCAAAGCATAATACTAAAATTTGTATGTTAAAACTCAAAGTTGCCTGAACCTAATATATATCATAGGTCTCAAGTGACCCTCCTCTGAACTCAAATATTCCAGTGACTGTCCTTTTTTCGCCCAAATTATGCACACAAATCTAACTGACGGAGCCAAAAGAGGACAAACTCGTCAAATGGGTCCCAGATGTGTCTGGACGTCTACTAAACACAATATTAAGTCACAACTTTCTCCTGGTATATTCATATATCTTGTAAGTATTAATGGCTGCTCAGGCTATTATTTTATATTACTTTTTGTCATACAGTCTGCAGTAGTGCACATAATTGTCTACGAACCTACAATTGTGGCTTTATTCTTCTAATGATTATACAGTGTTTCTATCTTTATTGGTTGGAAAAATAGGGAATGTGTTTCAAGTTTGTAACTCAAGTTATATTTTTATAAATTTATAGCAAACGGCTTTAACCAGGCTTTCTTGGTAAGGGTTTTAAAGGTTTCTAGGGGTACCTTAAGTAGTGGTATATTATAGATCTCTCGCATGTGTTGACCATCAATATAAATGGCCAATTTTCCACTAGCATCCAGTGTTAGAGGTCATATTCCTACATTGACCACCAATGGAGCACATATGACTGCCAATATAAGGAGGTACTCCTCTCCAACCACTAATGTAAGAGTAGAAAGATTGGGTCTAAGGTCCCCAAACCAAAGAACCAAACACGAGAAGGGGGGGGGGGCAATTGGACTATTGCGGTGACAGGGGATGCTGGATCTCGGGATCGCTATGGATCTACCCATTCATAGTGTTCTTGGTTGGCCTCATTACCATGACGCCACCCTTCCCTCACAATTGGTTATCAACCTTTGAAAATACTTTTCATTCAACCTACATGTGCTACCAGCACATGCCTAAGCTGGGCTCCCCCTCTCGGGGTATCCCTTATGCACTCTTCATTATCATCCTTTTATATCCAAGATCCTTCCCTATACCACTTCCTTCCGGGCGGCCTCCTGGGACCACCTCTGGTGACCCCTGCCTCCCTTCTTGGTGGGGCTTCCATAGACATGCTTCTGACGAAGCGGCCATCGCCGCGAAACTAGTTAAGCCTAATGTCGTGACCCTCAACCCATAAACTTTCCTTACCATGGGAACTTTATATTGGTGTTTTGTCTGGTCGTCATCATTTTAATTCTTATTCTGTATTTTTTGTCTTTGTATTCAATAAAACTATATATTTTTTATATTCTGTTTTTGTATTTTGACTAATGAATTTCACCAGTACCGCAATAGTCCAATTGCCCCCCCCCCCCTTCTCGTGTTTGGTTCTTTGGTTTGGGGACCTTAGACCCAATCTTTCTATATTAAAATTTATGGATGATGGTACTTTTACTTACAATGTTTACGTGTAACTACTTTAGAGGCTATACATTAAAACACTAATGTAAGAGGATGCTTCACTTTTTTTCAATCTGTGTTTCTTTCCTGACCATCATTATTTGTTTCAGTTCATGATTATTATTGAAAAGAATTATGTTGTATAGAACAGGCAGGTGTCGCAAAATGACCGCCTTGAGATTCACCAATTTAAATTTTTGTAGTTATTCCTGTATCTAGAAGTTACTTATCACAATAATGTAAACTAATGTGAACTGTAGCTATAATCATTTTCGAAAGGGTTCAACGACAGCTAAACATTCTTTCAAAAGGTTCCCCTAGGGTAAAAAGGTTGAAAAAAGCTAGCCTAATGCCCGGTACACACTAATAGTTATTTTTTAGTCTGACAGAAGCCGACCAAAGGGGCTGGCTGACATACGAATGGGCCATCCGACAGAAGCCGGCCAAATGGACCGCCTGACATACACATGTGCCGAGTGCCGGCTGGAACAATAAAAACCGGCATTCGGCCAGTCTTCTGACATTCAGCCCGTGTATGAGAATTAAGCCTTTGACATCTATAGGCTGGTGTTATCTCTATCAGTAAATACATATAAACATAGGAAAAGCAAACAGTAGGGTGCAAATGCCTAGTGCATTACCAAAAGGTTTAATAAAGCCAAATCAATACTCACAAGAGAGAAAGAAAGCAAGCATTGTATTATGCCACAACCTAATCTTGTGTTGGTGAAGATACTGCCCCCTTGTTTTTGGGGGTGCATCATTAGTGTGCCGATATACAAGGATCTGAGTTTGTGTTTGGCATAGCTCTAAGGAAGGGGTGCATTCCCCAAAACATATCAGTTTGCCGATCAAGTATTGGACTAGGTGACACTTCAACGGCATTGGATCTGGTTGTGGCACGATACAATGCTTGCTATCTTGCTACTCTTTTGAGTATGGATTTGGCTCTTGAGTCTATCTTTAATCATAACATTTTTGGCTAATGCACTAGACGTTTGCACCCTCCTGTTTGCTTTTTCTACAGTTATCTGTTAGGATTCCCCTATCTGAGGAAGGCTTCATCGGTGAAGGGTTCCAGTTGGGGATTTGCTATTGGCCCCCACAGTGCACATATCATTGAGACTTAGAGAAGTCCTCTGAGCATTCTGGTGCTTGTGTTTATACGTATAAACATCTTCAAAGGTGATTTACCCGGATTCGATAGGGCAACAGATAAATGCAACAAGTGCCATTTTAGGCAGCATTAAATTAACAGTCATGACTGGAGCCATTGTTATGAAGCTCAGCGAGGCCCTTGAGAGGTGCTTTGACTAAGAACTAATAGCTGTTTATGAGCAGAAAATGTATTCAGAGAACAGACTAATTTTCAGCAATTCAAGGACAAGTTTTTTTAATCTTTTGTACATTACTAGAAAATTACTTTGAGCAGAAATTACTTCAAAACCCAACTAAATTGTAATTCATCTTGGATAGAGAAGGGAAGAGTAAGAGCTTCTCTAGGGTTCTGGTTGCTGTCCCTATCGGAGAGATTTCCCCTCACTTCCCCTCACTTGTAAATATCTCCAATGGAAAAACAGACAAAAACAAGTTAAGACAGCCCTACGGGGATGGAGATTCTTCCGATTCAGCAGGAACGGCAAAAGTACGAGCCATGTATGGGCTAGCTGGCTGTACACAAGTCCATCTGTTGACGTGTGTACAATCAGTCTGTCTAGTTTTCCCGAATGATCAGTGCCGCTGGCTATAGCTGGCAACACTAATCATTGTATTCTGCCGGAAGTGAAGGAGTGATTCCCCCATTAACCCACTGGATAAATAAAAAAAATATATATGAATCATGTATGGCCTGCTTAGGAAAGGTTTTTAGTGTTGTCCATGCCTTCCTGTCTTGGTGACAATCATATTGCTTGTTTCTTGTACAGACAGCAGAATGTGATGAGAAATTTCCCATATGGGATCACAGACAGACCTGACAAAAATGTAGCTCTTCCTGATTCTAACCAAAGCTAGAATAGAAAAAAAAATGTCTTGGGTTAGACTTTAAGGGCGCTTTACACTGATCCGCTGCATTTTGGCCATAGCGCAGTGTACCTGCAGTTTTTTTAAGAGCCTCTAAGCCTCCACTACCTCCCCTAAACTGCCCAGGCTTTAAAAAAAATCAAAATACTATGGATGTTTAAGTGGTTGTCAGAGCCCTGTTTAGTCTAGTCAAACCTATGAATATTTCTCTTCTTTAGTCCCATGTGCTGCATGAGAAAATCAATCAGCTGCTCCTGCAGGGCTCCAATGAGGAAAGTGGCAGGGTCTTCATCCCGTTAGATGTGACTTCCCTTTGAGTAGCCATATTATATTGTATTGTACAGAAAATGACAGCGCTGCAGACTGAATTTTTTTTTTTTTTTTTTATTTCCCCCCCCCCCCCCCCCCACAAAAGCTTAAAGCGTCACTCTACTTTTGTTGAGAAAAACACATTCCCCTTTTTGCATCAGAGGATGCCTGAAATCTGACTTGTATTTTAGTGCAGAATTCTGGGAAAATAAGTGAGCCAATCACACAAGCAGGAAATTATGTTTCTGGGGGGTGTTCTGTATACATTCTGTGTACAGAACACTGCCAGGTAGCCATATTGAATTGCACAGAAAATTACAGCAGCTGCAGATTAAAAATTTAAGATAATTTTTAATAACATTCAGTTACAATGTGACTTGTGTCATAATTGTATATGCTATATTATTTTTTTATTTGCTATTTTTTTTCCCATGAAAGTGGCGTTACCCTTTAAAGCTGAAGGGAGCCTTTGGCCGTCCAAATTTCTTTCTGCTTAAAATATACAACCATTACTCGTACCGCAAACAGGATAAAATCTGGGAGCCATTCATGTACACATAAGTATGCAATTACCCGAAGTACAGCTCAACTGGCCACACTTTAGGGCACCCCTAAGTTTACATGGCCTTCACCGATATCAGTGAAATCCTATGTGCCGCAACTTGTACATATCTGCCCATATATGGAGGAGCCTAACCAACATTACTGAAAAAGAACCTTAAAAGCTTTTAGGCCCCTAAAGAAATGGCACTAACCCATCACGTTATATATTCTTATAACGTGTCCTAATTAGAGAAAAGCCCTCCACGACCATGCAGATACTGTTTGGATGAAGACGAGTATGGTGGTTGTGGCTCATTAAGCCCAAAAGCAATCAATAGGAAAATTCCTGTGTGATCAATAGTTCAGAGCTCTGTGCTAAATACCAGTTACATTTCATTACAACTAGAACATAAGTGTGCAGCGTGTTCAATCACTAATGGAATCATTTCCCAGTAGAGGTGGTGTTGCCTATTACTGCAGAGCATTAAAGCACAACTCCAGGCAAATAAAAGAAAAAAAAAACACCCTTTAGTCGGGTTATGGGTTCATTAAAAATCATTAAATGTATTTAAAAATTCTGCTTGTGTAATGGACTAAAATCTTCACATCTTCTTCCCATAAACCTCTGTACAGGATCCTCAGGGAGGTTTAACATGGTGAGCCAATCAGGTTCTATTGCTTTGCGTAGTGCTCTCAGCTATGCAAAACAATACTCTGTATTTTACTATGACCCTACAATGGTAATGGGCTGGCACTGGTGCCAATACATAAATATTATTGCCAAGCAAGACTTAGCAGAGCGTGGACAGACCGCTAAATATAGTGGTTTGTCCCAGCATGGGGGAATGCAGGATGGAGAAGGATCTGGTGATCCTAGTTGCAGATAGACTGAGCAATAGCATGTCAAGCAGCAGCAAGCAAAGCAAGCAGACTATTAGCATGCATTAAAAAGGGAACTTACTCCCGAGATAAAATGATAATCCTGACACGTTATAAAACTCTGATTTGGCCACATCTGGATTATTCCTTCCAGTTCTGGTCACTGATCCCCAGGAAAGATATGCTGGAGCTGGAGAACATCCAGAGAAGGGCAACTAAATTAAAAAGGGTACTGGAGGACCTCAATTACAAGAAACGACTACAAGCACTAATTTTATTCTCCCTGGAGAAGAGACGCTTAAGAGGAGATATGATAACGATGTACAGATATCTCAATAGTGATCCCAGCATAAGTAGGAAACTATTCAGTCTCAGGAAGAGTAATGCCTCGTACACACAAACTGAATTTCCGATGGAAAAAGTGAGATGGAATTTTTCCATCGGAAATTCCAACCGTGTGTATGACCATCTGAGTTTTTCCATCGGATATTCCATCTAGGGGGCACACAGAGCTCGGCTGCAGCGGCGGAAGTCGCTCACATCCTCCGGTGGTCCGAAAAGAACGTTCTGGCTCTTTCGGCCATTTACATTCCGGGCGTACAGAACTGGAAGGCGGACTACCTAAGTCGCCAAACGCTAGACCAAGGAGAATGGTCGCTACACCCAGATGTGTTTCAGAGTATCTGTCTAAAATGGGGCACTCCTGACGTGGATCTGTTGGCATCCCTACTCAATCGGAAGGTGTCACGGTTCGTGGCCAGGTCAAGAGACCCGTGGGCGGACACGTTAGATGCGTTGGTGGCACCGTGGGGTCACTATCGCCTAATCTACGCCGTTCCTCCTCTGAAGCTTCTTTCTCGTCTGCTACGCAGACTGGAAGCCGAGGGGATACCAACAATCCTAATTGCTCCGGATTGGCCTTGCCATCCCTGGTATGCAGATCTGATGCGTCTGGTGGCAGATGTTCCGTGGCGCCTGCCACTGCAAGAGAATCTTCTGTCGCAGGGTCCTATCTTTCATCCTGCTTTACAGTCGTTGGCTTTAACGGTGTGGCTATTGAGAGCCAGGTGCTGAGGGACCGGGGTCTGTCAGATTCGGTAATCTACCATGCTGTGGGCGTGGAAGTCTACTTCCCAGAAGATTTACCATCGTACGTGGAAGGCTTACATCTCTATGTGTGAGGAGATGAATTGGCACCCCTGTACATACGTGATGAAAAATAGGTAGAAGAATACGTATCGGCTTAAACTGAGGGGAAAAAAAAGTATTTTTATATATTTTTGGGGGATATTTATTATAGCAAAATTGTAGCTCTATTTTTGTTTATACCGCAGAGGTGATCAAATACCACCAAAAGAAAGCTCTATTTGTGGGGAAAAAATGACGCCGATTTTGTTTGGGAGCCATGTCGCACGACCGCACAATTGTTAGTTAAAGCGAAGCAGTCCTTTACCTGCATTTTGGTCCGGGTCTTAAGTGGTTAATCATATATTAATAAATACAGATACACATCAATTGTATCTTCTATATCTGCCTAGAAATCAGCTATGAATTCAAACTGTTTCTAATCTCCGCTCATCCCACTCACAACGCCCAACTGAATAGAAGACTACTATAGAATACTAAGGCCGCGTACACACAGTCGGACAAAACCGATGAGAATGGACCGAGGTTCAGTTTCATCGGTCCAAACCGACCGTGTGTATAGCCCATCGGTCTGTTGTCCTTCGGTCCAAAATTTTAAAACATGCTTCAAAATCTAACCGATGGCCCACTGCCCGATCGGTCCAAACCGATGGTTAGTACAGAAAGCATCGGTTCAAAACCTGTGCATGCTCAGAATCTAGTCAACGCATGCTTGGAAGCATTGAACTTTGTTTTATTCAGCACGTCGTGTGTTTGACGTCACCGCGTTCTGACCGATCGGTTTTTGGAACAATGGTGTGTACGCACATCAGACCATCAGGCCACTTCAGCGGTGAACCGATGGTTTGGAACGACCGTGTGTACGCGGCCTAAGACTACTACCTTTATTATGGGCTGTCTATAATGACTAAATCCAAAATGTGAATTTTTTTTTATTAATGTTGAGATTTGATCACTGTAGATCACATGATTTTTTGCCTTTACCTGTAGCCCTCTTAGAAGACAGAAAGCAAAAGTAATGTCTGAGGCGGCAGGTGGGCTTTGAGATAGTAATGATCAAGTCTTACCACTGACTGTGGCTTTCAGCAAAAAGGTGATTGGCAAACCTAAGCGGTTAAGTGATGTTGGACTGGAGTTTTGGATTCCTCAAATAAAAGTGTGATAAAATAATATGAGAGCAAATATCTCAGATAGCAAGCAATTGTTCTGCAAGTTTGAAAATTACTTGCTAAGCTATTGCTAGACTTGCTAGGTTTCAAAAGATTGTTGCACAATAGCAGCAAGTCCGCATTGCATGACTCCAGATCAATTTTCTTTGCAAACATTCTAAAAGTCTGTTGTGCGTTTTGGTTTAGTTATGTTGTGCAATAGTCATCCCACCACAGGGGTCACTGTGGCTGAATGTTCATGCTGTAGACTTGCAGAGCTCTTGCTGTAGACTCACCACTGCAACTTTGTTCTTGCTAGAGACTTGCCACGCAAATTTGCTACAAATTGCAAAAGTGTCAACTAGATCTTGTGCTTCAAGTGCTCTGTAAGTTTACAACTTGCCAGTGAAAATGTGCAGACTTACAATAAAACACTGCCACAAATGTGTGGCAAGTTATCCCTGCTATCTGGGATGTTTTTTTGTCTTTGCAAAATAATGTAAACTGCCAGGCTGTCCACCACTGCATCATACCCTGTGTATCTAATCTTCTGTCCATCTACATCTCCCTCCAGCTAACTATCCATTCATCTGTTCAGACTACTTATCCATGTTGTTTTATAGGTTATAGATGTCTGGGAAAATTCCATGAGCCAGACAACCTGATTAAACTTCAAGCCTGATCTGCCATCTGTCCACTCTTTACCTGGAATGCCCTGGCATAGCTCATTTCTAAAGGAGGCCTTCCTACCCTGTAATAGCTTTTAAAATGTAGAATTGTAGCAAGTATGTTAAGCCCAACATAGGGTTCAATAATTTCAGTTCCTTATTGCTCAGTAGAAGAGCATCCATACAGGTAGTTACAAAGCATGTTTGTCAGAGTTCATGTTGTGAATAGCTGGAAGCAACAGAAGATCGTATTCCACTAAGCTGTAACACCCCACCTACAAACTTGTAAAAAGTGTTTGGGGTGCATGACAGGGGTCAGAATCTACCAAATGCCTACTTTCTGGCGCAATATGAAGAAGCTAAAAGTTCTTAGCAGACCAGTTATTCTTAACCAGGGTTCTGTGGAACCTAAGGTTCCTCCAGAGGATATTCGGGGTTCCTTGGGCTGTGGCTGATTGATCTCCCATTGGAAGGTGCCTATATACTTCCAGGGCCAAAGCCACTTGGCAGAATAAGCCGAATTATACCTATGATCTTTTTAGCTATCAGTATGGGTGGCATTCTGATTCACCACTGTAATGCCTTGTACACACGGGTGGACTTTCCGGGAAAAAAAGTCAGACAGGCTTTTTGTCTAAGAAAGTCTGGCGTAGCCTCCATCTGACTTTTTTTGGCAGAAGTCCGATAGACCTTAGATAAAGAACCTGTTCTCTTTCTTTCAGTCAGACTTCCAACAGAGTCAAAAGTCCGAGCGTGTGTACGCAGCATTAGAGGGACAAATCATCCCACTGAACACCGATTTAAGGGGCTATTTTTCCAATGACCTGAAAATTATTTAAGGGTTCCCCTAAGGCAGGGGTGTCCAACCTTTTGATCTTCCTGGGCCACATTGGAAGAAGAGGAATTGTCTTGAGCCACACATAAAATACACTAACAAGGATAGCTGATGAGCAGAAAAAGTCAGGCAGATCACAATTTAACAATCACTGACATAGATAATGTACCTACCTGAGTTATACAATTTAATATTTTTTATTATAAAAGTAAAAGAGGGCAACATAAAACTAGTGCGATATTTGGCAACGTTTTTTATAAATGAAAACATCAATATCTGGTTGGATGAATGTAGTAACAATTCTCAATGAATTCTCAATGTGCTCATCAGATATTTTGGTTTTAATTGTGCCCTTCTTTGCTTCATCCTTACAAATACACTATATTATCATAAGTATCGGGGCGCCTGCCTTTACATTCACATGAATTTTAATCGCATCGTAGTCTGTAGGGTACAATATTGAGTTGGCCTACCCTTTGAAACTATAACAGCTCCTCTGGGAAGGCTGCTCACAAGGTTTAGGAGTGCGTCTATGGGAAAGTTTGACCATTCTTCCAGAAGAGCATTTGTGAGATCAGGCACTGATGTTGGACAAGAAGGCCTGGCTTGCAGTCTCTGCTTTAATTCATTGTAAGGTGTTCTATCGGGTTGAGGTCAGAACCAGTCAAGCCCAGAGGCGATTTGGTTCGCATGTGCCGCGCTATATAAGTTTTCATTCATTCATTCATTCATTCAGTCAGTCAAGTTCCTCCACCCCAAACTCACTCATCCATGTCGCTAATGTCACAAGTGGGTGGTCTCAGGGCACAGTGCTCTGCGCCCCAAGCCCATCCTTTTTGAAGCCAATTAAAGCCTCAGGCTCGTATCATGTGCTTCACAAAAGAAAAACCCCCCAAAGAAATCCATGTGTCTGGCGCCCCGCATGGAGATTAGGGAAGGGCGCATGGAGATTAGGGAGACAACACCCATTTATGGAATAGCAGCCGCTGGCACTGGTGCACAGTCATGTTGGAACAGGAAGGGGTCATCCCAAATTGTTCCCACAAAGTTTGGAAGAATGAAATTGTCCAAAATGTCTTGGTATGCTGACACATATCCCTTCACTGGAACTAAGGGGCCAAGTCCAACCCCTGAAAAACAACACCACACCACAATCCCCTCTCCACGAAATGATTTGGACCAGTGCACAAAGCAAGGTCCATAAAGACCTGGATGAGCAAGTTTGGGTCCTTCAGGTTGAGTCCTGACCTCAACCTAAAGGAGAAAGATAAAAATCTCTGTCAGATGTTTATTGCTGTCTCTCAGCGGGGGAGATTCACCCTATTTCTCCTGATTCCTTGAAATTTTAGATGGACAATACTACCTTAATATTCATTTATATTGTGCTAAGTGGAATGTTGCTCTCCCAAATTTCCAATCTAATAACATATACTGCAATTCTGATATTGGGCTTGTTCCAACTCACAGATTAGTACTTCCTTGTTTTTTGTACCAGTTCCAAGGAAATAAATTTTGAATGTACAACTTTATTGCACCATCCCTCACGTCATTACACTAAATGAGGTGGTAGCAAGGCTTCCAGTGGAGAGGCTGCATAGATTTCCGCTTGAAACTACAGTATAACATTCCCTGCTGGGCCTCCAAGGTAAAATAAAATCTTTGGCCTGCACAAGTCCAGATTTCAATCTAAATTTGGATAAGTAAGCTGCAGCAGGAGAAACAGAAAGATGGAAGGACAGAGAGAGGAAAAAAACCTGACTGATGAAATGTGAAGCTAATAAAAATGGATTTGTTGCTGTCTAAATTAGTAAAATGAGACTTGGCTCCCATAGGGATACACTTAACTCCTATAGAGATCATAGAATGAAAGTTAACACAGCAGTGATTGTTATGGACGCCTGTCCGGGCTACACAGTTTTCAAAATCAGAGAAAGACAGATCAGAATAAAAAATAAAATAAAAAAAAATTCACATAGAAGAGGCGTATTCAATGAGACAGTGCTAAAATAATGAGGCAAAAATTGCAGTTACTCCTTGGCAACAATAAAAGTCAACTGATGACTTTCGCAGACAACAGATAATTGACGTTTTGACTATAGCATGCAATCTCAACCAGGGTTCTTTGCGCTGTGGTTGACTGACCTCCTATTTGATGTTGCCTGCATGGGATCAAGGCCACTTGGCAAAGCCATCAGCATGACACCAATGATCTTTTTAGCTGGTTTTAATGGTGGCATTCTGTCCACCACTGTCATGGAGGGAATTGTTTCTACTAATGTAAAGAGCATTTTTCCCACTGACCCTCAATTAATTGGTTTTAGTAAGGGGTTCCCAAGACATGAAAATTATGTTAAGGTATCCTCTGTGGTACAAATTTGGGGAAAGGTTGGACTATAGTGTATGTACCTAAAGCCTAAAGAGATCTAAAGCCAAGTTTGTTTTTACATAGTGAATGTGCCCCATATTTGATGGAAAGGGATCATTATTATTATAATGCATATTAGATTGGGGTGGGTTCTACTTATGCCAGCTTCTATCTGGATCTACTGACAGGTCCATTTTAATCGGAGCTACTTCAAAGCCAGATGATCAAGCTTCTCACATTAGTTTCAAGGCTTGACGGCACTCAAGAATCTCTCATGTGCTGTGCAACCTCCCGCTCATGGTGTACTAGGCTAGGAGAGATTGCCGAGCTGAAAGCAGGGAACACACTAACCTGCCCTTTCCTCAGGCTTTGTGAAGAATGAACCAAATTATGCAAATAAAACATTTAAAAAAATGATAGTTATGAAATAATTGCTATGGCTTTCTTCTCTATTGAGAGGTTTTTGGTAGTTTCAAAAAGGCATTAGTCGTGTTTGTTTACATGGGAAATGGGTATTATAAGAAGACTCTATTACCTTGTTTAAACATATACAAAAGCACAGCTTGGATATCTTCGCTGAGGCCTTTTATTAAGAGGGCTTTGCCAAGGGCACAGGGCATTCCTTGCAATCTGTGGAAAGGCAATTTGGTGCTCAGCTGTGTAAAGAGGTCTTCCCATAAAGCTAATATGGACAGTTCTACTAGTAAACCTTGGTATTAACACATACTTTAACTACAAAAAAAAAAAATTAGGCCACGATGCACACATGCATGGAAGTCACATCATCCTGGGTCAGCACATTAGGGTAACTGAAGATGCGGAACCCAGAAGAAATCCGGCTGAAAAATGTTCTATGAAAAAAAAAAAAATGGAACCCTGCTTGCAGACCTTGGTATTAACACAGAAAAATCTTTAGCTAAAATAAATAAAAGTAAAGGGAATCACTACTGAGAACAATACATAAAACACTTGCTTTTGTTTTATATTAACTCCAGTGCCTGTACTAAAATCATGCAAATCTTCACGGGTTTGCAATAAGCAGCCTTGGAGAATAAGTAAGTTTTCCTTATTGGTTAAGGGCCAACACATTGTCCTTTATAAAAGGAACTATAACGCCATGTCAATCACCCTAAAATCAAGGTTGCCAACCGATTACACCCAGTCTCCCTGTATGATGTACAAAAATATTCCTTAATTTCTCTCATGCAGTATGTAAACATGACCCGGCACTGCTTTCCGTCTTTTGTATGTGATTTACAATTTCTAGTATTTGTTCTTATTCTGTAAGTATAGAGGCTGCACAGTACCACTTATCTTGGCTTATATATCTGGGTATACCGTAATTCTTAGTATCTTTTCTAGTTCTGTATGGATGGACTCTGCCCAATAGCACTTCTCTATTCTCAAGTAACTGCCATTAGGGGCCAGATCCACGCAGCGTGGCGCATTGTTGCGTCCAGCGTAGCGTATCTCTGATACACTACACCGCCGTAACTTACAGCGTATTTTCCTTATCCTGAAAGAATTTGCACCGTAAGTTACGGCGGCGTAGTGTAACTTTGGCAGCGTAATGGCGCGCAATTCAAATGGATGAGATGGGGGCGTGTTTTATGTTAATAAGTCTTGACCCGACATAAATTAAGTTTTTTTTGAACGACGCATGCGCCGTCCGTGGGGGTATCCCAGTGCGCATGCTCGAAATTAACCCGCAACAAGCCAATGCTTACGACGTGAACGTCATTCTACGCAAAGCCCTATTCGCGAACGACTTACGCAAACGATGAAAAATTTTCAATACTTAACATATAGCAGGGGTAATTATATGACGAAAAAAAAGGCCTTACGGAAACGACGTAAAAAAATGCGCCGGACGTACGTTCGTGGATCGCCGTATCTAGCTAATTTGCATACTTGACGCGGAAATCGATGGACACGCCACCTCGCGGCCAGCGTAAATATGCACCTTAGATTAGACGGCGTACTAAGACGTACGCCAGTCGGATCTAGCCCAGCTTCAGGCGTATCTTGTTTTGTGGATACAAAACAAAGATACGCCAGAGCAAACTAGAAGTTACGCGGCGTATCAATAGATACACCAGCGTAACTTCTTTGAGGATCTGGCCCTAGATCTACAGAAACCTACGCAAATCCAAGGCTCTGATCCAGACTTGCTCCTTTCAAACTTCCCCTATCCTTGTGAGCAAGCCAGCAGTGGTGAAACGCGTCAAGGAATGCAATTTCTGGTAGAGACCGTAATGTGTGCAGCTTTCACCTTTTCACAAATTAAGTTTTCGAGTGTGGCTTATATTTACTTTTGGCATTATGTCAAAAGGTAGCACATTCTCTTGCATCTTGTGAATTTCCAGATACAGTAGCAAGGATAATGTGCCACAATTTTTGGCAGTGTTGAATTGTAAGTCTGTTAACTTGCGTGGCAAGACTCTAGCAAAAAAAAAGTTGCAGTGGTGAGTCTACAGCAAAAGCTCTGCAAGTCTACAACATGAAAATTCTGCCACAGTGACCCCTGTGGTGGGATGACTATTGCACAACATAACTGAACCAGAACTTGCAGCAGACTTGCAGATTGTTTGCAAAGAAAGTTGATCTGGAGTCATGCAATGTGGACTTGCTGCAATTGTGAAACAATGTTGTGAAGCCTGGCAAGTCTACCAATAGCTTAAAGGGTCGCTAAAGGAATTTTTTTTTTTGCTGAAATGACTGTTTACAGGGTATAGAGACATAATAGTTAACTGATTTATTTTAAAAATGATTAAAAATAGATAAAAAACAATCATATAATGTACCTGCAGTTTAGTTTCGTTTTTGCTGTTGTTTCCTGGTTCTCTGATGTACAGAGACAAAGAGACAATAGAGGGCAGTGATGCTTTGTAAAACGAAACTGGATTGGTGCTGACACACAGTAATCACACCTCCTTGATTAGTCACCACAGTGAGAAATCTCCCAGTACTGTGGTGATCAGGAAACAGACAACCAGGAAGTGTCCAGAACAGAGAGGAATTACAGCAACATCAAAGCAAAAACGAACAATGAGGACATGAAACCAGGACTGCAGTAAGGTAAAGGAAGCAATTTAGCTAAAAAAATGTTTTCCTTTAGTGACCCTTTAACAAGTTATTTTCAAACTTGCGGCACAATTGCTTGCCATTGTTTTATCTGTTCTTTTTTACTAAGTGTGCCATACATGCAGGGCTGCCCTAACACAAAGCATGTTATTGTGTGACATAAGGCAACAATACATGTTGCTCCAGCCAGTGAAGTCCACCAAATGCACCTTTCTGTGATGGTATGGAAAGTTCAGAGCAGAGTTTCCACTGTGATGTAGTTTGTTCCTGCCTGCCTGCACTACAGTGGGATAAAAAAAAAAAATCTTGGAAGGGGCAAATCCCTGCTGATTCAATCAACACCTGGCCACACCAAGTCTTGTCTGGGTGGAAAGCACTGCCTTGGTTACTGAAACTCTCCAACTGTGAGCTGCAGTGTCTGAGAGGGGGAGCATATGAGGAAAAAATGGATCTTTATATAGCATCCATAAAGCTTTTAAAAGCGTTCCCATCACAGAAAAGAATTGCAGCATTTCGGGACCATGCAGGATCCCTTCATCAGGTATACCCGATGAATGGGATCTTGCGTGGGTCTGAAACTTTGCAATTCTTTGCTGTGTCACTTTAATAAACTTTTTGGATGCTATTTGAAGTTCCAATGGGAAAGAAGGCATTAAAATTGTAGGCCTGGCGAGTCTAGGGATGAATCTTACCCCTACCCCCTGCCCTAAAATCACAGGAGAATGCAGCCTAGTGTAGCGACACATTATTACATTGCACTGCTGTCTGCAGCATTCAGGATCCATCCACCACTGGAGGGTAAAGAGGAACATAATGTCACATGACCAGACCAAAGAGACCAGGAAAAGGGTATGGGTATGTATAAAGATTTTTTTTCAAGGGTTGGAGGTTGCTCCTATGAGAAATTAGGTAGAGAAATGGGGGATGGCGAGTCTGGGTTTAGACTGTTTAACTTTATCTTGGACTTCAGTATGAATTAAACCCTTTGGCCGCGATTTAGATACATTGTCGTATCTTTGAGCGGGCGTAACGCATCTCCTATGCGCTACGCCGACGTAACATTGAGAGGCAAGTACTGTATTCAGAAAGCACTTGCTCCCAAAGTTACATCGGCATATCAGAAATGGGCCGGCGTAAGCCCGCGTAATTTAAAGTAGCAAGGCAGTGGGCGTGTTGTATTGTAATGAAGCGTGACCCCATGTAAATGCATGGCCGATCGAACGGCGCATGCGCGCGCATGCTCAGAGTCACGTCGCAAATACTCCCTAAGGTACGTCGACTCAATGCTTTGTCGACGCGAACGTAACATACGCCCAGCCCCATTCACGTACGACTTACGCAAACGACGTAAAATACGACGCTGTTCCGACGTCCATACCTTAACATGACTTACCCCTGCTTTATGAGGGGTAAACTTACGCCGGACCGACGCCTTACATAAACGGCTTAGCTAAATCCGACGGGCGCAAGTACGTTTTTGAATCGGCGTATCTAGGTCATTTGTATATTCGACGCGTAAATCTACGGAAGCGCACCTAGCGGCCATCGTAAATATGCACCCAAGATACGTAGGATAAGTAGGAGACTTACGTCGGTTGTATCTTGGCCAAATTCAGGCGTAACTGCCTTTATGAATTAGTGCATAGATACGACGGCGCTCATTTGGACTTACGATGGCGTATCTCCAGTCATAAGTCCTTTCTGAATCGGGGCCTAGAACTTTAGATTGGCTTATCATTTGATTATCAACGTACTCTACATGGTAGCACAAAGACCAATAATAACATGCAAAGTGTAATAAATCATTATAACCAATCAGATTTCAGATCACTGCGGTCGGATCTGTGGAGAGATGATTTGAGGTTGGATGCTAGAGGTTGGTGCTCTCTGCACATCAACAATGCCCTTTTCACAGTCTTAATAGGCCAGCTTGTCTTTGAAAATGTACTTGAAGATGATTCATGGTGTTACATACATATATAACGTACTTGGAGAGGTTTCCTGGCTGAGTCAAGAGATTCCTTTTAAACTGTGCGAATGAATCCGTGTTTTTAAACCTTCAGGAAAGGACTATGTGCTGCAGATCCTTCTGGCACAGAGGAGGTTAAGTTCTGCTAAGAGCAGGTGAATTTATTTACTCCTCTTGGCTTACAGAGCGCAGTGCAGTCACCCCTGACAGTGATCGGGTGCAGACAAACGCTCAAGCAAGACAGCCTTTGAATTGATCTTTGTAGCAGCAAACAGGCCTGCAGACATCCCTCTCCTGATTTCCTAAGCAGCAATTCAAATACAGCCAGGCAAAGGAAGCAAAAAAAGGAAATCAACATTTTTTTTACTGTTTCTGAATAAAAACGACCTCTGGCTAATAAACAAACTCCTGTCAATTAATTTGCTTTGTCTGTACTGGATTTTGGGTATTTAAACAGAGCTAAATCTTATTAAGGCATGTCATGTCTAAAGCGATCAATGTGAAAAAAATTAATAATAAGAGCAGGAGACTTGGCTGCAGCACCATGTTTGACAGGTATGATATAATTGGTTATGTCAAAGCTGATTTTCTACTGCTAGGTATTATGTGGGATGTTCCATATATCCATATATATATAAAAATATAAAAGAAATAAGAATTAGTTTATGCATTAAGCCGAGCAGCTCTATACATGCAAATGGCGAAACGGATCTTCACCCTCTCTACTCATTTCCCCTAATATTCATTATTTTCCCCTTCTTTTCACACAAAAAAATAAAAATATGAAAGTTCCATTTTTTTTAATGCAAGAGGGCCCACCAAATAGCAGAGGAGTGACAGAAAAAAAGTCCAAGTGGTTTAAAGTGGAGTTCCACCCATAAATATAACATTACATCAGTAGTTTTAAAAAAAATGTCATTAGTCCTTTACGATTTTTTTTTTTAGATGCCTTCAAAGTGTTGTTGCTAGGCAGAATAGTTAATCTTCCCACTTCCTGCACCTAGGTGCTTAATGCTTCCTAACCTACACCGCACAGACTCCTGGGAATGTAGTGGGTGTAACTTTCCAGAAGTCTGTGCACTCCCCAGTCTCAAAGAATCATGTGACTTGGACAGCACAGGTGCTGAAACCTGATCTGACACTGCTTGTGCAGCACGGAGCATGTGTGAGATCTGCAAGGCTGAAATCCAGGAAGTCATACAGTCTGGCTTCATGATGCCCACACTTAAGATGGCCCCAGTCAATTTCTATTTTATAAAGTGTCTAAATGCTGTAACAACCTAACAAAACGGACCTTAGTTTACAGACTAACTTTACTAGAATACATTAAGCTTGTGTATTACAGGGGTATTTATATTTAAAAAGTGAAATTGTGGCCGGAACTCCGCTTTAAGGATTCTGCCACATATTTTTATTAATTTTTTTTAATTTCCAGGTTTCTTGTCTAGGCTAGAATGACATACCTCCGCAGCTGCCTGCAGCCTCCTGGGATACACCTGTCATGCATCCCAATGCATATTGTGCTACAGCACATCATCGGGGGGCTAGTTGTCTTTCTTGCAACTGCCACCCCCCCCCCCCCCATTCCCCGAAGAACAAGGAATAGACAGGCAGTTCCCATTGGCATCAGACAGAAGGATGGCAATACAGGACCTGGTAAAGCAGTGGAGTGATAAATTATATCAGAAGGCTGATGAATTTACATGGTGGAGCATGTGTGTGTGTGCTCTGGGGAAAGTGTGGGTTCAACGTGCCAGGCCGTTGTGTTGATAATTACCAAAATTAAAAAT
This sequence comes from Rana temporaria, assembly GCF_905171775.1. NCBI lineage: Eukaryota > Metazoa > Chordata > Amphibia > Anura > Ranidae > Rana > Rana temporaria. Next base: position 32,655,009 of record NC_053499.1, on the reverse strand, counting down.
TACCTAGCAGAACATATATTTTTGCACAGGGTTGGACTGGGACAAAAAATTGGCCCTGGACTTCATCCAGACTGGCCCACTTTGACAGATCTCTCCCATGGTGGCCGGACAACTCCCGCAGCCCCCCGGCCACCCAAGCCCCCTCTCCCCCTACACTAGCCACTAGCTGTTCTACTTTATTAGAGTAGAACGGCTGGTACTGGTACTCTTATAGGCAGTACCAGTGGGGAAGCTAGACATTATTTCACCCGGGGCAAAGAATTAGTTTGGTGCCCCCCCTTATGGGACAAGATTAGGCAGAAGTGAGAAACTCCCAGGCCATAGCTGTTGAGTCAGCTGTCTGTCCCCTCCCCCATGCTCCTCTGTCATCGTTCCTGCTCTTCTGGTCCTCCCTCTGCTTCTTTGTTCCCCCCAGGTGAGCGCTGCAAGGAGGGAGAGGAGGTGAGCGCTGCAGGAAGGGAGACACAGAGGAGCGGAGGGGGCGGCGGTCCGCTGTCACTGAAGCCTGCCCACTGAGCCATCGGCCCACCGGAAAACTCCCTGTAGTCCCAATGGCCAGTCCATCCCTGTTTTTGCATGTTAAAGTGGATCTGAACTCAAAAAGTGAAAATGGAAGGTTTGCTACGTGATAGGGGACATAACAGACCTCTCAGGCTCTGAGGAAAGGGGTGCGCCCCAGAAACGTTAGCCATTCCGCCGCTAAAGGGTACCATTGAATCCTCGGTATCATTAAAGCGGGGGTTCACCCTTAGAGGGCACTTTTCCCCCTTAGATTCCTGCTCGTTATTACTAGGGGAATCGGCTATTTATTTTAAAATATGTGCAGTACTTACCCGTTTACGAGACGCATCCTCTCCGTCGCTTCCGGGTATGGGCTTCGGGAATGGGCGTTCCTTCTTGATTGACAGGTTTCCGAGAGGCTTCCGACGGTCGCATCCATCGCGTCACGATTTTCCGAAAGAAGCCGAACGTCGGTGCGCAGGCGCAGTATAGAGCCGCACCGACGTTCGGCTTCTTTCGGCTACGAGTGACGCGATGGATGCGACCGTCGGAAGCCTCTCGGAAGAATGTCAATCAAGAAGGAACGCCCGCTCCCGAAGACCCATACCCGGAAGCGACGGAAGAAGATGCAGCTCGAAAACGGGTAAGTACTGCTCATATTTTAATATAAATAGCCGATTCCCCTAGACCGAACGAGCAGGAAGCTAAGGGGAGATTTTTTTTTTTTTTTTAAATGGGTGAACTCCCGCTTTAAGTCTTGCTGGCAGGGACCAAGAAGACTGGTCTGATTAATTGACAAAGCTGTATTCAAACTCTCGTTTGTGAGTATAAATTACTTGTTTTTACTAAAAAAAAAAATCTCTGATAATGCACTAGGTCAGTGCGCCCTCCCTCTTTTGTTTTTTCTTTTCTCTTAGTCTGTGAACACCCATGGTTCAGAGGAGGGCTGCAAGACCTGTCATTTTATCTTACAATTGGACTGCATTACCCCATAACAAAAGCACCAGAGCACAGGAGAATTTTTTGTATTACATCTAGAAATGTTATCCATGCCTAAGCATACCCTGTGAATAGTTGTTACTTCCCTTCTAAACCACCAATGAGGGCTGCACTCCTCCAACAATCTATATCGATCTGTAGGTAACAAGGGAACTGCAAACATAAGTCTATACATCAACATTTGAATTTATTTACTACACGCTCCAATATCAAAACCTTAATCAACTTAAATTCCCCCCAATATAAACTGATAATGCGGCGTGTTCCAAGGGAAAAGACTCCTCCGAAAAACCAAGCCTCAGAAAAGATCATACAATCTTTCTTTGATGCATTTGAATTAACCTCTAACCGCATTGGAGCAGCGCTATCACACACCTACCAGAACTTACCCAATTTAAGATTTAGAAATGTTATAACACCCCCCATAGAAGCCATTTTTCATAGCTCATAGCATATAACAGAATGCCAGCTATATTATGCCTACATATTATGCATAATATTACAAACCATCCGACTATAGTAGCCCTCATTTGTCCAATCATGGCCAGATGCTCCCCATCAAAATGATTATTAAAATTCCTCTGAAATGCCATATGCCACCCATTATTTCCGTTATGAACCACATAAAAGACAAAAGCTACCATTTTGTATATATAGCCCCAGGTAAGTGACATCTTCCTAGAATAAAGTCAATAAAATCAGGTGGTTTACCTGCACAACATGCCTATAATATTTACGAAGAGAGTGACTCAGCTGAGCAAAATAAAACCTAATTCACAAAATACATATATATTGCAAGATGGGAGCTTTTTGTATCACAGTCATGTACAGAAATATTTACAAAAGCTACAAAAGACTTCCCTACCTAATAGAGGGCAAAATGCTTTTATTAGTCAACTGTTTTTGATCGTTATATGTACAACCATCCCATAATTCTTCTACTAATCCAAGGCTCCATCAGCTTTGTACTTCATGGCACAATGGAGTTCAAAATGTGATTTATGGCACAATGGAGTTCCAGTTACCACTAGGGTACCAAATACTTGCAAGTTCTTATTTAACCCCTTCCATACAGGGCATTTTCACCCCCTTCCTGCCCAGACCAATTTTTAGTTTTCAGCGCTGTTGCACTTTGAATGACAATTGCGCGGTCGTGCAACACTGTACCCAAATGAAATCTTTATGTTTTTTTACCCCCACAAATAGAGCTTTCGTTTGGTGGTATTTGATCATCTCTGCGGTTTTTATTTTTTGCGCGCTATAAACAAAAGAAGAGCGTAAATTTTTTAAAAAAACACAATATTTTTTACTTTTTTATTTAATAAATATCAAAATTTAAAAAAAAAAACATTTTTTTCCCTCAGTTTAGGCCGATACGTATTCTTCTACATATTTTTGGTAAAAAAAAAATCGCAATAATCGTATATTGATTGGTTTGCGCAAAAAGTTATAGCGTCTACAAAATAGGTGATAGATTTATGGCTTTTTTTTTATTATTCATTTTTTTACTAGTATTGGCGGCGATTTGCGATTTTTTACTGTGACCGTGACATTGCGGCGAACACATCGGACACTTTTCAGGCCCCGTACACACGTCCGAGGAACTCGACGTGCCAAACACATCGAGTTCCTCGTCGAGTTCAGTGTGGAAGCCGCCGAGATCTCGGCGGGCCGACTTTCCTCATTGAACAATGAGGAAATAGAGAACATGTTCTCTTTTCGGCCCGACGAGTTCCTCGTCGGCTTCCTCGCTGAAAAATGTACACACGACCGAGTTTCTCGGCAGAATCCAGCTCCGACCGAGTTTCTGGCTGAATTCTGCCGAGAAACTCGGTCGTGTGTACGGGGCCTTACACGTTTTTGGGACCATTCACATTTATACAGCGATTAATGCTATAAATATGCATTGATTACTGTGTAAATGTGACTGGCAGGGAAGGGGTTAACCACTAGGGGGCGTTGAAGGGGTAAATATGTTCCCTAAGGTGTGTTCTAACTGTAGGGGGGAGGGGACTCTCAAGGGGAGGAGACCGATGTGTGTTCCTCTGTACTGGGAACACACATTGGTCTCCTCACCGCTGACAGGAGGTGGATCTGTGTGTTTACACACACAGATCCACACTCCTGCCGTGATTACCGGCAATCGCGGGCACCCGACGGCAATCGCGGCTGCCGGGCACCCGTGCCAGGTCACCAGCGCTGCCGCGGGCGCGCGCGCGCTGCCGCCGCCGGGAACACAGGACACATATGACGTCTACCCGGATCAGCGAGGGGTTCCTGCCGCCGTCATTTCCCTATGACGCGGTATGGAAGTGGTTAAAGGACGACACAAGTCCACAATAACAATCTTTTATGTTTGTATCATATCACTACCACCATATTCTGTATTTCTTGGTGACTTTACACTGTTTTACCTTTCTCTAGACTCCATCACTTGGTATTAAAATGATACATTAGTAATCCCTGCCACTGGCCATGCCTGTATTAATATCCTAATTATCCACATAATACAGGGATAAAACTGCCAGTTCAGGTCTAGCTTAACATTAACTGAGCTGCAATATAATGCACCAAGATGGATATACATAATGAGAAGCAGGGCTATGACACACAATGATAATAATATTTGTCATATACTCATTTTAAAGAAGAATTTGAAGGCTATCTTTGCATATTGAGAGTAAATATAAAATCTGTACCATGCTGTCTAGATAAGTAAAAAAATAAAAAATTAGCCAGTACTAAGATGCAATAAAGCCCTGTACACACGATCGGTTTGTCCGATGAAAACAGACCGATGGACTGTTTTTATCAGACAAACCGATCGTGTGTGTGCCCCATCGGTTTGTTTTCCATCGGTGAAATTTTTTTTAAAATGTTTTACATTTCTCCTATCGATAACAAAACGATAGAACAAAGGGCCAAATCCACAGCCCCGCAGAGCAACGTAACTTAAGTGATTTAAGTTACACTGCCGCAAATTTCCTAAGTTAGGTATCGATCCACAACACACTTACCTGGAAATTTGCAGCGGTGTAACTCAAATTCGTCGGGCGCAAGGCGTGCCGAATCTAATGGGGCGAGTCCCATTTAAATTAGGCGCGCTTCCGCGCCGGACGTACTGCGCATGCTCCGTCGGGTAACTTACCCGACGTGCATTGAGCTAACTGACGTCGCACCGGCGTCATTTGCTTAGACGTTAACGTAAATGGCGTCCAGCGCCATTCACGAACGTCTTACGCAAACGACGTAGAGTTAAAAATTTTGACGCGGGACTCAGCCCTATTTTTATGCGGCGTAACTCGACGTAAACGGCGTAGATTTAGCGAGACGGGCCCGTCGGAACGTTCGTGGATCGCCGTAAGTGTTCATTTGCATATTCTAGGCCGGCCGCAATGGCCTCGCCACCTAGCGGCCGGCCTAGAATTGCATCCTTAAGATCCGACAGTGTAATTCAATTACACATGTCGGATCTTCTGCCTATCTATGGTAAACTGATTCTGTGGATCAGTTCCATAGATAGAAACAGGGATACGACGGCGTATCAGTAGATACGCCGGCGTATCCCTTTTGTGGATTACCCCCAAAATGATCACCTGTGTGGAAGTACATCAGTCAAAATTTCACGCATGCTCAGAATCAATTTGACGCATGCTTGGAAGCATTGAACTTAATTTTTCTCAGCACGTCGTAGTGTTTTACGTCACCGCATTTTGGCATGGTCGGATTTTTTTTTTCCACAAGAAAAGGCATGGTCGGATTTTTGACCGATGCTGTGTAGGCAAGACTGATGAAAGTCAGTTTCATCGGATATCCGACAAAAAAATCCATCGGATTAGATTCCATCAGATATCTGATCGTGTGTACGAGGCTTTAGATATTCCCTAAGGCCGGATTCACACTAGTGCAGCGCGAATTTCCGCTCTTTTATCCCTGCAGAGAGATAAGAGAACTGTTCAGCAGATCAGCTGCGAATTTGCAAATTTGGAGACCTGGGAGAGGGGAGGGGGAGGGGGGAAGTGTATTGAGGTGAATGAGACAAATCCTGAAGAGAAATTAACACATCTGCGAATCAGATGCGTGCCCATAGAAGATAATGGGCCTGAATTCGCACCTGAGCCGCACCGCAATGCCTAGAAAAGGCACACGTTTTTTTCGGCAATGCGCAGTGCGAATGCATCGCACATATGTGAACCAGCCTCATTGAAAACAATGTATTTTATAATGTTATGCGAATTGGATGCGAGTTAAGCCGCAACCAATTCGCATAGGTGTGAATCCGGCCTTAAAGACACATTTTATGGGATTTTAAAAGGAAACATCTAACTTTAATTTAGTATGCAAAGGATGGAAAATATTGCTTTTATATCCAATAATATTTGTCTTGTTCATGGTCTCATGTAAAATCATCATAGAATGTGGTCAACCTCTACAAGGCTATGTACAGACTAAATGGCCCGGATTCACAGACACTGGCGCATATTTATGCCGCCGTAGTGTATCTCCTTTACGCTACGCCGACGCAGCACAGAGAGGCAAGCACTGAATTCACAAAGCACTTCTTCCCAAATCTGCGCTGGGTTTCTCAGGCGTAAGTCGGCGTAAGTGGAAGTGGGTGTGAGCCATGCTAATGAGGCGTGACCCCATGCAAATGATGGGCCGAGCCCCAGACAGATACGTATCGCCAACTGCGCATGCGCCGTCCCGTGGGCGCATCTCAGTGCGCATGCTCACAATCACGTCGGAACAACTGCCTAAGATACGCCAGATCACTGCCTACGGCGTGAACTTAATTTACGCCCAGCCCTATTCACGTACAACGTAAAATACGTCGGCTTGTGTTCCCTGGTGCAGCCCTTTGCATGGATGTTGCTGAGTTACACCTCCTTTATGGGGCATAACTTTACGCCGTACGTACAACTTACGCGCACCAGTCGTAGTCTGCGGCGGGCGCAAGTACGATCGTGAATCGGCGTATCTCCCTCATATTTGCATATTTGAATAGAAAATCAATGGGAGCGCCACATGCGTCCAGCGTAAATATGCGCCCACTCTACGCCAGCGTAGGCAAGTTACGTTGGTGGAATGAAGCCTGTTTTTAGGCGTATCTTAGTTTTGTGGGCACGGCGCACAGATACGACGGCGCATATTTGCACTTACGCGGCATATGTCGAGATACGTCGGCGCAAGTGCTTTGTGAATCCGGGCCAATATTTTTAGGTTTGGATAGAGTGGAGAAAGGTTATTTTATGCTGTCAGTGTACCATTGGGAAGATTTTCCATTAGTACCTGTCCCAGAGTTACAGCATCAAGTCAGTGGAATTAAACAGCTGTCCCCAAGTATCCCCATTAGAAGATGGATACAACTTAAAATTCCCCTCTCACTTTCTCTCTTGGTGACAATAATCACCAATACAAATTGAGGGGTGAATCTCCCCAATGAGGACTCAGACAGCAATAAAAACTGGACAGAGGGTCTAATTTTCTCTACCACTTTATCCAAAACTAAAAAAAAAAAAATAGTGTTTCTATATGGTATCTGTCTGAAGTTTAGCTTTAAAGTGTATATCACATTAAAAATATATAAATATAAAAAAACATTTAGTAAATCTTTGCAATTCATGTTCATTTCAGCATACCTTATCCCTTTAAAAATTATGCAAAAATTAAAGGGGTTTTCCACCTTTTTTTTAAGTTTATTAAAAGTCAGCAGCTACAAAAAGTGTAGCTGCTGGCTTTTAATAAACTGACACTTACCTGCTCCACGGCTCCAGCGACGCGCCGGCCGGGGCTCCGCTCCTCAACCCCCTCTCGCCTGCCGGCGTCTTCATTCTTAGTGTGGGCACCCGGCAGTGACAGCTTTCGGCTTCACGGCCGGGGACCCACTGCGCATGCGCGAGCGGCAGTGCGCATGCGCGAGCGGCGCGGCGCCGTCCGATTGGACAGGCGCTCGCCTACAGGGAGGGGCTGTGAAAAGGCGATTAAGCTAATTGCCTTTTCAGCCCCTCGGCGGAAGGAGGAAGTGGGACAGGAAGTCCCCTTCTCCTGAAGCCCCCACTCCCCCCCCCAAAAAAAATTACATGCCAAATGTGGCATGTAAGGGAGCGAGGAGTGGGTTAAGCGGAGGTCCATTTTTAGGTGGAACTCCTCTTTAAGTACAGAACAATGCCTGCTGATCTACGGCAGTGGTCTCCAAACTGTGGCCATTTGTTCCCCTTTATCTGGCCCTTGGGGCATTATTTCACCAACTGCCACCAATGACGAGGCACCATTCCAACTACTGACACCATAAATGTGGCACTATTCTTCCATTGATGCCAACAATGGGGCATTATTTCTCCCATTAAAACCAATGATGAGGCACTGATGTTGGGGTGTTTTCTACTACCAATGATCACAGTCTAACACCCCAAAAGTCTGAAGGACAGTAAACTGGCCCTTTGTTTAGAAAGTGTGGAGACCCCTGACCTACGGGATATCCAGTGTGCTTCTAATTTCCTGTTTGAGTTCACAACACAGTGTTGTACTGAAATCCTATGCAGTGGGGTAGATTCAGCTACATTTGCGCTTTTTTTACGGAGGCGCAGCGCACCGTTTTGCCGCTGCGCCTCCGCAAATTAACTGCGCTACGCTCAATTCACGGAGCAGTAGCTCCGTAAATTGCGTGTGCACACCGGAAAACTGCCCGGTGTAAGCGCGCGCAATTTAAATGATCCCATAGGGGGCGTGGATCATTTAAATTAGGTGCGTTCCCGCGCCGAGCGTAGTGCGCATGCTCCGTCGGGAAACTTTCCCGACGTGCATTGCGGTAAATGACGTCGCAAGGACGTCATTTGCTTCAAAGTGAACGTGAATGGCGTCCAGCGCCATTCACGATTCACTTACGCAAACGACGTAAATTTCAAATTTCGCAACGCGGGAACAACGGGTATACGTAGCATTGGCTGCCCCTGCTAATAGAAGGGGCAGCCTTACGCAAAAACCGACGTACGCAAACGACGTAAACTGCGTACGCAGGGCTCGCGTAGGGTTGTGAATCGGCGTTAGTATGCAATTTGCATTCTATACGCTGACCACAACGGGAACGCCACCTAGCGGCCTGCGTAAGAATGCAGCCTAAGATATGACGGCATAAGGAGGCTTATGCCAGTCATTTCTTAGGCTGCAGTCGGCGTATCGAGGTTCCTGAATCAGGAGCATTTGATACGCCGGGGCAAGTAAGCAATTGCGCTGCGTAACTATGGTTACGCAGATGCAATTGCTCTTTGAATCTAAGGTACAGTGAAAAAATATATATATAATAGTGCGCTATATTACAATGTGTTGGTAAAAAATAGTGTGTAAGGCTGCCGACACAACATGGAAAAACTGTAAGACAAAATATAAAGAAAAATGTGGCGCCAATAAAAACACAAATGCCCTGTAAGGCAATATCAGACTCAACAAAATCAATGAGACTTGGACAGTGAGTACATATAAAGAGATCAAAGAGACTCCCCCACAATCAGGTGAGTACCCGGATCAATAAATCGTGAATAATGAGTGTATCAACTCAAACCACATTTCCAATCAACAGGGAAGTGAAATCCACAATGTAAAAAACTGCGCACATGAATGAAAACAAGTAACTGTGATATTCATAAAGTGTCAAAGTAGAAAAGAACAATGGTTGTCATGAACCATGAAGTCCCATTTAGTGCATATAGGTAATTTGTATGCATAAAATGTATACAGTCCCAGGGAACATCAATCTTTATGGTAAACGGTGTATTATCTCCAGACAAAATCAGCAGTAGAAATAAATAAGTTGTGCCCTTACCGGATGGAGTAGACCCACATCTCACCATACGGTGGGGGGTCTTCAAGGCTTGCGTAGGCCGATTGCCTTACAGGGGTAACTCTCCAGGCACTCCTAAAGCTCTTTTCCGGTAGGACCTTTCCACTCTGATTAAACCAGGGATCTGGAACTGGTGATAGTGATGATGATATTCCTGGAGGTAGTTGGAGTTCTCAGGGGATCCAGTGTACCAGTATAAATTAAAAAGAAAAGAAAAAACACCTCCTCATCGCATAAAAAATTTATTAAAAATTTCCAAAAATAAGGATAAGCTCCCAAAAGTCTTAAATAAGGGATTCTCAATAAACCATTATCACACCAAAAAAGAAAGCAGCACTGCAAAAGCAATCTTAGCATCAAGGCACACACACTTCAGAGAAGAATAAAAGTAGCTGTGCGCAGTGTAGGATGGATATGATCAGATGCCCGACCGGTTTCGTATCAAAATACTTCTACTGGGGTGCACCCCAGTAGAAGTATTTTGATACGAAACCGGTCGGGCATCTGATCATATCCATCCTACACTGCGCACAGCTACTTTTATTCTTCTCTGAAGTGTGTGTGCCTTGATGCTAAGATTGCTTTTGCAGTGCTGCTTTCTTTTTTGGTGTGATAATGGTTTATTGAGAATCCCTTATTTAAGACTTTTGGGAGCTTATCCTTATTTTTGGAAATTTTTAATAAATTTTTTATGCGATGAGGAGGTGTTTTTTCTTTTCTTTTTAATTTATACTGGTACACTGGATCCCCTGAGAACTCCAACTACCTCCAGGAATATCATCATCACTATCACCAGTTCCAGATCCCTGGTTTAATCAGAGTGGAAAGGTCCTACCGGAAAAGAGCTTTAGGAGTGCCTGGAGAGTTACCCCTGTAAGGCAATCGGCCTACGCAAGCCTTGAAGACCCCCCACCGTATGGTGAGATGTGGGTCTACTCCATCCGGTAAGGGCACAACTTATTTATTTCTACTGCTGATTTTGTCTGGAGATAATACACCGTTTACCATAAAGATTGATGTTCCCTGGGACTGTATACATTTTATGCATACAAATTACCTATATGCACTAAATGGGACTTCATGGTTCATGACAACCATTGTTCTTTTCTACTTTGACACTTTATGAATATCACAGTTACTTGTTTTCATTCATGTGCGCAGTTTTTTACATTGTGGATTTCACTTCCCTGTTGATTGGAAATGTGGTTTGAGTTGATACACTCATTATTCACGATTTATTGATCCGGGTACTCACCTGATTGTGGGGGAGTCTCTTTGATCTCTTTATATGTACTCACTGTCCAAGTCTCATTGATTTTGTTGAGTCTGATATTGCCTTACAGGGCATTTGTGTTTTTATTGGCGCCACATTTTTCTTTATACTTTGAATCTACCCCAGTGTTTTCAGGCTGCCCTGTTACCTCTCCTCATCTCTGTAACATAAAGCAGAGGTGTTCTGTGGTCCGGAAGGGGAGAATAGAGACAGGGGCCCAGATTCAAGAAGCACTTGCGCCCGCGCAACCATAGGTTACGCAGCGCAAGTGCTTACTTGCTCCGGTGTAACGAGTGCTCCTGATTCAGGAACCTCGTTACACCGACTGCAGGCTAAAATCTGCGCGGCATAAGGCTCTTATGCCTCGCAGATTTTAGGTTGCATTCTTGCGGGGGCCGCTAGGGGGCGCTCCCATTGTGTATCAGTGTGTAGTATGCAAATTGCATACTACCACTGATTCACAAGCTTGCGCGGGCCCCGCGCAAGCCAGGTACGGAGTTTCCGTATGGCTACTTTTAGCGCAAGGCTGCCCCTTCTAATAGTAGGGGCAGCCAATGCTAAAGTATAGCCGGCCTTCCCGCGCCGTGAAACTTGAATTTCACGGCGTTTGCGTAAGTGAAACGTGAATGGCGCTGGACGCCATTCACGTTCACTTAGAAGCAAATGACGTCCTTGCGACGTCATTTGCCGCAATGCACGTCAGGAAAGTTTCCCGACGGAGCATGCGCTGTACGCTCGGCGCGGGAGCGCGCCTAATTTAAATGATTCCCGCCCCCGGCGGGATCATTTAACTTGCGCGCGCTTACGTCGGGCAAATTTGCCGGCGCGCCCTCGCAATTCACGGAGCTACTGCTCCGTGAATCGAGGGCAGCGCAAAATATTTGCGGGGGCGCAGGGCAAAATCGTTGCCCTGCTCCCCCGCAAATATCGCGCAATTCTACTTGAATCTGGGCCAGGGTTGATAGCACTGCTTAGGATTCAGTGCAGCAGGGGGAGAGTTGTCACCTTAAACAGGAAGTTAGGAGCTCACTTGATTTATGGCAGAGCCAACATATTTTTCTCTACCTGCAGACTTACCCTGACAAGCATTTAGAGGACGCAGATAATAGTAACAATAGGGATTTGGCTACAAGGGTAACCAAGTGCATAAGATGAATGTTAAGGCAAAAATTAGAGACACTCAACAGAGTCAGTGAAGAAGCAACAATTTTATTACTGCAATCAAAATTACTTCATTTATTTGGGTTTTTTTTGTTCACGATTCAGTTAACTGAAAAGGTGGTAATACATTACAAAAGGCAAGTCCTGCTTGTGTAAATCCATTACAATTAAGAGAGAATTCTTGGGAGACCGCAGTGTGTATCTGAACAGCATTCCTAATAACAGACTGAATGCTGTGGACCTAAACATTGCCTGCAGTACAAAGGCTTGACTGACACACACAGCCGGCTCTTTCTAGTGGAAGATTATAGTCTGTGCCACTATAGGCCGATCTCACAGCACAATGCTCAGGAGATGTAGGGAGTACTTGACTTTTATATAGACACATGCTAATGTTTACACAGCAAACCCATCGTTAAACTCCTCAGCGACACAAAGCAACATCTGCTGAAACTCTGTTGTAATATTATGTCTGCATCGCACCCAACCATCTCGCTATTAGAGCCAAGTCTCCAAGTACCCATTTCCTCCAATACAGCCTTCCAGGGAGGTACCATCCACCCATGGCAGAATGGAGCCATGGCATGTGCGCACTAGGCACAGAACCCGCTCAGAAAGGTTTTCTTGCAAAGACTATGTAGCATTGAAAGCAAGGATAAAGGTAAGTATTTAGAATTGTATTACATGTACAGTAAAGAAAGGGTGTTTTCTTACCTTTAAAGGGGTGTTCCACCTTTAAAGGGGTGTTCCGCCTGGGGAAAAAAAATGTAAAGTCAGCAGCTACAAATACTGTAGCTGCTGACTTTTAACATATGGACACTTACCTGTCCAGGGAGCCCGTGATCTCGGCAACCCAGACGATTTTCGGATCGACCGTCGGGTGCTGCTGCCGCCATTCTTCCTGAGGGAAAATGGCAGTGAAGCCTTTCTGCTTCACAGCCAATTTCCAACTGTGCATGCGCAAAGCACACTGCACTTTCTAACTGGCCAGGCGGCGGAGGAAGTTAGCAAAGGGTACCTGTCAAAAACAGGTACCCGTTACCCCCTGCCCCCTAAAAGGTGCCAAATTTGGCACCTGAGGGGGGAGGAAGCAGGTAACCGGAGCTTTCACTTTTGGGTGGAACTCCACTTTAAAAAATTACTCCTTGTATACATTCAATATCCCCTTAGTATCTAACATTTATAAAACTGGCCATAGATGGGTAGAATTTCAAATGAAAATTTCTTAGGAAAAGTCGTATGAAAATTTGTATTAAAATTCTCAAAACATTTGTTTGCTGTCCAAAAGATTTTGTTTGCTTTTAATGTTTGAATTTGGAATGAATGGACATACACTGTTAGTAGCAGGAATAAATAGGGTGGGTGTTGTAAAGACAAACACAAATGTGGTCTAGCAGGGTATCATCCCAATTTATATAGCATAGAATTCTAGTAGGATGGGACTTTGAATATACCAATGGTGACTATCAAATATAATAATATCCAACTTGCATACAAATTTCTAATTTTACACTGTTAGAAATTGGTTCAAGAAAAATTTTCCAACCTGTTTCTTTGAATTTTCTTATCACTGCGGTCGAAAAATGAATAACGACCTCACCTACTAATGAGTAGAAAAACAAACTAACTTTCTTGGAACCTTCTTTCCCCAAGAGTTTTTATTTAAAATTCTACCTATTTCTGGCCAGCTGAAGACCGGTAGCCACTATACCCTCTGTTCTCCTGGCCACTAGTCTTTTACCTTTTCTAGGGAAGTTCTTTTTTGCAGAGAGCAGTGATGTAAGCGGATAAAGGAGTTGCAGGAGTTATTTAATTAACAGGCCAGGAGACGAATGGTCTGTCCTGCCTTCCATGACCTCACACTTTGGCTGACAAGCCAATAGTCTCCTGGTCCATCAAGGCCTTCTACGCCTTAAACGCTTAAACCCGAAAGATACCCACCCCAAATCCCAACAACATTAATGTCCATACACTACAATTCCCATTAGATAATGAATTGTAGTTTCTTATAACAGTGCCCTACAGTGAGCAAATGAGACATACCTGCTGCCACAATACCTCCTTCGGGTACCCAGTTGTAACTTTATTAAAGAATTTGGAGCAATAAAGTCACACCATTTTAATAGATGTATATTTGACAATTGATGATGTTGTATTGTTACTAATTGGCATTTTACATATACCTAGCCAACATCACTTAAGGATGAATTAACTTGTACCACAGAGTTCAGCTTTAACCTCACTACAACCCATTTTTTAGCAGCCTCACTAAGCAGCAGGACAGCTGCTCGTCAGGGGTCTTGGAACCTAGCAGCAATGTCTACTACAGAGAATACCAGATTCCATGGGGATCTAACCAATGATGTATCCTGGCCTAAGCCAGCAAGGCCCAGGCCTAGGACAGCACTTTGCAGGGGGGCAGCACAAAACAAGTCCCCACCAGATTGCGCTACACTGTTGGTCTAGTGCCCCCATAAAGCGTCCGCACTGCTTTCGGTGTGCGGGTAACTGGCATTCCGCAACTGTTTGGCGGGAGGGGGGACACCGCTTCGGATTTTCACTTTCCTATCATCCTGGAGCACAAACCTTCCTCACTGTGCTATATGCTTCTGTTGCACCATTGGCATGATTATATCTTCTTAGTTTTCTCTGTAAAATTATCAGAAATTTGTGCTTAAAGTAGAACTATAGGCAAGACCTTTTTTTTTTTTTCATTTTGGACAGAGTAAAGCCTCGTACACACGCGATCAGTCCATCCGATGAGAACAGTCTGAAGGACCGTTGTCATCGGTTAACCGATGAAGCTGACTGATGGTCCGTCGCGCCTACACACCGTCGGTTAAAAAAACGATCGTGTCAGAACGTGGTGACGTAAAACACAACAACGTGCTGAAAAAAACGAAGTTCAATGCTTCCAAGCATGCGTCGACTTGATTCTGAGCATGCATGGATTTTTAACCGATGGTTGAGCCTACTAACGATCGGTTTTGACCTATCGGTTAGGAATCCATCGGTTAAATTTAAAGCAAGTTGGCTTTTTTTTAACCAAGGGTTAAATAACCTATGGGGCCCACACACGATCGGTTTTGACCGATGAACATGGTCCATCAGACCGTTGTCCTCTGGTTAACCTATCGTGTGTACGAGGCCTAAGGGAGGGTTATAGCCCCTGTCAGTTTATTTTTTTACCATCCCTGTCCCATTGCAGAGATTTCCCTTCACTTCCTGCCCCGTAACCAAACAGGAAGTGAGAGGAAATCTATGCAAATTAAGGGAATCCATTGACACCCCCCCCCCCCCTCCAGGCACTCAGAACTAGTGTTCCTATCTGGAAAATTTCAGAGCGGGTCTTAGCAGCAAGGGGTGTGGCCCTGACAGGAAGGGGTGGACCATATTTAAATTAGAGGGTGCACAAGTTTAGTCAGGCCTAGGGCAGCACAAAACCTAAATACACTACTGGATCTAACTATGTAAAAACTGCCATACCTAAACTTCAGTTTTAAGCCTGATTGTCAGCTCCGATCATTGCACACAATACACCATTAATGGTAAGAGCAAAAACCAACATCATTTTATAAATAACAAGGTTGAAAAAGCAATGATCAATAGCTTCAAATATCACATCCAACTTAGCTTTTGCTATTTAGCACTTGCTAAATGGTTTTGAGATATTTTTTTATTTTTTCCAAAGGTATTTAGAAAGATCTGTCACCAGGGACATAGTGCTACAAATGCTGGCTAATGACTGGAATTAACCTGCGAAAGCTTCAAAAAGAAACGCAGCATGAGGCAGAAAATAAACAAAACTGGAGTAATAGAAAGTACAACAGACATAAAGACTTACTACTGTAATTACAGGAATGAGATAAAGACACGCTCTACAGCAGTGTTTTTCTACCTTTTTTCAGTCAAGGTACCCTTTAGAATCGCACACAATTCCGGGGCACACCAGTCTAAGATTTTTCGCGCTTTCCCACACATTGCATTTTTACTGAGCTGCTCTATGCTAGTGAAACAAAGGGCGCTAACATGATTTTTTAAATTGTGCAGCACCAAAACACATGGTACTATGGTAGCATGTGTTTTAGCAGAGGCAAACATATGCGTATTTGCTAGATGCGTGGGGGTGTCATTAAAAAATAATGGCAACCACGCGCATCTGCAAACAGCAGCACATCTTTATGCAGTATGGGAAAACACGCAATTTCACACCTTGTACCATACTGCACCTGGTTTGAACAATCCCTAAAATGTATTCTGTGAGGCCCAGTTCAGTGGTCTGTAGGTTGTAGGTCCCCCTCCCTATATTCCCCCCTCCTAGCACAAACCTTTCCAAATGCACCCCCCCACCCAAATCACCCTCCCAGCACAACCGACCCCGCTCCCCTGATCGCCCTCCTAGCACAACGCCCCACCAAAATCACTCTCCTAGGTCTACTCCCCCAAACCCCCCTCCTAGAATAACACTCTCAAATCCCTCCTCCTAGCACAACCCTACACCCAAATTACCATCCCAGCACAACCCAACCCCAGATGCCCCCTCCTAGCTCAACCCCATACCAAAACAGGTGTGCCTTGATTTCCAATCCAACTGGCCAACGTGCACGTGCAGGGATGAGATATTAGTGTAAAGCCGGCTTTCTCGGCAAGAACCAGCAAGAAATTTGCTGGCAGAGCTTTTTTTGCCGCGTGTGTGTACGAGGCTTTGAGGTTTCTCGTTAAGAAAACTGCCCAGAATCTAGATGAGAAAAATAGAGAACCTGTGCTCTATTTTCTCGACGTGAGATTCTCGGCAGTGTTTTCCTGCCGAGAAACCTGAGCATCTGTATACTTGCCTCTCCATGGAAACCCGCGCTTGCTCGAAATGACTTTGACGCATGCGCGGTAGCTTCCAAGGCATAGGTAGGGTAAAGAAAGATGGCGGCGACGGTATCGAATGTGACCAGCGCATGCTCGTCGTAGTCAATGACGTCACCACGTTCGCGCCGTTCAAAAGAACCGCGGTTCTTTTGAATGGCCTGTGTGTACACTCGGCCGGCAAGTAATCTTGCCAAGTATCTCGTCAGGAAAAACAAAGTTTTTTCCTGAAGAGATTCTGGGCCGTGTGTACAGGGCTTAACTTTGCTCTCATTTCTACTCCTATTTTTACCAATTCTTCAATGCTGTGTGTGGAATAACATCAAGATCCTATTGAAGTGTAAAAAAACAACCCGCTACCACGAACATACAATTATGCCGCGTACACGCGGTCTGAATTTCCGACAACAAATGTTCGATGTGAGCTTGTTGTCGGAAAATCCGACCGTGTGTATGCTCCATCAGACATTTGCTGTCGGAATTTCCGACAACAAAAATTTAAGAGCTGGTTCTCAAATTTTCCGACAACAGAAGTTGTTGTCGGAAATTCTGACCGTGTGTACACAATTCAATGCACAAAAATTCTACGCATGTTCGGAATCAATTCGACGCATGCTCGGAATCATTGAACTTCATTTTTCTCGGCTCGTCGTAGTGTTGTATGTCACTGTGTTTTTGACGTTCGGAATTTCCGACAACATTTGTGTGACCGTGTGTATGCAAGACAAGTTTAAACCAACATCCATCGGAAAAAAATTCACCGTTTTGTTGTCGGAATGTCCGATCGTGTGTACGCGGCATTAGGGTATATTATTAAAGGTACTGATTTTCACTCCCTTTTAATCATGTTTCCTAATCCACCCCTCTTCCTATTTCACAATTTTATTTTCCTAAAACACCTTTTTTTGTAGGACCTGGCCCACACTTCTGTCTTTCTCACTGAGATTGATGTACAACCTTCCCGAAGCCTACTGAACTACAAGTATAATTTGTATCATCAGGGGGCTGGCGTCAAGAATCCACAAGAGACAACCAGCTTCCCGATGGGTGATGGTGGCAATGACAGTTTAGCCCAGAAAATGCTAGATTAATGGACATGCGAGTATGTTTTTTTTAAGACAATCCAGTGATCAAGTTAAGAGGAGAAGAAAAAAAATGTAAAAGGGGAATGACGTTCCTATTTAACTTCACCCAACTTTGTAGAGTAAATCGGTTTTGAGGTTGCTCCCAGAGGCATGATGGGGTTGGCAGTTACAATTACTCCCAGAGGCATGATGGGACTTGTAGTTCTGCAACAGCTGGAGTGCCACAGCTTGCCTACCCCTGGCGTAGATGGACAAATCTCCTAATTATTTTTTTTGTGCCAGCCCTGTCAACCCTCATAATATCCAAACAGTGCCTGCATCTGATTGGATGCTGGTTCTGTCCGGTGATAATTTTCCACCCAGCTCCTTCAATTTTTCAATTAAGGGATGTCAAGCAAAAGGTAGCCAACAGGAACACCCATTGAGCCAACTTCGGCTGGTTCATCAGGAACTAGCTGAAATTGTACATGGTCAAGTTAAGTGTTTTGCATAAAAAAATATGTTTTAAAGCTGACCATACACATTACAATCTCGTTAAGCAATAACATTTATATCTACCAACAAGTATGTAGAACAAGTGACATGAAAGTCGGCTCGACTTTGCAAGGAAAATTGAGGCAACTTCGAGGCAACTTTAAGTCGCCTCCAGGACAGGCCACTTTGCCAGTTTCCAATCAAACAATAATCAGCTCTGTGGGAGGGAGGGACTTGCCTGAGAAAACAATTTTCTCTTCCTGTAAAGTTGCTTCAGTTAAGACAGAGATCCGACTTTGGAGGCGACTTCCATTGAAATCAATGTGTCGCCTAGAAGTCGCCTTGAAGTAGTACAGGAACCTTTTCTGAAGTCGGAGCGACTTCAGTAGTGTGTATTAAGAGGTCTCATTCACTTTAAAGCGGATGTGCCATGGGAACAAAATATTAAAAGCCAGCAGCTACAAATACTGCAGCTGCTGACTTTTAATATTAGGACACTTACCTGTCCTGGAGTCCAGCGCCGATCGCAGCAGAGCACGAGCGATCGCTCGTCACTCTGCTGCTCCCCCCGCCATCCACGCTGAGGGAACCAGGAAGTGAAGCGCTGCGGCTTCACTGCCCGGTTCCCTACGGCGCATGCGCGAGTCGCGCTGCGCCCGCCGATTGGCTCACACGCTGTGTGCTGGGAGCCGAGTGTTCCCAGCACACAACGGGCGACAGACGGGATGTGACGGAATGCCCGTCTTTCGCCCGTAGCGTGTGGCCGGAAGTGGGTGCAAATACCTGTCTTTAGACAGGTGTCTGCACCCCCCTCCCCCCTGAAAGGTGTCAAATGTGACACCGGAGGGGGGGAGGGTTCCGATCAGCGGGACTCCACTTTAGGGTGGAGGACCGCTTTAATGTAATTTCTCATGTCGCGCGACTTGGGGCGACACAAGTCGGATCCCAAGTCGCGGTAGTGTGAACGGGCACTTAGTGTGCCTTCACATTATATAGTTTTGGTAAAACTAACATTCTAATTGTAAGGTTTATAGTCATCTTAAGGTGTTGAAAGTCTAACTCTTCTACAGGTTGACCTGTCAGCAAGGAGAGTATAGGGGACAACATAATCCTAAAAACATGATGCTACCAAAATACTCTAAATCCTTATTTAATGCAACAACCAGGAATGCTGCGTACACACGATCGGATTTTCCGTTAGAAAAACCTTGCATGTTTTTTCCGACGGAATTCCGCTCAAGCCTGGCTTGCATACACACACGGTCAAACAAAAATTCTCCGAACTCTCGACCGTCTCGACAGCTAAAGTCTGATGGAGCATACACATGGTCGGAATTTCAGTCCAAAAGCTCACATCGGACTTTTCTTGTTGGAGTTTCCGATCGTGTGTACGCGGCAGAACAGTCTACCATAGCAAAAACCATTATGTTTTAGGTTTAAATTATATTTATTCATTAAAAAAAAAAGGTTTACAAATACAATACATCACAATGAAAAGACAACATTCATAAATAAAAAAAACATAAAATGTCATACATAACACTACATACAAAGGTGCATATCATGTATCCTTATCATATCAACCATAGATATCATATTTATTTTTATTATTCCTCATATCTGAATACAAATAGTCTGGATGATCTTTATCCCGGATAGATCTAAGGATCACCAGGCCTCTCTACCTATTCCTTATCTCTGACATTCTTATCTTCCACCCCCTTTCTTCTCCCCCCTCTGTCTCACCCAACCACCCCATGCTGCATGTGTTTACAACATGACCAAAAGCAATATAAAAAAACACTCCATTTGTGATATCAGGGGGAAAAATTAAGGGAACATACTCTTGTCTTCCTTCACAATTCTTCCCTATCCTTCCCACACCAAACTCTCTTACCCTTTCCCTTTATCCCTCCCTCCCTCGTTACCCATTCAGGTCCATTATGGGCATTTTAATCTAGTGAAATACAACTATCCCAAATTACCGTGAGTATATGTCTAAATTCTCCCACCCATTATCCCCATTCCATAAAGGAAACAATGAGGAGAGATAAAAAAAAAGGGGGGGGGACGACAAATGAGTACCCAGAGAGGCCTTGTTCCATTTCCCAACCTCTGTCTTCTTTACATACTATGGGGATTCCTTTCCCGATCCCTCTCTCCCCTCCTCCGATATATTTTCATTACCTATATGTCTTGTATAGACCAAAGACTATTTGAACTCAAGCCAACGCCTCCAAATACCATAGAAGATTGAAAAGGAATTATTTTGTAGATATAGCAACTCTTCCATTAATCTGGTGCTATTTACCTCTCTAAACCATTCTGACATAGTTGGTATTTTCTTTAATTTCCAATTATTCAAAATGAATACCTTCGCTGCATTTAACAAAAATGGAATAATAGATGTTTTATATTTTTTCCTAGACTCGCTAGTAGCATAGAATAAACATTGCCAGTGGTCCATTATGTTTTAAAACAAAAGGACATTTCTAGCAACATAAAACCAAAAAATTAACCAACAGAAACCAATCAGATTTCTTATTTTATTAGTTTAAAGAA
This sequence comes from Rana temporaria, assembly GCF_905171775.1. Lineage (NCBI taxonomy): Eukaryota > Metazoa > Chordata > Amphibia > Anura > Ranidae > Rana > Rana temporaria. Next base: position 32,634,260 of record NC_053499.1, on the reverse strand, counting down.
GACAGAACAACACAAATGATTTCTGACTTGGTGCCTATAACTTGCACATTGACTTACACATTGCATGACACCCTTTGCCTTGTTCAATAGGGATATAGAGAACATACGGTATATGAATTATCACATACAAATAAACAGGTTTACTTACATGTGAACGTGAGGGGGCTGGAATCTGCTTTGGTTAATGTTGTAATGCGTAAATGCCTGGGTGGGGTTGGAACTGTATTCGTCCACCGTCACTGTTACTTTGCCCTGCGAGGGAATACCATGAGCCATCCTTCCTTCTTATAGACATGAGCAATTCACAGCGTGTGGGAACAGCAGGGGCGAACGAGCATCATGCGTCCACCAACTACGAGCCCCGGAGATGTGTTCATTAACACAGTAAGAGCCTGCAGGCCAAAGGAGAACAAAATAAAGTTATCAACTCTTGTTATCCAGATGCTCCTCAAAAGTGGACCTGTCATCTACCAAGCGGAGTACATTAGAAGATATACAGCTAAACATGCTATGCTATCTATGCATTACAGGTGTAAATAAGGGAAGACAGTTATTTTTATTTACCATAATTTTATCAATAGTAGGTACGATTTACAGCATTACAGAGTTTACAAAAGCATGTCCTGTGGAGCAAATAATCAAGCATCACTTTAACAGTCGCACACAACCAATTTGGTTAGAGGTCTATTATCCCACCAGTACGTTACAGTCATAGATTATGTATTTAAAATTCTCTAGGAAGAAATTAAATTAACATCCAAGTTATTGTAATCTTCAGCTTTAACCATAGAAAGGGAACCGGTTACGATAAGATGATGGGTACTGCCACTGTTGACATATTTTAAAGGTGCTAATTCCAGGCTTGTTATCCGAAATGTATTTTCACTGGGAAGCCTGTCTACGTCCTGGTCATTAATTCACCAAGTGTAGGTCAACCTTGGACCTCTTGCCTTCCTCTAATGCTGCGTACACACAATCGGTCAAACCGATGAGAACGGTCTGATGGACCGCTTTCATCGGACCAAACCGATCGTGTGTAGGCCCCATCGGTTATTTATCCATAGGTTAAAAAAAAGCAATCTTGTTTTAAATTTAACCGATAGATACCTAACCGATAGAAAAAAAACGATTGTTTGTAGGCACTACCATCGGTTAAAAATCCATGCATGCTCAGAATCAAGTCAACGCATGCTTGGAAGCATTGAACTTCGTTTTTTTCAGCACGTCGTTGTGTTTTACGTCACCGTGTTCTGACACAATCGTTTTTTTAACCGATGGTGTGTAGGCACGACTGACCATCAGTCAGCTTCATCGGTTAACCGATGAAAACGGTCCATCAGACCGTTTTCATCGGATGGACCGATCGTGTTTACAGGGCATGAATCAACTGCGTGTATAGGATTGTGTATATAGGATTGTAATTTTTTTTCTTTCCTTTTGTTGGATGAACTGGATGGACTCTTTTTTTTTAACCAGACTAACTATATAACTTTAAAACATAGTTAAAGTGACAACTTCTATTTCTGTCTGGATAGATTTTTCTAAAAGTGAAACTGAGATTTCCTTAAAATGTATGTAGAGCCAAAACTTGTTTTTTTAGTTTTGGATAAAGTAGGAAAGGTTTAAAAACTTGCCAAACTATTTTTTGCCACCCGTGTCCCATCGGGGAGATTATTCTTTGCTTCCTGTCCCAAAGAACTGCAATAAGACCTTCCATGGTTATCAGGTAGCCCGCCATCATGGGTTGCTTGTTTGCTAGGAAGGCCACATTTACCATTGCCGGTCAAAAGGAAGTGTTAGCAAAACTATAGATGTGTAATCACATGGTAATGTGTTGGCCATTACCATGTTGGGCACATAGTAATCTGGTAAGGGCCAAATTTAGACTTAGATTTAATTTTTTCTTAGAAACATAGAAGGGTGACAGCAGAAGTAAAGACTAAGCAGTCCATTAAGTCTTCCCCATTTTTGTCCTTCCAATCAAGCACTCTTCAATCTTGGTTTACAACCACAAAACATCCCATGCCATACATTTTAAGTAGCTTTTCTTAAAAGAGGAACGGGACGTGACCCTTGTTTTACATAAAAGAAGTTAAATAAGTTCATTCAAGACTGACATCTGAGCTTCAGATGGATATAAACTGCCTGAAAAAATGCCTCTCTATTGGGAATTTCCATAAGCAAGATCTCTACACTTGAGCTCCCAGCTCCACACAGGAGTTATTTCCTTGGCTGTATAATGCCTAAAAAAATTGGCCAAAACCGGGAACTCCGATGGGGAGCTCGGTGCTAAATTCTTTGACCAATATAACATGCCAGGAAGTGATTCAAGCGACCGGCATCCTCCAAAACTGAAATACTGTATAACATTCTTGTACACATAGCATTTCAAAACTTGCAGAGAGAAGTACTGCATTTCTGAACTTTTAACAAAGACTATGGATTTTTAAAGAAATAATTAAATGCAAAGACGATTGCAGACTATAAATATCCTTTTAAAATGAACCCACAACTAAAACCACACACAAGTTCAAACTGACTGCTAAAATTAAAGTAAAAATATTATGCTTTTTGTTCGGGGTTACGTTTAAAAGATTAAATATAATTTTTTTTTTTACAAATAAAGATTTCATACAGGGTGCATACATGACACTCCATTTTCAAAGCAAAACAGGCTTTCCATTAACAGGCTTAAAGAGGTTCTAAAGCATCCTATGCATTAAGGTGAAAAAAACCCTTGCACTCTCCGACCCCACCCCCCAGGGCCCCCGTTTTACTTACCTGAGCCCCGAACTTCCGTGGGCGCGATCCTGCATCGTTCTCCCCACGGCTTCTTGGCTCTTCATTGGATTGATTGTTAGCATCGCAGCCATTGGCTCCCACTGCAGTCAATCAAATCCAATGATAAGGCCGCCGGGGGCCAAGTCATACACTTGGTGGCTAGGAACGCCGAGTGTATGACACAAGAGCGCGCCCGCAAGGTAATCCCCTCGGGAGAGAGCTTCCCAGAGGGGGTTAGCTATTGCGGGGAGGAGCCACGAGAGCCACCGTGGGACCCCATTAGAGGACGATCGGGCCACTCTGTGCAAAACAAACTGCACAGTGGAGGTAAGTATGACATGTTTGTTATTTATTTTTTTAAACCGTGAACCTTTAGCATCACTTTAAATACACCCGGTGTACAAATGTTAGACTGTATCATCTCTATTAGGAGGCGGACAAGGGTAAAGGAGAGAGACCTATTTGTGAAGAGGTGTAACAGGGTATTTCCGAGAATTTACCCTACTTCCTTACTATAGCATGGTACCAGATCTTCTGTTTCTTGATTGGTGGAAGACAATACAAATCACAAGAAAGGATGCCTATTGCTGAGCCACGAAGATCATTCAATGTAGGCAAACAAAGAAGCAAAATCACTTTGTTGATGGTAAGATGCCTTAGGCCTTTCATGCGAGTCCAGAACCAAATTGCACTGAACTGTGGAGGAACATAGGGCAGAGAATGAATTACCCCATGGACTTAAACAGGGAGGGATTCAAATTATTTCTGGACTGAGTGCCTGATCTCAGGATAAGATACAGTTTTACATATACAGTATATTTGCACCTGTGTTACATTTTTGATGCTCTATTAAAGTCACATGACCTATGAAAAACACACCATAAGCACAGTAAAATTGCGTCAAAATCGTGTGCGTTTGAGGCACCATTATCGCTACCTATTTTTTTATCTGCAAAATGACAAAAACATAATTTTCGCCTGATTTTTTGCTCTTTCCAAGAAAATACTTTACGGCAGAAAGGATATACCATAGATGGAAAAACAGAGAAAACGTATAGTGAAATACCACTAGACTTGAGTTGTGAAGCGCATTATAAGCGTCACTTACAGGATATTTGGCAAAGACAGGCTTCAGTAAAAAACATCTGAGTTTGCCTCTGTATGATGTGTGTTCCACAGAGGTGGAAATTGCGTCACTGGTTACCATGAACCGGAAGTTTGTTGACGTGTTGACCTCATGTCCTTTGATGATGCCCTGGAGGAGGGGTGAAACGCGTTGACGTGGCATATCCTTCCTGTCGTAAAGTATTTTCTTGGAAAGAGCTTTTATGCAGAACCATTCTACACATCCCCAGATCATTCGATCAGTGCTTTATTTGATCCCAGACTGCGAATCTGAGGATCCATTATTTCTGGTGAGTGGGGTCACCGAAGGGGAGGGTCACCTTACATTTGTAGAAGCACCAGAATATTTTCTCTATTCAATGAAGCACTGTATAAACTTTTTGTGTATACTATATTGTTATTTTATGTCACAAACAAATTGTTATATTGAGCACCATGTGTACTGTTTGATATAGACTGCTAACACTGCCCCATGCTCTTTATCACATTTAAGGTTGCAGCACCTTTTGTGCAGCAGTTGCCATCTTTTATATATATATATTTCACTTGATTTTGCACTTTAGGGCAAGTTTTTGAATTAGATTTATTAATTTTGATTATGAATTCACTTTAGGCATTACATCAAACATACCCTTGATATTTGTAAGCATCAGAAAATGGCCTGTTTTGTATTCATCTTCCCTCTAAATACACGTGTCCCTAATTACAGATATTGAGACATAAGAGAACAGCCCTACTGCTATCATTTCAATTACCAGTCACACAAAAGGTCAAACGATTTTATTCATGTGCACACTGCCAGCCTGTGAACCAGGTAATAATCACAATCCTGCCATTTATCAAGTCAATTATTCTACATTACATGTTTTTTGATAGACCAGACGACAACTAGGAAATAACGAGAAAAAGGAAAGATGGTATAGGCGGTATTTTAAAGTGGCCATATCGCTGATAAAAACTAAAAACAATAACATGGACAGTAGAGCACTAAAATAATATACAAGGAAGCAATTTATATTCACATAGTACTGAGTTTAATAATGGTAATTCCAATTCTGTGCTGAAAATCAATCTAAATTCTGATCATAATGAAGATATATCCACTCTGCTTTTATTAAAAAAAAAATGCTGCCCAATGAAGGGTCAGTCCCATTCCTTTGGTGTTTTGGTAGGAGAGTTATGCCCCGTAGACATGATCGGAATTTCCGATGGAAAAAGTCCATGGATTTTCCGATTGTGTGTAGCCCCATCTGAGTTTTTTCATCGGAAATTCCAATGAATTCCATCAGAGTTTTGATATAGAACATGTTCTATTTCCGATGAAGTTCCGATGTGAGTTAGCCAGGCAAAAGCCCAATCGTGTGTACGCGGAATCAGTGGAAGGCTCTGATGTTGGCTGCCATCTTTTCCGTACAAAAAAAAACCATCCAGGAAGCTGGAAATAGCCACGAGAGAAGAAACTACTTTTTTTTGTCATTTGGTTGGCACATTGAAGATGCAAATGCATTTACCCCATACTCTATTTTAAACTAAAAGTTCTGCCTAAGGACAAATATCACAAGATATTGGCTATGACCTTTTGAATCCATAAAAGCCTATTCTGTGTCTGTTTAGTTCTGTTCAAGAGGCCTTCATTTTCTTACCTTTCCAGTATGGTTGTTCTATTACCATTCCCCTGTCCAGTTATGCCCACGAGCATTCTCAGTGACCAAGAAGATGGCAGCTGGTGGAGCTAAATATGAGTCTCAGCTAAGGGTTGTTTTTCGGTGGCAGATAGAAGAACAGTCTGGTCATTGCGTAGGTGGGATACTTTTTATGTGGTTTCCCTGATTAAAAACTAAAGGAATTTTAGGATAAGTTGTTGACCCCAATACATAATTACTGTCTTGCATCCTACTGGGGTGATAGGGCAGGGCTGCTCAAATGCTAAGGAAAGGAAAACCCGACAGACAAGTAAGGAAGGCTGCACCCTTGAGATGTGGAAACTAAGCCACCCTACTTCAAAAACCGGTCCTCTAGGCTGGGGTTTAGTATAGGCCGGTCTAGCAACCAGTACCTTGTAAAAGCTGGACAGGAAAACACCACAAGTTTAAATTGTTCTAATGCAAATGAGAAAGCGAGAAGAAAACATAGAGAGAAGGAGGAGAAAAAAAGAGAGAGGGGAAAAAAAAGGAAAAACAAGAGAAAGGAAAAAGAGGGGAAGAGAAGAGAGAGAGAGAGTTAATGAAAGAGAAAAATTAGGGGGGGGAGCAATAGAGAAGAAAGAGTTAAATGGGAAAAAAAATGAGGGGAAAAGAAAATAATAAAAAAGAAAAACGAAAAATAAAGAAAGGAGAGGAGAGAGGAAAGGAAAACACGGGTATTTTTCAGTTTTAGCTAGAGCAGGAAAAGATTATAATCCTAGGATTAGAACATCGAGTTGATTCAAGGGCCAAAATTAGGGGACATCGCTAGTTTCAAGTCCCCTTCTGTTTTGATAATAATGGTCGCCAGTACTGGTGATCATTATTATCAAAACAGAAGGGGATTTGAAACTAGTGATGCCCCAAAATTTGGGGCATTGAAAATTATTGTCCGAAAATAGGGTTACCGAAAACCCTTGTTGTTTTGACCCAATTTTATTTTGCTTATGGTGTGTTTTTCATAGGGTATGTGACTCAAAATTGCATCAAAAATGCAACATGGGCGCATTTTTGATGCGTTCTTTCTGCGTTTTCAATGCATTTCATTAAGGATGTACGTTTTTGGTGCCGTATATTTAACTAACCAAATATGCACCGAAAATGCAGCAAGAAGGATTTTTAACACCTCTTCAAAAGGGACCGATAATGGCCGAAATAAAGTCACATTAATTTAAATTCATGATATTAATTTAAAAGTTAAATATAATACAATTATTTATAAAAAATATATACCGTATATACTCAAGTATAAGCCGACCTGAATATAAGCCGAGGCACCTAATTTTACCACAAAAAACTGGGAAAATGTATTGACTCGAGTATAAGCCTAGGGTGTCCATCTGCATGCCTCACTGTGCCTCACTTTGCCTCACTGTGTCCATGCCTCAGTGTACCCATGGCTTACTGTGCCCTTGCCTCACTGTGCCGATGCCTCACTGTGTCCATGCCTCACTGTGCCTCACTGTGTCCATGCCTCACTGTGCCTATGCCTCACTGTGTCCATGACTAGACTTACGTTTAACATGGGAGTATATAGAAGGGGTGCCCGGCTTTGAAAAATCAGTGTTCCCCGGCCGTAGGACCCTCAGACAGCAAACTTTGCACACTTGTAGAGGAGAACTACATGTGTGCCATGTTTGGGGTACTCGAGTATATACCGCATATATATATATATTTTTTTTAAACTTCAATTTCAGTTTGGACCAAGTACATCCTGAATTTTCAGTTTTGGTACTGAAATGTTCATTTCGGTGCATTACTACTGGAAACCCAAAGTTTGAATCCAGAAATTGTCATCAGAACAAGAGATGTAGGGAAATATTCCCATGGGGACACCTGTTTTGGTGTCAACTGCCTTAGGGTCCTTTCACACGAGCGGACCGTTCGTCCGTTCATTACAAGTCCGTTAACGGACTTGTAATGAATCCCTATGGGATCGCGTCCGTTAGCGGATGGAGCATCCGCTAGCGTCCGCGTCCGTCGGGATCCGCTTTTGCGAACGGAAGAAACCCTATTTTTCTTCCGTTCGGCAGAACGGATCAGATGCAGACGGACAGATGGTCCATGTGCATCAGATCCCCCATAGGGGAGAGCGGAGCAGAGACAGGGCGGTCTCTGCACTGTGTGCGGGATCCCCGCTGAGCTTTGGCGGACACACGGAGCGGACCCAGAAACGGTCCACTCCGTGTGAAAGAGCCCTAAGAAGAAAATTCTCCTCTCTTTGTGAAGATAGCTTCTCACTAGTTTTATCTCCTGGTCAGGAAGTGAAGGGAAAGCTACCCAACAGGACACAGACAGCTTGTCTATACACAGGATGGGTGATTTTACCTAAAACACACACTTAAGCCTTGTACACACGACCGAGGAACTCGGCGGGTGAAACACATCGTTTTCCTCGTCGAGTTCCTTGTTAGGCTGTCGAGGAACTCGACAAGCCAATTTTCTTCATTCCCGTCAAGGAAATAGAGAACATGATCTCTTTTTGGCTCGTCGAGTTTCTCGACAGTTTCCTCTACGAAAATGTACACACGACTTTCCTCGGCAAAAAAATATCTCCCAGCAAGTTTCTAGCTGGTTTTTGCCGAGAAACTCGGTTGTGTGTACGAGGCCTTAGCTGTGAGGGACATCAATGGATCTCACAATGGAAAAAATAATTTTACCTACTCAACTTATGTACATTTAAAATAAAATTTTCTCCTGACTGCAGTCTTCACACATACAGTATGTAATTTGTATACATATTAGTAATGTATTCTACTCACTTCAGCTTCCATTAACAATTCAATACAAATAATCATATCATTTAGGATGCTATACCCCCTACTGTAGACATGAATAATGAACAATAATAGTCCTCTCATTTACAATCTATGGAAAATATTAGTAAAGTGCTAAGATACATCACGTACAATGAAGGAAAATATCTACATTATTATACTGTAATGCAGGGGCCTCCAAACTTTCCTAACAAAGGGCCAGTTTACTGTCCTTTAGAGCCCATTCACACCTCCGTGACAAAACGCCCGACGCCGGACGCTCGTGCCGCTGGAGGGGTGAATTCCCATTGCTGTCTATGAGATGGTTCATATCTCATAGACGCCGTACGCCTGCCACCTGAAAAAAGTCCCGGACCCTTTTTTTCAGGTGGCATTGGCGTTCGGCCATACAAAGCAATGGGAAGGCTTTGTTGAAAAAAAAAAAAAAGTTACACACTCGCGGCAAAATACGCCGCGTACGCGGCGTATCTTGTCGCGGAGGTGTGAATGCAGCCTCAGAGAGTTTGGGGGGGGGGGGGCAGACTATGGCTGTTGGGAGTGGAAAAGGTCATGACAACAGTGGAAAAAAATAATGCCCCATGGTTTGTTTTAGTGGCAGTAATCGTGCCCCCTTGTTGGTATCATTGGGAGAAATTGTGCCCCTTTGTTGGTTTCATTGGAGGGATTGTGCCCCATCCTTGGTTTTATTGGGAGAAATTGTGCACCTTTGTTGGTTTCATTGGGAGGAATTGTGCCCCATCATTGGTATCATTGGGAGGAATTGTGATCCATCGTTGGTGTCATTAGGAGGAGGAATTGTGCCCCATTGTTGGTGTCATTAGGAGGAGGAATTGTGCCCCGTTGTTGGTGTCATTGGGAGGAATTGAGCCCCATGGTTAGTGTCATTGGGAGAAATTGTGCCCCATCGTTGCTGTCAATGGGAGGGATTGAGCCCTATTGTTAGTGTTATTGTGCCTCATTGTTCATATCATTGGATGGAATAGTGCCCCAAGGGATGGATAAAAGCAAGCAAATGTCCGCATCTGGCCCCCCAGCTGCATTTTGGAGACCAATGCTGTAGGGCAAGAGTTGAATACATGGGACATATTAAAACTAACTTGTAGGATAATAAAGTGTGAACTTACACTAAACTTACACTGTACACAATATATGGTTCTCTGGACATTAGAAAATGCCTACATTGAGCTAAACACCTCGACTGCCATTGCTGACCTCTTTCTAAAAATGCTAGTTGCCTGGCTGTCTCTAGCACTAGTGCCTTTTGAATCACTAAAACATGCAAAGTCAAAAATCCTAATAGGCATGCTTGCTCTGGAACAGTGACCCAAACTGAAGCCAGAGGATCAGAAGGAAAGTCAGGAAACCAGCATTTTTAGAAGAGCCCAAGTATTTCTCCCAGGTTAGGCTTGTAGAACAGATCTGAGGATTTCGATGTTAAAGAGACAAAAGCCCATTAAACGTTACTGTGGGATGACAACGTGGCTGCCACAAGACAGAGGTGACAGTTGACTTTAATAAAAGTGACAGAAAATACCTTGGGAAATTTCCTACAATAAATCTTATCCAAAAGAAAAAATGCTATGTATTGATGCCAGTGCCTCCATGTACCGCAATCACAATGAATGACTTGGAGACGGCACAATAAGCGAGTGGTTGTATGCATGAAATATTGATTTTTGGCAAAGCTAGAGAGGTAACGGAGCAGGGGGTGCTTTTACTATGTTGTTTGCTGAGAATGAGGAAAAGGCAGCAAGGCCAATTTTTATTGTTGTTTGCAGAATATCTTAAAGGGGTCAGGATATTTTTTATTTATCTAACAAGAACAGATTGGTGGTGGTCCATGTGTCATCTTTTATAATGGATGACAATCTCAGTTTTTTTATCTAATGTCAAAAGGCAAAGCTGCATAGATCCGCAAACCCAAATACAAATCAATGTCAGAGGTACTAATAGGAAAATTAGCTGAGCCGGGCAACTTAGCGGTACATGGCAGCACTGACTATGGTACATGGTGGCACTGGCATCAACTCACTTTATATAGGCAGATATTAAAGTCACATATTAACCACTTGCTTACTGGGCACATATACCCCCCTCCTGCCCAGGTGAAATTTCAGCTTTCGGCACTGCGTCGCTTTAACTAACAATTGCGCGGTCGTGTGACGTGGCTCCCAAACAAAATTTACGTCCTTTTTTCCCCACAAGTAGAGCTTTCTTTTGGTGGTATTTGATCGCCTGTGCGATTTTTATTTTTTGTGCTATAAACAAAAAAGTGCGAAAATTTTGAAAAAAATACAATATTTTTTACTTCTTGCTATAATAAATATCCCAATTTAAAAAAAAAACACATTTTTTTTCTCAGTTTAGGCCAATACGTATTCTTCTACATATTTTTGGTAAAAAAAAAAAAAATCGCAATAAGCGACTGGTTTGCGCAAAAGTTATAGCGCTTACAAAATAGGGGACAGAATTATTATTTTTTATTATTTATTTTTTTTACTAGAAATGGCGGCGATCTGCCGATTTTTATTGGGACTGCGACGTTATGGCGGACACATCGGACACATTTTTGGCGCCATTCACATTTATACTGCGATCAGTGCTATAAATATGCACTAATTACAGTATAAATGTGACTGGCATTGAAGGGGTTAACACTAGGGGGTGAGGAAGGGGTTACATATGTTTCCTATAAAGTGTTCTAACTGTAGGTGGAGGGGGGGTGACTGGGGGGGGTGACCGATCTGTGTCCCTATGTACAAGAGACACAGATCGGTCTCCTCTCCAGAGACAGCACCGCTGTCTCTGTGTAAAACGGCAATGAGAGATGATCTCATATGTTTACAAATGAGATCATCTCTCATTGGCCGCACAGATCGCATCGCAAACGGCCATTCTGATTGGCCGTTCGCGGCGATCTGTAATTGGCTGTGTCCAAGGGACACGGCCAACACAGATTTTCCCCGCTGCGCGCTCTGGAGCGCGCGCGGGGACTGCCCAAAGGGGCGGACGTCAATTGACGTCCACTTGGATTTTGGGATCCGCGCTGTAGCCATCAATTGACTATAGCGCGGGTCCCAAGTAGTTAAAGTGTATTACATACACCCAGTGGAGAGAACAGCCTCAGATGATACACAGAGATGGAACAAATCCTCCTACATCTGCTGCCGTCCCTTTTTTACACTCTTTGAAAAGTGCAGATTGTGTTAGAAATCTATCTTCCTCATTCAGCAGTGGGAGGGGAGTCTGGGTTTACACTGTGCGAGAGCTGATTGGAGGAAAGGCACACCCCCCCCCCCCCTCCACATAGGCAGGGACATGCAGAGCTGTAGTCTAAATAAACAAGCTCATTGGTAATCTACGCTACCTCTAAACTCCCTCCCCGACACAAATTTTCAGCTGCTATCTCATGTGTTGGAGAACTTGTCAGAAGTGACTCTGCTGATAACAGAGGAACAGAGCACCAGAGAGAAACAGCACTCAAAACTTTGTAGGGAGATAAGTAAACACTACAGATATATGTGCCTAGGTCAGATTTCATGAATGGGGTTTACAACCACTCTCTAGGGGGGAACAAAAATGCTTCCTCACTTCCTCACTTTGCAAGGGTTAAATTCTGCTTTATGCCCGGGGGGGGGGGGGGACAAAAATCATATTTATTTACCCAATCATCCACTCCCCCGACAGCTGTCATTCTTCTCGGCTATGCTCTGGCAGGGAACTGTCCCTTGGCATTCTCACATCCAATATATTTCTAGAAGATTCAATATAGGGCTGTCACAGTACCCGTAAAACCATATACAATATTCAGTAATAGGATTTCTTCATCAACTGTCCCTCACCAGGAGACCCAAGGTAACTATGCAACTCTGCAACTATTAATATATAATGCTGGGGGGGGGGGGGGGGTTGGAACTGATGTATTTGTTTTCATAATAGATTACAACTTTACAACTTTTCATCTGTGTTACCCAGAAGAAGCCTCATAGGTGAAACATGTTGGGACTTATTTACTCATCCTTAGCCAACAGCCTATTTGTTATACCCGTGATTTTGAGATGTTGATTTATTTGATCAGTATTCAAATGCTTATTGCTAGGAAGAAAAAAGCTGTATGACAGGGTGAGATCTCATATGGTTAATACACATGCTATACAGTGGTGTGATGTGGTGGAAAATATGTAGAAGAATACATATTGGCCTAAACTGAGGAAAAAAAAAATTTTTAATATATTTTTTGAGGATATTTATTATAGCAAAAAGTAAAAAAAAAAAAATATTGTTTTTTTTTTTCAAAATTGTCGCTCTTTTTTTATTTATAGCGCAAAAAATAAAAACCGCAGAGGTGATCAAAAAAAGGACATCAATTTTGTTTGGGTGCCACATTGCACGACCGCGCAATTGTCAGTTAAATTGACGCAGTGCTGAATCACAAAAAATGGCCCGATCATTGGGCAGCCAAATCCTCCGGGGCTGAAGTTGTTAAAGTCCCACGTTTATTATTGTAATCCAAGGTCCTCTTGGACTTAGGTGTATGTATAACTTTGCAACTACATCATGGTGACCACACACAGTACCTACCGTATATACTCGAGTATAACCTGAGTTTTTCAGCACATTTTTTGGTGCTGAAAATGCCCCCTTGGCTTATACTCGAGTCACTTCTTTGCGCCCGATCTCCCGGATTTTGGGGACCCGGTACCGGACGGCCATAGGTTCCCTGGCACACTCTTCATCTACAAGTGTGCACAGTTTGGTGTCCAGGGGACCTACGGCCGGGGAGCACCGATTTTTCAAAGTCGGGCACCCCTTCCATAGACTTGTGTTAAATGGTCATTTCTTCAGTAAGTTTGGGGACATGGTAATGGCCGGTCGTAGGTCCCCTGAACCCAAAACTTGGCACACACGTAGCCCCAGTTTTTCTCTGCAAGTGTGAAAAGTTTGCTGTCTGGGGGACTTACGGCCGGGGGGGGGGAGCACCAATTTTTCAAAGCCGGGCACCCCTTCTATATACTTCCATGTTAAACGTAAGTCTAGTCATGGACACAGTGAGGCATGGACACAGTGAGGCACAGTGAGGCATGGACACAGTGAGGCATTGACAAAGTGAGGCATGGGCACAGTGAGGTATGGGCAAAGTGAGGCATGGGCACAGTGAGGCATGGACACAGTAAGGCCTCGTACACACGACCGAGTTTCTCGGCAAAAACCAGCAAGAAACTTGCTGGGAGATATTTTTTTGCCGAGGAATCCGGTCGTGTGTACATTTTCGTCGAGGAAACTGTCCAGAAACTCGACGAGCCAAAAAGAGAGCAAGTTCTCTATTTCCTCGACGGGAATGGAGAAACTTGCCTTGTCGAGTTCCTCGACAGCCTAACAAGGAACTCTACGAGGAAAATGATGTGTTTCGCCCGTCGGGTTCCTCGGTCGTATGTACGAGGCTTGAGGCATGGGCACAGTGAGGCATGGGCACAGTGAGGTATGGGCACAGTGAGGCATGGGCACAGTGAGGCATGGGCACAGTGAGGCATGCACATGGACACAGTGAGGCAAAGCGAATCACAGTGAGGCATGCAGATGGACACCCTAGGCTTATACTCGAGTCAATACGTTTTCCCATTTTTTTGTGGTAAAATTAGGTGCCTCGGCTTATATTTGGGACGGCTTATACTCGAGTATATACAGTATTTTTTTTTCCGGTTCATTCACACGTAGGGCATTGTGTACACGGGTGTTATTTTCCTGTATTTGATGTACATTTGACACATGCCGGTGAGCTCATTTGAATTATCTCAATGGTGCATCACTATAGATGTTCTGGAGCTGCATTTGACTTGTTTTGCATTTTTCTACAGTAGGTACTACTGTGGAGATTTTTAGCAGAGCAATGCGTATTTTTTCTGTACATGCCGGGTCTTTAAAGGGATAAAACATAGGAAAAGTGCATGCATTGCAGATATGTACTAAATATATTTTTTCTGAGGGCCCTGAGCTTTAAGCCACAAAGAATGCAGCTTGCAAGGAAGGGGAACACCAGTAAGGATATCTTAATGCAGAACCCCACAAAAAAAAACCACAGCGGCCTATAAGGCCAGTCAGTGCCAACCCAAACCTAAACTATCAGCGTTTAGCGGTCTTAGCCTTTAAATTAACCCAAACTCCTATAATTAGTATAGTCATGGCTTTTAAAGGTATGCTGGAATCTTGGAATGCTCTTACATCAAAACCCATGTTTGTTGACTCTGTTCACAAAGATTAAAAGGGTACTGTTTTATATGCTAGGATTACTCAAGCTCAAGCATTAAAATACCACGGTCTCCTCGTAATCTCTTGTCAAATATTCCAATAAAAACGGAAAGCAACGTCGAGGGCACAACACTGATCGCGGCTCTGCTTTAAATGGCAGCTGCATTTCACCAGCATGACCATTGTTTAGCATAGGAAATGACAAGCACATTCTAAAGTCAAATCAAACCACAACATTAACAGAAAAACAAGAAAGAGGAAACAGAAGAAAACATGGAGACTGCTAATCAGTGCGGGAAAAGGTAAATCAGAACAATATGGTTCAGACTTAGCTGTTTTTACAATGGTGAGTCTTTGTTATTTAGCAATGACAAGCAGAGGGGGGGGGAGGGAGAGAGAAAGAGAGAGAGAGAGAAAAGCAGGGAGAGAGAAAAAAAGAATGAAAAGGGGAGAGAAAATTAGGGAGAATGGCAGAGAGAGAGAGAGAGAGAGAGAGAGAGGGGGAGGGGGAGAAGGGCAGGGAGAGAGAGAGAAAGAGGAGGAAGGGAAAGAGAGAGGGGGGCAGGGAGAGAGAGAATCACAGGGAGAGAGGCAAGGGCATAGGGAGAGAGAGGAGGGCATGGGGAGAGAGAGAGAAGGGCGGGGAGGGAAAGAGAGAGAGAGTGGCAGGGAGAGAGAAAGAGAGAGGAGGGCATGGGAGAGAAATAGAGCGGAGGACAGTGGGGAGAGAGAAGGGCATGGGAGAGAAATAGAGAGGAGGACGGGGGGAGAGAGAGGGGCATGGGAGAGAAATAGAGAGGAGGACAGTGGGGAGAGAGAGACGCAGGGGAGAGAAATAGAGAGCAGGACAGGGGGGAGTGGGAGAGAGAGAGAGAGAGAGAGAGAAGGGCAGTGAGGAGAGGGAGAGAGGAGAACAGGAAGAGAGAGAGAAGGGCAGGGAGGGAAAGAGCAGGGATAGAAAGAGAAAAGGGCAGTGAAAGAGAGAGTGAAAGGAGAGGACAGGGAGGGGGAGCGAAAGAGAGAACGAAAAGGGCAGAGAGAGAATAAAAGGAGAGGAAGAGAGAGCGTGAAAGGAGAGGACAAGGGGAAGAGAGAGAAAGAAAGACAGAAAGAGAATGAAAGGGACAGAGAAAGAGAGAGCGAAGGGCAGGGAGAGAGAGAGAGAAGTGCAAAGAGAGAGTGAAAGGAAAGAGCAGTGAGGGGTTAGAGAGAGAAAACACAAAGGGCAGAGAGAAATAAAAGGACAAGCAGAGAGAGAGAGAGAGAGAGAGTGAAAGAAAAGGGCAGAGAGACAGAGTAAGGGAGAAATAAAAGGGTAGGGAGAGAGTAAGAAATAAAAAGGGCAAGGGGGAGAGAGAGACTGAGCAAAAAAAGGGCAGGGAGCGAAAGAGAGGGGGGGAAAAAGCAGAGAGAGAGTAACATATAAAAGGGTAGCGAGAGAGAGAGAGAGAAATGGGCAGAGAGAGAATGAAAGGAGAGGACAAAGAGGGGGAAAGAAAGAGAAAATTAAAAGGGCAGCGAGAGAGAGAGAGAGAGAGAGAGAGAGAGAAAGTGAAAGGAGAGGGCAGGGAGAGGAAGAGATAGAGAGAGAGAAAGAGAGGGAAAATGGCAGAGAGAATTAGAGAGAAGGGCAAGGAGAGAGAGAGAGAAAGGCAGAGAGAGAGAGAGAGAGTGAAAGAAACGGGCAGGGGGAAAGAGAAAGAAAATGTCATGGGGAAACGGACTAACGAGTAGGGAGAAAAATAAATTAATGGGCAGGGAGAAAGAGAAAGAATAGAACCGGTGGAAAGTGAAGGGCATGGATAAATTGAAGAGCAGGAGGAACAAGAGAAAATGGGAATGGATAAACCCGAAAAGCTGGGCAGGGAGAAGAAGGAGGGCAGGGAATCAGAGGGCACAATGCACATCAGACCTCTGCAGAATGACCACTGCTTTCAATTGGAGAGTTCTCCTCTGCAGAATGCTGGCAAGAGACAGGCCTTTCTACTCAGCTGTAACTGTTTTCTGAAAAAATAAACTGTGAGACTTTGCACACCACACCTATTTGTTTCATTTGCGCTGTACTTTTCTTTTGTATACTATTGTTTTCATCCACCTTGAATATATCTGACTGATATCAGCTGAAAATTCAATTGAGTTTTAAATATAAAATCAAGCTGAGATGATGTTTGTATCACAATTCTATAGCCGTCTATTTCTGGTTGTGTCTGGAAAATAAAATCAAAGGTAGGACTGGTTGCTAGGGCAGCAGGTCTCTTTTTACTTTGTTATTTTTTATACATAAAGCCAACTGTGGTAATAATTTATATGAAGTGGAACAAATAAAAATTGAATTGTTGCCAGAGAAGATATAGAAACTTTTCTTAACAGGCACAAAAATAAAAGACAAATTCACATTGGTTGCCAAAGGCCAAAGTATAAATTATCCTCTTTTTCTTTTGCTCATGGCTGTTGACAAACCAGCTTATATTTCTGTTTGGTACAATGCCTGACATTCCTTTATAAGAGGTATGTGTTATTTTCTAGTTGGGTATTAGGTTAGGTTCACACTATTGCAGGTGCCGGATTGCAATCGGACGTGTTCCTGCACCTACAGACAATCTACTCTTTAGCAGACGTGTGAGGCTGCCAGTAATTCCTAATGGCACCCCCATGCCTCTGAAAATGCAGTGTGTTTTTGGGGTGCGTGAAAACGCATGGTGCCGCAGTACTCACGTGCTTCCATATGGCCACCCTGGGAGTGTGTTTTGGAAAAAATGTCGAGGACCTTTTCCTTGCATTTCCCGCAGGTACAGCAAATGCGGCGGCACGCAGGACCCACAACAGTGCAAACCCAACATTAAGTTGTCTTTAGCCATGTTTTCATATATATACAATTAGCCGGATTCAAAAAGACTTACGACGGCGTATCAGTAGATACGCCGTCGTAAGTCCGAATGCGCGGCGTCGTATATTTAAGCGTATTCTGGAAACCAGATACGCTTAAATTTGGCTAAGATACGACCGTCGTAAGTCTCCTACGCCGTCGTATCTTATGTGCATATTTACGCTGGCCGCTAGGGGCGTGTACATGGATTTACGCGTCGAATATGTAAATGAGCAAGATACGCCTATTCACGAACGTACGTACGCCCGTCGCAGTAAGCTACGCCGTTTACGTAAGGCGTTTTTGCGGCGTAAAGATAAACCACCAAAAAGATGGCGCAGCCCCTGCAAGGTATGGACGACGGAACAGCCGTCGTATTTTACTTTCTTTTGTGTAAGCTTACGTGAATGGGGCTGGGCGTAGGTTACGTTCACGTCGAAAGCATTGAGCCGACGTCGTTACGTAGAGAGTATTTGCCACGTGATTCGGCCCTCATTTACATGGGGTCACGGTTAATTTAAATGAAGCCCGCCCACTACATGCCTACTTTGAATTAGGCGGGGTTACGCCGGGCCATTTGCGCTACGCCGACGTTACTTAAGGGGCAAGTGCTTTGTGAATACAGTACTTGCCTCACTGTGTTACGTCGGCGTAGTGCAAATGGAATGCGCTACGCCGGCATAAAAAAACGCCGCGATACGTGAATCTGGCTAAATGAAACAAAAGGAGCGGGACATCAAGTACTGTATGACAAGTGTGTTGTTTTGGTACATTGCTTAATATGTAATAATGATGTTTTGCTTCTCTTTTTCCTATTAAGAAGTTTTTCTATTGGCTCAAAGAAAAATGCTAAAGAAGCTGAAGTGTACACACGATTGGAAATTTCCACAAGAAAACCGTGGATTTTTTTTTGACGGAATTTTGGCTCAAACTTGTGTTGCATACACACAGTCACACAAAATTCCGACCGCCAAGAACGCGGTGACGTACAATACTACAACGAGCCGAGGAAAATTAAGTCCAATGATTCCGAGCATGCTTTGAATTGATTGTGTTTTTTTGTGCGCCGGAATTGCATACAGGCGATCCGAATTTCCGACAAGAACTTTTCCCGTCTAAAAATTATTTGAGAACCAGCTCTCAAATTTTTGCAGTCAGAAATTCCGACAGAAAAAGCCCGATGGAGCCTACACATTCCGATTATGTGTACGCGGCATTGGGCTGATTCGTAGGCGATTACACCCCGTGACTTTAAATAGTTGCCAAACACGGGATACCGTTATTTCTAATGGCACCACATTAGTGCAGCCTCATCAGCGCACATCAGTGCAGCCTCATCAAGACACACCAGTGCAGCTCATCAGTGCACATCAGTGCAGCCTCATCAGCACACATCAGTGCAGCCTAATCACTGCACATTAGTGCAGCCTCATCAGCATACACCAGTGCAGCCTCATCAGCGCACATCAGTGCAGCCTCATCAGCGCACAAAAGTGCAGCCTCACCAGCATACACCAGTGCAGCCTCATCACCGCACATCGGTGCAGCCTCATCAAGACACACCAGTGCAGCTCATCAGTGCACACCAGTGCAGCCTCATAAGTGCACATCAGTGCAGTCTCATCAACACACATCGGTGCAGCCTCTACAGTGCACCTCACTGCAGCCTCATCAAATCACATCAGTGCAGTTTTACCAGTACATATCAGTGAAGAAGAAAAACTACTCATTTGCAAAAAAGTTTCAGGGTTTTTTGTTTCCCTTTGTTTAGCAAACAATATGAAATCCAGGGGTCATTAAATATCACCAAAAAAAAGCTCTATTGGTCTGCAAAAAAATATGAAAAATGTAATATAGGTACAGTGTTGCATGATTATGTGACAGTACTAAAAGCTGAAAATTGGCCTGGGCAGGAAGGGGGTAAAAGTGCCCAGTAGACAACAACGTGATGGCATATGGCACTCATTTTTTTTTTTTTCTTTTTCTTTCTAGGCTCCTTTAAAAACATATAAAAAGAAGAACCCGTGGGGCTCTGCAAAGCATCCCAGCAAGCGACACGACATACATCCACTGTTACTACACAGAAGATTTCTGAAACTTCTAGCTGTTTGTCTTGTTAAAGGATTTGAGCTGAACAGACTTACTAGTTATATGTATTATTTTTCCAAGGTTACAATATAATAATATAATTATGTATGTTCTCTAGTTGTATGGTATAATTATAGTTTTCGATTTGTGTTATATTGTGTATTAGGGCTTAAGAATGTGTGATCTGTCCCTTTAAAAAAAGCAGTCCCAGTAGATTAGAAAACTAGTCCTGATCATAAAGAGCATAGAGGTCAGGAGTAATTGTAATGTACAGATATATACACGCAAACTCACATAAATGACCCAAACGCCGTCTTTGGCTGACTTTCACGTTCAAATTTGGCACGAGTCGCACTGCCGCCAGGTGTAATGTGTGTTTACTCAGTACTGTATGGTAGAGGTTGGGAGGCCAGGGAAAGCAGGTCAGGACTCAGGAGGCAGCCTCCCCCATCACCAGCAGTTCTCAACTCTTCTACTTCCGTGACCCCTTAATAACATTTTCCAAGTTATGGGGACCCCTAACAGTAAAATTATTTTCGTTGCTCCTTTGCTGTAATTTTGCTACTATGCAGTGCATTATGGGTTCTGGTGCAAATTTATGGTCACTAATTCTGAGTATCGCCAAATCCTAAGATCCACCTCAAATCCAAAGTGGCTCTGACCAAACTCCATCCCTACTTACTGTTCATTTCAGCATCAAGCACATGTAATGTAATATTATTAACACTTAAAGGGTTAGTAAAGGACATTTTTTTTTCCTTTAAAATAACAAACATGTTGGGCCAGATCCACAAAGAAGTTACGCTGGCGTATCTATTAATACGCTGCGTAACTTCTAGGATGCTCCGGCGTATCTTTTTTCTGTATTCAGAAAACAAGATACGCCGGAAATTTTTCTAAGATCAGACTGGCGTACACCTCTTACGCCGTTGTATCTTAGTTGCATATTTACGCTGGCCGCTAGGTGGCGCTTCCGTAGATTTACGCAAGGAATATGCAAATTAGGTAGATACGCCGATTCACAAACGTACGTATGCCCGGCGCATTTTTTTACATCGTTTACGTAAGGCTTTTTCCGGCGTAAAGTTACCCCTGCTATATGAGGCGTACGCAATGTTAAGTATGGACGTCGGGCCACCGTCAAATTTTTTACGTCAGTAAGTCGTTCGCGAATAGGGCTGTGCGTAAGTTACGTTCACGTCTAAAGCATTGACGATTTGCTGCGTAATTTGGAGCATGCGCACTGGGATTCTTTCACGGACGGTGCATGCGCCGTTCGTAAAAAAACGTTAAATACGTGGGGTCACGATTAGTTAGCATAGAACACGCCGCCAACCAGCCTCTTTTGAATTAGGCGGGCTTACGCCGCCCGATATACGCTACACCGCCGTAACTAAAGGCGTAACTTCTTTGTGAATACAGTACTCGCCTTTCTAAGTTACGGCGGCGTAGCGTTTCTGAGATACGCTACGCCCGCCTAAAGATAGGCGCATGTACGTGGATCTGGCCCGTTATACTTACCTCCACTGTGCTGTTCGTTTTGCACAGAGTGGCCCCAATCCACGTCTTCTGGGGTCCCTCGGCGGCTGTCTCTGGTCCTCCCCGCAAGTACTGACCACAATCAATGCGAAAGCTCACATGGCGGTCAGTAATTGCGGGTGCGCTTCCGTGATACAGCGAGCAGCCATAGCTGCTCGCTGTATCACTCAGCCCCGCCCCTCGTTGCGCCGCCTCACTGGATGTGATTGACAGCAGCGCCAGCCAATGGCTGCGCTGCTCTCAATCCATCCGCTTTAGGCAATCAGCGGCCAGGCTGAGCGGCAAAGAGGATCTCGGGACCGAGCACGGGACTTTCGAGGGGTCAGGTAAGTATAACGGGGGCTCTAGGGGGGCCGGCAGCATCCGATGTTTTTTCACCTTAATGCAATCTAGATTGCATTAAGGTGAAAATTGTTTTACTTTACAACTCCTTTAAGACTCCCCCACCCCAAGATCTACCCACGTCTCTTGCCTCGCACATTTACAGACAGATTACATAAGTTAAAGGGGTTGTAAGAGTCGGTTCACACTGGGGCGACCTGTCAGGCGACTCAGCCGCCTGACAAGTCGCGGTCCGCAGTAGTCAATGGAACCGTTCTAATAGGAGCGACACAAGTCGCTCCAACTTAGAAAAAGGTTCCTGTACGACTTTGGGGGCGACTCAGGGCGACTTGCATTGACTTCAATACAGAAGTCATTTTGCAAGTTGCCTTGAGATCGCCTTGCCGAGTCGCCCCCAAAGTCGTGCCGCCTGTGTGTGAACCGACTCTTAAGCAGGCGCCGAATAGAGCCGAGCCGACCCGAGCTTCCTTCGGGAAGTCGTGACGTGCTGTGTGCGCCGTCGTTTAGCATGTCAATCAATTGGCATGTCAATAGGAACGCCCACTCCCGCGGGATTCCCTACCCGGAAGCCGCTGTGAATTCTAAGGCTAAACGCTATCTACGGCAAAAAAAAAAAAAAGGTCAGTGTCATTTTATATGCAGAACTGGGCTGGATGTAGTGTTAGAAATTTTTTATAGGGTGAACCTCCCCTTTAAGGTTCCCGTTTGGCATCTTTGCCCTGGGCGATGGATGATCTTGTCCTGGTGTTCTGATGAGGAAGTACATGTGCTTCTTTGGGGCAGAATTCTGCATTTTTTGGACCCATGGAATTAATTTAATCTCCTGAAAAATTATTTTATTGCTTGACGCATGAAGCTTAAAAAAGTACATGTGCTACACTTTTTATTTGAATTTTATTTTATTATTAATTTTATTTAATTTTTATTTGAATTTTGAATTTTTTAGACCCACAGACGTAATTGAATCTCCTAAAAAATGATTTTTTTTCAAGGCCCTATTCACATCTGGCGATTTAGAATCTCGGGAAGAATTGCTGTGATTCTATAGGCAATTACAAATCGCACTGTAATAGAGGCAAAACGCACCACTTGTGTTTGGGTGCCATTCGTTTTTAATAATAAGTCACGTTCCAAACACAGCAAACCGCAATGTGCGAAGCTTGTCGCCCAAAGAAGCTCCTGATCCTTTCTGGGCGTCGAGCATCATGCGATGTGGTTTGCCACAATAGCTGCGGCAAAACACCACCGCATTTAGGTGACATGTAAAATGAATGGTACCTGTTAAGGAAATGTATAAGTTCTGTATATAATTGTATTCAATTTTGTATGTATTGCACACTGCACTCACTGTGCACACAGCACTAATAATGTTTCCAGTACATGTTTGCATTTTTTCGAGTCCCGATTAGAATTAGCCTGCCTATGTTACGCCCCTTGTTACCATAAACGTACAATTGTAAAGCCGCGTACACACGACCGTTTTTCATGTCATGGAAAAAAAAAAAAATTCTCGGCGTGATTCTTGTCAAGCCTGCCTTGCATACACACGATCGTGATAATAAAAAATGCTCGATCAAAGCGCGGTGATGTGAAACACGTACAACAGCACTATAAAGGGGAAGTTCCATTCGAATGGTGCCACCCTTTGGGCTGATTATGCAAATTTCCCTTCTCATAACTTGCTTCTGAGCATGCGCGTTTTTTTCCCGTCGTTAAAGCCTACACACGACCGTTTTTCACAACGTGAAAAACACAGAGAAAAAATAGAGCATATTCAAAAATTTTAATCCCCATTTTTCACGTCGAGAAAAATGCTCTGGAGCCCACACACAACCGTTTTTAATGAACAATTAAAAAATTGCATTTTTCACGTCATGAAAAATGGTCGTGTGTACGCGGCAAAATATTAATGTGATACCTACGCTATCTCAACAGTCATTTGGAAAGATGCATGGTGCGCTTTGCCACTATTGTTGTAGTGTGATTTGGAATCGAAAAGCAGAATCATGGTTATTTTTCCCGCGATCCCAAATCGCCAGATGTGAACGAGGCCTTAAAAAAAAAAAAAAAAATTTCAGGAGATTCGTCTCTGGGTCTAAAAAAATTCAGAATTAAAATAAAATAAAATTAACAATAACATTTAATTAAAATAAAATGTGTAGCACATGTACCTTTTCAAGCTTCATGGGTCAAGCAATAATAGAATTATTCATCGTGAGTGTTATCACGCTTCAGAAATCGCACAACGAAATGCTCAGGTGTGAATGGAGGTTTAGGACACTATTCTTTGTTTTTTGTTTCTGCGCAGGAAGATACATTAAAAGTCAATGCCTAAGTGGAGGAAGGCGCTTGAAAGGCGTTAGCGGTCATCAAAGACTACTTTTAACTCTTTGTACATTTTATTATTATATTAGACTTTAAAATTCCAATAAATCATTCCCAATTCCCAATACAAGCGAACGTTGCAAAAAAACAAATCAATGGTGTCATTTATCAACACGGAGTCTGCGGCGTATTGTCTCGTGGTTAATTTTCAACAAACGCCCGTTCTGGGACAGATGGTAAAACACTGGCCGGTCACTTTATTATTTTACAACCCCTAGAAGAAGCGTGTGCCCATATGCTGCATAATGCCGGGGTAGAGGCACATTTACATTAACAACCGGAGTCAAACAAGCTGGTTTTTCCTGCCTGGAGAACGGCAGAGCCGGGATAATCACTAACCAGAAGCTGCCTTCTCTGATCACAGACCTGGAATGTAAAGATTTATATTTCTGATATACACAGGAGGGTTATACAAGGACAACAGCCAAGAAATCAAAAGCTTTAAAGCCGTATTAAATCACAAATGGAATATATTGCAGCTTACTAATCACTAGATGTGGTGGCTGCAATCGTTTTCTTTTTGGCTTTTTTTGCCCTCTGTTTTAACCTAGTGATCTGACCAGTAACACACCTCCTGTATAAAGCCCCATGCAAACTGTTACGCTGCGGCGGCGTAACGTATCCCATTTACGTTACGCCGCCGCAGGTTTACAGCGTGTGCCTGATTCACAAAGCACTTACCTGTAAACTTGCGGCGGCGTAGCGTAAATCCGCTCGGCGCAAGCCCGCCTAATTCAAATGGGGCGGGCACCATTTAAATTAGGCGCGTTCCCGCGCCGAACATACTGCGCATGCTCCATCCCTAGCATTTTTCTCGACGTGCATTGCGCTAAATGACGTTGCAAGGACCTCATTGGTTTCGACGTTATGCAGCTTGCTGTACTTTTTTCAATGCATTGCACTTCCATAGTGTGAACGATACCCATAGGATAACCTGGACTTTGGAACTGTTCATGACGTTGGAGTGCAGTCACAAATGCTTCCTGCTGCATTTCGGGTGAATGGGCCCTTAGAGCCGGTTCACATAGGGGCGACTCGCCAGGCGACTCAGACGCCTGACAAGTCACGCTCTGCTCTGTTCAATGGACAGAGCGGAGCGTGACTTGTCAGGCGTCTAAGTCCCCTGGCGAGTCGCCCCTATGTGGACCGGCTCTAAGGGCCCATTTACCCGAAATGCAGCAGGAAGCATTTGTGACTGCACTCCAACGTCATGAACAGTTCCAAAGTCCAGGTTATCCTATGGGTATCGTTCACACTATGGAAGTGCAATGCATTGAAAAAAGTACAAAAAGCTGCATTTTACCTTTACAACCCTTTTAATATTAATTTATTGAATGTATTTATTATTTATGATTCATATTTATTTGTGTATTTATTTTACATTTATTTATTATTGTATTATTATTTTTATTATTAGAAGTAGTAGTAGCATTATCACCCTAACAAAAAAATTTATAAATAACCCTATAATCCTAACCCTAACCTACCCTTAACTCTACCTCACCCTAACAAAAAAATAAAATAATAAATGAATAATAATAATAATGATAATAAAAAAGAAAAGAAAAGCTAATGGAAAAGCTAAAAAAGCTACAATACCTAGCAACAAATAATTCAACAGATAATAGTTGTCTCTATTGGCTAATAAAAAAACATCAAAGCGCAAAAAAACTGCATAAAAACACGCCAAAATCGTGCATAAAAACTTGCCCAAAAAAAATGGAAAAATGCTCGAAGACACTACGCTCAGGTGTGAATGCAATGCAGCCTTAGAGGCAGAACACCCCTCCGCAGCTATGGCATCCAGGAGCAGCAGCATTTTGGCAGAAAAAATGCTTGACATGTGTAAACGCATCTATACACAAGCTATTGCAAGTTTAGCACTTGAGTGGTAGATCATTTCATTGGGCAGAATAAATTATTACTCTGGCTAATGAAATTAATTAATGCCCAAGTGCTTGAGGCACCTAAAGCGCATCTAGACACACTTTCCGCCAGGAGGAAAGACGTTTAGGAGAGCTGGGCAAACACCCTGTGTGCCTATGTGCACCCTGTGTGCATGAGGCCTTAGAATGCCTCCACTCTGGATGCTCAACGTCATTGATTGTTATAATACTGGTAGCCCAACCCACAGCATCTTTGGTTGTTAAGATGCTGTGGGACTTGGCTGCACTGCATCATTTGTTGCTAGAAGGCACAGAGTTATTGGTTGCTAGGATGCTGGTGGCCCAGTTTCACAGCATCATTGTTTGTTATGGTGCTTGACAGTATGCTTGGTTGCTAGGACACTAGTGGCTAAGATCACAAAGAGTCATTCGTTTCTAGGATGCTGTTGGCCTAGACTGCTCAACATCATTAGTTGTTATGATACCGGCAGCCCAACCCCACAGCATCTTTGCTTTTCTAGGATACTGGTGGCCTGGGCCACATAGCATCAATGGTTTCTAGGATGCTGATGGCCCAATCTAACATTATTATTGGTTGTTATAGTGTTGTGCAGCATCTTTGGTTGCTGGGATGCATGCAGCACAGGTCATACAGAGTTATTAGTTGCTAGGATGCTGTTAGCCTAGACTGCTCAAAGTCATTGGTTATTATGGTACCGGTAGCAGAGCACCACAGCATCTCTGGTTGTTAGGATGATGGTGACCTGGACCACACAGCATCCATGGTTGCTAGGATGCTGATGGCCCAGTCTCACAGTATCATTGGTTGTTATGGTGCTCTACAGCGTCCATGGTTAGGATGCAGGCGGCCCAGGTCATACAGAGTTATTAGTTGCTAGGATGCTGTTAGCCTAGACTGCTCAAAGTCATTGGTTGTTATGGTACCGGTAGCCGAATGCCACAGCATCTCTGGTTGTTAGGATGCTGGTGGCCTGGACCACACAGTATCCTTGGTTGCTAGGTTGCTGATGGCCCAGTCTCACAGTATCATTGGTGGTTATAGTGCTCTACAGCGTCCTTGGTTTCTAGGATGCAGGTGGCCCAGGTCATACAGAGTTATTAGGATGCTGTTGGCCTAGACTGCTCAACGTCATTGGTTGTTATGGTACCGGTAGCCGAATGCCACAGCATCTCTAGTTGCTAGGATGCTGGTGGCCGGGGTTGCACAGCATCTTTGGTTGTTAGGATGCTGGTGGCCGGGGCTGCACAGCATCTTTGGTTTCTAGGATGCTGGTGGCCCAATCTCACAGCATTATTCGTTGTTATGGCGCTCCACAGTGAATTTGGTTGCTAGGACGGCCGAGGTCACACAGCCATTTGTTGCTAGGGTGCTGTTGACCTAGGCTGCTCAACTTCATTGGTTGGAATGTGCTGCACAGGCTAGGACAGGCCACTATAACAATCTATGAGTGGCTGAACATGCCTGAGGTGGCCGCTTCAATTGGGTGGCCCTGAATACATTGTGCAAAGGGCTTTCTTAGAATACATTTAGAATATATCTGATTAGATAAGATCTAATGCTAAAAAAACTGTTGGTAAATCTAAAAGAGGTTGTATAATGAGATTGTAATGTGCTTACTGGTCAAACATTTCTGTTGCTGAGAAATAATTTCTAGTGCTCTGACCTTTGTAGTTCTCCATTGTCACAAACTGTACAACCCTTATAGGAATTACACCGAGAAACCTCTGTTTTCACTGTACAAGGAACTGAAAATTCTGATGAGTGACCATCACGTCTTATCAATGGACAGAAGCCCTTTCATTGCTCATACTTCCTGTCACTTTACAGGAGATTGATAACGTAACGGCACGCAACCAGACCAATCTGAAAAACCACGAGCAAAGACGACACGTCCAATACAGAAAACTGGAGACGTTACCCAAAGCAACCGGGAGCCATTATTACCCTGTACAGGCAAGAACATCCAAATCCACCTTGGAACAGCAGAGCACGTTTCCTTTCCTCTTCTTGTTACACACAAAGCCCTTCAATGCATTTCACAAACACCTACATTTTCCTCTGTAAAAGTTTCCATAAAAAAAAAAAAAGAAAATCAGACCCCAGAAGTGAGTGCAGTAAATTTGTCTTTTGGAGTGGTGCCACCATAAACAAGGCCAGGATTTCATCCATATTGGATGTAGAATCGCTCACTTGGATAATCTTCCACACCATTTAGGAACATAATATACATGATGACCAACACAGGCAGGCAAGAGGCAGTCCTGGAGGCTGGAGATTATCCATGGAGAGCATGCTGTGACATCCAGGACCACCGATGAGCCACAAATTGCCCAAATTTGCTCTAAAAAATATAAAAAGCTGTAAAGTTCCTTAAAGCTGAAGTTTAGTTTTTTCTTTTCTACAGCTGAAGTCACATAACTGTAAAGAGGTATGTCCCATGTCCTTTCTGCGACCTTTGACCTTTTGGGGGAGGTCCCTGTTCCAATTCCTGAGTCCTAGCCATATTCTTCAATGGAAAACCCTAACCCTAACCCTTGCCCTAACCCTAACCCCATCGGTCACCTCCCCCACAGTAAGGCCCCTTGCACACAAAAATAGCGCTGCTATACCGCATGAAAAATCATGCCCTGCAGTGTTCAATGTGAAAGCCCGAAGGTGCGCTAGCAGGAGCGCACCAAAAGTCCTGCTAGCCGCATCTTTACCGCGGTATAGGAGCGGTGTGTTCACCGCTCCTATACCGCGCCTTCCTCACCGCTAGCGCCCCGAATATCGCGGTAAATACAACGGTATAGCCGCGCTACAAATAGCGCAGCTATACCGTCGTCGCGGCTGCACGCCTCAGTGTGAAATCAGCCTAAGAATCACTCCCTAGGGAACACATTAACCCCTTGATTGCCCTCTAGTGTTAACCCCTTCCCTGCCAGTCCTATTTATACAGCAATCAGTGCATTTTTATAGCACGGATCGCTGCATAAATGTGAACGGTCCCAAAAATGTGTCAAAAGTGTCTGATGTGTCCGCCGCAATATCGCAGTCACGATAAAAAAATCGCAGGTCGCCGCCATTAATAGTAAAAAATAAATAAATAATAAAAATGCTATAAATCTATCCCCTATTTTGTAACCGCTATAACTTTTGCACAAACCAATCAATATACACTTATTGCACATTTTTTAACAAAAAATATGTAGAAAAATACGTATCGGCCTAAACTGAGGGGAAAAAAATTGTTTAAAAAAATTAAATTGGATATTTATTATAGCAAAAAGTACAAAATATTGTGTTTTTTTTAAACTTGTCACTCTTCTTTTGTTTATAGCGCAATAAATTAAAAACGCAGAAGTTATTACATACCACCAAAAGAAAGCTCTATTTGTGGGTGAAAAAAATGAGAAACATTTTGTTTGGGTACAGCGTTGCATGACCGCGCAATTGTCATTCAAAGTGTGACAGCGCTGAAAGCTGAAAAATGGCTTGGGCAGGAAGGGGGTGCAAGTGCCCTGTAGGCAAGTGGTTATTCCAAAGCACCTAGCATGTTTCCTACCTGATCTCGCTTCCCTCTGCTATTTGCTTAAGTCACTTCTCAACGACACCACCGAATCCTGTGCTCAACTGTGCATGTTTCCCTGAGAGACTTTGTAGAGGGGGAGGTCCATTGCTTACACTCAGCTCCCTGATAAGGGGCATCTATAGATAAAAACAAACCGTGCAGCTCTGACTAAAGTAGAATAAAGCCCTTGCTATAGGTGTAGGCCATTTACATACCTTATGAAGCCTGACTGGAATACTCCCAGGACGTGGCTAAGTGAGGCCTAGTCATCACTGCTCACCTCTATCATCACAGGAGTGAGCTCTCAAATGCTCAGCTCAGAGCTACTACATCAGGGGAGAGAAAGAGTATGTGAGGGGGTTTGAATCAGAGAAAGAGCTCCCTCCTGTGATGATGGAGGTGAGCAGTGATGACTAGGCCTCACTTAGCAATGTCCTGGGAGTATTCCAGTCTACTTCATCAGGTATGTAAATGGCCTACACCTATAGCAAGGGCTTTATTCAACTTTAGTCAGAGCTGCACAGTTTTATTTTTATCTAAAAACATCCCTTACCTGCAAAGGCACGTTTTTTTTGTGAACTAACCGTTTAATATCAGATCCCCACCCCCTGCCTGCTGGAGCTCAGAAATGCAGTGTAAAATTTGAGCTTTAGGAGGCTGAAAAGAGGAGAGGGCGCCGCAAAAAAAAGGTACAACTTATGTAGGAGGATTTGTTTTTGTGTATTATCTGAGGCCAATCACTTCACTGGGTATATATGGGATTTGTATTGTAATATATATGTATATGCGTATATATATATATATATATATATATATATATATACATATATACCGTGTGTGTATATATATATATATATATATACAAACATACACACACCGATAATAAATAGGGAAGTTGCTATGGGGAAACAACTGAACTTTTGCTCCTTTTTTCAGAAGTCGCCCCCTTATTTGCTTACGCTCTCATTCCCAGGAATAGCGGTTCAGCAGTTCACAGACAACCATCTATTGACTCAATACAATACACCCATTTTCAACATAAACACAATTCTGATTAGCTTTATGGCATTTTAAATATTTATAACTGTTGAGTCTGAGCTGAAGGTCACTCCATGCAAAAGCAATGTTTTAGTCGTGGATAAAGTTTAGACGGGTGATTAAAGGGAAACGAAACCCCAGAACAAAATGCAATATAAAGCAGCTTACAGCCCTCATATGTGATAGCTGCATTTTTTTATTATTCCATACGTGAGGCCATACTCCCCATTTTGTTGATAGCTGCATGTGTTTTCTTTTTTCAGACTAAAAACATTTTCAGCAAATAAAGAAATTACTTTTGTGGTCAGTTTTAAATAGGAAGGTAGAGGGACTGGCAGGAACACCAGGGATTTCACATAAAGGAAGCAATACAAAGAGAACAGGATACTTTCTCATACAAGTAAATGGTACATCAGACACATATCAGGAATATACAAGTGTTGGGTTTACATGTGCTTTAATCTTCCCACAACATATCTCTTCCTAGCTCTTCTTAAAATACAATTTGCCCTATCCCCCATGTACTGAAGATGGAGACATGGGCATGATTTATATCCATAGTCCATATCAGAACAGCCTATGATTAAAACCATGGCTTCCTCCATAGATGCAGTGGAAGAGTTATGTAGCCACCCAGGGACAGAAGGTGTACGATTTGCAGGATTATCATTAGGCTGAGGATTGAAAAATGACAATGAATGCACTACAGCAAGGGGTCTCCAAACTTCCAAAACAAAGGGCCAGTTTACTGCCCTTCAAACTTCAAAAATGTTACACCATTGGTGTTAGTGGGAGGAATAGTGCCCATTATTGGTATCACTGAGAGGTATAGTGCTCCATAATCAGTGTCAGTGGAAGGAATAGTGCCCCATCATTAGTGTCAGTGAGAGGAATCGTGCCCATCATTGGTATCAGTGAGAGGAATAGTGCCCATCATTGGTGTCAGTAGGCAGAATTGTAGCCCATCATTGGTGTCAGTGAGAGGAATCGTGCCCATCATTGGTATCAGTGAGAGGAATAGTGCCCCATCATTGGTGTCAGTAGGCAGAATTGTAGCCCATCATTGGTGTCAGTGGGCGGAATTGTACCCCATCATTGGTGTCAGTGGGCGGAATTGTACCCCATCATTGGTGTCAGTGGGCAGAATTGTACACCATCATTGGTGTCAGTGGGTGGAATTGTACCCAATCATTGGTGTCAGTAGGCAGAATTGTAGCCCATCATTGGTGTCAGTGGGCGGAATTGTACCCATCATTAGTGTCAGTGGAAGGAAAAGTGCTCCGAGGGCTGAATAAAGGCAAGCAAATGGCCACATCTGGCCCACGGGCTGCAGTTTGGAGAGCACTGCACTACACCAAAGACTAGTAACCTGCATTGGCTGACAGCTGATCATGTGGTAAGGAGCCGGCCCCTTACTAGGACCAGCCCCTTACTAGGATCTGTGATCACCCGAGTCTCAGTGACTCGGTGATCACAGCGTGCAAAGGGGAGGACGTCTATTGACGGCCTCCCGGCAAATTAGATCCGCGCTGTAGCCGTCATTTGGCTATATCGCGGATGGGAAGAAGTTAAGGAGGAACAGTTGGGGGCAGTAAAAACGCAGCATATCTATATCTATATATATAGATATATCTATATATATCGATATATTTATATCTATATATATAGATATATCTATTTATATATATATTTTTCTTTAATGCCCCAACTGTACGTGTAATCTAGGCCTCGGGAGTTCCGGCCCCCATCTTTGGGTGTTTCAGGGTTCTCTGTTGTTTTCTGTAGGATAACTAAACAGTCCAGCAGAGTGAGGGAACATCTCATAACAGCCAAAACAGGTGAGCAGACCCCGGACCCCCGAGATCTCACCAACAAAGCCCCCAGGGGGACACAAGAAACTATCAGTTGTTTTAAATCTTAAGCATCTACCTTAGATTGTAAGCTCCTTGAGGACACGGACTGATGTGAATGTACAATATGTGTGAAACGCTGCGCAAATTGAAGGCGCTATATAAGTACCTGTAATACATAAAATACATAATCTACCAAAACCTG
This sequence comes from Rana temporaria, assembly GCF_905171775.1. Lineage (NCBI taxonomy): Eukaryota > Metazoa > Chordata > Amphibia > Anura > Ranidae > Rana > Rana temporaria. The sequence goes on along the minus strand of NC_053499.1, from coordinate 32,601,878 downwards.
AAATATCAGTTTGGAGTGGAGTGAGCCTTTCATTTAAAGAGCTTTTGGCAATTTTCTGCTAGATTTCAACCCAACTTCATCTATTCTGTATGCCATGCAAGACTGCCTACATCTGAGTTTTTACCTGGCTTTCCAATTGATTATTCAGCATAAAATTTGTAAAAAAAAAAAATGATGTTCCCTAAAAACTTTTTTCATTCAATCTTTACCTCCCTGGAACTTTTTTTTACTGATATAAAATAATGCAACTCTTTCCGAAATACAGAAAAAAAATTCTTAACCCATCTGCAGCTGTCTTCCTAATTTGCCTCCCAATTGTTGTTTTACATAAGGCAACACCTGCTTTCCCGTGTCACCTCGCCTAGAGCTATGCTAATTTCCAAACCCAAAGTTTCTTGCTGCGGTGTGAAATTGCATAATTATGCCATCCTGTGAAGTAAATACAGCAGAGGGAAAAAAAACAAAAAACATAACCCATCAGAAAAATGGAGATGCGGCACGTTTGTGTGAAAATACGCTCGCCAACTCAATAGACAGCTGCTAAGGAGACCCAGCAGAAGAAACGCACAAATGTATACAAAACATTAACATTGAATGGAAGAATAGCTGAAAGAAACCTGAGTGCATATTAGGTTATACAACCTGAACTATAGATACCCAGAGGATGAACAAACTCCATGCAGTGTCCTGGGGGGGATTTAAACCCAAGATCCAGGACTCTAAAACATGGCATTGTAATAATGTTCTAGGTGAGATGTGAGCTAAAGTTCACCTAGAGCAGGGGTCTCCAAACTGCGGCCCGAGGGCCAGATGTTGCCCTTTGCTTGCTTTTATGCGACCCTTGGGGCACTATTCCTCCAACTGATATGAGGCACTATTCCTTCCACTGACACCAACAAGGGGGCACTATTTCTTCTACTGATATCTTCTACAATCCGGCCCTTTCTAAAGTCTAAAGGACAATAAAGTGGCCCTTTGTTTGAAAAGTTTGGAGACCCCTGACCTACAGCATTAATAAAAAGCCATGAGATTTACTAAAACTGGAGAGTGCAAAATCTGGTGCAGCTGAAACCAATCAGCTTATAGGTTTTATTGTCAAAGCTTAAAGATTTTTTTTTATTTATTTTTTTAAATAACAAACATGTTATACTTACCTCCACTGTGCAGCTCATTTTGCACAGAGTGGCCCCGATCCACGTCTTCTGGGGTCCCTCGGCGGCTGTCTCTGGTCCTGCCCGCAAGAACTTTCCACCTTCATGCGAGCGAGCATGGTGGTAAGTTCTTGTGGGCGCGCTCCTGTGATACAGCCGGCAGCTATAGCCACTCACTGTATCACTCGGGCCTGCCCAGCGCCGTGTCATTGGATGTGATTGACAGCAGCTTGAGCCAATGGCTGCGCTGCTTTCAATCCATCCACTCTAGCCAATCAACGACCAGGCTAAGCGGCAAAGAGGACATCGGGGGCGAACGGGCTCAGGTAAGTAAAATGGGGGGCTGGAGGGGCCGGTCTTGTCAGATGTTTTTTCACCTTAATGCATAGGATGCATTAAGGTGAAAAAACCTGTACCTTTAACCGGTTGCCGACTGCCGCATGTACATATACGTCCACAGAATGGCACGTACAGGCATATGGGCGTACATGTACGTCCCCGCCTTTCCGCGGGTCGGGGGTCTGATCGGGACCCCCCCGGTACATGCGGCGGTCGGAAACCCGCGGAGAGCGATCCGGGACGATGGCGCGGCTATTCGTTTCTAGCCGCCCCCTTGCGATCGCTCCCCGAAGCTGAAGAACGGGGAGAGCCGTGTGTAAACACGGCTTCCCCATGCTTCACTGTGGCGGCTGCATCGATCGAGCCATCCCTTTTATAGGGAGACGTCAGACCTACAGCCACACCCCCCTACAGTTGTAAACACACACTAGGTGAAACACAACTCCTTCTGCGCCCCCTGTGGTTAACTCCCAAACTGCAACTGTCATTTTCACAATAAACAATGCAATTTAAATGCATTTTTTGCTGTGAAAATGACAATGGTCCCTAAAATGTGTCAAAATTGTCCGAAGTGTCCGCCATAATGTCGCAGTCACGAAAAAAATCGCTGATCGCCGCCATTAGTAGTAAAAAAATAAAAATAAATAAAAAATGCAATAAAAATATCCCCTATCTTGTAAACGCTATAAATTTTGCGCAAACCAATCGATAAACGCTTATTGCGATTTTTTTCTCCAAAAATATGTAGAAGAATACGTATCGGCCTAAACTGAGGAAATTTTTTTTTATATATATATATGTTTTTGGAGGATATTTATTATAGCAAAAAGTAAAAAATATTGAATTTTTTTCAAAATTGTCGCTCTATTTTTGTTTATAGCGCAAAAACTAAAAACCACAGAGGTGATCAAATACCACCAAAAGAAAGCTCTATTTGTTGGGAAAAAAGGATGCCAATTTTGTTTGGGAGCCACGTCGTACGACCGCGCAATTGTCTGTTAAAGCGACACAGTGCCGAATCGCAAAACCTGGCTTGGGCATTTAGCTGCCTAAAGGTCCGGGGCTTAACCGATTAATTGAATGAACTGAAGGTAGAAGATGATTGGCTACCATGCACAGCTGTACCAGATTCTGAAAGTTTATATATAGCGTAAGAACTTTTCATTATAGCAGCAATTATTAATGAAGGTAATAAAAGCACCAAAACTTTTTGCCCCTGGAATTAGTGTTTATCAACCAAACTGTACACTCCTCTTGTTCAGTATCATATATATATTTATTCATTTATTTATAGATATATATTTTTATTTTTTACACACACACACATATATTTCTGTACAACAGAATCACAGGAATACCTGCAAAGATTACCAGGGACAGTTAGCTACTGTACAGAGAGGGGGAATTTACTAAAACTGGAGAGTGCAAAATCTGGTGCAGCTCTGCATAGAAACCAATCAGCTTCCAGGTTTTATTGTCAAAGCTTAATTGAACAAGCTGAAGTTAGAAGCTGATTGGCTACCATGCACAGCTGCACCAGATTCTGAGTGCTTCTGTTTTAGTAAATCGTCTTGCAGTCCTGAGTCTTGGGTTTAAATCCCACCAAGGACACTATCTGCATGGAGTTTGTTCATTCTCCCTGTGCTGATTTGGGTTTCCTCCAGATGCACTGATTTTCTTTCCCCCAAAAAAACATACCGGTAGGTTGACATTCACCCATAATAAGTCCTAGTGAGGGTGGTAGTGACATTAGAGGACTGGTGAAAATGTGATACAGTGATCTATGTATTATAGCAGCAATTATAAATGAAGGTTATAAATAAAAGCACCTAAACTTTTTGTCCCTGGCATTTAGTACTGATCAACCTAACTATAAAATTCTCCATGTTCAGCATTAGGACTGTGGCTTTATTATATATATATATATACATATATATATATATATATATATATATATATATATATATATATATACACACACATCTATCTATCTATCTATCTATCTATCTATCTATATATATATATATATATATATATAGATAGATAGATATATTACACACACTGGCCCAGATTCACAAAGGACTTAAGACGGCGTATCTCCAGATACGCCGTCGTAAATGTGAGGCGTCGTATCTCGGTGCCTGATTCAAAGAATCAGATACGTCAGAATTTGTATAAGATACGACTGACGTAAGTCTCTTTTGCCGTCGTATCTTAGGTGCATATTTACGCTGGCCGCTAGGTGGCGCTTCCGATGATTTCCGCGTTGAATATGCAAATGAGTTCGATACGCCGATTCACGAACGTACTTGCGCCCGGCGTATTAAAATACGCTGTTTACGTAAGGTGTCCGACCGGCGTAACTTTACCCCTCATAAAGCAGGGGAACAGCGTCGTAATTTACGTTGTTTGCGTGAATGGGGATGGGCGTAGGTTACGTTCACGTCGACTAAACATTGAGCCGGCGTAAGTTAGGGAGAAAATTTGACGTGATACTGAGCATGCGCGCGTATGCGCCGTTCGTTAGGTGCGTCATTTACGTGGGGTCACGATTAATTACCATACAACACGCCCCCTACCAGCCTAGTTTGAATTAGGCGGGCTTACGCCGGCCCATTTACGCTACGCCGCAACTTAGGGCGCAAGTTCTTTGTGAATACGGTACTCGCCTCTCTAAATTACGGCGGCATAGCGTATCTAGGATACGCCCGCACAAAGATACACCCTCCTACGTGAATCTGGGCCACTGTGTATATCTCTTTGCAATAAAGTCACAGCAATCCCTGGAAAGATTTCCAGGGACAGTTAACTATTGAACACAGAGGGGGGGATTTACTAAAACTGGAGAGAGCATAATTAGGTGATGCTCTCCATGGAAACCAATCAGCTTCCAGGTTTTATTGTCAAAGCTTAATTAAACAAGCTAAAATTAGAAGTTGATTGGCTACCATGCACAGCTGTACCAGATTCTGAGTGCTCCTGTTTTAATAAATCTCCCCCTATGTCTTGTAGTCCTGAGTTTTAGGTTTGAATCCCACCAAGGACACTGGGGGTTATTTACGAAAGGCAAATCCACTTTGCACTACAAGTGCAAACTACAAGTGCAAAGTGCTCTTGAAATTGCACTGAAAGTGCACTTGGAAGTGCAGTCGCTGTTAATCTGAGGGGTAGATCTGAAATGAGTGGAAGTTGATTTTATTATCCAATCATGTGCAAGCTAAAATGCTGTTTTTTTTTTTCCTTACATGTCCCCCTCGGATCTACAGTGACTGCACTTTGCACTTGTAGTTTTCACTTGAAGTGCAAAGTGGATTTGCCGTTAGCTGCATGGAGTTTGTTCATTCACCTAGTGCTGGTTTGGGTTTCCTCCAGATGCTTTGATTTTCTTCCCAAAACAAAACATACCGGTAGGTTGACATTCACCCATAATCAGTACTACCGTAGTGGGGGTGGTAGGGACATTATATTGTAAGCGCCTTTAGGGGACAAGGACTGGTGAAAATGCTTTCTATATAGTTTAAGATCAATGTATTATAGCAGCAATTATAAATGAAGGAAATAAAAGCACCTAACATTTTTCCCCCTGGTATTTAGTACTGATCAACCTAACTATAACATGCTCCTTGTTCAGCATTAGGACTGTGACACACACATATATATATATATATATATATACACACACACACACACACATTTATATATAAGCCTTTAGGGGATAAGGACTTGCAAAAATGCTATATCTATATATATATATATATATATATATATATATATATATATATATATATATACCTACATGCACACACTCTGTATAATAAAGTCAGAGTGCCTGGAAAGATTTCCAGGGACAGTTAACTCCTGAACACAGAAGGGGGTGGGGGGGGGGGGGGGTTAAAAGAACTGGGGCATGCAAAATCTGCAGCTCTGCATAGAAACCAATCAACTTCTAGGTTTTTGGCCAAAGCTTAATTGAACAAACTGAAGTTAGAAGCTGATTTGCTACCATGTGCAGCTACACCAGATTCTAAGTGCTCCAGTTTTCCTGAATCTCATAAAATTTTGCATGCCCCAGAAAGTGTTTATAAAAATTGTATCTATTTTTTGTATTTTATATATATAACTATATAACTATATATATATATATATATATATATATATATATATATATATATATATATATATATATATATATATATATATATATATATACCTATATATATTTTTTTAATTGTTATTATTTGTATTCATTTTTTTTTATGTATACAGCATATATACAGTATGTATACTTTTTCCAAGTACAGGCATACTCCGCTTTTAGGTACACAATAGGGTTTATTTACTAACGCTGGAAATCGCAATATCAGGCTCACTTCTGCATAGAAACCAATGGGCTTCTAACCCCAGCTTGTTCAATTAAGCCTGGTAATAAAACCTGGAAGCTGATTGGTTTCTGTGCAGAAGTGAGCCTTATTTTGTGCTTTCCAGCTTTAATAAATAAACCCCATTGTGTACTTAAAAGTGGGGTATGCCTGTACTACTTTTTTTCTTTTTTTGCCTGTACCTTTATGTTCCGGTGTTAACTATCCCTGAAAGTCAAAACCACAAAAAAAACGGTCCTTTCAAATATTTTAAAAAGTGACCTCAGGGTTCTCCAAATTCATTCCAGGCCACACGCAGACCATGACGGTTGATACATACATACAAAAAATGCTTTTACTGTACTAAACGACCAAAATACTATAGTTTTATACTATATGATATCATTTATTATTTTACTATTGTTAGCTCAGCGATAGTCCTGCCATCTCCAGTTTCTCATTGGGTCATGGGGTTTGAATCCCACCAAGGCTGTGTGCAGCTGACATGTTTCCCCCCATTGCTCTATCCAGACCAGTTTCTTTCCATACCGGTAGGTAGGATGACTACTACTTAAAGGCATTAGCCTGGGAACATTAAATGTTAAGCTCCGTTGAGCAAGCAACTAATGGCAATTATTATGCAATTGATAGAACGCTACAAAAAGTAAACAAGTCATTTCATCCATTCAAAAATGATGGTAGTATTATTGCCATATTGTGAGCGCCAACATTTAAAAACACATAAAACTGGGGTATTTTGCTTATTTTATCGCACTGATTTTTCTTGGGCCAGCCAGAAATGTACAAGACGCACGTACCTCCATACTACAACAAGGCTCAATCAGGTGCACTTTAAAACGGATGGCACATGCAATTCAGTTCTATATAAATGGAAATTTAAATATCTTGCACAGATTTCTCAAAACAATACCAACAGCCTTGGCAGTAATGCATAACAAACAGCTAAGCCTAATACTAAACCTAAAAGCCTGTACTTCAGATCAAGGCTTTTTAAGGACATAAAGCTACTCATAAGGACAACTCTAAAATAATAATAATCATAAAAATTGTAACAAAAATTTAAGAAAAAAAAGGGGGGGGGTGCTTTGGTTGAAAATAAAAAGTGCACATTAAACTTTCACTAACAGCAAAACATTTCAAGGTTAAAATAATAATAAAAATATATAAAATAAAATGAAGAAAAAAATAGGGATGCTTTGGTGTAAAATAAAAAGTCTACATTAAACTTCCACTAACAGCAAAACATTTCAAGGTTAAAATAATAATAATAATAATAATAATAATAATAATAATAATAATAATAATAATAATAACAATAAAAATATTTAAAAAAAAAAATTAAGAAAAAAAATAGGGATGCTTTGGTGTAAAATAAAAAGTCTACATTAAACTTCCACTAACAGCAAAAAAATTCAAGGTTAAAATAATAATAATAATTAAAAAAAAAATTAAGAAAAAAAAAAAAGGAAGCGTTGGTGTAAAATAAAAAGTCCACAATAAACTTCCAACAACAGCAAAACATTTCAAGGTTAAAATAATAATAATAATAATAATAATAATAATAATAATAATAATAACAATAAAAAAAATTAAAGAAAAAAAATTGGGATGCTTTGGTGTAAAATAAAAAGTCTACATTAAACTTCCACTAACAGCACAAAATGTCAAGGTTAAAATAATAATAATAATAATAATAATAATAATAATAATAATAATAATAATAATAATAATAATAATAAAAAAGGAAATTGAAGAAAAAAATAGGGATGCTCTGGTGTAAAATAAAAAGTCTACAATAAACTTCCACTAACAGCAAAAAAATTCAAGGTTAAAATGATAATAATAATTAAAAAAAATGTATAAAAAAAAAATAGGGATGCTTTGGTGTAAAATAAAAAGTCCACATTAAACTTCTAATAAGAGCAAAACATTTTAAGGTTAAAATAATAATAATAATAATAATAACAACAATAAAAAAATAAAAAAAAATAGGGATGCTTTGTTGTAAAATAAAAAGTCTACATTAAACTTCCACTAACAGCCAAAAAAATCAAGGTTAAAATATTAATAATAATTAAAAAAAAAATGAAGAAAAAAAATAGGGATGCTTTGGTGTAAAATAAAAAGTCCACATTAAACTCCCAATAACAGCAAAACATTTCAAGGTTAAAATAATAATAATAATAATAATAATAATAATAATAATAATAATAATAATAATAATGATAATAACAATAAAAAATAAAATTAAAGAAAAAAATAGGGATGCTTTGGTGTAAAATAAAAAGTCTACATTAAACTTCCAATAACAGCAAAACATTTCAAGGTTAAAATAATAATAATAATAATAATAATAATAATAATAATAAAAAATTAAGAAAATTAAGAAAAAAAATAGGGATGCTCTGGTGTAAAATAAAAAGTCCACATTAAACTTCCACTAACAGCAAAACATTTCAAGGTCAAAATAATAATAATAATAATAGTAAAAAAAAAAATTGAAGAAAAAAAATAGGGATGCTCTGGTGTAAAATAAAGTCCACATTAAACTTCCACTAACAGTAAAACATTTCAAGGTTAAAAAGCCTGTTGCCTGCTCTTACACATACATTATGTACAAGGAAATGTTAATAAATGGTCATTATGAATATTGTATACGGGTATATATATTTTATTCATCGGAAAAAAAAAACATCACATCATGTTCAGTGTTCCGTGAAAGAATATATAAAAGGCAGCTTTGGATACAGGAACTTTTTTTTTTCGTGGATCTGGTATAATAGAAAGCACCATGCAACCAAATTGAGTTAGTTGGGTTTTTAAAACATGTAACCCAGTGCAGCAATACAAAAAAAAAACGTACATCTTCCGGCCACCGTGCTTATAAAGCCTGGGTTTTAATCAAACTATTATTAATTCCACATCATTTTTGGAAAGTCCATAAAGCCATTTAATGCGGTAGCAAAACGTGCCACATCATATGTACAGCACTTTTATTGTGGATCTGGGAAACACTAGCTGCAGATTTTTTGGCAGGGGCTTTGCTTTCAACGCTACAGTTCACCCATCCAAGAAAATGAACCAATATAATGCATGGAATGGAACAAAGTAAACCGGCACTACACAACCCAAAAGGCTATATAAAAAATAAAAAATAAATAATAATTTAAACAGCCAAAGTGACAACACTGCAACAACCACATTTTCAGAAACCGACAACAATCAGCCATATATTGAATTCACAACCTATCTGCAAGCAACTACCTACACAATATAAAAAGTATACAAACATTGTAGACCTCATCGCTCAGCTGCACAAGCAAGTTACAATTGCCACTACAGTAAAAAAGGCTAAAAAGCAATAAATTAAGCTGAAAACATCAATTTACATTTGAAAGATATTCCCAAATACAACGCCGACCTAGAAAAAAAAAAAAGAAGGAACAAAAAAAAAAAAAAAAAGACATCATCAAACCCTATACCCTGCGGCAGTTCAGTGAACTGTATATGTCAAAATACACAGCGAGCATCGAAATTTCTAAAGCAGATATATAGAGATATACAAAAAAAATATTTGAACCACCTGCAACAGAGAGCGTTATTTGGTCACAGCGTGCAAATTGTTAGTAGAGAGTCAGGTTTTATTGAATAGCATCAGGGTAATTTTTTTTTTCCTATGTGCAGCAATACAACAGTTTAGGAGTTTGCAAAGTATTAAAGTGTTCTGCGATATGCTGGCTACCTATTCAAGTCCATGGTGAGCTGGATGCTGATCTCTGATGGTTTTCTCTGTAGAAAGCATAAGATTTCCCTGCTGGCTGATCTTCAGTTGTCTCTCTGGCTCCTCTGACTCCTCTCTCTCTCTTTCTCTCTCTCTCTTTCTCTGGCTGACACGCTCCCGTCTCTCTCCCCCCCTCCCCTCTGCCTTATTCTGGGATTGATTGATTACAATCAGTGACCAAAGGCTGTGACATGGGCACCACAGTTGGCTCAGCACTGCACAACGCACACTGGGACTCAAAGCAGGCTTTAGGAAAGACAGAAGGCAGAAGGGGGGGGGGGGTTATATAAAGGATATTAATATTAGTTCACTGCACCAGCGATCTGAGAAATATTTGGGGGGGGGGCATTTAATTAAAAAGGGGGCACGATAAAATGGAACGGCATTAAATAGGTGCATTATGACTTTAAAGGAAATCACCCTTTTATTTTATGTTATTTTTTCTGTTTATAAAATTATTATAACAAAGAAATAAAAATATTTTAACAGAAAAAAATAAATAAGGAAATGCATGTTTGTAAACAATCATTTAGACTGCAGAATCAAAAGAAACAAAGGTTGCATAAAAGTGCATACAATAAAGGCGATAAGACGCTTCAGATCTGCGCAGAGCGTTACGTTTTAGACGCGTTACCACCAAACTCTATTACAAAATGATTTACTGATGTATAGGTGCAGCTGGCAGAGAGATCATGAGTAAAAAAAAAACGCAAGCTGTGTCCTGAAAGGACCTCACATGTACAGGCGCGTAAACGTGCGTACGCGTAAAATTCTTCAGCTGTTGCAATTTACGCGTATACGCTCGAACATGCTTGCGTATACACACAGAGAGATCATGAGTAAAGAAAAACGCAAGTTGTGTCCTGAAAGGACCTCACATATACAGGCGCGTAAACGTGCGTACGCGTAAAATTCTTCAGCTGTTGCAATTTACGCGTATACGCTCGAACATGCTTGCGTATACACACAGAGAGATCATGAGTAAAAAAAAAACGCAAGCTCTGTCCTGAAAGGACCTCACATATACAGGCGCGTAAACGTGCGTACGCGTAAAATTCTTCAGCTGTTGCAATTTACGCGTATACGCTCGAACATGCTTGCGTATACACGCGTATGTGCGTAAAGTATTGCGCTCAAATGTACATTTTTTTTTTAAGGCTGCATGCGCATTTAATAGACAATGAGGGCAATTTACTAAAACAGGAGCATCTGGCGCAGCTGTGCACGGTAGCCAATCAGCTTCTAACTTCCACTCGTTCAATGAAGCTTTGACAATAAAACCTGGAAGCTGATTGGTTTCTATTTTTATTTATTTATTTCAGGTACTTCTATAGCGTTGTCCATTTACACAGTACTTTACATATACAGGGCTAGATTCAGAAAGAATTTACGTCGGCATATCTATTGATACGCCGCATAAATTCAAAGCTGCGTCGGCGTATTTCCTTTCTGTATTCAGAAACAGGCTACGCCGAAATTAGGCTAAGATCAGACTGGCGTAAGTCTCTTACGCCGTCGTATCTTAGGGTGTATATTTACGCTGGGTGGCGCTTCCATCGATTTCAGCATAGAATATGCAAATGAGCTGGATACGCCGATTTAGAAACGTACGTGCGCCCGGCGGATTTTTTTTTTACGTTGTTTGCGTTCGGCTTTTTCCGGTTAAGTATGGACGTCGTTCCCGCGTCGAATTTTGAAAATTTTACACCGTTTGCGTAAGTCGTTCGCGAATAGGGCTTTGCGTAAATTACGTTCACGTCGAAAGCATTGACTATTTGCGACGTGTTTAGGAGCATGCGCACTGGGATACGTTCACGGCCGGTGCATGCGCCGTTCGTGAGAAACGTCATTTACGTGGGGTCATGTTTTATTTACATAAAACACGCCCACCTCTTCACAATTTGAATTCGGCGCACTTATGCCGGCAGATTTACGCTACGCCGCCGCAACTTACTGAGCAAGTGCTTTGTGAATACTGCACTTGCCTCTCTAAATTGCGGTGGCGTAGCGTAAATAACATACGCTACGCCCGCACGAATTTACGTCCGCCTACCTGAATCTAGCCCACATTGTACATTCACATCAGTCCCTACCCTCAAGGAGCTTACAATCTAATGCCCCTATAACATAGATACTAGGTCTAATTTAGACAGGATCCCATTAACCTACCAATATATTCTATGCAGTGCAGTATCATATTTTGCACTCTCCACTTTTAGTAAATCCCCTCCCCCAATGTGTATATATGTATAGTGTGGTGAATGTTACATAGTTACATAGTTAGTCAGGTTGAAAAAAGCCACAAGTCCATCCAGTTCAACCATAAAAAATGTTATAGAGCCACCTTCACCCATTCATGTCTATGGGTGGCCGTACGCTGCATAAAGTAGCGCATGCGCGCAGGTGTAACGCACCTACGGTTACTGCATTACTGATTTTTATACAGCGTTTGCATTACTCCATAGACAACAATACACCTGTGTTCAGATATGTAAAGAAAAGAACAAAGGGCCAGATTCACGTAGAATCGCGGCGGCGTAACCTATCGTAGATACGTTACACCGCCGCAAGTTTTCATCGCAAGTGCCTGATTCACCAAGCACTTGCGTGAAAAATTACGCCGGCGGCCTCCGGCGTAAGCCCGCCTAATTCAAAGGGGCGTGTGCCATTTAAATTAGGCGCGCTCCCGCACCGGACCTACTGCGCATGCTCTGTTTTGAAATTCCCGCCGTGCTTTGTGCAAAGTGACGTCATTTTTTCGAACGGCGACGTGCGTAGCGTACTTTCGTATTCCCGGACGCCTTACGCAAGAAAAAAATTTTTTTAAATTTCGACGGCCATACTTTATACAGCACATACGTGTGCTGTGTAAAGTTAGGGCAGGTAAAACGACGACTAAAATTGCGACGGGAAACTAGACTAGCGACGACGTACCGAACGCGAAAAACCGTCGTGGATCGCCGTTACTGCTAATTTGCATACCTGACGCTGGAATACGACGCAGTACCGCGGCCGCGGTATTGCATCCTAAGATCCGACAGTGTAAAACAATTACACCTGTCGGATCTAAGGGCGATCTATGCGTAACTGATTCTATGAATCAGTCGCATAGATACTTGTATCGCGTATCTGAGATACTCCGTCGTATCTCCGCTGTGAATCTGGCCCAAAGTCACATGGCTACAAACCCCATCCTATTAGATTGTAAGCTCTTATGAGTAGGACCCTCGTGTATTGTAACTCTCTCTTTTTTGAATGTAAAGTGCTGTGAAAACTGTTGGCGCTTTGTAAATCTTATATATTAAAAATAAAAATAATAATAATACAAACTTTCTTTTTTTTCTGCAGCGTGCGTTTTCACAAAAGCGCACCAAAGTTGCAGCGAGCCCAATTCTCTTTTTTTACGCACAGGTGTGCACAGGCCTTCGTAAAAAATTAAAGGTTCTAAAATATCACTTTTTGCCCTTTTTTTATATATTTTTTTTTTATGCCCGCTCCAACGGAGAGACTAAAAGAAAACTTGCCACAGGGAAGGTTAAAAAATCAAGCAAGGGGTTAAGAGATCAAAGCCAGTGCTGTGGGTTTCCAGCTACTCCTGCATATCCTTCCAACACTGATCTCTACAAAGACTTATTAACCCTCGGCTCCCCCCCCACCTACGCTCACCACGACAGGGAATTACGCTTTTTTTTTTTTTTTAACTCTACAAAAAAAAAAAGTTCTAAGAGCGTTCCTGATAAAACTCAGACCCCCCCCCCCCCTTAAAAAAAAAGCTTATTTTCATTTTTCTGCTTTTATTAAATAAAACCCTCCCCCTCCAAGGCCTGGCGGATCACAAGGAGGAAGGCAAGACGGGGAAGGAGGAAATATAGACTGGCATGGCACATATACCCCTGTGTATTGTATGGGGGGGGGTCTGTCTTGTGTATGAGCCCTGCCTCCATCACAATAGACATCTCCCTGGGAATAATAGGCAGTGCACTTTTTTTGTGCATGGCTCCCCCTCGCTCTCTCTATGCCAGGGCACTGGGCAGCCTCTCTTGGCCTGATGTGACATTGCAATGCCCCCCAGACCTTCCACCCAACATACAAATGTCACATCAATCCGTCTGATGGCTGATCTTCACCTGGAAGGAGAGAGGAAGAGGGGAAGGAAGGGGGAGGGGAGGGAAAAGGGCACATCATGTCGCTATTCAATTAATTAGATTTAAATAAAAAATAAAAAAATAAAATAAAGAAAAGAAAAAGAAGAGAGAAAAGAGACAATAGTGGGAGATGGGGAGTGGGGCTGCATGGGGGGCACACAGCCCCCGCTCTGCCCTTCTACTTGCTATGACAAGGCACCTCTAACCCACAGGCTTTGTGTTGTTTCCTTCTGATTTCCATCCCTGTGTAATCCGGGTGGAGGAGGAGGAGGATGAGGATGAGGAGGAGGAGGATGAGGATGATTACCTCTCCTGCCGGCTGGATGAGTCCCCGGGCTTCCTTCACTGGAGCTCCATGGAGGGGTCGGGAGGGGCTGTCAGAGGTCTGTGCAGACAGGGCGAAACCTTCGACCCTCAGGGTCCCCCGGCTGGCTGAGAGTGGAAAGGAGAGAGAGAGGGAGAGGAGAGGAGGATGAGAGAGAGGGAGAGAGAGAGAGAGAGAGAGGGAGAGAGAGCCTCGATCTGGGAGAGGAGACACTGAGCGGTGAGGAGGGCTGACACCGGGGTCACAGGGGGCGCACCGGGTCACCGCCCCCCCCCTACTGGGGGCACACAACTCTACACACTCATCTCTATACACACCAATCACTGATCTCTATATACACCACACACACACCGATCACTCTACGATACACTGATCTCTATATACACACACATCACTCACTCATCACTGTATATACACTGATCATTCCACACTACACACACAAACACACACACACACATCACTGTATATACACTGATCATTACACACTACACACACACACTACACACATATCACTCTACAACACACTGATCACACTACACACACATCACTCTATAACACACTGATCATTCCACACTACACTGGTCACACTTCACACACTGATCACTTTACAATACACTAATCTCACAATGATCACATTAAACTGATCTCACACTACACACACACACACACACACACACATCACTCACTAATCACCCATTCATCACTGTATACACACTGATCACACTAAACTACACACCAATCACTGATCACACACTGATCTCTATATACACTACACACACACACACACCGATCACTCTACGATACACTGATCTCTATATACACTACACACACACACACACCGATCACTCTACGATACACTGATCTCTATATACACACACACCACTCACTGATCACTATATACACTGATCATTCCACACTACACACACACACACACACACACATATCACTCTCCAACACACTGATCACACTACACACACATCACTCACTATACACTGATCATTCCACACTACACTGATCACACTACACACACTGATCACCCATTCGTCCCTGTATACACACTGATCACACTACACACACATCACTCACTATACACTGATCATTCCACACTACACTGATCACACTACACTGATCACACTACACTACACTGATCACACTACACTGATCACACTACACTGATCACACTACACACACTGATCACACTACACACACTGATCACACTACACTACACTGATCACACTACACTGATCATTCTACACTACACTGATCACACTACACTGATCACACTACACTACACTGATCACACTACACTGATCACACTACACTGATCACACTACACACACTGATCACACTACACACACTGATCACACTACACTACACTGATCACACTACACACACTGATCACACTACACTGATCATTCTACACTACACTGATCACACTACACTGATCACACTACACTACACTGATCACACTACACTGATCACACTACACTGATCACACTACACACACTGATCACACTACACACACTGATCACACTACACTGATCACACTACACTGATCATTCTACACTACACTGATCACACTACACTGATCACACTACACTGATCACACTACACTACACTGATCACACTACACTGATCACACTACACTGATCACACTACACACACTGATCACACTACACACACTGATCACACTACACTACACTGATCACACTACACACACTGATCACACTACACTACACTGATCATTCTACGCTACACTGATCACACTACACACACTGATCATTCTACACTACACTGATCATTCTACACTACACTGATCACACTACACACACTGATCATTTTACACTACACTGATCACACTACACTGATCACACTACACTGATCACACTACACTGATCATTCTACACTACACTGATCACACTACACTGATCACACTACACTGATCACACTACACTACACTGATCACACTACACTGATCACACTACACTGATCACACTACACACACTGATCACACTACACACACTGATCACACTACACTACACTGATCACACTACACACACTGATCACACTACACTGATCACACTACACTGATCATTCTACACTACACTGATCACACTACACTGATCACACTACACTGATCACACTACACTGATCACACTACACTGATCACACTACACACACTGATCACACTACACACACTGATCACACTACACTACACTGATCACACTACACACACTGATCACACTACACTACACTGATCATTCTACGCTACACTGATCACACTACACACACTGATCATTCTACACTACACTGATCATTCTACACACACTGATCACCCATTTATTACTGTATACACACTAATCACACTACACTGATCACACTACACTACACTGTTCACACTACCCACACTAATCACCCATTCATCACAGTATATACACTGATCACACTACACTGATCACACTACACACACTGATCACACTACACACACTGATCACCCATTCATCAATGTATACACACTGATCACACTACACTACACTGATCACACTACACACACTCATCACACTGCACTACACTGATCACACTACACTACACTGATCACACTACACACACTGATCATTGTACACTACACTGATCACACTACACTACACTGATCACACTACACACACTGATCATTGTACACTACACTGATCACACTACACTACACTGATCACACTACACACACTGATCATTGTACACTACACTGATCACACTGCACATACCAATCACTCACTGATAACACTAAACTGATCTCACATTACACACACACTAATCATCACACTGTACCCACTGATCTCACACTGATCACACTATACTACACAGATCACACACTGATTTCACATTGATCACATTACATACACTGATCTCACACTGATCACACTATACTACACTGATCACACTATACTACACAGATCACACACTGACCACACTACGTACACTAATCACACACCAATCTCACATTTCACACACCGATCACAAGTCATGACACTGCTGCCCTCTGTACAGAACAAAAAGTAACAACGTATTACAATGTACTCTGCAATCTCTGGAGCTCCTGGAAGAAGATACAATAAGATACAAAGATCTGACATACACAACAATCCTGGACGATGGGCGCACACACTGCACACAGAGATAAAAAGGTCAAACTACGTAATGTGGTTCAAAGACAATGGGGGAGATTTACTAAAACTGGATTACTCAGAATCTGGTGCAGCTGTACATGGTAGCCAATCAGCTTCTAACTTCAGCCTGTTCAATTAAGCTGTGGCAATAAAAGCTGATTTCTATGCAGAGCTGCACCAGATTTTGCACTGTCCGGCTTTAGTAAATCAGCCCCAATGTTTCTCTACCAGGGTTCATTCTGAGACTGTTAGGAGTTCCATGTACAGTGAGCAATGATGGATCGACTTCACAATTACATTATTAAATTGTAAGCTCTCAGGAACAGAGCTCTCCTAACCCTCTTGTATTGAAGAAAATTGTGGTGCTACCCTTTATATTTTGAAGCACTGCATACAATATTGGTGCCTTATAGTAAATGCTGTATTATAATATTTATACAGTGATCAGCAATACAATATCACCAATGTAAGTACCCCCCTCCTTTACCTGCACTTGCAGTTGGGAGGAGGCAGTAAAAAAATTAAGCAATGGAGCTGCAGTTTTACCATCATCTTTAAAGTGGTTCTAAAGGCGGGATGTTTTTTTTTTTTTTTTACCTGAGGCTACTTTCACAGTGAGGCATTTTTCATGCGCTAAAGGCTCAAAATAGCGCCTGTAAAGCATCTGAAAAAGCACCTCACCTGCCACCCCAATGTGAAAGCCCGAGTTCTTTCACACTGGAGCGGTGCGCTTGCAGCACAGGAAAAAAAGTCCTGCTAGTCGCATTTTTGGGGTTTTGTGGCAGCAGTGAATACACTGCTCCTAAAACGCCCCCGCCATTGAAATCAATAACCAGGGCTGTCGAATCGCCCGCAAATCGGCAGCGGCACTTTTAACCCTTTTTCGGCCCGAAAAGCGCTGCTAAAATGTCAGTAAAGCACCGACGCCCCCCCTGCCCCAGTGTGAAAGAGCCTTAACCTCCCTGGCGGTATGATTCTTTCAGAAAAAAGATGCTGAAAGCGGTACCATTATTTGCAAGGAAATTTGGCGTTTTATACTGTAGGTCTGTAATTTTTAGGAATAACTCACTTAAATCTGATCAAACAAGAGTCTAGTAGGCATCCCGGGTATGACATTTTTTTAAAAACAAAATTATAATATAATAAATAATTATAAAAAATTATAACAAATAATAATATAATTCTAATAAAAAATATTCAATAATGTAATCAACTCAAAATCACTGAAATTTGCTCAGTTGCAGAATTGTCGCTGTCATTACTTTTATTTTTTATGACGAATTTCCCCACAAATCGCTATCGCACAATTCTGCAAGTGATTCTAATTTATTATCGCTGTTTTCTAGCTGCTCTAAAACCATTTTTGACATAAAGGGACACTTTTGGTTGCTATGGACAATCTACAGTTTGCAGGCAGAAAGAACAGTTTTTATTATATAAAACTACATGTAGGACACTGGGCAGACCACTAGGGACAAGGGGGGTGTGTATTTTTTACATACAGTACTGTAATCTATAAGATTACAGTATACTGTATGTATTGTGTTTGTTTACGTTTTTGAATTTGGCGCCGTTCTCCGCTCCCGTGCGTCGTAACGTCGCAGGGAACGGAGATCGGCGGCACAGGAGGACGCTGTGTGAATCGAGCGAGGTCCCGCTCGCTCACACAGTGCGGTGGCATCGCTGGATCCAGGGACAAGATAAGTAACTTTGTTTCTGGCTGCAGCGAGGCGAGCCCGAGTCTGACTCGGGGTTACCGCCAGGGGGGTTAAAGTAAAACTTCACCCCAAAAAATCGACATAAGGGTGAACAGGCAGGATTTTTAATGCAGAATAGAGTTTCTAAAGTAAAGTTTCTTACCTGCCTGTCTCCTCTTGTACTGTGAGCTACACGTGCAACGCCACCTGTAAAAATTCAACACTGTCCAAGCCGACTGCAGTGCCGCGAATGTGAGTGACATCACCCCGCCCGGCCAATGAAAGCAGTCAGCATTCAAAATCTAGAAGCCAGCCACCAAAAGACGTCATCGGCCAGCGGGGAGCTCCAGGACGCTGCATCGCTGGATCCAACGTGAGTATAGTTCCACTGTAATGCATTATCTGCATTAAAACAGAGAGAACTGAGTGATTAAAGATGGCTGATTGCTCAGTTCTCAGTCTTCAGTAAGCAGAGGGCCGCTGACTGTCAGTCAAACTTCTTTTAGAGCAAGGATACAAGGGCTCCGAATGAATGGGGAGGTGGTGTGGGAGCAAGGATTTATAGGTGTGCCGTGCCTGCAGGGTGGGCTATCAGGAGGCACTGAGGTTGATTTACTAAAGGCAAATAGACTGTACATTTTGCAGTTGCACCAGAACTTAGTAAATTATTTAAAGCTTCACTTTGTAAAGAATACCCAATCACATGCAAGGCAAATAAAAAAAAGAAAAACAGCAATTTTGCTTGCAAATGATTGAATGATAGAAGTCAGCAGAGCTTCTGTCCATTTACTTAGCTCTGGAACAACTGCACTTTGAAAAGTGCATAGTCTATTTGCCTTTAGTAAATCAACCCCACTGTGTGTTCTCCCAGGTGCCCCTGATCTAGCACACTGAGCACTAATAGGGGAACCCTGACCAATGGCAGAGACACACTAAGCACCAGTCAAGGGGGGCACACTGTGTACCAATAGGGGCAAACTGACAACTGAGCACCAATGACAGGGACACACTAAGGACCAATAAAGGGATACACTGAGCACCAATAAAGAGGACACTATGGAGTTGATTTACTAAAGGCAAATGGACTGTGCACTTTGCAAAGTGCAGTTTCACTCTTCACGAGCAGTTGCTCCAAAGCTTAGTAAATGAGCAGAAGCTCTGCTGCCTTCTATCACCCAATCATGTGCAAGCAAAAATGCAGTTTTATATTTTTCTTGCACGTTATTGGGTATTCTTTGCAAAGTGAAGCTTTACCTTATTTACTAAGCTCTGGAGCAACTGCACTTGTAGAGGGAAACTGTGCTTTGCAAAGTGCACAGTCTATTTGCCTTTAGTAAATCAACCCCATTGAGTAACACTGAAGGATGCACAAGTGTAAAGATACATCAAAATAAGGGAAATTATCTTCTGACCGCTGTACTCTAAGCTGTGATGTGCAAGAACAAATGCATGATCCCTACACTCTGGTTGCTGCACTAAATGTGCTATGTTGTACACTAAAAAGTATTGCACCAACCTTATTGCTGTACTCTGAACACATAGTCCTGCCTCCCTAAATTCCATACATTGGGGTTGGGATTTACTAAAGGCAAAAAGACTGTGCACGTTGCAAAGTGAAGTTGCATGCTGGATGTGCTCCAGAGCTTAGTAAATGAGCATAAGCTCTGCTGATTTCCATCATCGAATCATCTGCAAGCAAATATGCTTTTTTTTTTTTTTCCTTGCACGTAATTGGGTACTCTTTGCAAAGTGCACAGTCTATTTGAATATAGTAAATAAACCCCATTATGTTGTACAAAACATAGTTCTGACTGCTAGCCAGGGGTCCTCAAACTATGCCTTGCAGGCCAGGTCCTGCCCCTTTAATATCGCAGCAATCCCCCTCCCCTCTGCTACCTTTTTATCACACAAGATGAGAACAACCACAGGTCCAGACAAAAGGCGGGTCTTTTGAGTTAAGCAGTGGGGCAGTTTCAGCAATCAAACACCTGCCTTTCGCTAGCAAAGTCCCGCCCTTTGTCCGAACCTGCCATGCTTCGCGTCTTGTGTGATTGAGGTAGCAGAGAGGCGGAGTGATGTGATGTTATAGAAGGGGTGGCAGTGTAATATCGATGGGGGGGGATCTGTGATAGGGAGGAGATCTGTGATAGTGTAACAGCACAGGTGAAGCACAACTGCGGTTAGCAAGGATTTCAATGCGCTTCTTTATTTGACAACTCTGAATTGGGCACCAGCCGTCACTCCTCACAAACAAGAGTTTGGGGGATCTCTACGTCATCTCTCTGTCACATAAAGAAAGGCGTTGAGATACTAAGGATGGACGCATTACAACATGCGACCAGAGCTTAGCGTTTAAAATTATATAATATACTTTAAAGATCAAGATTCCAATACACCTCTATATGCAAGTGATTATCAGTACGGGACCCCAGGCGTCACTCCACACAAACAGGAGTTTGGGGGTTCTCTACATCATATCACTTTGAGCATATAGGGATGTATTAGGCCACTAAGGGAGAGGGTATAAAATAGCATCAATCCCTAGCAGTTAGAGGGAACATGTTCAAACAATTAGGACAAGGCCTATAAGGGATTTGTACTTATGTCAAGCTCGTAGTAAATAGGAGTTGTAGTGACAACTAGTAGTTGCGTATGAGAGGCAGTATAGCTCAGGTAATAGTAGTTGCATATATGAGGTAAATATTGCACACATAATAGTAGTTGCATATGAGAGGCAATATAGCTCAGATAATTATAGTTGCATACATGAGGTGAATATTGCACACGTAATAGTAGTTGCATATGGGAGGCAATATAGCTCAGGTAATTTGAGGGTAGCTGAGACTTTAAAGTATTCCTTAGCACAGTGTTTCTCAACCTTTTTCTAGTTGGGGCACCCTTAAAAAGTATTTTCAGTTATGAGGCACCCCAGTCCAAGGCTTGGTTCACAATACGGTGTGTCACACCGAAAAGCGATCTGTGCATGGATTGCTTTCAGAGGAGCAGCACTCCTTGCTATCAAACAAGCCCTACAAAAGCCATTATTATGGCACAGGAATGAGGGGGGGGGTCAGGAATAACAGTAACATACACACATACATACAGACACATGCTTACACACGCATACACACACATACATACATACACACACTTACAGACACTCACATGTGCACACACACACAGACACATGTATAAAGACATTTTAAAATAAATCTAGCTTCTATCTCAGTACCTTTAAAGATTCCTCATTCAGCCAGGTACTGCACTCTAGGGGGAAGCAGAGAGCACAGCACACTCCTCTGCACTTTACTTTCACTTTTGAAGCCGACAGAGCTTCTCACAGTTCGGCAGGAGAGCAGGCTCATCTGACAGCCTTCTCTCCACTGACCCCGCGGCACACCTGAGAACCTCTGACGGCACACCAGTGTGCCGCGGCACACTGATTGAGAAAGGCTGCCTTAGCAAACAGTCCTTACCACAGCAGTATATCCCAATTAGTATGTTGATATCCACAAGGCATATTAAGTAACAACAAATGTTTTGGATGGAACATAAGCAGCAGATCATCCTATAGGACTACAAGTGATGCAATAGCTACTTATCCATTTGAAGGCTTCAATGTAAGAAATAGGGATACCGTGGTGTAGGGTGTTCAGCAAGAAGGCCTCAAAGGTTGTCCCCAGCACTGGCTCTGTGTTGCAGTAGGTGCAAGAGCACCAAAGAAGTAGTTGTTGCCTGGAGCGGTGTTGCAGCATGGGGAGCGATGGCATCGGTATGGGTAGCGTGGCCGAGCAACGGCTGACAATAATAGAACGCTGTCTGTGTACCAGGTGAATGCCTTTATAGACAGGAGACAGGTACCAGACAGCTGTAATACATTCACAGTGAATTGAAAGAAGCGCCGTATAGTATAGTTCCACGGTCCTCTTCTCCACTGAGTCTAGCCATTGATTGGATAGATTGATAGCAGCACAGCCATTGGCTCCCGCTGCTGTCAATCACATCAGGACTGTAACGCCCCACGACAGCTTATCCGACAATCCGACAGACATCAGACATGATCCATTCCATTTCCCAGAATAACGAGACCGACAAGCTCTGTTACTGGTTTCAAAATGTATGAATGAATGCTTTAATGGTATCTTAGCTTTCTTATACACAGTACAAGCATGTTACAGTTAATCACAGGGACAAAGACACACTCCACCCACACATCACAGAATGGGGGGCTTCAATACACCTTCTTTTAAATAATGACATTCAGTTGAGTTAATTATTAGTCATCCCCCAGACGTCCGGTCTCCGACAAGTTCCCCTCACCTGTTACACAAAACTCATTCCTTTACTAAACATAATTGACATGCTAATTCCCTACCCCTGAAAGGAGACATTTGACCTTTCAGACTCAATCAGTACAATAGACACAACACAGTATTAGCATCACACAATGGACAATGGAATGTCTTTCAGGAGCCTATTGACCTGTTGTGGGTCAGCATGAACTCACCTGTAATATGTCCAGATCTCCTGCAATACATGAATTATCAGTTATCAGTCACCATATGCCCAAAAGGGGCACAGGGTGACCCTAGACCCAAAAGTCATTAGTGACGCTGGCACAGGAGTACCCCCCATCCTTCAAAAGTCTCTGGGTGTCACGGGTCATTCCGTTACAGGGACTAAGTCATACACTTGACGTCTATGGACACGGGAGCTCGCCCGCCAACTAACCCCCTCGGGAAAGAGCTTCCCAGAGGGGGTTAGCTTTAGCGGGAAGGAGCCGAGGCAGCCACCGTGGGACCCCAGAACAGGAGGAGCGGGGCCACTCTGTGCAAAATAAACTGCATAGTGGAGGTAAGTATGACATGTTTGTTATTTAAAAAAAACAAAAAACAGGAACCCTTTAATATCAGTTGTTGGTACAGTTATAGTAAATAAAATATGGTCATAAGTAAATAAATTATTAATATTATTAGTGAATTGTATTTATTATACTAATAATAAAGGGCTGCAGCCATTAAATCCACAATAACAGTCCGACTGTATTTATTTATTTATTAATCAATTAATATTTGTGTTTGGTCTCTAGTCCCATTAGTTTGCCTTCCCTGCACCTTTATTTTGAATAAGAAAACTCAGCAGTTAGAAGCAGATGCAAACCGAGTGGATCTATCTGTTGAGCTTAGGAGAACTGCTGTCAGAGCAGATTTTTTTTTTTTATTCTTATTTTAAAAATTTTAAGCTGCAACAAGCTTAAAAGTTCTGTCAAGAGCTGTTCACAAATTACCCTAAGCATCCAAACATCGCCGTCACCAAAAAACTGCAGAGCGTCGTGTAGCTGCATCGGTATTTTCCTGTCTACAAGAATAATTGTATTCCAGTCCCATTTATTGATTGATCCTGTCTGTTGTCTGGCCTTGCTATTTCATACAAGAGGCTTTTAAAATACAAAAAAAAAAAGTATTTATAGTCCAATTTAGGAAACATGTCATAGCTGATTATGAAGGGCTCTGTTGTCCTCCGAGGTAATATTGTGTTTGATGAGCTTAGTTACACCGTATCAGCGACAAAGCCCCTGGAAACTTGTTTTAAATGTTGATAGCTACGCTATACTGTATTCATTTGTATAATCAATTCTGATACACTCCTGAATCTCGTATGCATTTTTCGTATGAAAAAACTCTGATGAAGCTACACACGATTGGAATATTCGATGGAAAAAGTCTGTCTGACGGAAATTCATTACTTTCTGCTTTTAAGCAATGCATCTAGCTTCTTCCCAGCAGCAGCATAAGGAAAGGGGGGGTGCACTGTGATGTAAGGGAGAGTGGGGGACTCAACTTCTGATGGTGGGATGGCTCTTGACATATAGTGCTGACTGCAAGCTTGGACTGAGTTGGGAACATTATGACAAGTAGCTCAGTGATATCTCCCAGCAGGGGCGTTGCTAGGTGGCAAGAAGACCAGGGGCTTCAGCCCTAGGCCGGCACCGGGGGGGGGGGGCAGCGGCGGTGCTGCGGTTTTGGATCCGGGATGGTAATGGCGCTGTTTTTTTTGTCTGGGCGGTGGGGGGTAAGCTCACTTGCTGGTTGCTGCCTAGCTTACCATTGCCCATCAATTTTCAACACTAAACTCACTACCTGACACACTCACCATTACACTGACTACTTGACATACATACACCTACCTGACATACATTGACATACATACACCTACCTGACATACATACACCTACCTGACATACATACACCTACCTGACCTACATACAACTACCTGACCTACATACACCTGCCTGACCTACACAGACCTCACCTACCTGACCTACATATACTAACCTACCTGACATACATACACCTACCTGACTTTGCATTTTGCATTTACATTTACTTTGCTGCCTGTTGGGCCTTTTTACCTTGCTATCACCCGATCGCTTCTCCGCTGGCCTGATCTCTCCCGATCTATCCGAGAGCCGCTCGCCCGAGCTCCGTGTGGGGATCATCTCAGTGATGTGGCGCGGCGGCAGTATTGTAATTCCCGCCTTCTGGAGCGCCTATGATGGACGTCACACGTCCCGCGGTCCCGGCATTGGATCAGTGGGACGTCCATCATAGGCGTTGCAGGCTCCACTCGGCAGGACTCGGCCACAATCGGAGCAGCAGCACTCGGGATCAGAACGGTCCCGGTGCTCATTGCTCGGGGCTAACAATGGACAGCTAAATGCCAGTGACTCTGGGCTTTACGTGGACCCATTCGTGGCTCCAGCCCCCTAAGCCCGAGCCTAATGACGCCCCTGTCAGGAGTCAGGACGCCCACTAACACACAGCTCTTTTCTCTATCTGCAACATAGAGAGCGTCCTGACTCTCCTGTAGTTCAAGGGAGGGGGCGAGCACGACACTCCACACCAGGGAGAAAGCCTTGCATTACTGTGTGGAGTTACAGACAGAAGAACAGGAAGTGAGGATTTCCCCAAAGAAGTAAGAAAAAGCAAAATGGAAAGATGAGGTAAGTGAAGGAGGACTGCACTAAGGTAAAGGAAGCTATTTAGGAAAACATATTGTACCTTTACAACCCCTTTAAGGCTACTGCTAAAAGATTTTTTTGCTTAAAGTGTAAGTAACCCCCCCCTATCGTTTTCAGCCAAGGAAGCTGCCATCTTTGCCTCTGCTTAATCTACAACTGCCATTATTTTGCACATGTGATCATTTATGACACCAGCCATTGGATGCGTTGACAGTTTGGTTGAGAGCACAACCAATGGGAGTGTTACATTTCCGGCACATGCCAGAAACAAAATAGTTTTGTGAATGGGTTTACTTCCGGTTTAAGATTCTGCCCTTGTGTATAGACTGAATCTGTGTTTATCGGTGTGCTCTGGAACTGCTACCTGGGACTGGCAGCCTCTGAATAGGTAAGGGAAACCTGGGTTATTTCCAGCAGCCCCTCCGAGGGTGAGCGCTACATACAAAATAAAAAAAATGATTTAAAAAATCATCATAAAGGTGAGATGGTCACAGCAGGATCCAAGACCTCGAGTGGAGATATTAAGAGAGGAAATAAAAGAATCTGCAAGGTGGTTAAACTCTTCAGCATTGATCAATACTGAAATATCGGTTTTCAGTGGACTGAACCTTTTAAACAACATGTTAAATATCACATAGATAGAAGTCACATTACTGACAAAGAATATGTGTCACATAACCTATAAAGGTTAGGTGGGATAACCAATTTTTTATAGTCCTTAAAAAGGTCAAAGTCAAGGAAGGGCACATGTTGAATAAACTTCTTGAAGAAATCTTATTTTGTTTTTCTTATTCTTTGTTTTCTTGGAATTTTTTTCCGATGATATCCATTAGTAATATACTAACAGTGACAATGGCCACACACAATATAATATAAATGCACAACCTATCATTTTCAGCCAAGGAAGCTGCCATCTTTACCTCTGTTTAATCTACAACTGCCATGATGCTGCACATGTGATCGGTTATGACACCAGCCATTGGATGGTTTGACAGTTTGGTTGAGAGCACAACCAATGGGGGTGTTACATTTCTGGCACATGCCATAAATTAAACTGTTTTATGAATGGCTTTACTTCGGCTTTAATACAGTCTGCATTCGATCTAGTAGGAGCCCTTCCTAAATTGTCCACTCCATATATATATATATAATGTTTGGTGGTTCTAATTCATTTTCTAGCAAAAAATACAGATTTTAACTTGTAAGCAACAAATGTCAGAAATAGGTTTAGGCATGAAAGGGTGTTTAATATTCAAACCAAAAGAAAAGAAAGAAGGGCGCACCGACCTTGTGCATTACCACTTAAAATGTATTTTTAAAACAGAATAAAAAGCAATGGTCCTACTTACAAGACAATCATAAGTAAGCGCTTTTCAGACAGCTGGACTGGACCTCACGCCACCTGCCAGTAGAACTTCAGACATCTGAACGGCTGATGCGTTTCTGGGGCGTACCCCCTTCTTCAAAGCCTAGATGGTCCGTGATACCTCTCTCCTGCTGCGTGTCCTCCTTTTATTCAGGTGTATGTGTGTATGGACGTCGCCCAATATTCAAACCATCCATCCATGTCTCCATGTGTTATTTTGTGGGATATGAGATATAATTTTAGCCTAGGCCAGAAACCAGGAAGTGACTGAAGAAATGTAAAAACAAAAAGTTTAAAAGGTATAATTATAATACATCTTCCTATCTATTTACTATTGCTAGCGACATAAGGATTAATAATAGTTCATGTTGATTGAGTTTAGTTCCACGTTAAGGCCTAGAGGATTTCCAGTACATTTTAGTATGTGTTGAACAATTTTGGAGAATACTAGAAAAAAAAATTAGCCAGGTGTCTTCTGAAATGTCTTCAACCGAGATCAATGAACAATTATTTATGACCTGTTTCCAGAATTGTCTAATTATTGAGAATGATTACAACAGGTGTCTAAAGGTGCTGACGAGACCATAATGCTGAGGATACAATACAAATGTAACATATAAGTGATTTGACCTCATGCCATCTCACCAAGTGCTCGTAATTCATCTCTTTCTATTTCCATCTGTTCTGATACAAGTAGATTGAGTATAAGCAAGTGAGCAAATTGTATCATTTGTAGATGCAGAGTACTGTCAAGACTTTCTCCTATTGCCTCTTTCCATGTCAACCTTGCTATATTAGATATACTGGCCCGGATTCACAAAGGAGTTACGACGGCGTATCTCCAGATACGCCGTCGTAACTCTGAATGCGGGCCGTCGCAACTCAGCGCCTTATTCATAGAATCAGATATGCCTCACAGTTGCCTAGATACGAGCCGCGTAAGTCTCCTACACCGTCGTATCTTAGGGTGCATATTTACGCTGGCCGCTAGGTGACGCTTCCGTAGATTTCCACATAGAATATGCAAAATAGCTAGATACGCCGATTCACGAACGTACGTGCGCCCGGCGCATCAAGATACGTTGTTTATGTAAGACATACGCCAGCGTAAATTTAACCCTCATAAAGCAGGGGTAAGCCATGTTAGGTATGGACGTCGGAAACGTACGAACAGCGTCGTATTTTACGTTGTTTGCGTAAGTCGTCCATGAATGGGGCTGGGCGTAGGTTACGTTCACGTCGACTAAGCATTGAGCGGGCGCAATTTACTTTGAAAATTCGACGTGATACTGAGCATGCGCACGCATGCGCCGTTCGTAAAAAGCGTCATTTACGTGGGGTCATGATTAGTTTACATAAAACACGCCCACCTCTTCCTCATTTGATTTAGGCGCGCTTACGCCGGCACATTTACGCTACGCCGCCGTAACTTAGGACGCAAGTGCTTTGTGAATACTGCACTTGCCTCTCTAAGTTGCGGCGGCGTATCGTAAATACGATATGCTATGCCCGATTAAAGTTACGCCGCCCTACGTGAATCTGGACCATTGTATTTATTGGCGTATAACACTCACCTTTTTACCCTAAAAATAGAGAGTAAACTGTGCCTGCGTGTTATACGCAGGGGGCCATGGAAAGTTTTTTCCTGAAACTTCCCTCTTAAAGGCATTGGCTCTGCTTCCTCCAGCTCCGTTCTTCACACTGAAGCCAGCAGTACCCAGCAACAGTACCCACCAGCAGCAACCACCATCAGTACCCACCAGCAGTACCAGCCAGCAGTACCCACCAGCAACAATGACAATGACTGGGCCAAACTAGATGCCTTACAGACAGCGACCCAGGAAGAGACATCCGTCAATGAAACCGCCTCTTTTATAGTCTCTCCCAGAAGTCCCATGGATGGTGGCAAGGATTTCTGTGATGAGTAGTCCCGGTGTATGGTTATGCAATGGAATTGCTGGTTAGAAAGACTACTAGTCCCACAATCTTTTGAGTTGGACTCACAAATATGATGTTAGTCACTGGCGCCCAGCATTAAAGGGATATCCTATAGGTGAGGAAGGACAGGAAACGCACATAATATTACAAGTATAATCCACCATCGCTACATCAACGAACATTAAAGGGGTGTTTCAGGCATTTTTTGTGTTTATTAAAAGTCAGCAGCTACAAAAAGTGTAGCTGCTGGCTTTTAATAAACAGACACTCACCTGCTCCACGTTCCAGCGACGCGCCGGCCAGGGGTCCGCTCCTCTCCCCCCCTCCCCGGCCGGCATCTTCATCCCAAGTGTGGGCACCCGGCCGTGACAGCTTTCGGCTTCACAGCCGGGCACCCACTGTGCATGCGCCAGCGGCGCTGCGCTCTCTCATTGGACAGGCGATTGCATGGGACCTGTCATGTGTCCCAGGCGATCGCCTACAGGGAGGGGCTGCAGTAAGGCGATTAAGATATTCGCCTTACCAGCCCCTCGGCGGAAGGAGGAAGTGGGACAGGAAGCCCCCCAAAAAAAATCCCATGCCAAATGTGGCATGTAAGGGGGCGAGGAGTGGGTTAAGCGGAAGTTCCAATTTTGGGTGGAACTCCGCTTTAAGTTCATATAGGCATTGACCATGACTAGGATGCTGTCTGTGACTCCTGGTGTTGTCATGTCATCTCCCCAGCTTCTCCCTGGTTCCTTCGGCACTCTCTGGGGGCTCTCCGATCTCAGAGGTCTTCCTTTTTATATATCACAGGTGGGTCTGCCAATTAAAAAAGCCCGGGAACTAAGCTGAACATCCTTAAAGGAGTTGTAAAGGAAAAAAAAATTTTGCCTAAAATTAATGTCTGCAAGGTAGACAGATAGAATAGTGTAATGATTCTGTTAAAAAAACGAGTAAATACCTATTAAATTCCTTCATCTATATCACCTCCGGCATTCTAGTTTCTGTTCTCTCATTCACTTCCTGGTTTGCATCGCTCATTCATGTAAGAACTACATTTCCCAGTATGAACTGCGGCACGCCCAGTAATTCACACCTCCTTGAAGTCTCTTAGGCCCCGTACACACGACCGAACATGTCTGCTGAAACTGGTCCGCAGACCAGTTTCAGCGGACATGTTCGGTCGTCTGTACGTCCGACCGGACAATTTTCCGGCGGATCGGACAGGTTTCCAGCGGACAAATGTTTCTTAGCATGCTAAGAAACATGTCCGCTGGAAGCCTGTCCCTCGGACATGTTCGGTCGCCTGTACAGACTCACCGGACATGTCCGCTCGGCCGAAAGCCCTCGCATGCGTCGAAGTGATTAGACGCATGCGTGGAAGCATTGACCTTTCAGGGCCATGCACGTCGCCGCGTCATCGGCGCGGCGAAGGCGCGGCCACGTCACCGCGTATTGTGTTCGCGCGGATTTTGGTTTGATGGTGTGTACAACCATCAGACCAAAATCCGGCAGCGGACATGTCCGATTAAAACGGTCCGGCGGACCGTTTTCATCGGACAGTCCATCCGTGTGTACGAGGCCTAACACGTAGAGAGCGTCCTGCCACACAGAAGTAGTTCCCAGGAAGGGGCGAGCACGTTACTGACCACCGCAGTAAACCCTCCTGTCACGGTGGTCAGTAAAATCAGACAAGCAGGAAGTGAACAGAACAGAGAAGAAATAGAGCAACTTCTGAGCAAAAACGAACAATGAGGAAGTTAAAAGAGCAATGTCTGCAGGTAAAGGATGCTTATTATGAAAAAAAAAAAAAAAATCCTTTACAACCCCTTTAACCCTTTCCCCACCCTGAACTGGCTGCTAGAAACTAACTACATGCATTTCAACATGCTTACATATTAACATGCATGTTACTGTAACACGCAGAAAAACTTGCTATATGTGTTGATGGATAAAGGCTTCTTTTGGCTTTCCCCAAATATATACTGTACTTCTACTGATTCAGGAGATAGTCATAGATGATGTTTTAGACTGTATTACTTTTTATGTTGCTCAGTTGTTCAGGTTTTATACCAGGTTAAGTATCCTTTGTGCGCTGGCACAACGTCAATAAAAAAACACACACAAGAGGTAAAACTGCTTATAATGCCTGTGGAAAGGTGGGCAGAGATGGCAACTCAAATGCAGGGATTTTACTACTGGAGTGCAAGGTCTTATAGGTAGACAGCAAGCTGCCCTAGGCACCCAGCTGAATGATGATACAATTTTGAACAAGATTCATTCCGTTGCAGTCATTTACTCCTATTGCCCCAAATAATATAAAGGATTTATATCATGCCAACACTTTGTAAAATAAAGAGGGCCCTGCTCATGATAGTTTATAATTTAAAAATGGAGAGGCAAGCGATACAAAAGGTGATAACTGTGAGGGATGAGCCGATGGAGGAAGCAGAAGTATGGAGGTGGGATAGGCCTCTCTGAATAAATGTATTTTTTTTTTAGGAATTAACCACTACATTACCGAGCCTATTTCTGAGATTTGGTGTTTTGCTCGAAAATTACTTAGAACCCCAAACATTATATATATTTTTTTTTTCTAACACCCTAGAGAATAAAATGGCAGTTGTTGCAATACTTTCTGTCACACCGTATTTGCGCAGCAAAGTAAAGTTAGCCCAAATTTTTATATTGTGAAAGATAATGTTACGCTGAGTAAATTGGTACCCAACATGTCACGCTTCAAAATTGCGCCCGCTCATGGAATGGCGACAAACAGGGCTCAAGTCCTGCGGGAACGCGTGGGAACGGAGTTCCTGCACTTTTTTCACAGCAGGAACTCAGTTCCCTTTGCAGGACTAGAGCAGCCGAGAGCAGCCGAGCCGCCCGAGCCAATCCTTCACTAAGCGGCGATGCCCAGCTCGAGTCACTGTTAGGGGCAAGCGAACCTTAGTAATCCTTTATGTTACTGGCCGCTTCCTGTATATGGATTCATCAGGTAGTGTGCGGGTATTCCCTCACTCCCTCGATGCCGCAATGTCTCCTGGGAGCTTTTGTCATTGTTCCCAAGAGACATTGCGGAGGTCTGCCGCGAGTTATCGTGGGATTTAGAAAGAACTTGCTACCCAATTAATCCAAATACAGGAAGCGGCCAGTAACATAAAGGATTACTAAGGTACAGTGGATCGGGAAAAAAAAACATGCGGTTTAGTAATTATGCACATGAGCGTATCATTTTTTTTTTTTTGGTGGGGGAGTGGATCTTGGGTGGGAGTTACCAAACTTTTTCCCCGGGACTTGACCCCTGGCGACAAACTTTTACCCTTTAAAATCTCCATAGGCGACGTTTAAAAAAATCTACAGGTTTTGAGTTACAGAGAAGGTCTAGGGCTAGAATTATTGCTCTCGTTCTACTGATCGTGGTGATACATCACATGTGTGGTTTAAATGTCATATATGTATATATTCTTTGTTCATTATTAAACGATTATATTTTTGTATTAATCCTGACTACTCTAACTACTGTTGCCTCAAAAGCCCCACCTTGGGGGATTCTCCACTTTTTCACATGTGTGGTTTGAACACCGTTTTCATATGCGGGTGCTACTCATGTATGCTTCTGCACGCAAGCTTGGCGGGACGGGCGCATTTAAAAAAAATGTTTTTCTTATTTATTTTACCTTTTATTTTTT
The DNA here is from genome assembly GCF_905171775.1 of Rana temporaria. NCBI lineage: Eukaryota > Metazoa > Chordata > Amphibia > Anura > Ranidae > Rana > Rana temporaria. Next base: position 32,568,904 of record NC_053499.1, on the reverse strand, counting down.
ATTTTTTCACTGTTCATTAAAAAAAATTGTCACTTTTATTCCTATTACAAGGAATGTAAACATCCCTTGTAATAGAAAAAAGCATGAGGGGTCCTCTTAAATATGAGATCTGGGGTGCAAAAGACCTCAGATCTCATATTTACACTACAATGCAATGACTTCGAGATGGGCGGGGGCCATCTTCCCCTCACTCGTCTCCATGTCAGACTAGGGACAGGTCCGGATCGCCTCCGCCGTTACCGACAGCCACGGTAAGCGGCGGAGGGCACCGGAGCCTGGTGTACCAGGCTAGAACTGTTAGGGTGGTAACCCATTTTTTATTATTTTCCTTAAAGAATAATGTAAAACGTAAACAAAAGTAACTAAAGTAGCCCATATGTAGTCATTGTACAGTGCCTTGCGCAAGTTGGATGATTTGCGCTTGTGAACAGCAATCTTTAAGTCTGACCACAGATTTTCTATTGGATTGAGGTCTTGGCTTTGACTAGGCAATTCCCACACATTTACATGTTTCCCCTTAAACCATTCAAAAGTTTCTTTAACAGTGTGTTTGGGGTCATTGTTCTGCTGGAAGGTGAACCTCCGTCCTAGGCTCAAATCACACACATAGTGATGCATGTTTTGCTTAAGAATATCCCTGTATAGCACCATCCATCTTTCCCTCAATTCAACCAGTTTCCCAGTCCCGACTGTTGTAAAACATTCCACAGCATGATGCTGCCACCAACATGTTTCACTGTGGGGATGGTGTTCTTTGGGTGATGTGATGTGTTGGGTTTGCACCAGACATAGCGTTTTCTTCAATGGCCAAAAAGTTTAATTTTAGTCTCATCAGACCAGAGCACCTTCCTCCATACATTTTGGGAGTCTCCCACATGCCTTTTCGCAAACTCAAAACATGCCAATTTTTTTTTGCTGAAAGTAATGGCTTTCTTCTGACCACTCTGCCATAAAGCCCAACTCTATGGAGCGTACGGCTTATTGTCGTCCTATGTACAGATACTCCAGTCTTTGCTGTGGAATTCTGCAGCTCCTCCAGGGTTACCTTAGGTCTCTGTGCTGCCTCTCAGATTAATGCCCTCCTTGCCCGGTCCGTGAGTTTTGGTGTGCGGCCGTCTCTTGGCAGGTTTGCTGTTGTGCCATGTTCTTTCCATTTGGTTATGATAGATTTAATGGCGCTCCTAGGGATCATCAAAAGATTCTATATTTTTTTATAACCTAACCCTGATTTGTACTTCTCAATAACATTGTCCCTTACTTTCTTGGAGAGTTCCTTGGTCTTCATGGCAGTGTTTGGCTAGTGGTGCCTCTTACTTAGGTGTTGCAGCCTCTGGAGCCTTTCAAAAAGGTGTGTATATGTAATGACAGTTCATGTGACACTTAGATTGCACACAGGTGGACATCATTTCACTAATTATGTGACTTCTGAAGGTAACTGAGTTTTTTATAGGCTCCATAACCAAGGGGGTGAATACATACGCACATGCCAATTATCCGTTTTTTATTTCTGAAAAATAGTTTTATGTACCGGATATACTTGAGCATAAGCTGACCCGAATATAAGCTGAGGCACTTAATTTTACCACAAAAAATGGGAAAACGTATTGACTCGAGTATAAGCCTAGGGTGTCCATCTGCATGCCTCACTGTGCCTCACTTTGCCTCACTGTGTCCATGTGCATGCCTCACTGTGTCTATGCCTCACTGTGTCTATGCCTCACTGTGCCCATGCCTCACTGTGCCCATGTCTCACTGTGCCCATGCCTCACTATGCCCATGCCTCACTGTGTCCATGACTAGACTGATGTTTAACATGGGAGTCAATGGAAGGGCTTTGAAATATTGGTGCTCCCCAGCCGTAGGTCCCCCAGACAACCAACTTTGCACACTTGTAGAGGAGAAATGGGGCTACATGTGTGCCAAGCTCCGGGTCCAGGGGACCTACGACCGTCCAAGTCCAAGTCCCCAAATTCACCGGAGAAATGACCGTTTTACATGGGAGTCTATGGAAGGGGTGCTCGGCTTTGAAAAATTGGTGCTCCCCGGCCGTAGGTCTCCCGGACAACAAGCTTTGCACACTTGTAGAGGAAGAGTGGGGCTACATGTGTGCCAAGTCCAGGGGACCTACGGATGGCCAGTACTGGGTCCCCAAATCCGGGAGATCATGTGCTGAAACACTTGGCTTATACTCGAGTATATACGGTACATATTTTTCTAATTTTACTTCACCAACTTAGACTATTGTGTTCTGATCCATCACATATAATACAGATTAAAAAAAAACATTGAACTAAAGGCTGTAATGTAACAAAATAGATAAAAAGCCAAGGGGGTGAATACTTTTGCAAGGCACTGTACTTGTTTACTATAAAATGCAAAGATTTGTCATCTAAGTCTGGAGATTTGTATTTGAAAGGGTGTCCAGCGAATGTTAGGAAAATGTAAAGGGAATATAACATTTATTCATTTATAAAAAGGGTGGGAAGTACAGTGAGCACCTTTCCTACTGAACAACAGATGTTGGCGGATGTCAGGGAATGTTTTCTTTTAAACCAGCGAGGGTCCCAACACCTGATATGCACATTTTTTCAGGTCACTGGCTCAGTAGTAAAGGAAGAATAAAGATGACAGCCCTGATATTTTAATGACATCAAAAAGCAGTCAACCATGGCAGTGCCCGTATTTCTAGAACGAGAGGACAGCAGGTGTGCAATCTCAGGAACTCAAGTGTGATATCACACCTAATACAAGCCCTAAGAGATATAATAAGTGTAAAGTCAAATTTACCACATGTGATGTTGCATTGCGATGCTTTTCTTTTTGACTGGTACCCCAACATACTAAGGTAATGCACCTACATTGCAGCACACAACCACGTGTTGCAGTGCATTGCCTGACCAAGAAAGGGGCACTTCTGATTTTTGACACATCAAGGTGTGTTGTGTCTTAACACAAAGATTGTTAACATGCAACTTGCAGGACGTTGGGAAAAGTCCTACAAGCAGCATCTTTGGGGCTGTTTGGGAGCACTGTATACAGCACTGCCAGACCGCCCCTGCCCATTGAAATGAATAACCAGCGGTTTGGAAGCGCCGCAATACGGACGCTTTTAACCTCTTCTTCGGCCGCTAGCTGTGGTTAAAAGCACTCCACTAGAGGCAGAAAAGCACAGCTGTAACAGCGATAAATCACTGCTAAAATGAGCATCGATTTACCGCTAACGCATGGAGGCCCCAGTGTGAAAGGGGTCTAACTATCTAACTATCACCCCTAGCACCAAAGTCAAAAGTCTCGGAGTCATTTTCGATACCTACATGACAATGGATGCACAAATAGGGTCAGTAGTCAGCGGATCCCACCATCTGCTGCGCCTACTACGCAGACTCACGCCCTTTATCCCGAAAGAGGACATTGCAGTCGTGGTGGGAACAACCATCAATTCCAAACTCGACTACGCAAATGCCCTCTATCTAGGACTCCCCAAATACCAAATCACTCGTCTGCAAGTCGTTCAAAATACGGCCGCTCGACTAGTGCCCGGAAAAAAACCATGGGAATCAATCTCACCTTCCCTGAGATCCCTTCATTGGTTGCCAGTAAAAGACAGAATCACTTTCAAGGCACTCTGCCTAATAAGTGTATTCAAGGCAACGCCCCCCAATATCTATGTGAAAAAATAAAAGCCCATAACCCCAATCGCATTCTGCGATCCACCAATCAAAACTTACTCCAAATACCCAAAACCAGATACAAGTCCAAAGGAGATCGAAGATTTGCAGTTCAGGGACCTCGCCTGTGGAATGCTCAACCAACCACCATCCGACTGGAGTCGGACCACTTGGCCTTCAGGAGAAAGATTAAAACCCATCTCTTCTGAGGTCAAGGGGTTCCTTACCCATGAAATGGATACAGTGCCCAGAGGCGATTCAGTTCGCATGTGTTGCGCTTTACAAGTTTCTCACTCACTCACTCACTCAACTGTGTGTGCTTTTCCACGTGGTGGCTTCGGAGTGCTGGCCGCAGTGATCGGGTCTTCAAGCAGTTTTTAAGCATAGAAGTCAAGAGGTTTTCCCCTTCAGTCGTTAATGATAAATATACTAATGTAAAAATTGTTGTACCAATATTAATATGTATCACTTTGGAGAGGGTTTTGTGTTTTGAACAAATTTACTTGTATAATGTATCTCTTTCTAGAGTTCCTTCTCCTTTCCCCCAGAAGAAGACCTCTACTGATAAGGTCGAAATGTGTTGGGGTCTCTAGTGTGATTTAAAATATAGTCTTATCATGCTATGTTGTTTCTATATGTACTTATACGACTGTATTATGACATTTTTAATTAAATTTCCCGAGCTTATGTTTTAATATAAACAAATGTTCTCTGTGTGAAACTTTATTCAATAAAAATGTTTTTTTGATATTACAATTAGTATTGATTTTTTGCTGCAACAAAATTTTTTTCCAATCTAACTGTGTGCTTTACCACCTCAAACTGCATTTTTTTTTTCAATCTGTTTAAATTATCTAATTGTTAGTGGAGTCAAACCAACATTTGTTTCCGACTACAGTAATGACAACATTCAAAGAAGCAGGATGGAAAAATGTTCTTGATGAACAAATTCATTTAGTAATTGTATTCATATTTATATTAAAAGCAATTGAAATTAATTTTTCAAACGACATTTGCCCAGTCATCGAATGTATAAATAAATTTCGCATGAATGTTCGTACGAATATCCTCGTTCAAAAATCAACTACTCTATGGCCAGTTTAAGCCATAACCACTTAAGCCCTGGAAAAGGTTTTACCCCTTCATGACCAGAGCATTTTTTGCTATTCGGCATTGCACTGCTTCAACTGGTAATTGCGTGGTCGTGCAACACTGTAGGCAAATTAAATTACTTTGTTTCAAACAAAGAGAGCTTTCTTTTGGTGGTATTTGATCACTGCTGAGTTTTTTATTTTATAATATAAACAAAAAAGACCAAAGATTAAAAATATATATATTATCCAAATAAGTGTATATTGATTGCTTTGCATAAAAGTTATAGGGTCAGATTCACATAGAATTGCCCTGGCGCAGCGTATCAGAGATACGCTACGCCGCCGTATCTTACCTGGCGGAATTTCGAATCCAGGAAAATTTTGCGCCGTAAGTTACGGCGGCGTAGTGTATTTCTCGGCGCGTATTTCAAATTGGGCGGGTAGGGGGCGTGATTCATTTAAATGAAGCGCGTCTCCGCGCCGATTGAAATGCGCCGTGCTTTGCGCGAAATGACGTCGCACCAACTTCATTTTTTGAACTTAGACGTGAGTTACGTCCTTTCCTATTCACGGACGACTTACGCAAAAAAAATAAATTAAAAATTCGACGCGGGAACGACGGCCATACTTTAACATGACAAGTCTATCTTTACGCCACGAAATAGCAGCTTTAACTATACGCCGGGAAAAGCCGACTAGCGACAACATATGAGAATGCGACGGCCGCACGTACCTTCGTGGATCGACGGCAAAAGCTAATTAGCATACCCGACGTGGAAAATAACGCGAACTCCACCCAGCGGGCACAGAAGTATTGCACCTACGATCCGAAGGCGTACAAAGCCGTACGCCTGTCGGATCGAAGCCAGAAGCCGTCGTATCTTGGTTTGAAGATTCAAACTAAAGATACGACGCGGCAAATTTGAAAGTACGCCGGTGTATCAGTAGATACGCCAGCGTACTTCTTCTGTGAATCTGGCCCATAGTGTCTACGAATGATTGTATATTTACTGGAATTATATATATATATATATATATATATATATATATATATATATATATATATATATATATATATATATATTTATTTTTTTATACAGAGATCAGCGACTTATAGTGGTGTCTGTGATAGTGAGGCAGGCAATCTGACACTAAGGACCCTTTCACACTGCTCTGTAGCAAAATTGCGGTAAAAGGGCATATGTGTTTTTACCACAATTTTGCTGTTTCAGATGCGTTAACAGCTGATAATGAAGAATTGTGAACACAGTACACATAGGGTTAAAGTGGTTGTTAAGCCACTTTGACAACTTCAATAGTTTCAACAAACGATTAGATAAGCACCTGAACGACCACAACATACAGGAATATACAATGTAATACGGACATATAATCTTGCACATAGGTTGGACTTCATGGACTTGTGTCTTTTTTCAACCTCACCTACCATATAACTATGTACTCACAATATCTCCTAAACCTGCACCGCTTAGGACATATTTACCTTGTAGTGCGATGAGGTCATTGGCGCATGCACAGTGAAGAAACGGCAGAATGACACGCACCGCTGTCGCCGTGACCACATGCCCATGGGACCCGCGGACTTGATGTCCGCCGGTGTCCTGTGATCAGGACATAGAATGGCAGAACGGGGGCATGTCTTTGTAAACAAGACTTCTCCCTATTCTGCCTAGTGACACAGCACTGATCGTCTGCACCCTCTTATCAGGAGCATCTATCAGTGACGTGTCACAGTAAGCCACGCCCGCTAACAGTTAGAATCACTCCCTAGGACACACTTAACCCTTTCAGCACCCCCTACTGGTTAACCCCTTCACTGTTAGTCACATTTACACAGTAATCAGTGCATTTTTATATCACTGATTGCTGTATAAATGTCAATAGTCCCAAATTAGCGCCAAAGGTGTCCGATGTGTCTGCCATAATGTCGCAGTCACGATGAAAGTCACAGATCGAGGCCATAACAAGTAAAAACAAAACTAATATTAAAAATGACATAAAACTACCCCTATTTTGTAGACACTATGGGCCAGATCCACATACATTTAGATAGGCGCAGCATATCAGAGATACGCTACGCCGCTGTAACTTACTATTGAATTATTTGAATCCACAAAGAATTTGCGCCGTAAGTTACTGCGGCGTAGTGTATCTCTCAGCGCGTAATTCAAATCGGCGGGTAGGGGGCGTGATTCATTTAAATGAAGCGCCTCCCCGCGCCGAATGAACTGCGCAAGCTCCGTTTCTAAATTTCCCTGCTGTGCATTGCGCGAAATTACGTCGCAACAACGTCATTTTTTAAACTTAGACGTGAATTACGTCCATCCCTATTCACGGACGACTTCCGCAAAAAAAGAATTCAAATTTCGACGCGGGAACAACGGCTATACTTAACATGGCAAGTCTATCTATACGCCACAAAATAGCAGCTTTAACTATACGCCTGAAAAAGCCGACTAGAGACGACGTAAGAGAATGCGACGGCCGCGCGTACGTTCGTGGATTGTCGGAAATAGCTAATTAGCATAGCCGTGGCGGAAAATGACGCGAACTCCACCCAGCGGACGCCGAAGTATTGCATCTACGATCCGAAGGCGTACGAAGCCGTACGCCTGTCGGATCTAACCCAGATGCCGTCGTATCTTGGTTTGAGGATTCAAACTAAAGATACGACACGGGAAATTTGAAAGTACACCGGCGTATCAGTAGATACGCCGGCGTACTCTCACTGTGGATCTGCCCCTATAACTTTTGGGCAAACCAATCAATATACGCTTATTGCGATTTTTTTTAACAAAAGTATGTAGAAGAATATGTGTCGGCCTAAACTGAAAAAAAAATTGCTTTTTTTTAAAAAAAATTGAGGTTATTTATTATAGCAAAAAGTACAAAATATTGCTTTTTCTTCAAAATGATTGCTCTATTTTTGTTTATAGTGCAAAAAATAAAAACCGCAGAGGTGATCAAATGCCACCAAATAAAAGCTCTATTTGTGGAAAAAAAAGGACATCAATTTTGTTTGGGAGCCACGTCACACGACCGCGCAATTGTCAGTTAAAGTGTCGCAGTGTCGAATCGCAAAAAGTGGCCCGGTCAATTGGCAGCAAAATGGTCCGGGGCTGAAGTGGTTAAGAGATCTTTTTTTTTTTTTGGGCTAACAAATGCTTTAATTATGTTAAATATTACTACACAGCCCCTTTATAATCTTTTAAAGCAGGAAGAGCATATGTGAGGAGTTAGTTTATAATCAAATAAAAAGCACATAAAGAGGTTTTTACGTTATGCTATGGTAATTACAACATGTACAGTAACAAATATAAAGTAGGTGTTATCCCAATTTAGCCGCAAATTCATGAATTTTCAGGGGAGTACTATGATCTCTGCAAGACATAGGGCCAGATTCACGTAGACTAGCGGCGGCGTAACGTATCGTAGATACGTTACACCGCCGCAAGTTTTCATTGCAAGTGCCTGATTCACAAAGCACTTGCAATGAAAACCTACGCTGGCGGCCTCCGGCGTAAGCCCGCATAATTTAAAGGGGCGTGTGTCATTTAAATTAGGCGCGCTCCCGCGCCGGACCGACTGTGCATGATCCGTTTCAAAATTCCCGCAGTGCTTTGCGCGAACTGACGTCATTTTTTCGAACGGCGACGGCGAGCGTACTTCCGTATTCCCGGACGTCTTACGCAAACGACGTGAATTTTTAAATTTCGACGCGGGAACGACAGCCATACTTTAAACAGCACATACGTGTGCTGAGTAAAGTTAGGGCACCCAAAACGACGATTAACTTTGCGACGGGAAACTAGACTAACAGCGACGTAGCGAACGCGAAAAAACGTCGTGGATCGCTGTAACTCCTAATTTGCATACCCGACGCTGGATTACGACGCGAACTCCCCCCAGCGGCGGCCACGGTACTGCATCCTAAGATCCGACAGTGTAAAACAATTACACCTGTCGGATCTTAGGGATATCTATGCGTAACTGATTCTATGAATCAGTCGCATAGATACTCTGAGAGATACGACGGAGTATCTGAGATACTCCGTCGTATCTCCTTTGTGAATCTGGCCCATAATACTTTATCTGATGCCAGGACCATTTTAAATTGCATAATGGGAAATTCTCATTTTTTGTTAGTCTAGGAGGTTGAACAACAAAGCTATATAATATAAAGCAATCGTATAAAGACACACATAAACTGTACATTTGTGGAGTTTAAAGGAACACTAAAGGTTCGTTTTTTATTAGATCAATTGATTGCTGTAAGCTAGAGCATTTAAATATCACTTACGTCATTTTTCCTTTTGACCCCCAAAATACAGTAATCCAGGTTTGAAAATGCCATTTCCTGTCACTCCTCTTCTTGCTTTCCACCAGCATCTGAGCCGTTTTGCATGGTGGAAAGCAGAGTGTGCTCACCCCCTCCCTATGACTACAGCCCTGCGTGAAGATGCTCTCTTATCCCTCACAAGCATGGAGGCTAAGCCTAATGGGAACTGTAGTTCCCATTAGGCCGTGACGTAGCAAGAATGAATGTGCACCGCAAACCAGGAAGTCCGTGAGAATAATGATTCAGGAGTGAGAGGTGAATAAAACGGCTCCATTTCAACAGGTATCAAACTAGTTATAATGCAAAACATTATTTTTTTCTTTATCAGCTACTGTCAGACTTTAATTTAAGAGGAAAATATTTTTGTCTTTACAACCCCTTTAATACTAGCTCTTTCACACGGTGACTTCTTGTAGGATCGGTCTTCCTTTAATAAAGGCGAGCTGGAGCTGTAGGCTCATCAGTTATCAAATAAAAGAAGACAGATTCAACATGACGGGAGGTTATAACCAATAAAAGTGCTGATAATGTTACGTCATAAATGTCACTGACAGAGAACACGTTTAAAGCCACATCAGCCATAGAATTATTGCCTTATGGCACCCAAAACAGTGAAATCATTTGTTTTTTTAAGTCTGTATTTGCGATTGTTTTATTTTTATGTACTAGTAGTAACTGAGAAAAAAAAATGACAATACCCCTTCCTACCATGACCCCAAAGTGACAGCTAATCTATAGTGTCTAACAAGTGAGAATATATTGCACTGATTGGTGCTTAAAATTTACTATTAATTACTTGCAATGCATGCAATGTAGTATGGCCTAGCAAGTAAATAAATTAAGTTTGACCTTAATCAATAGAACAGGGCAGGCTTATCACAAGGTCTGCCAACTAGGTTCCTATTAAATAGTCCGTACTGATTAATCCATCTATAAGTCACAGTAATACACATGTGGTGCAGTTGACAGAGGGAAGTATTTCAACTTAGTTAAAAATTGTAATTAGGGTCAAGTATAAAAGCTGAAATAGAGGAAACTATGTTACCGATAGCAAGCAAATCAGATGACTGCTGTTATTTTTACAAAACAGAGCAGAAAATGAAAGGGAGGCTTATGAGCCGCCATAGGGATTTTAAACTGGTCACATGACCAGTAACCCAGGCCTCCTACTCTCTTGTAGGGATGAGCTTCGTATTCGAGTCAAACTCATGTTCGACTCGAACACTGTATGTTCAATCGTTCGTCGAAATACGAACAAAACGGGTCGTTCGCGCCAAATTCGAGTTACGTTTTAAAGACCATAATTCACTGCGGCATCGCTGGCTGATGATTGGCCAAGCATGCACTATGACCCGTATGCTTGGCCAATCACATCTTCCGAAAAACGGAGAGCCATAATTGGCCAAAGCCAGATGGCTTTGGCCAATTATGGCTCAGGGGCAGGGCTGGACTGGGACAAAAATTTGGCGCTGGACTTCATCCAGACTGGCCCGCTTTGATAGGTCTCTCCTATGGCGTCCGGACAACTCCCGCCCCCCCCCCCAGCCATCCAAGCCCCCTCTCCCCCTTCACTAGCCGTTCTACTTTATTAGTAGAACGGCTGGTACTGGTACTCTTATAGGCAGTACCAGTGGGGAAGCTAGACATTATTTCACCCGGGCAAAGAATCAGTTCGGTGCCCCCCCCATGGTACAAGATTAGGCAGAAGTGAGAAACAGGACATAGCTGTTGAGTCAGCTGTCTGTCCCCTCCCCCGTGCTCCTTCTGGTCCCCCCCTGCTCCTCTGGTCCTCCCCCTGCTTCTCTGTCCCCCCCCCCCAGGTGAGCACTGCGGGGAGGGAGAGGAGGTGAGAGCTGCAGGGAGGGAGAGACAGAGGAGCAGAGGGGGGCGGCGGCCCGCTGTCACTGAAGCCGGCCCACTAAGCCATCGGCCCACCGGGAAACTCCCTGTAGTCCCAATGGCCAGTCCATCCCTGCTCAAGGGGTTTAGTTCACACCCCCACTATAAAAGGCCGCCTTCAGGTTGGCCTTGTGTAGTGTGTTGCGGTGGTTAAGAGAGGACAGAGAAAGGGTAGTTTTTTGCAGGTAAATAGAGCAGGCAGGCAGGCTAGTCAGTTAATGTTACAGTGTGTAGAGAATATATATACATCTCAGGTGTTGTACATATATTTATACACTGTATAGTTTAGCTAGATCAGTTCTTCCTAATTTACTGGCAGGCAGGTGATTGTGCTAGCTGCAGTATTCTTACGTGGTTTATTGCCTGTGTCCTCTGTAGTTTGCACCTAAAGCTACTTGGTGTGTACTGGCCGTGTGCTCTGTAGTTTGCACCTAAAGATTCAGGAGCAGTGATTTTAATGATGCTTATATGAAAAAAAAATAAAAAATAAAAAATTCCTTTAAATATTGTACCTGCTGGGTGTCTATAGTATGCCTGTGAAAACGTCTAGACCTGGGTTCTCAAAGACGTTTTACGACAATAACTTGCATATTAGGCTTTAAAATGAGCACTTTTGAATTCGAACGTTCGAGTCCCATAGACGTCAATGGGGTTCTAAATGTCCGCCAGAACGTTCGGTCCGTTCGAAGGTTTAGTTTAGGGGTGTAAGCCAATTGATTACACCTACAGCAATGTGTAACTTGAGCTTTACTAGATAAGTGCAGGATAAATTTACAATGTTAACATAATGGTTCAGGTTTATGTAAGGCCTAATTCACACATGGCATTTATAGAGACATTTTTACATACAGGTAAGCCTATAATAAGCTATGTAGAGTGTACTGTAAGAGCGGCAAGGATGTGGAATTCCCTTCCACAGGCGGTGGTCTCAGCGGGGGGCATCAATAGTTTAAAAAAACGATTAAATAAGCACCTGAACGACCACAACATACAGGAATATACAATGTAATACTGACATATAATCTTGCACATAGGTTAGACTTCATGGACCTCACCTACTATGTAACTATGTACTCAAAATATCTCCTAAACGTGCACCGCTTAGGACATATTTACCTTGTAGTGCGATGAGGTCATCGGCGCATGCGCAGTGAAGAAACGGTCTTCCGTGCCGTTTCTTCCCCAGCGTGTGCACATAAGTGACGTCATTCCGCCCTGGCCAGTCACAGACACCAGCAGACAGGGGCGCGCGCGTGCCCGCACGGCGGCAAATTCAAAGCTCAATTGCTTTGCTCAGCCGTGCCATTCTGCCGACGTATATCTACAGGAGGCAAGCGGTTAATATTTCCTCCCCCATGTGCCTTTTCCCCTGACTTCTCTGTCAAGATCAATTGCGCAACCATCAACCCATCCCCATTTGCCAGGGTGCTAGGTGTTATCCTGGACTCTGAACTCCCCCTTTGCCCCCTCATCCAATCACTTTCCAAAGCTTGCTGCCTCAACCTCCACAACATCTCCAAAATACGCCCGTTCCTAACCAATGACATCACATCGCCTCGACTACTGCAACTCCTTCCTAACTTTGAATAGGCTGAACCCTCTTCAGTCCATTATGAATGCAGCTGCCAGACTCCTCCACCTTAAAAATTGTTCAATGTCTGATACTCCCCCTTTGCCAATCCCTCCATTAACTGCCACTCACCCAACAGATTAAATTCAAAATACTAACTGTGACGATATTACAATGATATCCACGTCAACGTTCCCTTCTTCCCATAACGAAAATCACCCCAATATTCCACAAGGAGGAATATTCCTGGAGTCGCCCAAAAAGCCACACATGAGACAAGCTTACTGCTGGAACAACACACTTTAATGGTTTTCTTCTCAGCTTTTTATACAGTCCAAGACATTAAAGCAACAATGAAATCTCCACCCCCCCTAATCACACATTAAGGCTAATTACTAAAACATTCTAGACAGGTCGGCACGACTGATAATCATCATGTCTAATCACTGCACATTCCTTAAACAGCATAACAACAAACCACCTTCACACACTTGAGTTTCCTAGGCAGACGTTTCGTCTGCATGCAGCTTGACACCTATTAACACCTCTGAGCATCACTAGGCTGTAGACAGTGTTATCACACAATTAAAGGCCTTTCAAAAGCCAGCCTTATTTACCATATTAATAGTCTGTTACCCAGAGAGATGAGTCACACATGAAACCACCTGTTACCTCTAACACAGCATTAAATTAGCAGGGAGAATTAAACTGAAGCATATATAGGCAATTGCATCACACTAACAATAACTAATAGTTCTCTTCATTCGTCCTAAGACCTCCTGCTTTCTAGTTTCCTTGTCCCCTCTTCCCATGCTCACCTCCAGGACTTCTCCTGAGCCTCTACCATCTGATGGAACTCCCGATCAAAATTTGTCCAACTATCTCCAACTCTATTCACTTTTAGGCGATCCTGGAAAAATTTTCTGTTCAGAGAAGCCTATCCTGCTTCCACCTAATAACTGTACTTTTATTTTCTCCATCAGCCCATCCCTCACAGTTATTAACTTTTGTATCTCTTAACCCTCCCTTTTAGATTTTAAGCTCTAACGAGCAGGACCCTCTGATTCCTCCTGTATTGAATTGTATTGGAACTGTACTGTGTGCCCTTGCGTTGTAAGGCGCTATGCAAACTGTTGGTGCTGTATAAATCCTGTATACTAATAATACAAATTATATTTATTTATTTATAACACACATACGCCCGCAACTTTATTTGAGTAACACAGCAAGGACAAAATTCATAAACGAGCGCGTTTCGACCGAAGTCTTCCTCGTAGCATGCTATCGCCACAACATAGCGGCAAAGCTTGGATAAGTTTTGTTGCTACATTAATATTTATTTATTTATTCTGTTTATTTATTTGTTTATTTTTTATCGGCTGAACTTTTTTCAACTTGACTAACTGTGGGCCAGATTCACATACATTTCCGCTATGCATCGGCGGCGTAACGTAATCCATTTACGTTACACCGCCGCAAGTTTGCAGCGTAAGTGCCTGATTCACAAAGCACTTACCTGTAAACTTGCGGCGGTGTAGCGTAAATGTGCTCGGCGCAAGCCCGCCCAATTAAAATGGGGCGGGCACCATTTAAATTAGGCGCGTTCCCACGCGGAACGTACTGCGCATGCTCCGTCGGGTAAATTACCCGACGTGCATTGCGCTAAATGACGTCGCACGGACGTCATTTGTTTAGACGTTAACGTAAATGGCGTCCAGCGCCATTCACGGACGACTTACGCAAACAACGTGATTTTTAAAATTTTGACGCGGGAACGACGGCCATACTTAACATGGTTTAGAACACCTAGGGCTCAGCCCTAATTTTACGCGGCGTATCTCGACGGAAACGACATAAAGTTAGATCGACGGGCAGCGCGGACGTTCGGGAATCGCCGTAACTAGTCATTTGCATATTCTACGCCGACCGCAATGGCCTCGCCACCTAGCGGCCGGCCTAGAATTGCATCCTTAAGATCCGACAGTGTAAGTCAATTACACCTGTCTGATCTTAGGGCTATCTATGCGTAACTGATTCTATGAATCAGCCGCATAGTTAGGACGGGCGGATCACAGAGATACGACGGCGTATCAGGAGATACGCCGTCGTATCTCTTTTGTGAATCTGGCCCTATGTTCAAACCAGCAGCTTTGAAGAATCCATGTTACCTTGTGCCCTAAGTTTACACCAATGCGCTGCGTATGACACGTTGCAATTTTTTTTTTGCATGTTCCATCATGCTGTAATCCATCACAACATTCTACAGTACATAACCATAACATTGAAATTTAGAACAAAAAATAAAGAATGCAATGCAAGTAAAAGCGGTTGAAAACAAAAACCAAAAAAACCTGGAAGACAAAGGCATACAAGCTCATTATGAAATACTTACATTAGATTGAAGCTGTCGCAGTGGTCCCTGTACACTGCGCTGTGATTGGCTGTAGCCATAATGATGTCACTCCCGCGCGTGCAGGAACCGTCAGGTCATGGCACAGCTCCTGCATAGTAGCACATTAATGCCATTGCCTTACAGGTGTTTTTTTTAACCAGCCGCAGATTACAAACGCTTTAACAATGCATTGCAGCAGAGCAGGCATTAAACTGCACACCTGCGTTATGCACATGATATTGCACACTATGGTGTGAATAGACTCTTAGGGCTAGATTCAGATAGATCAGCGGATCTTTAGATCCGCCTAATCTATGTGATTTAAGATCCGCCGCCGCAAGTTTTAGTGGCAAGTGGGTAATTCACAAAACACTTACCTCCAAACTTGCGGCGGCGGATCGTAAATCCCCCGGCGGAATTCAAATTCCGTGGCTAGGGGGAGTGTACTATTTAAATCAGGCGCATCCCCGCGCCGATTTAAATGCGCATGCGCCATCCATGAATTTTCCCGGCGTGCATTGCTCCCAATGACGTCGCAACGACGTCATTGGTTTCGACGCTTACGTAAATGACGTCCATCCGTATTCGAGAACGACTTACGCAAACGACGTAAAAAAAAAAAAATTGACGCGGGAACGACGGCTATACTTAACATTGGCTGCGCCTCATAGAAGCAGGGGTAAGTATATGCCGGGAAAACCGCTACGTAAACGTCGTAACAACACTGCGTCGGGCCCGCGTACGTTCGTGAATTGGCGTATCTTGCTGATTTACATATTTCTCAGCGTAAATCAGCGAGAACGCCCCCCGCGGCCATTTTTAAATTGCAGTTAAGATCCGACGGTGTAACACAGTTACACCTGTCGGATCTTAGGCATATCTATGCGTAACTGATTCTATGAATCAGGCGCATAGATACGACCGGCCTAAGTCAGAGATACGATGGCGTATCAGGAGATACACCGTCGTATCTCTTTGTGAATCTGGCCCACACAGTTTCCCCATAAGGCAAAGCGATGTACTCTTCTCTAGACACTGGTAATGTTTGTATCCTGTCTGGAGTTCTCCTTTAGGAATGCAGTCACCTGAGGACTTGTACTGAGCTGCAGCTAAATGTCACGCTGACTATTCCTTGTAACGCCATGCTTTATTTATGGAAAGTCGCCTGTTTGCGTTTAAAATGTTTTAACTATAGAGACCCACAGATGTTGCTACATAAAGAGTATTGATAGGAGTGATTGCAGAATTTAGTATAGACAATATCTTGTCTCACTGTCGTGTTAACCTTTTCAACCACGCGCATTGTAATTTCTTTAAGTAATGAGAAAGAAAAGCGCGAGATGTGGCCATAAAGGAGCAGAGAAGCCATTCAATCACCTGGCATTACCAGTGGCAGAAACAATCTCCTTATCCTGCCCTTAATTATTGTAAAGCGACCTCCGCTCGGTTTGCCCTTTGCCGGCCTGCCAGAGATCTCTCTGGAGAGCTGCTGGTTTCAAGTACCTTTTCACTTTGTCAACATGTCCTCTACAGAAATAGAAAATGAGACTGTCACTTACTGTCTCTGAGTAATCTACAGGCCGTGAGTGGAAAATAGTTACATTTTAATATGGGTGAAAGCTTAAAGTGATCCTGTGCTTTGTCAACGTGGGGCAAAATAAGAGGTCTGCTTTAATGTCGGCCTCACTAAATGCATAAACGTAACGTTCCTTCACTTTACTGCTGCCACGTTCAGCCACCAAGACTGCAGAGAGGAAGCCAGGGATGGACTGGCCATTGGGACTACAGGGAGTTTCCCGGTGGGCCGATGGCTCAGTGGGCCGGCTTCAGTGACAGCGAACCGCCATCCCCCTCCGCTCCTCTGTCTCTCCCTTCCCGCAGCACTCACCTCCTCTCCCTCCCCGCAGCGCTCACCTGGGGGGAACAAAAAAGCAGGGGGGAGGACCAGAGGAGCAGGGATGACGACAGAGGAGCATGGGGGAGGGGACAGACAGCTGACTCAACATGTATGGCCTGGGAGTTTCTCACTTCTGCCTAATCTTGTCCCATAAGGGGGGGCACCAAACTGATTCTTTGCCCCGGGTGAAATAATGTCCAACTTTCCAACTGGTACTGCCTATAAGAGTGCCAGTACCAGCTGTTCTACTCTAACCAGTTCCCGACCTCCTCATGTACATTTACGTCGGCAGAATGGCACGGACAGGCACATCCACGTACCTGTACGTCCTCTGCTAGACGTGGGTGGGGGGTCCGATCGGGATCCCCCCGGTACATGCGGAGGTCGGGTCCGCTCGGGGAGCGATCCGGGACGACGGCGCGGCTATTTGTTTTTAGCCGCTCCGTCGCGATCGCTCCCCGGAGCTGAAGAACGGGGAGAGCCGTGTGTAAACACGGCTTCCCCGTGCTTCACTGTGGCGGCGCATCGATCGAGTGATCCCTTATATAGGGAAGACTCGATCGATGACGTCAGTCCTACAGCCACACCCCCCTACACTAGTAAACACACACTAGGTGATCCCTAAATGTTACAGCGCCCCCTGTGTTTAACTCCGAGTCCCAAACTGCAACTGTCATTTTCACAATAAAGAATGCAATTTAAATGCATTTTTTGCTGTGAAAATGACAATGGTCCCAAAAATGTGTCAAAATTGTCCGAAGTGTCCGCCATAATGTCGCAGTCACGAAAAAAATCGCTGATCGCCGCCATTACTAGTAAAAAAAATAAAAAAAATAAAAATGCAAAAAAACTATCCCCTATTTTGTAAACGCTATAAATTTTGCGCAAACCAACCGATAAACGATTATTGCGATTTTTTTTTACCAAAAATAGGTAGAAGAATACGTATCGGCCTAAACTGAGGAAATTTTTTTTTTATATATGTTTTTGGGGGATATTTATTACAGCAAAAAGTAAAAAATATTGCATTTTTTTTTAAATTGTCGCTCTATTTTTGTTTATAGCGCAAAAAATAAAAACCGCAGAGGTGATCAAATACCACCAAAAGAAAGCTCTATTTGTGGGGAAAAAAGGACGCCAATTTTGTTTGGGAGCCACGTCGCACGACCGCGCAATTGTCTGTTAAAGCGACGCAGTCCCGAACTGTAAAAACCCCTTGGGTCTTTAGCCAGCATATTGGTCCGGGGCTAAAGTGGCTAATAAAGTAGAACGGCTAGTGAAGGGGGAAAGGGGGCTTGGGTGGGGGGGGGGTGCGGGTGTTGTCCGGCAGCCATGGGTGAGACCTGTCAAAGTGGGCCAGTCTGGATGATGTCCAGGGCCAAATTTTTGTCCAAGTCCAGCCCTGGAGGAAGCTCACCTCTTAGAGCTTACACAGGGCTCAGTACTCTCATCTTCTTGTGTCCCTACAGTTACAGAGCTCCCAACTGTCCCTGATTTTGAGGGACTGTCCCTGATTTGGAGCAATGTCCCTCTATCCCTCTTTCCTCTCTATTTGTCCCTCACTTTGGTCTGATCTATAAAGTTGTATGTAAAATGCACTTTTTATCTTTCAAAAAGCGTTTCCCAGTGCTAAACCTGTCATGCAATTTCTAAATTGCTTCATTTGTAAATTTCGAAAGCCAATATAAAGGAATATTAGTGGTAAAAAAAATCACTTGTGGGTTTAACTAATAATTTTTTTAGGTTAATTCTCCTTTAAGGGGGCGTGGAAGGGGGGGCGTGTCCTATGCCTACATACTTTTGCTAGGAGGTGTCCCTCATTCCCATCTCAAAAAGTTGTGAGGTATGCAGTTGTTAGGTCCTTGATGCCCGTGTTGTAACCATTTCCAGCCTGTGGAGCACATCTGACTTCTGCCCTTACAGCCAGCATTTTTGTATAAATTGATGTGTCACATGTTGTAACCATGCCCCTGATGACGCATTTCTTATGACGAAACGTTGGGTGGAGCTAGGGACGTGTGAAGTAGGATGTAGGCAGTGATGTGGCGGCCATCTTACTGGTTTGAAACGCTGGATGTTTCTACATGCTTACTGGAGCTGTATTAAATGTGAGTGTATTCACTTTTTACTTTTAAAAAATTGCTTTGTTTGGATCTCTGAGCGTTCTTTTTTCATCACATTTATATGGATGCTGGAGCTTGCCCGCTGTTGGCCCCTTTGTGAGTGGAAGTGTTTTTGCACCTCTATTTGGTCTAATGTGAGGAGGATCAGCTAACCTTATGTGGAGAGGACCGGTTCATGCAGGAAGGATTGGTGTTGCCACAATTCAGTTACCGTATTTATCGCGGTATAACGCGCTCCCGCGTATACCGCGCACCCCTAAAGTTGCCCCCAATCCTGTGGAAAAAAAGTTTTTTTTGTACTTACAGTTTTGGTGTCTTGCACGGCGTCTATCGGCGGCCTCGTCGGGTCCGGCGTTCGCCTGCGGCTTTGGGTGTCCTCTTCGTCGGGTCCGGCGTCCTTCTGCGGCTTCGGGTGTCCTCTTCGTCGGGTCCGGCGTCCTTCTGCGGCTTCGGGTGTCCTCTTCGTCGGGTCCGGCGTCCTTCTGCGGCGTCCTCCCCGCTCGTTTCCCGCGCCGAGTTTGAATACTGCGTGATTTTCAGGGCAAAAAAGTGCGCGGTATACGCCGATAAATACGGTAATTTGACGTGGATACCCTATACAGTACATTGACGCTAATAGTCAGTACTATCGGGTGTTGGTGATGGTTATACTTTCCTTTCTTATACGAAGAGACCCCATAAAATAACTTTTGACGTGATTTATCCAACAGAGTTTTATTGTTCATTATAGATGAACTTTTACTTTTGTTTTTATTTATTCCTAAGCGCTACACCTTTATCTCCATTTTTTGTTTATTGTACCCAGAAATATAGTGTTAGGCGCTTTTATTCTAGTTTATTTTATTTTGTGTTTCCAGCGCAACAAATTTGTTTATTGCCAGCAATACCACACAGGCCCAGGACTGGGGGGGGGGGGGGCACTGCCCTGGGCACTGTGGTATTATGTGACGGGGGGGGGGGCACCACAAGGAGGTTGAGGGGGGAGGAAATTAGTATTGGGAGAAGGAATTTGGAGGGCTGCAAGGGGTAATAACTTTTCTAGGAGGGGAAATGTGTGTGTATGTGCTAGGAATGGAGATTCATGGAGATTTGTGTTGGGAGGGGGATGGGAGAACAGGATTTGTGCTAGGAGGGTCGATTTGGGGGGTTTGTGCTAGAATAGGTGATATAGTAGAGGGGGAAGGGGATTTGTGCTAGGAGGAGCATTTTTTGGGGTGTGCTAGTAGTGCTAGTGCTAGGTGGGGGAGGGGGATATTTGTGCTAGTAGGGACATTTGGAGTAGGGGGAAGAAAATGTGAAATTTGAGGGGTGGAAGATTTGTGCTGGGAGGGGTGATATTTTTGGGTTTCTGCCTGAGGGTAAATGAGAACTGTGTGCCTGGCTGAGCAGGGTGGCAGACGGACTACAACACTCAGCAGCCCTCAAGAAAGTACCGCTACATGTGTAACACAGTAGTCAAGAGGTTAAGCTGAAAATGTGATGACATTCATTTGTCCTCGCCTAGTGCCACTAATACAGCTAGTTAGGTGGATTCAGTAAGCAATTGCGTCTGCGTAACCATAGTTACGCAGCGCAATTGCTTAGTTGCGCCGGCGTAACGACTTTTCTGTATTCAGAAAGCTTGTTACGCCGACTGCAGCCTAAGATATGACTGGCATAAGGCTCTTATGCCGTCGTATCTTAGGCTGCATTCTTACGATGGCCGCTAGGTGGCGTTCCCGTAGTGGTCAGCGTAGAGTATGCAAATTGCATACTAACGCCGATTCACAACCGTACGCGCGCCCTACGTACGCATTTTACGTCGTTTACGTTCGCCGGGTTCCGCGTAAGTAGCAGGGGCAGCCAATGCTAAGTATACCCGTCGTTCCCGCGTCGCGATGTCTGAAAATTACGTCGTTTGCGTAAGTGAATCGTGAATGGCGCTGGACGCCATTTACGTTCACGTTGAAGCAAATGACGTCCTTGCGACGTCATTTGCCGCAATGCACGTCGGGAAAGTTTCCCGACGGAGCATGCGCACTACGTTCGGCGCGGGAACGCGACTAATTTAAATGATCCACGCCCCCTACGGGATCATTTAAATTACGCGCCCTTACGCCGGGCAGTTTAAAGGAGTGCCCGCGCTAATTACGTAGCTACTGCTTCATGAATGAAGCGTAGCACAGGTAATTTACGGAGGCGCAGCGTTAAAATGGTACGCTGCGCCTCCGTAAGAGGGCGCAATTCGTACCTGAATCCACCCCAGTGTGTACTAAACGCTCAGAGAGACTGCTAGACTCCCATACTAGCCCAAGTCATAGACAACCTGAGTGCAATGATGGTATGATATTACAGGACAGGCAAATGCTGGAAAAGACAAACTCAAGTAGTAGAGAAAATGGACTTTCACATAAACCTATCAAATCTTTTTTCCCAACAGCTAGTCATAAGTTCTAACAGTGACAACATTTTTCTTACCCGGTAAATATTTCTTTATAAGGTCACAACCTCCAGAAACATATGTCATGTCTGCGGGATGTCCAAGCAACTTTTCTGCTCTTAAAGCGGAGTTCCACCTAAAAATGGACCTCCGCTTAACCCACTCCTCGCCCCCTACATGCCACATTTGGCATGTAATTTTTTTGGGTGGGAGTGGGGGCTTCAGGAGAAGGGGACTTCCTGTCCCACTTCCTCCTTCCGCCGAGGGGCTGGAAAGGCGATTAGCTTAATCGCCTTTTCACAGCCCCTCCCTGTAGGCGAGCGCCTGTCCAATCGGATGGCGCCGCACCGCTCGCGCATGCGCACTGCCGCTCGCGCATGGGCAGTGGGTGCCCGGCCGTGAAGCCGAAAACTGTCACTGCCGGGTGCCCACACTAATGCCGGGTACACACGAGAGGATTTATCCGCGGATACGGTCCTCCGGACCGTTTTCGCGGATAAATCCTCTGAGGATTCTGATCCGATGGAGTGTACATACCATCGGATCGAAATCCGCGCCGAATTCCCATCGCGATGACGTGTCGCGCCGTCGCCGCGATGATGACGCGGCGACGCTGTCATATAAGGAATTCCACGCATGCGTCGAATCATTACGACGCATGCGAGGGATGGGTTCGGACGGATCGATCCGGTGAGTCTGTACAGACCACCGGATCGATCCGCTGGAGCCGATTCCAGCGGATAGATTTCTTTATCCCGGATCGTACACACCAGCGGATCTATCCGCTGAAACCGATCCGCGGATCAATTTCAGCGGATCGATCCTCTCGTGTGTACGGGGCCTAAGAATGAAGACGCCGGCCGGCGAAGGGGGGGCGAGGAGCGGAGCCCTGGCCGACGCGTCGCTGGAGCCGTGGAGCAGGTAAGTGTCTGTTTATTAAAATCCAGCAGCTACACTTTTTGTAGCTGCTGACTTTTAATAAACTAAAAAAAAACGTGGAAAAACCCTTTAAGCTGCCCAAAAATGTATAAAAAAAAATGTGTTCAAGCAGATGCTTGAACAAAAAAAAAAGAACCGAATCCCCTATTCACACATTCGAGGTGAATGTGGGAATCGCTCCAGCTGAGCTATTGTGTTATGACAGCAGGGAGGCTTCTCTGCCATCAATATACACTGATCATCAGCTATAGCCTGCGGCACTAATTGTTTGAGGGAAAAAAAAAACAGTTTTGGTTGATCTCTGTACAACAAGCCTTTAGGCAGGTGCAGTCTGTACACCCTACTGTAGGTGGCGCTCGACCAAAGCAGCAATGCAGAAGGAATCTGTGAGGAACTTGTTTCCTCTATAACTTCCTGTGGTAGCAAGGAGACAGCTGTCCGATTGGACGTTGGCGCCCCATGTGACTCCAGAGGCCATCTTGGGTCAGGCAGAGTTCATTTAACCACGTGCCAACCGTATACTGTATATATACGGCAGCAAGGTGGTTCTCCTGCTCAGGATCATGTACCTGTACGTGATCCTGCACTCCCGAGTCAGGGGCGGACTCGATGTCCGCTGGAACCCGCCAATCTTTCGGGACAGAAGCAGAACGGCGGTCTGCCTATGTAAACAAGGCAGATCAGCGTTCTGTCAGGAGAGATGGCACACATTTAACCCTTTTTTTTTTAACAGAAAGGTGTTTTTTATTAACAAAACAGCATTACAAGAAATGCAGTAGTCGACAATCAGGTTTACATAGAAACAATATCAGTCAGAATTAAGCATTCCCAGCATTTACACATTTAACCCTTTGATTGCCCCCCGATGTCAACCCTTTCCCAACCAGTGTCATTAGTATAGGTAGCAATCATTGTTATTACCGTTGTTTGCAGACTAATGTCCCTATCCTTAATAATGATTGATGGGTAGTGGCGGCAAGTGCTCAATGTTTTTTGGGGGGCAAACAAACCTGTCCCCTTACTCGTATATACCACCACTACAGTCCTAAGACTCCCTGGCCAATCGGGTCTCAAGACCCACTTCCTGATTGGCCGGGATGAGAAGCAGGAAGACATTAGTGAATATTAAATCGCTAATTTCACACAACTAGGTGGGGTCATTGCAGTCCATCAATGCCCACCAGTGCTGCCTATCAGTGCCCATCAGTGCCACCTATCAGTGCCCACCAGTGCCACCCATCAGTGCCGCCTATCGGTGCCCATCAGTGCTGCATATTCGTGCTGCCTATCAGTGCCCACCAGTGCTGCCTATCAGTGCCCATCAGTGCCACCTATCAGTGCCCACCAGTGCCACCCATCAGTGCCGCCTATCGGTGCCACATATCAGTGCCATCTATCAGTGCCCATAAGTGCGGCATTTTAGTGCCTCCTCATCAGTGCCACCTAATCAGTGCCCATAAGTGCCATCCCATCAGTGCAGCCTATCAGTGCCCATCAGTGCCGCCTCATCAGCGCACATCAGTGAAGGAGAAAAATTACTTATTTTACAAAATGTACTGACAGAAACAAAATAAAATATCTGGGGCAGATCCTCAAAGAAGTTTCGCTGGGGTATCTATTGATACGCCGCGTAACTTCTATTTTGCTCCGGCGTATCTTTGTTTTGTATCCACAAAACAAGATACGCCTGAAGCTGTGCTAGATCCGACTGGCGTACATCTTAGTACGCCGTCGGATCTAAGGTGCATTTTTACGCTGGCTGCTAGGTGGCGTTTCCTTCGATTTCCCAGTCGAGTATGCAAATTAGCTAGATACGCGAATCCACAAACGTACGTCCGGCCGGCGCATTTTTTCACGTCGTTTCCGTAAGGCTTTTTTCGGCGTATAGTTACCCCTGTTATATGAGGCATATCCTATGTTAAGTATGGCCGTCGTTCCCGCGTCGAAATTTGAATTTTTTACGTCGTTTGCGTAAGTCGTTCGCGAATAGGGCTTTGCGTAGAATGACGTTCACGTCGTAAGCATTGGCTTGTTGCGGGTTAATTTCGAGCATGCGTACTGGGATACCCCCACGGACCGCGCATGCGCCGTTAAAAAAAAACGTCATTTACGTCGGGTCAAGACGTATTTACATAAAACACGCCCCCATCACATCCATTTGAATTGCGCGCCCTTACCTCGCCAAAGTTACACTACGTCGCCGTAACTTACGGCGCATATTATTTGAGGATAAGGAAAATACGCTGAAAGTTACGGCGGCGTAGTGTATCAGATATACGCTACGCCGGATGCAACAATGCGCCAGGCTACGTGGATCTGGCCCTCTGTCTTTTTTCCTTTTTTTGTAAAAAATAAAAAAAAAAACAGCAGTGAATAATCACCACCAAAAGAAAGCTTTATTTGTATGAAGAAAATTAAAAAAAATGCATGGTTACAGTATAGCATGACCACGCAATTGTCATTCAAAGTGCGACAGCGCTGAAAGCTGAAAATTGGCCTGGGCAAGAAGGGGATGAAAGTGGTTAAAAAAAGATAGGGCTGTGCTATATGGCAGATCTGTGTCAATCTATAGAACGGATGGACAGAAATACAAATCCTTTGGCCAGTAATGCAGCCCGGAGTTCAGCTTTAACATCGCTAGATTATGAAATAAGAAGAAAAGTAAATCCACAGCCCGTCCAAAGTAAATAACATTCCAGTTATATATTTATGATTCTGCACAGCAACTTCTACTTTTACAGCCATTTTCTTTTAATATTACTCCTGGGCTTCTGCTCCATTACTTTCGCCCCGCTCTGATTTATACTTTTTATTATACATTTGTGCTCTATACATTTCTATTTTGGCTTTCAAAAGAAAAAAAGAAGAAAACTCCATCGCCATGATGTCTTG
This sequence comes from Rana temporaria, assembly GCF_905171775.1. Taxonomy (NCBI): domain Eukaryota; kingdom Metazoa; phylum Chordata; class Amphibia; order Anura; family Ranidae; genus Rana; species Rana temporaria. The sequence continues at coordinate 32,543,651 of NC_053499.1, read as the reverse complement.
AGCAGACGCCAGCATCAGTCTTGGCTAAGGAAGAAATGTTCCCTCGTACTAATAGCGACGTAATTGTGTCCTTTACGCCAGCACCAAACATGGCATTCTGTGAGAGGCATGTGCCAAGAATTAGGGCTGAGCAATTTAACAGAGACATTATGTCACCATCCAACTTGTGCGCTTGATTTATGGAAGAAATAATGGGGCCATTTTGTACAAATGTGTTTCTCCGCTGCGCTGTGTACACAGAGGAAGGCAAATATGAAATACTCATTTACTGGCTGGAGATGGATATGGTGTGTGGGGCGGATGTAGGAAAAGTCACACCGAGGACGGTGGTGTTGCTTGTGTTGACCAATCAAAGTCCAGGGTCTGGTTCATGACAACAGAGGCACTGAAACGACTTTTGTGATGGCGATCAATGAGGTGTTAGCTTTAACCACTTCAGCCCCGGAAGGATCATGTTTTGCGATACGGCACTGCGTCGCTTTAACTGACAATTGCGCGGTCGTGTAACGCTGTACCCAAACAAAATTGGTGGTGTTTGATCACCTCTGTGGTTTTTATTTTTCCGCCATAAACAAAAAAAGAGCAGTGGCACCCATTGTCATATGTTTTTATGATTCAGTTTATTTTGGCTTTTAACCAGTTAAGCCCCGGACCAATATGCAGCCTAAAGACCCAAGGTGTTTTTACAGTTCGGGACTGCGTCGCTTTAACAGACAATTGCGCGGTCGTGCGACGTGGCTCCCAAACAAAATTGGCGTCCTTTTCCCCCCCACAAATAGAGCTTTCTTTTGGTGGTATTTGATCACATCTGCGGTTTTTAGTTTTTGCGCTATAAACAAAAATAGAGCGACAATTTTGAAAAAAATTCAATATTTTTTACTTTTTGCTGTAATAAATATCCCCCAAAAACATATATAAACATTTTTTTTCCTCAGTTTAGGCCGATACGTATTCTTCTACCTATTTTTAGTAAAAAAAATCGCAATAAGCGTTTATCGATTGGTTTGCGCAAAATTTATAGCGTTTACAAAATAGGGGATAGTTTTATTGCATTTTTATTAATTTTTTTTTTTTTACTACTAATGGCGGCGATCAGCAATTTTTTTCATGACTGCGACATTATGGCGGACACTTCGGACAATTTTGACACATTTTTGGGACCATTGTCATTTTCACAGCAAAAAATGCATTTAAATTGCATTCTTTATTGTGAAAATGACAGTTGCAGTTTGGGAGTTAACCACAGGTGGCGCTGTAGGAGTTAGGGTGCACCTAGTGTGTGTTTACAACTGTAGGGGGGTGTGGCTGTAGGAATGACGTCATCGATCGTGTCTTCCCTATAAAGGGAATGACGCGATCGATGCGCCGCCATAGTGAAGCACGGGGAAGCCGTGTTTACATACGGCTCTCCCCGTTCTTCAGCTCCGGGGAGCGATCGCGACGGAGCGGCTATAAACAAATAGCCGCGCCGTGGTCCCGGATCGCTCCCCGAGCGGACCCGACCTCCGCATGTAGCGGGGGGGGGTCCCGATCGGACCCCCCACCCGCTAATAGGCAAGGACGTACATGTACGCCCATGTGCCTGTACGTGCCATATTGTGGACGTATATGTACATGCGGGGGTCGGGAACTGGTTAACATACAATTCCATATCTCCCAACTTTTTGAGATGAGAGTAAGGGACACCTATCAGCAAAAGTATGCAGGCCTAGGACACACCCCTTGCCACGCCCCCTTAAAGGAGAATTGTACAAAAAAAAATAAGATTGGTTAAACCCACAAGTGCTTTTTTTTACCACTACTATTCCACTACTATTCCTTTATTTTGGCTTCTCTCTTCACTTTTCAAGTCACCACCAAATTTGTGTGCATACCTTTGCATACCTTTGCACTGAACTATTGTGTTTTCACCAATAAGTTTACATTGCTGATCCTATCATGGGACTGTGCATTGAAATCTATTTTTCACTACATTGTTTTTTTATTGTTGATTTCCATCCACAAGATTGGACTTCTATATACTGTGGCCCAGATTCACGTCCAGCGGCGTATCTCTGCGGCGGCGTAACGTATCCGATTTACGTTACGCCGCCGCAACTTGGACGGGCAAGTGCTGTATTCTCAAAGCACTTGCTGCGTAAGTTGCGGCGGCGTAGCGTAAATTGGCCGGCGTAAATCGGCCAGACTTACGCCTGTCAGATCTAATGGATATCTATGCGTAACTGATTCTGAGAATCAGGCGCATAGATACGACGAGTCGGATTCAGGCTTACAACGGCGTACATGGCGCTGCGCCGTCGTAAGTCCTCTGAGAATCCGGGCCTGTATATTTATTTTTACTTTAGCATTTTTTCACATTAACACTTTTTTGGACTTTATTTTAATGTGCTGTCCATTTCTAACACAGTGGGCCAAATTCACAAAGAGATACGACGGCGTATATCTCCTGATACGCCGTCGTATCTCTGAGATCCGACGGTCGGATCTATGCGACTGATTCATAAGAATCAGTTACGCATAGATCTCCCTTAGATCCGACAGGTGTAAGTGACTTACACCGTCGGATCTTAGGCTGCAATCTTCCGCTGTCCGCTAGGTGGCGTTTCGTGTTTTACTTGCGACGAATATGCAAATGAGGAGATCCGCCGATTCAGAAACGAACGCCCGCCCGTCGCTTTTTTTTTTACGTCTTTTGCGTTCGGCTTTTTCCGGCGGATAGTTACCCCTGCTATATGAGGGGTAGCTAATGTTAAGTATGGCCGTCGTTCCCGCGCCGAGTTTTGAATTTTTACGTCGTTTGCGCAAGTCGGTCACGAATACGGATGGCCGTAATTTACGTTAACGCCGAAAACAATGACGTCCTAGCGACGTCATTTGGAGCATGCGCACTGGGAAATTTCGCCGGCGGCGCATGCGCAGTTAAATCGGTAAACGCGCCTGATTTAAATTGTACACTCCCCCTAGCCGCGGAATTTGAATTCCGCCGGGGGAGTTACGATCCGCCGGCGCAAGTTTGGAGGTAAGTGCTTTGTGAATACAGCACTAGCCTCGCAAAATTGCGCCGGCGGATCGTAAATCACATAGATTACGCGGATCTAAAGATCCGCTAATCTATGTGAATCTAGCCCAGTATTCTCATCTCATCGCTGTTCATTTTCTTTTGGCGCTACACAATTTTTCCTAAAATCTCTTTATTATACAGGTCCACTGTTTTCAGAAAATTTATATTTTGAGGATGTTAAGTATAGTAAAAACGTTGTAGACTAGGTCTGAAAGTGTTTTGCAAGACAAGCACATTTTTTAAATAAATGTTGACTTACCGATAAACGAGTGATGTCCTGATATACAAGTAGCGTCATGTCACAACTGAGTTTAAAGCGGACCTCCCATGCAATTACGTATTTTTTTTTTTTGTCTAGTTACATAGCTAATTGCAGGGGTTAAATTAACTTACTTCTCTCCGCTCTAATGTCCGCTCCGCTCCCTTTGTGTGCTGAAGAAAAACTTATATTCTTTCCATTGCCATTTGTAGTGTGGGCATTCGATACGGGCAGGGAATTCCTGTTGCGGTGATGCTGTGTTCCCAGCATCCACCGCTCGATCTCGCGCACACGCAGCACGGACCATGGGCATCAGCGTCTGTGTTGCCATAGCAATGGCCCCCGAAATCACGCGATGTTTCGTCTAGGCCAGAATAGGACAACAAGGGAGCTATGAAACAAACTCCCAGAAGACGCAGCGTGGGACAGGAAATAAGAATAACCCGAGGAAAACCCGAAGGCTCCAGACCGGAAGGCAAACAAAGAACTCAGGTAATGTACATATTTATTAAACTTAAATATCCATTTCGGTATTGTTTTTTAGTATTAGAAATAATACAAATGACTTAAAAATCGGGTGGAGCTCCGCTTTAAAATAGAAGAGAGGCACCTCTAAGTGTAGGTATAGGCACCTAATATAGGTACAACATTTGGCAACTCACATGGTTGATGATTAAAACAGGCACATCTAAGTATGCAGGCATCCGGGGTAAAGCTGTCCACATAGACCGTCATCCTCACCACCATTGACGTCAACCCTTCCACGAGCGCTTCAAGCCTCGCTTTCAGATCGCTCTACTGCAGGGTAATCTTCCCGGTCACGATGGCAGACTGACAGCGGTGAGTGCCGGCGGTGAGGAGGATGGTCTATGTGGACCGCGTTACCCTGGATGCCTGCATACTTAGATGTGCCTCTTTTAATCATCAACCATGTGAGTTGCTAAATGTTTGTAGCATTGCCCCCTTGAGGGCTGCTTTGATTTACCTGTTCATCTGCACCACCCTGACCCTGTGAACACTCCAACCCACCTGACACTCAGACATCTTCTTGCAAGCACCTTTAAATTACACACCATCACAAATCAAATAGATATTCTCTTAAGTTTTACTGAAGTAAAGATATGTGTACAAGGGGAGGGTTCATGAATCAACTGAGTTCTGAATAAAAGTCAAACTCAGTTGAGGAACCCCCAAGAACCAGCCTAATTACAGGTGAATGGCACAAATGCAGGATACACATTTATACAGTACAGTGAATAGAGAATAAACAGGTGTTTGTAAAGATTACAAAGATATGTTACCAAGCTAAAGGGGAATCCCAGGCCGGCCTATTAAACCTTTACATCCTAATGAGAGACCAGATAGAATAGGATAGGTGCCCTTTAACCACTTAACCCCCGGACCATATTGCTGGTCAAAGACCAGAGCACTTTTTGCGATTCGGCACTGCGTCGCTTTAACTGTCAATTGCACGGTCGTGCGACGTGGCTCCCAAACAAAATTGGCGTCCTTTTTTCCCCACAAACAGAGCTTTCTTTTGGTGGTATTTGATCACCTCTGCGGTTTTTAGTTTTTGCACTATAAACAAAAATAGAGCGACAATTTTGAAAAAAAATCATATTTTTTACTTTATGCTATAATACATTTCCCCCAAAAATATATAAAAAACATTTTTTTTCCTCAGCTTAGGCCAATACATATTCTTCCACATATTTTTCGTAAAAAAAATCGCAATAAGCGTTTGTTGATTGGTTTGCGCAAAATTTAAAGCGTTTACAAAATAGGGGGTATTTTTATGGCATTTTTATTAATATTTTTTTTACTAGTAATGGCGGCTATCAGTGATTTTTTTTCGGTACTGCGACATTATGGCGGACACTTCGGACACTTTTGACACATTTTTGGGACCATTGGCATTTTTATAGCGATCAGTTATAAAAATGCATTGGATTACTATAAAAATGCCACTGGCAGTGAAGGGGTTAACACTAGGGGGCGGGGAAGGGGTTAAGTATGTTCCCTGGGTGTGTTCTAACTGTAGGGGGGGTGGACTGACATGGGGAAATCACTGATCTTCTGTTCATACATTGTATGAACAGAAGATCAGCATTTCTCTCCCTGACAGGACCGATCGCTCTGTAACGAGCGATCACATGTGCCCGGCGGCGATCGCCCCTGCCCGGCACGCGCACGGGAGTCGGGGGCATGCGCGCACCTCTGGCGGCACGCACGCGCCCCTAGTGGCCTGCGCGAGAGCCGACGTATAGCTACGGGCTCTCGCGCAGGGGAGCCGACCTGCCGTCGTAAAACGGCGGCGGCTGGTCGGCAACCAGTTAAGCAACAGCAGTGTGCAGGCCCGCAATAATCTTCACAGGCAGTTGGAGCTCATTAGATTATATCCAAGATATGGCACAGTGATGTGATGATAAGCAGGGGGACTTAATCTGGCTAGTGATAATTCCAAGAGTAGCTCAGGATATGGATGTCTATGTACAGTGTCTTATGTAATGCAATAAAATGTTTCCATAGGCAAGATGTCTGTACACAGTGTCCAAACAAGATGACCAGGTAGGGATTGTGAACGATGGGCGAACGCCCTTTCACCAACTGCAAAACTGGAGAACCTCCTGAACAGTGATCCTAGATGAGATGTCCTTCTAGTAAGTGAGTGGTGATGGCCGATCGGCTGCTGGACACAGGCGATTGTTGGATCTGTCTGATGAAGTGGTGCTTTGATGATGTCTCGCGAACAGCAAGCAAAATTGGGTCCTCCAGGGCTGGGCTGAATTCACTGGATTTCACTTTGATAGGCTGCAGCCTTCTCACCTAGCAGCAGAGAGGTGTTCACTCGGTGAGGCCCAGGAAGAAGAGAGCACAGAACGGATCTGCTGCCTCTTTTATAGTTCCTCCCAGAGGTCTGTTGGTGTTGCAGAGGGGCTTCTGGGATGTGTAGTCCAGGGGGTTGTTTCACAACATCAGACCGGCTGCTCAAGAGATTACTAGTCCCACAATCCCCCTTGTTTGGCTTTAAGATATGTCAGTTACTGGAGCACAGTACTAGAGAGACACAGGAATAGATGGAAAGTAACAGGGGTGGTCCTCGAAACAAGGTAACTGTAGTCCACTGTCAGCTACATCTTGTACCTTCATTAACTGTAATTATATTGTTACACTCAAGCTGCATTCACACTTGAGCGTTATGTAGCTTAAAGCTCCAACACACTGGAGGGGGAGAAATCAATTATTCTCTATGGAGAGGGTTCACATCTCCACTCCATGTCATCTGAAACCAAATACCCAAAGCTATTCTTTTATTCTTTTATTCTCATAGAAATTAATGGAAAAGCGCCATGTTCCTGGAAGAAAAAAGCTTTGGTGGTGGCACTAGAGGAAAAAAACGTGTGGAATGGCGCCAAACTTTGTTACTTTAAAACCTCTATAGCCGAGGCTTTAATTTTTTTTTACAGATTACATGTTTAGAGTTACAGAGGAGGTCTAGTGCTAGAATTATTATTCTCATTCTGGCGTATGTAACCTGTGTGTATCTGGCTCTGAAACTAGCCAGTGCCTCACCAGTCACTCACCTCACCGCATGTCCCTGCCTCCTTCCCACGCCGCGATGTGCCATTCACAGAGCACAATGCGCTTAGAGCATGTGCAGTAGAGAATTGGTTGTGAAGCCACAAGACTTAACTGGTGGATTCCCTTAGTGGAGATGGTGGCAGCAGCACCTGACAACTGATTGAAAAATCGTCTGGGCGAAGAGACCGATGGATTGAGCCAGGGATCTGCTGAACGGGGGTACTAATGAGCTGGGAATCTGCTGAACAGGGGGTACTAATGAGCTGGGGATCTGCTGAACAAGGGTACTAATGAGCTGGGGATCTGCTGAATGGGGGAACTAATGAGCTGGGGATCTGCTGAACGAGGGTACTAATGAGCTGGGGATCTGCTGAACGGGGGAACTAATGAGCTGGGGATCTGCTGAACGAGGGTACTAATAAGCTGGGGATCTGCTGAACGGGGGAACTAATGAGCCAGGGATCTGCTGAATGAGGGTACTAATAAGCTGGGTTCTACTGGGCCCCTTTAAAATAAATAAGTACGCACATACAAGGAGGGTGACCTTGTAGGGTCAAAAGAGGGACTAAAGATAGAAAGACAAAAAATAAGTGATCCACCATCCTACAATCCCATAATTTTTGTTTTAACTCCTTTTCAGCTCTGTTGGCAGCGAAACATGTGACCCCCTCCTGGGTTATACACACACTTGGGCATGTGTAGAAAAAGATCAGAGGGAGGCAGCGACAGCTGTAAAAATTGGAGCCGCGCTTGTAATTCATGCCAGTTCGCCACCTAATGCAGAGAGAATGTAGATGATAGATTGTACGCTACGCATTCCGCCGTCTGCATCATACAGAACACGGGCAGACTGACAAAGAATAGATAATGTGTATCATTAATGTTACAGAAAATAGATGCAGCCCGTAATACGTTTGTAAGGATAATCAATTACAAAAGGCAGGCATGTAAATATAAAATATAGTCTGGACACAAAATACGAACAAAGGGAAAGTAGACGGAACATTGAAATGCCGTCGTTAAAAATGATGATGACATTTTCGGTAAACCAGGGATGATTGTGTTGCCGGATGAGTTTGCATAGATTTGCTTTTCTCCTTATTGTATTATGTTCCTAAGAAGGAACTGGATTTGTTTAATAATAGGTACTTTCCCGCAGATGGTGCTTTTTGAGATATTAAATGGTGGTAGGCTGAGTACTTGAAGCTCTAGTTGAAGGGCTTTTAGTATCAAAAACAAGTATAAATGTCTCACTCCAAATCCCAAAGTGGAACTCCGCTCAAAAATAAAGTTGAAGATCTATTCCAGGTATGGATAATTTAAAATTACTTTTATGCATCTACAAAATAATAGTAAAGCGCCTCAAAAGCATGTAAAGCAAAAATTATAAAAACATAAATGAATAATACAACAAAGTCCAAATAATAAAGCTGAAATTCCGATGTGGTGTCCAATAAAGTGACAGATATCAAACAATAACACCAGTGTTGATACAGAAATTCTTCTTAGAAGTGCTTCAATGATGGTGGTTATGACTAAGGCCTTATAGGCTGAAACACGTCAACCTTTCCTATTTGCGTTTGTCCACTGTGGCTTGTTAATAAACTCTACAAATTTTTAAGAGCAACGACCGGAGTGCGGATCATCTTTTCTTCATTGCTTCAATGATCTCCCACCACCAACTCGGAATAAGTAACGGTGTGACGTCAGCACCAAAATCTCTTCACAAAAATGTTGGTGCGGAGGTCATGCCGCTGCTCAATTCCGGGTCGACATCGGGCCTTCAGGTGTGAGTTCATTGATTCATTGTCCTGTATCTTCTGTATGCATGTTTTTAACTAGGTAAGGTTTTAATTTAGGGTTAGGGTTAGGGTTTAGGGTTTAGGGGTTAGGGTTAGGGTTTCCCCTTGAAGAACAAGGTTAGGACTCAGGGATTGGAATAGGGACCTCCTACAAAGGTCAGAAGGCGGGTCCCCAGAGGTCAGTGGTCAAGAAGTGTAGCTGACCCACCCCCACCAAAGTGTACTGCCCACCCCAACTAATTCGGGGAATGAAGAAGTTGGGAATGAATAAGTCGGGGACCGCTGCAATGTTCCCTGCTGGATCAACATTCAGCTTTTGGCATTTTTTGCTGCTCTGATTGCAGCTACTCGCTTTGGTGAGTTTGAAATTCACTTGTTGGTGGTGGGAGATCACTGAGGCACTTCTAAGAAGAATTGTTGTATCCACACCGGTGTAATGCCGCGTACACACGATCATTTTTCGGCATGAAAAAAACATAGTTTTTAAAAAATGTCATTTAAAATGATCGTGTGTGGGCTTCACATCATTTTTCGGCTTCTGAAAAACGAAAAAAAAAAAAAATTCGAACATGCTGCATTTTTTAACGACGTTTTAAACAATGTCGTTTTTCGGGTTGTAAAAAATGATCTTGTGTGGGCTAAAACGACGTTAAAAACCTGCGCATGCTCAGAAGCAAGTTATGAGACGGGAGCGCTCGTTCTGGTAAAACTACCGCTTGTAATGGAGTAAGCACATTCATCGCGCTGTAACAGACAGAAAAGCGTGAATCATCTTTTACTTACACTGAATCAGCTAAAGCAGCCCCAAGGGTGGCGTCATCCGCATGGAACTTCCCCTTTAGAGTGCCGTCTTACGTGTTGTACGTCACCGCGCTTTGCTAGAGCATTTTTAAAAAAACGATGGTGTGTGGGCAACGTCGTTTTAATGATGAAGTTGGAAAAACTTCGTTTTATCTGAATGCAGAAAAACATCGTTTTTTTTCATGCCGAAAAATGATCGTGTGTACACGGCATTATTGTTTGAAATCTGTGACTTTATTGGCACTACATCGGAATTTCAGCTTTATTTTCTGGACGTTATGTTTTATGGTTTTTGCTTTACATGTTTTTGAGGCGCTTCACTATTATTTTGTATATTTTCACTGAAGCTCAGTGCTTTTTGGTGTAAGCAGCCTTACCAGAAATATTCCACACAGCACGGATATCACTTTCTTTATATTATACTTCTATGTATATACCATACCTGTGAGATCCCCCAAGAAGCTAGAATCCATGGTAGTAGCCTACTACTTCAGTGACCTCTTGACCACTTGCTTCCAGGTCATATGCCGACTGGCTGTCCTGCTGAATTCTGAACACAGGAGGACGGCACGGGTGCCATTCAGAGATCGCTTTGCATTTTCTCTCCGAATGCAGAGTTCTCTGATTGGACGAGGTGGAGAGGCGGGGCTGTGACATCACACTCTCCACCTCGTCCAATCAGAGATGGCTTTGAATGGTACCTGTGCCCAGAGGCTGACCTCCTGTGTTCACAATGCTGCAGGGCAGCCACTCAGCATAGGACTTGGAAGCTAGAGGAGATCACTGGAGTAGGATTCCTACTCCAGTGATTTCCAGATCACAGGAGAAATCCCACTGGTATAATTTATGTACAGCTACAGGTTCAATGGAAACACTAAGTAAAAAAAATCCGTACTGGGAATTCTTCATTCCTAATAAAAGATGAAATAAAGACATCTTTTGCGTCAACTTCAATCCAGAAATTTCCCCCATTATACTTTTTTTCCCACCACTAAGTCATGTAGGGTATGGACGTCGGAACTGCCGTCATATTTTACGTCGTTTACGTAAGTCGTACTTGAATGGGGCTGGGCGTAGGTTACGTTCACATCGTAGGCATTGAGCTGGCGTATCTTAGGGAGTAAATTAGACGGGATTCTGAGCATGCGCGCGCATGCGCCGTTCATCGGCGCTTCATTTACATGGGGTCACGATTCATTTTAATACAACACGCCCACTACCTGCCTACTTTGAATTAGGCGGGCTTACACCGGCCCATTTACGCTACGCTGCCGTAACTTAGGGAACAAGTGCTTTGTGAATACTGGTCTTGCCTCTCTATGTTACGTTGGCGTAGCGCATATGAGCTGCACTACGCCCGCTCAAATATACGCCGCTCTACCTGAATCCGGCTACAGGTGTTTACGATGCACCCATAATTTACATATAGAGGATCAATCACTTTGCATGTCGTGGGTACAAGCCGTGGCTGTAGAACCAGTATAATTTGAGAAAGCAGTAATAAAAACACAGCACAATAGATAGACATGAAATAAAGCTATGAAAAATGCACAGTAAGAATATACAGGCCGTACAGTTCCACTCCACACAAATCTATCAAGAAGGTGGAGACGTGGACTATCACCAGTGCTGCCAGCTGCCAATCAAACATCCTAGCCTGAGTAATGACTGCGTCTATAAATGTTCAGCAGGAGGTTTTGAACTTGTAGAATTTATGGAGAACTGTGAGACATGCAGGGACATGAAGTAACAAGTCCCAGTAGTGGGAAGTAAAGGAAAGTAGAAATCAGCCCTGGCACAGCCAGCCTACAATTGTATATATGTGAAAACAGGGAAAAGTTTCCCACGGGGTTTTCTATCAGCAAAAATGGACAAATATCTATTGTTAAAATTTGATTGTTTTATTTACTGTAAAACCAAGCATTTGCCCGAATACTTTTTTCCTAGGGCACATGCTCTGATGCTTCACCTGATACCTGGGCAGTCAGGGTGATCAGTGCGGTGGGAGAGTTACAACCCCCGATCACCGCAAGTGAAATCAGCGGTGATCGGTGCTTGTAACTCTCCCACACACGATCATCGCTGACTGTCCCCGCATCCTCCTCCAGTCCCCCTCTGTTCTGGTGCTCTGCTGCTGTCCCCCTCTGTGTCCCCCTCCATGCTGATCGGTGTCCTCCTCCGTGCCCCCTTCCGTGCTGCTCCGTGTCCCCCTCCGTGCTGCTGCGTGTCCTCCTCTATTCTGCTCCGTGTCCCCCTCCGTGCTGCTGCATGTCCTCCTCTCTTCTGCTCCGTGTCCCCCTCCGTGCTGATCGGTGTCCTCCTCCGTGCTGCTCCGTGTTCCCCTCCGTGCTGCTCCGTGTCCCCCTCCGTGCTGCTCCGTGTCCTCCTCTCTCCTGCTCCGTGTCCCCCTCCGTGCTGATCGGTGTCCTCCTCCGTGCTGCTCCGTGTTCCCCTCCGTGCTGCTCCGTGTCCCCCTCCGTGCTGCTCCGTGTCCTCCTCTCTTCTGCTCCGTGTCCCCCTCCGTGCTGCTCCGTGTCCTCCTCTCTTCTGCTCCGTGTCCCCCTCCGTGCTGCTCCGTGTCCTCCTCTCTTCTGCTCCGTGTCCCCCTCCGTGCTGCTCCGTGTCCTCCTCTCTTCTGCTCCGTGTCCCCCTCCGTGCTGCTCCGTGTCCTCCTCTCTTCTGCTCCGTGTCCCCCTCCGTGCTGCTCCGTGTCCTCCTCTCTTCTGCTCCGTGTCTCCTTAAAATTCTACATAGGCTACTCTTTACCAGTTTAGCATTACAGAGGAAGTCTTGCCCCAAAATGATTATTCTCGCTCTAAAGTTTGCAGAAATACCTAACATGTGTAGTTTGAACGTCGTTTACATATTCGGACTTACGTATGCAGTGGCGGAACTACCACCATAGCGACCCACGCGGGCGCTATGGGGCCCGCAGCTGAGTGAGGATCAGGGGGGCCCGGTAAGGATAAGAGCATCGCCGGCATGCAGGCCGCCGGCGCCGACTCACTGGCTGCCGAGTGCGCTCCTGGCTCCCTTTCCTCTGTCCTCAGTGTCCTGTGCTTTTCCTCGCGCCCCCCCCCCATCATGGAGGAGAGTTGGTTCATTCCCCTGCGTGTGACGTCACGCCGGCGGCCGGTCTCCTGTTTACATAATCGCATCACTCCCCCCTTCCTCCCCCTCCCCACACCTTATTCATAGCTTCACACAAGCCTGCCTGTCAGCGCTGCAGGTCCGAGCAAAGTTTGTGACTTGTCAAGTTACAAAGCAGGTGATTAGTTGCTAGAGACAATGGGGCAGTCCCAGCAACCTTTAACTTGAAAAGTCACGCCCTTTGTCTGGACCTGCCATGCGGTGCTTCCTGGCTGTGAATAAGGTAGGACAGTGTGGAGAGGGGGAGGAAGGGGGGAATGCTGCGTTAATGAAAGGGACAGGCTGACTCCGCAAAGGACTGTGATGGATGGAGTCTGTAATGGGGGGGGATGTCTGAGATGGAGTGGGATCTGTGGTGGAGTGGGGTCTGATAGGGGGATCTGTAATGGAGTGGGGTCTAATGGGGAAGATCTGTGGTGAAGGGGGGTCTGATGGGGAAGATCTGTGGTGAAGGGGGGTCTGATGGGAGGGAGCTGTGGTAAAGCGGGGTCTGTAATGGGGTGGATATTTGATGGAGTGGGGTCTTATGGGGGGGATCTGTGGTCGAGTGGGGTCCGTAATGGGGGTGGATCTGTGATGGAGTAGTGTCTGATGGGGGGGGGGGGTCTGTGGTGGAGTGGGGGTCTGTGATGGAGTGGGGTCTGATGGGGGGAATCTGTGGTGGAGTGGGGTCTGTAATGGGGATGGATCTGTGGTGGAGTGGGGTGTGTAATGGGGATGGATCTGTGGTGGAGTGGGGTCTGTAATGGGGGCGGATCTGTGATGGGGGGGGGGAATCTGTGGTGGAGTGGGGTCTGTAATGGGGATGGATCTGTGGTGGAGTGGGGTCTGTAATGGGGATGGATCTGTGGTGGAGTGGGGTCTGTAATGGGGATGGATCTGTGGTGGAGTGGGGTCTGTAATGGGGATGGATCTGTGGTGGAGTGGGGTCTGTAATGGGGATGGATCTGTGATGGAGTGGGGTCTGTAATGGGGATGGATCTGTGGTGGAGTGGGGTCTTAATGGGGATGGATCTGTGGTGGAGTGGGGGTCTGTAATGGGGATGGATCTGTGATGGAGTGGGGTCTGATAGGGGGGATCTGTGGTGAAGTGGGGTCTGTAATGGGGGCGGATCTGTGATGAGGGGGGGGGGGAAATCTGTGATGGAGTGGGGTCTGTAATGGGGATGGATCTGTGGTGGAGTGGGGTCTGTAATGGGGATGGATCTGTGATGGAGTGGGGTCTGTAATGGGGATGGATCTGTGGTGGAGTGGGGTCTGTAATGGGGATGGATCTGTGATGGAGTGGGGTCTGTAATGGATCTGTGGTGGAGTGGGGGTCTGTGGTGGAGTGGGGTCTGTAATGGGGATGGATCTGTGGTGGAGTGGGGTCTGTAATGGGGATGGATCTGTGGTGGAGTGGGGTCTGTAATGGGGATGGATCTGTGGTGGAGTGGGGTCTGTAATGGGGATGGATCTGTGGTGGAGTGGGGTCTGTAATGGGGATGGATCTGTGGTGGAGTGGGGTCTGTAATGGGGATGGATCTGTGGTGGAGTGGGGTCTGTAATGGGGATGGATCTGTGGTGGAGTGGGGTCTGTAATGGGGATGGATCTGTGATGGAGTGGGGGTCTGTGATGGAGTGGGGTCTGATGGGGGGGGATCTGTGGTGGAGTGGGGGTCTGTGGTGGAGTGGGGTCTGTAATGGGGATGGATCTGTGGTGGAGTGGGGGTCTGTGGTGGAGTGGGGTCTTAATGGGGATGGATCTGTGGTGGAGTGGGGGTCTGTAATGGGGATGGATCTGTGATGGAGTGGGGTCTGATAGGGGGGATCTGTGGTGAAGTGGGGTCTGTAATGGGGGCGGATCTGTGATGAGGGGGGGGGGGGGAATCTGTGGTGGAGTGGGGTCTGTAATGGGGATGGATCTGTGGTGGAGTGGGGTCTGTAATGGGGATGGATCTGTGATGGAGTGGGGTCTGTAATGGGGATGGATCTGTGGTGGAGTGGGGTCTGTAATGGGGATGGATCTGTGGTGGAGTGGGGTCTGTAATGGATCTGTGGTGGAGTGGGGTCTGTAATGGGGATGGATCTGTGATGGAGTGGGGTCTGTAATGGATCTGTGGTGGAGTGGGGGTCTGTGGTGGAGTGGGGTCTGTAATGGGGATGGATCTGTGGTGGAGTGGGCGTCTGTAATGGGGATGGATCTGTGGTGGAGTGGGGTCTGTAATGGGGATGGATCTGTGGTGGAGTGGGGTCTGTAATGGGGATGGATCTGTGATGGAGTGGGGTCTGTAATGGGGATGGATCTGTGGTGGAGTGGGGTCTGTAATGGGGATGGATCTGTGGTGGAGTGGGGTCTGTAATGGGGATGGATCTGTGGTGGAGTGGGGTCTGATGGGGGGGGCAGTCTGTATTGGGCACAGGCAGGCCAGGCTGTATTGGGCAACGCTGTATGGGGCACAGGTCACGCTGCATGGGGCACAGGTCACGCTGCATGGGGCACAGGTCACGCTGTATGGGGAACCGGTCACGCTGCATTGACCCTAGGGCGGCTCTGGGGGGCCCCATACAACATTTTGCTATGGGGCCCTGTGATTTCTAGTTACGCCCCTGTACGTATGCGTTCGATTCTGCGTGCAAACATGAGGAGACAGGGGCGCTTTAATATATATATTTTTCTAAATTGTTTATTTTTTTATTTTTTTTACACTTTCCCTTTACATTTTTGATCACTGTTATTCCTATTACACTGTACTGTATTTAAACATCTCTTGGAATAGGAAAAGGGCATGACAGGTCTTCTTTACAGTGAGATCTGCCCTACTGACACTGTCCACTGCCCTATGAACAGCAACTGCTGCCTTACTGACACCATCCACTGCTCTACGGACACCAACCTCTGCCCTACTGACACTGTGCACTGCCCTATGGACAGCAACTGCTGCCTTACTGACACCATCCACTGCTCTACGGACACCAACCTCTGCCCTACTGACACCAGCCTCTGCCCTACTGACACTGTCCACTGTCCTCCTGACAGCAACCGCTGCCTTACTGACACCATCCACTGCCCTACTGACACCAACCTCTGCCCTACTGACTCTATTCACTGCCCTACTGACACCAACCTCTGCCCTACTGACACAATCCACTGCTCTACTGACACCAACCTCTGCCCTACCGACACCAGCCTCTTCCCTACTGACACCGTCCACTGCCCTACAGACAGCAACTGCTGACTTACTGACACCGTCCACTGCCCTACAGACAGCAACTGCTGCCTTACTGACACTGTCTACTGCTCTACTGACACCAACCTCTGCCCTACCGACACCAACCTCTGCCCTACTGACACCAGCCTCTGCCCTACTGACACTGTCCACTGTCCTCCTGACAGCAACCGCTGCCTTACTGACACCATCCACTGCCCTACTGACACCAACCTCTGCCTTACTGACTCTATTCACTGCCCTACTGACACCAACCTCTGCCCTACTGACACCATCCACTGCTCTACTGACAGCAACCTCTGCCTTACTGACGCCATCCAGAGAAAAGGGAAACTGCCGCTCCAGGTGAGTGCACTCAGCAATCAGTGTCCTCTCAGAAGCGTGGGTGCAGGCAATGCACGGAGCGAAGACTGGAGAAAAAGACTGGACAGCCGCACTTCCACGAAATTCTTAAATTTAGCATTACAGATCACAGCAGACAGCGGGGTGGATAGCTACTGACGCCATCCACTGCTCTACTGACACCAACATATGCCCTACTGTCAATGTCCACTGCCCTAATGACACAATTACCTGGTCCACTGACACCAACTTATGTCCTACTGACACTGTCCTCTTTGGGGGAAGGGGTGGTTTGCCTTGGGTGAAAGAATGTCTAGCTTTGTCACTGATCACATGACCATTGACCAATCAGTTCTTGTTTAGAGCGGAGAGTGGTGGTGACTACCAGCCCTCCGCTCTGCCAACTTTCATTGGAGTGATGTGCAGGGGAGGGGGTGGGGACACAGCTGGCTACGGCTCTCAGCGACACGAGGCGGAGCCAGGTGTCAATCAGGCAGCCTGGAATGAACCTGCCATGTCAGCTGACACCGGGCAATAGCTAGCTTTTAGCTGACTCTGGGTCACAGGAGCAAAAGTAAGGTCGCAAAAAAAGATTTGGCCATACTTCTCTTTTAATTTAAAATGATAAATCAAGATATCTTCTGCAACAAATTAGTTTATTGCCTTGGCCACTCTAAAAATATTGGATCTCTTTTATTAAATCTAAGGAAAAAACATTTTGTGTTGGTCCACAGCAGCCATATTCCCGAAGTTACTATTCTGTAGATGTTCTGGTTAGAACACACACATGAGCTGTGCTAGAACCCATCCACTGGTGTGCCGATGTGCCAATCCTGGAACAACCTCTGTTATTTCCTTTCCAAGCAGACTTTATTAAAATGTCACCAATTTCGATTAGCGACAGCACAGTGTAATGTGGTTAATTTTTTTGCAAAATACTGCGCTAAAAAAAGTACCGCATGCTCTAATTTCTTTTCAGAGCATACCAACACAATGCTGCTGCTTTACAAAGCAAACAGAATATTGGCATGCATTAAAAAGGGGATTACTCCATAGATAAAATGATAATTCTCCCAATCTACAAGACTCTGGTCCGGCCGTACCTGGAGTATGCGGTCCAGTTCTGGCCGTACCTGGATATATGCGGCCCACAATGAAATTGAGTTTGACACTAGGGATGAGCCGAACATTTCATTGTGGGCCGCATCAACATTATGATTGCCCTCAAAAGGGTCGGTTGTATCCGTAAGATTAGATGTCCAGCGCATCCCCTCCCCTTTACATTAGATGTCAAGCGCCACCCCACCATCAGAGGTTGAGCCCCCCACTCTTCCTTACATCACAGTGCACCCTCCTTTCCTTATGCTGCTGCTGGGAAGCAGCTGGATGCATTGCTTGAAAGCAGAAAGTAAGGGTCTGGAGGAGGAACAGAGGAGGGCTGGAGCTCTCCGGCAGCTGCAGGAGAGGTGTGAGGGCCACATGAAATGGCATGGAGGGCCGGATTCGCGTGTTTGACGCCTGTGCCCTAGATGTTACCTTTCATTGCTGTTAACTGAATTTGGATTGCAAAGGGTTAGCACCGCTTGCTGTGGCTCTTTTTAGAAGTGTTACTAAATAAAGCAGCCGACAAATGATACAATGTATTGTAGGTGTATGAAGAGGAAGTCACATCCCTTTCTCTGTCCGTCACTTGGCAAAGCTCAAATGGGATCCTTGCAGGGATTGTTCCGTCTTATAAGTTGTCTGATCAATCTGATACTGTTGAAGGCCTCGGCTGAAATGTGCCAAGATCTGAAAGGATTTCTCACCCTTTGTTGTGATGCCAGGACACGTATTTAGAGCATAGCCATCTAAATGTCAAAATGAAGAAAACAGATTTGTATCTTCAAAACATGGATTTGGAGTTAATCTAGAATGATGCCATCGAGGGTCATGGAAGATAAAAATGAAACAGGGATTGTGGAAATGCTTAGAGACAGTTAAAGCAATTTGCAGGGCAAGTAGATACACTATATTGTCAAAAGTATTGGGCCTCCTGCCTTTACACGCACATGAACTGGCATCCCAGTCTTATTCCATAGGGTTCAATATTGAGTTGGCCCTCCCTCTATAACAGCTTCAACTCTTCTGGGAAGGCTGGCCACAAGGTTTAGGAGTGTGTCTATGGGAATGTTTCACCATTCTTCCAGAAGCGCATTTGTGAGGTCAGGCACTGATGCTGGCTCGTGAGTTGAGGTCAGGACTCTGTGCAGGCCAGTAAAGTTCCTCCATTCCAAACTCGCTCATCCATGTCTTTATGGACCTTGCTTTGTGCACTGGTCCAAATCATTTGGTGGAGGGGGGATTATGGTGTGGGGTTGTTTTTCAGGGGTTCCTTAGTTCCAGTGAAGAGAACTCTTAGGGCAGGGGTGCCCAACCTGAAGTGTGAAGGCCACTTAAGCGACTTTGTAACTTATCTTGGGCCACAATCAACAGAGCGGGTGGATGGCAGGTCCATGTCCGCTCTGCAAAGCCGCATCAGATTGGAGGTAGGACACAAGTCAGTATACATCTGCCCATCCTTGGAGGGTCCAATTGGGTCCACTGTGTGAAAGGGGCCCCAAGGCTGCTTTCACATTGATGTGCTGCGGTTTACCCGCACTGTGGGTACAACGCAGTGTACCTTTGGCTTTTCTTCACTTTGCAATAGACTTCTATTATATTCTGCAGGTTTGGTGCACTTCCGGGAAAGCTCACCAAACTTGCAGGTAATAACAGATGTCTATGGCTTAGTGCAGGTAATCCGCAGGTGCGCTGCTCTGTATCTGCAGATTAGTTTGAAATCAGCCCAGTAACTACTGCATAACAGATATGCCATTGTGATTTTAGTAATAAACTGACCTTTAATAACAGTATTCTTTTCCATCTCAGTGCAGGAGGTCGCAGGCCACATCAGAGGGCTCCGTGGGCCACATGTGACCCCCGGGCCACTGGTTGGGCACCCCTGTCTTAGGGCATCAGCATAACAAGACATTTTGGACAATTTCATGCTCCCAACATTGTAGGAACAGTTTGGGGATGGCCCCTTTCCTGTTCCAACATGACTGCACACCAGTGCAGAAAGCAAGGTCTATAAAGACATGGGTGAGCGAGTTTGGGGCGGAGGAACGTCCTGACCTCAACTCAATAGAACACCTTTGGGATGAATTAGAGCGGAGACTGTGAGCCAGGCCTTCTCATCCAACGTGACAAACCTCACAAATGTGCTTCTGGAAGAATGGTCAAACATTCCCATAGACACACTTCTAAACCTTGTGGACTTTGTTAGAAAAAAAAATCTAACAGAGTCCCCTACTTTAACCACTTCCTGCCGGCCGTACTACTTTGTACGGCCGCAGTGTGGATGGCAATTGCCGGGAGGCCGTCCATATACGGCCTCCAGCCACTGGGGGGCGCGCGAGCGCCGCCGACGCGCGTGTGCACGCCGCATCACTGAGATGCCGATGCGCGTGCCTGGCGGCCTCGATGTTCGCCAGGCACCCGCGATCGGCGGTTACACAGACAAGGACGTTGATCTGTGTGTGTAAACACACAGATTCACGTCCTGTCAGGGAGAGAGGAGACCGATCTGTGTCCCTTGTACATAGGGACACAGATCGGTCACCTCCCCCAGTCAGTCCCCTTCCCCCACAGTTAGAAACACTATGCAGGGTACACATTTAACCCCTCCCTCACCCCCTAGTGTTAACCCCTTCCCTGCCAGTCACATTTATACAGTAATTAGTGCATATTTATAGCACTGATCGCAGTATAAATGTGAATGGTGCCAAAAATGTGTCAAAAGTGTCCGATATGTCCGCCATAATGTCGCAGTCCCAATAAAAATCGCAGATCGCCGCCATTACTATTTTGTAGGCGCTACAACTTTTGCACAAACCAGTCGATTATTGCGATTTTTTTTCTTTACCAAAAATATGTAGAAGAATAAGTATTGGCCTAGACTGAGAATTTTATTTTTTATTTTTTAATTGGGCTATTTATTATAGCGACAAGTAAAAAGTTTTTTTTTTTCAAAATTGTCGCTCTTTTTTTGTTTATAGCGCAAAAAATAAAAAACGCAGAGGCGATCAAATACCACCAAAAGAATGCTCTACTTGTGGGGAAAAAAGGACGTCAATTTTGCTTGGGAGCCATGTCGCACGACTGCGCAATTGTCAGTTAAAACGACGCAGTGCCAGAAGCTGAAATTTCACCTGGGCAGGAGGGGGGTGTATGTGCCCAGTAAGCAAGTGGTTAGTGTTCCCCCTCTCTATGTATCTTCTTTTTTTTGCTGTATTCAGGTCAATAAAACTGAACTCTCCAGTTCCCCTGGGCCAGCACTAAGTCCAGGAACCCCCTAGAGACCATCTAAAGCTATAATTCAGCTGTAGGAAATTGTCTCTCCCGTTGTGTTGCTTTTATTTTAGTTATCTTTGACAATAAAATCTCGAAATCTTTCACACAAATGTGACCTATTGCTTTTTTTCAATAGAAAATAAATAATAATTTTAGCTTACTGGTCCTTTAAATAAAGTTCCCCCATAAAAAAATATACTGCAGCAGCCATGTAACCGGCAACCCAAACAGAAAAGGTTAAACCATAAAAGAGAGGAATGGAAAAATTGAGAGATATTTCTTCTACTGGTTGCCAATCCAATTCCCACTGACTAGGCTGAAATGTTATGTGGGGATGTAGAGCTTGTATTTGATATATGGACTTGTGCACAGGCAAGTTCAGAGAAGTCAGAGGTCAAGGCATCCAGGGACTATTATAGTGGAAGTAGAAAAATAGTTTCTGATAAGCTTCGAGAGTGTGTGATAGAGGGAAGGATATCACTTGACAGCTACTGCAATATAATAGACAGGATATAATATTAGTGAATAGCACGCTTACTTATTTTATACCAAATAGTTTTATAGGTAGAAGGAAATACTAATATACTGTATTATGTAAATTTATGTACAGGTTATACATTTATAACACCAATATAATATATTCTAATTTCCTTGAGAGTAGCTGGGTGACTGACCTTTAACCACTTGCTTACTGGGCACATATTTTTTACTTTTTGCTATAATAAATATCCCAATTTAAAAAAAAAAAAAAAAATTCCCAGTTTAGGATGATATGTATTCTTTTAGATATTTTTGGTAAAAAAAAACAAAAAAACCCCGCAAAAAGTGTATAGTGACTGGTTTGCGCAAAAGTTATAGGGCCAGATTCACGAATAATTACGGCGGCATAACGTATCCCCTTTACGTTACGCCGCCGCAGGTTTTCGGCGTAAGTGCTTGATTCACAAAGCACTTGCCTGTAAACTTGCGGCGGCGTAGCGTAAAGCCGTCCGGCGCAAGCCCGCCTAATTAAAATGGGGTGTGTACCATTTAAATTAGGCGCGTTCCCGCGCCAAACGTTCTGCGCATGCTCCGTTAGGAAATTTCCCGCCGTGCTTTGCGCGGAATTACGGCACCCCGACGTGTTTTTTGAACGGCGACGTGCGTAACGTACTTTCGTATTCCCGGATGTCTTACACACAAAAAAAAAATTGAAATTCGACGCGGGAACGACGGCCATACTTTAACATGGCTGGTCTAAATCTAAGCCATGAAATAGCAGGCTTAAGATTGCGACGGGAAAAACCGTCTAGCGGCGACGTAAGAGAATGCGACGAACGCGTGTACCTTCGTGGATCGCGGTAAACAGCTAATTTGCATACCCGACACTGGAAAACGACGCGAACTCCACCCAGCGGCCGCCATAAAATTACACCTACGATCCGAAGGTGTACGAAGCCGTACGCCTGTCGGATCTATGCCAAAAGCCGTTGTTGAGAATTCCAAATCAAGATACGACGCGGCATATTTGAAAATACGCCGGCGTATCAGTAGATACGCCGGCGTATTACTGCTGTGAATCTGGCCCATAGCGCCTACAAAATAGGGGACATAATTATTTATTAATTTTTTTACTAGTAATGGCAGCGATCTGCGATTTTTATTGTGACTGCGACATTATGGCAGAAACATCGGACACTTTTGACACATTTTTGGGACCATTTACATTTATACAGTGAACAGTGCTTTAAATATGCACTGATTACTGTATAAATGTGACTGGCAGGGAAGGGGTTACACTAGGGGGCGAGGAAGGGGTTCAATGTGTACCCTGGGAGTGATTCTTACTGTGGGGGGAGGGGACTGACTGGGGGAGGTGAGCGATCTGTGTCCCTATGTACAAGGAACACTGACTGTGTCCCATCGGAGGAGATTTGCTATTATGTCCTGTTCAGGGGTCAAGTCCTGGGGAAAAAAGTGTGGGAACTCCCACCCAAGATCCACTTCCCCACCAAAAAAAAAAATGATACGCTCATATGTATAATTACTAAACTGCATGTTTTTTTTTTTTCAATCCACTGTACCTTAATAATGCTTTATGTTACCGCTTCCTGTTATCACGGGATTTAGAAAGAAGCAATTTCTTTATAAATCCCACGATAACTCGCGGCAGACCTCCGCACTCCGCAATGTCTCCTGGGAACAATGACAAAAGCTCCCAGGAGATACTGCGGCATCGAGGAAGTGACGGAATACCCGCACACTACCCGATGAATCCATATACAGGAAGCGGCCAGTAACATAAAGGATTACTAAGGTTCGCCTGCCCCTGACAGTGACTCAAGCTGGGCATCGCCGCTTAGTAAAGGATTGGCTCGGGTGGCTCGGCTGCTCTAGTCCTGCAAAGGGAACTGAGTTCCTGCTGTGAAAAAAGTGCAGGAACTCCGTTCCCACGCGTTCCCGCAGGACTTGAGCCCTGGCCTGGGTGCAGAAATATTTCTGGCGCCCCCACATGGGCGTCATCATTTTACTAACTCCTGCCCATTACAAATGTTTCTATGGCAATGATTCAACCACAGAGATGCTCCCCCACAAAGTCTTCATTACCCTGGGATCCTTACATGATCTCTTAACAATAAACAAAATACAGGAAGAGAAGCAGAGTACTGTATTGGGACCTGGAGGGGGGCCTCTGTGATGGACACAGAGAGGGCTTCTGTTAGAGAGTCTGTTAGATGTTTGGCACCCCCACCTCTGCAGGCGCCTGGGTGCAATGCACCCTGTGCACCCTGCCTAGGATAGGCTCTGCCTAAAACATCCCAGCAGCAACAGCGGATTGGAGAGAAAGGAAGCTGGTAGCGCTGCGGGGGGAAAGATGGGAGCCAGGGCAGTAGGGGGAATCTGTGATGCTCAGGGTGATTAGGGTGTGCCTGGGCACAGCTGGCACACCCTGTGCGCATGCCTATGATGCATGGCCAGCTTTAGGGGACGCTGGTCTATTTGAACTGCCCATTCACCAGCATATAGGCAAAAACACTGCATGGAGTAACAGTGAATGATCACATTTTAAAACATTTTGCCCTCCATGGACCAGATTCAGAAAGATATACGACATTGTATCTCCTGATACGCCGTCGTATCTATGAGTGCGCTCGGTCGTATCTATGCGCCTGATTCAGAGAATCAGTTATGCATAGATATCCCTACGATCCGACAGGTGTAAGTCTCTTACACCGTCGTATCTTAGGCTGCATATTTACACTGGCCGCTAGGTGGCGCTTCCGTCGATTTCAGCATAGAATATGCAAATTAGGTAGATACGCCGATTCACAAACGTACGTCCGCCCGGCACATTTTTTACGTCGTTTACGTTAGGCTTTTTCCGGCGTATAGTTACCCCATGGTCTATGAGGCGAAGCCAATGATAAGTATGGCCGTCGTTCACGCGACAAAATTTGAAATTTTTACGTCGTTTGCGTAAGTCGTTTGCGAATACGGCTGGACGTAATTTCCGTTCACGTCGAAAGCATGACGATTTGCCGACGTCATTTGGAGCATGCGCACTGGGACTCAGTCGCGGCCGGCGCATGCGCAGTTCGTTCGGCGCGGGGACGCGCTTGATTTAAATGATACACGCCCCCTACCCGCCGAATTTGAATTCCGCGGGGGGATTTACGCTACGCCACCTCAACTTTACAGGCAAGTGCTTTGTGAATAAAGCACTTGCCCGAAAAACTTGCGGCGGCGTAACGTAAATGACATACGTTACGCCAGCAGAAAGATCCGCTGATCTTTCTGAATCTGGCCTCATATCTTTATGTTGCGAGCTTTGGTTTGGGATTTTTGTATGACTGATCTGGAGTGGTTGGTCGTGTGTGACAATCTCTGTGTCGCTCTCTTTCTCTCTCTCGCCGTCTCTCCGCAGCCTATTCTGTATTCACACAGCAGACAATGAAAAGAATCTATTTGTCAGTGTTTAGCAGGCAGTCACCTTCTGAAACAATGCAATAATAATACACAGAGCTCCAGACACAGGGCAGCCTGAGAACAAGAGAAGTGAAGGATGCCAGACTCCCAGGCTCTGTCTGTACACACCATTACATCTATTAGGTCTCCATTGTTAGCCCATTAAAAGCTATCACAGACGGCGACAAATCGACACTTGCCGAGGACCAATAAGGCAACTCCATTCCGACTGTATATTTTGCAATAAGCAATCAAATCTGCAGGGATCACTGATTCTATGTGTACAGCTGCACACAACATGCTAGGGATAATAGCAGCCCTTGGCTCACTGATATGTACTTAGTATATAAACCAGCATTTAAAGTGCATACAGAACCGGACGCTAATTGCTACTGTAGCTGGGTTTTTTTTCTCTGCGGACTCCAATGTGCAGAGGTGAAATAGTCCATTCTCTGCTGCTAATGACTCCCATCATCTGTTATATTTACTCTGTAATTTCCTCTTTTTATAGTAGTATCGACAACAAAGATTGGACGTAGTATATTCTATATTTACAACCATCGCTCGCCGTGTTGCATTGTGTATCAAATGGAGTTTGACCAATCACGAGCTCTGAGATGAATGAGGAGATCTGGAACATTTCCTGAATCCATACTTCAATTCTTTATTTTATTTTTATCTTTATTTATATTTATATTGTCACTTAAAATCAGAAAACGTGCACACACACTATGTTGCCAAAAGTATTGGGACACCTGCCTTTACACGCACATGAACTTTAATTGCATCCCAGTCGAATGCCGCGTACACACGGTCGTTTTATGTGATGAAAAAAAATGACGTTTTTAAAAACGTCACTTTAATTGACCGTGTGTGGGGGAAAACGTCGTTTTATGTCTTCTAAAAAACGACCAAAAAAAATTGAAGCATGCTTCAATTTTATGTGTCGTTTTTCAAAACGTCAACTTTTACTTCACAGAAATTGACCGTGTGTAGCAAAAACGTCGTTTAAAACGACGTTTTTTCATCCGCGCATGCCCAGAAGCTACTTATGAAGCGAGCTTCAATGGAAAAACGTGGTGGAACGTAACCTCGCTTTGCTAGAACATTGTGAGAAAAACGATGGTGTGTAGGCAACTTCGTCTTTGAAAATTTAAGTTTCAAAAACGTCGTTTTTTACTTCACAGAAAATGTAGTTTTTTTTCATCACATAAAGTGATGGTGTGTATGCGGCATTAGTCCGTAGGGTTCAATATTGAGTTGGCCCACCCTTTTCAGCTAGAACAGCTTTAACTCTTCTTGGAAGGCTGTCCACAAGGATTAGGAGTGTGTCTATAGCCCATCTTTATGTAGAGCAACAACTCTTTTTTTCAGATCCTCAGAGAGTTCTTCGCCATGAGGTGCCATGTTGAACTTCCAATGACCAGTATGAGAGAGTGAGAGCGATAACACCAAATTTAACACACCTGCTACCCATTCACACCTGAGACCTTGTAACAGTAACGAGCCACATGACACCGGGAAGAGAAAATGGCGGATTGTGCCCAACTTCACTCAGGGGTTGTAACGGAATGGCCCGTGATACCCAGAGACTTTTGAAGGATGCGGGGTACTCCTGTGCCAGCTTCACTAATGACTGAGAAATGATATCTCGGATTACATGCGATGGGACAGTAATGATAATTCATGTATTGCAGGATATCTTGACGCACATACTGTTGAGGTGTTAAAGCGGAGTTCCGGCCACAATTTCACTTTTTAAATATAAATACCCCTGTAATACACAAGCTTAATGTATTGTAGTAAAGTTAGTCTGTAAACTAAGGTCCGTTTTGTTAGGTTGTTACAGCATTTAGACACTTTATAAAATAGAAATTGACTGGGGCCATCTTAAGTGTGGGCATCATGAAGCCAGACTGTATGACTTCCTGGATTTCAGCCTTGCAAATCTCGCACATGCTCAGTGCTGCACAAGCAGTGTCAGATCAGGTTTCAGCACCTGTACTTTCCAAGTCACATGATTCTTCGAGACTGGGGAGTGCACAGACTCCTGGAAAGTTACACCCACTACATTCCCAGGAGTCTGTGCGGTGTAGGTTAGGAAGCTTAAGCACCTATGTGCAGGAAGTGGGAAGATTAACTATTCTGCCTAGCAACAACACTTTGAAGGCATCTAAAAAAAAAATGTTTTCTTAAAGGACTAATGACATTTTTTGTAATGTTATATTTATGGGTGGAACTCCACTTTAATTGAGTCTGGCTCCTAAGATATTTCATTGTGCTATGCTAACTAGCCCTGTATTGTGTGAAAGTTTTATTGATGCTAATATGTGTTGTGAGTTAACACACTCCAAAAGTCCTGATGCCAGCTATAGTAATTGATTCATGTAGATTCGGTGCCAGAATGTCTGTCTGGGATGTGGATTGAGGGGGACTCGTTAAGCACCCATTGTGTGATGTTTTGGGTGGAGTGTTTCATTGTCCCTATGATTACTGCAGCATGCTTTCTAACTGTATATAAATCTGAGAGTTTACCATTAAAGCAGTCATTCGTTTGAACCAGAGACAGAGCTGTGTGTCTCGTCCTTCTGGGGAATTCTTATGGATCGTGTTTGCTGGATTGTTGGAGTGTCGGATAAGCTGTCTTGGGTTGGTGGAATGGAATATCGTAAACGGTGTTAACCCCTGACCGTTACAGGGGTGTACTCACTTTTGTTGCCAGCAGTTTAGACATTAATGGCTGTGTGTTGAGTCATTTTGAGGGGACAGCAAATTTACACTGTTATAATGTTATACAATCTGTACACTCACTACATTACATTGTAGCAAAGTGTAATTTCTTCAGTGTTGTCGCATAAAAAGATATAATAAAATTGTTACAAAAATGTGAGGGGTGTACATACTTTTGAGAGATACTGTATATACAATATACACACACATAGACAACATGTGTGTTGTATTATCATTTTTTTTTGTTAACACTTTTTATAAAAAAAATTGTGGAGACGTAATAAGGACCCATGTAGCTGTGCAGTAGTAGATTACAATAATGATCTATTGCTGGCTGCAGTCTGTGTGTAAGATGATCTTAGTGTCAATCATTTGATTAATGATTGATATTGATCAAAAAACATTGTATCTGTAGTACGTAATGTCATAATGATTTTTGCTAATTACATATGCAGACACTGCTTCCTGCTTAATTCTTATGCACAATGACTGTTCTTTTCATATATATTTTTTTTAACCACTTAAGGACCCCTTCACGCCGATATATGTCGGCAGAATGGCACGGCTGGGCACATCAACGTACCTGTACGTTGCCCTTTAAGCCCAGCCGCGGGGTCGCGCGCCGCCGGCACGTGCACTCGACCCGGTCCGAAGCTCCATGACCGCGACCGCAGGACTCGCGGACCCGATCGCCGCTGGAGTCCCGCGATCGGTCCCCGGAGCTGAAGAACGGGGAGAGCTGTGTGTAAACACAGCTTCCCCGTTCTTCACTGTGGCGGCGTCATCGATCGCGTGTTTCCTTTTATAGGGAAACACAATCAATGACGTCACACCTACGGCCACGCCCCCCTACAGTTAGAAACAGAGATGAGTTAACACTTAACCCCTTCAGCGCCCCCTTGTGGTTAACTCCCAAACTGCAATTGTCATTTTCACAGTAAACAATGCATTTTTAATGCATTTTTTGCTGTGAAAATGACAATGGTCCCAAAAATGTGTCAAAATTGTCTGATGTGTCCGCCATAATGTCGCAGTCACGAAAAAAATCGCTGATCGCCTATTTTGTAAACGCTATAAATTTTGCCCAAACCAATCGATAAACGCTTTTTGCGATTTTTTTTTAACCAAAAATAGGTAGAAGAATACGTATCGGTCTAAACTGAGGAAAACATTTTTTTATATATATATTTTTGGGGGATATTTATTATAGCAAAAAGTAAAAAATATAGCATTTTTTTCAAAATTGTCGCTCTATTTTTGTTTATAGCGCAAAAAATAAAAATCGCAGAGGTGATCAAATACCACTAAAAGAAAGCTCTATTTGTGGGGAAAAAAGGACGCCAATTTTGTTTGGGAGCCACGTCGGACGACCGCGCAATTGTCAGTTAAAGCGACGCAGTGCCGGATCGCAAAAACTGGCCGGGTCCTTTAGCTGCCTAAAGGTCCGGGTCTTAAGTGGTTAAATAACCCTTACCAACCCTTACCATTCCCCGAGCTACACAATTTGCAGCCACATATGATACTATGGGCCCTGCCATATTCCCAGAGTATGTGAGAGTGATGAGAAGCAAAGTGATTGGCAGGTACATGGGTGTTTCTATCATTTCTCTCAGAATCCATATATAGGTTTGGAATGAAGGAGCTGAGAAATAGGGGATGGGGATGTACAATCACATGACCACAGCATCGATGGCACTCTAAAGAATTGCCTCTTTGGAAAAGAATCACAAGACAACTGAAAAATCTCTCCCCCATAGGAAAGCTGTGGTGCATTATATGTGCACTGAGAAGGGCAATCAGTAGGGCAGCAAGACTGTCCAGCTCCAGGCAGGGCTGTACATTAACCACTT
Organism: Rana temporaria; assembly: GCF_905171775.1. Lineage (NCBI taxonomy): Eukaryota > Metazoa > Chordata > Amphibia > Anura > Ranidae > Rana > Rana temporaria. The sequence goes on along the minus strand of NC_053499.1, from coordinate 32,514,546 downwards.
GGCGACCACCGCATGTATACATACGTCGGCAGAATGGCACGGCTGTGCAAAGGGAAGTACCTGTACGCGTGCTCGGTGAGTGTGCCCACGGGTCCCACGGACTTGATGTCTACCGGGTGCCCGCGATCATCTCATGGAGCGGCAGAACGGGGAGATGCCTATGTAAACAAAGCCTTTCCCTGTTCTGCCTAGTGACAGGGCACTGATCTACTTCTCCCTGTCATCGGGAACAGTGATCACTGTCGTGTCACTTGTAGCCCCCCCCCCCCCCCACAGTTAGAATCACTCCCTAGGACACACTAAAATTAATGTCTGCAAGGTAGACAGACAGAATAGTGTAATGATTCTGTTAAAAAACGAGTAAATACCTACTAAAATTCCTTCATCTATATCACCTCCAGCATTCTAGTTTCTGTTCTCTCATTCACTTCCTGGTTTGCAGCGCTCGTTCATGTAAGAACTACATTTCCCAGTATGAATTGCGGCACGTCCAGTAATTCACACCTCCTTGAAGTCTCTAACACGTAGAGAGCATCCTGCCGCACAGATGTAGTTCCCAGGAGGGGGTGAGCACGTTACTGACAACCACAGTAAACCCTCCCATCATGGTGGTCAGTAAAATCAGACAAGCAGGAAGTGAACAGAACAGAGAAGAAATAGAGCAACTTCTGAGCAAAAACGAACAATGAGGAAGTGAAAAGAGGAATGTCTGCAGGTAAAGGATGCCCCCTAGTGGTAACCCCTTCCCTGCCAGTATCATTTACATAGTAATCTGTGCATTTTTATAGCACTGATCGCTGTATAAATGACAATGGTTCCAAAAAAAAAAGTCAAAAGTGTCCGATGTGTCCGCCATAATGTCGCAGTCATGACAAAAATTGCAGATCGCCGCCATTACTAGTAAAACAAAAATATTTATATAAATGCCTTAAATCTATCCCCTATTTTGTAGACGCTATAACTTTTGCGCAAACCAATTAATATACACTTATTGCAATTTCTTTTTACCAAAAATATGTAGAAGAATATGTATCGGCCTAAATTGAGGAAAAAAATTGCTTTTTTATATATTTTTGGGGTATTAATTAATAATTAATAATAAAAAATATTGCATTTTTTTTTCAAAATTGTCGCAAAAAAATAAAAACCGCAGAGGTGATCAAATACCACCAAAAGAAAGCTCTATTTGTGGGGGAAAAAGGACATCTATTTTGTTTGGGTGCAGCATCGCATGATCGCGCAATTATCAGTGAAAGCGACGCAGTGCCGAATCGCAAAAAATGGCCTGGTCATTGGGCAGCCAAATCCTCCGGGGCTGAAGTGGTTAAAGATTGTCTGAAAAGCGAACTTGTCCTTTAAAGCCCAATTCTAAGCCAAAATACTTTGTTCTTTTTGCATAAAGCAGGAAAGGGCTAGAGTCAAGCTTCTGTAATGATGTGATTGGTTTCCATGGGCCAGATTCACGTAGCCCGGGCGCAACTTAATTTTTCCGATTTAAGTTACCCAGCCGCAAAATTTCTACCTAAGTGCCCGATCCACAAAGCACTTACCTAGAAATTTGCAGCGGTGTAACTTAAATCCGTCCGGCGCAAGGCGGGCCCATTTAAATTAGGCGCGCTCCTGCGCCGGACGTACTGCGCATGCTCCCGACGCGATTTTCCCGACGTGCTTTGCGCGAAGTTACGTTGTGCCGAGTTTTGTGAATCGCGACGGGGAAAAAAAAGTTGCATCGGGAAAAAAAAGAGTTGCGCGGGGAATTATTATATATTTTTTTTTAATTGACAGCGACGCGGGAAAGACGGGTACACTTTTACATGGTGTACTAACTTTACACTTGGTAAAAGGTACCCTATCTTTGCGACGGCAAACTAACACTTACGGCGATTTAACGAAGGGAAAAAGCTTTGTGGATCTCCGTAAGTGCTAACTTGCATACCCGACGCTGGATTACGACGAGAAATGCCCCCAGCGGCGGCCGCGGTATTGCATCCTAAGATCCGACAGTGTAAAACTATTACACCTGTCGGATCTAAGGGCTATCTATGCATAACTGGTTCTATGAATCAGCCGCATAGATAGAAACAGGGATACGACGGCGTATCAGGAGATACGCTGTCGTATCCCTTTTGTGAATCTGGCCCCATGTCCCTATTGTGGAGTTTTTTGCTCTTGTCCTGCCCTGACAGAGACACAGAACAAAAAACAGGTTATTAGGAAAGGAGGAAAGGTTGGAATGTCTTACAATGTTTTCATTGCTGTCCATTACTTCCTGTCCTGGTGACAACCGCTCCCCCCATATCGGGTCAACTAGCGTTCTCCTAAGGTTGCTAAGGGTGCCTTATAGCGATATTGTCCACTTCAATACCGGGCATTTTTACCCCCTTCCTGCCCACGCCAATTTTTCGTTTTCATCGCTGTCGCACTTTGAATGACAATTGCGCGGTCATGCAACACTGTACCAAAATTTTGTACCCACAAATAGAGCTTTTTTTTGGTGGTATTTGATCACCTCTGCGGTTCTTATGTTTTGTGCTGTAAACTAAAGAAGAGTGACAAGTTTGCTATAATAAATATACCAATTTTTATTTAAAAAAAATCCTCAGTTTAGGGCGATATTTATTCTTCTACATATTTTTGGTAAAAAAACAAGCAGCGGACGTATCGGACACTTTTGACACATTTTTCGGACCATTCACATTTATACAGCGATTATGGCTATAAAAATGCACTGATTACTGTATAAATGTGACTGGCAGAGAACGGGTTAACACTAGGGGGCAATCAAGGGGATAATATAAAGGAATAGAAGTGGCAAAAAAAAAAAATTCTTTATATATAATTCTCCTTAAAACGCACGTGGCAGGTGGTGTGTACTATTGCCTACATACTTTTGCTAATAGGTGTCCCTCATTCCCATCTCAAGGTATGAGAAGGGCGTATGGACTTACTCACACGAGTGTGTGGATGGGGGAAACAAGTCATTTTCTTTCATTCTTTTTTATAATAACATTTTTATTTTATTTAAAGTTCAACACATCCAATATTATACAGTCTTGTATTCCATATTTCAATAATATATAGTAAAAAGAGAATAGGGGTTACAATAGAAAGCCAGATACAAAGACTATCTTGTGGGATACTTACTACCTGTAATATGTTCTCCTTGGTTGTTCACAGATGGTCTAAAAATCTTGTATGACCAAGGCCTTTCTTGTTTTAACGTAAATTTGTACGACACCCCCTGTATCGTCACGCGTAGGGGAGGGGACAGGACGGCAGGAGAGTCTGTGTGATGCTGTGAGGACTGTTTACCATATCCCGATCTGTACATCTCGCTACAAGCCTGTTATTAGAGTGGTGCACTTTCGCACCTGCAGTATGTGACTACCCCGGCAAGGGATCTCTCTTTTTATTTAACCACTTAACCCCCGGACCATATTGCTGGTCAAAGACCAGAGCACTTTTTGCGATTCGACACTGCATCGCTTAAACTGACAATTGCGCAGTCGTGCGACGTGGCTCCCAAACAAAATTGGCGTCCTTTTTTTTCCACAAATAGAGCTTTCTTTTGGTGGTACAGTAGGTGCACGCGATATTGTGTCAATCTCGCTCCCTTTCTCGGCGAGATTGAGCACCTACGAGCCCCATCGTGGGAGCCAGCGCCGAGCTGGCTTGCCGCGATAGAGACAAAGCCGTCATAGAAGCGACGGGAGATCCGACTTGAATTCCCGCCAATTCTACACGTGTGCGGCGTTTGTTATGAATCCTGAGGGGGAAGTCCCCGCCGGATTTTAAATAAAAATCCGGCATGGGTTCCCCCCTCAGGAGCATACCGGGCCCTTAGGTCTGTTATGGGTTGTAAGGAGAGCCCCCCCTACGCCGAAAAAACGGCGTAGGGGGTCCCCCTACAATCCATACCAGACCCGTATCCAAAGCACGCTACCCGGCCGGCCAGGAAAGGAGTGGGGACGAGCGAGCGCCCCCCCCTCCTGAGCCGTACCAGGCTGCATGCCCTCAACATGGGGGGGTTGGGTGCTCTGGGGCAGGGGGGCGCACTGCGGCCCCCCCACCTCAGAGCACCCTGTCCCCATGTTGATGAGGACAGGGCCCCTTCCCGACAACCCTGGCCGTTGGTTGTCGGGGTATGCGGGCGGGAGGCTTATCGGAATCTGGGAGCCCCCTTTAATAAGGGGGCCCCCAGATACCGGCCCCCCACCCTAAGTGAATGGATATGGGGTACATCGTACCCCTAACCATTCACCTGTAGGAAAAATGTCAAAGTTAATAAACACACCACACAAGGGTTTTTAAAATAATTTATTTTTCTGCTCCGGAGGCTCCCCCTGTCTTCTTTATTAGCTCTTCTACCACGTGGGTAGGTATCACATGGGTAGGTACAGAGCATGATGGGACTGTGAGGCCTATATAGGTCCGATGAAAGCAGCGCACCTGCCATTTCAGCGAGAAGAGCCAGCGTGTCAACATCGGGAGAAGAGAAGAAGAGAAGACGCCACAGCACAGCGGCCTGAAGGGAGAAGTAGAAGTCGTCACAGAACCGCGGAAGAAGTGGAGAAGGCACCGGACAGCGGGAGGAAGAACCGGGGTGCGCCGAGTCAAGAGCGGAGAGCGGCGAACATAGAAGAAGACCCCCCGGAGCGGAGAAGACGTCACAGAAGAGCGGTGAAGACCCCGGAGAGCAGGAGAAGACCCCCGGAAATCGGAAGAAGAAGCTCCCCCTGGTAAAAGAGCTAAAGAAGACAGGGGGAGCCTCCGGAGCAGACTAATAAAATATTTTAATACCCTGTGTTTTTTATTTGTGTTTTTACCACTTTTCCTCCAGGTGAATGGGTAGGGGTACGATGTACCCCATATCCATTCACTTAGGGTGGGGGGCTGGTATCTGGGGGCCCCCTTATTAAAGGGGGCTCCCAGATTCCGATAACCCCCCGCCCGCAGACCCCGACAACCAACGGCCAGGGTTGTCGGGAAGGGGCCCTGTCCTCATCAACATGGGGACAGGGTGCTCTGGGGTGGGGGGGCCGCAGTGCGCCCCCCTGCCCCAGAGCACCCAACCCCCCCATGTTGAGGGCATGCAGCCTGGTACGGCTCAGGTGGGGGGGGGCCGCTCGCTCGTCCCCACTCCTATCCTGACCGGCCGGGTAGCGTGCTTTGGATACGGGTCTGGTATGGATTGTAGGGGGACCCCCTACGCCGTTTTTTCGGCGTAGGGGGGCTCTCCTTACAACCCATAACAGACCTAAGGGCCCGGTATGCTCCTGAGGGGGGAACCCATGCCGAATTTTTATTTAAAATCCGGCGGGGACTTCCCCCTCAGGATTCATAACAAACGCCGCACACGTGTAGAATTGGCGGGAATCCAAGTCGGATCTCCCGTCGCTTCTATGACGCGGACGTTGGAATGTGCTGTCACTATTCCAGTGAGTGCGAGATATCGGCGAGATCTCGGCACCATGTCGCCAGAGAATCAGCGCGATGCTGTCATGCTAAAAACACAATATCACAAACACCTACTGTATTTGATCACCTCTGCGGTTTTCAGTTTTTGCGCTATAAACAATAATAGAGCGTCAATTTTGAAAAAAATGTTTTTTTTTTACTTTTTACCATAATAAATATCCCCCAAAAATAAATATATAAAAAAAAAAAATTCCTCAGTTTAGGCCGATACGTATTCTTCTACATATTTTTCGTAAAAAAAAAAAATCGCAATAAGCGTTTATTGATTGGTTTGCGCAAAAGTTATAGCGTTTACAAAATAGGGGGTAGTTTTATGGCATTTTTATTAATATTTTTTTTTACTAGTAATGGCGGCGATCAGCGTTTTTTTTTTTGGTACTGCGACATTATGGCGGACACTTCGGACACTTTTGACACATTTTTGGGACCATTGGCATTTTTATAGCGATCAGTGCTATAAAAATGCATTGATTACTATAAAAATGCCACTGGCAGGGAAGGGGTTAACACTAGGGGGCGGGGAAGGGGTTAAGTATGTTCCCTGGGTGTGTTCTTACTGTAGGGGGGGTGGACTCACTAGGGGAAATGACTGATCGCTGTTCATACATTGTATGAACAGACGGTCAGGCATTTCTCCCCTGACAGGACCGGGAGCTGTGTGTTTACACACACAGCTCCCGGTCCCCGCTCTGTAACGAGCGATCGCAGGTGCCCGGCGGTGATCGCGACTGCCGGGCACGCGCCAGAAGCGAGCGGGGCGTACGCCCCTAGTGGCTGCTTCGCCTGCCGACGTAGAGCTACGGGCTCTCGCCGTAGAACTGCAGCGGCTGGTCGGCAACCAGTTAAATAAGTATTGTTAAAACGTTACTTGCAGCATCTGGGTTTTTTTCTTATATATTCTATGATCTGGAGCTGCCTGCCGAGGAACCAGGAACCCAGGATTATCCATTAGAACCCAGGTGTGGTTCATAAGCGTGCACAGACCAAGCTTAGTTGCAAGATCGCACGCTCTAAGGTGAGAGTCCATTACCATAGGGGAGCACCTGTGTGACTACACCTTGGCACTCACTGGGCCGTGTGTTGTATGAACTGTATTATACATCACCCTTGGATTGCTGCTACTGATTACATGCACTAAAGCACTGTGGAATTTTTCATTCATTTTTTATCCACACTGAAGGACCTTAGAATACTTTTATATGGACTTGTGTGTCATTTTTAAGGATTGGACTGTTTACCACTATTATTTATTATGCATGTTTATGCACTTATGCACCTTAGTGTGATGCGATTTTTTGATGCAATGTTTTTCATTATTTATATATATATTTACTTGTACTATTTGTTTGCACATATCTACATCACTACATCTACATCTACATCACTTACCGTGCACTATCATTTCATTAGCGCTGCGATTTTATTGTTTATTGTTTCCGATCAAGCGCATTCTTTCATATCAGATTTTTCTCGTACAAAAGTAATACACATTAACTGAAAATCGTTACTTCTGTTCATGTACGAGAACATTTTGGAGTTTGCGCCTTCGGAAATGTTCGTTTGGAAGGCTTTAATCAGCTGTTGAAAGTTGGGTACACACCATCGCACAATTTTATTATAGTGTGTACCCCGGGAAAAAAATTAATTAAAAGCCAACAGCTACACATACTGCAGCTGCTGGCTTTTAATAAATGGACACTTACCTGTCCTGCTGTCCCTCGATGTCAGCACCGCAGCTGATGTTTCCATCAGCTGTCAGGTGCTGCAGCCGCCATTGCAGGTAAGGGAACCCGGAAGTGTAGTCTTTCGGCTTCACGCCGGGAACCCTACTGCACATGCGCAAGGCCCCTGCTCCTCTCTCCTATTAGCCCGGCGGCCAGGGGAGGAGGAGGATGGAGCCCCACGGTGACGTCACTGCCGCGGCACAGCCGTGGCTGGACTTCCGGAAGTGGGAAAGGATGCCTGTCAAAGACAGGTATCCTGCCCCCCCCTCCCCCCGAAAGGTGCCAATTGTGGCACCAGAGAGGGGGGAGTGATCCGATGAGCGGAAATTCCACTTTAGGGTGGAACTCCGCTTTAAGTGGCATTCTTTCCACTGATTTTAGCTGAGTTATAACTGGGGTTCCTTGAGCCCTGGAAATGATTCCAAGGGTTCCTTTGGGGTAAAAAGGTTGAGAAAGGCTATCCTAGAATATGACTAAAGCCTCGTACACACGATAGGATCGCCAGAGGAGAACGGTCTAAAGGACCGTTTTCATCAGTCCAAACCGATCGTGTGTAGGCCCCATAGGTTATTTAACCTTCGGTCAAAAAAATGAGAACTTGCTTTAAAATTTAACTGATAGACTGGTAACCGATAGGTCAAACCCGATCGTTAGTATGCAAAAGCATCGGTTAAAAACCTGCGCATGCTCAGAATCAAGTCGACACATGCTTGGAAGCATTGAACTTCGTTTTTTTCAGCACGTCGTTGTGTTTTACGTCACCGCGTTCTAACACGATCGGTTTTTTAACTGATGGTGTGTACGCACGACGGACCATCAGTCAGCTTCATAGGTCCTTCAGACCGTTGTCCTCTGGCTATCCTATCGTGTGTACGAGGCCTAATAATCGGGATCATAGCTCCTCTGCCTATGCACATGTGTCATAAGTACTGTATCTGTAAATTTCCTATACAAATATCAAGTCTGTTAAGATATGTATAAAGGTTGGGTGTGTTCGCATATATATAGCACAAAGTGTAAATTGACGATGACAGACCCTTTGTACATGTACAAGCACAATGACATCTCCTAAGCATTAGGTCAAGCTGTATTAAATGGCTTCCTGTAATTTGCTGGCTGCATATTCATTGTTAGAATAGTCAAGCTGGACTGACCCGCACTGTCATAGCTCCCTAGAAATTGGATATAGTGATGAAAGGTGCCATTTAGATGAAAGGCTCGGGATAATAGGAGGAACTGTCACGAGAGCGGCTGAAATTCTATAGTTTAGCGTTTCTGCTCCTGCGTAAACTCTGACAAGCCACTGATGTGCAGATTGTTATATAACCGTGTGTGTGCGGCTGGAGAGTTATGGGTCACCCAGAGGCCATCTCTCAATTTGCTGGGCTTTCCTGACATCTGCCTAAACCTCCCAATCCATAACAAGCCATTATCTTATTTCTTACTGTTCAGGAGTTCAGATATCCGCACATGATGGCAGACGTATAAGGCACTCTGCACTTGGAACAATGAAATACCCTTAGAGGGAGACTATAATGGTTCCGTCAGATTTAATTGAATTTGTATGCTTTTAATAGATTTTGTATGTGTGTTTTTTAGTATTTATATAAAAAGAAAACAATATTATTACAGGTATTTACAGGGCTTTTTTTCTCAAAAAATAGGTGCAGGAACTCAACCGCGACTCCCCCAAAACCCCCTTACAAACACACCCTCCAAACCTCATCACATAGTGGATTAATAGGTTAAAGTGAATGTAAACCCTCCTATTGTTTTCAGCAAAGGAAGCGGCCATCTTGACCTCTGTTTAATCTGCAACTGCCATGATGCTGTACATGTGACCTGTTATGAAACCAGCCATTGGATGGTTTGGCAGTTTGGTTGAGAGCACAAACAAATGTGACAGCTAGCATTTCCGGCATGCCGGGAATGTTAACTCTTTTGTAACTATCAAATTGAAGGGTTTACTTCCACTTTAATAGTGTGGTCAAATTTCACCAACAGTGGGAGGATCTTAAGGGGCATTACATACAGATTGCAGTGTTGGGGTACAGGGTTCGGGGGTGAGCCTGGACCATCTTTAAGGCAGGGCAAAAGGGGAAGTTTCCCTAGGTCATCATGAGTCGGACTTGTGTTTACAAGTCATAGTGGTGGGCAGGGAGCAGAGGGCATGAGCCTGAGGTGGTGCTCCCCCAAGTTCAAGCTCAAAAAAAGCCCTGGGTATTTATATAGCACCGTCAATTTAAGCAGCACTTTATATACTGTGGGCCAGATCCACAAAGAACTTACGGCGGCGTATCTATTGATACGCCGCGTAAGTTCTACAATGCGCCGTCGTATCTTTGTTTTGTATCCACAAAACAAGATACGACTGAATGTGGGCTAGATCCAACTGGCGTACGTCTTAGTACGCCGTCGGATCTTAGGTGCATATTTACGCTGGCCGCTAGGTGGCGCTTCCGTTGATTTCCGCGTAGAGTATGCAAATTAGCTAGATACGCCGATTCTCAAACGTACGTCCGCCCGGCGCATTTTTTTACGTCGTTTACGTAAGGCTTTTTTCGGCGTAACGTTACCCCTGCCTCTATGAGGTGTACGCAATGTTAGGTATGGACGTCGGGACAGCGTCAAATTTTCCGTAGTTAACGTTGTTTGCGTAAATCGTTTGCGAATAGGGCTTTGCGTAAGTTACGTTCACGTCGAAAGCATTTTCTATTTGCGACGTGATTTTGCGCATTCACACTGGGATACATTCACGGACGGCGCATGCGCCATTCGTAAAAAGCGTGAATTACGTGGGCTTACGCCGGCAGATTTACGTTACGCCAGCCCGCATATGGGAGCAAGTTCTTTGTGGATACCCTAGGAGCCACTCTGATTTACGGCGGCGTAGCGCATATGAGATGCGCTACGCCCGCCTAAATATACGCCCGTTTTTGTGGATCTGGCCCTGTGCTTTTACAATTATCCATGCTTACACTTTAAGGCCCCTATCACACTAGCATGCAAGGGCCAATTAGGAAACGAGCCAATTAACCTACCAGTATGTCTTTGGACACAAGTGTGGGGAAAACATGGAAATGCCCTACAGATAGCCCCTGTACTTGGATTTGTACAGGAATCACTGTGCTATAAGACAGAAGTGTTGAGGGCTTAGTTGTATTTCTTATATACTGTATATTATAAATAGAGAACACAGCAGTAGTGCTCTCCTCCTAAAGTGATGCTAAAGTCTCTGTTTTTTTCATTTAAAAATAACAAAAATGTTATACTTACCTGCTCTGTGTAGTGGTTTTGCACAGAGCGGCACCGATCCTCCTCTTCTTGGCATCCCTGGCCCCTCCCTCCTGCCGAGTGCCCCCACAGCAAGCGACTTCCTATGGGGACACCCGAGCTGAGCCACCACTCCATGTGTCCATTCAGATATAGAACTGTATCTTATTTTAATGCATACTGTTAGACAGGAAAACTTGGTTGATTCTCTAAGTCCGTCGGAATTTCTGACGGAAAAAGTCCGATGGGGCATACACATGGTCGGAATATCCGATGAAAAAATTCCGTCTGACTTTTTTCAGCGGAAATTCCGATCGTGTGTACAAGGCATTACAGTGTTGACTGATTTATTTCCTTGCTTCTTTATGTATCTGTGCACTGAAATCTTCCATTGCAATATAAGGAGGTGATATACGTTTCCAGTTAGCTGAAATGGATATTATAGCTACTGTAAGAACATAATTAACTCAGGAATGTTTTTATTTTATTATCTTTCCCAATAAATATACAAAAGAATTGAGCTTAGATGATGTTGCAGTTATCTTAGAGAGGAGTCTAGAAATTTCCTGCCGAAATGAGGACAGCTATGAACAGTGCTAATTTGTTCTATGGCTGTTTTACACCCCCTGTGGGCATGGGCATCCGCTGAAATGTTTTCAGGGGGGGGGCACGCTTCGGCAGCCACATTTTACCCTTTCTTCGACCGTTAGCGGGGGTTAAAAGAGCACACCCCCCCCCCTCCACGTTAAAATGTAAAAACACCCCACTGTGCCCCCTGCATCTTTCAATATCTCTTTGTCACTACTGTGTATCCCCTCTCCACAACTGCACCTCTTTACGTTACATAGCACCTCACAGCTCTGAACCCCTTTACATTACACAGCACACTGGACCCCTTTACATTACACGGTACCCTGCACCACTGGCCCCCTTTACATTACACAGCACCCTGCACCACTGGCCCCCTTTACATTACACAGCACCCTGCACCACTGGCCCTCTTTACATTACACAGCACCCTGCAACACTGGCCCCCTTTACATTACACAGCACCCTGCACCACTGGCCCCCTTTGCATTACACCGCACCCTGCATCACTGTACCCCTTTACATTACACAGCACCCTGCACCACTGGCCCCCTTTGCATTACACCGCACCCTGCATCACTGGACCCCTTTACATTACACAGCACCCTGCACCACTGGCCCCCTTTGCATTACACCGCACCCTGCACCACTGGACCCCTGTGTGCAAGGTCCCGCCCCCCTAGTTTGGCTTGTGTGATAGGCAGAACACTAGAAGACTATCAGACGAGCCAAACTGGGGGGGGGGGAACCTTGCACACAGACCCAGCTCAATGACATACGATACGAACGCCGGAGGACAGAAGGAGGGGAGCGCTGCAGTCACCGCTTAAAGCGGCCCCAGGGCCAGTTCAGCCCTGCTCCTGGCTCTCCCTGGTGATTCCCCTATGGAGCGGACGCCCATGCCTGTGGGTTAAGGAAGTGTATGCTAGGAACCAATAATGAAGACAATTTGGTGTATACCATCATAAAAGAATTTCATATACAGTATGTTATCCTTTTTTATACAAAGCAAGTTTGTCTTCAAGTATACTAATCTTCCATACCTGTAGATTGTTACAAAGCACAATGTTGTGGAAAAGAAGGAGGGTAGGATGGTAAACTGTGTTCTCCTGTCAGGACTGGACCATTTGCTGGTAGCACTGTGGTTCCCAGTGTGGGAAGTTGTAGTTCCGATATCCACCAATTCCAATACTCAGTCTCAACTTAATGCTGGCTGCTGGGAGGGTATTTAGTCTCTCCTCCTATTACACTTCAGTCAAATAGGTGAGGCATAGGTGATCAAATCCAAACACCACATCCCTGTAAATGGTAACAGAAAAAATGGGAAAGGGTAACAAGCCCTGGGATTTTTAAGGTGTCATAATAAATGGTAGATCCAAACAAGCATAATAAACAAATAAATAATTTATTGAAAAATATATAACATTTCATAAAAAGAGGTAGAGAACATTGGTGGTCCCTGGAATTATTAGCGACATCAAAGGAAAGCCGCAACAAAACCTGTTATGGGGATGCATGACATGTTTCGCTCAGGGAAAGAGCTTCATCAGGAGCAATATAACAGGATTAACTAAAAAATACAAAGAAATAATAATCCATAAATGTTGAGCATTATAAGCATTGCCATAATAATAGCAATATTGGAGTAAACTTTTATTTACTGTAGCATATGTGATCATCCTGTGTGGACGAAAACGGTCCAGTGAGGTTCTGTGCGTGCGGGCTCAAGTTGGCTTGATAAATTAAAAAAAAAATTGGAAATTTTAAAAATTTAACTCTCTTCATACGTTTTCTATTGGTACACAATGGTGTTATTTTAACGAGATTGAATGACCTCCGGCCCGGATAGGTAAGATTGCTCATGGTCATTTTACTGGATTAAATCAATCAGTTTTTGTGATCTATGTACTTGCATTAACCATTACTATTACAAATGTATGTATTCCCAATATTTGATTATCTACACTGTATATTTGTTTTACAATACTGGTTTTCTCCAATATTGCTATTATTATGGCATTGCTTATAATGCTTAACATTTATGGATTATTATTTCTTTGTATTTTTTAGTTAATCCTGTTATATTTCTCCTGATGAAGCTCTTTCCCTGAGCGAAACATGTCGGGCATCCCCATAACAGGTTTTGTTGCGGCTTTCCGTTGATGTCGCTAATAATTCCAGGGACCACCAATGTTCTCTACCTCTTTTTATGAAATGTTATATATTTTTCAATAAATTATTTATTTGTTTATTATACTTGTTTGGATCTACCATTTATTATGACACCTTAAAAATCCCAGGGCTTGTTACCCTTTCCCATTTTTTCTGTTATTACACTTCAGTGTTTTGCTTCGCTGCCAGATACCGCTTGCCACTTATCCCTTATCTCCCCGTACCTCATCCCAGTCCTGGTTTCTCCTTTACATCTGTTCCCTGGACCTCCAGTGTTCTCTGTTCATCTGTGTTCTCCATTTTTGTACGTATTGTATATATTTAGTTTGTTAATTAGATTTCCTGCTAGTTAGGTTGCTAGTTAGGCATTTTGGTTATTTGGTTGTGGTTCAATTGTATCTTCATGTTTACTGTGTTTTGTTTGCAGGTGTTTGGATGTCTTTTATTTTACTATTAACGCATTTACTTTACTATATATTTATACTACATATTTACTATGTATACACCACTCCTCTACTGCCCCAAAGATGCTGCTTGCAGGACTTTTTTTTTCCTGTCCTGCAAGCGCACCACCCTAGTGGCTTGAGAGGTGCTTTTCATTTTTAGAGGGGTCTTACTGGGCTCTAGAGCTCTATTTGCCTTTAGTAAATCAACCCCAAAGTGTTATAGTATATTAGTTGCATTTCTAAATATATTACTTCAGAACAGGGTTCTTAACCTGGGGTCCATAGACCTCTAAGTGGTCCATGGATGGGTTTTAGGGGGTCCGTGAGGATCAGATAAAAAGTGTAACTTACATTCACTATACAGCCCCCCTCCTTATCCCAATCAATGGTTTCCAATTGAAAGAAATCAAAGAAAATGCACCTGCTCATAGTGCTGACCGTTAAATGTCTCTTGACTTTTTGCTAGTCCATTTAAGTTACCATTTAAATTTGTATCATCGTGGGGGTCTTTTGCTTTTATCAGATTCCTAACCAGGTTCGTGACTCAAAAAAGAACCATTGCTTTAGATTGTGTATAATAGTTGTATTTTTTTTTATGTTATAGTTTCATGCAGTGGTTGTCAATTTATGAGCTAAAGGGGGCCTCAAATGTGGCCTCTGACATCATCAAAGGACCACATATAATGTTTAATATACAGTTGTGCTCAAAAGTTTGCATACCTTGGCATTTTTGCATTAATATTGAAAATATGACTAATCATGCCAAAAAAAATGTCTTTTATTCAAGGATAGTGATCACATGAAGCCATTTATTCTCACATAGTTGGCTCCTTTTAAAATCATAATGATAACAGAAATCACCAAAATGGCCCTGATGAAAAGTTTACATACCCTGGAATGTTTGGCCTTGGTACAGACACAGACGGTGGCCCACACAGGTTAAAATGGCTATTAAAGGTTAATTTCTCACATTTGTGGCTTTTTAAATCGCAATTACCGTCTGTGTATAAATAGTCAATGAGGTTTGTTAGCTCTCACATGGATACACTAAGCCATGGGGAGCAGAAAAGAACAGTCAAAAGACCTGCGTAACAAGGTATTGAAACTTTACAAAGATGGAAAAGGATATAAAAAGATATCCAAAGCCTTGAATATTCCTGCCTGGTTTTCCTCAGATTTTGAAGTTTTTATAGTGGATAAATTCAACATTGCTTCTCCTGGGACCTCTCATGTGTAGACGACCCTTGCCCCCTTCCCTTCTTTCCCCGCTGCTTCCCCTTTCCCCATCTTTTTCTCTTTACATCTTCTACTCTGTTCTACTTTCTTCCTCTTCTACTTTGTTTTCAGCTATTCTTAATTTTTCACTGGTCTTCTCTCCTTTCCTGACTCTCTGGAATGTGCTGTTATGGTTCTCTTACCAACAATAGCACAACTATATATATTCATGTAATTTTAATTGTGATCTCTAACATTACACTACTAAAGAACTACTGAGATAATTTTATGTACAGATGCTATGTTAACCTTGACATGTCTTAGGGACCTTTATTTTATCGTAACCCTGTGACATATGGACTTATATTACTATGGTCTTTATGTATACCAGTGGCGGTCCATTCATTAGGGATGCATGGATACCGTCCCCCCTAATCTACATGCTGGGCACCAGATGCATGGATTCCAATAGGGGTGTTTAGAGCCAGAGGCTCTAATAGCCTTCAAAATAGGGTGGTCTTGGGGCGCAGAGCCCTGTGCCCGAAGCCCACCCAGTTGTGTGACAATAGCGAATGAATATACGCTATTGTAACACTGATTTTCCTCCCAGCCAATCAGAAAGTGGGTCGTGAGAAGTGATCTTATTGGCCAAGCAGGAGGAGGAGGAAAGAGGAGACACGCAGCCGGAAGTTAAAGTAGTGGAAGACCGACCAACCCACCAGCTGCTACTGTGACTCAAGGGATGGCTCACCCACAGCAGCTCAGCCATCCAGCACTCCACGGATCAGACAGGGGAGGGAGGAGGAGGGGAGATCGAAGTCATCCCGAGTAGGACATCTAAGGCCGCGTACACACGGTCGATCCATCCGATGAGAATGGTCCGACGGACCGTTTTCATCGGTTCACCGCTGAAGCAGACTGATGGTCTGATGTGCGTACACACCATCAGTTCAAAAAACCGATCGGGTCAGAACGCGGTGACGTAAAACACACAACGTGCTGAAAAAAACGAAGTTCAATGCTTTCAAGCATGCGTCGACTTGATTTTGAGCATGCGCGGGTTTTGAACCGATGCTTTTGTGTACTAACCATCGGTTTTGACCGATGGTCAGCCGTCCATCGGTTCGATTTTAAAGCAAGTTCTAAAACTTTGGCCTAAAGGGCAAAAGTCCCATGGGCTGTACACACGGTCGGTTTGGACCGATGAAACTGGACTTCGGTCCGTTTTCATCAGTTTGAACCGGTCGTGTGTACGCGGCCTAAGGTAACTAGGCCGTCCGTCGCCCATGGGGGGTTATTCCTGGTGTTTTCTGCATTCCCCGCATTCATGTCCATCTCCAGGGGGGCTTGTTTTCCGCCGAGGGGAGGGGATGGAATTGGTTTGCCGCACTCGAATTATCAATCACCAGCCGCCACTGATGTATACTTATACATCTGCTGGAAGTAGACATGTATTCTCACGTTTATGCTCTGTACTGTCAAAGAAAGAATAAAACAGACTCAACATAAATATGTGAGTTTTAGAATAATTTTTTGGGGATATATAAAGCTGAAATTATACCAAAAGCTTGAATCTTAAATAACATAAGTTGGCTAAAAAAGAGTATCACCTAAACTTAGACATGTGCATTCGTTTTCGTCCGAATTTCAGGTATTTTCGTTATCGTTTTAACAAACGATAACGAAAGCACAGAAAACGAAAACCGAAAGATCCGTCATAAACAAATGCTTTATTTTCATTTTTGTTGCAGTCGAATGTGCCTAACCTTAACTCTATTAGTCCAATATTATTCTACATAAAGAGAAAAGATTTGACATAGAGAGAAAAGATTTGTCATAGAGAGAAAAGATTCGACATAGAGAGACATTAAGGTTCGACATAGAGAGACATGAAGAGTCTACATTTTTTTTTTTTAAAGATTCTGTCGAATCTTTTTTTTTTTTCTTCTTAGAACATTCGACAGACACCATAAGCCTTCCATGACAGATTCAACCTTAATTTGGATTTTCGTACGAATACATTTTTTTTACAAAAAACTAAATAAATAAAAACGAATTTCGGGAGTAACTAAATAAATTTATTTTTCGGACGAAAATGAAATTACGAAACAAAATATTTCAGTGTGCACATGTCTAAAACTCCAAACTTTCTGCAGTTAGATTATAGCTATGCTTTAGGAAGATTTGCATACAATTGCAAATGTATGCAAATCCACACCGGCACATTGTAGTCCCTTTATAAAGTGCGGCCCTTCTTGCTCAGAAATGAATATAAGTCAACGTAGAAACAAAGACAGACTGTTAACAGTCAGCAAAGCCGGATACATTTTCCAAAATATGTGGAGAGGAGTCCTATTTGCCTCTGAAAATTGCATGATATTTTGCAATAAAAAAGATAAATGTGGAATATTTTAGCAATGTATTTGATACATTGTATCTCTGTATCTCCTGGCTCTATTCCCCCTTTTTTCCTCCTTCCCCGAGCTAGCCGTCTGCATTTATTAAGTGATTGTGTCCTATTTGTTTAGAAACGCAATATCATTTAACCCATATGAATAGGTCTGTTACAGTAGCAGAACCGCTGAATTCCGACTCCTCAAATAAAAAAGGGGACATTTTCTAAAGGTCTCGCAGTGTGATGGAAATATACAAAGAAAATACCAGTAAACGGATGCTAAAAATAATTGATGATTTAGCAAAGGGGGAAAAAATAAATTCTACAGTGCAATTGAAATATAGGAGTCTATTGTTTTGCACAAAGAGCGGTGCTTCCTTTGGGGCTCGGGGATCGGTGCCAGAAGCCTTCTTGAATTTCTCGAAGAATAAAGCTTCAGATGATCTGCATTCAGTCCCAGAGCCCTGGCCCTGGAACCAATAATTGCCTCTGACAGGATTTAATTACCTTCTTCAAGACCTTTTCTCTGTTTGACTGGGGACCACCTCCTGCCTCCGATCAAAACAGACAGTAATAACAGGCCAGGGAGCAGCAGCCAATCACAAGTCAAGTCAGCTGTGTGACCTTGCTGAGTAGAAACTGATTGGCGGTGTCAGTCTTGTCAGCTGCGTCAGTTAACTATCGGAAAAGAAAAGGAGAAGGCCAGGAAGATAACAGGAGAATGATGTGCCAACAGCGTCTTGGATTTGGGACATTAAGGGAAATGCACAAACAAGGGTGGGGGGGACTAAACCAGGCCGGGCATATTTTAGGGCCAATTTAAGCTTGTGCTTAAATTGAATTCAACGGCTTCCAATGCACCAAAATATCTAAACAAATAACAGACATGTCACAAAGATTTTGTGACACACCGTGATGGGCAGCACAGGGGTTTAGTGGTTAGCACTTCTGCCTAGAAGTCCCGGTGAGAATATGATTGGATTACTTCAAATGGGACAGTAATATTCATTAACAATATCTCTCAAGAAGTATGAAGATTTTATCCCCTGTACACTGTGAGGCCTATGACCCGGAAGTATAACTCCTAATATGGGCATTCCAGGAAGTTCAATGTAAGAGACCGACCGTCTATTGCTTAACAATGTTGCCTTTGTCTGGATAAGTAAATCGTGTAAATTTTGTCTGAGGCAGCTTTCCCTTCACCCATTAAATGTGCTAATGAACTCATCTGTTGTCTGCTAAGGAGTGTATTGACACTCAGAATAATGTGTATTGGGGGCTCGTTAGGTAACAACTGTGTGATGTTGTGGGTGGATCTGGGTCCATTGTTCATGTGGTGACTGCAGTATTCTCAAGTGTATATAAAGAGTCTGATTCCTGCTTGACCCTCAATACAGAGCCTCGTCTCGAACTTGGGGGAGGGGTTGTTCGGTAGCTGCCTTTGTGTTCGGGAATTGAATGACCTAAACGACTTTAACCCATTTCATACTCGGGGTGTCGGTACAGTCCCAAATTCAGATCCTGATCTGAACACAATCTGCATGAAGTCTGAATGTTATCATTGAGTGGGTTCCTTTGGTTTCTTTCCACACTCCAAAAACATACTAGTATGTTTATTGGCTTCTTTCTAAATTGGCCCTAGTAACTACAGTCTGCTCACACAATTTGTAATAAAAACATCTTTGCCGTTCTGAAGCTTCCCTCCAATAACTTTGCATATTATTTTATATAATGACAATCGGTGGTGCGGTGTGTCAGTCTCGGTAAAGAGGCTCTGACAGAGGCTCTTTACCACGTGATCAGCCGTGTCCAATCATGGCTGATCACGATGTAAACAGGAAGAGCCTTTGATCAGCTTTTCCTAACTCGCGTCTGACAGACGACAGACGAGTCGAGTAGAGGAGAGCCGATCAGCTGCTCTCCTGACAGGGGGGGGGGGGTCTGTGCTGATTGTTAATCAGCGCAGCCACCCCTCAGATGGCTGCCCAGGACCACCAGGAATGCCGCCGGGACCACTAGGGTTGGTCATCCACACTGGACCACCAGGTAGGCCCCCTAGACCACCAGGGAAGTGCCAATCAATGCCCAGACAGCTACCAATCAGTGCCCATCCACAATGCCTACCAGTGCCAGTGCCACCAGGGATGCCTATCAGTGCCATCTATCAATGCTGCATATAAGTGCCCATTAGTACCACATATCAGTGCCCATCAGTGCCTCCTATGAGTGCCCAGCAATGCTGCATATTAATGGCACCCATCAGTGTTGCCTACCAGTGCCCATCGCCAGTACCCGTCAGTGCCCATCAGTGCCACCTCATTGGTGCCGCCTTATCAGTGCCCATCAGTGAAGGAGAAAACGTACAACATTTTATAACAGAAACAAAAGAAAAAATTCATTATCTTTCAAAATTTTCACTCTTTTTTTATTTGTTTAACAAAAAATAAAAACCGCAGAGGTGATCAAATACCACAAAAATAAAGCTCTATTTGTGGGAACAAAACAATCAAAATTCTGTTTGGGTACAGTGTAGCATGACCGCGCAATTGGCATTTAAACAGCGGCAGTGCTGAAAGCTGGAAATTGGCTTGGGCAGGAAGGGGGTGTATGTGCATGGTATTGAAGTGGTTACGGGGAGTGGCAGGGGGGTGAGTCCTATGCCTACATATGTTTGCTAGTAGGTGTCCCTCATTGCCATCTCAATGTTGGGAGGTATGATTTTATCTGTGAGCAGCTGAACAGACACACAGAGGCACACCTCCTGCTCTGCAGCTCTTATTTGCCCTCTTATGACTCATCACCACCACCCTTCCAGGCAAATGCCCACGAGAGTGAGAGAGAGAGTGGTGCATGATGTCATAAGCCTAGGCTAATGACCATACAAGAAACAGGAAGTGGGCTGTATAAGGTATTTACTGGCAGAAAAAAAAAATGTTTTACTATCCAAAGTTAAAGCAACAAGGGAAGAAGATTTATTAGATGGAAAGATGAAAAAATGACTAAAGTTCCGCTTTAAGCTTTTTAGCTAAGCTGAGATCATGTCCTTAGTCTGCTGCAGGCTGAAGGAAGCATTTCCTTAATCTTCTCCACTGATCAGACGTCAACAATGTAATGCTTTGTAGCAAGTTCTTAGGTGAGAGGACGCATTGGAGGGATGAGCTGTGTCTGCCATTTGGGAACTCACCCAAGAAATGAGTTCTCTCTGATCTGCCATGTCCTGCAGAAAGGAGAAGCTGACCCGGGATGATGCCTGAACAAACGTCACCTTCCTTCTGGAGAGGAAAGTAGAGAACGCATTGTAATGGGGAATATCGTGATCTCTGCCAGAGGTAAGAAATACGTGACAATGTTACACTTATACATTTCTTAGCATGCATGTACAATATGTAGAATGAAATATATATATATCTAATACAAGTCTGCTTTAACCACCTTCTCTCCAGAAGATTTACCCCCCTTCATCACCAGGCCAATTTTTGCTTTGTGGCACTGCGTTTCTTTAGCTGCCAATTGCGCAGTCATTCAATGCTGTACATAAATAAAACAGATTATTTTCCCCACAAATAGAGATTTCTTTTGGTGGTATTTGATCACCTCTGGGTTCTTTATTTTATTCTATCTTTTCATGTGACAACACTGAAGAAATGACACTTTGCTACAATGTAAAGTAGAGAGTGTACAGCTTGTATAACAGTGTACATTTTCTGTCTCCTCAAAATAACTCAACACACAGCCATTAACCACTTGCCGCCCGCCAATGACAAATTGACGTCGGCAAAGTGGTTGTAGAATCCTGACTGGACGTCATATGACGTCCTCAGGATTCTGAGCCGCTGCGCGCCCCCAGGGGCGCGCATCGCGGCGATCGTTGTTGCAGAGTGTCAGTCTGACACCCCGCAACACCGATCTCGGTAAAGAGTCTCTCACGGAGACTCTTTACCACGTGATCAGCCGTGTCCAATCATGGCTGATCACGATGTAAACAGGAAGAGCCGTTGATGGCTCTTCTTCACTCGCGTCTGACAGACGCGAGTAGAGGAGAGCCGATCGGCGGCTCTCCTGACAGGGGGGGTTCGCGCTGATTGTTTATAAGCGAACCCCTCCCCTCCTCGGATCGCCACACTGGACCACCAGGGAAGGGCAAAAAAAAAAAGTCTGGAAAAAAAAAGTCTGGAAAAAAAAAGTCTGGAAAAAATAAAAAAAATATGTCAATCAGTGCCCACAAATGGGCACTGACTGGCAACATAGGGAAATCAGTGCCGCCCCACAGTGTCCATCAGTGCCACCCCACAGTGTCCATCAATGCCACCCCACAGTGCCCACCTATCAGTGCCCATCTGTGCCACCCATAAGTATCCATCAGTGCCACCCATAAGTGCCGCCCATGAGTGCCCATCTGTGCCGCCTATGAGTGCCCAGTGCTGCCCATGAGTGCCCATCAGTGCCGCCCATGAGTGCCGCCTATGTGTGCCCATCAGTGCCGCCCATGAGTGCCGCCTATGTGTGCCCATCAGTGCCGCCTATGTGTGCCCATTAGTGCCGCCTATGTGTGCCCATCAGTGCCGCATACCAGCGCCGCCAATCAGTGGCACCTCATCTGTGCCCGTCAGTACTACCTCATCGATGTCCATCAGTGCCATCTCATCAGTGCCCGTAATTGAAAGAGAAAACGTACTTATTTACAAAAAAATTTACAGAAAAAAATAAAAACTTAATTTTTTTTCTAAATTTTCAGTATTTTTTTTAGTTGTTGCGCAAAAAAAAAAAAAATCGCAGAGGTGATCAAATACCACCAAAAGAAAGCTCTATTTGTGGGGAAAAAAGGACGGCAATTTTGTTTGGGTGCAGTGTAGCATGACCGCGCAATTGCCATTCAAAATGCGACAGTGCTGAAAGCTGGAAATTGGCTTGGGCGGGAAGGTGCGTAAGTGCCTGGTATGGAAGTGGATAATGTCTAAACCACTGGCAACAAAAATGAGTACACCCCTAAGTGAAAATGTCCAAATTGGGCCCAAAGTGTCAATACTTTGTGTGGCCACCATTATTTTCCAGCACTGCCTTAAAGCGGAGCTCCACCCTAAAGTGGAACTCCCGCTGATCGCAACCCTCCCCCCTCCGGGGGTCACATTTGACACCTTTCAGGGGGAGGGGGGTGCAGATACCTGTCTAAAGACAGGAATTTGCACCCACTTCCGGCCACACAGTCTCGGGCAGACTGCGGGCATGACGTCACCTCCCATCCTCCCCCCCGTTGTGTTCTGGGAACACTCGGCTCCCAGTACACATCGGGAGCCAATCGGCAGGCGTAGCGAGACCAGCGCTTCACTTCCTGCTTCCCTCACCGTGGATGGCGGGGGGGGCAGCAGGGTGACGAGCGATCGCTCCTCCTCTGCTGCGGGCGGTGCTGGACTCCAGGACAGGTAAGTGTCCTAATATTAAAAGTCAGCAGCTGCAGTATTTGTAGCTGCTGGCTTTTAATATTTTTTTTTCAGCGGAGCTCCGCTTTAACCCTCTTGGGCATGGAGTTCACCAGAGCTTCACAGGTTGCCACTGGAGTCCTCTTCCCCTCCTCCATGATGACATCACAGAGCTGGTGGATGTTAGAGACCTTGCGCTCCTCCACCTTTCCGTTTGAGGATGCCCCACAGATGCTAAATAGGGTTTAGGTCTGGAGACATGCTTGGCCAGTCCATCACCTTTACCCTCATCTTCTTTACCAAGGCAGTGGTCGTCTTGGAGGTGTGTTTGGGGTCGTTATCATGTTGGAATACTGCCCTGCGGCCCATTCTCTGAAGGGAGGGGATCATGATCTGTTTCAGTATGTCACAATACATGTTGGCATTCAATGAACTGTAGCTCCCCAGTGCCGGCAGAACTCATACAGCCCCAGACCATGAGACTCCCACCACCATGCTTGACTGTAGGCAAGATACACTTGTCTTTGTACTTCTCACCTGTACATATGTAAATTGGTGTGTACATTTACACGATTGTGCCATCTCTGAGCCGCCATCTCAACCCAAGAAGGACATGCTGACCTTGGATGACGCCTGGACAAAGATGGCTCCGCCCTTCTGGTGAAAAACAAAGACACAGGTGAATACATTGTCAGGGAAAGAACTATGATTTATGTAGGAGTAAGGCTGCGTACACACGATCAGTCCATCCGATGCGAACGGTCCGAAACACAACGACGTGCTTAAAAAAAACGAAGTTCAATGCTTCCAAGCATGCGTCGACTTGATTCTGAGCATGCGCGGGTTTTTAACCGATGCTTTTGCATACTAACGATCGGTTTTGACCTATCGGTTAGGCATCCATCGGTTAAATTTTAAAGCAAGTTCTCATTTTTTTGACCGAAGGATAACTGACCGATGGGGCCTACACACGATCGGTTTGGACCGATGAAAAGGTCCTTCAGTCCGTTTTCATCGGTTTTGACCGATCGTGTGTACGCGGCCTTATATTCACACTGTGCACAGAATTCATACACCAAACTTTTTTTATTTTTAATTTTTACATATTTTCCCCCAAATTACTAATAGCCATTTGCATCCATTTGTGACTCCTAGGCCCAGATTCTCAAAGGGCTTACGACGGCGCAACACAATGTACGCCATCGTAAGTCCTAATCTGGGCCGTCGTATCTATGCGACTGATTCTTTGAATCAGTTACGCATAGATAACCATTAGATCCGACAGGCGTAAGGCTCTTACGCTGTCGGATCTTAAATGCAGTTTTTTTTTTCGCCGCTTGGTTTTCGACTCCGTCGTTTTCCCGGTCGAGTATGCAAATTAGCAAAATACGCGAATTCCCGAACGTACGCGCGGTCGACGCAGTGAAGTTACGACGTTTACGTTAGATTTGCGACACGTAAAGTTGCCCCTGCTATATGAAGGGCAACCAATGTTAAGTATGGCCGTCGTTCCCGCGCCGAAATTTTAAAATTTATGCCGCTTGCGTAAGTCGTCCGTGAATGGGGCTGGACGCCATTTACGTTCACGTCGAAACCAATGACGTCGAAACCAATGCACGTCGGGAAATTTTAGGGACGGCGCATGCGCAGTACGTTCGGCACGGGAACGCGCCTAATTTAAATGATCCACGCCCCCTACCCGGCTCATTTGAATTAGGCGGGCTTGCGCCGGGGGATTTACGCTACGCCGCCGCAACTTTACAGACAAGTTCTTTGTGAATAAAGCACTTGCCTGTAAAACTTGCGGCGGCGTAACGTAAATGACATACGTTACGCCGCCGCAGTTTTACGCCCATCTACGAGAATCTGGGCCCTAGTCTATACTGTATAGTGAACACTGAACGTTGTTAAAGGGGTTGTAAAGGTAAAAAAAAATCCTAAATAGCTTCCTTTACCTTAGTGCAGTCCTCCTTCACTTACCTCATCCTTCCATTTTGCTTTTAAATGTCCTTATTTCTTCTGAGAAATCCTCACTTCCTGTTCTTCTGTCTAACTCCACACAGTAATGCAAGGCTTTCTCCCTGGTGTGGGGTGTCGTGCTCGCCCCCTCCCTTGGACTACAGGAGAGTCAAGATGCTCTCTACGTTGCAGATAGAGAAAGGAGCTGTGTGTTAGTGGGCGTCCTGACTCTCCTGTAGTCCAAGGGAGGGGGTGAGCATGACACTCCACACCAGGGAGAAAGCCTTGCATTACTGTGTGGAGTTACAGACAGAAGAACAGGAAGTGAGGATTTCTCAGAAGAAATAAGGACATTTAAAAGCAAAATGGAAGGATGAGGTAAGTGAAGGAGGACTGCACTAAGGTAAAGGAAGTTATTTAGGAAAAAAAATGTTACCTTTACAACCCCTTTAACACTGAAAACAAGAAAGAGGTTAAAGATAGAGTTTTACACAAAGCAGGGCTGAAATAAAAGCCAAAAAATAGGTTTCCAGGCAAAATTCTATTCAAACCAGATGTATATCAAAGAGGCAGGGAATGGCGCACTGTATTTATGTAGAGATAAGACCTTGCCTTTGGCTGCTCCCCGTCCTTCCATTTACATGATTTCATGCTGATAGGAATCACTTCCCAGCAGTTTGCACACCAGGATCTGGCTTTATCCCATGGCCCAGAGCGAGCGAGTGAAAGTAAAGTACCTGGAAGTGATAAGACAAGAAAAGCTTCTCCTACCTCTGCTGGCTCCAAACCTCCCAAATGTCATTCAGTTTTGTAGGGCGGAAATGTGGCGTCCAGACAGGAGCAGGGGACCCATACTTCATATAAATACTCGCTGATAGTTTCCTAGGCAGGGTTTAAAGCTGAAGCCCAGGTATATAAAAAAAAAGAAAAACACGTTACGTAATGCGCTATGTTACTAATATATATATATTTTTAACCACTTCCATACCAGGCACTTACGCACCTTCCCGCCCAAGCCAATTTTCAGCTTTCAGCACTGTCGCACTTTGAATGGCAATTGCGCGGTCATGCTACACTGTACCCAAACAAAATTGGCGTCCTTTTTTCCCCACAAATAGAGCTTTCTTTTGGTGGTATTTGATCACCTCTGCGATTTTTTTTTTGCGCAACAACTAAAAAAAGACTGAAAATTTTGAAAAAAAAATTATGTTTTTATTTTTCCTGTTAATTTTTTTGTAAATAAGTACGTTTTCTCTTTCAATTATGGGCACTGATATGGCGGCACTGATGGGCACCGATGAGATGGCACTGATGGACATCGATGAGGTAGTACTGACGGGCACAGATGAGGTGGCACTGATTGGCGGCGCTGGTATGCGGCACTGATGGGCACACATAGGCGGCACTGATGGGCACACATAGGCGGCACTGATGGGCACACACAGGCGGCACTGATGGGCACTCATGGGCGGCACTGATGGGCACTCATGGGTGGCACTGGCCACTCATAGGCGGCACTTATGGGTGGCACTGATGGATACTTATGGGTGGCACAGATGGGCACTGGGCATGGATGGGCACTGTGGGGTGGCACTGATGGACACTGTGGGGCAGCACTGATTTACCCATGTTGCCAGTCAGTGCCCATTTATGGGCACTGATTGGCATCTTTTTTATTTTTTAATGCTTTTTTTTTTTTTTCAAGCTTTTTTTGCCCCCTTTTTTTTTTGTTTGCCCTTCCCTGGTAGTCCAGGGTGGGCTTCCCTGGTGGTCCATTGTGGCGATCCGAGGGGGGGCTGCGCTGATAAACAATCAGCGCGAACCCCCCCTGTCAGGAGAGCCTCCGATCGGCTCTCCTCTACTCGCGTCTGTCAGACACGAGTGAGGAAGAGCCATCAACGGCTCTCCCTGTTTACATCGTGATCAGCCGTGGTTGGACACGGCTGATCACGTGGTAAAGAGTCTCCGCCGGAGGCTCTTTACCGAGATCGGAGATGCAGGGTGTCAGACTGACACCCCGCATCACCGATCTGCGACCGATCGCCGCGCGAGCCCCTGGTAGACTGAATCCTATTTCCCCCCTTAGAGCACACACAGCCAGGCACACAGAATTTTGCTCTTACTCAAAAATGTGTCTAGGGGTATCTTTTTGTTTTTTTATAGAGGAATGATTATTATTATTATTATTATAAAGGGTTTATATAGCACCAACATTTTGCGCAGCGCTTTACAATATAAATGGAGAGAATAAAGCAACAATAAAATTAAATACAAGAGGGTTAGGAGGGCCCTGCTCCCGCAAGCTTACAATCTAATAGGGAGGGGCTGGTGGAACAAAAGGTAATAACTGTGAGGGGTGAACTGATGGGAGAGATAGAAGATTTGGTTGCTAGCCGAAGGCAGGATAGGCTTCCCTGAAGTGGGAGATAGCTGGACAGATTGGGGTATGGAGTTCCAGAGGATGGGAGAGGCTCTTGAGAAATCCTGGAGACGAGCGCGATAGGAGGAGACAAGGGAACTCGAGAGAAGGAGGTCTTGGAAGGAGCGGAGAAGATGGTTTGGATAAAGTCTGGAGATAAGTTTGGTGATGTAGCTTGCGGCAGAGTTGTAAATAGCTTTGTATGTTGTTTTTAGTGTTTTGAATTGTATTCGTTGGGCAATGGGAAGCCAGTGGAGGGGTTGGCAAAGAGGGTGGCGGACACTGAATGGTTGGTAAGGTGGATGAGTCTGGCAACAGCATTAATGATGGACTGAAGAGGGGATAGCTTGTGGAGAGAAACTTTAATAGGGAGCATGGGATACCCCAACTTCTAGAGACTCTTCACAATTCCTAGTGGCATAGCACAACTCAGGGGTGGATCCAGGGGGGCAACGGGCAATGGCAAATTTGTTGCTGTGGCTCCGCGGGCAGGTCATAGCGGATGGCTCCGCGGGTAGTGCGAGAGCGGGCGGCTCCGCACTGCAGGCGGGTGAGAGAGCGGGCAGGTAATAGAGCCAGCGGTCCGGGCGGCGTGGTTTGCGGGCGGTCGGCGCAGTCTGCCCCGTGGGTGGGCAGACCGGTTTGCCGGGTGGCTCAGTGTGTGTGTGGGGGCGGGTCAGACTGAGAAAGCAGGCTCCGTGTAAGCATGCAGCTGGCCAATCAGCTAGCCGGGGGGCGGGGGAGCAGAGATATGAAATCATCTCTCACTGCCCTGCATCCCTGCAGTAACTTCCGCCCTTGCTGTCCAAGCAGAAGAGAGATTACATCATCTCTCTGCTGCCTGACTCTGGGACAGCAAGAGACAAGTAACACATCAACTTAGCAGGCAAGTGACAATCCGTAAAGGTGTGACAGGTGACGTAGCAAGTGACAATCCGCAAAGAGTGGCAAGTGACGTGCCAAGTGACAATCCACAAGGTATGGCAGGTGATGAGGCAAGACACAATCTGCATCTGGTGGCAGGCAGGGGACAATTAGCAATGTGTGGCAAGTGACAATCTGCAACATATGGCAGGTGACGTGGCAAGTGACAATCTGCATCTGGTGGCAGGCGATGGTGGCAGGTGACACGCTCAGGGCTCCCACTGATTCTGCATTATGATGAGTTGAACCATTTCATTTTATATTACAATGTAATAATAGAAATAATGTGCTGCACTCATCCTGACACCATAACAACCATGGTGCCGTTATGATTGAAGTGCTAACACCAGCCATTGCCCATAAAAAAACATATTTTCTCGAGACTAGACTCTGGATCCGCCCCTGGAACAACTTCTGGCTGTAATGCACAACTCTTTGCTCCACTTTTACAAAGTAATGTCCCAGAGGATCCGATATCCACCAGGCTCTTCCTAGTGAGGGAAAAGTAGACTAATACCCCCTCTGGACAACTTTCTGGGCTCTTTCCCAAAGCTTCCCCCAGGCTCTATTCCATGAGCTTTCTCCTGACCCAACTGGATCCTTGGACTGGACTTACAAATAGGGCCCCCAGCTAAGCTTAGGTGGCACCTTGGTGTCTTCACGCTGGCTTTCTTCCAAGGGGGGCAAAGCTCCTCAACATGGGTCTCTTCCTGCAGAACTGGACCCAGGAACTCTCTTTCTCTCCCTTGCTTCCCAGGCTCTTAGACTATTTATGGCCTCTTCCTCACCATCGGGGCACACCTCCCAAGGGATTAGCTGAAGTTGCATAAATATTCAGGCCGCAGATTCTGCCCTATATCCCACTATGTTCTAGAAATCTCTATAATACAAAGGAAGTAACAGAGCTGCAGTCTGTGGAACACTAAGCAGCCCTAAGCAACCCACTGCTACTTACGGTTTAGCTAAACTAAATTTGTCTAGTGCCTACTCTAAACTAGGAGGCTGCTGGAGTGGAACCTCGGATTGCAAGTAACGTGGTTAACGAACGTTTCGCAATACGAGCACTGTATTTCTAAAAATCCCAACTCGGTTTGCGAGTGTTGTCCCACAAAATGAGCAGGATTCAGGCCAAAGTGGTGTGTAGTAGCGCTTTTGGCCTGAGGTGGGGGCACCAGAGCCGAACGGCACGATCGCAGCCGTTCGGAAATGCACGAAAAGGCTCGAGGAAAGTTCAGCTTTCCAAGGTTTGCCGAGGTCAGCCGAACTGTCCTCAGGCCTTTCCCGCTGTTTCCAAGGCTCTCCGGCGCCCCCCCCGCCTCTGGCCGCATGTGGTATTGCATGCCATTGAAGTCATCGCAGAACTAATTTCCTTTAGTTTCCATTGACTTCAATGGGGAAACTCGCTTTGATATGAGAGTACTTTGGATTACGAGCATTCTCCTAGAATGGATTATGCTCGTAATTTAAGGTTCCACTGTATATTTATATGCAGCTAGTTTAACCACTTCATTACTGGGCACTTAAACCCCCTTCGTGTCCAGACCAATTTTCAGCTTTCAGCGCTTACGCATTTTGAATGACAATTGCGCGGTCATACAACACTGTACCCAAATTATATTTTTATCATTTTTTCCCCACACATAGAGCTTACTTTTGGTGGTATTTGATCATCTCTGCGATTTTTATTTTTTGCGCTATAAACAGAAAAAGACAGAAAATTTTGAAAAAAACTTTTTGTTATAATAATATCCGCTTTTTTAAAAAAAAATATTTTTTTACCTCGGTTTAGGCCGATACGTATTCTTCTACATATTTTTGTTAAAAAAAATCACAATAAGCGTTTATTGATTGGTTTGCGCAAAAGTTATAGCGCCTACAAAATAGGGGATAGATTTATGATTTATTTTTTATTTTACATTTTTTTACTAGTAACGGCGTCGATCTGCGTTTTTTTTTTTGTCAGGCCTGCGATATTGCGGCGGACATATCGGACACTTTTGACACAATTTTGGGACCATTCACATTTATACAGCGATCAGTGCTATAAAAATGCACTAATTACTGTATAAATGTGACTGGTAGGGAAGGGGTTAACACTAGGGGGTGAGGAAGGGGTTAAATGTATTCCCTGGGTGTGTTCTAACTGTGTGGGGGGAGGGGGGTGACTGGGGGAGGTGACCGATTCTGTGTCCCTATGTACAAGGGGCACAGATTGGTCTCCTCTCCTCTGACAGCACGTGGAGCTCTGTGTTTACACACAGAGCTCCACGTCCCTGCTGTGTTAGTGACGTTACCGACGATCGCGTGTACCCGGCGGACATCGCGGCCGCCAGGTACACGCATCGGCTTCCCAGCGATGCGCCGGGACAGTGTTTACCCGCTGTGCGCCCCCCAGCGGCGCGCGCGGGTAATGTAAACAATAGGACGTCTAAAGACGTCCACTCTGCACTTCAGGTCCGCGCTGCAGACGTCTTTTGACGATAGCGCGGATCTGTAGTGGTTAAGTACCAAATGTGTCTTTCTATTAGCTTCATTTAGGCCACATTCACACCTGCAAATGGGTCCGACTCCATTCGTATGCGAGAACTACAGCTCACAGCGTGCTGTGAAATCAGTTTGAGCCATTTCAGTACAGCAGAGGAGCCGGTACAACTGTGCAAGAAAGTGACTGTCTAGGCAGCCTGTGCCCGGACTCCCCCTCCCTCGTCACTCTGCTGTCTGTAGACTTTGCATGCTGTGCTATACGCTTATGTGATTTTCTGGTTCTACGCTGTCTGTCACTAACCCCCCCCCCCCCCCCCATGTGATGACAGAGCCGTCAACGTACAGAGTAGTATAAAAGGATACTTTTGATGCAGCGTACGCCGATCTTTTGTATTACGAAGGAAGAACACATTAGCTGCTGTCATATTTCAATCATCTATAAACCGCAGCCCCGGACACTATTTTTGTGGTCTTTATCCTCAATTTCTCAAACTGGCCCCTGTGCTCGCCCATCTGTCATGCTTTTGTTCAGGGCATCTATTTCAAAAGGCACCTACATGACCAAAATTATAAACAAATAACAATTGCACACTTTTATAATGACACTATTCTAATAAGTGATGCAAAAAAAAAAAAATGCAGTAAATCTGCAAAACATAGACATTGCCTGTGTTTTATCCCTTTAAAGATCCTTCAAGTTCAGAAATATGCCTACTGATCCACCAGAAATGCACTCAGCTCCCAAAGTGATTGTAAACCCTTTTATACACCCAGTAAAGTGACTGGCCTCAGGCAGGGCCGCCATCAGGGGGGTACAGGCAGTACACCTGTAAGGGGCCCGGAGGGCAACACCCTTTTTTTTTGTTTTTTGTAAGGGGCCCGGAAATCCCCATGGCCCTGGATGGCAACCCCCCCTTTTTTATATATATATTTCTTTTTCTTTTTTTTTCTTTTTATTAAAGGGCCCAGAGGTCCCCAGGGCCCCGGATGGCTACCCCCCTTTTTTTTTATATATGTATATTTTTATATATATATATTTATTCCTTTTTTTTTGTTAGGGGCCCATAGGTCCCCAGGGCAACCCCCGCGCCCACCACGTCGCTCGGGACCCCGTGCGCATGCCCCGGCGACCGTGATGTCCGCCAGGCACCCACGATTGCCCGTCAACACAGCAGGACTGTGGATCTGTGTGTGTCAGGTGAGAGGCGACCGTTACTGTGTTCCCAGTACAGAGGAACACCTATTGGTCTCCTCCCCTTGTGAGTCCACGCCCACTGCAGTTAGAATCACTCCCTAGGAGGCACAATTAACCCCTTGATCACCCCCTTGTGTTAATCCCTTCCCTGCCAGTCCCATTTACATAGTAATCAGTGCATTTTTACAGCACTGATCGCTGTATAAATGTGAATGGTCCCAGAAATGTGTCAAGAGTGTCCGATATGTTCGTCGAAATGTCACGGTCACAATAAAAATTGCAGATCGCCGCCATTACTAGTAAAAAAATTAAAATAAGTAAAAATTCCATAAATCTATCCCCTATTTTGTAAATGCTATAACTTTTGCGCAAACCAAATTTAATGCTTATTGAGATTTTTTTTACCAAAAATATGTAGAAGAATACGTATCCGCCTAAACTGAGGGAAACATGTTTTTTTTAAATAATTATATTTATTTTAGCAAAAAGTAATAAATATTGTGTTTTTTTAAAAAAATTGACAGAGGAGATCAAATACCACCAAAAGAAAGCTCTATTTGTGGGAGAAAAAAACATTAATTTGGGTACAGTGCAATATGACCACACAATTGTCATTCAAAGTGCGACAGTGCTGAAAACTAAAAATTGGTCTGGGCAGGAACGGGGTGAAGTGGTTAAAAATGATATTTTGTAGAAATTATTTAGGTTTGCAAATTAATCATAGGGGTCTATTTATAAAAAAAATTGCAGTGAATATCTCAACACTTGCACAGCTGTCACAAATAATCCCGGCAATGTGTCTGATATTTTTTTCAATGATCAGCAGCTCCATCTAGTGCCCATAATGTGGTAATTTCCTGAAATACCTCACCTGAATATAAGCCAAGGCACCATTTTACCACAAAAAAATGGGAAAACTTATTGACTCGAGTATAAGCCTAGGGTGTCCATCTGCGTGCTTCACTGTGCCTCACTTTGCTTCACTGTGTCCATGTGCATGCCTCACTGTGACCATGCCTCACTGTGCCTCACTGTGACCATGCCTCACTGTGCCCATGCCTCACTGTGCCTCACTGCGCCCATGCCTCACTGTGCCTCACTGTGCCCATGCCTCACTGTGCCTCACTGTGCCCATGCCTTACTGTGCCCATGCCTCACTGTGCCTTACTGTGCCCATGCCTCACTGTGCCCATGCCTCACTGTGCCTCACTGTGCCCATGCCTCACTGTGCCTCACTGTGCCCATGCCTCACTGTGTCCATGCCTCACTGTGCCTCACTGTGCCCATGCCTTACTGTGCCCATGCCTCACTGTGCCTCACTGTGCCCATGCCTCACTGTGCCTCACTGTGCCCATGCCTCACTGTGTCCATGAATAGACTTACGTTTAACATGGGAGTACATAGAAGGGGTGCCTGGCTTTGAGAAATCGGTGCTTCCCGGCCGTAGGTCCCCCAGACAGAAAACTTTGCACACTTGTAGAGGAGAACTGGGGCTACATGTGTGCCAAGTTTTCGGCCAGTACCGGGTCCCCAAAGTTACCGGAGAAATTACTGTTTAACATGGGAGTCTATGGAAGGGGTGCTTGACTTTAAAAAAACGGTGCTCCCCGGCCGTAGGTCCCCCAGGCAACAAACTTTGCACACTTATAGAGGAAGAGTGGGGCTACATGTGTGCCAAGTTTGGGGTCCAGGGGACCTACAGATGGCTGGTACCGGGTCCCCAAAGTCCAGGAGATCAGGCGCAAAAAGGTGACTCGAGTATAAGCCGAGGGGGGCATTTTCAGCACAAAAAAAATGTGCTGGAAAACTCGGCTTATACTCGAGTATATACAGTAATCGGTAAATTAACCAACGTATACCAGCGCTGATAAATTTGGTTTAGGCGTCTTGGCTTCAATGGTAAATGTAAAATAGTTTATATTTATGGAAACATGTACTGATAGAATTATTGTTCTTGGGTTTAGATATATCACAATTGTATATGTATTTAACCACTTGAGACCCGCGCTATTGACAAAAGACGTCAACAGCGCGGCTCTCAAGTGCCAACTGGACGTCTTTGGACGTCATTTAAAAGCATTACCCGCGCGCGTGTAGAGCTCCACGTGCTGTCAGAGGGGAGGAGACCGATCTGTGTCCCTTGTACATAGAGACACAGCATCGGTCACCTCCCCCAGTCACCCCCCTCCCCCCACACAGTTAGAACACACCTAGGATACACATTTAACCCCTTCCTCACCCCCTAGTGTTAACCCCTTCACTGCCTGTCACATTTATACAGTAATTAGTGCATTTCTATAGCACTGATCGCTGTATAAATGTGAATGGCGCCAAATTTGTGTCAAAAGTGTCCGATACGTCCATCGCAATATCGCAGTCCCAATAAAAATCGCAGATCGCCGCCATTACTAGTAAAAAAATAAATAATAAAAAAACATCATAATTCTGTCCCCTATTTTGTAGGCGCTATAACTTTTGCGCTTATTGCGATTTTTTTTTTTTTTTTACAAAAATACGTAGAAAAATACCTATCGGCCTTAACTGAGAAAAAAAATCGTTTTTTTTAAAAAAAAAATTGGGATATTTATTATAGCAACAAGTAAAAAATATATATATATTTTTTAAATTGTCGCTCTTTTTTTGTTTATAGCGCAAAAAATTAAAACCGCAGAGGTGATCAAATACCACCAAAATAAAGCTCTATTTGTGGGGAAAAAAGGACGTCAATTTTGCTTGGGAGCCACGTCGCACGACCGCGCAAATGTCAGTTAAAGCGACGCAGTGCCGTAAGCTGAAATTTCGCCTGGGAACGAAGGGGGTTTATGTGCCCAGTAAGCAAGTGGTTAAAAACAGTGAGACGACTATAGTTTATATAGTTTACACTTTAAGAGGAACTGCAAAGAAGATTGGAAAGGTGACCACTTATGAAAGCAGTGCATGTCACCTCCACAATAGAACAGAGGCTGCAATTAAAAAGGGGGCCCCAGCTCCCAGTGGAGAAAAGAAGGGATTTGTTATGTATTGAATTCAGCCCCCGGTTCCTGCCGCTAAAGCAGAATAGATTTGATTTGTCCCATGCCTTTCCCTTCAGTCTGACCTCTGCGCGGATCTCAGCACCTAAGCCCAATGTAAAGTTACCAAGCAAACGTATTGATCGTCTGCAGGAGAGATTGGACTGTGAGTTATTATGAGACACAGGAAGCCTGGCTGGAAAAAAAGCCGCCGAGATCCTCCATGATGGCAGTTTGAGATTTGTCAGAAAATACAAATTGTGCAGAATTAAAGAAGAACTCCTTAAAAAAACTTTGTGAGCAGTATATATATATATACATACAGGCCCAGCTTCTCAAACGCCGTCGTATCTCTGAGTCAGCGGTTGTATCTATGAGCCTGATTCTTAGAATCAGTTACGCATAGATTTGTATTAGATCTGACCGGCGTAAGTCTCTTACGCCGTCGGATCTTAGCTGCATATTTATGCTGACCGCTAGGGGGCGTGTACGCTGATTTACGCCTAGAAATATGTAAATCAGCTAGATACGCAAATTCACGAACGTACGCCCGGCCGACACAGTACAGATACGCCGTTTACATTAGGCTTTTCCCGGCGTAAAGTTACCCCTGCTATATGAGGCGTACATGCGGCGTACCAATGTTAAGTATGGACGTCGTTCCCACGTCAAATTTTTAACATTTTACGTTGTTTGCGTAAGTCGTTCGTGAATGGGGCTGGACGTCATTTACGTTCACGTCAAAACCAATACGTCCTTGCGGCATACTTTGGAGCAATGCACACTGGGATATGGCCACGGACGGCGCATTCGCCGTTCATAAAAAGCGTCATTTACGTGGGGTCACACAACATTTACATAACACACGCCCACATCTTCCAAATTTGAATTAGGCGGGCTTACGTCATATGCGTAAGTGAATCGTGAATGGCGCTGGACGCCATTTACGTTCACTTTGAAGCAAATGACGTCCTTGCGTTAGTATGCAATTTGCATACTATACGCTGACCACTACGGGAACGCCCCCTAGCGGCCATCGTAAGAATGCAGCCTACGATACGACAGCATAAGAGCCTTATGCCAGTCATATCTTAGGCTGCCGTCGAGGTTCCTGAATCAGGAGCATTCGTAACGCCGGCGCAAGTAAGCAATTGCGCTGCGTAACTATGGTAACGCAGACGCGATTGCTTCTTGAATCTAGGCCAGTGTGTATATATATATGTATGACTGTATACATACATTGAATACAGTATTTTTTTATGGCTTTAATATTTCCAGTATTGTGTACATCCTCTTTACATTTTATCATTACTAAAAAAAGAAAAAGATAGAATAAGGAATAATTTATGGAAGGAGAGGGCCATACACGCAAGAAATGACATCACCGGTCCACTGAGCTGGCACTTCTCCACGCCAATGATAATATAGATGGAAGGAAAATTAATTACTATTTGCAAAATAATAAAGAAGAACTCTCACAAAGGGAAATGACTCCAGGCATCATTAATTGGATTATGAACTATTAAGATGAGAATGAACATAGGCCGTGTGATTTATTAGATAGATTGCGGAATGCAGAGTGAAATATCCCAATAATTCAAAATCGTGTCACCAAAGAGAGCCATCCATAACTGGCTGGAGAATGAGTGATAAGAAGAAACTGAGATCTTAAAGTGGATGTAAGACGTCTTCTCTTCTCTCTTTTTTGATCTGTTGGAGATATAATTTAAAGCCCTTTGTTATTTCTCTTCCCTATGTGCAAAAAATAACTGTAGATACTATCAGAAATCTTGTCAGTGATAGCATTGTGGGCTGAACAAATTCCCAATAGGTGTATATTGATTGGTTTGCACAAAAATTATAGCGTCTACAAAATGTTTTTTTTTTACTAGTAATGATGACGATCAGTGGGATTACGATATTGGGGTAGACAAATCGACCACCTAACTGACATTTTTTGGGGACCAGTGACACTAATACAATAATCAGTGCTAAAAATATGCACTGTCACTGTACTAATGACACTGGCTAGGACTATCAAAGGGTTAAATGTGTGCCTAGCCAGTACCTAATCACTGTGTGGGAGGCGATTTGACTATGGGAAGGCAGAGATTTGTGTTCCTGCTTTGCAGAAACACCGGATCAATGCCTTCCCTTCTGACACAACTGCAATCTGCCCTGTTTACATAGGCAGATTGTCGTTCTGCTTGTGTACTGTGTACTTGAACTGGCACAGAGTGGCCGCCCTGCCGGTTTACACCTCTTCCTGACCAGGCTATTTTTTGCAATATGTCACTGAGTTATTTTAAAGACTTTTTTTTTTAACATTAGATTGAGGCTAATTGTGGGAAGCACAATCGGGTGTTTTTTTTAAAATCAATGCAGTACTTACCGTTTTAGAGATAGATGTTCTCCGCCGTTTCCGGGTATGGTCTTCGGGACTGGGCGTTCCTATTTGATTGACAGCCTTCCGACCGTCGCATACAGCGCGTCACGAGTTGCCGAAAGGAGCCGAACGTCGGTGCGGCTCTATACGGCGCCTGCGCACCGACGTTCGGCTTCTTTCGGCAACTCGTGGCGTGCTGTATGCGACGGTCGGAAGGCTGTCAATCAAATAGGAACGCCCAGTCCCGAAGACCATACACGGAAGCCGCGGAGAACATCTATCTCTAAAACGGTATGTACTGCATTGATTAAAAAAAAACACACCCGATTCTGCTTCCCACAATTAGCCTCAATCTAATGTTAAAAAATAGTTTTTCGGGTGAACCCCCGCTTTAATTAAAATTCTCGCCAAATTTCAAAAATCCATTTTTATGATTGGCTTATTTGCCACAGCAACCAGTCAGGTTACATTTTTTTTAAATAAAATAAAAGAGAATATCGTTGCTCCTGTTTTGATCAATCATTTACACGTTAGGCCCCGTACACACGATAGAATCCATCCGCTGAAAAATCCCAGCAAATGGGTTTCTGCGGATAGATCCTATGGTGTGTACACGCCAGCGGATCTTTTTCCGCGGATAAATCTCCCCTGGGATGGATTCCAGCAGATCGAATATTTGCTGACATGCACAACATATCCATCTGCTGGAGTCCATCCCAACGGATGGATCTGCTGGTCTGTATAGACTCACCGGATCCATCCGTCCGAAGGGATCCCCCGCATGCGTCGTAATGATTCGACGCATGCGTGGAATTCCTTATATGACAGTGTCGCGCACGTCGCCGCGTCATAATCGCGGCGACGGAGCGACACGTCATCGCCAGAGGATTTCGGCGCGGATTTCAATGCGATGGTGAGTACACTCCATCGCATTAAAATCTGCTGAAATCCTCGAGAGGATTTATCCGCGGAAACGGTCCGCTGGACCGTATCCGCGGATAAATCCTCCCGTGTGTATGGGGCCTTAGACTAAAGAATAAGTTAGAATAAATGTGTCAGATGTTTATTTTAGATGGTAGTTCATGGAAACTTTTATAAATGAGGCCTGCAGTGAGGCCCCACTCGCACATAGTAGATCACTGTGTTTAGATGAATACTGTGTGTAGCAGTGCTGATCTTTTTCTTGTCAGCTTATCGACTCACTGTCTTAACAAAGTTTTGGCCAGCAGCCATGTACAAGACTGGACCAATGTTTTCCTTTTATTCCAAAACCAGTAGCTGCCCGCGATCGCAACTGAGCTACTGTTGCCTCCTGGACAACAGCCAGTATACGTCTCCTAAGTTATGATTACATTTCATCATTGTGAGACATAAACAGGCTTGTTTAACAAGTTACTGCAAACAGCAATGATGATATACTAAGTGCAGTAGCCCACAGTGGCATGAGAGTAAAGCCTAGTACACAGGTCGAATGTTGAACCGGCCAACATTCTGCCCGTGTGTACTGGAGTTGGTCTGCCAGGGGTTAGCCGTGTGGCCGGCTTCTGTTGATGACCGAAAAAGGCCTGCTGATCGACTCCCGTGTGTTCTGGTGGGGGGGGGGGTGTGCAGCGTACCCCTTTAGGACACAATAGAAAAGCACAGGAGAGACTGTACGATTGTTGGTTAGCTAGTGTCTAAACTGAGGGGGAAAAAAAATATTTGAAAAAAATTGTGATATTTATTAACCACTTAAGCCCCAGACCATTTTGCTGGTCAATGACCAGGCCACTTTTTGCAAGTCGGCACTGCGTCGCTTTAACTGACAATTGCGCGGTCGTGCGACGTGGCTCCGAAACAAAATTGGCATCCTTTTTTTCCCACAAATAGAGCTTTCTTTTGGTGGTATTTGATCACCTCTGTGGTTTATATTTTTTGCGCTATAAACAAAAATAGAGCAACAATTTTGAAAAAATGAATATTTTTTGCTGTAAAAAATATCCCTCAAAAATATATAAAAAAACAATTTTTTTCCTCAGTGTAGGCCGATACGTATTATTGATTGGCGTTTATTGATTGGCTTGCGCAAAAGTTATAGGGCCAGATCCACATAGAATTGGATAGGCGCAGCGTATCAGAGATACGCTACGCCGCCGTATCTTACCTGGCTTTAAGTCGAATCCAGGAAGATTTTGCGCCATAAGTTACGGCGGCATAGTGTATTTCTGGCGGCGGAATTCAAATCGCTGATTAGGGGGCGTGATTCATTTAAATTGAACTGCGCATGCTCCGTTTTGAAATTTCCCGCCGTGCTTTGCACGAAATGACGTTGCAACAACGTCATTTTTTGAACTTAGACGTGACTTACGTCCATCCCTATTCACGGACGACTTACGCAAAAAAATAATAATTCAAATTTCGAAGCGGGAACGACGGCCATACTTTAACATGGCAAGTCTATCTATACGCTGCAAAATAGCAGCTTTAACTA
The DNA here is from genome assembly GCF_905171775.1 of Rana temporaria. Lineage (NCBI taxonomy): Eukaryota > Metazoa > Chordata > Amphibia > Anura > Ranidae > Rana > Rana temporaria. The sequence goes on along the minus strand of NC_053499.1, from coordinate 32,474,990 downwards.
TACGCCGGAAAAAGCCGACTAGAGACGACGTAAGAGAATGCGACGGCCGCGCGTACGTTCGTGGATCATCGGAAAAAGCTCATTTGCATACCCAACGCGAAAAACGATGCAAACTCCACCCAGCGGACGCCGAAGTATTGCATCTGCGATCCGAAGGCGTACGAAGCCGTACGCCTGTCGGATCGAACCGAGATGCCGTCGTATCTTGGTTTGAGGATTCAAACTAAAGATACGACGCGGGTAATTTGAAAGTACGCCGGCGTATCAGTAGATAGGCCGGCGTACTCTCTCTCTGGATCTGGCCCTAAGCGTCTACAAAATAGGGGGTAGTTTTATGGAATTTTTATTAATATTTTTATTTTTACTAGTAATGGAGGCGATCAGCGATTTTTATTGGTACTGTGACCTTATGGTGGACACTTCGGACACTTTTGACACATTCTTGGAACCATTGGCATTTTTATAGCGATCAGTGCTATAAAATGCATTGATTACTGTAAAAATGTCACTGGCCGGAAAGGGGTTAACACTAGGGGACGAGGAAGGGGTTAATTATGTTCCCTGGGTGTGTTCTAACTGAAGGTGGGGTGGGACTGACTAGGGGAAATTACTGATCGCTGTTCATACATTGTATGAACATGCGATCAGTCATTTCTCCACCCTGACTTACACACAGCTCCCGGTTCACGCTCTGTAACGAGCGATCGCGGGCGCCTGGCGGTGATTGTGCGCGCCGGGCACACGCGCAGCACCAGGGGCGAGCAGGGGCCCTAGTGGGTCCTAGTGGCTGAAATGCAAAATCACGTTATATTACGTGATTTCGCGCAGCCGAACCGACCTGCCACCGTAAAATTGCGGCGGCTGGTCGACTAGTGGTTAGATCAAAAAGTAAAAAACATTGGCCCGGATTCACAAAGCACCTGCGCCGACGTATCTCCAGATACGCCGCGTAAGTGCAAATATGCGCCGTCGTATCTGTGCGCAGGACTCACAAACTAAGATACGCCTAAAAATAGGCTTCATCCCACCGACGTAACTTGCCTATGCCGGCGTAGAGTGGGCGCATATTTACGCTGGACGCATGTGGCGCTCCCATTGATTTTCTATTCAAAATGACGCCCAGCCCTATTCGCGAACGACTTACGCAAACGATGTAAAACGTGAAAAATTTGACGCTGTTCCGACGTCCATACTTAACATTGGTACGCCTCATCTACGCCTCATATTGCAGGGGTAACTTTATGCCGGGAAAAGCCTTACGTAAACGGCGTATCTGTAATGCGACGGCCGGGCGTACGTTCGTGAATTGGCGTATCTAGCTGATTTACATATTTCTAGGCGTAAATCAGCGTACATGCCCCTAGCGGCCAGCGTAAATATGCAGTTAAGATACGACGACGAAGGAGACTTACGCTGGTCGTATCTTATACAAATTCTGGCGTATCTGATTCTTTGAATCAGGCGCCAAGATACGACGGCTTAGACTTAGAGATACGACGGCGTATCTCCTACGAGAATCTGGGCCATAGTTTATAAAACTATGTCCACACCGTTGTCATTTTGCTTGTGGGTATTGTGAAGCCCACAAGCACTTACTTCCTGGAAGTCTTGGATGGGGAGTGATAATTGGACACCGCACTGCATCTTGGGAAATGATGATACACATTTCCCAGGAGCATTAGAGGGAGATGATGTCAGAATCCTAGGTGATTCCAAAGGCAGATTTTGTGGGACTGCATAGCAACAGGCATTTCCAGGTGAGTAAAACATTTTTTTTTCTTTTTTTCTTTTTTAGGTCTAATGAGCACAATAATGAAAAAAAATAAAATTTGGGATGGAAACTCCACTTTAAGGTCATGTCCCTGTGCTCTCCTCATCAGCTCCGTCTAGTGGCCATAATGCGGAATTTTGAATGAATCACTTCCGACCTGGAAAGAAATAGCCTAGTAACATTTAATTTTGTTTTCATAGGAACTATAGCTCTGTTTTATTTTTATTTTTTTGTTTTTTTAAATATGCCCCATTGTGTCTGTTTTGAGTAACAACCTCTCTTATCTCCAGTGGTAAATCTATCATAGACCTATACAAATCTCCCAGTTGGCTGCCCAGGCTTGCGTATTGCTACTGTATGTTTCATTATGGTACATTCACCTCTTTACACATTCATTTAAATTGCTCTGCACATAAACTGCAGGTTAATGTAAAAACACTTTTAATAGCATTCATAAAATGTTCCAATAAATGGCGAACTTTCTGTCAATCAATCCCATAAAGCAATATAGTCAATTTGTCACTTTTAGCCTATAATGAGTTGGCTGGAAAGCACACTTACATAAATGTCAAATATATAATATTCTTTGCAGTCATGAACAAATGTATGTACGTATTTGTAAATGTTATGAATATATGTTTTTATTTTAAAGCTACAATGTCTATCAAAAGTTTGCGGACACCTTATTATAACACTATTACACATGGTCGGAATTTCAAACAAAAAATTTTGTCGGAATTTCCGACCATGTGTAGGCTCCATCGGACATTATCTGTCAGAATTTCCGACAACAAAATTTGAGCTGGTTCTCAAATTTTCCGACAACAAAATTTGTTCTCGTAATTCCCGTGTGTGGACAATTCCGACGCACAAATTTCCACGCATGCACTGAATCAAGTATGAGACGGAAGCGCTCGGTCTGGTAAAACTAGCGTTCCTAATGGAGATAGCACATTCGTCACGCTGTAACTGACTGAAAAGCACAAGGCTGAAAAACGCGAATCGTCTCTCACCAAACTTCTACTAACACGACTGGTATTGAACGTCCCTTTAATAGTGGCGTTGTACGTGTTGTACGTGACCGCGTTCTTGGCATTCGGAATTACCTACAACATTTGTGCGACTGTGTGTATGCAAAACAAGTTTGAGTCAACATCCGTTGGAAAAAAAAATCCACGTTTTTTGTTGTCGGAATTTCCGATCATCTGTACGCGGTATTACACTATTTAGACCACTGTTTCGCAACCAGGCCAAGTGTGCCGTGGTACCCTGGGGTGCATTCTGGGTTCCCCTGGGGTGCGAGCCCAGCTTGCCCTGGATCAGCATCATCAGTTTCCATGGTGCAGGCACGCCAGCCACTAGCAACATAACAACCAATACTGTTTTAGGGCCAGGACACATGGCGTTATTTGATGCTGTAGTGATGGTGGCTGATTCACCCGGGCCATAGCAACACATGACTCTGATCCGCGGAATTCTGCATGCAGGGCCACCTCCAAGCATTCAGGAGAAGGTGGAAGTCCACCTTGACCATCTCCTCCTCCTGTCCGCTGTTGGAGCTAAAACAATGTGATGGGCCTCTGATGTGAAGTTTATTTGATCAAATCAGTTGTGTGCACTGTCCCAGGTTCAGCTTTTCCATTGATAAGTAACATTTACATCTTGAAATTTTAGACAAGGGTGCCTTGAATTTTTGCAAACTTTTAAAGGGTGCTGCAACTGAAAAAAGGTTGAGAAACTCAAATGTCTTTGCATGTTGTAGTATAAACAGGACCCTTCATTGGGATGATCACACTTCAAGCAGAACTTCAAACTATGCATCAAATGTTAAATCATCCCATTGGCATTGAACATGAGAAACAAATATAGTGTAATACTGTATGATATTTTATTTTAAAAAAAGAGGGGTTCACACTTACAGAACTGCAGATAAAAGCAAGCTTGTTCTTTGTAAGGTAAAAAGTGATTGCCACGAACGTCACCCAATGCATTTCGTCCCAACCGATATCGACTGGGGTGTGCGTATCATGTGCAATCGCTATGGTATATGTAGAAAGACTCACCAATGAGGTATTTGCCTAAAAAAAATATTACAGGGGACACCTGGGACTACTTCCGCGGTAACCCAAGATGGTGTTAGCGTGCATTCAATGCCTCTCTCTAGGTTCTACCATTAATGGATAGAAGGACGGAAGTGACATCATGCTCTTCACACCACCCAGACCAACACATCGAAAGGCAGAAATAACACGAAAAAACACTCCACGCCTCGCTTTCATAAATACCAGTTAAATGGATTAAAGACGGAAACACTGCAGAGGCGTTCCACGCTGATAATCGGACACTGCCCACCTCATTGGTCCATTCCCAATGGCTAGAAAGGCGGTTAGAAACATGTTGCTGACCACCTACCTTGCGGCCAGGCCCGGATTTCCCAAAAGGCCACGAGGCCAGGCCTCGGGGTGGCAGCAGCATTAAGTCCCCCAACACCCGGAACATACAGTTAAGGGCGGTAAGTTGCTTTCTAGCAGGACTAAATGTAGTGTGGGGGAATCCACCCACAGAAATCACTTGTAAAATGTGTGCTTCCGTCCGTTCTGTTGGCGGGGAGGGGGATGCATTGCGGAACCTAGCCTTGGGGCGGCAGGGAAAGCAAATCCGGCCCTGCTTGCGGCAAGACTATGGGCGGACAAAAAAGGCGAGGGGTGGGAACATCAAACATTCAGCTCTATAGTCAACAAGAATTTGTCACCATAGACTGAACACAGGAAACAAATAATCATTTACATAACTAAATAAACACATTACTGAAAGAACAGGTTACTAAAGAGACATGTAATAATAAATGTGCTCTCTGAACTGCACATTCGAAGACCTACATTATAATGGATGTCTAAAAACGAACATTGCGTAGAGGTAAATGATGATAAATAAACCCCTTGGTTGGCAAAGGGTAAAAAAAGCATAATATAGAACCAATAACAGCAATTGATCATTGGGGCAAACTTTAGAAATATCTGAAAATTAATAAAATCTAAAATGAACATAAAAATGGCAAAAGCAGAATGAATAAGAGCATGTTGGAGGGACATCAAGCTTTATTAATAAATGCATTGATATCCCAGTCTACATTTATACCGTGTGGAAAATATGATTTGAGTTCATAAATCCAGTACGTTTCCAATTTGGATACACTTTGTTTAGCCATGGAGAAATTAACCAATCAATTGCCAGTTGGGTCCTTCTGATGAAAGATTTCAGTTTGTTGTTCAACTGAGTCGTACAGTTTATAGGTCACATTAAAGGTCACATTAAAGGTCACAATAAAGGTGGAACATGTTCTGAAATGATTTATCTTTGTCTCATTGTTTTACATCACAGAAACCTGACATTTTGACAGGGGTATGTAGACTTTTTATATCCACTGTAACTCCACTTTGTGTGCACCAAATGTCTTTGCAGACACAAATATTACCGCCATTGTTTCAAGAAATACCTTATAAAAGTAGTGGTGGCATCATTGCTCTGCTGTTAATAGCCATCTGCAGGTGACATCATCACTGTGCAATTTCTATAGCCAGCTGTAGGTGGCGGAGACAAGACCAGTCCACCTGCGCGAGAAGAGAGAGCAGCAGTGACCAGTCTTTAACCACTTCATTACTGGGCACTTAAACCCCCTTCGTGTCCAGACCAATTTTCAGCTTTCAGCGCTGACGCATTTTGAATGACAATTGCGCGGTCATACAACACTGTACCCAAATTATATTTTTATCATTTTTTTTCCCACAAATAGAGCTTTCTTTTGGTGGTATTTTATCATCTCTGCGATTTTTATTTTTTGCGCTATAAACAAAAAAAGACAGAAAATTTGGAAAACAAACACAATATTTTTTACTTTTTGTTATAATAATATCCCAATTTTTTTTTTAAAAAAAAATTTTCCTCAGTTTAGGCCGATACGTATTCTTCTACATATTTTTGTTAAAAAAAAAATCCCAATAAGCGTATTTGATTGGTTTGCACAAAAGTTATAGCACCTACAAAATAGGGGATAGATTTATGATTTATTTTAATATTTTTTACTAGTAATGGCGGCGATCTGCGATTTTTTTTTGTCAGGCCTGCGATATTGCGACGGACATATCGGACACTTTTGACACAAATTTGGGACCATTTAAATTTATACAGCAATCAGTGCTATAAAAATGCACTAATTACTGTATAAATGTGACTGGCATCGAAGGGGTTAACCACTAGGGGGTGAGGAAGGGGTTACATGTATTACCTGGGTGTGTTCTAACTGTGTGGGGGGAGGGGACTGACTGGGGGAGGTGACCGATGCTGTGTCCCTATGTACAAGAGACACAGATCGGTCTCCTCTCTCCCTGACAGGACGTGGAGCTCTGTGTTTACACACAGAGCTCCACGTCCCTGCTGTCACCGACGTTCGCGTGTACCTGGTGGACATCGCGGCCGCCAGGCACACGCATCGGCTTCCCATCGATGCGCCGGCACAGTGTTTACCCGCTGCACGCCCCCCAGTAGCGCGCGCGGGTAATGCACAGAAAAAGACGTCCAAAGACGTCCACTCGGCACTTGAGAGCCGCGCTGTAGACGTCTTTTGTCTATAGCGCGGATCTCAAGTGGTTAATACAGGAAGCTCCTACACAGAGGTAGAGTTTCACACTGGATAACTGCACAGGTCTGGAAGAAATACACAAAGCACACCAAGAAGAATACACGTGGCTTTTGTATTTAGAACAGGGGTTCTTAACTTGGAGTACATGGACCTCTAAGTGAATGAATGAATGAATGAATGAATGACTTGTATAGCGCTACTCATGCGAACTGAATAGCCTCTAGGCGCTTTTTCCAGCCAGTATCTGCTTGGCTGGTGCGGTCATTTTACCCCCTAGGATCTCGACACGCTTGGGACACACAGTCATACATATATATACTGGGCCAATTTGGACAAGATCCAATTTACCTACCAGCATGTCTTTGGAGTGGTCAATGAATGGGTTTAAGGGGGTCCGTAAGGGTCAGATGAAAACTAACATTTACATTCACTATACAGCCCTTCCCCTTGACCCAATCAATGGTTTTTTATTGAAATAAATTAAATAAAATTCACCCTGCCCTTGTTTATAGCTCCGACCATTAAGCATCACTTGACTCATTATTGGCCCATATTTACCATTTACATTTGTATCATTGTTCTCTGCGCAAATGCCATCTTGCGTCACTTCATAAGAGCAAGTGCTATTTCTCATTTTCTAGTAGTAGTAAGAAGTTGTCCAAATCTGAAAAACCACGTAGTTTGGTGAATGTTGGCTGAAAATGTTGTGCCGTGTGTATGCAGAAGAAGTTCACGGCCAACACCCTTTGGACCAAAATCCACGGAAAAGTCAGATGGAAGTCCGATTGTGTGTACGTGGCTTAAGACATCAGAAAACTTGTATCACCTTGGCATGAGGGCTGGTTGGTGTGGGGTCCACATTAAGCCAACACCAAAGCACATACTGTGGCCCGGATTCTCAAAGGAGATACAACGGCGTATCTCCAGATACGCCGTCGTATCTCTGAGTCTGAGCCGTCGTATCTATGCGCCTGATTCTTAGAATCAGTTACGCATAGATTTGTATTAGATCCGACCGGCGTAAGTCTCTTACGCCGTCGGATCTTAACTGCATATTTACGCTGGCCGCTAGGGGCGTGTACGCTGATTTACTTCTAGAAATATGTAAATCGGCTAGATACGCGAATTCACGAACGTACGCCTGGCCGACGCAGTACAGATACGCCGTTTACGTTAGGCTTTTCCCGGCATAAAGTTACCCCTGCTATATGAGGCGTACATGTGGCGTACCAATGTTAAGTATGGTCGTAATTTGAAATTTTTTCGTCATTTGCGCAAGTCGTCCGTGAATGGGGCTGGACGTAATTTTATGTTCACGTAGACTAGGCATTGAGCAGGCGTATTTTAATTTGAATATTCAACATCATACTGAGCATGCGCCGTTCATTAAAAACGTCAATCACGTCGGGTCATGGTTAATTTACATAACACACGCCCACCTCTTCACAATTTGAATTAGGCGGGCCTATTTACGCTACGCCGCCGCAACTTTCGTTTGAGAATACCGCACTTGCCTGTTAAAGTTGCGGAGGCGTAACGCAAATAGGATACGTTACGCCCGCACAAATATACGCCATTCTACGTGAATCCGGGCCTGTATGTTTTAGAATTTTGGGTAGTTTGGAGAGTAGTCCCCAATAAAAGAGGCACTAATCCCAAAGCATCGATGCCTACTGCCTACTACTGTGCTGGGTGTACAAGCATGGAGTGAGAGTTTATGTGGCCCGTGCGGGTTTCTAATCCCTGCTGCTCTGTAAACTAATAAAGAAGTCCTGTGGCCCTTTTATCATTTCACTTGGCTTTAAAATAGTTAAAATAATGGGATTGTTTCTCAAAAATGTTATCAAAAGAAAAACACTATTCCCCTCTCCTTTACCTCCGAACGTATCTCAGTTTACCATTAATCCACTGGGAGCGAGTAACTAGATCCGTATGGATTCAAGCCTTGTGAATGTCCTAGGGAATTATGGTGCATTTCCACGCTGTCATTTTCTAATGACTTCAGCTAGGGAAAAAGGAATATAGCAGTTATATTGTATACAGTGTAACTGATATGTTTGCTATTGGTTAACCAAAGCAATTATAGAATGACAGTGAGGGAATCCACCATGAGTCCCATGCCTTTGCCATTCTTTAACACTGAATCATCACCGACTCAATGACTCCAATGAGTCCATCCTAAGGACATCCTGTACTTGTGTTCATAGGCCAGAGCAGGATGAGAAGCTCTTGTGAACAAAGAAAGCATGGCACATGCAGGTAATTTATGCATCTCGATTTGATGTACTCCCACTGGTATAAAGCATTGGTCCTTTAATAGGAGTCCCCCCAAGGCCACTATATTGGGGGAGGAAGGGGGGGTGTTGCAGATTCTCCAGTCACAGGAGAATGCTTGTAATCCAAAGCACTCACTTATCAAAGCAAGTTTTCCCATAGAAGTCAATGGAAACGGAGATAATTTGTTCCGCATTGACTTCTATTGCATGCAATACCACAGGTGGCCAGAGGTGGGGGGGGGGCGCAGGAGAGACTCAGAAATACTCATAGACAGATCAGCTTGGAAACACCTGGGAATGGAGTGTTTTCAAGTAATTCCGAGTATTTCCAAATGATGCGGGAATGGCTCCGACGGTTACCAGCGGCCCTGCAACTCTGGCCAAATGCGGTACTGCACACCCCGTTGGCTTGAATCCTGCTCGAGTCAGGATTTTTTTTTAAAGTTGCTCGACTTCCAAAATGCTCGTAAAACCGCAGTACTCGTAAACCAAGGTTCCACTGTACATGTATTTTTTACAATCGTCGGCCTTATCTAGTGGGTTCTATTGCTTAAAGGGTCACTAAAGGAAAAACATTTTTTGCTGAAATGACTGTTTACAGGGTATAGAGACATAAAAGTTAACTGATTCCTTTTAAAAATGATTAAAAATAGATTAAATTCAGTCATATAATGTGCCTACAGTTTCACTTTCGTTGTTAAACTGGTTTCATGTTTCTGTGAAGTAAAGAGACCCACAGAACAAAAACAAACAAATCCAGGGCAGTGTTTTGTTTTTAAAATGAATCTGAAATGGTTCTGAGGAGTTTTAGACACACAGCTTGGACCACAGTGAAAAGCTGCCATGAGATTTTTCATAAGGAGCCAGACAAGCAGGAAGTGTGGAGATCACAGCAGAATTACAGCAACTTCAAAGCAAAAACGAACAATGAGGACATGAAACCAGGACTGCAGTAAGGTAAAGGAAGCTATTTAGCTAAAAAAAAAAAATTCCTTTAGTGATCCTTTAAATCCTGCAATCTGGAAAATACCAAATAAACAGTCAATAGATGGCGCTGACGATCACAGGAAATATAGGTATTAGACACAATCCAAGGATAATTTGTGATGGCTTTGCAGATATTTGAGACATTTATATTGACAATTTTTTTTTCATAAATAGACCCCAAGTGTATAGCCAATACGTAGAATGTGGAAGGAGTAGAACTCCCACCTTTTTTTTTTCATTGCTGCCTTTGTCCCTGCTAGATAGATTCACTTCCTCTAATTGTACTACAATTGTAACCATTGTCAATGAGCCAGAAAGTGATGGGAAATCCCAAAATTTAGAGTTAGCATCAGAACAAGAGGCGGATGTTACAGTGACACAGGCGACTAGCCATGGTGCTGATTCCTGTAGCTGTTTTTTGTCACCTGTGAGCGCCTACACCTTAACCACTTGCTTACTGGGCATTTAAACCCCCCTCCTGCCCAGACCAATTTTCAGCTTTCAGCTCTGATGCACTTTGAATGACAATAGCGCGGTCATACAACACTGTACCCAAATGAAATTTTTATAATTTTTTTCACACAAATAGAGATTTCTTTTGGTGTTATTTAATCACCACTGGGGTTTTTATTTTTGCTAAACAAAGAAAAAAAGATGGAAAATTTTGAAAAAAAAAGTTGTTATAAAATTTTGCATAATTTTTATTTTTCATTGATATGCACAGATAAGGCGGCACTGATGGGGTCAGATAAGGCGGTACTGATGGGGACAGATAAGGCGGTACTGATGGGGACAGATAAGGTGGTACTGATGGGGACAGATAAGGTGGTACTGATGGGGTCAGATAAGGCGGTACTGATGGGGACAGATAAGGTGGTACTGATGGGGACAGATAAGGTGGTACTGATGGGGACAGATAAGGTGGTACTGATGGGGACAGATAAGGCGGTACTGATGGGGACAGATAAGGCGGTACTGATGGGGACAGATAAGGTGGTACTGATGGGGACAGATAAGGTGGTACTGATGGGGACAGATAAGGCGGTACTGATGGGGACAGATAAGGCGGTACTGATGGGGGAAGATAAGGCAGTACTGATGGGCACTGATGGCCACTGATGAAATGGCACTGATGAGTGGCACTGATAGGTGGCACTGATGGGCACTGGTAGGTGACATTGATGGGCACTGGTAGGTGGCAATGATGGGCATTGCGACAACATATGTTTTACAGCATGCTTTCAAATTTTCCGACAACAAATGTGTGTTTTCGGATTATCCGATTGTGTGTACACAAGTCCTTTGGAAAAAATCTAAAGAACAAATATGCATGCTCCGAACCAATGCTAACCATAAGACAGCTGCTGGGCTCTGATGAAGAGGCTTAGAGCTTCGAAACGCGTCAGCCGGTGGTGACCCTCCTTCACTTTCTCCACGACTGATCGGAGTATCGTTCAAGGTCATCTCTTTGCAGCTTATGTCGATTAAGCTTCACTGCAATTCTTTCTGCTACACTTGTGAGTAGGCCCTGTATATATTTTAAAATGTTATTAAAATCTTTTAACGGTAATACACTAGGCTGGTGCGCCTTTGTTTTCTTCTTTTTACAACATTAGCAGAAGTTGCCCAAAGGGTGGCGCTGAAGAGCTGAAAAACCACGTAGTTTCTTGTATGTTGGCTGAAAAAGTTCTGACGTCTGTATGCAGAACAAGTTCACAGCCAACGCCCTTCGCACAAAATTACACGAATTTGTGTGATGGAAATCCTTAACACTGCCTATCTGTATGAGCCAGTACACCCTCAAAACCTATTAGTCTTCTTCTAATACATTGTCAAGGAGTCTTTGGCCCAGATTCACAGAGAGCAAGGCGCACATTACGCCGCCGTAGAGCACACACCGTACGCCACGCCAACGTAGCGCGGAGAGGCAAGCATTGCGTTCAGCAAGCCAGTGCTCCCAACGCTGCGCCAGCGTGGCGTAGGTTTTGAAGGCGCACGCCGGCGAAGGTGGAAGTGGGCGTGGCCCCATGCAAATGATGGGCCGAGCGCCAGACAGGTAAGTTTTACGAACTGCGCATGCGCCGTGACGTGGACGCATACACAGCACCCCCCTGCGCCTGCTCACAACCACGCTGGCACAACTGCCTAAGCTACGTCGGATCACCGCGTACACCGTGAACATAACGTACGCCCAGCCAGACACACGTCCAACGCACAATACGCCGGCTTGTGTTCCCTGGTGCAAACCTGTGCATGTCTGTTGCCGGGTTGCACCTCATTTATGGGGAATAACTTTACGCCGGACATACAACTTACGCGCATCTCGCGTAGCATGCGCCGGGCACACGCACGTTCGTGAATCGCTGTATTTCCCTCATTTGCATGTTTGAATGGCTAATCAATGGGAGCAGCACCATGCGCCCAGCCCATATGTGCGCCCACCCTACGCCGGCACGTGCAAGCTACGTCGGCGGGGTGTAGCCTGTTTTGGTTCGTGGGTCTGCCGCACACATACGCCGGCGCATATTGGCACTTACGTTGGCGTAATGTGTTATACGTCGGCGTAAGTGCTTTGTGAATCTGGGTCTAGGATTGCAATTGATATATGACAGTTGTTTAGCATGGGTGTTGATTATACATACAGGCCCGGATTCACGTAGAATCGCGTATCTTTGTGCGGGCGTAATGTATCCTATTTACGTTACGCCTCCGCAACTTTTACAGGCAAGTGCCGTATTCTCAAACGAAAGTTGCGGCGGCGTAGCGTAAATAGGCCGGCGTAAGCCTGCCTAATTCAAATGTGGTAGATGTGGGCGGGTGTTATGTTAATTTACTGTGACCCCACGTAAATGACGCTTTTTACGAACGGCGCATGCGCCATCCGTGAAAGTATCCCAGTGCGCATGCTCCAAATTAACCCGCAAGAAGCCAATGCTTTCGACGTGAACGTAAATGACGCCCAGCCCTATTGGCGAACGACTTACGTAAAATTTTCAACATTCGATGCGGGAACGACGTCCATACTTAACATTGGTACGCCGCATCTACGCCTCATATAGCAGGGGTAACTTTACGCCGGGAAAAGCCTATCTGGACTGCATCGGCTGGGCGTACGTTCGTGAATTTGTGTATCTAGCTGATTTACATATTTCTAGGCGTAAATCAGCGTACACGCCCCTAGCGGCCAGCGTAAAAATGCAGTTAAGATACGACGGCGTAAGAGACTTACGCCGCTCGTATCTTGCCCAAATCTATGCGTAACTGATTCTATGAATCAGGCGCATAGATACGACGGCTCGGATTCGGACTTACGACGGCGTACGTGGAGATACGCCGTCGTAAGTCCTTTGAGAATCTGGCCCTCAGTCAGCAACTAGACAGAAAATGAGCAAATATAATACCATTGGAATTACAAAATATTTTTTATATATTAATACCTTACTTCTATAAGAAAAATATAATTTATATCTCGGGGGGAAATAAAATGACTGCTTACAACTTGAAGCCCATTAAATAAGTTTACTGCCACCATACATTGAAATTTTTTTAGAAGAGGAAAATTCTAATTCTGTGTTCGCATTCTATGAACTAATGGTCGATTTTTTTCATAATTTTTTTTTTCTCTCGACAGGAGATCATTGCGAACTGGCATTCACCGTGCGCGTTTTGGACTCCTCTTTGCTCTGACGGCACCCCAAGGAAATTAGGGACACAGTCCCGGTGCTTTGTCTACAGATCTCTCATTTCCTCCATACGAAAGAATTGGATACAGGGATGGAAGAAGCAAAGTGCTTTGAGTAAATGAAATATTGATCCGTACTCCCCTGGCCTTGCCTTCACCTTGCTCTCCGGACTGTGAGTTACTGACTTTTCCGTTTTGGCTGGACGAGGAATTATTACGAGAGGTCCGTACAAGTAATTACTTGGCATAGAGAGAAGGAGGGTCCATCATATATTTCTGCGCAGACGCTAATTTCCATCAGTCCGGCGGTCTTTTTTTTTTTTCTTGGCCCTGTCTTTTCCTACCCTTGATTCAATTCTTTTAACCGTCATTAATCATTGGGTTTGTCGGCAGAAGTTTATCAAAAGTATTAAATGAACACGGGAGCATGGTCACGATGCAGGAGGGGGGGGAGATGCAAGGCAGGAGCTGAACGTTGGAAAATATGGAAGGCTGCTCTCGTGATGTATGGGGGTGTCTGTTCAGCTACAACTAGCAGTTTGTTTTAGTGATGAATATAGTAGCCAGGGCCGTGATAGGATCCATCTTGCATCTTATGCTGTGGGCTATTGTTTAAGGTAGGCCATGTGTCTCTCAATAGTGAAGGTCATTACTGATAGCAAATATGAGAACAACAGCGATTCATTAAATGTACTTAATAGGGCTTGGAGTTGACAGCAACATGTGTTCTTTCAAGCAAATAGCATTCAGTCTGGGTGATTTTTCTTTTTTTCTTTTTTTTTTTCCCCCTCTTACAATGCAGCTGTCGCACACCTCTTAGTCTGAACACGCTGCAGGAGCCAAGGCTGCCGGTTGTGCTTCCCCCCACCAACCCGTTCCAAGCTGCATCCGTATAGCACAATGCTCAATTAATTTGACATCATCCATGTTATAAGTAGAACCCAGAGGATTACAGATTGCCATTGCTAGTATAGAGATGAATAAAAAAAAAAGCTAATTTAAAGACAAGTTTTGAGATTTAAACAATCCGAATCAGTTGCTCTCCCATTCCCTGATTATAATGCTGTTTTTAAATTAAAGTGATTGTAAACCTTTACATATACCTACTGAAGTGCAACAAATCCTCCTACATAAGTCATACCTATTTATCTGTAGCCCTCTCTCCTCTACAGCCTCCTAAAGCACACATTTTACACAGCGTTTTTTAGCTTCAAGAGATAGAATGTGGGGATCTGGAAAAAGACACCCCCACAGACTCATAGGGAAACTTGCACATCTGAAGCTGTGTGTTGGGGATGAGGGGGCACCTCTCGGGATTGTCTAGTATCGACATAGACTTTTAGAAGTGATTCATGCAAATAGCAGAGGAATGGAGTAGGAAGAAATCACACTAGGTGTTTTGGATTCAGCTTCAAGAAATATAATGTGGGGATCTGGTGTCACTCACTGCATCGACCAGAGAGGAGGTGTGCTGGGATGGGCATCTCTCGAGATTGTCTAGTATCGGCATAGACTCTTAGAAGTGATTCATGCAAATAGCAGAGGAATGGAGTAGGCAGAAATCACACTAGGTGTTTTGGATTGAGATAAGTACACACTATAGAAGGATATGGTTAATTCATGTTTCATTTCAGAGGTGTACAACCACTTTATTTTTCTTTCTACTTACCTGAAAGTCATAAGTAGCAATTGTGTAACTTTAGCAGTCCTCCAAGTCCCCTATACACCAGTGGTAGGACCAGTGGTGGCCCGCTCATTAGATACACAGGGACACAGCTCCCCTAATCCATGCACTCCATGCATGCCGCCAGAGGCATGGATTTCAATGTGTTTTTTTTAAGCACGTGATTAGATCCTGTAGCTCTAATTGGCTTAAAAAAATTGTGGGCTCAGGGGCACCCACCCACTTGTGTGAAATAATATTTACTAATGTCTTCCTGCTTCTCCTTTTGGCAAATCAGAAAGCAGGTCCTGAGACCCAATTGGCCAGGTAGTCTTAGGACCCACTTCCTGTTCGGCCAGGAGAAGGAGCAATGGCACGACTCTTCCCTCCGCAACCTCCTTTACCGAACCTCTACCGCAGCATAAGTTAAGGCCATGGATTGCCGCATTCCTGATCGTTTGTGTGGGGGGGTGGAATGCCGCCTTCTTGAGTGAGCGAACGCTAGGGGGTTTAGTGCGAGCGAGCGCCGGGGGGGGGGGATTGTGTGAGCGAGCGCTGGCAATGGAGCTAGGTTTGTTTGTGCCCCCCCCAAAAAAAATCTTAGCTGGGCCAGACCTCAGCCCATTTAGTCAGGCCAGAACACAAACCAGCCATCCAGGGCCAGATCTCAGCCCAGGCAGCCAGTCTACAACTCAGACCAGTCAGCCAAGCCAGAACTCAACCCAGCCAACCAGCCAGGCCAGAACTCAAATCAGTCAGCCAGGCTAGAGCTCAACCCAGTGTGACAGGAAGTCAGGTAAATCTGTGGGTGTTGTCACAGACGGGACATACATTTCTGCCTTGTTTAGACAATACACCAATTGTTATTAGGCGTCGGCTGCAACAGTATCCAGAAAAGGTCTAACGCCTTGTACACACGACCGGATCTATCAGCTGGGATTTATCCACAGACCAGTTCCAGCGGATAGATCCGGTCGTGTGTACGGCCTAGCGGACATTTATCGGCGGATGAAAATCCAGCCGACGGATTTCAAGCGGATAAAAATTTCTTAGCATGCTAAGAAATCTATCCGCTTGAATCCTGTCCAGCGGATTGATCCGGTGGTCTGTACAGACTCACCGGATCAATCCGTCCGCTCCCCTCCCTCGCATGCGTCGTAATGATTCGACGCATGCGTGGAAGTCTTTACCTTCCAGCGTCGCCGCGTCATCGTCGCGGATATCCTCTGGTGTGTACGGGGCCTTAGGGCGTTGGAAAACTTCAGCTGTTCAGAATGAGGCAATTAAGGCCTCTATAAGTAATCCAGAGGATTACCACTGATTTGCTGCATCCTGAGGCTTTCTGAGTGAAAGAGAGCAGTAGCTGAAAGTCTTCTGAGGAGGTGAGGAGGATTGATTTTTCTGTGTGATAAAAATCAAAAGACTCTTGTTTTTCTGCTGTATGACCAGCAGTGTCTGCCCAGCACTAGGCTGTGCCGGACTCCATAGATAGGTTCCTGTGTGGTGAAGATAGACGCCCCAAGTGGCCAGTGTTTATTTTATGTTTGCTTTTGTTTATGCTGTTTGGATGCTTGCACTTGTTTCCAGCAAGATGGAAGAATAAACCAAAATCTTTGTTTTCAACCGTCTTCGACTGCCTGTCTGTATAAATTCAGTGTGTAGTGAACCCATCCAAGGGGTCACACACCCTGCTACCGAGCTAACCCCTTACACCAGTCAACCAGGTCAGAACTCAAACTATCCAACCAGCTGGCCACAACTCAACCCAGCCAGCCAGGCTACAAATCAAACCAATCAGCCAAGTCAGAACTCATGTCTGCCAAACAACAAGCCCCACCAGGCTACAATAAACACCAAGCAGCCAGCTTATTCTTAAAAATAAGAAAAACATTGTAAATTAAAATGAATGCATAATGATGAAGCTAAAAAAAAAAAGCTAGGATAAGTTTATATTTTTACCACGACTGTCATGAAAAATTACAATGATTCATAAGTCTCCTGTTGGACATATTAAGGCATTTTCTTCAAACCTGATTACTTTTAAATGGGGTCTTGCAGGAGAAAGGAAAAAAAAAATAGGAAAAAGCAAGCTGAATCTTGGTTATCTCTCATCTCTTATATGCTGTACAAGTGGATCACCTCTCCTAAGTTGCCTACTCCTGATGATAAGGATTAAACCTCTAGCACAACTCTAGAGCATAAAACCCATTCTGCCGTTGACCCAAATTGTGAAAGCATTCAGAGAGTGAGGAGCAGACTGCTTGCTTTCTGTGTCCAGCCGTAGAGAGCAAGGCCGAACACATTTATCGGCTTTTTAAAGACAACATGACATCATTCACATGAACACATTTGATTGGCTTAGTCCATATATAATCCCTTATTACACGCCCCTGTGACGTCTGTTCTTGGCATACTGCACACGTTTCAAAAGTCTTTGGGGGCCATCTTTGTTTCTTCGGTGGAGGGGGCTTTGGAGTGAAGAGGGAGGAGGGATGACAGCTGTTTAGGAGGGGTTTGAAGACATCTGTTTTCACTCTTAATTTCCCGGGCCGAGACTTAACTCTATAACGTCTTTTAAGGAAACTAACAGCATTGTAACATATACCCATACATATGTATACTTAGCTTATATAGATAAAGAAATTAAAACAATCTAAGAATATAAAAGAAATAGAAGAATATAAGAAAAGAAAAACAAAATTTCAGTAGTTCTAATCATAACACAAAATATTCATTTTAGTAACTTCCATCACACTGACATATACTTTAGGTACTTGAGTTTACATACCAAGGGCACAGTGGAAACAAGACAGCCTTTTCCAATTTCAAACCCATGCAGCTAAGCAACATACAAAACTACGTGCTTGCTTGCATGCAATGATTGGCTTTCTTAATTGCATCTGTGTGTAGCCTAAATCTGTCCATGTGTAGTGGCACATCACACCATTTTAAATGAATAAATAAGCTGCTAGCTGATGTCTTTAAAATGATAGGATGCTTCACAACAGAGGTAATAAACAGATAGTGAGCAGCATTGTTTGAGAAAGCAATTCCCATCCAATTTAAAATTATTTCACACTTATCCTCACATATCTTCTCTCTCTAAATTTACTCCCAGCTTGATTTTCAATCATTTATATCTTCTGGTTGATTAATCTCTTAGCAAACCCAGCCTAACATGATTCGTGAAGAATTTTAAACAGCGGCACATACCTCGGGAAAATAAATTTTAGTTTTTTAAAGTGTATCTAGAGCCAAAACCGAATTTTTTTTTTTAGTTCTAACAAAACCAGCAACTATTAGAACCCCTGCCAGGTTTTTATTACTGCCTGTGTCACAATTATACCCTCTCTGTTTGTCTTATGCCGTGTACACACGGTCGGAATTTCCGATGGAAAAAGTCAGATGGGAGCTTTTCATCGGATATTCTGACCGCGTGTCTGACTTTTTCCGTCTGAATTTCTGACGGACTTAGATAGAGAGCAGGTTCTCAATTTCTCAGTTCTCCGTTCGTCTGTATGGAATTCAGAAACAAAAGGGAGATCCCATAGTGGACTTTAAAGGCACCAAAATATATGAACTCAAAAAGTAAGGTATAAATATAATTTATTGTGCGTATATCAAAAAGTTTGTTTATACATTAAAATAGAATCGTATATGGAACAGTTATAAAACCACATGAGAACAATGATATAATGAAGTAAAAAAGTATACGGGAGATGATTGTCCGATTATAAACCCGACGTTTCGGAGAATTGTCTCTCTTTCCTCAGGGGAAAACGGACGGATTAGCCCAAGATCTACAAAATGTACATAAAACATTAGCATATGCAGATATAATGCAAAGAAAGTAAGGTTGGTAAGTACAACAAATTTAATCATTGCAATACTCACAACTTGGTACTGTATGGAATTTCGACGGGAAAAAACCCTGCATGCTCGGAAACAATTTGACGCATGCTCGGAGGCATTGAACTTAATTTTTCTCGGCTCGTCGTAATGTTGTACGTCACCGCGTTCTTGACGGTCGGAATTTAGTGTGATCGTGTATATGCAAGCCAAGCTTGAGCGGTATTTTGTCAGAAAAACCATCAGATTTTTTTACAACGGAAAATCCGTTTGTGACATTAGTTCCTGTTTGTGTTCCTTATACAGGAAATGAATTCTCCCCAATAGGTAACAGCAAAACAAATTCCTGACAGGAGTGCCAACATTCCATACTCGATCAAAACAAAACAAAAAATCTTTAGGCCGCGTATACACGATCAGTCCATCCTTCGGACCGTTCTCATCGGTTAACCGTTGAAGATGGACGATGGTCTGATGTGCCTACACACCATAGGTTAAATAACCGATCGTGTCAGAACGCGGTGATGTAAAACACAACGACGTGCTGAAAAAAATGAAGTTCATTGCTTCCAAGCATGCGTCGACTTGTTTCTGAGCATGCGCGGGTTTTTAACCGATGCTTTTGCATACTAACCATCGATTTTGACCTATCGGTTAGGCGTCCATCGGTTAAATTTTAAAGCAAGTTCTCATTTTTTTGACCGAAGTTTAACTAACCGATGGGGCTTACACACGATCGGTTTGGACCGATGAAAACGGTCCTTCAGTCCGTTTTCATCGGTTTTGACCGATCGTGTGTACGCGGCCTTAGATATACTTACAGAATATCTCTAGGCAAGCAAACCTGTAGGGACTTTAATTCAAGTAAACTGTCACTTTGAGACAAGAGAAGGCTACTACAGGTAAATGCATGTAGGTTAAAATTTGGGAAGTGCATTCCAGGAAACCTAAGGCCCAGGACAAATACTGGGCACTGCTGGCATACCCCTTTCTATCTCATGCATCCCACTATTAGCTGCTTATTGTTATGGGAAGTTTTAATAAACAATTTGATTCCCATCGGGGACAGCTTGTAACATACTATGGTGAACCCCAGGGGGCATTACAATGTCAAAATATAAAATTTGCAATGTTTGTAGCGCTGCTCCTGTAGGAACCGCTGGATTATTTGGTCCCCCTTTAAATGCACAGCTAGGCGACAGGAATTTTCAGCACACACTCCATAGACAGAAACCAGTCCAAGGGCGTTGATTTGTTTTTAGTTTATTTGGAGAAATAAACTTGGATGGGGATGGGGTGATATGGGATGGCCAAAACTGTATTTGAACATGACTTGAGAACTTTAAGGCTGCATTCACATCTGAGCGTAGCATTTTGCAGCGTTTTTTACCGCGATTTGCCGCGACAAAACACTGCGTTTTTTACCGTGGTTTGCAGCAACAAAACGCAGCGTTTTTTACCGCGATTTTTACCAATGTAAAACGCCGAAACGCCCAAATGTGAGCGACAAAAAAGGGTCCAGAACTTGTTTGGGCTTCAGGCGTTCGGCGTCAGGCGTTTTGTAGTGGAGATGTGAACCATCTCCATAGAGAATAATGTATTTTTTCCCCTCTAGCATTTTGGGGCGTCGCGCTTCAGGCGACAAAACGCTCAGGTGTGAATGCAGCCTTAAAACAATTGTCTCTGGCTTCCTTAAAGATCACAAGGCTGTGTTCCCATGAAACAAAAATGAACAGCCCAACTGGTAAAAGGCAACTTCTGGCTGCAGGTACCATATCTCTACAGAATAATACTAATGGCTTCTCTTTAGGATAGCCAAGCAAGAGGTGCAGGGTAGCTGTATGGCATTTGATGGCTCTAAGCTGTTCTTTGTAGATAGCTAACTGGGTATTGCACCTGGCTGCTTCTCCTCTTCCCAGGCTCTGGAATGTAGAATTGAAGCTACTCAGTCCCTTTTAAAGCTCCTGTACCTCATGTGGTGACTGCTGAACAAGCCGCTTTCTAGGCAGGTCTCAATGGCTCCCAGGGTGGCTTAGCTAAGCCTAATGCCCCGTACACACGATCATTTTTCAGCATGAAAAAAAAATGTTGTTTTTCAGCATGTTTAGAAAACAAAGTTTTTCCAACTTCATCATTAACTACTTGCCGACCTACGGCGGCAGGTTGGCTCTGCTGCGCGAGAGCCCGTAGCTCTACGTCGGCTCTCTCGCCCCCGACTCCCGTGCGCGTGCCCGGCGGGTGCGATCGCCGCCGGGCACACGCGATCGCTTGTTACAGAGCAGGGACCTCTACGTTTAAAGCGGTGGTTCACCCTCAATAACAACATTCTAGCATTCAATTAAGCATAGTAGCGCAAGCTACAGTATGCCTTTATTTATTTTTTTTGCCCCGTACTCACTGTTTAATCCTATAGTGAAGATGGGCGTTCCTATACAGAGGGAAGATGATTGACGGCAGGCTATGGCGCGTCACGCTCCCCGAAGATAGCCGGAGTAGGTCTCGGCTCTTCACGGCGCTATACGGCGCCTGCGCAGGCGCCGTGAAGAGCCAAGGCCTATTTCGGCTATTTCCGGAGAAGCGTGATGCGCCATAGCCGGCCGTCAATCATCTTCCCTCTGGATAGGAACGTCCATTCCCCGCGGGGAGTCTGAATCTTCACTATAGGATTAAACAGTGAGTACGGGGCAAAATAAATAAATAAAGACATACTGTAGCTCGTGAACCCCCTCTTTAAGGTTAAACCTCTTTTCTCCTAATTTTAATGAGTGGCCACGTGTCTTGTTAAACTCCCTTCTGTCAAAAAGTTGTATCCCTATTGTGGGGTCACCAGTACGGTATTTGTAAATTTAAATCATATCCCCTCTCAGGCGTCTCTTCTCCAGAGAGAACAAGTTCAGTGCTCATAATCTTTCCTTATAACTAATGTCCTCCAGTCCCTTTATTAGCTTTGTTGCCCTTCTTTGTACTCTCTCCATTTCCAGTACATCCTTCCTGAGGACTGGTGCCCAGAGCTGGACAGCATACTCCAGGTGCAGCCGGACCAGAGTCTTGTAGAGCGGAAGAATTATGGTTTTATCCCTGGAGAAATGTATGCATAATGTCATGTTTGTAGGCTGACAGTGGTAACAAGGCCTCACTAGGGTTACTGCTTTTCTTACCTCCTCACCTTCAGTCACTAAGTGTTGGTTCACACTACAGTGACATTAAAGTCGGCACGACTTTGCGAGACAACTTGAGGCAACTTTGAGGCAACTTCAGGGCAACTTCAAGTCACCTCCAGGACAGGCAACTTTGCCAGTGGCCAATCAAACAATAATCAGCTCTGTGGGAGGGAGGGGTTTGCCTGAGAAAACAAATTTTCTCTTTCTGTAAAGTTGCTTCATTTAAGACAGGGGTTGTCAACCCCCTACCCGCGGCCCACTACCAGGCCGTGTCCTTACTACAGACAGGCTGCGAGTGCGGGCGGGCGGCATGAGAGAGCCGGCGGCCGGTATGAGACAGCCGGGCAGCTGGGATATAAGCGCCGGGTGGAAGAGATAAGCGAGCGAATGGGCGGGCAAGCAGAGATGACATCATCTATCTCCGCCCGCCGCATCGCTGCTCTTCCGTCCTTTCAGCGTCAATGTCGGAGGTGCACGGGGAGCAGAGAGATGACATAATCTCTCACCGCCCCCTGCATCGCTGCTCTTCCGTCCTTTCAGCGTCAATGTCGGAGGTGCACGGGGAGCAGAGAGATGACATAATCTCTCACCACCCCCTGCATCGTTACTCTTCCGCCCTTTCAGCGTCAATGTCGGAGGTGCGCGGAGAGCAGAGAAATGACAACATCTCTCTCCGCCCCCGGCATTACTGCTCTTTCTCCCTTTCAGCCTCAATGTCGGAGGTGCACGGGGAGCAGAGAGATGACATCATCTCTCACCGCCCCCCCGCATCACTGCTCTTCTGCCTTCACTCGGCACCCACCACATGAACTAGTGCTGCCACCAACGCAGTGACAATTCGCATCTGGTGGCAGGTGATGTGGCAAGTAACATTCTGTATCTTGTGGCACGTGACATTCCGCATCTGGTGAAAGGCAACGTGGCAGGTGACGTGGCAAGTGACATTCCGCATCTGGTGGCAGGCAACGTGGCAGGTAACGTGGCAATTGACAATTCACATCTGGTGATAGGCAAGTCGGAGTGACTTCAGTAGTGTGCATGCACAGCTCTCATTCACTTTAATGTAATTTCTCATGTCGCGCGACTTGGGGGGACACAAGTCGGATCCCAAGTCGTAGTAGTGTGAACGGACATTTAGCGTAGACAAGGTTCTACGTAATGCAACATCTGGGCAGATAAATTCCATTTTCCAGTGTTTCTCATAGTAGGGTTAATAAAATATTGAATGTTAGAGACTCTTTTCGCTTTTCATTCCATAACGGACATCTAGAGTCTGCTGTATGAGATTTCAATCAATTTTCTTAGATAATGGCTCCTGTATTTTCCATGTTCCTCCGTGACCTTGGATCAGGTTTATCTGCATAAGCTGCTACTATTTGTCATGATGTGCAGATAAACTGCATTTAACTTTTCCTGCTGCAATTATGTTTCTGGGGCATTTGATGTGTCTGCATACCTTGCCTTCCACACTGAGCAGGTTCATTTACTGTGAGAGGTAAGGGGGGCTTTGTCTGGTATGGTGAGAGGTCAGGCTTAATGAAAACATTCTTTTGTTTGTGCCAAGGAAGGTTTATCTAAGGGATATCCATTTCACTGCGGCTTATAAAGAAGCAGAAACAAACATTAATTATGATCATTTCACTGGAGGAAGTGGAAGACAATACATCCTGGTTCCAATAAGATACAAACGATGCCTTTCTTAAGCAGCCGGAGCTATACAAATAATCCCGATTTGAAGTAGACCCCGTACCCAGACATAAAAGCGCCGGAGTTTGGTAAAAATCCCGAAAACAACGTTCATTGCTAATGGTTGTTTCCCTCACTGTACAACATAACATTTAGATGTAATTCCTTTTATTCGCTTCTCCCTACGTATTTGTCATTTGTGCGTTGTAGATAAACGCATAACTATTTTTAGACTTCTAGTTATTTTTAAAGTGTTACTAAACCCAGGACCCTGCATTCACTATATCTGGACTCCCACAGTACACAAAACATGGAAATGCAATTATTTTAGTAACTATAAACTGCTAAATACCTATTCCCATCAGCAGTATATAGCAGTCTTGTGACATCTATCAGTGTCTGGTTAAAACTTGTAGGAGGATAAGAGGATAAGATATGGGGTAAATGCGCACGATGCACTTTAACGCCCGCCGCATGTACATATACGTCCACAGAATGGCTCGTACAGGCAAATGGGTGTACATGTACATCCCCTCCTTGCCGCGGGTCGGGGGTCCGATCAGGACCCCCCTCCCGGTACATGCGGCGGGCGCTAACCCGCGGGGAGCGATCCGGGATGACGGCGCGGCTATTCGTTAATAGCCGCCCCGTCGCGATGGCTCCGCAGAGCTGAAGAACGGGGAGAGCCGTATGTAAACACGGCTTCCCCGTGCTTCACTGTGGCGGCTGCATCGATCGAGTGATCCCTTTTATAGGGAGACTCGATTGATGACGTCAGACCTACAGCCACACCCCCCTACAGTTGTAAACACACACTAGGTGAACCCTAACTCCTACAGCACCCCCTGTGGTTAACTCCCAAACTGCAACTGTAATTTTCACAATAAACAATGCAATTTAAATGCATTTTTTGCTGTGAAAATGACAATGGTCCCAAAAATGTGTCAAAATTGTCCGAAGTGTCCGCCATAATGTCGCAGTCACGAAAAAAATCGCTGATCGCCGCCATTAGTAGTAAAAAAAAATAATAATAAAACTATCCCCTATTTTGTAAACGCTATAAATTTTGCGCAAACAAATCGATAAACGCTTATTGCGATTTTTTTTACCAAAAATAGGTAGAAGAATACGTATCGGCCAAAACTGAGGAAAAATAAAATTTATATATGTTTTTGGGGATATTTATTATAGCAAAAAGTAAAAAATATTGCATTTTTTCCAAAATTGTCGCTCTATTTTTGTTTATAGCGCAAAAAAGAAAAATCGCAGAGGTGATCAAATACCACCAAAAGAAAGCTCTATTTGTGGGGAAAAAAAGGACGCCAATTTTGTTTGGGAGCCACGTCGCACGACCGCGCAATTGTCTGTTAAAGCGACGCAGTGCCAAATCGCAAAACCTGGCCTGGGCATTTAGCAACAAAATGGTCCGGGGCTTAAGTGATTAAATAATACAGTAGGGGTGGGAAGGTAGGTTTAGCCCCCCTTTTTTTTCCTCTCTCCCTTTCTTAAAATTAACAGAAATATAGGGAGGTCACAAGAGTAAATAAAAAGATAAGATATGGGGTAAATGCACATGATGCACTTTTAATAATATAGTATGGGTGGGTAGGAGGGTTCCCCCACCCCCCCCTCTCCTCTTTTTTTTTTTTCTGGGGAGGTATATAGGTAATGGGGTAAGAGAGTGATACTCTCGTCCCCTCATATTTAAAAAAAGAAAATGGAGGTCACAGTCACTAAAGGATAAGTAATGGAAATTGGGTACATAGCACTTAAATAGGTGGTTATGGGTAGGAGGTGGGGTGTTTCTCCCCCTTTTTTGGGGGGGGGAGGGAGGAGGTATATAAAGAAGGAAAAAAAAGGGGAAGGGGAAAGGGAGAAGGGAAAAGAAAAAAAAAGAGATGAGAAGCCAGGAGGACGTAGGATGACCCATATTGTTGTTGTTATTTTTGTTATTTATGTTTATGTAATGTTGAATGTATTTTAAATGTGATTTATTTTTGTACGCTTATTAGAAATGAAATGTAATGTAAATTATATCTGTGTTTTAAAATTTTTAATAAAAACAAATTAAAACAGGAAAACTTGTAGGAGAAGTTTTCATTGTACTCGGACTGTCCTATGAGGCTGCAGGACCCCTCACCCTCCGTCTGAACAGTGCTGATTGGCCCTGTGCTGACCACATGCACTCTCCCAAGAAAGGAAAAAAAAACTCTCTAGCAATACACACCAAACTGAGCATGTGCAGCTTGCCCCCAAGGCTCTGTTCTATCAGGAGATGGTTAGGGGACAGATGAAGAAAGGGAGGATCAGAGAAGACAGGATCAAACAGCCTTTTTACACAATCTTTGTGCGTCGGAATTGGCTACTGATGATCGGAATTTCCGACAAGAACCTTTGTTGTCGGAAAAATTGAGAACCGGCTCTCAAACATTTGTTGTCGGAAATTCCGACAGCAAATGTCCTATGGAGTGTAGACAGCTCACATCAAACATTTGTTGTGGAAAATTCCGACCGCGTGTACGCGGCATAACACTATTTGCTACATATTCAACTGCTGTGCTAAATAAATTACAGGCACCTAGATGTACTTATATGTACATTTAGATATTTCCCCAAGTGCCAAAGCAACCCTGGGGTGCAGTCATGCAACTTCAACCCAGCCCCAGCCTAGAACCCATTGACTTCAACCCAACTTAGCTTTGATATGTTCCTCCCTGCCTCTCTTAACTTATTATTGATTTGTACATACTGAGGAAATAATAGGGCCAGATTCACAAAAGAGATACGACGGCGTATCTCTGAGATACGATTGTCGTATCTATGAGCCTGATTCATAGAATCAGGTTACGCATAGATAGCCCTAAGATCCGACAGGTTTAAGTGACTTACACCGTCGGATCTTAGGCTGCAATTCTAGGCCGGCCGCTAGGTGGCGATTCCATTGCGGTGTAGAATATGCAAATGACTAGTTACGCAGATACGCGAACGTCCGCTTTGCCCGTCGCTGTAAATTTACGTAGTTTCCGTAGAGATACGCCGCGTAAAACTAAAGCTGCCCTCTAGGTGGTCTAGCCAATGTTAAGTATGGTCGTCGTTCCCGCGTCGAAATTTGAAATTTCACGTCGTTTGCGTAAGTCGTCCGTGAATGGTGCTGGACGCCATTTACGTTAACGTCGAAACCAATGACGTCCTTGCAACGTCATTTAGCGCAATGCACGTCTGGAAATTTTAGGGACGGAGCATGCGTAGTACGTTTGGCACGGGAACGCGCCTAATTTAAATAGTCCCCGCCCCATTTGAATTAGGCGGGCTTGCGCCAGGCGGATTTACGCTACGCCGCCGCAAGTTTACAGGCAAGTGCTTTGTGAATCAAGCACTTACGCTGAAAACTTGCGGCGGTGTAACGTAAATGTAATACGTTACGCCGCCGCAGCGTAGGGCGATTCTACGTGAATCTGGCCCATAGTGTTATATAAGGTGGGAGGAACATGGTAAAGCTCAAATTCTGCAGCTGATGTTTAGGTTTCCATATTTAAGTGCCTGGGGTCTCACCAGGGCCGTCTTAATAGCATCATGGGCCCCTGGGCAAAGTAATGCTCTGGGGCCCCTACAATGATGACAGTGCAGGTAAACAGACATCAAGTAGGTAGGAGGCAGACTGCCTCCCCTGTGTATCCATCCCTCTCAGTGCCATCATGGTGCCCCAAATTTTCGGGGCAGCATGGGCTTAAAGGACAAGCTGCTTTGGGGAAAGTGCAGGGGCCCCCCATGCAGCTGGGACCCCTGGGCAGTGCCCTGGGTCTCACGGTTTTTGGAGGATATGTAATGGTATGTGCAAGCTCCTCAGTGAAGGACCTAAAGGTGCCCACCATCCATTCATTCTAGCAGTGTATTAAGTTTAGAGTAGGGACAGGTTTGCTTTAATTTTGCCATTACCTATTGTATCTCTCTTGTGACAGACACTTATCAAGTTGCACATATTAAATTTTGCAATATCCAACGCAGGTTACTGTCCACTTGTGAACTCCAACTTTATTTGATGTCGGGGCTCCTGGCTGGATGTGAGCTCAGGATAAAGATGTAAAGGCAGGGGGCACTTTCTTGTAGCAACCTAGTCTTCAAAGAGGCTTTTTTCATGTTAGGAGAATAACAGTCAACTTAACCAGTCTTCTTATGTTCCCTATCATCCTGTACAGTGGCTATATTAAGTTGCAGCAAATATGTCATACAGTTCAGTAAGACTATAAAAAGAATCCAGGAATCATGCACTGGGTGACTTTCTGTGATGTCCTAAAGGCTTTCTACATGCTTTAATAGTTCAGTCATAGGACTTGGCCGCTTTGATCATTCTCAGCATAACAGATCATGGAAAAATTAGGAGACTGAGCCATTCTGAACACTGCGCTGTAGAGGCTGTCAAATCATAAGTGTGTCACGGCTCACAAAGTGGCATCTGTTATGGGGAAAACAAAGGGAAGAACATCAGCAATTGTGGTTTTCAAACACAAGGGATTTGCAGGGCTCCATGGAATTGTTTAGTCTGGGCCCCAATATGAGATTGTGTAGAAAGGAGCTGCTTCTTATTGCTGGAAAGTAATAACCATCTTGTATTTCATCTCTGAATATGGATAGTTCTCGGTTTACATATGGGTCCATAAACATGTGCATGAAAAGCCAAAGCCAGGCATGTGTTCCTTACTGCCATTGAACACTTCCTGATGCCCAGAAGCAAAGTATCCAAAAGCTGGATCAATAGATGCACACAAACAATTACCAAACCATTGAATTTGCTGCAAGATCATTTTGGATGGACGGAACATTTGGCTTTAATCCAATGGCACTAGCTCATCTTAGGGGCTTCTCACCTTGGAAGGAAGAAAACTGTCTCGGGAATATAAGTGAGAAGACCACTACTTTCTATCCTAGTTGCCCTCCACACCATGCTCTGATAATAACATTTTTAAGTAAGTGTAACGGTCACTACCATTTACGACCTTCCATCCCATCCACGACAGCTCATCTGACACACAGACAAATCAGCAGGCATCTCATTTTCCCAGAATCAAGACGAGACACAGCTCTGTGCTTGTTCCAAATGTAATCACAACTTTTAATGGTTTCTTTCAGTCTTATATACAGTTCCAAGCATGTGACAGTATTCAAAGGGACAATGAGATCTCCACCCCCCTAATCACACACCAAGGCTAATTACTAACCATTCTAGATGGGTCGGCGCCGGCCTATAATTATCACTGCACATTCCTTCATTAACAGCATAACAAACAAAACACCATCACACACTGAGTTCCCTAGGCAGACGTTCCGTCTCCGCATACAGCTTGACACATATTCACACCTCTGAGCATCAATAGGCTGTAGACAGTGTTATCACACAATTAAAGGCCTTTCAAGAGCCAGCCTTCTTTAACATATTAACAGTCTTCACAGAGAGATGAGTCACTATTGACTGGTTGGGGGTCACAATTAACCAACAACTTGCAATCTCTCAAGATCCTGCAATATGAACTATTATTAATGTCCCATCTCATGTAATACATGAATTATGATTATCCACCCTATGCCCAAAGGGCACAGGGTGGACTTAGACCCAAGAGTTCTTAGGGCCGCTGGCACAGGAGTATCCCCCATCCCTCAAAAGTCTCTGGGTGTCACGGGTCATCCTGTTACAGTAAGTAACCGTTTCCCATTTTCTACATCTGAGCACCGTGTTTTGACTTCCTCGGTGCATAATCTCTCTCGAATAATTTTTTTCTTATTTCCCCTTCATCATACTCTTATACTTATATATTTCTTTGATCATTCTATAGCCAGGTCACTGTGTGTCCTCTGTGGCCACGCAGGACCTGGTCCTTCCTGGGACCTTGTTCACCCCAATCATTGGCAGTGGTCATTCTTTCGGATTGACTGGCGCGGTAAGCTTCTCTTGGGACGAGCATGGGAACAATATTGCATACCCTTTGACATAAGGATGATACTTATTGTTTAAATTTTGTTATCCTGTTATTCATTTCCTTTTTTGTCTTTGTATAGTTTCATGAATCTTTTGACTAATTCGTATAACCCCTGATGAAGCTACCAGACGAAACATGTCGGAATAATATACGAATCTGAAACCCCTGCTGTAATCATATACCTGCTTGTATGACCACTCACTTCGTGAACTGCTGTATACCAGTAAACAAATCATTTTTGCTATGTTTTTAAGTTTATTCTCATTAAACGTATATAATTCTTTCTAAATATTTGATTCTCATTATCATTTGTAAGCACCGCAAAAATTCATAAGTCCTTCCCATTTATTCCATAAGTGAAGACTATTTTCTGTCCCTGGAGCTTCTTAGTACGACCTCTAATCTCCCACTTACACTTTAGCATTTCTATGCTAATTTCCCTACTCCTGGCTCTTTTTACTTGTCCCTGTTTACATTTGTGTGCTCAGTCACTCTAAGGCCCTGTACACACGGCCGGGAATCCCGTCAGGGAAAAAAACGTCAGTTTTCCTGACGGGATTCCTGGCAAGCTTGTCTTGCAAAGCCGTGCATACAGACGGCGATTCAAAAGAACGCGGTGATGTCACATCATCTTGTCACACCATGTTGCTACACCCCACACTAAACGTGTATGCTACTGCGCATGCGTCAAACTCTTATCAAGCATGCGCGGATTTACCTGGGACAGGTAAGCAGACAGACGACCGGTTTTCTCAGCAGGAAACACTCTGCCGGGAATCCCGACGAGAAAATGGAGAGCAGGGTTTTCTATTTTCCCGTCGGGATTCTCGGCTGTTTTCCTGACGGGAAAACTGCTAGGGAGCATACACCCGACCGGGATTCTAGGCCAAATGCTCTCCTGGCAGTTTTCCTGCCGGGAAAACTGGTCGTATGTACGAGGCTTAATGCTCAGAAAAGTACATGAGCTTTATTGCTGGCTTTACACGTGGACACTAGCAAAACATCTTAACGGATCAGAGCAACTACTATAAAGTGTTTCTATGTTTTTGATGGTTGTAGTTTTCCCTTTTCGCAATAAATTGCATTAATCTGCTCGGTTGTTTTTTGGTTGAAAGCTGGTAGAAAGTTGATGTTTTACCTGAAAATTGCCCAAGTGCGTGGCCAGCTTTACAGCTTAAACCTAAAAGCTGCAGAAACAGAGTATACCCTGTACTTGTGTTTCTATATCTCCAGCACCAGCTTTCCCGTTGGCATCCTCCGAGTGGGAAAGCCTCTGAAACAGGCCAAGGTTGTGGAGACAAAGCCACATGTGTGTTTCAGCACACAATGGGAGTATAATTTATGAAATCCAGCAAAGATGAACCATCAAATGATTTATTTATATATATACAGTACAGACGAAAAGTTTGGACACACCTTCTCAATCAAAGAGTTTTCTTTATTTTCATGACTATGAAAATTGTAGATTCACACTGAAGGCATCAAAACTATGAATTAACACATGTGAAATTATACATAACAAAAAAGTGTGAAACAACTGAAAATATATTTCATATTCTAGGTTCTTCAAAGTAGCCACCTTTTGCAGCAGACACATCTCTAGAACTGTTAAGGGGGGACTGTTTGAATCAGGCCTTCATGGTAGAATATCAGTCAGTTGTATTTTTATTCGTGGTTTTCACATTTGGACATTTATTTAAATATTTATATATTTATGTGAACATTTTCACTTCACTTTTATTGTCATATTTGAAGTTGTATGCCAACCTAACTTAATTAGCGCTACACTTTTTTGTTTTTATGTTTTTTTTCTATTTGTCTATTTGCAGTGCTAGCGTCTTACCTATAGGGCAGCGAGATATTTTTCTGTATACTATCAACAAGGCAATTTCCTCCACACAATTGCCGCTCACTGGATATTTTTTTATTTTTGGACCATACTTTGTAAACTCTAGAGATGGTTGTGTGTGAAAATCCCAGAAGATCAACAGTTTTTGAAATACCAGCCCGTCTAGCACAAACAACCATCCCACGTTCAAAGTCACTTAAATCCTCTTTCTACCCCATTCTGATGCACGGTTTGAACTTCACCAAGTCATCTTTACCATATCTAGATGCTTAAATGCTGCCATGTAATTGACTGATTAGTAATTTGTGTTACCTAGCAATTGTACCTTATAAAGTGTCCAGTGAGTGTATATTTCCTCGTAATCTCTGAGCCTTCATTTTATACAGAGTATTACTTTCGCTCACATTACCAGAAGCTTGACCAAAGAAAACAAGAGTAGCTTATCATGTCATGTTTCAAGAAAACCTTCATGCAAGAATCCCAGGGAGCTCTCAGACATTTTAGGAATTGAAACCTTGTCCTACTCCTCCCAAAGTGGAAAAAAAATCGAACTTTTTGAAAATCAGCTTCAAATATTTAGAAGACCAGATTTGCTAATTACGGTACCAAGAAGAATAAAATGTACAAAGTGTGATCTTAAAGCAATGGAGCATTTTCAGAATGTCAGTGATGAACTAGCACAAGAAATAATGGCATATGTCTTCAGAAGTCACCAGTGGGAGCCAAGCCAGGAGACAGCCACTAATGTAAACACAGTCATTTCAAGTACTAAATGTTCAAGCCAGATTTAAAAACAATCGAATGGAGGAAACTGTCAAAGGCTTGACTGCAATCACCAGCAAGCTAAACAGTTGTGTGCCTCTGATAAAGAATGTCTTTGGATTTAACAATGTGATGTCAACATTTCTTTATAAAAGATTATAAAAAGATTGGGTCACCTGTATTAATATGGCGTTGATGGTCTGATGTCTCACTGTAAGGCCAACTTTATAAGACCCAAATGTAAATTGACTTATTGCTAAAGGATCCAAAATGTGTCACTAAACAGTTTTTATCAAATTACATGAATCCTTTGTGTTACACATGGGGAAACTCATTTCCAGATCATAGAGACTAAAAATTGTACAGATTTCACCTGGAACTCCAGCAATGGGTTCTAGACAACTCCAAGCAACAGCCATTTGGTTTTCCCACTGC
Organism: Rana temporaria; assembly: GCF_905171775.1. Taxonomy (NCBI): domain Eukaryota; kingdom Metazoa; phylum Chordata; class Amphibia; order Anura; family Ranidae; genus Rana; species Rana temporaria. The sequence goes on along the minus strand of NC_053499.1, from coordinate 32,442,258 downwards.
TTAAGATGGATGGGTCAGGTGGAATCAAATGTAAAAGGTAGTGGTAAAGGCTATACAACAATTTGTCAGAAGTAGATGCTCAGGGTCATACAGAAGAAACAGGGGACACCTGATGTTAAATAATTGGTGGCAAGTAAGACAGTGGCCAAGACCTGTAGATTTAGGAAGCTCTACCAGAGGACCTACCATTTAAATATCTCCCTGATTTCTCTTAATTTTTTTTGTTGATCTGTACTTCCTCCACCTGCTTCTTGCTTATTACTCTACCAATCATCAGACCACCAGTCATCAAGGAAGCAGTTCTAATATATAATAGTGCAACTACCTGTTCCTTTACCAAAATGGCTGCCCCTACACAGAGACAAAGCATTGAGTGAGGCACGTCCTAGAAAAAAAACACCTGCAGGATGCCTACAGACAAGGCCGCCATCAGGGGGGTATAGCCGGTACACATGTAAGGGGTCCTCGCATCCGAGGGGCCCAGACCACAGGTCACAACCCGCTCTTTTGTGTGTGCAGGTAGGAGGGCCCCATGGAGGAGGAGATCGGGTGGAGGAGCCCTCCCCTTTTGTGCATGCAGGTCAGGGCCCACTGTCACAGTCTGGCAGGCTCTGCTCTGATACCAGTGTGCGCCAGGCTGTGCAGGGTGGGTGAGGCCAGTTGGTGCCAGCAGAGGGCCCCATGGAGGAGGAGGTCAGGGTGGAGAAGCCCCCCTTTCTTGCAGCTGCTGCCAGAGATCCTGATGGAGATGGGACACAGGCTCAGTTACCCCTCCTGGCACTGCTGGACAGGTGAGAGATGGGAGGACTGGTAATTCCCTAGTGTGACACTGCCTCCCACCTGTCCGGCTGCCCCCCACCTGTTCCGCTGTCCCCCACCTGTCCCGCTGTCCCCCACCTGTGACACTGCCCCCCACCTGTCCCGCTGCCCCCCACCTGTCCCGCTGCCCCCCACCTGTCCCGCTGTCCCCACCTGCGACACTGCCCCCTACTTGTCCCGCTGTCCCCCACCTGTAACTCTGCCTCCCACCTGTCCCACTGCCCCTCTACAGTACCTGTAACACTGCCTCTCACCTGCCCCACTGTCCCCAACCCGAGGCACTGCCCCTGCCACCTTTCCTGCTGACCTCCTCCCATGACACTTCCCTCTCCAGTAGTCTCAGTTTCCTGTTCTTAGCTGAGAGGAGTGGAACCCGGTGTGGTCTTCTGCTGTTGTAGCCCATGTGCTTCAAGGTTCAATATATTTTTGTGTGTGTGTTGTGCTTTTAGAGATGGTATTCTGCATACCTTGGTTGTAACGAGTGGTTATTTGAGTTACTGTTGCCTTTCTATCATTTCAAACCAGTCAGCCCATTCCCCTCTGACATCAACAAGGCATGGTTATCCACACAAATGCCGCTCACTGGATATTGTCTCTTTTTCGCACCATTCTCTGTAAACCCTAAACATGGTTGTGCGTGAAAATCCCAGTAGATCAGAGGTTTTTGAAATACTAAGACAAGCCAACAACAATGCCACATTCAAAGTTACTTAAATCCCCTTTCTTCCCCATTCTGATGCTTGGTTTGAACTTCAGCAAACCGTCTTCACTATGTCTAGATGCCTAAATGCATTGAGTTGCTGCCATGTGATTGGCTGATTAGCAATTTGTGTTACCAAGCAATTGATCAGGGGTCCCTAATAAAAGTGTGCGGAGTGTGTATATATAGTAATTGTTTTATTTGGCTGCAGAAATTTAATCCTTTTGTATTACATATATAAAATATTGTTACATAGTAATCTCCAAATGGCCCTAGTCTTCCCGGTGGCTACATTAAACATATTCCCAAGGGAGGACTGGGGCCATTTAGAGATTACTATCCTCAAATTACTATCTTGAGGTTTGAAGGAAGGATCCTTGTTGTATGTATTTTCTAGCAAGTCTGTAAGTGCAAGCATGTGTGTGTGTATAAAACTAGCTGAGAATTGTCTATAGCTGGTGGAAACTTGGTTGTGTGCAGCTGAATTATTTTTCTTCTGTTCTGCACTGTGTTTATATGAATGGAAGGCATTCAGTTACAGATAAGGCTTTTAGAGGTCTCGGGTCTCTGGGCGTCATGGTGAGTGCGGGGGTATCATGCTGACATCCTGTGACTGTATGACTGATTAATGGATCCATATTTTGCTCCCAGTCTTGGCTTTTCCTTATCGATGGCTCAGAACTTTGGATCTTTTTCTTGGCGCCCAGCTGCGTTTACCCACAAAAATGTGTACTGTGTGCCAATGCTGAGACTTAGTCCCATACAAAATCTTTTTGGTGATGTCATGTGATGCATATCTTAAACAGCAACAGCATTTTAAAGGAACCTGGTAGATGGTTCTTACTTGCTCAAATAATTGCCCAGGCTAAATTACAAAGCAAAATATATATTGCTGTGTAAAAATGTACATATCATAAACATGGGCAATAACATTTTAGTATATGATATCAAAAAATGCGTATTTAAGTTATCTTTAGAAAAATGGCGCTGGAATGGGATTGGGGGATAGATGGAGCCGGTATGGGATCACGGGAATGGATGGAGTTGGGATAGGATAAGGGAATAGATGGAGCAGGGATGGGATCGGGGTGATGGAGTCCAGATAGGATCAGTGTGGTGGATGGAGCCCATATGGGATCGGGGTGGTGGATGGAGCCTGGATGGAATCACGGGAATGGATGGAGTTGGGATAGGATAAGGGAATGGATGGAGCAGGGATGGGATCGGGGTGATGGAGTCCAGATAGGATCAGGGTGGTGGATGGAGCCCATATGGGACCCGGGTGGTGGATGGAGCCTGGATGGAATCAGGGTGGTGGATGGAGCCCTGACGCAATCGGGGTGATGGATGGAGCCCGGATGGGTTGGGGTGGTGGATGGAGCTGAGATGGGATTGGGGGATGGATAGAGTCAGGATGGGATCGGGGTGGTCAATGGAGCCCGGATGATATGGGGTGGTGGATGGAGCCCGGATGGGATTGGGGGAGGAATAGAGTCGGCATGGGATCAGGGTGGTGGATGGATAGAGTTGGGATGGGATGGGATGGTGGATGGAGCCCGGTTGTGATCAGGAGGATGGATAGAGTCAGGATGGGATCGGGGATGGATGGAGTCGGGATGGGATCGGGGTGGTGGATGGCGCCCGGATGGGATCGGGTGGGGTGTGGATGGACCTGGGATGGGATTGGGGGGATGGATGGAGCTGAGATGGGATCTTTGATTTGGGGGATTGGGGGGATTGGTTAGAAGAAATGCGCTAGGGGGTGTTTTGGGAGAGAAGAGGAATTGTGCTGGGTGGTTAAACTTAAAACCTGCCCCCCTCCTTCTACTTCTAGCACAAGTCATTTCTAACCACGCCTAGTGCATATCCTCAACCCCCCTGCCTAAAATTACTGCTGGCAGCATAGATGTTACCTGCCAATGTCGCCCAGGTGCTTTAGCGTGGTGCCCTCTTCTCCCTCCTCGGCTTCTCCTCCCGAGCTGTGTATTTGAAACTTCAGAGCTGAGGAGGAGGGTGCAGCCAGCGGGGAGAGGTATATGAATGCAACATGTGAGATGGTCAGACCCCGGGCACCTCTGTCTCTGCCACAGACCCTTCTCCCCCACTCTCCCTGCACATCGTGTACAGCTGAGGAGATCCCGGAAGGGAAGGAGGAAGCCACAGCGACTATGCCAGTCAGACCAGTCTGAGCCGGGTGTCACCCGGGGTCGGGCCGCACCCCCCTAGCAACGCCACTATCTCAGGCTATATTCTCTGCAGAATGAAAGTGTGAATAGGAAAATTAAGCAATAAGACCCCTAGATGGCGCTGGCTATCAAAGAAAACAAGTATGCTCCTCAGCTCCATCTAGAAGCCATGGATCAGTATTTTCCCCATTCACACATTTAGGCTGCAGAGAACATTACATTTTACCCTAATTGCACACAACTAATTTACATGCAGTTTTGATGGACAAGTTGCTATGCATTTTTTTGTAAATACAGCTCTTAATGGTTTACTTCACTTTTACAATTGGCACATTTATTTTTTGTATCATACCTAACAGAAAGCTCATGCAAGTTTGTTTTTATAAATACACCCCAAATTGTTCTCTGGGGTTATATGAAAGAAGACATAGCTTTATGTTTGAATGCCCTTGCTTATTCTTGTTGGCTAAGTGTAAGCTGGAATGGGAAACATGCATATCTAATCAGATGTTTAGAGATGTTCATACTACCATAGGCAGAGAGCCCGGTATCTGCAGATGATTGTATCAGACAGAATAGTAGGAGGACATTTGTACTGGCAAAACATTCTATGATCCCGGTTCAGGTATCAAAGGATAGCAGGAGAAAGGCAAATAATAAACATTATAAATGCAATCTTGCTTGTTTTTCTTGGCTATATACAGTAAAAGTTCAAAACAAGTAGAAAGCAACCTGGTGTATACTTGTACTGTAACCTGTGCCTTTACCTGGAAAATATTATATTAGAAATGTCAGCAAAGATGCTTTAAACCCACACACCAAACCCACCATGATGTAAAACTTAGCCATCATTCATAAACTGCACATAGAATTGAAAAAATATAGAAAACAAATAAAATACAATAGATCTGTACTCCAAGCAGCCACCATTTGCTATGTGCTTTCTTTAAACACACTTTATGCATTGTACACACCTGATGAAGCCTTGCTTTAAGGTGAAACGTGTTGGGTATTTTTGTTTTCTTAATCCTTTTCCTATATTTGTTTATCGTATGGGCAATTTGTTTATTATGGCAATGTCAATTTCACTGCAGGAGAATAAGGGAGATTATTGTGAACTGGTGGATTGGTAAGAGTACATATTTTTTACCAGGTTGGTAGAGCACTGTGGCATTTTGATGGGCAGCTGAGCCTTTGAGTAACCACAGTAACCGTCAGTATTAACTCATGCCTTTGGGTTGTGGAATGTGGCCAGAATACTGACCCTACCTTATACACATATTTTTTTCAATTTTGGATAAAGCAGGGAATTGTTAAAAATGTTAAGTTTTTATTTTCATCTTAGACTTATTGCAGAGATTTTTTTTTATATCTCATCCTGTTTGTGTGACACCCATACAAGAAATGAAGCGTACAGGTGTCACTGGAACACAGGAAGCCCTTATGCCGCGTACACACGATCAGTCCATCCGATGAGAACCGACCGATGGACCGTTTTCATCGGTTAACCGATGAAGCTGACTGATGGTCCCTACACACCATAGGTTAAAAAACCGATCGTGTCAGAACGCGGTGATGTAAAACACAACGACATGCTGAAAAAAATGAAGTTCAATGATTCCAAGCATGCGTTGACTTGATTCTGAGCATACATGGATTTTTAACCGATGGTTGTGCCTACTAACGATTGGTTTTGACCTATCGGTTAGGAATCCATCGGTTAAATTTAAAGCAAGTTTGCTTTTTTTAACCGATGGTTAAATAACCTATGGGGCCCACACGCGATCGGTTTTGACCGATAAAAACGGTCCATCAGACCGTTGTCCTCTGTTTAACCTATCGTGTGTACGAGGCCTAACAGTATTAAATCATTGTCAGAAATAATACAGCTTTACTAAAATTTTGCTTTGGCTTTGTCGGTGTCTCCATTGGAGAAATTTCTCATCACTTCCTGTTCAGACAGGAAGTGAGAAGTAAGTTGCCCATTAGAGACACAGACAGCAATTACAACCTGGCAGAGGCTTTATCCCTTCTCTGCTCTATCAAGTTGTATGGCTGATCTCCAGCTTTACCGTATACAGGCATACCCCGCTTTAAGTACACTCACTTTACATACACTCGCGAGTAAGGACATACCCGCGAGTGTATGTAAAGTGCCTTACAAGTACTGTACAGACATTTTGCAGTCGCAGTAGAAGGAGCTGAAGCTCAGAGAGCATAGCCCGCCCTGTTCCAGTGTGCCCCTGACAACTCCACTACAGCCCCTGAGACCTCAACTACAGTCCCTGACCCCACACTACACCCTAGAAGTGAAAAAATGTATTGTTTCACTTTAAGTACATTTTCGTTTTACATACATGCTCTGGTCCCATTGTGTACTTAAAAGTGGGGTATGCCTGTATAAAAGTGTATTTAGTATGTAAACTGTCCCCTGCCTAATGTTAATGCATGGACTGAGATAGGAAGATCTTTTAAACTTGAAGAACAAATATGGCCTGGCGTGCTACAAATTAGGTTGGTTTTGTTGATGTAAAGCGCAGCTTTGGGTTGGGACTTAGAAATAATTTTCCACTTGTCTAGGTGATGGCTTTGGCCTATCCGCTTACTTCCCGGCTAGGCCAAAGGCATCAGCAACAGCAACCACAATTAGCACCTGGAACACAATTACAGACCTGAAATTTGCGACTAGCAAGGCCCCAGAACACCGCAATGAGAACTACAGAATTAGTCCAGTTCATTAAAATCATTAATAGTCATGAAATGAAAAAACCACTAGAGTCCAAAAGGCTTAATGCCCTATCCATATTAATTAGATGGAAGCAAATCTGAAGTGAAAAGCAACACATGGTCTGCAGAATTAGCAACTGCTCTCTGCAGACTACACAGATCTCTATTAAAATTCAGTTTAATTAAAATTGATCATGTTAAGAAACTGATGTGGTTAATTAACTGAATTCCTGGCCCTCTTTTCATATATTTCACAGGTGCCTTGTACGCTGCTGTCCTTGGTGACAGCTAATACATCGCCACTCAAAACAAATTTCACGCCATTAACTCTTTCAGCTACTGGATGGGGACCATGAGGTTGTTTTTTTTTTATTGTAAAGAACTTAGTCTTAGACAAACTACAGCTGTATCTATACATCGAATAGGATTTTTCCTTATAAATAGAGCTATGTAGTTATCTCCTGAACCTGTCTACTCTTCTCAAACACATGAGATGACAGCCGCCTGTTTCAGATGTTTTTGGATCTATCAGTCCTATGCAGTATGCTTGTTACAGTAGATTTGTGGCTTGACACCTTCCTACCTTCTAAAGCAGTATTTTTCAACTTTCATTTAGTCACAAAACCCTTTGCAAATATGATAAATCTTGAGGTATCCCAGTCTAAAATGAGATCCCCCTTGCACATCAGAGGCTCCCCGTCACATCAGAAGTCCCCCCCCCCTTCACATCAGGGTCTTCAGTCCCCCTTCACATCAGAGTTCTCCGTCCATTCTCCATTTATTTCACAACAGAGTCTCTTCTTACATAGGATTCCTCACCACCTCGACTTTTGCCATAGGAGTCCTACCTTCACCACAGTGCGGCTGTGGTAACATGGCAATGGGTGGGTGGAGCAGGTCAGGAAGGTGGACTTTCGTTACCTTCTGAATGCTGGGGAGTGCCCTCAATGCTGGTTGCCCTTGATTAGAGCCAAGCATTTCCATGATTCTGATGACTGTTCAGCCTGCGCCATAAAAATGATTGACAATATTTAAATATGGCCACAGAGCAGAATTCTTGGGGGGACTCAACACCCCAGGGCGCAGCAGCACCCCAGTTGAGAAAAGCTGTTTTAAGGTGGTCCTAACACTAAGCATGCCTTAATCCTTAACCCTCGCTTACCTAAACCCTAAAATAACCTACCCTCAAAATAAGCTTTTGACTGTTATGCCCCGTACACATGTCGGGATTTCCGACGGGAAAAAGTCCGTCTGGAATCCCGACGTGGAAAAAGAGAGCTTGTTAGTTAGTTAGTTAGTTAGTTTTTACCTTAACACCTAACCAATAAGTGTTACTCAAAGGCATAGATCCCCCCTCTCTACTGACATTTAGATCTATATATTGATTTAAACGGAACTGAACGGATTGTCATAAGTGATAGTCACACGCTTAGTTACAATATACAGGCATTAAGAACTCCTTTTTCTTTGAATAAGGGTCTTTATATATATATATATATATATACATATATATATATATATATATATATATATATATATATATATATATATATATATATATATATATATATATATATATATATATATATATACTGTATAAAACAATTATTTATTTTTATTGACTCTATACATTGACTCTATAGTATTTGATCTTTCTATTCAAGTATTTTCTTTTATATTTATAGGTGGTGCAATCTTACATATATGCCACGTAAAACTTTATTCTGTGATTTTTGGTGACTGTGCATCTAAGAGTTGTTGGTACTATATGGACTTCTTTGTTTTAGGTATCTATTACCTTTCTTATTTTTATTTCCCTGCCGCAAACTTGAGATACAATCCTACCCATAAGGGCCAATATTTTCAAACCTGTTTTGTCTTTCCAGCACATATTCTCACTTGTTTGTGGTGCTCGACCGGATCCCCTTTGACTCACTGTCTGGGCACTGGCCTGGACGCCCCTTGTTGACATTAGATGATAATTGAAACCAATATTTTAATTATAGTTCTTCACTCAAGATGTACTCATCGTTTATTTAATTTATTGTGCTATACATAACAAAAAAGCATTCATGTAGAACTCTATGGGGCAGATCCATGTAGAGCGGCGCTTCTCTCCGCCGGGCATAGCGTATCTAAGATACACACTTCCACCGTAACTTAATTTTTTTTCTCGAATCCTCAAAGAATTAGCGCTGTAAGTTACGGCGGCGTAGTGTATCTTTGGCGGCGTAATTAGGGCGCAGAATTCAAATGGATGTGATGGGGGCGTGTTTTATGTAAATACGTCGTTACCCGACGTAAACAACGTTTTTTTTGGACGGCGCATGCGCCAGCCGTGGGGGTATCCCCACATATTATAAAAATGTCTAATCTGTAATTTGATGCCTTTTGGAGATTTTTCCATCTTTCCTTGGCTTCGTTATGCACATTAATACAAATTTTTACCTGGTGTGCCCAAACTTTCGATCCCCACTGTAGATAGATAGATAGATAGATAGATAGATAGATAGATAGATAGATAGATAGATAGATAGATAGATAGATAGATGTTAATGTCAAGTGAACGATGAAACCCCATTCAAAATCAGAACAGTGTAACTAATTATATTCCTAGGCCTCCTTAGAAGAAAAATTGAAGCCAAATGTTTTTTACTAAATAGCCTTAAATTGATTTAATTTGTAAGTGAATTTTCATGGATCGTTACAGTGAGGCCCACAGAGGTCATTCACGTTTCTGCTTCAGATCAGTAATTGCACGCGTATTTCACAGGTCTGCATGTTAAGCTAAAACCCTACTACTGTCAATTTTTATCTCTTTAAAGGAGATCTAAACCACAAATGTAGGACATTTCATTTTTGTTAAAGCGCAGTGTATCATAAAAAAAAAAATGTAATGTTTAAAAATACTGGGCCAGATCCACATAGAAATAGATCGGCGCAGCGTATGTGAGATACGCTACACCGCTGTAACTTACTTTTGGCTGCTTTGAATCCTCAAAAAATTTGCGCCGTAGTGTATCTCTGGCGGCGGAATTCAAATCGGCGATTAGGGGGCGGGTTTCATTTAAATGAATTGAAGAAAAAACTGCGCTGATATAAAAATAAGTAACAAGCTGCTACATACAAACAAACAAAGCCAGCAAAATAATAAACAAAAAATGTAGCGCTAACAAACACAAAATTATGTAGTACCAAGTGAGGTAACAACTCTCATAGTGTAAGAGCATAAAAATAAACAATTAGCATGGATGAAAGTGACTAAAACAATGCTCAATGTAAAACAAAAAATGAATAAAGTCTATGTTTAAAGATAAGTAGACATCAGATGGAATAATTGATGCAGGAAAACAGGTGAGCTGCAATCCAGTGATTAAGATGCAACAGGTGTACAAGTTGTCTGTAGAACCCCGTGAAGATCACAATCACATCAAAGTATGAAATAGGTAAAACACTCTTACCAGATGGTGTTGGACTCTACTACCTTATAGCAAAGAGTCAGCCAAACGTTGTGGTCTTTGAGAGCCGGGACCACTAGAAACCGGACTTGGATCATATGCAGGGCTGGAACTCCAATGGAATGGACAACAGGAACCCGCAGTCCTTGAATGGTGTATTTGCGTCAATGCCACAGGCTCTGAATAGGATCTTTGGACCATCAATCAGGAGATGCAGGCAGAGGACGTGGCTAGAGCTCACAATGAAGCCATGCGGTGGATGATATGAAAATGGGAAAGAAAAAGGAACTCCAATGGTGCAGGTCAATAAAAACCAATAGGTTTATTTGTAAAAGTCATAAAAATGACAAGGATAAAAGTGATCACGTACAGGGGTAGCAATGTGGGGTGCTCGATGGCAATACCCGACGCGTTTCGGCTTCATTGTGAGCTCTAGCCACGTCCTCTGCCTGCATCTCCTGATTGATGGTCCAAAGATCCTATTCAGAGCCTGTGGCATTGACGCAAATACACCATTCAAGGACTGCGGGTTCCTGTTGTCCATTCCATTGGAGTTCCAGCCCTGCATATGATCCAAGTCCGGTTTCTAGTGGTCCCGGCTCTCAAAGACCACAACGTTTGGCTGACTCTTTGCTATAAGGTAGTAGAGTCCAACACCATCTGGTAAGAGTGTTTTACCTATTTCATACTTTGATGTGATTGTGATCTTCACGGGGTTCTACAGACAACTTGTACACCTGTTGCATCTTAATCACTGGATTGCAGCTCACCTGTTTTCCTGCATCAATTATTCCATCTGATGTCTACTTATCTTTAAACATAGACTTTATTCATTTTTTGTTTTACATTGAGCATTGTTTTAGTCACTTTCATCCATGCTAATTGTTTATTTTTATGCTCTTACACTATGAGAGTTGTTACCTCACTTGGTACTACATAATTTTGAGTTTGTTAGCGCTACATTTTTTGTTTATTCATTTAAATGAAGCATGTCCGTGCATTGCGCGAAATTACGTCGCAAGGACGTCATTTTTTAAACTTAGACGTGACTTACGTCCATCCCGATTCATGGACGACTTACGCAAAAAAAATAAAAAATTCAAATTTCCACACGGGAACGGCGGCCATACTTAACATGGCAAATCTAACTATACGCCGCAAAAAAGGAGCTTTAACTATACGCCGGAAAAAGCCGACTAGAGACGACGTAAGAGAATGCGAAGGCCGTGCGTATGTTCTTGGATCGTCGGAAATAGCTAATTTGCATACCCAACGCGGAAAACGACGTGAACGCCACCCAGCGGACGCCAAAGTATTGCATCTTAGATCCGAAAGGCGTACGAGGACGTATACCTGTCGGATCTAACCCAGATGCCGTCGTATCTTGATTTGAGGATTCAAACCAAAGATACGACGCGGGTAATTTGAAAGTACGCCGGTGTATCAGTAGATACGCCGGCGTACTCTGTCTGTGGATCTGGCCCACTTTTTTTACTACTGCTTATTTTCTTAAGCCTCCTTTACCAATTCTGTATATCAACTTGCTTCAGCATATATAACACTAGACCACACCTGCTCTATGTGTCTCAGAAAAAAACACTTATAATCTTCATCAGCACCTTATTCTGAGAAACAGTTGTCACCCCATAACAGGAAGTGAAACAGACCAAGATGGGATTGAAAGGGCAGTTGCTGACCATAGACAAGTACTCATTAATTAGATTGTAATGGACTAACTTGGTACTGATACAAAATCAAGTACTTAAAGCGGTGGTTCACCCTCAATAACAACATTCTAGCATTAAATTAAGCATAGTAGCGCGAGCTACAGTATGCCTTTATTTTTATTTTTTGCCCCGTACTCACTGTTTAATCCTATAGTGAAGATTCCGACTCCCGGAGTCTCCCAGAGCCGGCCGTCAATCATCTTCCCTCTGGATAGGAACGCCCATTCCCTGAGTCTGAATCTTCACTATAGGATTAAACAGTGAGTACGGGGCAAAAAAAATAAATAAAGGCATACTGTAGCTCGCGCTACTATGCTTAATTTAATGCTAGAAAAAAAAAATTATAGGGTGAACCCCCTCTTTAATATAAAAATAATATTTAATACATTTAATACATCTCCTGTTTAAAGTTCTTTAAGCAATAAATATTAAAAATACATCCCCTAGACCAAGTTATTGGAGTCGGTGTGCATTAACTGGTGCTTGTGGGGTTGGACAGCCTCTGTACTAATTGGAAAGAACCAGCTATAACCAGCGGCCCCTAGGGGGGTAGCACTATATTGGTATTACGATTATGATATTTTGCATATATTTTAACTTGTTTTGGGTTTAAAATTCAATTTACAGTATTATATATTGCTATTTTACTGTATCTGTGAAGTCTTCTTTTATTTATTTGCCCTTGTTGGTTTATACATCATTTTTAATTGGTATTTACATTTCAGAAGGGCTTCTTGATGAGCTGCAGTCTTGTGAAAAATGAAGCACACCTCATGGAAATTGTTGACCTTTTCAACATATTTGAAAAGGTAAGCATTAGCTCTTTATTCAAACAGTGCCTAGTGAAAAAAGGCGATATACTTGAATAAAAACACAAGAGAATTTGCCTTTCAACAAAAATATCATTAGTTGTAATGAGAGATAATACCGCTCTAAAAACTGTTGATCCCTTGGCTTTGCTTCCGTCCCACTAAACCAAAAGGGTGCTGGCTATGCACAGGTACATTGGATAGAAGAAGATCCTGGACTGCCGCACTCCTTAAAACGATGTCTTTATTGTACAAATAAAACCAAAACCCAACCAGAGCAATGCAGTCAAAATGTAGTGGACAACAGGAAAAAGGTGGCTGACTTGTTTCACGTCATGTGATGCTTACTCGTAGCTTACTCATTAGTTGTAATTATGTGCCGTGGAAAAGTAAGTACACCCTTGGCTTCAGAAGTCGGTATTTCCTCATTTAGAAGAAATTATTAATTGTAGGTATTTTTTACATAACTGCCCACCCGTTTCTGACATTGGTCAGTGAAAATTTGTAACCACTTCTCTATCCAAAACTCCTTCAGTTGCAAGATGTTTGTGAGTTTTCTTGCATGCACTGCCCTTTTTGAAATCCCCCTACAAATGTTCAATGCAAATCGAACCGGGCTTTAAAAAGGGCAGTCCATAACTTCATATTTTTTTAGTCATTCATTGGTGGATTTGCTTGTGTAGATCAGATCATTATCATGTTAAAGGATCCATCTCTATAACCTTTGCACAGATGCCCTCAGATTAAGCACACTTTGATATAATTATATAATGCAGAAGGTACAGCATATGTAGCTAGATGCCGGATTACAGATATATGGAGGAGATACAGAAAAAACCTTGGATTGTGAGCATAATTTGTTCCAGAAACATGCTTGCAAAATGCAAAGCACTCGTAAATTAAAGCAAATTTCCCCATAGAAAATAATGGAAACTCAAATGGTTCGTTCCACAATTATTTATTTATAAGTCTTTCAGTTTATAGTCCATATAAAAAGATTATAGCAATGTGATAGGTTGTGTAACCATAAAATGTCCATCCACAAATGGAAGCCTCCACAAGGGGATTAGAAGCAAAATTAGAAGCAAAATCCAGCAGGAGCTACAGAGTATAGAAGAGAAGAGAGGCGCCTCTAACTTCATTAAATGTGATGTGACGCTACTTGTATATCAAGACATTGCTTGTATATCAAGTCAAAATTTCGTTTAAAAAAATAGTTTGCCTTGCAAAACGCTCTTAAACCAAGTTACTCTCAAGCCAGGCTTTTACTTTATTTCCCCCCTTTATAATCAGTTTACTTTCACTTTCTACTAGGATACCAATGTTATGCTGAATAATTTTCCTCTTGCCAGTAGGGGTAAGCTAAAGCCAAGCAAGGCCAAAGACTTCTATGCAGAGCACTGAGAATCCTGGGAGTTGTGGTTTTGGACAACAGCCATATTATGGGACACATATTATTTTTAGACTTCAAATCCCATAGACTCTATGCACTAGGAGTGGAGAGAGGATTTTTTTTATTGAACTACGTGGAGAAACTGCTTCTTCTTGGAGCCAAGGAATTATAGAGAGAGAACCTCTGTCTGGGTATTCACCAGCCAGTGGGGATGTGAACCTAAGACTGGGAGTGAGGACACCTGGGCCAGCACATCACTGCCGACATCACAGCTCCTGCACCACTGCCACTCACCCTCTGCTTTCCACTGCTGTTCACTGGAGGTTTTCAGGGAGAGACTGAGGGGACCCCATCTATGCTTAGCATCCACAGCAGCATCCTGGGAACAGGTGAGAAGGCTATCCACCCATTGCTGACACTGCTAGCAGTGACTGAGTCACTAAGAGCAAGTCACCAAATGCACCCAACCCATACTGCATATAGATGAGCCCTATACCACACTTATATCAACCTTATACTGCAGTTATACCAAACTGTCACTGCATTTGACCTGTATCTATACTGCACCTGCACCGCACCTATACTGTACCTCGACTGCATCTCTACTGCACTTATGCTGCATCTTTACCGCAACTGGTCTACCAAAATGGTGTAAATTCTGTACTTTGAATGGCTGTAAAGGAGAGAGCACTGCAGATAAACAAGTACAGTTAATACAGGAGGCTTCATCTCTGTGTAGTGTTACCCCACAGGAATCTCTGTAGTTTACTGGTTTCTGAGCTTCAGAAAGAAGGGGACGCGAATCTGATGCCACACACTGCACAGCATAGAGCAGAGAGATGATTGTAATCTGAGACCTGAGTGGAGGAAATGGATGCATCCTTCTACACGGCCTTATAGGGAACCATGAACAGTTGAGTGAAGCTGTCAGTTATCTGCAGTGTGATGGAGGGGACAGGGGAATCTCCCGAGATTGTCTGGTGTCAGCATAGACCAGAGGTCCCCAAATTCTCTAAACAAAGGGCCAGTCCTTACTAGCCTTAAGACTTTAGTGGGGCCGGACTGTTTCCAGTTGGAGTAGAACATGTCCTGGTGTCCAGTAAACAATGCCCTATCTTTGGTGTGATTTGGAGGAGTAGTGCCCGAATGTTTGTGTCAGTGGGAGGAATAGTGCCCAATAGTTGGTGTTAGTGGAAGGAATTGTGCCCAATAGTTGGTGTTAGTGGAAGGAATAGTGCCCAATAGTTGGTGTTAGTGGGAGGAATAGTGTCCCGTCATTGGTGTTAGCAGGAGGAATTGTAACCACATTAATGGCATCAGTGGGAGGAATTGTACCCATTTGGTATCAGTGGATGGATTAGGGCCCTAAGGGCCAATTAAAGGCAAGCAAAGGGCCACATCTGGCCCTCGGGCTGCAGTTTGGAGACCTCTGGCATAGACTGTCAGAAGTGACTCATGCAGATAGCAGAGGAATGAGAGAGGAGACAGAAATCATACTAGGTGCTTTGGATAAAGTACACACTATAGAAGGGTATGCTTTGGTAATTTTTCGTTTCAGAGGTTTACAACCATGTAAAATAGAACCATATGAAAAGTGTACTGATATCAATCAAGCACACTGTAAAAAAAAAACAGCATAAGCTAAGAGGTATTGTGCTGCCTGTGTGCTGATATTTGTGGCATGCTAAGACATTCAGGCATCAACCATCATAGTCCAAATGAAAACTCACCATGCTCAACCCAGATGGATCCAAATACTTGTGTGCAAAAGACGGTGCAGCAGCGAAAGTCTCCTGTATGCCCTGCAGATGTATAGTAGTAAAAAGTCAACACTTAGCTTTACAAAATGTATTTTACCCTGTTATCTAATGAAGAAGATTGTACAGCCCGGGACCAAGGGCCAGCTTTTTACTACTATCAACCATCAAAGAGATTCCATACACTGGTGCTTTGTACAGAGACTTTAACCACTTCCATACAGGGCACTTACGTACCTTCCCGCCCAAGCCAAATTTAAGCTTTCAGCACTGTCGCACTTTGAATGGCATTTGCGCGGTCATGCTACATTGTACCCAAACAAAATTGGCGTCCTTTTTTCCCCACAAATAGAGCTTTCTAAAAACGAAACTAAAAAAAGACTAAAAATTTTGAAAAAAAGGTGGGCACTGGGCATGGATGGGCACTGTGTGGTGGCACTGATGGACACTGTGGGGTGGCACTGATGGACACTGTGGGGTGGCACTGATGGACACTGTGGGGCGGCACCTATGTTGCCAGTCAGTGCCCATTTGTGGGCACTGATTGGCATCTTTTATTTTTTTTTATGTTTTTTTTTGTTTTCAGCTTTTTTTTTTTTTTTTTTAGCATTTTTTTTTTGGGTGGCATTTTTTTCAGTTTGCCCTTCACTGGTGGTCCAGGGTGGGCTTCCCTGGTGGTCCAGTGTGGCGATCCGAGGGGGGGCTGCGCTGATAAACAATCAGCGCGAACTCCCCTGTCAGGAGAGCCGCCGATCGGCTCTCCTCTACTCGCGTCTGTCAGACGCGGGTGAGGAAGAGCCGTCAACGGCTCTTCCTGTTTACATCGTGATCAGCCGTGGTTGGACACGGCTGATCACGTGGTAAAGAGTCTCCGTGAGAGACTCTTTACCGAGATCGGTGTTGCGGGGTGTCAGGCCCCCCCCCGGGGGCGCGCATCGGCTCAGAATCCTGAGGACGTCATATGACGTCCGGTCAGGATTCTACAACCACTTTGCCGACGTCAATTTGTCATTGGTGGGCGGCAAGTGGTTAATGATAGATACATTTCCGTACACTGCCTACACTCCCTTCGACAGCATTGTGTATTTGGGGTTTTATTACCCATAGCTGGGCACATGCAAATTTCATTGCTTGGCTACCCGGTGTCACTACCGTATTTGCCAGTGTATAAGGCGACCGGGCGTATAAGACGACCCCCTAATTTAACCGTTTTTTAAGATTTTTTGCTTGTACTCACCGTATAAGACGACCCCCCTTCCGAGGCTTCCGACGCTTCATATTTCTTCCTTCTGGAGCCATATTCTTCTTCATTCTTGCTGGAGCTGGAGCCAATCATGGTGAGCAATGTATTCTATTAATGAATACAAAGCCTTCTTGGATTGGCAAAGGCTGTAACATCATCAGCCCACGGCTCTCTGACTCTCAAAGCCAATACGGGCAGGCTACTGTATGTAGCCTTCTAGGATTGGCAGAGGTTGTTACTCCAATCAGAGCATGCTCTGTATTCATTTGAATACATCACTCACCGGGATTGGCTAAGCGGTATATACTGTTTGTAGCCAAAGCTACATACAGTATTACCTCACATCCAGCAAGCATCCGAGCAGCTGATCCCGCGTAGAAGACGACCCCTGCTTTTTGGCCAGTTTTTTTAAGTGTAAAAAGTAGTCTTATACGCCAGCAAATACAGTATTTTAAAATAGTTTTTCCAGTTTAAAAAAAATGTTGACAAATTAATTCCATAGATACAAAAGGCACAAACATTATTTGGATGTTTAGCATGCATGGCCAAAAAGAACTGCACTATAGGCAAAAAAGGGTATGATCAGCTAATTTGGTTCAGAGAACGCTGGGTGCTTGTACATCCGCATGTTCATGCGGACACGTGGATAATGCAAGTGTATTGTATTGATTTAGCGCCTTTTTTATTTGCTTTCATAAATCAGGCCCACAGAGGTACCATCTTCTGAGGCTCCTTGACTTTACCAAGATCAAGAGTGAAGAATCCAACTCTAAGCATTGTAAAACTATACAACACAATGAAATGAAAATAGTGCACAAATGAAAATAGATCCATTGTATTCGTCTCATTGTAAAGCCTCTTTTGGGACTGAAAAGTAAAAATTCACCCTCCATTTTCAGCGCTGTTCTGCCAGCAGAGACAGACTTACAAAAGTATTCTTTATAATTTCCACCTGCATAGACCACAACCGTCTACATAGCGACAAATACTGCTTAACAACTTTTGGTGTTAATTTTGCATGAAAACACCATCTGCTTGACATAACAATCTAAGCCCGGGATCTCCTGTAGTCTGGATATGCTTAATATGATATGCAGAGGTCAGACCAGTGGTTTAATCACATGCCCTGATACTTAAAGGGCTTAGACAGTGGAGCAGAAAAATTCTCGCTTTAGACTGCTGAGTCACGAATATATTTAGGGGACCTTCTTATAAATGGCTGAACCTGATATTCTATTCATCTTTTGTTCCCGGCTGCAACACTAGCTAAATTCCTGAAGATTACAGTATCCTTATCTTGTGAACAGGCCTGAATCCTAGTGTTCTTGGTTCTAAGCACCTCCCTCTTTCTGAGTCCGCTGTAAGTAGAGAAGGAAGTTCGGTCGGACAGCACTGAATCATCTGGCAGGAGGCTACAGACCCAATGAATTATTGTCCAAACAGGATAACAATGGGTTATAAAAAGCTCTAAATGTATCCAAACCCAGACACTAAGGCCATATACGCACGATCAGTCCATCCGATGAGAACGGTCCGAAGGATAACTGACCGATGGGGCACACACACGGTCGGTTTGGACCGATGAAAACGGACCTTCAGTCTGTTTTCATCGGTTTTGACCGACCGTGTGTACGCGGCCTGAGGATCTTGGCAATCTTATTATAGCCCAGGCCATCTTTATGTAAAGCAACAATTTTTCTTTCAGATCCTCAGAGAGTTCTTTGTCATGAGGTGCCATGTTGAACTTCCAGTGACCAGTATGAGAGAGTGAGAGCGATAACACCAAATTTAACACACCTGCCATGACACCGGGGAGGGAAAATGGCTAATTGGGCAAAATTTGGACATTTTCACTTGGGGTTTACTCACTTTTGTTGCCAGTGGTTTAGACATTAATGGCTGTGTGTTGAGTTATTTTGAGGGGGACAGCAAATGCACACTGTTATACAAGCTGTTTTCACATTAAAAGATATAATAAAATATTTACAAAAATGTGAGGGATGCAGTCACTTTTGTGAGATAATGTATGTTTATATATATATATATATATATATATATATATATTTGTGTGTATACATATACAGGGCCAGATTCTTGTAGTTTGGCGTAACTTTCTGCGGGCGTAACGTAACCTATTTACGTTACGCCTCCGCAACTTAGACGGGCAAGTGCTGTATTCTCAAAGCACTTGCTCCGTAAGTTGTGGCGGCATACGTAAATAGGCTGGCGTAAGCCTGTCTTATTAAAATATGGAACAGGGGGGCGTGTTTTATGTAAATGTTCTGTGCCCCGACGTGATTGCCGTTTTTCACGAACGGCGCATTCGCCGTCCGTGGAAATCTCCCAGTGTGCATTGCTCCTAATACGCAGCAAGGACGTATTGGTTTTGACGTGAACGTAAATTACGTCCAGCCCCATTCACGAACGAGTTACACAAACGACCTAAAATTTTCAAATTTAGTCGCAGGAACGACGACGGCCATACTTAACATTGGTACGCCACAATTCGCGGCTGTGTTCCCTGGTCCATACCTTAGCATGAGTTGCGCCTCATATATGGGGAATAACTTTACGCCAGACGTACGACTTACGCAAACCGCGTATATTATGCGCCGGGCGCAAGTACGTTCGTGAATCGACGTATCTCCCTCATTTCCGTATTTGAATAGGAAATCAATGGGAGCGCCACTTGCGGCCAGCGTAAATATGCGCCCACGATCTGCCGGCGTAGGAAAGTTACGTCGGTCAGATGAAGCCTATTTTGAGGCGTATCTCAGTTTATGGGCACGGCGCATAGATATGACGGTGCATACTTAGCATGCTTCAATTTTTTTTTGTCGTTTTTTAGAAGACATAAAACGACGTTTTCCCCCACACACGGTCAATTAAAGTGACGTTTTTAAAAACGTCATTTTTTTTCATCACATAAAACGACCGTGTGTATGCGGCATTACACTTACACGGCGTATCTCGAGATATGTCGGCGTAAGTGCTATGTGAATCAGGGCCAATGAATTTAAACCATTTTGGAATAAGGCTGTAACATAACAAAATACAGAAAAAGTGAAGCTCGTGAATACTTTACGGATGCACTGTACATGGGGGCAAAACCTTTCATTCCACCATTGTATATCTGATCAATCTGCTGCCTATAGTAAGCTTACAAAGCACCATTATTGCCCATACAAATCTTTTCTATTTAGCAGTAACATTTACATTAAGAATTAGGAGTGAAATAATAGTCTGCCTCCCCTGGGGGAGGGTTTACTGGTAGTTGTAACTACTTCAAGTCCATTCCAAAAATGTGTCCGCTTCTTGTGATTTAAATTTACTGTAACTGCGCAGCTAAACGTGGACTTTCCTTTTCTATTTCCAAGCAACACCTTGAAAAAAAAAAAAGAAATTTGCTCCGTCTATGAAGATGACATTTACTTTATCAGCCTGAGTGCTTAAAATTATTATTACATTAAACAAGTTACCGGCATCAATTTGCTCCTTCCCTTTAGGACACTAATCTCCCTATAAAAGATTAGATGCAACCTCTCTAATGTGCTTCTTTCTTTTTTCAATGTAGCATCTGCATAGTATAAAAATCTTTTTTGGTAACTCATAAACTTAAAACGAAGAGTTTTCCTGGCTAAGTTCCACTAAATACTTTAATGTAATTTTGTGGGTGGTCTAGAAATTACCCTCAAGAAGTCCTACAGTTCCTGGGGAAATTGTTAAAGTGATTAACCTTTCGGCTTGCTTTTCTTCGTCTTTAAACTTTACAATTGCATACACTGTATATAAAAATCTTGTACCAAACCTTGATATAGTGTATGCTTGCTCTAGCTCTTAAAAGTTGTTGAAGTTGTTTTGAGTCCTCTACATTTGCCTGCGGCAAGTTTCGGTAAAGCTTGATGCCAGACACAGGTCTTGTCAGCCCCCCTACCCTGGATTTTTAATTAAATAGAGGCTATTTCATCCTTCGCTGATTTTGTGCTTTACAGTAAAGTATATCGTGTATACAACCATTCATATCAATCAAAAAATAAATAAAAATAATTAAACAAAGTCCAATCAGGTTCTCTCAAGGGAATTCCATGTAATTTCATACTGCAAGAGGGGTGGAAAAGTGGAGTGGCTTACTAAGGAGAACAACAACATTGATTATTAAGTGTATTTTCCCACCCATGAGAATGGGGGCAATACAATCCGGTGAGTTGCTGTCCTTTGGGTGTGGGTCGAATTTGGTGACTTATGCCACGTACACACGATCGGAATTTCCGACAAGAAAAGTTCGATGTGAGCTTTTGTTCGGAAATTCTGACCGTGTGTAGGCCCCATCGGACTTTTTCTGTCGGAATTTCCAACAGCAAAAATTTGAGAACTGGTCCCACAACTTTCCGATGGGAAAAGTTCTTGTCGGAAATTCCGATCGTCTGTATGCAATTCCGATGCGCAAAAAAACATGCATGCTGGGGAATCAAGTCGACGCATGCTCGGAAGGAGATAGTAGTACTCTTGCGCTATCTGTACTGGACACCGGGGGGCACTAATGCAATCACCTTAAAGTCTGCCTTACACAGAAAAAAATGCAAATATGGAAAGTGATGGTGAAGCGCTGTGAACTAATAATAGAAGGGGGTAACCCTAAAGTGAAATACATAAATAAATAAATAAATAAATACTAGGTGACTATTACAGGGAAAAAGAGGTGAATAAACAACATATAATGTGAACATAAAGTGACACGAATGTACCAGGCTAGATAAACCAGAAACACAGTAGTAAAGGTGCACGGATGTGAACCAAACAGTAGCTTACACAAACTATGCTCGGAAGCATTGAACTTATTTTTTCACGGCTCGTCGTAGTTTTGTACGTCACTGCATTCTTGACGGTCTGAATTTGTGTGACCGTGTGTAAGTAACACAAGTTTGACCCAAAATTCAGTCGAAAAAAAATCCACAGTTTTCTTGTCGGAATTTCTGATCATGTGTACGTGGCATAACTTTCAATAGGATATCATGGTGGTTTATACACGTTCATGGAATTTCCTTGAGAGGACCTTATTGGACTTTGTTTAATTATTGTTTTTTTTTTTTTGATCATCAATTTTTTTGGGGATTGAAGATTTTGCGCTACTGTGGACTTACATTTATATGCTTTCTATGACTTTTTGTGTTTTCACGTGTTTGATAAATATTTTTTTTTTTAAAGTAGCAGCATAAAATTGTGTTAATGTAATGTATTGTTATTTTTCACATTTGATATATTAGGAGCGCAGGGATCTACACTTTACATAACCATTCATATCAGTCCCTGCTTTTGAAGGAGCTTGCAATCTAATGTCTCTACTAGACATGTTTGTTTTGTTTTGTTACGATTAGTTTTTCTAGAGAAAATTGTATTTTTGGAGATTCAGATATATACGAATCTCTGAATGGACATACTAATTAATGTCAACAAATCCAAAAAAAGTTATAATGAAATGTACTGTCCAATTTTAAAGTGCAGCAAAAAAAAAAATCAGCAATAGTTTTCTTAGAAATAGTTCAAAAACAGTCCCCAGGCACAGAAATTCTTCCAGCAGAGATGCGGTGAGTCAGAAAAGTGTCCTAAGTCACATCTTAGTGCAAAATGGTGTACACTTCCACCACCAAATATAATCGTGGCCACTCACCTTAAAAACATGACCCTGAGTTAACAGGACAGTCATAAAGCGCACACGGGTTCCCTCTAATGAAGTTCTGCCCAGTACGTAACACGTATGGGGAGGAGCCACGCCTTATTGCATCTATCTGTAATATTGAGCACTGTACGGTGCACTTATGTGAAGTGTCATGTTTCTAAATGTGGTTATTTCCTTTTATAAGTAAAGTACTATTTGTCTCTTTTTTTTTTTAACTCTACATATTTGCTGCAATGCCTCCGGGGATCTGCCACTTCGGAACACTGCCAGTCTCATCTGCATTATGACCCCCATAGAGGAATGTGCTTTATGACTGTCGTGTTAACTCAGGGTCATGTTTTTAAGGTGAGTGACCACAATTATATTTGGTGGCGGGAGTGTACATAATTTTGCACTTGTATGTGACGTAGATTGCTGTACCCCCGAAGGGGTGTGTTTCCTCAGTGGGATTTTAAACGTGGGAGACTGGTTAATGAGTAAAGACTGAATAGTCAACAACTATGTATCAAAAAAGTATAACATTTTATTAAATAATGTTGTTCGTAGACAACATATCGAAAATAGTATTGGCAACATGAAATACAAAGCATCCAATTGACCAACTAGGAAAAAAAGGCACGGCCTAGGGTATGCAGTTATCAACGGGGCTGAACATCACTAATGATAAGACACAGACTAACAGTTAAATATATTATAGCGACAAAAAATGCAACAAAACCCTTTCAGAGACTGTCTAATGGGTACAGACAGAAGTGCCAACGTTTCGAGGCTATGGAGAGTAATGCCTCTTCATCAGGGCAAGGGTGGTGCAGGAATGTCGCAGTACAATCGGTTAATAAAAGGTCAGTTTGTCTCACAAAGAGATAGAAAGTGTTGCAATGCCGGTTGAAAGAAAAGGTGTATCCCAGATCATTAAAAACAAGTTGGTTCTCAAAAGTATCTTCATATGATGGAACGTATGATCAACATGAAATAGATACTTGTCAAAAAAGGAACCCCCCAAGGGCAGTATGGAATATAGGAGCTGGTATAAGTGCCGTATAAAAGGGTTGATACCAAAGGAGGAATCTGGTCTTGCGTCCTGATGGTCCTGCTGCCCAAGGGAGACTGTCTGGCACAGGGCCAATCAGCACTGTCCAGACAGAGGGTCAGGGTCCTACATCCTCATAGGACAGTCAGAATAGAATAAAGACTCCTCCTACAAGTTTTAACTAGACACTGATAGAAGTCACAAGACTGCTTTATACTGCTGATGAGAAAAGTTTTTTAGCAGTTTATATTTACTAAAATAATTGCATTTTCATGTGTACTGTGGGAAACCGGATATAGTGAATGCAGGGTCCTGGGTTTAGCAACACTTTAAGCTCAGAATCTAGAGAATCCCTGCACAACTTGTCTCTTTGGTAAAGCTGGATTATGTAAGTTTTTGATTTGATCCTGGCTCATACTAAAAACAAAGCTCCTGGAAGAGGGAAAGGCTTAGATTGTCCATACAGTACATGAATGAGCCCAGCCTGGCTGAAGCAGCTTGTGCCTACTATGTATGTGTGTGCAATTCTGAGCACAAGTTATAGTTGGCATTATATGGCTGTACAGCAGGAAATGATCCAACCACAAAAGGGTCTGCTTTCTTTCATTACAGAAACATTACTGTAAAAGCATACCTGCTTTTATAACAATATAAAAGAGTTGCCTGAACATTATACACACTCATTTCATCCAAAATAATTTTCTAAAGGCTTTTTCTGCCTGAATAAGCCATTCATACAGCTAGACAGTTCTGCCAGGGCTTGGAGCAATCACCGTTTCTGCGTCTACCTATTCTAGCCTGGAAAGAGCCTTAAAGGGTAATTCCACTTTTATGAGGAAAAATAATAATACAGTAAAACCTTGGTTTGTGAGCATAATTCGTCCAGAAACATGCTTGTAATCCAAAGCACTTGTATATCAAAGCATTTTTGATAAGAGAAGAGAGGCGCCTCTAAGGCCTCGTACACACGATCGAGAAACTCGTCGTAAAAGAAACATCGTTTTCCTCGGCGAGTTCCTTGTCAGGCTTGACGAGAATCTTGTCAAGCTTTCTTTGCGTACACACTGTCAAGACAAAATCTCGTTGTTCTCAAACA
Organism: Rana temporaria; assembly: GCF_905171775.1. Classification (NCBI taxonomy): domain Eukaryota; kingdom Metazoa; phylum Chordata; class Amphibia; order Anura; family Ranidae; genus Rana; species Rana temporaria. Next base: position 32,417,636 of record NC_053499.1, on the reverse strand, counting down.
CGGTGGCGTACAACACGTATGACAGCACTATAAAGGGGAAGTTCCATTCTATTGGCGCCACCCTTGGGGCTGCTTTTGCTAATCTCATGTTACTGCGTGTTAAGTAAAAGTTTGGTGAGAGATGATTTGCGCTTTTCAGTCTGTTACAGCGTGACAAATGTGCTATCTCCATTACAAACGCTACTTTTACCGAAGGTGCGCTCCCGTCTCATACTTTATTCTGGGCATGCGCGGGTTTCTAAGCATACACACGAACGTGTTTCTCGTCGTTAACCAGCACGACGAGGAACACGGCGAGGAAATTGAGACTCCCAGAAGAGGAGAAAGAGAACTTGTTCCACGACAATTTTCTCGACGAAAAACATACACACGACCGTTTTCCTCGGCAAAAAAGCTCTGCCACCAATTTTTTGGATGGATTCTGTCGAGGAAAACGGTCGTGTGTACGAGGCCTCACAGTTGCTTGTGCTGTCAACCAAACTGTCAATTCATCAAATAGATAATGTCATAACTCAGGGGTCTCCAAACTTTCTAAACAAAGGGCCAGTTTACTGTCCTTCACATTTTAGGGGGGACATTTTTTTAGGGTTTTCTCCTTAATACTTTTACGCATATTATTCTTTACCAACAGGTAACTCTGAATATATTCGGATGACATTAATAGCATTAGTATTGTAGATATAATTAAAGCGGGGTTCCACGTGACGATCGCGATCGCCTGTCCAATCGGATGGCGCAGCGCCGCTCGCGCATGCGCAGTGGGTGCCCGGCCGTGAAGCCGAAAGCTGTCACAGCCGGGTGCCCACACTTAGAATGAAGACGCCGGCCGGAGAGGGGGGGAGAGGAGCGGAGCCCCGGCCGGCGCGTCGCTGGAACGTGGAGCAGGTGAATGTATGTTTACTAAAAGCCAACAGCTACACTTTTTGTAGCTGCTGACTTTTAATAAACATTAAGGCTGCATTCACACCTGAGCATTTTGTCACCTGAAGCGTGACGCTCAAATACGCTAGAGGGGAAAAAATACATTATTCCCTATGGAGATGGTTCACATCTGCACGTCAATACGCCGAACGACTGAAGCTCAAACAAGTTCCGGACCTTTTTTGTCGCGCGTATCGGGCGGTTTGGTAGTTTTTGAGTGTTTCCAAATGCTCGATTCAAGCGACTTGCACGACAACGAGCGTTTGCTACGGGCGTTTCGTCGCTTTATCAATAGAACATTTCACCCAGGTAGAAGATTAAAAAAAGATACCAACATAGCAACAAGTGATGAAAAGATGATAATTTTTCCTATTGGCTAAAATAAAAAACGTTGAAGTACCAAAACGTCGGACGACGCTGTATGCAAACGTGCAAATAAGCATGAATACGCACGACAAAATGCCGGAAAAAAACGCCGGAAAAACGACAGGACGACCGACGTTTAGGTGTGAATGCAGCCTGAAAATGACTAGAACACCCCTTTAATATGTCATATACCCATAGCAATGTATTAACCTGTATTTTCTGTACCAAAAGAAATTGTTCTGAAACTTTTATCTGACATATTATAATTGTTATTTTATGATGATCTTTCAAATAAAAAACTTTTGAACTAGAAAAAAAAAAAGAAGAAAAATACCAGACGAAACATCTCTGTTATGTGCATTCTATCTGTATATTTAGCTGTTTTCCTTTCATTTACAAGAACATGTTTAAAGCATGTTTTATTAGTACATATGGAGCAGTGCAGATAGAAGGTTGGAAATGTTTCATTGGTGGGGAGGCTGGGGATTTGCTGGACTAATTTATGATAATATGCAATCTAACCATATCCCGCTTGCCAGCACAATGCCTAGACACATAATAAAGTTGCTGTTGTGGAGATTGATCAGACAAAGGTTCCAGCAAGAAGACAGATTCATAATTGTCTTCATAATAACTTCATCTGTAATATACTGCCAGGTAGTTAAAGCCTCCATTGACTCTGGTCCATGGTTCGGATGTGGCTTCCTGGTTTGCTCAATCATTTCATGCCTGGCTTGTCTGTTCTAAAGAGATGATGTGTAAAACGTTTCATCCTACGATACCTCGTTCTGAGTAACATTTCCAGCAAAGGTCATAATGACTGCACTGTGCAGCCGGCCCCTTCCAAATATCCCCTCCAACCACTTTCTCTACACCTCCTCCCCAATTAAGGTTCCATTTCCTGCGTCGTGCTTTCCCTATCATTTCCCGGTGATGTAATGGTCTTGTGTTACGGCCCCGGTTATTATAAAATGACTTTCCGCCACGCAGTGCTCTCTCTCTCTTCATTACGTTTTACTATCCTGTTTTCCAACTGAATAAGCAAATTCTACACCCTTCAGTCGTTTACTTTCATTTGTTGTCTTTTCTGCTCATTTTACATCTGTGCCAGTGCTTAGTGTGTTTACACAGATGACTGACGCTTCCACGCCGCAAACTCTACACTGAAATGGTCCAGCTACTTGGCACTACAGAAAGTGCAGGTTGTGGCGTTTCCTGGAGCTGCTCTGTGCACGTCTCAGTTGTACATTTACAGGATAAACTGAACCCAGGGGCGGACTAACCATTGAGGGACTCGGCCAGTGCCCGAGGGCCCCATGCCACGAGGGGGCCCCATCAGGGTTGCCAGGCTCAGTAAAACCAGGGACAGTATGTCAAAATCTGTGTTTTTGATATGTCCAAAATCGACATGCTTTTGATGTGAAATCCTGAGATTTTAGCTGCCCACCTCTGCACTGCCTCCTGGCTTGGTGGCCATCTGTAAGCCCGGGGGCCCCATAATCTTCTATTGCCCGGGGGCCCCATGAGTTGTCAGTCCGCCCCTGACTGAACCTATTCTAAAACTCAGTCCCCATCCCTTGTCAAACGCTTCACCATTCTGTGCACCTTCCCTCAACGAGGTGGCGAAGAGAAGGGTTGGGACAAGGGGTGGGCAGGAGGGGACGGATGCCCTGGGCACTGTGGTATCATATGCAGTGGAGGGCACCACAAAGAGATTGGGGAGAAGGGGATTTATGTTGAAAAGAAGGGGAATTTGGGGGAGACAGGGTGTAGGAATTGTTCTAGGAGGGAAAATTTGGGGAGGTATGCTAGGGGTGGAGACAATTTCGAAAAAAAAAAATTCCGCTCACATGGATACACTTTTCATCTAAGAGTGTGAACACCGCTCCTCATAACTTTAATTTTGTAATTCAATTCATGATGCTATTTCAATGTATATCTTTCATTTTGATATAAGGACAGTTGAGTGGGGATTATGGGGTGGGTGTGAAATCATTAAGATCTTGGACTGATGTAGGATTTTTCTCAAACTGCCGCTTTATTATTTTTCATTTGCAATATTTTTATTAAAATTTTTACCAATACAATATCCGCATTTGCCATCGTAATGAAAAACAATTGTACATTACCAAGCAGGAAACATGCAAAACATGCAAAAACGAAACTAGAAACTGCAGGTACATTATATGATTGATTTTTATCTATTTTTAATCGTTTTTAAAAGGAATCAGTTAACTATTATGTCTCTATACCCTGTAAACAGTCATTTCAGCAAAAAAACATTTTTTTATTTACAACCCGTTTAACTAGCACCAGTATCATTAAAGTGGAGGTTCCCCCTAAAAAACAATTCTAACAATACATTCAGAAGACTGATTACACTGCGGGTAGGCTGGGTTTTTTTTTTTTTTTCGTACATACCTCGTTATCGCCGTTTCATCCCTTGGCTTCCGGGTATGATTCTTTCTGGACCTAGTTGATTGACGTTCCTCCGACCGGCGCATACTGCGCGTCACGACTTTCCGACAGAAGCCGAACGTCATTGCGCAGGCGCCGTATAGAGTCGGCTCTATACGGCCTCCGGCGCAAGGCGGGCCAATTCAAATGGGCGTGTGCCATTTAAATTAGGCGCGCTCCCGCGCCGGACCTACTGCGCATGCTCAGTTTCGCAATTCCCGTCGTGCTTTGCGCGCTGTGACGTAATTTTTTCGAACGGCGACGCGCGTAGCGTACTTCCGTATTCCCGGACGTGTTACGTAAACAACGTTACATTTAAAATTTCGACGCGGGAACGACGGCCATACTTTAGACAGCAATACGATTGCTGACTAAAGTTAGGGCAGGTCAAATAATGACTAACTTTGCGTTGGGAAACTAGACTAGCGGCGACGTAGCGAACGCGAAAATCCGTTGTGGATCGCCGTAAATCCTAATTTGCATACCCGACGCTGGTTTACGACGCAAACTCCCCCCAGCGGCGGCCGCGGTACTGCATCCTAAGATCCGACAGTGTAAAACTATTACACCTGTCGGATCTTATGGATATCTATGCGTAACTGATTCTATGAATCAGTCGCATAGATAGAAACAGAGATACGACGGCGTATCAGGAGATACGCCGTCGTATCTCTTTGGTGAATCTGGCCCAAAGGCACTACATTTTTAACAAGATCATTTATGTTACCAGTTATATATTTTGTCCCCTTATCACCCCCCTGCCCTTTTCCCTTTAATTTATTATACTATCCCAAATCCCCAATGTCTGTGCGTTCCATCCACTGTCAAAAAATGCATTTTGTAAATCATGCTCAAGAAATGTGAGTCACATTACTACAGGACTATACTGCTTGACGTATCAATTGTAGGGTATAAATGTGCAATTGATTTTTACAGCAATTTGAAAACGTATATTGTCCATTCATTTAACATTTTTTTTTTTTAATAAATTATATATATACAGTATATGTGTGTGTGTGTATGTGTATATATATATACACTGTATATATATATGTATTAAAAACGTAATTTGGTGTCTGCATTGTGCTCCATGTGCTAACCGATCACCAAAAAAATGCCTGGTTGTATATGAAAAATGAAAAGTGCCTGGAATTGTGGTTGACACTGGTATGTGCAGCCTGTATAATGTTCTATACGCAGTTGGCTTTAACTCCTCTATTTCCCTCCATGCCAGCAGCACGTTATCTCCCTCTATAATACAGACAATCAATCTGACTGCCAGACTGTGCTGTCATCTCGGTTGCTGGCGGAGGAAGCTCTTTCAGGCAGTGCAGAAATAATCAGATGACTGAAGTGTCATTTTCTATTTAAGTGGCTGAACAGCACACACTGAGCTGCATCCAGTTTAAATATATGTTCAGTCGCTAAACCGCTAACTGCGGTAGGTTAATCAGGCGTACTTAGGGTGGATGGAGCTGCAAACTAATGTATGGCTATGTGGCTAATGCATATTTTTATATAATCAAATAGTGTGCGGCTCTAACATCTAACACAGAAAATCCCAGAACTGCTGCCCAATTTACCGGATATACCAATGACAGTCCCTTAAAGGGTCAGCAAATATCATTTAGTTACATTTTTATATAAGAGATTGTAATAACATTCATGGACGTCTAAGATATGTATCAGAGACAATCATCTTTTTTTCTTTTTCTTCAGTCTTTTTATTTATATCCAGTACATGCATAGAACATACAGTAAGGCACTTCAAGAAGTATCCAGATAAGCACCTTGGAGTTACAACAATCACTGGAGTGCACATAGTTCAAGCAGGGCCGTTTGAAGGAATTTGGGGGCCCCAAGCAAAATGGGGGCCCCCAAGCACCCCCCTTCCCCCGCACCCAAAGCCTACGTTAGCGCTACACAAATTTTTTACACCCATGTTCTTACTCCTCCCCTCCTCCCTAGTCCCTATGTTTTTCTATTCTCACCTCCCCTTCTTTCCTGTAGGCTGCCGCTGTCCGAGCTCCTCTTCCTCCTGTCAGTCCAGTGTTCTATCATTATGGGTCCCTAGTCCCCTAACAGATAGTGCCTGGGCTGGGCCGGGTACCGCGCGGTACAGGAGATTCAGTTTCCTGTGTTCCCGGCTGGACTGAAAGCAAGTGAGCACTCAGTATGCACTTCCTGTCAGTTCTGCCGGGAACAGGAAACTGAATTTTCTGTACCATGTGCGGTACCCTGCCGGACTGACAGGACTCCAGGAGGAAGGAAGAGGAGCTCGGCCACGCTACAGCCTGGGAAGGGGAAGTTGGGGGCCCCAGGCCAGCTCGGGGCCCCAAGCAATTGTTTGTTTTGCCTGTCCTGTAGCAATGGCCTGAGTTCAAGTATACAAATGCAGAGGAGGCTTGTCAGACTTATGACAAAAAAAGAACATATGAAAGGAACATGAAGAATGTTACTGAATGTGTTCAATAAATAAGTACAGTGGAACCTCGGATTACAAGCATAATCCGTTCTAGGAGAATGCTCGTAGTCCAAACCACTCGCATAGCAAAGCGAGTTTCCCCATTGAAGTCAATGTAAATGAAAATAATGGCCCAGATTCACAGAGTGTGGGCGCACATTACGCCGCCGTAGCGCAAACGCTGTACGCCGCGCCAACGTAGCGCGGAGAGGCAAGCATTGCATTCAGCAAGCTATTGCTCCCAACACGCTGCGTCAGCGTGGCGTAGGTTTCGAGGGCGCAGGCCGGTGTAGGTGGAAGTGGGCGTGACCCCATGCAAATGATGTGCCGAGCGCCAGACAGATACGTATCACGAACTGCGCATGCACCGTGACGTGGACGCATCCCCCTGCGCCTGCTCACAACCACGTCGGAACAACTGCCTAAACTACACCGGATCACTGCGTACGGCGTGAACGTAACCTATGCCCAGCCAGACACATATCCAACGTAAAATACGCCGGCTTGTGTTCCCTGGTGCAGACCTTTGCATGTCTGCTGCTGGGTTGCACCTCCTTTATGGGGAATAACTTTACGCCGGACGTACAACTTACGTGCACCTCGCGTAGCCTGCGTTGGGCACACGCAGGTTCGTGAATCGCCGTATTTTCCTCATTTGCATGTTTGAATGGCTAATCAATGGGAGCGGCACCATGCTCCCAGCCTAAATGTACGCCCACCCTATGCCAGCGTAAGCAAGATACGTCGGCGGGGTGCAGCCTGTTTTTGGGCGCATATTGGTTTGTGGGTCTGGCGCACAGATACGACGGCGCACATTTGCACTTACGTCGGCGTAACTTGTTATACGTCGGCGTAAGTGCTTTGTGAATCTGGGCCAATGTGTTCCACATTGACTTCAAAGGCATGCAATACCATATGCGCCCAGAGGTGGGGGGCACCGCAGAGCCTCAGGAACAGACGCCCAAGGACAGCTCGGCTGACCACGGCAAACATCAGAAATGCTCAGGAACGGCATATTTCCGAGTCTTTCCGATAATTTCCAAACTGCTCCGAATGGAGCCGTTCGGCTCCGCTTGGCTCCCGCGCCCCCCACCTCAGGCCAAACGCAGAACTGTACAAAGTTTCGGCTTGAATCCTGCTCGTTTTGCGAGACAACACTCTAAAACCGAGTTAGGATTTAAAAAAATACAGTGCTCGTATTGAGAAACGCTCGTTAACCGCGTTACTCGCAATCGAGGTTGCACTGTAGTAGCAACATAGGAGTGGAAAATTATAATACGTCTTAAGCTGAAAAGGAGAGAGAGAATTTTTTTTCAGAAGAAAACCAGGATATGGTAAGGAGTGGAAAACAAAAGTGGGGAAAAAGGAAGGTAGGGGATGATGTCCAGTTGGGTTAGTCCAATGTAAAGGCCCGTACACACGATTGGATTTTCCGACGGGAATTGTGTGATGGCAGGAAGTTGTCGGAAAATCCGTCAAGTTTGTACGCTCCCCTGGACAATTGTTGTCGGATTTTCCGCCAACAAATATTTTATAGCATGCTTTAAAATTTTCCGACAACAAATATGTGTTGTCGGATTATCCAGTCGTTTGTACAGAAGTCCTTCGGACAAAACTCCAAAGTACAAGCATTAGCAGAAGTTGCCCAAAGGGTGGCACTAAAGAGCTGAAAAAACACATAGTTTTGTGTTTGATAAAAGTCATTTTATAGGGTGGGTTTCTTGGTGGTGACAACAGTGGAACATGCCAGTGCAAGTGTGTTGGTCAGCATGGTCACTTGTAGACTGTATTGGGAGAACATGTGACAAAGGTGACAGTACCAGGTGATAATTAGGGGACAAGATGTTTTTCCCTACAAGAGGGAGTACCTGAACAAGGACCTTCATGGTGGGATCACCAGACATCATTGTAATGAAATTTAAAATAGATTGAAAATGTCTTTTGAAATGATCATGTTTTTTGTGATTGGGTTTGGATATACCGTATATACTCGAGTAAAAGCCAAGTTTTTCAGCACATTTTTTTGTGCTGAAAATGCCCCCTCGGCTTATATTCGAGTCACCTTTTTGCGCCTGATCTCATGGATTTGGGGACCCTGTACCGGCCGGCCATAGGTCCCCTGGACCCCAAACTTGGCACACATGTAGCCCCACTCTTCCTCTACAAGTCTGGGGGACTTACGGCCAGGAAGCACCGATTTTTCATATTCGGGCACCCCTTCCATAGACTCCCATGTTAAACAGTAATTTCTCTGGTAACTTTGGGGACCTGGTAACGAAACTTGGCACACATGTAGCCCCAGTTCTCCTCTACAAGTGTGAAAAGTTTGCTGTCAGGGGGACCTATGGCCGGGGAGCACCGGTTATTCAAAGCTGGGCACCCCTTCTATATACTCCCATGTTAAACGTAAGTCTAGTCATGGGCACAGTGAGGCATGGACACAGTGAGGCATGGGCACAGTGAGGCATAGGCACAGTGAGGCATGGGCACAGTGAGGCATGGGCACGGTGAGGCATGGGCACAGTGAGACATGGACACAGTGAGGCATGGGCACAGTGAAGCATGGGCACAGTGAGGCATGGACACAGTGAGACATGGACACAGTGAGGCATGCACATGGACACAGTGAGGCACAGTGAGGCATGCAGATGGACACCCTAGGCTTATACTCGAGTCAACAAGTTTTCCCTTTTTTTGTGGTAAAATTAGGTGCCTCGGCTTATATTCGGGTAGGCTTATACTAGACTATATTACAATTATTATAATATTTATTATAAATATAATTATTGCAGTACATTTATACAAAGTTGGGACACTGTCCCATAGAAGTGGGACTTTTAAGGATGTATTGCAGATCATCTAGTATTCCTTAAAAAAAAAAATAAGCTCCAAGTAAAGGAGAGGAACACAGCAGCTAGGTTTGCTATCTTTTGAAAACTTTAGCTATCCGACTATTTAACTGACCCACTGTCTACAGTACTTCTTGAATCATGACTACGAATGTAGATCAGAAGTGTCAGATCCTCCAACGAAGAAACAAAGATTTCAACAGAATGTACAATTGAAGGCTACAGGGCCGATCCTAGGCGGGGTGCATTGCACCCAGGTGCCTGCAGAGGTGGGGGCGCCGAACATCTAACAGACTCTCTAACAGAACCCTCTCTGTGTCCATCACAGAGGCCCCCCTCCAGGTCCCAATACAGTACTCTGCTTCTCTTCCTGTATTTTGTTTATTGTTAGGAGATCATGTAAGGATCCCAGGGTAATGGAGGAGCATCTCTGTGGTTGAGTCATTGCCATAGAAACATGTGTAAAGGGGAGGAGTTAGTAAAATGACGACACCCATCTGGGGGCGCCAGAAATATTTCTGCACCCAGGCGCCTGTGACCCTAGGATCGGCCCTGGAAGGCTATCCATCGCCAACAAACTTCCAGAAAGATTGAACAAATTAGCTGCAATGCCTCATCCCAGGACAGATGATTCTCATGCCTAATTTAATTTATTTTTAGCTAACGCCTTCAGATTGGTTTCAATATAATATACAATTATTATAATAATTATTCAGGGGTGTTTAAAGCCAACATTATTTATATATTTAATTTTGATCTAAGTGGGTAAGTGTTGAAACCCCTGGGGTAGATTCAAAAAGCAATTGCGTCTGCGCAACCTGATTCAGGAACCTCGATACGCCGACTGCAGCCTAAGATATGACTAGCATAAGGCTCCTTATGCCGTCATATCTTAGGCTGCATTCTTACGCAGGCCGCTAGGTGGCGTTCCCGTTGTGGTCAGCGTAAAGTATGCAAATTGCATACTAATGCCGATTCACAACCGTACGCGCGCCCTGCGTACGCAGTTTACGTCGTTTGCGTACGTCGGTTTTTGCGTAAGGCTGCCCATGCTATTAACAGGGGCAGCCAATGCTACGTATACCCGTCGTTCCCGCGTCGCGTTTTTGAAAAATTACGTCGTTTGCGTAAGTGAATCGTGAATGGTGCTGGACGCCATTCACGTTCACTTTGAAGCAAATGACGTCCTTGCGACGTCATTTACCGCAATGCACGTCGGGAAAGTTTCCAGACGGAGCATGCGCACTACGTTCGGCGCGGGAACGCGCCTAATTTAAATGATTCACGCCCCCTATGGGATCATTTAAATTGCGCGCGCTTACGCCGGGCATTTTTCAGGAGCGCCACGCAATTTACGGAGCTACTGCTCCGTGAATCGAGCGTAGCTCAGGTAATTTACGGAGGCGCAGCGGCAAAACGGTGTGCTGCGCCTCCGTAAAAAATGCGCAAATGTACCTGAATCTACCCCCCTGATTGCTTATTGTGTTCCATGTGGGGAGATTCGCCCTTTTTTTTGTTCTTATCACTGAGACATAAGATGGTAAGAAATTCAACATTTTACAGTTGTTTCAAGAACAGTAATGCCGCGTACACACGATCGGACATTCCAACAACAAAACCGTGGATTTTTTTCAGGACGAATGTTCGCTCAAACTTGTCTTGCATACACACGGTCACACAAATGTTGTCTGAAATTCCGATCGCTGAGCTGAGAAAAATGAAGTTCAATGTTTCCGAGCATGCGTCAAATTGATTCCGAGCATGCGTAGGATTTTTGTGCGTCCGAATTGGATACGCACGATCGTAATTTCCGACAAGAACTTTTCTTGTCGGAAAAATTGAGAACCAGCTCTCAAACATTTGTTGTCGGAAATTCCGACAGCAAATGTCCAAAGGAGCCTACACACGATTGGAATATCCGACCAAAAGCTCACATCTTGTTGTCGGAAATTCCGATCGTATGTACGCGGCATAAGAGAGGGAAAAGTCTCCTAATGGGAACACCTTTTCCACTGACAACCACCTAAGTGGGGATTTTTCGTCACGTTAGAATGATTTCCTCTCACTTCCTGTTGGTTCTTTAGGACAAAAAATAAAGGGAAACCTTATCCCCGAGAAGTCATAGACTGAAGTTAGAAATATTACCTAGTCCATAAAAATAAAAATGTGGCTATGGAAATATTTTTAAGGGACAAACAAAGTAAAGGATTACTTGTATTATTCAGACACGCACTGAGAATTTTTTTTTTTTGTCTCCTTCTTATTTTTGTGCCAGTGTTTTTTCTCTTAGAGAGCTTCAGACGACTTTGAACCCCCAAGTATCATCAGTGCCACCAGCGTAACGCTCCACAATGAACTGTTTCTAACGGAATGTAATCAGAGATCTCAGAGACCAAAGAAAATAAATATTAAAAGTCCCCCTTTAAAAGGAAGATCATGTAACCTTTTATTTCCAACCATACCAATCTAACAAGCTATAAAATATTTATTGCACTGCTGAGTAAACATAGAACATTTATGAACCTCTTTATCTCCACCTGGTGGTGTGTCCTGGAATAGGCTTAGTTAAAACAAAGTTTAAAAAGAAAACTGTTCGGTTCATAAACACTTAAATTACTTTGGCTGCTGGCCACGGAAAAACACAAAGGCCCAGATTCACAAAGCACTTGCGCCGACGTATCTCAAGATACGCAACGTAAGTGCAAATATGCGCCGGCATATCTGTGCGCCGGACCCACAAAGTAAGATACGCCTAAAAACAGGCTTCATCCCGCCGACGTAACTTGCCTACGCCGGCGTAGGGTGGGTGCACATTTACGCTGGATGCATGGTGGCGCTGCCATTGATTAGCCATTCAAATATGCAAATGAGGAAAATACGGCGATTCGCGAACCTGCGCGCGCCCGACGCAGGCTACGAGAGGTGCGTGTAAGTTGTACGTCCGGCGTAAAGTTAAGTCCCATAAAGGAGGTGTAACCCAGCAGCAGATATGCAAAGGTCTGCACAAAGGAATACAAGCCGGCGCATTTTACGTTGTTTACGTTGGACGTGGGTCTGGGTGGGCGTAGGTTACGTTCATGGCGTAGGCAGTGATCCGGCGTATCTTAGGCAGTTGTTCCGACGGTGTTGTGAGCATGCGCACGGGGATGCGTCCACGTCACGACGCATGCGCAGTTCATTAAACGTACTTGTCTGACTCTCAAACCATCATTTGCATGGGGTCGTGCCTCATTTGCATGGGTTTGCATGGGGCAAGCCCATTTCCACCTACGCCGGCCTACGCCTTCAAAACCTACGCCACGCCGACGCAGTGTTGGGAGCACTGACTTCCTGAATTCCATGCTTTCCTCTCTGTGCTGCGTCAGCGTAGTGTACATTGGTTTGCGCTACGGCGGCGTAATGTGCGCCCGCTCTCTGTGAATCCTGGCCATAAGGTTTCAAAATTGTGACGTGATTTTTCTGCATTTTGCAGCAGTCAGTAAAAACGTTCCTATTCTTCTGTGTTCAGGAGAGGGCGGTAGAGGGAGGTTGAACCTCCCCTAACCGCAGCAGCTCCTAAATGATCCTAAAAGCCTATGTGTACATGGACGGAAATGAGAACTAGGCTCGTTCTCGTTCTGTCACACGGCGAGAAAGCGGCACTGCGCATACGCAATGCCGCTAAGCCTCAAGGGAACTGTAGTGTCTTTGACGCCATGACGTAGTTTAAGTCAACACACTCGAAAACCCAGAAGTGTAGGAGAGAATCAAGAGAGGAAAAGGAGGAAGTACTGAAAAAGCTTACTTATATTACAGGTACTGTAATTAAATATTTTATGCTCAAATAGCATCGATATACACGATCTATATAGCATATAGATCACATATTTCCCAAAAAACGTTTACCTTTACAACCCCTTTATTGAGCGTGTAAAAGCAGGCATCCCAATACTTAGTGTATGTTGAACCCTTGTCCTATATTTCAAAATGTAATAAGGAAAATGCTAAGGGTTAACAAACTGTGTTGTGAACATTGGCAATTACATTTCCCTATAATACTTATAGTTACAGAGATGAATGAGAGCATGTTTTAAAGTACTTCATTGCTTGTTCAAAATATGTAGACCTGGCTTCACGTAGCACTTATGCAGACGTATCTCGAGATACGCTGCGTAAGTGTCAATGTGCGCCGTCGTATCTATGCGCCGTACCCATAGAACTAGATACGCCTGAAATTAGGCTTCATCCGACCGATGTAAGTTTCCTACGCCGTCGTATCTTCGGCGCATATTTAAGCTGGCCGCAAGGGGCGCTCCCATTGATTTACGTGTCGAATATGTAAATGACTCAGATATGCCTGGTTCACAAACGTACTTGCGCCCGTCGCAGTAATATACGTCGTTTACGTAAGGCGTACGTCCAATGTAAAGTTATTCCACATATAGGAGGCGCATCCCATGCAAAGGTTTGGACCACAGAATAGCTGTCGTATTTTACGTTGTTTACGTAGTACTACGTGAATAGGGCTGGGCGTAGGTTACGTTCAGTGATTCGACGTATCTTAGGCGTTCGTTCCGACGTGATTCTGAGCATGCGCACTGGGAAGCGTCTACGGGACGGCGCATGCGCCGTTCGTTCGGCCCATCATTTGCATGGGGTCACGGTTCATTTAAATATATCACGCCCACTTCCACCTACTTTGAATTAGGCCGGCTTTCGCCTAGGAATTTAGGTTACACCGGCGCAACGTTGGGAACAAGTGCTTTGTGAATACTGTGCTTGCCTCTCTGTGTTACGTCGGCGTAGCGCATATGAGATGCGCTACGCCGGTATAAATATGCGCACAGGTATGTGAATCCAGGCCGTAGTGTGCATGACCTGGGTCCAGGTCATAGGCGTGCGCACAGGGTGTGTCGGGTGTGCCCAGGCACACCCTAATCACCACATGCGCATTAGTGTTATCGCTCTGTGTAGCAACAGGAACATGGAAAAGATCTCCCTCTTACCGGTTCTGCCATAAAAAGTGTTTATGCTCTTGTCTTTCACTGTGCCAGCAGGGAGATCAATGTGCCAGGGTCATATATATGTAGATACAAACACATGCATGTGTGTTTTGAGCTTAAGGGTGCACACCTATGGTCCAGGTTTACTATAAGGTAAGTGGTTTTGTGGGTTAGGATGTACTGCTAAAGCAACTTGTTCTTTTTGAAGCTGCTACTATTGTAATCATGCATTGGGGTGCCCTATAGAATGAATGGCAGTGCATTGTGGCAACATCTCTTTTGCGGCCTAAGAATCGGCACTAAACCTGCTTAGAAATTCAAGTATACTCAAAGTAGTAAAAAAACACACAATTTACATCAAGTTTCATCTGCTAAAATCCAGATTTTTAATCAGTGTAATCCATAATAAAAGGATGAAAAGAACAGAATCAGATCTGATAAGGCTAATCATCAAAATACATACCGCTCTCATCCTTATTGTTTAATCAAATATGTATGCTGCAATTAGTCGAAGAAGAAGTGTTCCTTACCTGCTGAATTCTCACAAGCTTTAATCATAGTATAATGAAAGAGAACGCAATCACGGTGAATGGGCATTTGAATAATATATAGATATGTGTGGATTTCTTCTTGCAGAATATATATTAAAGTGGACCTGTAACCCACAGTATAAAAAAGCATTAGGATGTTTTTTTAATACGTAACTGTTTTCTATGGCTATATAACTAAACAATAAAAAGTGAATATTAAAAAAAAAAAAAAAAGTCCGTCGGACAAAACTCCAAAGTACAAACACGCACACTCAGAAGCAATGCTAACCATAACACAACATTAGCAGAAGTTGCCCAAAGGGTGGCACTAAAGAGCTGAAAAAAACACGTAGTTTCCTATTTGTGTGCCGACAATTCTTTGCAAGACAAGTTCCTGGCCAACGCCCTTTGGACAAAAGTCCTATGCTTTGTCCGCAGAAAATCCGATCGTTCGTGTAGCGCTCACCCCCGAAGGGGCCGCTGGTTGATTTTGGGATCGGCCTACTAAGTTACCCTGGCGGTGTCTAGGGGTGTAGTTGTGAGAACAGCGGTAGTGAGCGAAGGTCCAGACAGCCAATAAAGGGTTTTCAATGCTTTATTGTCAAGGCCAAACACAGCCAACATCAACACGAATTGGGAAGGTCAAGGTTGATGAAGGAAAGAGAAGAGAACATTGCGCTATCAGGCCTGGATATTAAATTGAGCAGTCAGTACTGCTCTGTATAGTACAAATTTTGTAACTCGTCGCCACTCTACTTGGAGTGGGTAAAGTGCCCCCGGACAGACCCCTATAATAGGCCTGGCAGCCGAAGTGTCACTCTGAACTGACTGGGAGGAACAGGTCTCTCTCACAGACCCGGCTCTAGGGCCTCTGCCACAGGCCAGTTTCAATAAAGGACCTAGGTGAATAAAGAGAGCGAATCCTCCCAGTAGACTTTTCCTATATAGGCCCCCGGATGACAGCAAGCATACCTGTCAGTGGTCCGGACACCCGATCCCAGACTGGGATTCTCTCAACAGGTCATGGAACCCAGCGAAGCACTGGGGTCCCCTTTCTCCTCAGGATGAGGTTCGATGCAGTTTTCAGCTTTGGCCAGGTGGGCCGCGCCGGCGGGGTCCATGGATGCGCGTACCCTGAAGGTGGATACCGCACCTGGAACGGGGACCCCGCGAAGATTTCTTAACACATGACCCCTGTCACAGATATACTCTCCCCCAGCATGCCCTGCGAGGGAAAACTCCTCTAATTGGCTGCTGGGGAAAACTTGCTCTGCCAGAACCCCTCTGGCGCCAACTGCCGGCAAGGGGTGGTACTGCACTCCTTGATCACAGACTGACCCAGTGGACATTTCTGGAATAAACAGAAGTCCCAAATTTAGACAAACCACGAATGGGAGCAAAATAACTCTCCCATTCCCCACTAACTTTAGCGTAGTGCCCATGCTGAAAGCAAGGGGGCGCTACATTCATATGAGGCTTTACTCTTAACATACCTTTGTTCATTTAATAGATCCAGCCTAACCAAGCAAATCTAAAAACATTACCTTTCCCCTTTTTTACTTTATCCAATTCCTCCTGAAGGATCTTTTAGAGCCCTTGTCAGTCCTACCAGGTTAGATTCTGTTATAGCGGATTAAAGTGGAAGTTCAACAGTCTTTTAAACAAAGTGGCTCAGTCAGGCTAAAAACAATCGGGCGTTAAATTTTTTTAGAATCGCTCCCATACCTGTTTTTCAGCTATGTGAAACAGGCACTTCCTGGTCTAGGAGCTGCGGGGTTGGGCGTGTCGCTCTGTGCTTGCTTGGCCGCAATGCTTCCTGGGTTTACAGCGTCACGCTGCCCAGGAAAGGATTCACAACCAGCGAAATCCAAATCGCGTGTTATTTCCGCTTGTCAAATGACTCTTGAAGCAAGTCATGTGACGAAGGCGGATGCTTTAGCGCCATTTTCAATCCTGGAAACCTTGTCTAAACGCCATTACTCACCTGGACACCGTCGGGTAAGGTGGTACTCGGGACTCGGGAGACAGGCAAATTGCAAGGACGCCAAAGCTGATCTGACACTATCGAAAAAATTGAAGGTAAAACTTATTTTCTTATTAACTGGGCAGTGTTGACGGCGCGGCTCGCCGTCAACACTGCGCATGCGCGGGATAGAGCGGTGAATGCTGGGACTACAGCATTCGCCGCATCCCGGAAGACACTGACGTTGGGCTTCTGACTGCCCGGAGCTAAGATGGAAACGTCCATCTCTGTGTGATATAAAGTATTCTTTTGGGGGAATTCAGAATGCTGGCGCTTAGATTGCTGGGACGGGTAAGTACATTATTACATATGTACAAAGCGGGAGAAAGGATTAAAAAAAAAAAAATGAATTTCGGGGGAACCACCCCTTTAAGGTGTCTGCAAACTATCTGCAATTCAGGAGTAGTTATATCAAAGAATGCAACCCTAGGATGCCTGTATATATACGTCTGCTCCGAGCCCCCATCTCCTGCAGTGTTGAGCTATCAGTATCTAAAGGGTTTTCAAGGGTGCCTTCCTTCACATAACAATGGAACTGTGGGATGTTTGCTCTCCTCCCTTCCCCTTGGTTTTTATTCGAATTAACTGTATAGCTGCCAGACTGTGTTCTCTTAAATAAAAATGATATACCGTATTTATTTGCGTATACCGCGCACTTTTTTGTCCTGAAAATCAGGGCATAATCGTGGGTGCGCGGTATACGCCGATACCCGCTTTCCCGCGCCGAGTTTGAATACTGTGTTGGCATATGCCGAGCGCAATACACTCGTGTATCGTCGGCCAGTCTCGGCTCCTCTCGCGCTGACGTCCTGGACGTACAGGACGTCAGCGCGAGAGTTGCCGAGCCTGCCCGACAATACACGAGTGTACTGCGCTCGGTATATGTCGGCGCAGTATTCAAACTTGGCGCGGGAAACGAGCGGGGAGGACGCGAGGACGCCGCAGAAGGATGCCGGACCCGACGAAGAGGACACCCGAAGCCGCAGACGAGGCCGCCGATGGACGCCGCGCAAGACACCAAAACTGTAAGTACAAAAAAAACTTTTTTCCACAGGAATTGGGGCAACTTTAGGGGCGTGTGCTATACGCGGGAGCGCGTTATACCCCGATAAATACGGTAATCATTTTTGGGAAGGATCTGGGCAGGTACAAGGAATGAAATATACAGTGGGGGGTGGGGGTCTGGAAGGGGTGTAGTTTACAGATGATAGGGCGGGTCTTAAATAGGAAGGGGTGTGGCTTTGACAGGAAGGTTGGGTCGTTTTTTAAATTAGGGGGTGCATGAATTTAGTCAGGCCTAGGGCAGCACAAAACCTAAATACACCACTGTGTACGCGGCATTAGTCTTCACATGGAATGCTAAGCTCCATTTCGGGAGACAGGTCTACTTTAACAGCAGGATATTTTTTCCATTGACATTAAACAAAGAAATGCCACATTTTCCTTTAATTTGAAGATTGTTACATATGCTGCCTTGGCCTGCGTATTATTTTCTTACATTTCCTGAAGCCTACTCAGCAAACATTGTTGCGTTTTACTGCAGTCATTGTAATAAACAAGGGCAGCGCAAACAATAAAGTTGAGCAATCCAAATTACAGAAATGATTGTCAATTAAAATAAGTAATGTGGACAGAATGCAGACTTGCTGAATCGCTGAGAAATTCACAATTAAATGTCTCGTAGTCGCAAACTTATTTTGTATAATGTGTTCTCAAATGATATATTTCTATAACACATGAGTGGCGCCATGGTTTTATTGACTGAGGATTGTTTTCTATTAACCCATTTTTGTCTACAGAAGAGCTATCAAGATGATGTATGCCTAAAGGGCAGGGCAACCCAAAATATTTCAGTCTTTGGATGATCCTGGCAGGTTTCGTCATCCCCTTTCTCAGTGTGCTTTCCTCACCTCCAAGGTTAGCCATGCATATATAGATTTCTCCATTCACACTAAACAGCATGGATGCAGGAATCACCTATCCTGGCTATTGTATTCTGACAGCCGGCAGCTGTAGCTGTCAACCTGAACAGTGACAATTTACAACCCGGCTTCTTCAACAAAAGTCAATTAAAAAATCAGCTTTTATTGAGCCAGGTGCTACCAGCACAGTTTAAATTTTATTTAAATCAGCAGGATTCAGCTGAATTTCGAGCCATGCATAGTACCGTATTTATCGGCTTATACCGCACACTTTTTTCCCCTAAAAATAGGGGGAAAATCACAGGTGCGCGCTATACGCCGATAGCATACCTCGAAGGGGAAGGAGGGGGACGAGCGCCCGCCGGAAATCACAGAGCCTTCATCTCCTCTCGGCTCTCACTCGGCTGTCGCGTCAAACACGCACAGTCCCGCCTCCGCCACCAGCATTGGACCAGTGTTCTGTCTGTCACAGGAGATTGTCCAGGAGATGGTCCAATGCCGATGGCGGAGGCGGGACTGTGCGTGTGTGACGTGACAGCCGAGTGAGAGCCGAGTGGAGATGACGGCTCTGTGATTTCCGGTAGTGATTTCCGGCAGGCGCTCGTCCCCCTCCGAGGTATGTCATAGGTACGCGCTACAGTCTCAGCCAGCGCTGCCGCGCTGCCCGCGTTTAAGGGTTTCCTTACCCTCCCCTTCACCACAGACTGCTGATAGAAGCCCCAAGCCGCGCTACAGTCCCGGTCAGCGCTGCCTGCGTCTGAGAGTTCCGGCTCCCTCCCTTCCACCATCGAGTGCTGACAGCTAGAAGCCCTAAGGTACTGTGTATCTCCTTTACTATTTGGACTAAAAAAAATGAGTTTTTCCAGAAAATTCCCTCTTAAAATTGGGGTGCGCGTTATACTACCGGCGCGCGTTATACGCCGATAAATACGGTATGTATCTTAATTCTGAAGAGATCTTACTCCTCTTGCTGCATTACACCTGGTATAAAATACATCTAAAATGTAACAGCTTTATTATCCTGGAAAGGAACATCTCCTCCTAAATTATGCACCTGGCTTAAAGAAGAAGTAAACCCTGATGGGTTTTACTTCCTCTTTTGCTCACAGCAAACCCTGCAAATTAAAAGCATAATGGGCTAGTGTGCATCGCATTATGTGACACTTACCTGCAAACAAATCCAGCACTGTCCCCTGTGAAGGCTGTGTCCATCTTCTTGCCCCTCTTTCTTCTGGGGCCGCGGACTCTGGCTCTGTGATTGGCCGGAGCCACGTGCCGTTACGGAACCGGTAACGGCACAGGCTAACTGAAACACGTGCCATTGCTTCAGTGCGCATGTGCTGATGACTTTGGCCCATGCAGATACAGGGGGATATCTCCTAAACTGTGCAGCAAGGAAACAAGGCCTAGTCCACTATAAGACAGTGAGACTCGCTCTCTTTTTGTTACCTCTTTGAATCTTGATCGTGTCCTGAAGAAGCCTAACAGTGAAACGCATTGACGTACAATGGCTCACTGTACAAATTGCATCATTCTGTATGATTTTTATCAAATGTTTGAACATTTTTGACTATACTATGTAATTTTTTCAATAAATATTGTTATATTTTTTCTACTTCTCCATTGTTTTCTATTAATCTAAAGTTCGGTCTATGGTTATTCTCTGATTAGCCTTTTTTCTTGTTTCCTCTCTAATATATGGAAGGGGTTAAACACACAGGAACAATGCAAAAATGATCTCCAAATTTCAGCCACAAAATGGGAGAATAGGTGTCAGAGATATATTATATATATATATATCTCTATAGAGTGGTACTCATCAAGTAGGATTAGCACTTAACAGTGACTACATAGGAAAACCTCACAGCTGAATATATAGGCCCGGATTCACAAAGCACTTGCGCCAACGTATCTCAAGATACGCTGCGTAAGTGCAAATGTGCGCCGTCGTATCTGTGCGCCGGACCCATAAACTAAGATGCACCTAAAAACAGGCTTCATCCCGCCGACGTAACTTGCCTACGCCGGCGTAGCGTGGGCGCATATTTAGGCTGGACGCATGTGACGCTCCCATAGATTTTCTATTTAAATATGCAAATGAGGGAAATACGGCAATTCACGAACGTACGTGCGCCCGACGCAGGCTACGTGATGTGCACGTAAGTTGTACGTCCGGCGTAAAGTTAAGCCCCATAAAGGAGGTGTAACCCAGCAGCAGACATGCAAAGGTCTGCACCAGGGAACACAAGCCGGCGTATTTTACGGAGTTTACGTTGGACGTGTGTGTGGCTGGGCGTAGGTTACGTTCACGCCGTAGGCAGTGATCCAGCGTATTTTAGGCAGTTGTTCCGACGTGGTTATGAGCATGCGCAGAGGGATGCGTCCTCGTCTCGGCGCATGCGCAGTTGATGATACGTATCTGTCTGGCGCTCGGCCCATCATTTGCAAGGGGTCACGCCTCATTTGCATGGTTCACGCCCACTTCCACCTACGCCGACTTACGCCTTTGAAACCCAGCGCAGTTTTGGCAGCACTGGCTTTGAGAATTCCATGCTTGCCTCTCTGCGCTGCGTCGGCGTAGCGTATATTATTTGCGCTACGGCGGCGTAATGTGCGCCCGCTTTCTGTGAATCTGGGCCATAGTGTTTCTCATTGGGGGATTTGTAGGTGAAACCAAAAACCTACATAACCTAAATAGGGTGAGGCACCTCTGCTCTGATTCCTGGAGAGTATAGGTATCCCTGCTGCAGAAAGTCTGCTATATACCTTTTTTTTAGGGTTGTTGAGAGTGCAATACACAGTAATGCCCAATGTATTTATTATGACATCTATTTGTGATCTGTGCATTACAACGAGACATGGGGGACAAATGTACTTTTTTCTGTTTATTGTGTCTGTGTTGGAGTGAAGCAGTGGTCTAGACAGTAATATCTGTGGAGGTCCTTTTCTATTGGCAGGGATATCACAAAAGACCCCATAGGATATTTGAAAAAAATAGATTGCCACGGTTTTTGAATAAGTCCAGTAAATGGTTAATTTAAGAAAGTTGAAGTGGAAAGCCAGCATGTTTCAGGGGCTCACAACTACCCCTTCATCAGGCCTTATATATTGATAATAGTTTCAGATTTGCAGTGGACTTCAAATATGTCACACTGGTGCCCAACCAATACATGATTTGTATTCACATCTACAGTCCAGTACAAATCTGAACCCAAATATAAGTCCTGATGAAGGGGAGTCTTAAGACCCACAAACCTGCTGGTTTTCCACTTCTGTTTCATGGTAAAAAAGACATTTAATGGACTCATTTAACCATTGTGGAGCTCTCAGATTAAATATACTGTAATGCCGCGTACACACGATCGGTCAAACCGATGAGAACGGTGTGATGCACTGTTTTCATCGAAACCAAACTGATCGTGTGTGGGCGCCATCGGTTATTTATCCATAGGTTAAAAAAAAGCAATCTTGTTTTAAATTTAACCGATGGATACCTAACCTATAGAAAAAAAAAGATCGTTAGTAGGCACAACCATCGGTTAAAAATCCACGCATGCTCAGAATCAAGTCGACGCATGCTTGGAAGCATTGAACTTTGTTTTTTTCAGCACGTCGTTGTGTTTTACGTCACCCCGTTCTCAGGGCCGTTTGAAGGAATTTGGGGGCCCCAAGCAAAATGGACATGGAGGCCCCCCAACCCCCCCACACGTTCTTTTTACTCCCCCCCAATGTTTTTTTTACCCCCCCTTCCTATGTTCTTTTTACTCCCCCATCCCTACCGGGTCCTTACCGTGCGGCAAGAGATTCAGTTTCTTGTTCCCGGCCGAACTAACAGGAAGTGAGCACTCAGTGTGCACTTCCTGTCAGTCTGGCCGGGAACAGGAAACTGAATCTCCAGTACCGCTGTAACGCGCGGTACCCGGCCAGAGTCCAGACTGACAGTAGGAAGGAAAAAGAGCTCGGCCACGCTACAGAGAAAGGGAAGTGACGACTTGAGGCAGCAGTGCTGCAGGCTCTCTATAGAGCGCTCAGGCAGCTGTAGGAAGCGCGGCAAGGGCCCTGCTTGGGGCCCCAGGCCAGCTCGGGGCCCCAAGCAATTGCTTGGTTTGCCTGCCTTGTAGCGACGGGCCTGCCCGTTCTGACATGATCGTTTTTTTAACCGATGGTGTGTAGGCACGACTGACCATCGGTCAGCTTCATCGGTTAACCGATGGAATTGGTCCACCGGACTGTTCTCATCGGATGGACCGATCGTGTGTACGCGGCATAAAACGTGGGCTGCTTAGGTCATGGTTTCAGAGCTGAAAGCAGTACCGAAAAGAAACTTGAAATAGGTGAAACCAACAGATTTGCAAAGCAATTATTTTTATCTCAACCAATCAGCAAACAACATTGGGAAAATTGAAAAAGCGTCCTTTGATTCAATGCTGTGGGTTACCTCATACCACTGCTCTCTGAACCACTCTAGTATCTCAACCCCCTGAAGGTTTTATCCAGACAATAAACCGTCTGCTGGAGAAGCCGCTGTAATAATTGTATATTATCCCCCACACACGTGGGGGCTGCCTACCTCCGATAACCTGCCTGTTATTCTTACACTGGGTTTAACCTGAATAGAAATCCTATTGAATTCTCAGTCATAATTGCACGGAACTGTATAATCCATTTAGGTCAAACGCTTCTGAAATGTCAATTCATTTCCTCTCCCATCCGCACTCGAGCTCATCCGACAGACAGAGAAGGAATTTCACCCTGTACAGAAGAGAGATGAGTCTCAGTCAAGAGTCAGCGACATTAGTTGAGGAAACTAATAAAGTGCATGTATTAAGTAATAACATTTTTAAATTCATTGCTTCCAGCCAGAATTTATATTCAAGGTCTGGCACAGGCTATGAAATCTAATTTTGTTCTCATGGATGTGTGATATAATTTTATAAGTGTTATAAAAAGAAGGTCTTTACTTATGCTGACCGCAGAGCCGCGTTATCTAGTCGTATATAACGCCGGTGGCCTCTCTCGTAGGATGGCACCGGGGCAAGGTTTAAAGAGAATTGATCCGCCAATATTCTCCTGTATGGCTGAGTGGATTTACTGCTGTTCTTGATGGAATTTTACAGTGTGTGAGTTGTTTTTTTTTTTTCTTTTAAATATACACAGCACCGCCAGGCAGTCATTGCTTTGGAAAATCAAATGATCAGAGTTGGTTTAACATAAACATTTAAAAGAAAAAAGAAAAAATATATATAGATATATATATATATTAGAGCTGTGGCCTAGGTGAGCCTAGAGCGGCGCACTGACGTCATCACCCGGCCTCAACTACTCGTGTTCAGCCGGCTTCTCTGGTAAGACTAAGCAAGCACTAATCTTCCTATACAGTGGATAGATGTGGACCATATTACAGTGGGGGAGATGTCTGTGGATATTACAGTGGGGGAGATATCTGTGGATTACAGTGGGGGAGATGTCTGTGGATATTACAGTGGGGGAGATATCTGTGGATATTACAGTGGGGGAGATGTCTGTGGATATTACAGTGGGTAGATGTCTGTGGATATTACAGTGGGGAGATGTCTGTGGATATTACAGTGGGGGAGATGTCTGTGGATATTAAAGTGGGGGAGATGTCTGTGGATATTACAGTGGGGGAGATGTCTGTGGATATTACAGTGGGGGAGATGTCTGTGGATATTACAGTGGGGGAGATGTCTGTGGATATTACAGTGGGGAGATGTCTGTGGATATTACAGTGGGAAGATGTCTGTGGATATTACAGTGGGGGACATGTCTGTGGATATTACAGGGGGGAGATGTCTGTGGATATTACAGTGGGGGAGATGTCTGTGGATGTTACATTGGGGGAGATGTCTGTGGATATTACATTGGGGGAGATGTCTGTGGATATTACAGTGGGGGAGATGTTTGGATGTTACAGTTGAGGAGATGTCTGCGGATATTACAGTGGTGAGATGTCTGTGGATTACAGTGGGGGAGATGTCTGTGGATATTACAGTGGGGGAGATATCTGTGGATATTACAGTGGGGGAGATGTCTGTGGATATTACAGTGGGTAGATGTCTGTGGATATTACAGTGGGGAGATGTCTGTGGATATTACAGTGGGGGAGATGTCTGTGGATATTAAAGTGGGGGAGATGTCTGTGGATATTACAGTGGGGGAGATGTCTGTGGATATTACAGTGGGGGAGATGTCTGTGGATATTACAGTGGGGGAGATGTCTGTGGATATTACAGTGGGGAGATGTCTGTGGATATTACAGTGGGAAGATGTCTGTGGATATTACAGTGGGGGACATGTCTGTGGATATTACAGGGGGGAGATGTCTGTGGATATTACAGTGGGGGAGATGTCTGTGGATGTTACATTGGGGGAGATGTCTGTGGATATTACATTGGGGGAGATGTCTGTGGATATTACAGTGGGGGAGATGTTTGGATGTTACAGTTGAGGAGATGTCTGCGGATATTACAGTGGTGAGATGTCTGTGGATATTACAGTGGGGGAGATGTCTGTGGATCTTACAGTGGGGGAGATGTCTGTGGATATTACAGTGGGGAGATGTCTGTGGATATTACAGTGGGGGAGATGTTTGTGGATATTACAGTGGGTAGATGTCTGTGGATATTACAGTGGGGGAGATGTCTGTGGATATTACATTGGGGGAGATGTCTGTGGATATTACATTGGGGGAGATGTCTGTGGATATTACAGTGGGGGAGATGTCTGGATGTTACAGTGGGGGAGATGTCTGTGGATATTAAAGTTGAGGAGATGTCTGTGGATATTACAGTGGGGGAGATGTTTGGATATTACAGTGGGGGAGATGTCTGTGGATATTACAGTGGGGGAGATGTCTGTGGATATTACATTGGGGGAGATGTCTGTGGATATTACAGTGGGGAGATGTCTGTGGATATTACAGTGGGAAGATGTCTGTGGATATTAAAGTGGGGGAGATGTCTGTGGATATTACAGTGGGGGCATGTCTGTGGATATTACAGTGGGGAGATGTCTGTGGATATTAAAGTGGGGGAGATGTCTGTGGATATTACAGTGGGGAGATGTGGACCATATTACAGTGGGGAGATGTCTGTGGATATTACAGTGGGGGAGATGTCTGTGGATATTACATTGGGGGAGATGTCTGTGGATATTACATTGGGTGAGATGTCTGTGGATATTACAGTGGGGGGAGATGTCTGTGGATATTACATTGGGGGAGATGTCTGTGGATATTACAGTGGGGAGATGTCTGTGGATATTACAGTGGGGGAGATGTCTGGATATTACAGTGGGGGAGATGTCTGTGGATATTACAGTGGGGGAGATGTCTGTGGATATTACAGTGGGGTGATGTCTGTGGATATTACAGTGGGGGAGATGTCTGTGGATATTACAGTGGGGGAGATGTCTGTGGATATTACAGTGGGGGAGATGTCTGTGGATATTACAGTGGGGAGATGTCTGAATGCAGCCATTTTCTCACCTTTATCTGGCCCTTGGGGCACGGTTCCTCCCACTGACACCAACAGTGGGTTATAATTCCTCCCACCGATACCAATGAAGGGACATTATTCTTCATCCTACTGGCCATCAACTCTCAGGCCATGTTTATTCTCTCTGATGCTGGGCCCAGGACATTTTCTACCCCCACTGGCCACAATTCACCCCCCTCCCTAAAGTCTGAAGAACAGTAAATTGGCCCTTTGTTGGAAAAGTTTGGAGACCGATGATGTAGATTATTGTGACAGAACCCATTGTCACTGTGTGTTTTGGAAGGGACTGTGGGCTGGCCTCCTACCCACAGACTATGGCCCAGAAGAGACTAGAGACCCGGGGACAAGCTGGCATTGAGATAATGTAATGCTACATCCCTTCTCCCCCATCCCCCCCTCTTGTTGCTGATAGACAATGGTCTGGACTGGAGACATCTCTCCACAGGGGATGTGTATTGAGAGGCTGCCTGCTTACCATAATCTCATTATGTTTATCTGTAGTCTCAATGTACAAGTGTTCAGTTCCCATTAGTTGTTCCTTGTCCCCTACCCCCTCCCCTCTAAGACAAAGCTAAGGGGAGTGTCCCTAACTGTGTGTAAAAGTGTATGTCTTGTATTTTAATAAACAGTTTATGCTCTGCATTTTTAAAGCGGAGCTCCACCAAGGAAAAAAAATGTATACATACCTGCGTGCCTGTTGCTAGGCAGATCGTCCTAATCTGCCTGATCTTCTTTTTTTTTTTTAACTGGACCTCCGCTTTAACCCTCAACACCTGTGTGGCTTGTCTCGTGATTGAGGGGTTAAGGGCTGGTTATGGCGAATCTGTAGGCTGCGGATGCGGATGCGTTTGGAGGTCAGGAGACACAGGTCTGGCGGATTTGTGCCCACCTGGGGTATTAGAGATCCGTCACAATTATAAACTCAAAAATACAAATCTCTCTTTTCTTGTCATCATTGCGGTTTATTTTATGATTGTGTGTAATTGACAATGAAACATTTACAATATAACATATGTATTCTATCCATGCTTCTTATATGTATCACTCTATATAGTACAATGGAAGATGATGAGACAATGATGAGACAATATATTGTAATACAATGAATAATAATAATGACATACATTGTTAACATTAAAGCTGAAATCTAGGCAGATTTAAAAGCTGTAAATGCATGCTGCTCTGTATTTATTAGGACATTATTAGAAGTTTGTTTTTAAATGCAAGTAAAGGTAAAGAGGAAGTAAACTTCCATCTTTTGCTTTTACTTATACCCTGTTTCCCTGACAATAAGCCCTACCCCGAAAATAAGACCTAGTGTGAGTTTCTGGGAAGGCTGCAATATAAACCCTACCCCAAAAACAAGACCTAGTTAAAGTCCTTGTAAAATCATGTAATCCATTTTGTAAAAATAATATACAATGTGCAGTGTGTCTGCTTGTTTAATATCTTATTTACAGCACCGCTGGGCGCTCACGTGACCCGCCGCAGTTTTCTCTTATCCTCTCGGCTGATGTAAGCGGCCCCACCCTCTGCAGTGCTCGGAGAAGGCTGACGTCCGGGGATCTTGGCCCCTCCCTGTGCAGTATTCCAAGCGTGGAAGAAGAGCACCGGCGGGTCACGTGAGCGCCCAGCGACGCTGTAAATAAGGTATTTTCCACAATAAAGTTACGCAAGGAGACACACTGCACATTATATAATCTTTTTACAGAACAGATTACATGATTTTACAAGGTCTTTAACTAAGGTTTGTTTTTATGATTACAGAATTTCACAATGCTGACTCCTAAGCTGACGGGGGGAGGAACTTTTTTGTACATAATAAGACATCCCCTGAAAATAAGCCCTAGTGTAGTTTTTGTAGCCAAAATGAATATAAGACCTGGTCTTATTTTTGAGGAAACATGGTAGGTAAGCTCAGAATAATGCTTATCTATAGGTACTGTAAATATCTTCTAAACGTGTACCGTTTAGGAGATATTTACTGTACATTCAGCCAGTGACATCACCTGTGCCCTTCCCTCAGAGCCCTGTACCGTGACTGGCGGCTCCCGTGCGCATATGTGGAAGAGATGTCATGGTGGCTCCCGCCAGTCACAGGGCCGGAGTCCGCAAACCGGGAAGCTGTCTCCAGCAATGACATTGTATCGCTGGAAGGCTCTGTTTTTAGGTACCGTATATACTCGAGTATAAGCCGACCGAATATAAGCCAAGGGACCTAATTTTACCTAAAAAAAATGGGAAAACGTATTGACTCGAGTATAAGCCTAGGGTGTCCATCTGCATGCCTAACTGTGCCTTACTGTGTCCATGTGCATGCCTCACTGTGCCCATGCCTCACTGTGCCTTACTGTGTCCATGCCTCACTGTGCCCATGCCTCACTGTGCCCATGACTAGACTTACGTTTAACATGGGAGTATATAGAAGGGGTGCCCGGCTTTGAAAAATCTGTGCTCCCCAGCCGTAGGTCCCCCAAACTTTGTGGTGGAAGAGTGGGGCTATATTACTTTGGGAACCGGGTCCCCAAAGTCCGACAGATCAGGCGCAAAAAGGTGACTCGAGTATAAGTCGAGGGGGGCATTTTCAGCACAAAAAAATGTGCTGAAAAACTTGGCTTATACTCGAGTATATACGGTAAGGCCGGGTACACACGAACAAACATGTACGGTGAAAGCGGTCCGTCGGACCGTTTTCACCGTACATGTCTGCCAGAGGGCTTCTGTACGATGGTTGTACACACCATCGTACAGAAGTCCGCGCGTAAACAATACGCAGGGCGTGTCCGCGTCGTCGCCGCGACGATGACGCGGCGATGACGCGGAGACGTGGGCGGGCCTGCCATTTAAAGGCTTCCACGCATGCGTCGAAGTCATTCGACGCATGCGAGGGACGGCGGGCGCCTGGACATGTACGGTAGGTCTGTACTGACGACCGTACATGTCCGAGCGGGCAGGATTCCAGCGGACGGTTTTAAAACACGTCCAGGAATATTTGTCTGCTGGGAAAAGGCCCGGCGGGCAAATGTTTGCTGGAATTCGGCCCGCTCGCGCCCACACACGACCGAACATGTATGCTGAAACTGGCCCGCGGACCAGTTTCAGCATACATGTTTGGTCGTGTGTACGGGGCCTAAGTTTCACATAATCGCTATAAGGTCTGATCTCTGTATTGTGACAGGGTGGGTAGAGTCCCTGCTGTCAGGCTGGATTCACACCTACGCATTTTTAGTGCTTTTTGCATTTTACAGATTTGCACTACAGTCCATTTAACATGGTTTCCTATGGAACAAGTTCTGTAGTGCAAATCTGCAAAATGCAAAAAGCACAAAAAATGCATAGGTGTGAATTAGGCCTTAAAATACAAACAAAAACTGGTCGAAAGAAAAAAAAAACTCAGCGTGTACACCCTGCTTTACTTTATTGCCATCAAAAACATCTAAATGGAGGAGAGCACATGATTCTTGATGTTCTAAGCCAGGGGTCTCCAAACTTTTGAAACAAAGGGCCAGTTTACGGTCCTTCAGACATTAGGGGGCCGGACTGTGATCACTGGGCGTAGAACAGGTCCTGATGTCAGTGGGAAAAAAACAATGCCCTTTCTTTGGTGTCAGTGTAAGCAATTGTGCCCCATTGTTGATGTCATTTGGAGGAATAGAGCCCCATCATTGGCGACATAGGAAAGAATTGGGCTCCATCATTGGTGTCTTTGGGCCCCATTGTTGGTGCCAATGGTTGAAATTGGGCCCCGATCGTTGGTGTTATTGGGAGGGATTATGCCCCACCGTTAGTATCAGTGAATGAAATGGTGCCCCAAGGGCCAGATAAAGGCAAGCAAAGGGCCGCATCTGGCCCCCGGGCCGCAGTTTGGAGACCACTGTTCTAAGCTACAGTTATGTATTTTCCTTTCACCTTATTAAATAGTGTGCCATGCTAAAAAAAAACAACAATATCTAATAGTTCAATAATAAATAATTCTCTCTCTCAAAAAAAATCTAATAATGTATAATCACACAAAAAAAATAATCAAGAAATAACCAATAATAGTGGCAAAAGCTTTGTATAATAAAGTGCAAAAGATGCTTATAATGCCTTGTACACACAGTCGGACTTTTGACCGTGCAAAAGTCTGCCATGAGTTCGTCGGAAGTCCGACGGAAAGAAAGAGAACGGGTTCTCTATCTAGGGTCCGTCGGACTTCCGACAAAAAAAGTCAGATGGAGGCTACACACAGCTGGACTTTCCGAGAAAAAAAACCCGTCTGAGGCCTCGTACACACGACCGTTTTCCCTCGACAGAATCCATCAAGAAAATTTGTGGCAGAGCTTTTTTGCCGACGAAAACGGTCGTGTGTATGTTTTTCATCGAGAAAACAGTCGTGGAACTCAACGAGAAAAAAAGAGAACAAGTTCTCTTTTTCCTCATCGGGAGTCAATTTCCTCGGCGTGTTTCTCGTCGGGCTGGTTTACGACGAGAAACACGTTCGTGTGTATGCTAAGAAACCCATGCATGCTCAGAATAAAGTATGGGACGGGAGCGCACCTTCGGTAAAAGTATGATAAAATTAGTGGACAAGTATCAATTGTCAAAGAGCACCTCGCCCCTGTAATTATAGAAAAATACGAAGGGGGCAGGGGGGTACCAAAATAACCCTGGGGCTTTTTTAGTGGTGCAGATAAAGATTCACAAAATCAAAGGAATTGTTTTGTGTAAAAATAGAAAAAACATTTTATTAAGACAATTATATGACATAAATATATGATAAGTAAATTCAATCTCGATTAGATACATTATGGAGAATCAAGATAAAGCATTGATTAGTCGATTCGCTCTACATGTTTCACTCATTTAGAGCTTCCTCAGGAGCGTTTATAGACAATGTTAAGTGTCAAAAAGAAGAGAAAGGAAAAACAGATAATTAATTGACTGTAAAATACATTACATAACAATGTCTGGATAGAAGTAAATAAATACATTTTTTGGAAGTATAAAAGGAAAAATTAATAAGTTACATCAGTTGAGGCAGAAAGTGCATATTCTTTTTGACACTTAGCATTGTCTATAAACGCTCCTGAGGAAGCTCTAAATGAGTGAAACATGTACAGCGAATCGACTAATCAATGCTTTATCTTGATTCTCCATAATGTATCTAATCAAGATTGAATTTATTTATCATATATTTATGTCATATAATTGTCTTAATAAAATGTTTTTTCTATTTTTACCCAAAACAATTCCTTTGATTTTGTGAATCTTTATCTGCACCACTAAAAAAGCCCCAGGGTTCTTTTGGTACCCCCCTTCGTATTTTTATTCGGTAAAAGTATGGTTTGTAATGGAGATAGCACATTCGTCACGCTGTAACAGACTGAAAAGTGCAAATCGTCTCTTACCAAACTTTTACTTAACACGCAGTAACATGAGATTAGCAAAAGCAGCCCCAAGGGTTGTGCCAGTGGAATCGAACTTCCCCTTTATAGAGCCGTCGTACGTGTTGTACGTCACTGCGTTTGAGAACGACGAGATTTGGTCTTGACAGTGTGTACGCAAAGAAAGCTTGCCAAGTTTCTCGACAAGCCTAACAAGGAACTCGTCAAGGAAAACGATGTTTCATTTATGACGAGTTCCTCGGTTCGTGTGTACGAGGCCTGACTTTTTTTCCTGGGAAAGTCCGGCCGTGTGTACAAGGCATAACAGTTAAATATCACATCCTTATCATAAGTGAATATGTGTGCATTCATCATTGTCCATATCAACAATCCGTTCCAATTACAAATATAAAGTGATCGGTGTAAAGATCTTCAACTTGAATATCCTCCTATATGTGATCCATCAAGAGAAACGTGCATCACTCCAAGATAAATGACACTCACAGCCACCCTATGAAAACCGGAAGACCTAAACAGAAAAAAAGGACAATTTCATGTTATTTCCAATTATCAAGATGAGATATATTTCCAAGATAGCTTCACTTCTTGAGATCCCCTTACCAAACTTTGGGTTATCAAAAACAAGAGAGATGCCAATAGTGTAATATGTTGTGTTAATGTAGCACCCTGTATGTAGGTAGGTGCTAGAGTAGGATTTTTTTGTTTTAGGGTAGGCAAATTTTGAAGGCCTGGATGGCAGCCAGGCCTGTTTGTTTTGATCTGGGCTGGGAGTGGCTCAGGTTAGCAGCTGGTGACTCACAGGCAGCATCACTAAGACCTCCCTCCCTCATTAAACGTTGTTTGGTATGGATATGACGACTTCAGGTGTTGATATGATGACATCTGTGGCCTCGCGACCATACTTCCTCCTGATTCTTGCATAGTTGGCTCGGATGTTTATCTGGTCTCTGCATGCTAAAAGGCAAAACAAAATGCTATTTAATTTTATCAATATTTCACACACAGAGATTTTTACACACTGCAAGTCCAACACTTATTATTTGTACAGTTTTAATGTTCACATTTTCATTTTCTGCGCGTTGTGTTTGCGTTGCGCAGGGACAGCAGCCTATTCATTTGCAAGGGCTGCAGCTCTGAAAATGCAGGGAAAATGTCCCTGCACCTTTGCAAAATCTCAGACGCACTTAAAGCGGTGGTTCACCCTAAAAAACAAGTTTTTACCATGAAATCCAGCATACTAGCGCGAGCTACGGTATGCCTTTATTTATTTTTTTGCGCCGTACTCACAGTTTAATCCCGTAGTTACGTTTCAGACTCCCCGCGGGGAATGGGCGTTCCTATGCAGAGGGGAACATGATTGACGGCCGGCTATGGCGCGTCACGCTTCCCGAAAATAGCCGGAGTAGGACTCGGCTCTTCACGGCGCTATACGGCGCCTGCGCACAGACTAGGAGATGACTGCGCAGGCGCCGTGAAGAGCCAAGTCCTATTTCGGCTATTTTCGGGAAGCGTGACGCGCCATAGCCGGCCGTCAATCATGTTCCCCTCTGCATAGGAACGCCTACTCCTCGCGGGGAGTCTGAAACTTAACTACGGGATTAAACTGTGAGTACGGCGCAAAAAAAATAAATAAAGGCATACTGTAGCTCGCGCTAGTATCCTGGATGGCATGGTAGAATTTTTTTTTTTTTTTTAGGGTGAACCCCCGCTTTAAACTGTATGGTGCTTTTGCACCATGCAGTTTTATGCACCAGAAAATGTGCTGAGTTTCCAATGTGCGGGAGTGCCATTAAGAATTAATGGCACCCCCATGCGTCTGCAAAAGAGCAACACACTTCAGCTCCGGGTGTTGGAATGCATGTGATTTACACATGCAAACAGTATAACAGTATGTAAACCAACACCCCCCCCCCCCCCCCCCTTCGTTGCACATGCCCCATAACCGGCGTCCTCTCATTCTCCTGCTCCTGCTCTCCATGGGTCATCACAGCGATGGCGGCTTGCATTTCCCACTCCTCCTCGGCAGCCAATCGGGAGTCTTCTCTTTTCGGTCAATTGGAAAACGGGTCCCACACCCGCTTCTGGTTGGCCGGATTGAGGATCAGTGTTTCAACAGCGAATATTCATTTGCTGTTTTGACAAATCTGGATGGGCTCCGTTCGCACTCTCTGTGACCCGAACCCACCCTATTTTAAAGCCTATTAGAGCCTCTGGCTTTAAACAGGTGCTTAAAGAAAAACCCCACTGCTGTAATTCATATGCCCGGCTTCCTAAAAGGGCCGGACGCATTAAATAAGGGGTGGCAACGGCAGCCATGGATAGATTCATGCTATGCATGAATCTATCCATTTCATATAGGGGGGTGGCCTGGAGAGAGGAGGCGGCACCCGGGTGCCCCTATCGGACAGGCCGTCGCTGATTTACACGCTGCCCAGCACCCCCAACCACCTGCGACAGTGTGAACTAGCCTTTAGACATGATAAATAGAAGATACATTGGGGGGATTCACTAAAACTGAAGCACTGAAGGGTGGACTAAAGCTGGCTTTATACCAGTAGATTTTTGTCGAACATTCTTTGTACATTTGATGACTGGATGAGTGTCATTCGAAAGTACTGCACAATTTCAATTGAATTCAACATTCGATTTTGGAATAAATATAAATAAATGATGCATTTGGTTGGCAGTGAGCTCGCTGAACGCAGCCCATTCAAGGGAATGGGGATGTGCTGTAAACACTCTGCAACTGTGTGCCCTGGAAGATGTCAGGTGTGACGAAATGCGTAGGTCGTAGTCTGCTGTAATGTAATCGCGTAACTGGAAGTCCACTGGAAGACAGTTTTCTTTTACTGATGTTATACTGTGTTAAACAAAGGATATTTTTAACTGATTTACACTGTGTGGAGCTTTCTGCTTTAATCTATTGTATGAATCATATGGATGGATGTGTAATTGAGGAGATTACTGTAACGGATTATTTATGACGATTGGAGTATACTTAATCTTTTGAGGATTTCACAAGAGGAGATTTCTATGGCATTATTGTATTGATTCGTATTTTGACCTTTCTTTAATTAGAAGGCCCTGGCTATCTAGTAAGCCTTCATGGTGTTACCTGGTGGAGGCTCTTCCAGTTCTCTTTAGGATGCTTTCATTCCTAGTTTTTCACATTGGTGGATGTGGCTATTTCTCCTCACTTCTTTAGGAGATTCTTGCTTATGACTTCACATTTGGACTTTTCACATGTGTTTTGCTCAATGCATGGAAATTATATACTTTATGGGGGGTTCATTTTTTTTTTTTTTTTTATTACTAGTCGGTCACATTATTTATACTTTTATGCTTTCGGCATTATAGCATGATTTAGCATGATTTTTTTGCAACATTGGGGTAGATTCACAAAGGGCGTCCTAATTTTGCGGCGCCGTAGCATATGGTGTTTACACTACGCCGCCGTAAGTTAGCGAGGCAAGTACATGATTCACAAAGTACTTGCCTGCTAAGTTACGGCGGCGTAGCCTAAAGCGTGCGGGCGTAAGGGCGCCTAATTCAAAATAGGCTGAGGGGGCGTGTTTAATGTTAATTTGGTTTGACCTGACGTGATTGACGTTTTTTTGGAACGGCGCATGCGCCGTCCGCCTACATATCCCAGTGTGCATTGCGGCAACGTACGCCCCAAGGGCCTATTGGTTTCCATGTGGACGTAAATGATGTAAATCCCTATTCACGGACGAGTTACGCAAACGACGTAAAATTTTCGAATTTCGACGCGGGAACGGCGGCCATACTTAACATTACTATTCCAGCTATTTGATGGAATATCTTTAGGCCTGATAATGCGTTACGTAAACGGCGTATCTGTACTGCGTCGGCCGGGCATACGTTCGTGAATAGGCGTATCTAGTGATTTACATATTCTACGCCGACCGCAATGGAAGCGCCACCTAGCGGCCAGCCTAAATATTGCACCCTAAGATAGGATGGCGCAGGCCGTCGTATCTTAGATAGGTTTAAGTGTATCTCTGTTTGAGAATACACTTAAACTTAGGTCGGCGCAGATTCCGAGTTAGGTCGGCGTATCTACTGAAACGCCAGCCTAACTCTTACTGAATCTAGCCCATTGTCTTTCTCTTTTATTTAAGTGGTTTATAAATATTTTTTTTCTCTGGCTACAAATGTTTATGATATAGGAAAAAATTTAAATGTGGGATCCAATTTCTCTGCTGCCCTGCTGTAGTCCATATCTATTCTGATAAAAAAAAAAGTATCTCTTAAAGCGGGGGTCCACACAAAAATGGAACCTCTGCTTTTCGGAACCCTACCCCCCTCCGGTGTCACATTTGGCACCTTTGAGGTGCTGGCACCCACTTCCCGGCATAGACTCCCACGGGGTCACACCCCTTCCCGCCCCCGCTGTCTTCTGGGAAACACAGGTCCCAGAAGACAGGAACATTATGACACGCAGCGTGACTTGCGCATGCGCAGTAGGGAACCGGGAAGTGAAGCTGCAACACTTAATTTTAACAAAAATTGGTTTTCGTGAGCTTTTTAGGCGCTGTTTTTAGCGTGAAAGAGCCTGAAAAGCGCCTCAGTGTGAAAGTAGTCTTAGTGAATTGCAGCAAATCAGGTCTCCTTCCCTGACAGAATGGGCTGTGCTGTGTGGAGGGGCTGTGAAAATCTCAGGACTCAAATTGTACATTTGGCAACTACAGCATCTAGCACAACTGAATTATCTTTATAGAATTTATATTAAATTGGTCTGGAAGCCAACCAGAAAATCTTACTTTGTTTGGTTAAAAATGGCTCTCCTGCAGATGCACACAAGATCATGTCCTTCTTAATGTCATCCCAAGACGTCACCAATTCGCCATTCCCATCATATAGTACTGCTGCCGGCAAATGATGCATACTCAGCTTTAAAGTGCAGTCGTCCAGTAACTAGAGTGCAACAAAGAAAGACATTGCATTAATCTCTATCATTTCACCCTTGAAAATGACTCAAACTTCAAAACACTTCACTTGGGCTGGTGCACTTTACTTCTAATCCATAATTAATTTCTAAAGCAGTCATTTACAACCAGATTTTCATGGGATTCTAAGGTTTCTTCAGGGGGTGGCTATGGGTTCCTTCAACTGTGGCTACCTGACCTCTCATTTGTTGGTTCCTTCACAGTTCCAGCTTCAATGCCACATGGTAGAGCTGGTGAGGGTGACATTCTGAACACCTCTGCAGGTGGGGCATTCCTCCCACTGAGCCCCACTAATGTAAGGGGCAATTATTCCCAATGACTCCTGATGGACTAATCTTTAGGGGTTCCCTGAGACCAGAAATGTATTTCAAGGGTTTCTTTGCAGTATGAGGTTGAGAAAGGCTGCTTTAAAGCAACCAGGTGCATTACCCATACAGGGAAAAGCAAATGGTTAATTTTCATGCCTCCCTTGCTAGGAGGATATACTCATCTTTCCTTTGCTTCCCCACTTCTACATTCAAGCACCGATGGCAAGAAAAGGAAGCCCCAAGAATGATCCAAGTCACTCCAGTTGGAGCTTACATAGGAGATGACTGGGAACCACAAAAGAGAAGGGAGTGAGTCTCATTTTTCTCGATACATGGGAGTTCAAGCTAATTTTTGGTGGCTGAATTGAGCAATCCAAATGTGAGTATGTGTCACCAAAGAGGGGGCATTAAAGCCGACCTTTAGGAATAAGAAAAAAAGATCTACTCTTGCAGTGGTGCCTCTTTGTTGTGTCGTTATGTTTAGGGGCACGAGATACAGGTAGGATTACTCACCCTATCCTGTGCCCTGGCCTGCTCCAATGCTGCTCCCTTCTCCCCAAAGCACTGGTCTTTGGGTGGTCCCTTACCATCATCACATACAATTCATGGCTACTTACCATGTATTGTATGTACATGGTGGGTGTGAGCATGCAACTACCATAGAGAGAAGGCTGAGGGGGACAGGTCCTGCTGGAGCATAGAATAAGGTAAGTATTAATTATTTTCTATGGCATTCCTAGACATAACAAACATTTAACTCTTGCAGTGCTCTGCTTGTGCCCTGGTTTAATAGTTGATCGAGAAGGGAGAAATTGGACTGACTCTGTCAGGGCATGTCTCAGCACAGAGGTGTATGTGCATCAGATCATAGAAATTACACTTCCAGTATCCAGCATGGGTGCCCTTGAATGCAGAGAAATGCATGCATACGCATTCATGCAGTCCTGAAACTGGGGCTAAACACCCTATTTAAGAAGGTAAGCAGCCATGAGAGGTTGCTGGATGATCTTCAGCTCCCATGTGCTTTTTGTCCCTGTGATCCCTGCGTTAGTTCCCGATTTCCTGCTTTTGACTCGGACTGCCTCTGGATTTCTCTTCTGCTTGACCTCTTGTTGTGACCCCAGCTTGTTTTAAGGCTTTTTGATCATCTGCTCTGTGTATGACCTCGGCCTGCCTTCTGACTACGCTTCTGCCTTGCCTTCCTGACTTCTATGCATGACCTTGGCTTTGGCTCCTGACCTCGCTTTTGGTTCTCTCTCCATTTATGACCTTGGCTTGGACTTGGATCATGCTCACCTGCTTTCACCACCTCTGTGCAACCTGATCCTGCACCTGCCACAAATGTCATTACACTACCGGATGCTGCATATCAACTGCTCCTCCACCCGGTTGTCCAATTTCTCTGTCATCTTGTCAGGGTACTAACCAGTAAAGTGGTATCAGAAGCAACACCAGCAGGCCAGGCTACCTGGCACCCAAGCTTCCTTGGGCCCTGTACTCCCTTTCACCAACTCCAGGGGTGCTTGGACCTCAGCTAACATATGTCTTGGTCTTCAAACACTCCCGCATTGCGTTGCATCTCTTCTATTCAGTCTGAAGTGCCCTACCGTGGCCCTCTTGTTCACTATTGACCCTCTTCTGCAGTAAAAGCCAAGATAATTTATGTATTCCAGAATTTCCCACCTACTCTATCAATAAAAAAAAAAAGTTTTGGATGCTACTGTAGACCTCTTCTAAAAATGCTAGTTACCTGGCTATCATACTATTTCATTGGTTTTAATATTTTCTGACTCACTGACTCACCACAAGTATGCAGATAGCGACTTATGACTCTTATCTCTATATTTGTTTTGGCTCTGTGTCTCAAAACCAGCAACCAGGTCGTTAATATAGTACCCAAGCAGCTAGCACTTTCAAAAGAGGTTCACAATGATAGCCTCCATATTTATTTAAACAAGGTTGCTTTTTTTGATTATGGAAAAACAATTCATACAATATTATGTAGGACAGAATCAGCCATGGGCCTGGGGAAAAGTAGCATTTATGTACAACTAACACATTAAATATAATGGCCCAGATTCACAAAGAGCAAGGTGCACATTACGCCGCCGTAGAGCAAACACTGTACGCCATGCCAATGTAGCGCGGAGAGGCAAGCATTGCATTCAGCAAGCCAGTGCTCCCACTGCTGCGCCAGCGTGGGTTTCGAAGGCGCACAACGCCGTAGGTGGAATTGGGCGTGACCCCATGCAAATGATGGGTCGAGCGCCAGACAGGTACTTATCACGAACTGCGCATGCGCCGTGACGTGGACGCATGCACAGCACCCCCCCTGTGCCTGCTCACAACCACACCGGCACAACTGCCTAAGCTACGCCGGATCACTGCATACGCCGTGTACATAACGTACGCCCAGCCAGACACACGTCCAATGCACAATACGCCGGCTTGTGTTCCCTGGTGCAGACCTGTACATGTCTGTTGCCGGGTTGCATCTTATTTATGGGGAATAACTTACGCCTGACGTACAACTTACGCGCATCTCGCGCAGCATGCGCACGTTCGTGAATCGGCGTATTTCCCTCATTTGCATGTTTGAATGGCTAATCAATGGGAGCAGCACCATGCGCCCAGCCCATATGTGCGCCAACCCTACGCCGGCGTGTGCAAGCTACGTCGGCGGGGTGTAGCCTGTTTTTAGGCGCATGTTGGTTCATGGGTCTGCCGCACACATACGCCGACGCACATTGGCACTTACGTTGGCGTAACGTTTGTGAATCTGGGCCAAAGAATCTGCCATTTGGAAGAAGCAATAGTAAAAGTAAGTCACACAGAAGTTAATTGTGTTATTCTTAAGTACAAATCTTACCTCTTCCAGAGATTTGCCCCAAGCATATACAGCTTGCTCTGAACTGCCTCCATTCCTGTAAGCCAGGACTCTTTTCATGGTGGGATAGGTGTACAGGGATTTCTCACTGTTTGCTACTGAAGGCTGAACCTTCACACGGGTAGCTGGACTATCAGAGAGCCGCATCTAGAAAAGAAGCACATAGGTTGTGTAGGCTTTAAGCTTCTTATTAAGAGTAATAAGTCAAAAAGTAAAACAGCAGGAGGATAACATCACTGATAATAAATCTTTATAAGAGAAGAGTCTTCTTCTTGGCTTAGATCTCAGATCAGAAAGACAGAAAACAGAGAGCAAAAAGGTAATATATCAGAAGGAATGAAATAAAATGGTGTGAGAAATGTCTTTGCATTCCGACTCCTGTTATTGCTCACACTGAAAACATTTATCTTTTATAATAGGTTCAAGGAGATTACCATTTCTTGTTTTTAACGAAATTACTTACGTGGTTATTGCAAGGTTGAAATGCCAAAACCCAAACCTTCCGTATAATAAATATAGTCATGTAGTTTTACTGGGCATTTATGGGAAACAATCCTTCTTGGTAGCAAGAGTAATACCAGTAATATTCTTCCGGGTAGCGAGGGCAAAACCCCAGCATTGCCGGCAACATTCTTCTTGGTAGCCAGGGTAATACCCCAGTATTTTTTTTTTTTTTTTTTTTATTTTTCCACGTCAGACATAACCACAGCAAGAGACCTGCTCATGATTTTATTCATAATTCCGTCTCTATTTCAGGTATAGCATCATTTGTGGTAGTTTATATATTTTTTTTTTTTTTTATTATTTTTTTTTTCTTGATTCTATATTTGTTATTCTGCTATTTGCATATTGTTTGATTTTTTTTTTTTTTTTTTTTAAGCATATCTTCTTTCAGCCCTTTAACAATTTAAACGGGCTAGAGCGTTCCTCATATATACGAGATCCAACATGCTATCGTTACGTGATAACGTGACACATCACCCCATCCCAGTCCCTTCCCTCCCCTCCCTCCCCCCCACTACCCTTCCCACCCCTCCCAGACCATCTCCCGACTCCACCTAGTATTTTTATTTCCTATATTGCTGCATTCTTATTCCTCTCTCATGTTTTCTGCGTATTTCCGAGACTTTTTAAAATCAATCCATGTTTCCCAGATATCCTTATTTCCTGCCTTGTTCTTTTCGCAACCGTATTTTACTTTCTCCCTCCTATAAGTACCCTCTACAGAGTCGATCCACTCCCATATTTGCGGGCTTACCGGGTTTCTCCATTTTAGGGGTATCAATCGTTTCGCAGAGTTCAACAAATGCGGAATTAGTGATCCCCTATAATCGTTCACTGGCGTTTCTCCCCCATGAAAGAGGACTATCCAAGGATTATTTTCCAATTCTTTTTTAGTTATCTCTTTTATCAAGGCCAAAACTTTTCCCCAGAACGTTTTGATTTTTACACAGTCCCACCACAGGTGGGCCATCGTTCCTCTTGCCTCACATCCTCTCCAACATTCCTCTGACTCCCCTACTCCGAATTTGGCCATTTTATCTGGGGTAGTGTACCATCCTGTCAGACACTTGAAGTTCATCTCGGCGGTTTTTACATCAACCGCCGAAGTATGAGTCAAATTGAGGATTCTCCCTATGGTCGTCTTCCCCCTTGGAACTCCTAGGTCTCTCTCCCATTTCTGTATGTAGTTTAGCGTATCCGACTCGTCTATTTTCTGTAAATATTTATATACTTTGGAGATATTTCCTT
The DNA here is from genome assembly GCF_905171775.1 of Rana temporaria. Taxonomy (NCBI): domain Eukaryota; kingdom Metazoa; phylum Chordata; class Amphibia; order Anura; family Ranidae; genus Rana; species Rana temporaria. Next base: position 32,376,301 of record NC_053499.1, on the reverse strand, counting down.
TTGAACTTTCGGTACTACACATCTGTTCCAATGTAGTGTACTCCTCTCGTGACCTCAATGGGTGTGGGAGGCATTTAACGAATGACACCAACTGAAGATATCTCCACTCGCTGAGTGCCTCCATTTCAATCCTAATTTCGTGAAGGGTCATAATTTTGCCCTCTAGTGTTATGTCTTTTAACTGTGTTCTATTTTTAATCCACTTACCACCTACCTCTTTAGTCCCAGGTGCAAAATATTCGTTTTCTTTTAAATCTATAAGGGGTGAGTTGAATTTAGTTTTTAATTGTTTGTGTAATCGATCCCATATCCTTAAAGCGTTATGTGTAATTGCGTGTGTTGACGTGTGTAGGGTTCTATAGTGTGGGGGGTTCCAGATTAATCTCCCTAACTGTGCCCTCGCTAAGGTGCATTCAATACTTATCCACCTTTTATCCTGTGACTCTTTAGCCCATTCTATGACCCGTGTGAGGACCGAAGCGTTGTAGTATAATCTAATGTCAGGTACAGCCAGGCCGCCTTTTTTCTTGGTTCGTTTTAGAATTTGGGCAGAGACTCTATGTTTTTTATTGTTCCATATGTATTTCATTAGAAGGGAGTTAATTATTTTAATATATGACGGAGGCAAATAAATTGGGACCATTTGGAATTTATACAAGATTTTGGGGATAAGTACCATTTTTACCACATTTATCCTCCCAAACCACGATATTGGTCTATTGTATATAGTTTTAATTTCTCTTTTAATTTCGTCGAGAAGGGGGATAAAGTTTATTCTATATATTTTTTTCAAAGTATTTGCCATTTTTATACCCAAATACTTTATCTCACTTTGCCAGGAGAAATTAAATTTCTTCCGCAAATATAATTCTTCGTCTTTGTGGATATTAATATTCAAAATCTCCGTTTTTGTTGTATTCATTTTAAAGTTTGAGACCTCGCCATATTGTTTTAAGATATCTATTAACTTCGGGAGGGTGACTCTTGGGCTGCTTATGTAGAATAATAAATCATCAGCAAAGGCTGACAGTTTATGCTCATCTTCGCCTACTTCTACCCCATAGATTTCTGGGTTTTGTCGGACCATTGCCAGGAGGGGTTCCAATGCTAGGACAAAGAGGAGGGGGGATAGGGGACATCCTTGCCTAGTCCCATTTTTCATCTCAAAAGGGGCGGATAAGGATCCGTTAATTTTGATCCTTGCACACGGGTGGAAATATAGGGTTTTTATTCTCCTTATCATCCCTGGACCTATTCCTATGAATTCTAGGGTTTGTATCAGGAATCCCCAGTCTACCCTGTCGAAAGCTTTCTCAGCATCAACCGACAGGAATAGACCGGGGGTCCCACTTTCTTTGATCTGCTCCAGGAGAAGGAGCGCCCTCACACCATTATCCTTTCCCTCCCTCCCAGGTATAAAACCTACCTGGTCTGGGTGGATGATGGCTGTCATCGCTCCCTTCATTCTTTCCGCTAAAATTTTTGCATACAGTTTCGTATCTGCGTTTAGGAGTGAGATCGGTCGATAACCCGAACAAGTCGTATTATCCTTTCCCTCTTTTTTGATCACTGTAATCGTTGCTGTTAAAGCCTCTCTACTCATTTCATAGTCAGTTCCAAGGCCATTAAAGTATTGGCAGAGTCTGGGGATTAAGATGGTACTGAACTTTTGTAGGTAGGCAGATGTAAAGCCATCTGGCCCGGGACTTTTCCCCTTAGGAGTGTTTTTTAAGGCCTCCCTTATTTCCTGTTCCGTTATTAAACCTTCCATCTCTTCCACCTCCTCTTCTTCTAATTTTGGGAGATTGGCTAACTGTAGTATTTCCCTACCCTTGTCCATTTTTTCGCGTGGGCACCTGATGTTTTGTTGGATATCGTAAAGTTCTTCATAGTAGCTCCGGAATACTTCTGCTATTTTATTTGTCGCATATACTAAGTCACCATTCCTGTCTCTGATTTTTTCTATAAAATTCCTAGTTTTTTTTTTTCTTACCATTCTGGCCAAATTTTTACTAGGTTTGTTTCCCCAGACGTATCTTTCTCTCTCTGTCCGGTCTATATGTTTCTTAGTTTCTTGTTCCGCCAGAGCTCTATATTCATCCCTTCTTATACTCAACTTATGAAATATTTCCCTCTTTTGCCCCTGCGACTTATGTTCCTGTTCTAGCCGATATATCTCCTCCCTTAGTGTTTTTAGTTTACTCGTTCTTATTTTGTTTTTCCTTGCCCCTTCTACAATAAAGATTCCCCTTATATACGCTTTATGGGCCTCCCAAAGGGATGCTCTTGAGATACCCTCCTTGTCGTTCTCCTGAAAATAACATTCCAACTCTTTCTGTATCCTCTCCGCTACCTCCTCGTCCCCCAACAGACTCTCATCCAATCTCCATTCTGGTGGTGTGTCTTTTTGTATAGAAGTTTTTATTTTTAAGGTTATAGGGGCGTGGTCTGATAACGTCATGATCTCACACCTTGCTTCTATCACACTCTCCAGAAGTCTGTGGTCGACGAGGGCATAGTCGATCCTCGAGTATGTCCCATGCACAGGTGAGAAAAACGTGTAGTCGCGGGCCCTCGGATTGAGGATCCGCCATACATCCACCATTTGATTTTGTGAATACCCCAGTATTACCATTAAATTTCTATTGGGTTGCAAGGGCAATACCCCAGCATTACTAGTACAATTCTTCAGGTTAGCGAGGGCAAAACCCCAGCATTGCCGGCAACATTCTTCTTGGTAGCAAGGGTAATACCACAGCATTACCATTAAATTTCTATTAGGTTGCAAGGGCAATACCCCAGCATTACTAGTACAATTCTTCAGGTTAGCGAGGGTAATACCCCAGCATTACCAGTAAATTTCTTCTGAGTAGCAAGGGTAATACCCCAGCATTACCAGTAAATTTCTATTGGGTAGCAAGGGTAATACCCCAGCATTACTAGTAAATTTCATCTGAGTAGCAGGGGTAATACCCCAGAATTACCAGTACATTTATATTGGGTAGCAAGGGTAATACCCCAGAATTACCAGTACATTTATATTGGGTAGCAAGGGTAATACCCCAGCATTACTAGTACATTTCTTCTGTGTAGCAAGGGTAATACCCCAGCATTGCCGGTAACATTCTTCTTGGTAGCCAGGGTAATGCCCCAGCATTACCATTACATTTCTATTGGGTTGCAAGGGCAATACCCCAGCATAACTAGTAAAATTCTTCCGGTTAGCGAGGGTAATACTCCAGCGAATCAAAAAAGGGGAAGGGGGGAAAAAACAGGGGGGAGACAGGGGGGGAGGGAAAAGGGAAGGGGGGGAGGAGGGACAGAGAAACACAGGGAAAGCACTCACATTAGCCACATCCGTATATGGTAGAAAAAGGGAAAAAATCGCTAAAAGTAGTAATTGATGGTTGGACTTTGAGGCAAGACAGAAAGTATGTATAAAAAATATAAATTTATTACAAAATAGAAAATTATACAACAATAATGAAAATAAATAAAACCATATAAATTGATAAATAGGTATGGACAAAATCCTTTGAAGTCGCCTACGCATTTCATCGTTGGGCTTACTCAGGACGAGACAAAAGGGATTTTTGATATCGTTTCAGACTATGAAATAATACCTATACATTGTCAAAAATCCCTTTTGTCTCGTCCTGAGGAAGCCCAATGGCGAAACGCGTAGGCGACTTAAAAGGATTTTGTGCACACACCAAAACCACCCAATTTAACGACTTCCCACCCGCCATATAGCAGAATGATGGCCGCAAAGTGGTTCGATTATCCTGGCTGGGCGTCATATGACGTCCAGCGTGGCGATCGTGGTGTGGTGTATCAGTCTGACACACCACATCTCCGATCACTTTGAGGAGCCTATGACGTAGGCACTTTACCATGTGATCAGCTGTGTCCAATCACAGCTCATCACATGATAACCAGGAAGTGTTGTTTATCGGCTTTTCCTTTACTCGCACTGACAAGGCACTAGTAGAGGAGAGTCGATCGGCAGCTTTCCTGACAGGTGGGGTCTGCGCTGATAATCAGTGCATTGATTATCAATGCAGACTGCAGACCCATCGAGTGTGCCCATTAGAGCACACCAGGGATGCCCACTAGAGCCCACCAGGAATGCCAATCAGTGCCCATTAAAAATACTAATCTGTGCCCATTAGTGATTGCCTGTCAGTGCCTCCTAATCAGTGCCACCCATCAGTGGCCATCGGTGCCGTCTATTAGTGCCCATCAGTGTCGCCTATCAGTGTCACCTCATCAGTGAAGGAGAAAACGTACTTACCGGTATTTACAATGTTTTATAAAAAACAAGAAAAACATATTTTTTTTTTCAAAATGTTGTCTATTTTTATTTGTAGTGCAAAAAATAAAAAACCCAGTGGTGATCAAATACCACAAGAACCGCAGTGAAACAAAGGGATTGTATCTCTCCCGGCACTTCCAGCATAAATTGATTATTTTATTGAAATTCCATAAAAAATGTCCATTCACCACCAAAAGAAAGCTCTATTTGTGGAAAAAAAATGGTAAAAGTTTTGTTTGGGTACAGTGTTGCATGACCGCGCAATTGTCATTCAAAATGTGGCAGCCCTGAAACCTTAAAACTGGTCTGGGCAGGAAGGGGGTGAAAGTGCCCAGTATTGAAGAGGTTAATTGAAATCTATGACAAAGTGTGGGAAACCTGCACGAAAACTGTGCGCACACTGCACTGCACCAACTCTGCGGGGAAAACCGCAACAGATCAGTGTGAAAGCAGCCATAGTGTTGCCATGTAGCCATTTTAGACATAAGAACAATGAAAATAATTCAATGTCACCTCCACGTTCTCTAGTTCTTCCTTCAGTCTTAGCTCCTCATCAGTGACTTCAGTCCAGCCTCCTTCTACAGACACGGGCTGGGTTGGATTGGTGGTGGGCACCATGGTGGGCGGGGCAAGAGCAGTTACACGTCGAGCTGCAGACAACACATAAAAAGACAATAATAAAAGTGCATGTTCTGTGAAAACTGTTTTGATAAATTGGAAAGGGTTTGAACTTTGGTCAGGTTCTTACTGTTATCAGGGGCTCTGTTAGGGAAATTCCCTTTTACCATATTTTCCGGCGTATAAAACGACCTTTTGGATGCAAAAAAAATGCATCCAAAGTCGGGGGTCGTCTTATACACCGGTACTTGTCTCCGTCAGGCTGCGGGCATCCATGATTTAAAAGCCGCGCCTCCTCCTCAGACTGTTCCGCGATTGGCGGAACACTCATTTTTCCAGCAGGGCCTCTGTTCAGTGTTTCGCCAATCACGGATGCCTTCTCAAATCCTCGGACGAGAGGACATCCGTGATAGGCAGAACACTGAACAGCCAATCGTGGAACAGTCTGAGGAGGAGGCGCGGCTTTTGAATCATGGATGCCCGCAGCCTGGAAGTCAAAATCTGAAAAGAAAGTAAGGTAGGGAGGTCGTCTTGGCCGGCACAGTGGAGGCATGTGGTGGCACAGTGGAGGCATGTGGTGGCACAGTGGAGGCATGTAATGTAATGGCACAGTGGAGGCATGTAATGTAATGGCACAGTGGAGGCATGTAATGTAATGGCACAGTGGAGGCATGTAATGTAATGGCACAGTGAGGCATGTAATGGCACAGTGGAGGCATGTAATATAATGTAATGGCACAGTGAGGCATGTAATGTAATGTAATGGCACAGTGAGGCATGTAATGGTAATGTAATGGCACAGTGAGGCATGTAATGGAACAGTGGAGGCATGTAATGTAATGTAATGGCACAGTGGAGGCATGTAATGTAATGTAATGGCACAGTGAGGCATGTAATGTAATGGCACAGTGAGGCATGTAATGGAACAGTGGAGGCATGTAATGTAATGGCACAGTGAGGCATGTAATGTAATGGCACAGTGAGGCATGTAATGGAACAGTGGAGGCATGTAATGTAATGTAATGGCACAGTGAGGCATGTAATGGAACAGTGGAGGCATGTAATGTAATGTAATGGCACAGTGAGGCATGTAATGTAATGGCACAGTGAGGCATGTAATGGAACAGTGGAGGCATGTAATGTAATGTAATGGCACAGTGAGGCATGTAATGTAATGTAATGGCACAGTGAGGCATGTAATGGAACAGTGGAGGCATGTAATGTAATGTAATGGCACAGTGAGGCATGTAATGGTAATGTAATGGCACAGTGAGGCATGTAATGGAACAGTGGAGGCATGTAATGTAATGTAATGGCACAGTGGAGGCATGTAATGTAATGTAATGGCACAGTGAGGCATGTAATGGAACAGTGGAGGCATGTAATGTAATGTAATGGCACAGTGAGGCATGTAATGTAATGGCACAGTGAGGCATGTAATGGAACAGTGGAGGCATGTAATGTAATGTAATGGCACAGTGAGGCATGTAATGTAATGGCTCAGTGAGATCTGAAATAAGCCTGCTTCTGTCAGTGGTTGTTCCTGTCAGCGGTTGTTCTGGCTCCCCCTCAGCTTCCAGAAAGACTAGTAGGAAGGGGGTAGTCTTATACGGTGAGTATATCCCAAAACCAACATTTTTCCTGAAAAAATAGGGGGTCGTCTTATACGCCCAGTCGTCTTATACACCAGCAAATACGGTACTTCCAGTCACAAAAACAACAGTTTACAGAACAAGTGCGGCAAAATCTGCAACAGGGACACAGACAGCAACAAAAGCTCCAAAAGGAGAATGTACAGTATAAAGTCTGGACTTGTGTTGTCATCTGTCCGGGATTGATCCGGACAGTCCAGGTTTTGAATAACGTGTCCGGGTTTCAGGCGGACTGAAACCCAGACACATTATTCAGACCAGGCTGTGGCTCCCCAAATAACCAAGATAGTCACACACAAATCTGTTGCTGTCTGGGAGCTGCGGGCGGCTGTCTGGGCAGGTTCGGCATCATTGGGGGGCAGGGCAAGGATGTCATCAAGAGTAATTTGACCACACCCACTGTTCGTTTCGGCACGCTATGCGCACCGCATTAATACACTCCTTGGGGCACCCAAAGGTGTGCCAGGCCGCTAAAATGTTCGGCTTTGGCTTGAAACTATGCGCTACGCTGCCTGACATTGCAGTGTGATTTGGGCCGGTGCACTGCTATAATACGCAGCATGTCTGCATTTTATTGCAGCACAGTGCCAGGCTGTGTTGTAGTGTGAATGGGACCCATAGAAAACAATGGTTTTCTGTGTGACCCTGCAGTGGGGGATGTTTTACAATGCAGTAAAACATCTGTCACCGCATATAGTGTGAATTGGCCTAGTCTCAGAGGAGTGAGTGAGCCTGGGATGTCAGGAGAACCCCTATTGAAAAGCCATGACAGCAGGGAGCTGTGACTTTATTTGTTTTCCTAAAATGGGGCTATAGCCCCCGAGTGGGACCCCAAAATGCCCCAGGTCTGGTATCGGATATTTAACTCGAGGATATACAGGGAGTGACCGAGTGACATACTAAGTCCCACCTCCTGGACCAGCTCCCATGATCCCGGCATTGGACCAGTGTGACGTCCATCATAAGAGCTGGTCCAGGAGGTGGGATTTAGTGTGACACTGCGGCCGTGCCGGGTAAGCAGAAGATCCCCGCTCTGTGCGGCGGCTCTACTCACCCCATGCACTGGTAAGGCTGCGCTGATGGGTACTGGCGAGGCTGCGCTGATGGGCACTGATCAGGCTGCATTGATGGGCACAGGTAAGGCTAAGTTTATGGGCACTGATGAGGCTACATTGATGGGCACTGATGAGTCTGCATTGATGGGCACAGGTGAGGCTGAGCTGATGGGCACTGATCAGGCTGCATTGATGGGCACTGGTGGGGCTGCATCGATGGGCGCTGATGAGGCTCCATTGATGGGCGCTGGTGAGGCTGCATTTATGGGCACTGATCAGGCTACATTGATGGGCACTGATCAGGCTGCACTGATAGGCACGGTTGATGCTGCATTGATGGCACTGATCAGTCATCTCAAGTGAGCCCTCAGCCCAGGGCTGTGTGATGTGCAGGGAGGCTGTGCAATATGCAAGGGGTGCTGTGTAATGTAAAGGGGTCCAGAGGTACAGGGGTCTGAGTAATCTAAAGGGGTCCAGAGGTGTAATGGTCTGAGTAATCTAAAGGGGTCCAGAGGTGTAGGGGTCTGTGTAATGTAAAGGGGGCCAGAGGTGTAATGGTCTGAGTAATCTAAAGGGGTCCAGAGGTGTAGGGGTCTGTGTAATGTAAAGGGGTCCAGAGGTGTAGGGGTCTGTGTAATGTAAAGGGGGCCAGAGGTGTAGGGGTCTGTGTAATGGAAAGGGGACCAGAGGTGCGGGGGCTGTGTAATGTAAAGGGGGCCAGAGGTGCGGGCTGTGTAATGTAAAGGGGGTCAGAGGTGCGGGGGCTGTGTAATGTAAAGGGGGCCAGATGTGTAGGGGTCTGTGTAATGTAAAGGGGTCCAGAGGTGTAGGGGTCTGTGTAATGTAAAGGGGTCCAGAGGTGTAGGGGTCTGTGTAATGTAAAGGGGGCCAGAGGTGCGGGGGCTGTGTAATGTAAAGGGGGCCAGAGGTGCGGGGGCTGTGTAATGTTATCTTCATTTATTAGCAGGTGAGTGCAGCCTCCATACATTCACATACATTGAATCCTGCCCTTAAGTGGGAAAAAGTTGCTGACCCCTGGTTTATGAGATTTGGAAATCATTGCATTCTGTGTTAATATGGATTTTACACAGCGTCCTAACTTTTTTGGAATCGGGGTTGTACTAATTCAAACCAAGGTAAAAATGCAAGGCTTTAGTAAAAATCCTTATATATAGAAGCATAATGCTAAACATAATTAAAAGTAGATTTTGGGTTTACATACATTTTACAGTTAAATGATCTCATAAAACAGTCATCTGAACTTGCTTAGAACATTTGTATTGCCCAGAATCATGAATATGGAAAACAGTGAAACAGTGACACCATGTGGTCACAAAACACATCACACGTTTTTGAATTATTAGGCCGCGTACACACGATCTGACAAAACCGATGAAAACGGACTGAAGTTCAGTTTCATCGGTCCAAACCGACCTTGTGTGGGCTCCATCGGTCAGTTATCTTTCGGTCCAAAATTTTAGAACTTGCTTTAAAATTCAACCAACGGACGCCTAACCGATAGGTCAAAACCGATGGTTAGTACGCAAAAGCATCGGTTCCAAATCCACGCATGCTCAGAATCAAGTCGACGCATGCTTGGAAGCATTGAACTTCATTTTTCTCTGCACGTCGTTGTGTTTTACGTCACCGCGTTGGACTTGATCTGTTTTTGAACTGATGGTGTGTAGGCACATCAGACCATCAGTCAGCTTCATCGGTTAACCGATGAAAACGGTCCTTCGGACCGTTGTCATCGGATGGACTGACCGCGTGTACGCGGCCTTAGCCTCTTTTATTTGAAAAAAAATTAAATAAAGATCTGTTTCAACAGAATCACAAAATGTTCAATGTTACCTGCAAATTTTTACTGTGTGCTTTAAATCTAGAAGACTATCATAAACTGTTAATATGACTCCAGTTCAGCCATTTGATGGTTTGACAGTTTGGTAGAAAGCAGAAGCAAAAATGACAGTTAGCATGCCTGGCATGCCCGTAATTTAACTTTTTCAATACTGTTAAAAATTAAGGGGGTAGATTCAGAGAGCAATTACGCCGGCGTATCCATAGATACGCCACGTAATTGCTAAGTAGCGCCGGCGTATCTACTTTCTGTATTCAGAAAGCTAGATACGCCGACTGTAGCCTAAGATACGACTGGCATAAGTCTCTTATGCCGTCGTATCTTAGGGTGCATTCTGACACTGGCCGCTAGGTGGCGCACCCGTAGTTGTCAGCGTAGAGTATGCAAATTGCATACTTACGCCGATTCACAAACGTACGTGCTGCCGGCGCTCGTTTTTACGTCGTTTGCGTACGTCGTTTTTGCCGTAAGGCTGCTCCTGCTATTAGGAGACGCAGCCAATGTTAAGTATGGACGTCGTTCCCGCGTCGCGATTTCAAAATTTTACGTTGTTTGCGTAAGTCGTCCGTGAATGGCGCTGGACGCCATTTAAGTTCACGTCGAAACCAATGACGTCCTTGCGACGTCATTTACCGCAATGCACGTCTGGAAATTTTAGGGATGGCGCATTCGCAGTACGTTCAGCGCAGTTTTGCGTGCCCCTACCTGAATCTGGCCCAAGGAGTTTAAAAAAAAAAATCTGTGCTCCATTTTACGCATTTAAAAGTAAACATCTTGGCTAACAGTCACCACAAGATACCTGCAATCACCTTCCACTCAGTAGCGGCCCGTGACCGTCCATTAAGGGTGCCCAGGCACCACCCCATCTCTCCTCGTCGCCCCATACAGTATATGCAGTGGATAGATTCATGCATAGCATGAATCTACCCACACCTGCTGCAGCTGCCCCCTATTCGTGTGTCCAGGCCACCTTTCAGGGCACCGGGCGCATGAATTACAGCGGCCAGGTTCTTTTTAGAAGCACCTGATTAGAGCCAGATGCTCTAATGGTCTTAAAAATAGGGTTGGCTCGGGTCACAGAGGATGCGACCCAGAGCCCACCCTTGAATGAATATTCGCTGTTGCAACAATAATACTCCTCCCAGCCAATCGGGAAGCAGGAATGAAACCAGTTTCCAAATTGGCCAAAATGTCAGCTGATCCTATTGGACGCCTAGTGGCAGGAGGAGCAGAGAGGAGACGCACCAGAGAGGAGAGGACATTGGAGCAGCTTTCCCCAAGTCTGCCACACTTAGGCCGCGATTGTGAATGCAGCTTACCCCCAGGTCCACATCTCCTATGCCGAACGCCGAAAGCCGCCTGAAAAAAAGGTCCGGGACTTGTTTTCAGGCGGCAGGCGTACGGCGTGGAGATGTGAACCATCTCCATAGAGGGCAATGGAAAATCATCCCTCCAGCGTCTTAGGGGCTGCTGCGGCGTCGCGCTTCAGGCGTATATACGCCTAGGTGTGAACAGAGCCTAAAGGACAAGGATGAAAGATGGCCGCATCAGCTCCTACCTCTGCTCTCACCTCCCGCATCCAGGGTAAGGACAACTTGGGGGGAGGGGGGGAGGTTGGTGGTGGGGTTGCTAGGGGTGTTAGTGCTGTGCAGCGGGGGGATAGGGGCAGTTGTACTAGTGCCCCGTCACTGGGGGGCGGGGCTTGTTTGCTGCCCCTCCACAGAAAACCCCACCAGCCGCCAATGCTTCCACTGCAGAATTACCTTGTAAGTGTCTCATTTTGTGTTTCATCAAGCTGCGTCCAATCACAATCTCCTTCTTCTGTAACCAATGTCTTTTCTCTTGTCTTTCTGATCGCTGGACAGCTACATTGGGAACACAGTTAACACATATTATAGTTCACAATTATACACACAGAGGTAGAAAACATTTTTTGGGTGAATCCTTAAGATTTATACTGTGGTCCATGAATGGTCACTGCAGAAAAGGGTAAACAATGGGCATTGGTAAGACAGCTAACATAGTTACAAAGTAACATAGTGAGTCAGGTTGAGAAAAAAAACAAAACCATAGAGTTCACCCAAACATGGAAAATGTTCAGAACCCTATGCCCACAGTAGATCCAGAGGAAGGAAAAAAATAAAAACTTACAAAGCATGGTCCAATTTGCTCCAACAGAGGAAAAAATCCTTCCTAACCCCTATAGCAATCGAATATTCCCTGGATCACCCTCTCTGGCCATCTAGAAGAGGATGAGGGGTACTAAGGTGTGCTCAGCAAAGGTAGGCAATGGGTAAGTAAAAACAGGGCTTTTTTTCAGCTGTGTCCCCGACATGGCTTCTTGCAAACTGCAAACGGGACTTCTTATCACTTTCTTTCAACAATGGCTTTCTTTTTGCCACTCTTCCATAAAGGCCATATTTGTGGAGTGACGACTAATAGTTGTCCTGTGGACAGATTCTCCCACCTGAGCTGTGGATCTCTGCAGCTCCTCCAGAGTTACCATGGGCCTCTTGGCTGCTTCTCTGATTAACGCTCTCCTTGCCCGACCTGTCAGTTTAGGTGGACGGCCATGTCTTGGTAAGTTTGCAGGTGTACCATACTCTTTCCCATTTTTGGATGATGGATTAAACGTTCAAAGCTTGGGATATTTTTTTATCACCTAACCCTGCTTTAAACTTCTCCACAACTTTATCCCTGACCTGTCTTATGTGTTCCTTAGCCTTTGTGATGCTGTTTGTTCACTAAGGTTCTCTTACAAACCTCTGAGGGCTTCACAGAACAGCTGTATTTATACAGAGATTAAGTTACACGCATGTGGACTCTATTTACTAATTAGGTGACTTCTGAAGACAATTGGTTCCACTTTAGGGATATCAGAGTAAAGGGGGCTAAATACAAATGCACGCTACACTTTGCAGATACTTTAGTTTGAGAAGTAATTTTACTCTCTGTGCATGTAAATGTCTACACAGATTTCTAATATATCTAAAAAAATAAATAAACGAATGTTATATTTAAATAATAAGTCTTACCATGGGGTGATACAAAGGGTTCCCCACAGGACACCCAAACTTCAATAGGATGCCGCAGAATATAACACAGCAAATACTCATCCACTGTCACCTCTTCAAGACCCATCTGTGTTACTGTAGATGTGTCAGTTTCAAGATCTACAATGGAAGAATATATAGTAAAGATACCCTTATATATCAAATCTCCTAAAAAATACAGTAAAACCTTGGTTTGCGAGCATAATTTGTTCCAGAAACATGCTTGTAATCCAAAGCACTTGTATATCAAAGCATTTTTTTACAGGGTATAAAAGAGAAGAGAGGCACCTCTAAGTTGCTAAATGTTGCACCTTCATTAAATGTAACCATATTGCTACACTTAGAGGCTCCTCTCTTCTTTTTTATACTCAGTTGTGATATGACGCTATTCTTATATCAAGGCAAATTTTAATAAAACATTTTGCTTGTCTTGCAAAAACGCTCTCAAACCAAGTTACTCTCAAACCAAGGTTTTACTGTATCTCTATACTGCTTCTAGCTACAATGTATGCCCTGTTATTGTGTGTTGCCCCCTGGTGGACATTAATAGCATTGTATATGTATTTATATATACTTGTGTATGCATATTTAAATGGAACCCTATATTAGAGGAGAACATGTAGGGCCAGATCCACGAAGCGCGGCGCTTCTTTACGGCCGGCGTAGTGTATCTCAGATACACTACGCCGCCGTAACTTACAGCGTATTTCCCGTATTCTCAAAGAATTTGCGCCGTAAGTTACGGCAGCGTAGTGTAACTGTGTCGGCGTAAGGGCGCGCAATTTAAACGGATGAGATGGGGGCGTGTTTTATGGTAATACGTCTTGACCCAACGTAAATTACGTTTTTTCTGAACGGCACATGCGCCGTCCGTGGGGGTATCCCAGTGCGCATGCTCGAAATTAACCCGCAACAAGCCAATGCTTACGACGTGAACGTCATTCTACGCAAAGCCCTATTGGCGAACGACTTACGCAAACAACGTAAAATTTTCAAAATTCGACGCGGGAACGACGACCATACTTAACATAGGATACGCCTCATATAGCAGGGGTAACTATACGCTGAAAAAAGCCTTACGGAAACGACGTAAAAAAATGCGCCGGCCGGACGGAGGTTCGTGGATCGCCGTATATAGCTAATTTGCATACTCGACGTGGAAATCGACGGAAACGCCACCTAGCGGCCAGCGTAAATATGCACCTTAGATCTGACGGCGTACTAAGACGTACGCCAGTCGGATCTAGCCCAGCTTCAGGTGTATCTTGTTTTGTGGATACAAAACAAAGATACGCCGGAGAAAACTAGAAGTTACGCGGCGTATCAAAAGATACGCCAGCGTAACTTCTTTGTGGATCTGGCCCGTAGTCTGCTCTTATATAAAAATTCCAAAATAGGAACATTTTGAGCCTTCCTCACCCTCTAGATATATACAAAACAAAACAGTAAGCAGCTAACACTAAAACTGAAAAAAAAAAAATTAACCGCCATAACAATATAGATACAGACCTCCACATTATAGTTGTTCTTATGCCCCGTACACACGATCGGAAATTTTGACAGCAAAAGTCCGATGTGAGCATTTGAACGGAAATTCCGACTGTGTGTATGCTCCATCTGACTTTTGCTGTTGGAATTTTCCACCAACAAAAGATTGAGAGTTGGTTCTCAAATTTTCCATAGGAAAAAATTCCGTAGCAATTCCAACGCATGCTCGCAAACAATTTGACTCGGAAGCATTGAACTCCATTTTCTCAGCTCATCGTAGTGTTGTACGTCACCGCGTTCTTGGCGGTCTAAAGTTCAGAGAATTTTTGTGTGACCGTGTGTGTGCAAGACAAGCTTGAGGGGAATTCCGTCGTAAAAAACATCCAAGGTTTTTCCGACGGAAAACCTGATCGTATGTATGTGGCATAATAGTGCAGACTTACCCCTCAGGGATAGGTATGCATTGTTTTCTATTTCTGAGCAGATATGGCAGCTCAGTGGTAGGTTGTATGCAGGGCCGGCCTTAGGTGTTCAGGTGCCCTGTGCGAGCTAATCCTGTGGCGCCCCCCCCCATCTTCACTAATCTTGTGGCGCCCCCAAGACATTGTGCAATTTGCCACCCCCCTGAAAGTGCCGCCTGGTACATTGGTACCATCGGGTCCCATGTGATCATGTGAGCAACTGACTGCGACTTACATTCTGCAAGCTGTGATGGCCGCACGGCGCCCCTGTTGCCCATGGCGCCCTGTGCGGCCGCACAGCTCGCACACCCCAAAGGCCGGCCCTGGTTGTATGACACCCACACTATCTCTCCAAGCTTCTGGAGGTGGAAAACTATACATTCTTTTAAAATTAAATGCAGGAAATTAAAATAACACCATACATACTCACCTAGCTAGCTGTAGCATCGATCTGATGCTGCTGCTGTCCCCCACTGCCTCTGCACTGAGAACTAAGCAATCAAAGACCACTGATTGCTCAGTTGTCAGGTCCATTGTAAGCAGAGAGTGGTGATTGGCAGTCAATGGCTCTGTGCTCTGCCCCTCCAGCCCTCACTGGTGTGCTGGACTGTAGAGGCGCAGGAGCAACTGGCTTAGCCTCTCAGCGGCACGCTGAGAGACTGAGCCAGCTGCTAATCGTGCATCTGGGTGGATCCCGACATTATTGTTGGGATCCCTGCAGAGCCTGGACCGGCCCTGTGACGTCAGTGCCCAGCAGGCTTTGGTCGGCTGAATCTGGGACACAAGAGTGTGGAACTAAGTGCACTTTTGTGATCTATAGGAGAAGTATGGCCAAAAGAGCTTTGGCCATACTTCTCCTTAAACCTTTTTTCATGTAATCCTGATTGCATTTGTTATTTTTCTTTTATGAGGACTGCACCCTGGCAAGTGATAGGGAAGCCTTGCAACCTGACACATGATAGGACAGACATAGAGCCTGACATTCAGCTTAACAAGGAGATAAATCAAGTAATCAATACAGATCAAGTAATCCTAGAGTAAACCCTGCACTATTATTACAATCAGAGTTGTCAACTGTCAGTAAATTCACAGACAGTTTGTGAAATCTGTGATTTTTGCATCTGTCTGTGAATTAGGGTGGCCACGTGTCCCGGATTGCCCGAGACATTTTGCAGGTCTGTCCCGGGCACATTCATTTCAGGACAATGCAGTGCCCCGGAATGAAACTGACACAGCCACCCCACGGGCCAATCTGATGCCCACAAAAAAGGCCACCACATCACTGCTTTACTCACTGACAGTACTTGTCCTGGCTGGGAATGCCTGGAGGAGCACAATCCCCGCCCCCTGCTTGTAATTGGAGAAATCATAAATCCCGCCTCTTGCATCCAATCACTGTGCTGTGATTCGTTACAGCACAAGCTGATTTTTGGGAAGGGAGGGTGTCCCTGAATGGTAGTTTGGAAATGTGGTCACCCTATCGTGAATGTCCATTAGGCACTTGCTGATTGCATGTCTGTAATGGACATTCAGGGGCAGGTGTAAAAATCACGGATTTTACAAACTGTCCGTGAATTTACTGACAGTTGGCAACCCTGATTACAATTCCTTAGTTATGTTTCATATTATTACTAATGCTCATTGGAGATTTGTTCTTTTAATTTGTTGACTTCACTAATATGAGGAGCAGGAGTTATGACATTTTTTGTCTCATGCTTTTTTACGTTGAAGTCATAGATAGCCAGACAAGGCTTATTTATTAAAGAAAAAGCTCAGCAACGACGCTTCCCTTCCCATTACTCTCATGCCCTGTACACACGATCGGTTCATCCAATGAAAACGGACCGATGGATTTTTTCATCAGATATCCGATGAAGCTGACTTTCATCAGTCTTGCCTACACACCATCAGTTAAAAAAACGATCATGTCCAACGCGGTGACGTAAAACACAACGACGTGCTGAGAAAAATGAAGTTCAATGCTTCCGAGCATGCGTCGACTTGATTCTGAGCATGCGTTGATTTTTAACCGATGGATTTCCCCACAGACGATCATTTTTTTCTATCGTTTTTTTAACCATCAGATCATTTTAAAACAGGTAATACGTTTTTTCACCGATGGGAAAAAAACTGATGGGGCCCACACACGATCGGTTTGTCTGATGAAAACGGTCCATCAGACCGTTTTCATCAGACGAACCGATCGTGTGTACGCGGCATTAGTGTAGGTATATGTAGATTGAGTTATATACTATATTAAAATCCATATAGAAGAAGACAACATCTTAACCTATAAATAGTGGAGGTTTTCCTGAGACTCATGAGACAAGACACCTAAGCTATAATTAAAATTTTAGTAAAAGGTTCTCACCATTCCGGTTGTCGGTTTGCTTCTCCTCATCTCCGATTTGCTCCTTGTTGTGTTTGGAGAAATCATTCACAGCCCAAGTGACCAGATTAGACAATTTCAGGCTGACTGTACCATCCACAGTATACAGCCTGCAGGCAGGTCTGGGGAGGTCCAACTCTTTTGTACAGAGATCTAGTAGCTGGATAAATGGCAAAAGACCACACGGAAATGATTACATTTTATATATACACGGTATACATATACTATATATATATATATATTGTGACAGGGAGTCAGGTAAATCTGTGGGTGTTGTCACAGACGGGAGATACATTTCTTCCTTGTTTAGACAATACACCAATTATTATCGGGTGTCGGCTGCAGAAGTAGCCAGAAAGGTTTAAGGCCGTTGAAAAACTTCAGCTGTTCAGAATGAGGCAATTAAGGCCTCTATAAGTAATCCAGAGGATTACTACTGAATGCTGCATCCTGAGGCTTTTTGAGTGAGGCCGGAATCACACTAGTGCGTTGCTTTTTTGAGCTGCGTTGTCGTTGCAGATTTCTCTAGAGGGTGTTCTGCAGATCAACTGTGGTTTAGCTGCAGATCAGGTGCGAATTTGGAGACCTGGGAGAACTTCCGGGTGAGAGGAGAGTGGGGGAGAATTGTATTGAGCTGAATGAGAGAAACTCCTGCAGAGAACTGAACACATGTGCGAATTAGATGCGTACCCATAGAAGATAATGGGACTGAATTCGCACCTGAGCCGCACCGCAAGACATAAAAACCGCATGCGGTTTGGAGGCAATACGCAGTGCGGATGCATCGCACATATGTGAACCAGCCTCATTGAAAACAATGTATTTTGAAATGTCCTGCGAATTAGATGCGGTTTAAACCGCACTCAATTCGCATAGGTGTGAACCTGGCCTCAAGGAGAGCAGTGAACAGAAATACTTCTGAAGAGGTGAGGTGCTGTTGATTTTTCTGTGTGATAAAAATCAAAAAGACTATTGTTTTTCTGCTGTATGACCAGCAGTGTCTGCCCAGCACTAGGCTGTGCCAGACTCCATAGATAGGTTCCTGTGTGGTGAAGGTAGACGCCCCAAGTGGCCAGGGTTTATTTTATGTTTGATTTTGTTTATGCTGTTTTGATGCTTGCACTTGTTTCCAGCAAGATGGAAGAATAAACCAAAATTTTTGCTTTCAACCGTCTTCGGCTGTTTCTCTGTATAAATCAGTGTGTAGTGAACCCATCCAGGGGGTCACACACCCCGCTACCGAGCTAATCCCTTACAATATATATATATATATATATATATATATATATATATATATATATATATATATATATAAATATATATATATATATATATATATATATATATATATATATATATATATATATATATATATATATAAATATATATATATATATATATATATATATTAATAGAATACTTACGCTAAGAAAGTCTGAACACAAATATCAAATGTTCTCTCTATACAGTAAAAGGTTGCATTCAGATATATTACCCAAGGCACAAATGAATGACAGAGACCGTTCATATTGCTGTCACATCTATTATCAGTAATCATTTTGCTTAATTAAAAATAAAATATCAAGCCCAACTCCAGCCGCCCAATTTTTGAATAAAGTGGTGAAGAGTTATGCCATATACACATGTTTTTAATGTCGACGTGATTCTTGTCAAGCCTGCCTTGCATACACACGATCGTGAAAAAAAATGCTCGAGCAAAATCGCGGTGACGTACAACGGCACTATAAAGGGGAAGTTCCATTCGGATGGCGCCACCCTTTGGGCTGCTTTTGCTGATTTCGTGTTAGTAAAAGTTTGGTGAGAGACAATTTGCGCTTTTCAGTCTTCGTGCTTTTCGGTCTGTTACAGGGTGATGAATGTGCTATCTCCATTACAAATACTAGTTTTACCAGAACGAGCGCTCCCGTCTCATAACTTGCTTCTGAGCATGCACATTTTTTTCCCGTCATTAAAACCTACACACGGTCAAGTGACCAGGATTTATTTTTGTATTTCTTTTGTTTCTGTCACATTTGTTTTGTATATAGTTCAAATAAAATCCGCACCTTTTTGTTTTCCTCCTACCACCGTCTGCTGTGCCACTGCCTAATTGTTTTTGTGTGCTGAACCCGTCCAGGGGGTCACACACACACCCGCTGACGGGCTAACCCCTCACATAAGATACTAAAGAGTTGTAACCTCATTTTAATCTTAACATTAACATAGCAAACCTTTTGAGTAAAAAAAACAAAAACAAAAAAAAAAACAACAGGGATTCTCAGTTTGCATGTATTGAAATATATGTTTAAGTTGACCAACTGCTTTAAAGTAATGCCTCTGCCTTCGGTCCCTGCTCTAGCTTGCAGAGTGCCAAATTCTTACTTGATAATAGCATACTCTTAAAGGGGTTGTAAAGGTACAATCTTTTTCCCTAAATAGCTTCCTTTACCTTAGTGCAGTCCTCCTTCACTTACCTCATCCTTCCATTTTGCTTTTAAATGTCCTTATTTCTTCTGAGAAATCCTCACTTCCTGTTCTTCTGTCTGTAACTTCACACAGTAATGCGAGGCTTTCTCCCTGGTGTGGAGTGTCGTGCTCGCCCCTTCCTTGGACTACAGGAGAGTCAGGACGCCCACTAACACACAGCTCCTTTTTTCTATCTGCAACGTAGAGAGAGTCCTGACTCTCCTGTAGTCCAAGGGAGGGGCGAGCATGACACTCCACACCAGGGAGAAAGCCTCGCATTACTGTGTGGAGTTACAGACAGAAGAACAGGAAGTGAGGATTTCTCAGAAGAAATAAGGACATTTAAAAGCAAAATGGAAGGATGAGGTAAGTGGAGGAGGACTGCACTAAGGTAAAGGAAGCTATTTAGGAAAACAGTTTACCTTTACAACTCCTTTAAGAGCACAGGTAGTGTCAACACTGTATTACTGAGAGCTACAGACAAAGATTTAGCGATGTATGTCTACAATGGGCCCTCTAACCAAATCACAAAGAAGGAAATAAGACATTAGTTAATACTTTTTTGGTCAGTCAACGTGCCATGTTAAACAGAAGAAGCCATTATTTCACAAAGATCCTAATGTAGTACTCACCTCTAGAAATGTCCCAGCAATGAGGACCCTTCCGTTCCTGAATCCATTGCCATTTTTGTAGGCCTTTACTCGTATAGCCCTGTAATTTTTAGCAGTTGATAAATACTGTGCAATATTGAAGTCATGGTGCTGGTATCCCATAGAAGACAGCACGTCTTTCAAGTAGTCCAGTGTATTTTCTGCTTCAGCGCTGGATAGGTCAGTCTGTGGAAAGTCAAAACAGCTTAGCTATAAAATATCTTTATTGTATAGTTGGCATAATGTAAAAATATTTATAACTTACATAGTATTGGTGATTGTAGTGATTAGCTAAAGTTGAGCCACATGATAGCAGGCCACCAGCCCATTCAGCTGTGTGCTGGGAATTCTTCATCCTACAGCAACACGTAAGAAAGGGCCAGGGATGTGGATGAAATCATTGACCTGGCGACATGGCCATATATGGCATTGATCAAATATGACCTTATGGCATACTAGGTCAATGACGTCACCATCATCCCCATTCCCTTCTTACACATGGGCAAAACATGTTGGGAGGTTTACTCCTTAAAGGGGTGGTTCACCCTAAAAACTACTTTTTTTTATTACACTGGCCCCCCACATTACAATACGATTAAGGCTATTATTTTTTTTTTTATGCTGTACATACCTTTGTACAGCATATTCACCCGTGGCTTCCGGCTTGCGAGTCCCGCGGGAGTGGGCTTTCCTAACATGTCTGTGATTGACGTTTTGACCAAAAACGAGCTCCCACCCGTCGCCTAAGCCGCGTCACGATTGGCGAAAGGAGCCGAACGGCGATGCGCATGCGCAGTATAGCGCCGACTCGCCGTTCGGCTCCTTTCGCCAACCGTGACGCGGCTTGCGCGACGGGGGGGAGCTCGTTTTCGGTCAAAACGTCAATCACAGACATGTTAGGAACGCCCACTCCCGCGGGACTCGCAAGCCGGAAGCCACGGGTGAATATGCTGTACAAAGGTATGTACAGCATCAAAAAAAAACTAATAGCCTTAATCGTATTGTAATGTGGGGGGCCAGTGTAATAAAAAAAAGTAGTTTTTAGGGTGAACCACCCCTTTAATGTTGTTTCCATGAAATCTTGTTAAACTGTACTTGCCAATTGTTATATTTTCACAATTTTTTATCCTGCTCTTTAAATAAAAAATCTTTTATACATTATAGTTGATAACGCCTCAATTCTACTCTGCAGATAGAGAAAGGAGCTGTGTGTTAGTGGGCGTCCTGACTCTTCTGTAGTCCAAGGGAGGGGGCGAGCACGACACTCCACACCAGGGAGAAAGCCTCGCATTACTGTGTGGAGTTACAGACAGAAGAACAGGAAGTGAGGATTTCTCAGAAGAAATAAGGACATTTAAAAGCAAAATCAAAGGATGAGGTAAGTGAAGGAGGACTGCACTAGGGTAAAGGAAGCTATTTATAAACCATTTTTTTTTTCCTTTACATCCCCTTGAAGTATCAGACCAGGTGGGCTGCAATCAGGGAAAAAATGTGTAGGCAGGGGCTATAGGTCAGAAAATATTAGCAAAAAATAATGAAGCCAATAGGCTCTAGTATAAGTTATGAAGGAAAAATCTACCATATATATCTATGTTCACCCTGAAAGAACCAAGTTTGGAATAAGATGATTTATTCTTTTACAAATAATAAATCCATACATTTTGGGGTGTCTTTTTAATTTTCTCACACAAGGATCACCAACACCTAAGGGCTTATAAAGATCAACCAAAATGAATTGTGAGATCCCATTACAATGAAATGATATATCTATACATTACAGCACCATCTTGTGGTCACTTTTTCATATAGCGCTCTGATTTTGTGTGTTTGGATTATCATTCCACAACTCCTAGTGGTATAGTCTGAGCAGCTGGGTCAGTGACTTTCACCTGTTCTGGTTACATACTCTTGATTGCAGGCTGGTAGCACCTGGAAGTTGGTGTTTTTTTCAAAATGAAACCCATAACACTCAATTGGAGGAATTCAATAAATCTATATTGACACTTTTCTGGTGCTTTGGTCCTTTAAAATCGCCTGCACCAGAGGAAACAATCCCTGTTGTCCATTTTAGTAACTTTACTTACACGTGCGGCAAATGAAAAAATTGCGTCCAGATTGTATTTAACGAAAGTAGAGGTGATTAAGACCAACTCTAATCTGGCATACAGAGACAGGAAACGTATTGCCTAGCAACCCTTGATGCCACTTTGTTACCCAGGAGGATCTGTCTCCTGGATCTCCAGCGTTACTCCTTTCAGCAGTTTCCATCTCCAATTGCCAGCATTTTGACAGCTCTCCCGATCAGCTTGTTCAGCCTCTGCTGCAGCCATGGGCGTCCGCTCCATAGGGCAAGGGGGGGCAATTGACCCCCCCTGGAAAATTGAGGTGTTGAAGAGTCTCGTGGCTGTGGGCTGTCTGAGCAGTCCCGGGACGGATGTCACACAGACACAGCGAGCAGAGTAAAGCCACCTCCCCCTCCAGTGTTTATGTGTACACAGGGAACCTGCTGTGCCCATGCCGTACTGATGGCTGATCTGAGGTTAGGGAGGGGGGGGGGGTCCGTCTGTGCTGAAGGGGGGGTTTGTGCTGAATGAGGGTCCATCTGTGTTGAAGGGGGGGTCTGTGCTTAATGGGGGGGCTGGGGGCTGTGCTGAAGGGGGGGTCCATCTTTGCTGAATGGAGGGGTCTGTGCAGAATGGGGGGTCTGTGCTGAATGGAGGGGTCTGTGCTGAAGGGGGGTGTCTGTGCTGAAGGGGGGTCTGTACATTCTCTAGGCTATATTTATATGGGCATGGAGTGAAGCTGAATTATCTCAAGAGCTATTTCACACTGCCAGCTGGCTGTGTTATCTGGCCGCTTTACCATCATTTTAGCGCAGTTTGGCCACTAGCAGGGTGCTTTTGACCCTGCTAGCATTTGAAGAAAGGGTTAAATGCATATTGCATATATAGCGCCCCCCCCTGAAAAAATTTCAGCAGACGCCCATGGCTGCAGCCACATGGATGTTCTGGGGTGCATCTGGACACTTCAACCTCACTGTGCCTCCACAACAGGTACATCAATCTACCACCCGCACCCTTTGTCTTGCCCCATCATTTTTTCTTAGAAGGACCAACCCACATCATTCAAATTTTAGCTATAGAATGTCTTACTTTTAAAAATTACTCATCATTTCTATACCAATAAGTATTGGAGAATTCTACTATTAGGCTGTTCTCTAGAAATGTTTGTTTTGTACCAGTAAGAAAAAAAAGGAACATGACATAAGGGGAGGCTAGAAATGTTTAGTAGATGATGATGACGATTAATATTGTTCGTTTTATTAACCAGTTAAGCCCCGGACCAATATGCAGCCTAAAGACCCAAGGTGTTTTTACAGTTCGGGACTGCGTCGCTTTAAAAGACAATTGCGCGGTCGTGCGACGTGGCTCCCAAACAAAATTGGCGTCCTTTTTTCCCCACAAATAGAGCTTTCTTTTGGTGGTATTTGATCACATCTGCGGTTTTTAGTTTTTGCGCTATAAACAAAAATAGAGCGACAATTTTGAAAAAAATGCAATATTTTTTACTTTTTGCTGTAATAAATATCCCCCAAAAACATATATAAAAACATTTTTTTTCCTCAGTTTTTTACCTATTTTTAGTAAAAAAAATCGCAATAACCGTTTATCGATTGGTTTGCGCAAAATTTATAGCGTTTACAAAATAGGGGATAGTTTTATTGCATTTTTATAAATTTTTTTTTTTTTACTACTAATGGCGGCGATCAGCAATTTTTTTCGTGACTGCGACATTATGGCGGACACTTCGGACAATTTTGACACATTTTTGGGACCATTGTCATTTTCACAGCAAAAAATGCATTTAAATTGCATTCTTTATTGTGAAAATGACAGTTGCAGTTTGGGAGTTAACCACAGGTGGCGCTGTAGGAGTTGGGGTGCACCTAGTGTGTGTTTACAACTGTAGGGGGGTGTGGCTGTAGGAATGACGTCATCGATTGTGTCTCCCTATAAAGGGGATGACACGATCGATGCACCGCCATAGTGAAGCACGGGGAAGCCGTGTTTACATACAGCTCTCCCCGTTCTTCAGCTCCGGGGAGCGATCACGACGGAGCGGCTATAAACAAATAGCCGCGCCGTGGTCCCGGATCGCTCCCCGAGCGGACCCGACCTCCGCATGTAGCGGGGGGGGGGGTCCCGATCGGACCCCCCACCCGCTAATAGGCAAGGACGTACAAGTACGCCCATGTGCCTGTACGTGCCATATTGTGGACGTATATGTACATGCGGGGGTCGGGAACTGGTTAATTAACAAGATATTTATACTGCCAACAGTTTGCCCAGCACTTTACAAAATAAAGGAGGACTGTACAGTTACACTACCATGGGAACGTACAATTCAAACAATATTATTGTAACTGTCACCACCGTTTACGATATCCCATCCATCAACCACGACAGCTTATCTGACACTCCAACCAACAGGACCCGATCCATCCCATTTCCCAGAATAACCGAGACACACAGCTCTGAGTTCTGGTTTCAAATGAATGACATCTTTAATGGTACACTCTCAGGGTTTTATACAGTTCAAGCATGAAAGGAACAAAGAGACTCTCCACCCCCCTCATCACACACTGGGGCTTTAATATACCTTCAGATGGGCTAATTACTAATCAGTATCCAGACATTTCGGCGGCGGGCTGACATTTTTAACATGACCTAATTACTACACCTGAGAAGTCACATTCCACATCTTAGACAGACGTTCTGTCTCCGCATACAGCTTGACAAGTTCCATTCCACATCTTATATCAATAGAATTCACACAAAGCAGCATCACACAATGAGAGGTCTTTCAGAAGCAGACTCAAGTAGCATGTCAACAGTCTACACAGAGGAATGAGTCACTATTGACCGGTTGGGTCAACATTAACCAACAACTTGCAATATCTCAAGATCCTGCAATATGAACTATCAGTAATGTCCCATCACATGTAATTTCTAATTAATATTTCTCAGTCACCCTATGCCCAAAAGGGACACAGGGTGACCCTAGACATAAGAGTTATTAGTGGCGCTGGCACAGGAGTACCCCTCATCCTTCCAAAGTATCTGTTTGTCACGGGTCATTCCGTTACAATTAATATTACATGACATTAGAAATCATCATATTCAATATTGAATGTGTTACCTTTCCAACATGAAGACATTGAAAAGGTCCTAAAGGACTTAGGTTGGAATCTTCCAGTCCTGAGGCACAAGAGAACAATGTACCCACTTTGGTTTTCTTCATCTCTATCATTGGTCTTATGGTTCTTGCACAGGACATACAAGTCATTGTTTCCTCTTTGTTGTTTGGTGAGATCAGAAGATATCCCTATAACAAATATTCATGAATTCACAAAAAGTTATACATCTATTTTGGCTCATTAAGTTAAAATGGATCTAAACGTAATCAGTAAAATCTTGTATGTGTGTTAACAATGTAATTACAAAAGTTGTTTTTGTTGGCAGCTTTCAGTAAAATAATACCTGTGATCTTTCCATGAAGATCCTTGTTTAGACACTTCGGCCCAGATCCACGAAGAAGTTACGTTGGGGTATCTATTGATACGCTGCGTAACTTCTAGGATGCTCCGGCGTGCGCCCACGACCCACGGCTGGGCACTTAAAAAGGACGTACCTGTACGTGCTTGTGCCCAGCCGTGCCATTCTGCCGACGTATATGTGCAGGAGGCGGTCCTTAAGTGATTAAAGTAAAAAAATATGAAAAAAGTATATTAAAAAATATTTTTTTCTACTTTTAATTCACCTGTGTAAAAAAAATAATACACTGTAATTAACTACTCCTGTAACTAGCTGCTCATGACAGCCGTGGGCAGCTATACCTGATATTTCTTTCTTTACACGTTAACAAGTATGGGGGATGTAACACCCTGTATATTGATCAGAGCATTAAAGTGGATGTAAACCCAAAATATATAAAAAAAAATTATGTCACAATGTAGAGAATAAGATTTCCTATCATCTGTGCCCAGTCTTGCCACACAGAGTTAATCCAGCGCTGAGCAATCCTCTTTTCATTGTTCAGTGAAATAAAACAGACTTACCTATAAAGACCAAAGTCCTTGCTTGAGTGACAGGTTATTTACATATCTTGTGCACTAGCTTGCAGACATGCACAGCTTCTTGTCTATGTATATTCTGATGGCTGTTCACACTGAACTGTGGACCACCCCATATTTTGAAAACATTTAATCAAAACACAGGGAAGACAGCCAATCCTGCGAGAGCTGGATGAGAGAGGAGAGGAGGAGAGGAAGCTGTGCATGTCTGCAAGCTAGTGCACGAGATATGTAAATAACCTGTCACTCAAGCAAGGACTTTGGTCTTTATCTGGAAGTCTGTTTTATTTCACTGAACAATAAAAGAGGATTGCTCAGCGCTGGATTAACTCTGTGTGGCAAGACTGGGCACAGATGTTAGGAAATCGTATTCTCTACATTGTGACATAAAAAAAAAAAAATGTTTGGGTTTACATCCACTTTAAAGCGGAGGTCCGGCATTTAAAAAAAAATAATTACACAAATACTGTAGCTGCTGACTTTTAATGAGGACACTTGTCCAGGGTGCCCACGATGTCGGCAGCCGAAGCCGAACAATCGCTCGGGTCTTGGCTGCCCCGCTGCCATCCTCGGTGAGGAAATCAGGAAGTGAAGCGCTGCGGCTTCACTTCCTGGTTCCCTACGAGTTGCGCGGCGCTATGTAAATGGGCAGATGTCCCAGGAGGCAGCGCGAGGAGGAGAAGAAAGAAGACCACCACAGACGAGGAAGTGGCAGATTAGGACGAACTGCCTAGTAACAGCCACTTCTGGTAAGTATAAAACATATATATATTTTTTTCAATTTTTTTGTAGCCTTTTTGGCAATTTTTTTTTTTAGGGTGGACCTCGGCTTTAAGCTTCCGCCTCTGGAAGTTATACCTGGGGCTGTCAGAGTATTTGAATGCCTTATGGGACTTGTAGTTTCACAACAGCTGGAGTGCCAAGGTTACCTATCCCTGTCCCAGGTTCCTAATACTTAATATACAGTATCTCCATATTTAAAAAGAAAAACAATTCACCCCATTCCCTGAGCAATTTAGCTCAGCCACCCTAAGTTGACCCCCGACCTCGACCCGAAGGTTATTGTTGTTCGACAGTTCGCTCTACAAAACATGTTTTCAATACTGCTCATATCCCCTACGTGGGATCGCCTTAGCTATTTTTTAGCTTTTCATATATTTTGATAAAAAAATTGTACCAAAAAATAAAATAAAAAATTAAAATATACTACAGGAAATCCAAACTGCTTGGGACCCTAATAACAGCTGTTAATTGTTAAATGTTATTTTTAAAAACCTGATGGGTATTTTAAATGCAATGTATTTTACAAGTTTTCCTTTATTTTTCACCTGTCCCCTTGCGTCTCACTTCTTCGTGGTATCTATAGGGGAAGCCATGTTTGTCACATAGGCAGGTAATAAAGTAATCATAGAACACTGGCACAGGCTGGACTGGTATTTTCTACAGAGCTCAGTAGCTCAAACTCAGCTATTGAGCTTACACACAGCTAAACAAATCAGAAAAGGCGCTAATCTCTTCCCTTCCTCTTCTACGAATGCTTATAGAATAAATGCTCATGTGGAGAGACACACAAGTAGGCCTACTTCCTAAAAATAGGAAACTGTCGCAACCACCACATCTAACGATTTTTTTGGGTTTTGGGTTTAGATACACTTTTAGCACTGTGATCACTTACTGGTTGACTTATCTCCTCTGTACTGGTAATAGTATAAGTGCAGACTGATGTGTGAATGGCTGCTGTGATATCCTTATCCAGCTGGTCACTATAAAATGGCATCAGCACTTTTCTATTATCATCATAAAACCATTTCTGATTGGCTCCTCCATTAATGTGTTCTTTATATTTCTGTAATGAAAGAAGATTAACTCAGCTGTGGTTCACAATGAGATCATAATGCAGAAAATTTGACTACAGAATGGTATGACTTACCTGAAGAATAATAGGGCATCCTGGGAACCTTATTTCTTGCTCTTTAACCCCGGGGTACACTTTTGGCAATGAGAGGGCCAACACAAGGTCGTTGTTACTAGCTAAATGAAATGTTCTATTAAAAATAAAAATAAGAAAGGTTTACTTTTGAACATACACTTATGAGCTCATACATTACAGGGGAACCATAAGTGCCGGTTCACACAGGGGCAACCCGACATAGAGCGCGACTTTACAAGGCGACTTCAGTGCGACTTGGGGCAACTTACAACGCGACTTAAAGTTGCCTGAAGGACACGATTCTGCCCGCGACTTTCAATATCGGCAAATCGCGGGGAGCCCGTGCATTCCTGGTACGTTGTTCGTGGATTCTAATAGTACCCAAGCGTGTCGTGATTTTCATTGGGCGACAATCATGGTAAAAATCTGATTTGTACAGGCTGACTGCAGACGGCTGAATGCTGCACCTGTCACTCCCTGCAGAAAAGATATGGTCGTATTGTACACTATATGGCCATTTGCAGCCTTGTGCATGAAGTCTTAGGCCCCGTACACACGAGAGGATCGATCCGCTGAAATTGATCCGCTGACCGGTTTCAGCGGATAGATCCCCTGGTGTGTACAATCCAGCGGATCTGTTTCCGCGGATTTTTGTCCCCGGGGATGGATTTCCAGCGGATAAAAATTTCCTAACATGCTAAGAAATCTATCCGCTGGAATCCATTCCAACGGATTGATCCGCTGGTCTGTACAGACTCACCGGATCAATCTGTCCGAATCCATCCCCCGCATGCGTCGTAATGATTCGACGCATGCGTGGAAGTCCTTATATGACAGCGTCGCGCACGTCGCCGCGTCATCATCGCGGCGACGGCGCGACGCGTCACCGCGGACGGAATTCCGCGGGGATTTTGATCTCCTGGTTAGTACAACCAGGAGATCAAAATCCGCCAGAGGATTTATCCGCGGAAACGGTCCGGAGGATCGTATCCGCGGATAAATCCTCTCGTGTGTACTAGGCATAAGCTATTAGAGAGGTA
This sequence comes from Rana temporaria, assembly GCF_905171775.1. NCBI lineage: Eukaryota > Metazoa > Chordata > Amphibia > Anura > Ranidae > Rana > Rana temporaria. The sequence goes on along the minus strand of NC_053499.1, from coordinate 32,347,190 downwards.
CTAAAACCTGGCTTCAGAATCTCTGTTGCGATCTTTGAAGATGAATTACTTCACAGTGCATGCAGCTAGAAAGATGAATAGTTGCATGTTTTAAAGTTGTTTTACTGCTTATTAAGAATAACTATTTTTTCCTAAGTCAGGTGCATTTCAGAAACTCTACCCTCCCTCTATGGTTGCAAACGTGGTCTCCCTCTTATAATCCAGACTTCAATTTAGGAACTAGAACTTTATTGCCTGTGTGATTAAAGATGTACGGTAGGCGGGCACCTTCAGCTCATCATTATATATCACTTTGTAATTGAATGTTAATTTAATCAATTTTTAAAATTATTTTGTATGAATATTTTTTGACAGTTTCCTTATCAAAAATTGTTAATTATAATCCTTTTTATGCTTGTTGTTTCTTTTTTAGTATTTAAACTTCATGCGACACTTCCGAAAACTCCTGAGGAAGCTGTTCTGAGCGAAACATGTAGAGTGAGAAGTGGTTGTACATGTTTTTGTACATGTTATTTGGATGATATGTATTTATGAACAGCTATTGCATTTTAAAAGAAACATGTTCTAAAGTAAAATGTAGATATTGTTTTAAAACCGAGATATTTTTCTATTTTTGGTCCCACCTTCCCATTCTAAAACAATCAAGGTCAGGTGCAGTGTGTGTAAAATGGGATCCAAGTCAGTATTTGCAGAGAACCCTATAGTGATATCCAGCTGTCCTCACGTTGTCTGTAACTTTATGCTGCCTTACACCTACCATACCTTTTAATGAGTATTTGTTTTGTTTATCCAGCACAGGCACATTTTAAATCTGTCAGGATAGTAAAGTCAGACAGTGGCTAATTTACATATTATTACATTTTTTTGTTGCATCTTTACTGCGAATACATCATTTGAATTGGAGTTAGCCGCTCTATGTATTTATGTACCTGCTTTCCTCCAGGTATTTCCAGCGCTGACTGAGGTCATCGGGGTCCCGATTTACAAGCAGAACATCACCCCCCTCGTGAATCTCTATCACTCCCAATACAAGACCGGGGAGAGCAGAATTAACAATCTGTCCATCTACATATTCAAACTGTTGTTGATGAATCTTCAACCATTTTCTAGGAGTCCTGTGGATGGAAAGGTAAACTTTACTGAAATAATGTGTATCAGGCATGATACATTCAAATTCACAGAGTGGATCTTGGCCTAGGATAATTTAGGGACTGAATTGACAGAATGTCACACATAATAACAAGAGTGATGTAAAGCGCAGACGTGTTCACAAATCATGGATACGGAAAATCCCAGAAGTCTGACTGTCCCAGTTCTTAAACCTTTGCATTGCCACTACATGAACATTATTTTGTACCCAAGCTCCTAAAACAACGTTTTTTTCCTGACGAGATTCTTGGCAATAATCTCTTTCCGCCCGAGTGTACACACAGTCCTTTCAAAAGAACCGCGGTTCTCTTGAAAGGCAAGAGCGCGTGACGTCATCGCGTATGACGAGCATGCGCATGCGTCAAAGTCATTTCAAGCATGCACGGGTTTCCACGGCGACAGGGAAGTATACACACTCTCGGGTTTCTTGTCGAGAAACATGCCGACAAGAATCTCGATGAGAAAATAGAAAGCAGGATCTCTATTTTTCTCGTTGAGATTCTGGGCAGATTTCCAGAAGAGAAACCTGAAAGCCTCGTACACACGCTCAGTTTACTGGGCAAGAAAGCTCTGCCAGCAGTTTTCTTGCTGGTTCTTGCCGAGTAAACCCAGCATGTACGAGGCTTTAGACTCAGAGATACAGTATCTTAGGAATGGATCAGCCTCCAGATTTATGTTTTTTTGGCTTTTAGATTGGACTGACTGGCTCCCAAATTCTACTTTCATTTTTTCAAACCCGATCTTGGAGAGGATACATTTCCCTATTAAATGTATCGACTAGAGTTTTAATGATCCATGTGTCACTCTGCCACCAAAGGGGGGTTCTGATTTATTCCAGGTTCCTCTCTCCCTGTAGTGCAGAGGCAGCCAGGCACACAGCAGAAGTCACTCCTCTGGATCAATGAATAGTCTACGGGTTGGCTTTTTCTATATCTACTGCTGACAAACTCAGAGGAACTGAATCTATTCCCTCTTGAGAAGAGTTTAATGGAGTTATGATAAACATGTACAAATACATACGTGGTCCATATAGTGAAATTGGTGTTGAGTTTTAAGGTCATCACTGAGATCAAGGGGGCACTCTTTACTTCTAGAGGAAAAAAGATTTCATCTCCAAATACGAAAAGGTTTCTTCACAGTAAGAGCTGTGAAAATGTGGAATAGACTCCATCCAGAGGTGGTTCTAGCCAGCTCAGTAGATTGCTTTAAGAAAGGCCTGGATTCTTTCCTAAATGTACCATACATAATATAACTGGGTACTAACATTTATAGGTAGAGTTGATCCAGGGAATATCCAGTTGCCTCTCGGGGGGGATCCGGAAGGAATTTTTTCCCCTGTTGTAGCAAACTAGAGCATGCTTGCTGAGGTTTTTCTCCTTCCTCTGGATCAACTGTGGGTGAAGGATTGTGTATATGGGATTGGATTTTTTTTTTCTTTTGGTTGAACTAGATGGACTTGTGTCTTTTTTCAACCTGACTAACTATGTAACTATGGATAGAGTAGGAAGCTATGGGATACTCCAGAATGCTAAGAGTTTCTCTCTGCTTCTGCTTCTAAAAACAGTCCCCTCAATTCTTTTTCAGGGAATGGGCAGCGTTGGGGAACCATAGACAATGCCCCAGGCCAGGCAGCCTTAGCAAAAATGCATCATGGAGTTACAGCAGCACAGTCACCAAGGTCCAGCTCCCAGGTCAGTACTCACAAGTCCTCAAGTAGTTGGACTCTCCAGACCAGTACATTGGTCACATACCCATTCTTTTTTAGCCTCAGAGATATCTTAGGCCTAGTACACACGATAGGATTTATCCACGGATACGGTCCTCCGGACCGTTTCCGCGGATAAATCCTTTGAGGATTTTGATCCGATGGAGTGTACACACCATCGGATCGAAATCCGCGCCGAATTCCCATCGCGATGACGTGTCGCGCCGTCGCCGCGATGATGACGCGGCGACATCGCGACGCTGTCATATAAGGAATTCCACGCATGCGTCGAATCATTACGACGCATGCGAGGGATGGGTTCGGACGGTTCGATCCGGTGAGTCTGTACAGACCACCGGATCGATCCGCTGGAGCCGATTCCAGCGGATAGATTTCTTAGCATGCTAAGAAATTTTTATCCGCTGGAAATTGGTCGGCCCGAAATATATCCGCGGATAAATATCCGCTGGATCGTACACACCAGCGGATCTATCCGCTGAAACCGATCCGCTGATCAATTTCAGCGGATCGATCCTCTCGTGTGTACGGGGCCTTAGAATGGATATGCCTCCAGCTTTATGTCTGCTGGAACCTCGTTGATTTTCCTGGCAGGTGTCAGTTAAGTGGCCTAGGAGGACAATAGCCCTCCACACTGGGTGCCTCTCCTCCTGGAACAGGAACCCTGACTGCTTCAGCCCCAGACTGTTTATATTATCTCTGTCCACCTTCTGGGCACGTCTCCCCAGGGATTGGCTGGGACCTCATAAATATTCAGACTGCTCACCCAGTCTGCTCCACTCCTATGTTCTGGAGCTTTAACAGAAAGCAAAGAGAAGCAATCAAGTGCGCAGCCTGTGTGACCCTGATCAGCCCAAAGCAATCAGCCACTGTTCAACTGATTACACAGGAGAAAAAAAAGAACTACATTTACCTGACATTCTAGCACCTAACAAGGAGGGTGCTACTCATGTTTACCTAAAATAGCTTTTTTCTTTCTGGATTTGGTCCTGTTCTGTTCCAGCATCAGTGGGTTCCTCAGTGTCCAGAGGTATTTGTTGCCAGGGATATTTAAAATCTGTAAATAATGCATCAATTCTTCTGTGAGCTCTTCTATGGGGGCTCCTTATGAGAAAGGAAATGCAATGTGATGAATGTATTTACATACTTATTAAACCAATACTGAAATATAGTAACAACATCAATAAAAATAACAATAGTAATAATGTAGGCATTCTGCCTGCAATTTTGGAACGCGGTAAAATTGCTGCAAAATGCACAATGTACATACATTTGGGTGCCATTATTGTTAATGGCAACTCAATTTTTTGGTGCAGAGCAGCCCATTCAAACAAGGTGCTGCTTAAAAAATAAAAATAAAACCACAATGCTCTGGTAAAATTGCTGGACGTGGACTGGGCTGTAATCGGTCAGTCCACACAAAACTGGTTTTAAATGACCCGAGAGCATTTCTGCCCACACAATGATAGTTATTTTTGGATCAGCCTACAGGCTGACTCCACCACCCAGACTATACAACACAGATACACAAATCTCCTGATGCTTGTCTTTGTATTTTGACAGTAGGCATTAATAACTTTTAAAATACACAAATTGTGCCTGCATCTGATTGGATGCAGCCGCTGATTGATCTAAAAGTTTCCAGCAGGCTAGATTGTTCAATCTACTTTTGATGACAGAGCCCTACAGGGCCCCCCACTGGGAATTTTTTTCTGGTTCATCAGAGTGAGAAAAAAAACATTTCCAATCTGCTTGTAATTCACTATGTGACCTCACTGATCCTTCTCTCTACTTTTACAAAAATGATTGCAAAGATGGGAACACCACAATAGTTTGTACAGTTCATTAACATTTTTTATTTTGCAACATCCAACATGTTCCAGAGGTTCAACGCCTTCTTCATCAGGGCTTGTAGAATGATAACCATAGGCTGAGGGATACCATCCTGGACTGTATGTTGGAACCCTGGTAGGGTTATAGAGCTGCATTGATGGGCAATTGTGAGGCTGCGGATGGGCATTGGTCAAGATGCATTGATGGGCAATTGTGAAGCTGCAGATGGGCATTGATCAAGCTTCATTGATGGGCAATTGTGAGGCTGCAGATGGGCATTGATCAAGCCGCATTGATGGGCAATTGTGAAGCTGCAGATGGGCATTGATCAGGCTGCATTGATGGGCAATTGTGAGGCTGCGGATAGGCATTGATCAAGCTGCATTGATGGGCAATTGTGAAGCTGCAGATGGGCATTGATCAAGCTGCATTGATGGGCAATTGTGAAGCTGCAGATGGGAATTGATCAAGCTGCATTGATGGGCAATTGTGAGGCTGCGGATGGGCATTGATCAGGCTGCATTGATGGGCAATTGTGAGGCTGCGGATAGGCATTGATCAAGCTGCATTGATGGGCAATTGTGAGGCTGCGGATAGGCATTGATCAAGCTGCATTGATGGGCAATTGTGAAGCTGCAGATGGGCATTGATCAAGCTGCATTGATGGGCAATTGTGAAGCTGCAGATGGGCATTGATCAGGCTGCATTGATGGGCAATTGTGAAGCTGCAGATGGGCATTGATCAGGCTGCACTGACACTTATTTTGCTTCAGTTCTTTATTTAAAATGTATTTTTTTTCCTGAAACTCCCCTCTTAAAATGAAGGTCCGTGTAATACGCTTGTGCGTGTTATATGCCGATAAATACGGGTAATCTTTTTCTTTTAAGAAAAATCTGAATATGATTCAACCCCCCAAAATCCACCCAAAACATAAATGTTTGAAATTTGGAGGCCTGGGCCTTTATAATACAAAAAATGAAGCATTTCCACTTACTGCGTCTCTTCCAGTTCATCCTCTTCCACAATGATTTGCTCTCCTTGAATCTCCTGGTTATCCACATCTTGTTCTTCACTGGTTGTTTGCACAGCACAGTAATTCACTGACAGCCTTGTCCCAGCGACAATGTCACCATATACCTCCAGGGCTAGATCTAAAGAGAGGCAGTGGACTTGTTAGAAAACACTCTATTGCAATTACTGTCATGAGAAACTGACAGATGCTGTTTAGAAGGTACCGTTAGCAGATGTCTTTGTGAGCCTTCTGGTGTAAGAGGGCCTGTTCTGAGATGGGAAATGTGCCCCGAGTCCAATCTTTACAGTGAGTCTTAATGACTGCTGTTAGATCAAGTCGCATATTGTTTTTACGCTTGAAACATTATTTCATACAGTGTTAATTACAACTGAAATTTGCGGCAACCCATTTCCTTCCGTCAACATTCATTTCTATACTGGAAAAAAAGTGGTGCCGTTGACCACAAACACTATCAGAAGTACATGTTCCATTTTTATCAGTGAGTGAAAGATGAGGTCTAGTTCATTGCTATACAGTAAGTACAGTTTTTTTTTTTCGAATCCCCACTGGAACATGTATTACCTGTTGTCGATCCTGCCATCATTTTTTTACTTCCTGTAACAGGGTGGCAATGTGGTTTGCTTGGCAGTGAAATGGCAGGGCATTGTCATCCTCGGGACAGGGTGGTCTCAGATGGACATGTCGTTTTAAATGCATTCTAACCCCTTCCTGACGCCTTTAAGTTAGGGTGACCACGTGTCCCGGATTACCCGGGACAGTCCCGCATTTTGCAGGTCTGTCCCAGGGAATCTTCATTCCAGGACAATACAGTGTCCCGGAATTAAACTGACACAGCTACCCCCTGGGCCAATCTGATGCCCCCAAAAAAGGCCGCCACATCACCGCTTTACTCACTGACAGTACTTGTCCTGGTCGGAAATGCCTGGAGGAGCACGATCTGATTTTTGGGAAGGGAGGGTGTCCCTGAATGGTAGTTTGGAAATGTGGTCACCCTAATTTAAGTGCTTCTAGATGCTGGGAGGCAGGCTTTCGGGTCATGTAACCGCTAAGATTGGCTGTCGCAGTGGTCACATGATCAGAAAGCTCCTGATCGCAAGTATGCATCGGGAGCTTTCTGATCCCAGCTGGCAACTGTGCTGGGAGCACAAAGGGCGCGTGCCTCCAGCAAAGAAATGTTTACATTAAAGCCCAGCCGCTGAGACGCCGCATATATGTGTACAGCCGGCGGGAAGAGGTTACACATGGGCAGAATATCAGTAGACGTTTGCCGATTTGAAAGGAAAAACGCCTGACATTATGCTCTTGTGTATGTCAGTCTGTCCGATAGAAGCTGGTCTTTTGTCCGTCTGCTGTCAGACGAGCATGCTGGAAAACCAGAAGTTGACCAACTCGTGATCAGCGCTATCAGCCAATGGCAGAGAGCGCTGATCAGAGGCAGAACACAACTGTTTTTTCTTTTAACTGGCTGATGTCTCCCGACATTCGGCCCGTGTGTACAGGGCTTCAGTCCTATTTGTGCATGTACCTGCCCCCAAAACAATGTTCCTTTTCCTTAAAGTGTAGGAAAACTGCTGAGTCTTGAAGTGTAGAATCTGCCTTTCTATGTTGGGCAAGTTCCCTGATCCACAAGGCCTTGTCAGTGCCTCGTTTATTCACTCAACAGGTGCGTTTCTGCTGAGCGTTAGGAGAGCCCGACACTCCCCTTTCCTGATAAGTGACCAATTGGTTCGGTGCCAGAGACAGGCGGGGAGGTGAGTAGGAGATAAACAATGCAATTAAAAGTTTAAGTCGCCATAAAGCCCCTTTCGATTTTAAAAGCCCAGACATTCCTAAAAGCACCTCTGCCTAATTAAAACATGAGCCCTTGATATTTTTCATTATGGGAAAACATTTTATTTTTTATTTTTTTAGCAGTACAAGTATATTGTCATGAGGGACAAGTCGATTGGGAACCTAATTTAGTCCCTTGGACAAGTCGTTTTTATTTTTAATTTCCACACCTGTGTTATAATAAAGTACTAGTACGCACCAGCCTTTTGCAGCACATTGTCCCGCTGAGTTAAAGTTATACCATAGTTATGACAAGTTCCCTTTAAAGTGGCTGTAAACCTCAGACATGAAATATGAACCAAGCTTATCCCTCTACGGTATAGTGTGTACTTGTCTCAATCCTGAGCACTAAGTGTATTTTCTGTCTGCTGCTCCATTCCTCTGATATCCACATGAGTCACTTCTGACAAGTTTTTCTGACACTAAGAGAAAAAAAAGTGACAAGGGAGGGATCTCCAGCAATGCAGCCTTTGATTGACAACCGCAGCGCTGTTCCTGTGTGCTGTCTGAAGGGGGGGTGTCCCTTTCCTTCCCTCCAATCAGCTCTCAGAGCTCTCCTCACTGAGTTCTGCAAGTGCGTAATTTCAGCTTCCCACCCCCTGTTTTCTGACAGTTTAGACAAGCTTTATAAATTCTGGACTTCAAATGGTGGTAGAGAAGAGAAGATGATAAACATGTACAACATATGTAGGAGGATTTGTTTCTTCTGTGTATCAACTGGGGCCAGCTACCAATGGTGGCCCGTGCAATGTGGGACCCCTCTACACCTCCGCCGCCCTCCCTATCCATGTCCCAGGCCCCTTTCAAGACGCCGGGCACATGAATTCCTATAGCGGGGGTGTGTTTTTTAAAGCACCCGATTAGAGGCTCTAGTAGGCTTTAAAAAAGGGTGGGCTCAGGGTGCACTCCCTGCGCCCCGAATCCGCCCTATTTTAAAGCTTATTAGAGTCTCTGGCTCTAATCAGATGCTTCAAAAAACACAACCCGCTATAGGAATTCATGTGCCCGGCATCCTTGTGTGACCATAGCGAAGAGGAGGACACAGCCCGCTGCATAATAAGTGCCGGGGGGTGCTGGCTGACAGTGCCACAAGCACCAAGGCCATCCCTGGTGCAGGCCATGCCGTCCAGAGGGGGGGTGCTGGTTGTTTGCAACCCCCCTAGAAAAGAAGCCCACCAGCCGCCACTGCCAGTTACTTAATTGGGTATATGTAAGGGTTTACAACCACTTTAGAGCAAATCTGTCATGCAAGAAACTTGAAAGGTGACACTGCTTATCTTTACTGGCTTCTGTAAGCACTAAGTTTGCCACCTCATCCCTTTAAACCCAAACATATATTGATTACACAGGTTCTAAGGCTAATTTAATGCAGATAAGACATCAAGTGAGTTTAATTTCCACCTTAATCAGAGACAGAAATTGTGTAATTAATATGGCCCGGATTCACAAAGCACTTACGCCGACATATCTACAGATACGCCGCGTAAGTGTAAATATGCACCGTCGTATCTATGCGCCGGACTTTGAAACCAAGATACGCCTGAAAATAGGCTTCATCCGACCGACGTAACATTCCTACGCCGGCGTATCATGGGCGCATATTTACGTTGGACGTAGGTGGTGCCCCCATTGATTTCCTATTCAAATATGTAAATGAGGGAGATACGTCGATTCACGAACGTACTTGCGCCTGGCGCATAATATACGCGGTTTACGTAAGTCGTACGCCCGGCGTAAAGTTATTCCCCATATATCAGGCGCAACTCATGCAAACGTATGGACCAGGGAACACAGCCATCGTATTTTACGTCGTTTACGTAGTACGTGAATAGGGCTGGCCGTAGGTTACGTTCATACCGTAGGCAGTGATCCGACGTATCCTAGGGAGTAGTTCCGACGTGATTCTGAGGATACGTCCACGGGACGCCGCATGCGCCGTTCGTTTTAAGTAGTTGTCTGGCACTCGGCCCATCACTTGCATGGGGTCACGCCTCATTTGCATTGCTCACGCCCACTTCCACTTATGACGACTTACGCTTTCCAAACCCGGCGTAGATTTGGGAGCAAGTGGGAGCAAGTGTTTATGAATACTGTGCTTGCCTCTCTGCGCTGCGTCTGCGTAGAGTATATTCGATACGCTACGCCGGCATAAATATGCGCCAATCTATGTGAATCCGGGCCAATGTGTTTTAAATGGATGAGGTGGCAAACCTAACAGCACCAAAACACAGATTACTATCTTTAGGTGGCCCCCAGGACTCAGCAGAGGCCTTGGCAGATCTTAGCTGCACCACATATTCTCCTATAAATACATAAATACATCAGATATTTCCATGCACTTGACTATTACACATTCAAAACTGCTGCCTTGACACAAACCAGTGCTTTTCATTATCTCCTTTTCTTGCCAGGTGCAGCTTTCGCACATAAAGAACAACGTTTCAAAAAAAGAATCCGGACTGATATTAAGCATAAAGAACACTTACTTTCTGGGTTTCTCAAGCAACAGTAGCTGTGAATAAAGGAAACATCAGAAGTGAGATTGCTCAGCAGAATCTGCCTCTTTTGCTCAGTCGCTGACAACTGAGGATCAATCCAAAGCTCCCCGCAGGACACATAGACCTGTTGTAAATGCCACACATCAGTGTTCTGTATCATGTCAGGAAAAAGTACACCGCAACAGCAGTCACAGCATGATAAATTAGAAGCATAAAAAACACTAAGCACTTGTACTTCTCCTTGGATGAGTTGGGATTACCGCTGATATTTTATAAACTAGATGCTCAGGATTAACAGATTACATTACAGTCATAAAAAATGCACCTTTTGTACTCAGCAAGGCGCATCAACCATACGACCTTCCTAACAGCGCAGAACCCTGCCACCATACCTTTCCACTGTACATCTGACGCTGAAGTGTAACTAAGTGGCTTGTAATACCCTGTCGGTGGATCTTTTAAAACAGTATGACAAATACCGGTCTGGAGGCACAATGCAGAAAAGATTAATGCGTTAAACCGCTTCATCTTACCAGCTGATCTCTTTCAAGGCCTCTCAAAGAAAAAATCTCAGCGCCGTTTTCATTATATAGTCTGCGGGCAGCGGAAGGTAAGTTCATTATCTGTGTACACCTGTGAATGAACACACAGCATTGCTGATGATGTTGGGAAACATGCAGAGTCGTCCTTTAATGTGCTTACACACACAGGTAGATAAATACAAGAGACAGAACAAACTTAGCTACTTAAAAATGACAGAAAATGCTAGGATGAGGCTTACTTCTTCCTCTATGAAATAATAGATGGTTGGGGACCAATTCAGACCTGAGCGTTTTGTAGTTCGAAGTTCAAAGCTCCAAAACTCTCAACAAACATAATTCTTTGTAATTAAAGTGGACCTTCACCCTTGGTGGTACCTTCCCTCCTTTCGGCCCCTCCTCCCCTAGTCTATAGCAGTAGGGCAGTGGTTTTTTTTTACCTATTTTTTTCAAAACAAATTGTGCCGGCTCGACCCTCCATGCACATTATTTGCCTAGGCCAGGGGTCCCCAAACTTTCTAACCAAAGGGCCAGTTTACTGTCCTTCAGACTTTAGGGGTCAGACTGTGATCAGTGGGAGAAGAAAATGTCCTGCAAGTGGGAGAAAACAATACCCTATCTTCGGTGTCAGTGGGAAGACTGGTGTTTTTTTGTTGGTGTCAGTGGGAAGAATAGTGTCCCATCTTTGGTATTAGGGGGAGGAATGGTTCCCCATTGTTGGTGTCATAGTTACATAGTTACATAGTAGATGAGGTTGAAAAAAGACCCAAGTCCATCAAGTCCAACCTATGTGTGTGATTATATGTCAGTATTACCTTGTGTAGCGGGGTATCGCCCTTTCTGATGTGATACAAAAGACTACCATTGCTAATCGTGAAGGATATCAGCTCCCTCCTGTGGCCGAATTGGGTTAGAGCCATGTGTTGTTTACAATTCATCCTGGTACCACAGTGAATGCTGGGGGATTGAGTTCAGAAGGAGAAGAGACTCCATTTGCCCTGGCCTGTAATTAACTACATTACCCAGAGAGCAGCAGTGCAACCCCAAGATGCTTTGCCTTCTGCACCGCCTGCTGGGGACGGTAATTTAAGGGAGAGGACGTGTTTGGTGCGCTCTCTCGGGACCGCCTCTTTAACCCAGGAGGACACTGTCAGTTACCAGGAGGAAACTGCCGTTGCTTCAGTTAGACTGTGCTGTTACCGGTGGCTCCCGAGCGCATGCATGGGAGTGACATCAGCCAATCACAGTGAGGTTTAAAGGAAACCTATGCAGGGAGAAATATAGAAGCTGCAATTGCTGAGCTTCCTCTGACAATGCTACTTGCCTAGTTGCCTGTTTTTAGCCTTTTTTTTTCACAATTCAAATTAGCTTTATTTTTTGTTTAACATAACCTGTTCTCTCAGACTATACAGTTCCTCTGATGTGTTTAGCCTTTTTTCTGAGGCTTTGACCCAGTAGAAGCAGGCAGAGAGTTATGTCCGAGTGAAATCACAACTTCTGATATGCATGTTTGCTTCTGGTCAGTGAGTAAAGCCCCATACACACTATCAGTTTTCTTGCAGGTTTTTCTCTTCAGGTTTACCAAAACCATCTAATATGAGGTCAAACCTCAAGAGTTTCAATTCGCATGCAATTAGGCAGGCCCTTGCACTACATGGTTTTGGTAAACCTGAAGAGAAAAACCTGCAGGAAAACGGATAGTGTGTGTAGCGCTACCCCCGGAGTAGCCGCTAAATGATTTGGGACCGGCCTACTAAGCTACCCTGGCAGTGTCTAAGGGTGCAATTGTGAGAATAGCAACAGTGAGTGGTGGTCCAGACATCCAATAAAGAGTTTTCAATACTTTATTGTCCAGGCCAAACACAGCCAACATCAACATACATTAGGAAGGTCAAGGTTGATGAAGGAAGAAATAGAACCATGCGGTATCAGGCCTGGATATAGAACTGAGCAATACTCTGCTCGGCATTAAACTGAATGCATACACGTCGCCACTCTGCTCGGAGTGGGTAAAGTGCCCCCGAACAGACCTCTATATTAGGCTTGGCAGCCGGAGCATCACTCTGAATAGTACTGGGAGGAACAGGTCTACCACACAGACCTGTCTCTAGGGCCCCCGCCACAGGCCAATTTCAATAGAGAACTTAAGTAAATAAGGACTGAGAATCCTCCCAGTAAACTTCTTTTGCAAATGGTCCCCGGGTGACAGCAAGCATACCTGTCAGTGGTCCGGACACCCGATCCCAAAGTAGGATCCTTTCAATAGGCCTCGGAACCCAGTGGAGCACTGGGGTCCCTTCTCTCCTCAGGAAGAGGTTTGCTGCAAAGTTCAACTCTGGCCAGGTGGGCCACGCCGGCGGGGTCCATGGATGTGCGTACCCTGAAGGTGGGTGCCGCACCTGGAACGGGGACCCCGCGGAAAAGTTTTCGACACATGACCTCTCTCACAGATATACCCTCCCCCAGCATGCCCCGCGAGGGAAAACATCCTCTAATTGGCTGCTGGGAGAAGATCTGTTCTGCCAGAACCCCTCTAGCGCCGGCTGCCGGCCAGGGGTGGCACTGCACTCCCTGACCACAGTCTGACCTAGTGGAACTTCCAGAATGACAGAGATCATCAAATTTAGGGAAACATTGAATGGGAGCAAGGTAACTCTCCCGTTCCCCACTAAACTAAAGCACAGTGCCCATGCTGAAAGCAAGGGGGCGCTACATGTGTATGGGGCTTTACAGTACTGAAGATATTGAATCAGCATTAAAGCCAGGAATCTAGTATTCTCATAAAGTGAGGTTAGTAATGCTAGGCTATATATTTCCTCAGCACAGGTTTTCTTAAAAGATAACTGCTTTAGAGCTTCCCCTACTATTCTGAGATACTGCTAATACTGCCGTCCATTTATTGCTTTCATAGCAGTCTAAGCAGTTGTGCTCAGGGAAAGTAGGTCACAGCACAGGGCATCTGACTGCCCAGAAAAATGCGTAGACTTGCTTTTCTCTACAGTCAGATGTGCTTTGCAGGGTCCAGCTTTCCTTATGCATAACGACTTGTACTTCCCATTGTATTTAATGCAGGCTCTAACCACATACACTATATTAGCAAAAGTATTGGGACGCCTGTCTTTACATGCACATAACCTTTAATGGCGCCCCAGTCTTCGTCCGTAGGGTTCAATATTGAGTTGGCTCTCAGTCTTCGCTCTAAATCATCCCAAAGGTTAGGACTCTGTGCAGGCCAGTTAAGTTCCTTCACCCCAAACTCACTCATCCATGTCTTCATGGACCTTGCTTTGTGCAATGGTGCGAAGTCATGTTGGAACAGGAAGGGGCAGTCCCCAAACTGTTCCCACAAAGTTGGGAGCGTGAAATTGTCCAAAAGTCTTGGTATGTTGACACTTTAAGGCCGCGTACACACGATCAGTCCATCCGATGAGAATGGTCCGTCGGACCGTTTTCATCGGTTCACCGCTGAAGCAGACTGATGGTCTGATGTGCCTACACACCATCAGTTTCCAAAAGCGATCGAGTCCAACGCGGTGACGTAAAACACAACGACGTGCTGAAAAAAATGAAGTTCAATGCTTCCAAGCATGCGTCAACTTGATTCTGAGCATGCCCGGGTTTGGAACTGATGCTTTGGCGTACTAACCATCGGTTTTGACCTATCGGTCAGGCGTCCATCGGTTCGATTTTAAAGCTTGGGACTGAAGGACAACAGACCGATGGGGCGTACACACGGTCAGTTTGGACCGATGAAACTGAACTTCAGTCCGTTTTCATTGGTTTGGACCGACCGTGTGTACGCGGCCTAAGAGTTCCCTTCACTGGAACTATTTCTGTTGTATTAATACAATGATATATGGGATCATGTTGTCTCCGGCTTTGTGCTCTCTGAGTGTAACCCTTGCAAAATATTTAATACAATTGAATATAAATTATTTGCTCAAGGCAATTACTAGAAAGAATGATCAACATAGAACAAGAAAATACCCCATTTCCACACCACTACCACCAAACTAGGTGATGTAGCTGCTATGGGGCCCATCAGCAGGGTGGAGGTAGTAGGGATACCATTTTGCTGTATATTGATACTTCCGGTTACTGCATTTAATAAAAGGGAAATAATATATTTACCTTTCTAAAAACTGCTGCAATTCAATCTGCTCCACTTTTAGGGAGTTCACTAATACACTTTTTCTGTTTGCCTGCTCTTTATTAGGTTTCTTCTCACATAGTTCACCGGAGCTGTGATAAAAAAAAAAAAATGAAAAGTGAGGACAAAAGCAGAGTTAACACCATCATTTAATACATGCCCTAAATGTCATCCAATTAGTACACACTCAAAAGAAAAATATCAGTTCTGGGTGGACCTCCACTTTTAAAGCGGTATTAAACCAAAAAGCAAACAATATACTGCAGCTTACCAATTTTTATATATGATGGCTGCATTCCTTTGCTTTTTTTAGACTTTCTTTCCTTTATTTTCATCTGGTGATCCAGCCAGTCTGTTGTTTTTCAACAGAACAAGCTCTCCCATAAATGTATTTTTTTTTTTTTTCTTTTTTTTTTTGTTTTTTTTTTGTTTTTTCCGCCTCAGAGAACTATCAGGATATTCAATCAATTTGCGTTCATTTCGCAGTCTCCTTAGTTCGCATCATGGTTGGAAAATTTATTTATCTATTCATTTCATTTTCTTCCCCTTTTTTTTTTTTTTTTTTTTTTTTTTTAATTTAAATATATATCAGTTAATATACAAAAGAAGAGAAAGGAAAAAATACTTAAATACATAAATAGATACATTAGTTTCCCCTAGCCGAATGAACCCTCGTCCCACCCTTGAGCCACCCCCAACCCTTATCCCCTCCTACCCACCCTCCCCTATCTCCGGAAATCAGTCTCTTATTGAATCACTCTTTGCCCAATAATCTTCCTACACTATATCAAATCATCATATCATCCTGTCAATATACCTTGGTGCAAGTTTAAAGTTAGCCCAGTCCTGCCATTTTCGTTTAAATCCGCCTTCTCCTTCCTCTCCCATATACCTGAGCTGTTCAGCATAATATATATCATTGATTCTGCAAAACCAGCTCTTCTCTGTCGGGCTCATAGGGTCCTTCCATTGTTTGGGAATCAGACTCTTTGCTGCATCTAGTACGTGAGGAAGTAAAGTTCTCCTGTACTGTTTAGTTGACATTTCTGTCCCATGGAACAAGCAGACCCATGGATCAGGAGGTATTTTAATTCCGGTTATCTCCTCAATTACCAATAATACATTATTCCAGTAAGTTTTAATTTTTGGGCAGGTCCACCATATATGTGACATAGTTCCCACTTCAAGACAGCCCCTCCAGCAGTTTTTGGAGGTGTCGTCTTGATAACGGTGTGCTATGGCCGGAGTTATATACCATCGTGCCAAACACTTAAAATTCATTTCGATCAGTGCACAATTAAATGAGGTCGTATGGGTCCTTTCTAATATTTTCCTGACCTCTATCTCAGATTTACCCGTTCCCAATTCCTCTTCCCATTTATTAATATAAGGAGGGGGGCCGGGGTCTTTCAATCCCATCAATATTTTATAAATTGCGGAAATCGCGCCCCTTCCCCCTGGGGCTAAACACAAACGCTCCAAAGGAAGCAAGTGTCTATCTGATCTCAGGGGGGAGGGGAGGGAATCCACAAAATGCGTCAACTGCAAGTATCGCCACCTGTTCAACTCAAACAAATCTTTTTTTTTACTTAGTTCCTGGTAGGTAAGAATTTTGCCGTCTATTAATATGTCTTTTAATTGTGCATCTGGTTTTTTAATCCAATTACCAAACAGGTCCACTTTCCCTGGTACAAAAAAATTTGTGTCATATAGAGGGATTAGTGGGGAGTTATAGCCCCATCTATGTTTTTTATGTGCCCTATCCCATATAAACGTGGATGCCAATGTGATTTTGTGCATGTGCGGATTTATTTGTCTAAGATGTGGTGGTATCCAAATCTCTTTTCCTAACCGTGACTTATTTGAACAACTTTCTATTCTCACCCACCTTTTCTCTTTGTTATCTCTGACCCAATCGATCACCCGTGCCATGTGTATAGCCCTATAATATGTGTAAATATCCGGTACCCCCAGACCACCATGTTCCTTATCTCTAATTAACACCTCCATACTTATGCGCACCTTTTTGTTCCGCCAAATGAACCTGTTTAGTAACTGTTTTAGTATTTTAAAATAGGCACCCGGTAATGCGATTGGTAACATTTGCATTATATATAGTATCTTAGGGAGTGTAAACATTTTAAAACAATTTATTCTCCCTAGTAGGGATCTTTGTCTCAATGCAATTCTCTTTAAGTCTTTTTTAATATCATTTAATAATGGTATATAATTCTGCAGGTAAATTAAGTCAGGGGATGAAGTAATATTGACTCCCAAATATTTTATCTCGGTATCTTTCCAAATAAATGGGAACTCTTGCTTATATCTCCGTACATCCTGTGCGTTCACGCTAATATTAAGGATTTCTGATTTTAGAGGATTGATTTTAAAATTAGATACGTCTCCATACAATTTGAGGGTTTTTAATAGATTCGGGAGTGTTATAGTTGGATTCGTTATAAATAATAAGATATCGTCGGCGAACGCTGCGAGTTTATGTTCCCCATCATTTGTTTGAATCCCCCTGATGTCGGGGTTATTTCTAATCCTGGCCAACAATGGTTCCAAAGATAAAATAAATAAAAGAGGGGACAAGGGACACCCCTGTCTAGTCCCATTGAACATTTCGAATGACCCTGACAATGTCCCGTTCACCTTGACTCTTGCCGTTGGGTGTTTATACAGAGCGCTTATCCACCCCATCATTTTTGGACCGATCCCGATAAATTCCAATGTGTTCAATAGAAATCCCCAGTCTACCCTGTCGAAAGCCTTTTCGGCATCTATAGACAGGAGTAGACCTGGGGATTTACTATCTTTTATTATCTGTGTCAACAGAAGTGTTCTGATGCTGTTGTCCCTACCTTCCCTCCCGGGGACAAAACCTACTTGGTCAGTATGTACTAAATCTTTCATGATTGTTTTCATTCTCCCTGCTAGGATTTTGGCGAACAATTTTACATCTGCATTTAATAGCGAAATAGGTCTAAAACTAGAACATAGGGAGGGGTCTTTACCTATCTTAGGGATTACTGTTATTGCAGCCTCCAAAGCCTCTTGACGAATATCCCAATTTAAACCGATACCGTTTATATAGGAGCACATCCTGGGGATCAGAATGTCACTGAACTTTTGATAGTATGCAGTTGTTAGCCCATCGGGGCCTGGACTTTTCCCCTTTGGTAACTCCTTTAAATTATTACGGATTTCCATTTCCGTTATAGGTTCTTCTAGAAAACTAATTTTGTCCTCTGGTATTTTATTTAAACATGTGTTACTTAAGAATTTTTTTATATTGACACTTATCCTTTTTGTTTTTTCTGAGGTATCCCCTTGTGATATTGAATACAACTTCCCATAGTATTCTTGAAATTCTCTTGCTATTTCTGATGTTGTATATACCTTACTCCCTTTGCCTGTTTGAATACTTTCTATATAATTACCCTTAAATTTGTTTTGAAACCTTTTTGCTAGGTATTTACCGGACAAGTCCCCCAATTGATAGTTCTCTTTCTTAAGTCTGTAGGATGCCGCTCTATTATCATGTTCAATGAGATCTCTTAATTCCTCTCTTTTTAAGATAATGGTACGCTCCGCTTCCTGCTCTCCTGTTAGTTTATGGGTCTGTTCAAGATCCAAGATAGTTTTGTATAGGTCATCATATTTTTTTTTAGTTTCTTTTTTTTCCGCTGATCCTATTGCGATCAGTATGCCCCTGATATAGGCCTTGTGAGCCTCCCAAACTAATGATTCCGACATGTGTTCGGAACAGTTTGTCTTGAAATACCATTCCAATTCCTGTTTTATCCTTACTACAACCTCTTCGTCCTGTATTAAATCCTCGTTAAGTCTCCATTTGGTGTTACTTTTAGGGGTTCCCTCGTTTTTTAAGTTGATTGAAACTGGCGCATGATCCGACAGGGTCGTTATCCCAATTCCCGAGCTTGTCACTACATCCAGTGAGCTATGATCCACTAAAAAAAAATCGATCCTAGAGTACGTCCCGTGCACAGCGGAGTAGAATGAATAATCTCGTATTTTCGGATGCTGAATTCTCCAAACGTCTATCAATTGGAGTTGGTGTAATTTTTTTTTAAGTAATTTTCTTTGTACATCTCCAGTCCGCTGTGCACGGGGCGTAGAATCGAGGTCCGGATCCAAGCAGAGATTCATATCACCCGCCACAACTACCTTACCTATCCTAAAGTCCATAAACATCCCAATGACCCCCCTAAGAAATCTCATGGAGTTCTTATTTGGGCAGTAAATGTTTGCAATAGAATAGTCTACTTCGTTTATTTTTCCACTAAGTAGGAGATACCGCCCCTCGGGATCTACTTTTCTCTCTGCCAGGACAAATCTAACTTCCTTAGCAAACCCTATGGCAACCCCCTTTGCCAGTTTAGTCGGTGAGTCTGCGTAGTACCATAGTGGATATTCCGGTGAACTTATTTTAAGATTTGACTCCTGCGAGATATGTGTCTCTTGTATGAGCACTATGTCTGCTTTAAGATGTTTAATTTCTCTTAAAATATTACCCCTTTTTAACGGGGAATTTAATCCCCTTACATTATATGAGAGTATTTTTAAGGTTCCCATAGTTCTACCAGATAATCCCTCGCCCCCGGACCACTCCCGTTACATTGTTATTATTATATTCAGTTGTTATGGATTGAGTCATGTCACTCGTCATCTTACATGGATAGGATTTCCAATAGGCATCAGAGCAGAGCCACAACAGGCAGCTTATTTCTAATACTGCAAACCGGAGATACTCCCCCCCAAACCCTCTCCCGCACCCCCCCACCTCCCCCCATATACTCTGTGCTATGACCCCTATATTCACCCTAACCCTCCCCCCCTCCCTCCCTTCCCCCACCAATAGGGGCATTACGGCCTAAAATAGGCACCTGGATCCGTGGCCAACCTACACCACCCGGCCCACGGTTCTCGCCCCAGAGGTTGAGCTCTGTAGGAGTGACTACATCCGGAACTGCCCCCGCCCCCCCCCCCCAACCGGGGGCTGGGGGCGGGTGAGTAGCCCCAGGACCCCCGAACCCCCCAGGCCCACACCAGCCGGCCCCCCCCATCCCCCCTAACCCCCCCCGGCCCCCCCCACCACCTCCCCTTTTAATTCATCTTATGTGGATTTTTTCCTCATTATTTTCCTCTTTTATTCCCTGGGATGAGGTTCCATGTCTGATGACCCGGTATAGGTGATATCTTCTCTTGTGGTTCATTCCATCCAGGTATCTCTATCAATGGAATGTCTAGTCTCTTACAGAACTTAGTCATCTCTTCAGGAAACCTTAAGGTCGCGGACCTGCCCTCCTTCTTCCCGATTAAACACGCTGGGTAACCCCAGGAATATTGGATACCATGTGCTTTTAAATGTTCGAGTAACGGTTTTAATAATCTCCTTCTAGAGAGGGTCTCGGTGGCGAGGTCCGGAAAAATCTGTAGTTCAGTCTCATTGAATGTAACCGGTCTGATGGTTTTAAGACGCTGCCATATCTGTTCTTTATCTTGGAAATTATGAAATCTTGCGATCACGTCTCTGGGGATTCCGGCTGCCAATTCAGCCGGTTTTCTAATCCGATGAAATCTTTCAAATTTGATTTTTTCCGTTTCCGTTTTACACAAAATGGGGCCGAATAATTTATCGAGTTTTACTTGGAGGTCTTCTCCTTCCAGGTCTGGTAGACCCCGGATCCTCAAATTCTTCCTCCGGTTCCGATTTTCTTGATCTTCCATACGATACCTCAAATTCCTTTGTTCTATTTGTAGTTCCTTCATTTGCATTTTTAACTCTGACACCTCAGCAGCTTGGCTATCCAGTTTTCCTTCGGTTTCTTCCACTCTTCTCAATAAGTGACTCATATCTTCGTGTACAATCGTTATTTCATTTTTTAACGAGAGCTCCATTCGTGAGATTGATAATTCTAGTCGCGAAAACATCTCTAATAGCTCTGTTTTTGATGGGGGTAGATCTTTATGGGTGGTACCGAGTGGTCCTGCAACATCCTCCTCAGACTCTCTGATTGTCACTGTTTCTGAGTACCTTCTCTGTCCATTTTTTTGTTGGCCCAATGATGATCTGCTTTTGGCCCCAGATGTTTCGCTAAGGCAGTCTTTGGACGTGTCTTGTGTCATGTATTTTTTTATGGTGCCAGGGCTGGCACTTATTTTGGGGTCCTTAGCCGCCGCACCTCTTACTGGGCGGCCTCTCATTTCCTATATTCAGTTGATGAACCTCTGAAGGTAGAAAGGAGTCCTTTTTTTTTTTTTTTTCTTAAATTTTTCTCTTTCTCCCTTATCTCACTTCTCCTGCTCAGTCGTCTCCCATCCTTTGGTATTTAAAGTGTAGTGGGAGCCTGCGGACTGTGGGGGCAATGTGAGCTGGTAGGTGAGCTTGAGCTTAAGCTGGGGGGTGGTAAGAGGCAGGGGAAGAAAGCTACGTCTCCCCGCTCACTGTTCTGGCACACAATTCCCCACACACCCCACGCCCCTTGTGATCCCTTAAAGTGGCAGTCCACTATCACTATCCACTTCGGTTTCTGCTTCAGTTTCAGCCTCGTTCACTAAAGTGCCCTGTAGTGCGCTGTCCCCTGATACGCTGATCAACACTCCATCGCTTATAATTGTAATCCTTTAAGATGATTTATAGTTACTTACAGTTACTTATGGTTACTTATAGTTGCATACAGTTGCATACAGTTGCTGTATAATTAGTATAATTAGCTTATGATTAGCTGATAGTTAGTATCTATATTAGCATTTAGTTAGTGACAGTCTTCAAACGGCCAACCACTTCAACACTTATCATTGCTTGCTGGAGTACAATTTTATAGTTAACAGATGGTTGGCGTTTTTTAGATAGCACCAGATAGCATCAGATAGCACTAGACAGCCCCAAATAGCATAAGACAACACTGGGCCAGCTGGGCCAACAACAGTCTTCCATCAATCCTCCTCCACCAGCAATCCGCTGCCGCTGTAGCCACATTCACTGTGATGCCTTTGTATATGCCCTGTATGCCTTTGTATGCTTTTGTATAATTAGCTGAAGGCAATTGACATCCGAGTAGCATGTAGGTTTTATCACTGACAATGAATGCAATACTGAAAATGGAAACCAGCAATAAAAATGACAATCACTGTCTCTCTGTTAGTCCAGCAATCAGCAGTCTATCAGCATTCTATCAAAAAATCCATCAACAATCAGTGGTCAGCTGCTGCCCCTCTCACTGAGGTACTCTGCATGCTGAACCGCGCTGAGCCGCGCCGACACACTGATACACTGGGGGGCTCTCACCGCCTGATACAGACGGAACAGACTGCAGTTTCTCACTGCTCCTCAGCTCCCCAGACCGCACAGCGCGCCCAGCACACGCCCAGCACACCCAGCACACAGAGCCCAAGCCCCTCGGCTCCCCCTGCACCTGCGAGCGTCGGGGCTCGCTAACTCACGTCTCCAGGGGATCTCCAGGGATCTTCACGACCGCTCTCCACAGCGCTAGATACCGAGGCAGCACAACAGCGCAACAGGACGAGAGGTAGGGGGAGCGGGGGGGGGGAGAAGCACGGCGGGGGGGAAGGGAAGGGACGCAGCCTAGTGCGCGCCCGAGAGATCCATGGAGCCCACGGAGCTCCTCAAAGCCAGCAGCGTGCTAGCAGCGTGTTCCGACGAACACCCACATCAGGCCCCTCCCTCCTCCCATAAATGTATATGTTAAAGCGCTCCTCACAAATTTACTTGCCAGGAGTAGTTATACTGGTTGATTGATAGAGATCCTTGGCCTTATTGCACTTTTCTCTTCTACCACTTGGTGGGCACGCATTTGGTGGTACTAGATATGAAAAGGGCAACCCAAGGTCAGGTTGTGGGTATATGGGGTATCTCAGCCAATGGGCAGGGGTTTTCTTGAATCCCGGGGCCTGCTAGGAGAACCTATATATTTGGGTGGAGTCAGGTGATCTGTGTTCTGTGCCACCTGGACGGCTGTCTGGGTGGGCGTGTGTCGTACGCCCCAGGCTGCTAGGCCAGAGATTGGGCCTATCTCGGAGGCATTCGGCAGCTTCTGAAATCTCCTCTATGTTATCTTATCTGTCCATGTACACAGGGTCATCTATAGTCATTTATAGGCAGTTGAATTTGGAGGCTTTTTTTCTAACGCAAAAAAATGGATTCAGAAGCTGAGTTTAGAGGCATTTCAAGCTGCAAATGCTTCTAAATGCTTCTAAATGCGGTAACTCACGTTTAGCCACATTTTGTTTACAGGCGTTTTTCATTTTTGCCCGTGTAGCGCTACCCCCGAAGGAGCCGCTGATTGATTTGGGATCGGCCTATTTAAGTTACCCTGGCGTGGTCTAGGGGTATATTTGCAGAGACAAACAGTGAGCGGAGGTCCAGACAGGGAATAAAGGTTTTTTCCAATGCTTTATTTTCCAGGCCAACATCAATTGGGAAGGACAAAGTTGATGAATAGAGAGAGAGGAAGAACCTTGCCGTATCAGGCCTGGATATTAAATAGAGCAGTCAGTACTGCTCTGCGTAGTACCAATTTGTAACTCGTCGCCACTCCAACTGAGTGGGTAAAGTGCCCCCGGACAGACCCCTCTTTACAGGCCTGGCAGCCGAGACGTCACTTAGGATTTCTGGGAGGAACAGGCCACTCTCACAGGCCCGGCTCGCGCCTCTGCCACATGCCAATTACAATAACTGAGCTAGATAGATAAATGGAGCGAATCCTCCCAGTAGATTTCTGCATTGGTCACCAGAGGACAGCAAACATACCTGTCAGTACTCTGGTCACCGGATCCCCAATTGGTTTGTTGAGGCTCTGTTGGATGACCTGCCTCCGGGTCCCCCTCAAACCGACTTTCCAATCGAACGGCACCCTGGGATCCTTTCAGTAGAATCGGGAACCCAGCAAGTCGCTGGGGTCCCCTGGTACCTCCGGGTGAGGCCCCAAGTAGTCTGCAATCATGACCAGGTGGGCCACGCCGGCAGGGTCCATGGATGCGCGCACCCTGAAGGTGGATGCCGCACCTGGAACGGGGACCCCGCAAAGATTTTAGAACACATGACACCTGTCACAGATATACTCCTCTCCAGCACGCCCCGTGAGGTAAAAACTCCTCTGATTGGCTGCTGGAGAAACTTACTCTGCCAGAACCCCTCTGGCGCCAACTGCTGGCCAGGGATGATATTGCATCCCTGGACCACAGACTGACCCAGTGGACATTTCTGGAATGACAGAAGTCCCAAAATTTAACCAAATAGTGAATGGGAGCAAGGTAACTCTCCCATTCCCCACTAACTTTAGCGTAGTGCCCATACTGAAAGTAAGGGGGCGCTACACCTATTTTTAAGAAAAGCTTCTAAACTCACATTTAGCCGCGTTTTGTTTACAGGCGTTTTTTATTTTTTGGCTATTTAAAATAAAAAAAAAGATTCTAAACGCAAACGTGGCAAAACACAGATAAACGCGGCATGTAAATGCAGCAAAATGGACCTTTTAAATGTGGGTTTCTATCTGTCAAGTTAAATCGTTCAGGAGAGGTTGTAAAAATGTCCCGTGTACATGAAGCCTAAAGCACACACCTGCAGCTGTGCATCCAGAGTGGCTCGCTGGTGTGCACAAGCCCTAAAATATGATTAAAAAATTGGTTATATCGTCCTCATACACAGGGACAGACTGACAACTCATGGGGCCCCTGGGCAATAGGAGATTATGTGGCCCCCGGGAAATAGGAGATTATGGGGCCCCCAGGCAATATGATATTATGGGGCTCCCGGGAAATAGGAGACTATGGGGCCCCCAGGCAATAGATTTTGGGGCCACACAGTATACACACACACATACAGTATACACACACAGACAACTATATACACACACAGTATACACACACGGAATACACATATTGAAAAGGTACTGCAGCTATAATCTTTTTTTTTTTTTTTTAAAACATAAATTTTTATATACTGTCCCTGTGGTTTTACTGAGGCTGTCAACCCTGATGGGGCCCCCTAGTGGCATGGGGCCCCCGGGCAGTGCCCGAGTGCCCAAATGGTCAGTCCGCCCCTGCTCATACATCATTTTAAAAGCATATCAATCACCAAATATACAATAAGGTCCTGCGTTGAAGAGCAAATGCAGTTTGCATTCTACCTGAACTTGATCTTCTTCAAAGCCACATCAACCTGCTTCAAACTGCTCTTGCTTTCCCATTGGGTTGTGCAGGGACAGAAGCAAGCTCTGATATGAACAAAAGCCCACCAACACAAACCCTAATTATAAGGATAGGAAGAGTTCAACACGTTCATACCTAGCTGCACCAACGCATAGGTGCATATTGGGTAGGTCTTGTCCCACGATGACACAGGCTCTGCTCTGGTCCCAATCCCCATTCTTCAGAACCTTCAGTCTCACCGGGGTGAGCCTGTCTGGGTGGCTGAAGGCAGGTCTCTGCAGAGGTGGGCTGTCTACCATAAGTGATCCTTGAATGGGCCAATCGAATTCCTAACAAACATTAAAAGAGAAAGTTTTATGTGCAAATATTCTTACGCCGAGCAGATGAAATAGTTATGTGTTGCATTTTCGTACAAAATTTCTAGTTTTGTTTATATTAGTCAAGACCAAAAAACTACTACTACAGCTACATGAAAAACCCCACCTACCACAGGAAATTCCCCTACTTACTGGCAACCTGACACTTAAACTGGATGGAACATTGATTGGGTTGATATGGTTTTTCATACTAATGAGTTCCATTTAGCAGATGCCCATACCTGCAGTTTACACAGATATAATTTACAATGAATATTACATTTATGTATATGAAGAAAATATGAAATAAAAAAGGTAAAAAATTATAAACAAAGCGCAAGGATAGAAATTCTCTGCCATGTACATAGTCATTACGAATACATAATAATAATCAGAATGTAACTACCGGTACCTTTCTCAGACTTCCTCAAAGGAAATCTGTGGATAAGCTATGAGCTCTAATTTATTTATATAATTGTTCAAGCAGTAAATAAACTTGAAAACAAGCCCTCTCTAACCTTGGTAACTGCAGGCATTCTGGAAGAATTCATCCTACAATTTCAGAGCAGAAGCACCAAAAACCTTGAAGTGGTTCTCTCAGCAGCTCAGATTCCCCTTCTCAGAATGCTTAGTCACTGCTGGGAGGTGGAAACTGGGTGAGCTGAGCTGATTTAAAGTGATTGTAAAGCTTCAATTATTAAAAACAATAACAAACATATCATGCAGTTTGTTTTGCTCAGAGTGGCCCCGAACTTCTGGGGTCCCTCGGCGGCTCTCGTGGCTCCTCCCCGCATCAGATAACCCACTAGGAGAAGTGCTCTCCTGGGGGGGGTCACCCTGCGAGCATCCATAGCCACCAAATGTATGACTCAGTCCTGCCCCCCTGTGCCCGCGTCATTGGATTTGATTGATAGCAACAGGAGCCAATGGCTGCGCTGCTATCAACCTATCAAATCAAGTGTAGAGAACCCCCGGGCAGAGAGACAGCGCGTCCTCGCAATGGGAAATTCCAGGGCTCAGGTAAGTAAAACAGGGGGGTGGGGGGCCGGTCACTGCCAGGTGTTTAAGGTGAAAAAACACGAGGGTTTACAACCCCTTTAAAGGCTAGATTAAGGCTTACCTGTAGGTGCTTGAAATATCTCCCAGACCTGCACGGTCTAGGAGATATGTGCAAATCGCCATACGGCGATTTGTTCTGCGCATGCGCCAGACTTGGAGAGGGCACGCTGTGCCGTTTCTAACTCGGGTCATGCTGTGAGTGGAGGCTCCCGTGACGTCACGCGACTCCGGCCACTCACAGAGCTGGAGTTCGCGCCCCCAGAAGGAAGAGGGGTGAACAATGGCCACTCGCTACTAGCGAGAAAGACAGGGACATTGCGGGCTTCTCCTGCAGGTAAGTGTCACATAATGGGCTACTATGCAATGTGTAGTAGCCCATTATGCTTTACCTTAGCAGGGAAACAAAGAGGAAGTAACACCCATCAGGGTTTACTTCTTCTTTAAGCCAACCATAGCAATAATCACTATGTTCTCTCAGCAGGGACAGCTCCCTGAGCCCCCTACCGGGAGTACACAAAATCTCTGCGAGAGGGATTCCCCTATTAACACTGGCTGTGTTTATGAGGGAATCTAGTTATTTTCTTTCATTTGCAGGAAAGAAAATCGCATTGTCTATGGCCTCCCTTAGAGAAGTTCTTCAGTACTTCTGCTGTGAACTTTAAGAGTGAATTGTTCTACATTGCCTGCAGGTACAGAGGTAAGTGAGAGCTTGTCATTTACTGCCTGTATGTAAATATTTGACTGTCCATAGCTTGGTTACAGATTAAATGTAACCGTTAAAATCATGCCAACTCCAAGATGAGTCATTAACAGAAAAAGTCTCCATTAAAGCACACATGTTATTTTAAATTAAAGCCTCAAATGTATTTGCCTTCACGTGTTACATCCAAATGTAAAACATTATATTTATTAATACCTCATTAATCTCTCCATTTGGCAGAACTGGCCACAAATAGGTTAGTTTGTTCCACAAAGGGTTTTTCACTTTCGACAATTTCCATTGGCCGGGTTTGGATAAGCCTTCATGTTTTATTGCCCATCTGCAGAGAAAAAACATATTTTTTGGAACCCCAGAGATACAAGACATCTGCAGAGAAAAACAATGTTTATTGGAACCCCAGAGATACAAGACATCGGCAGAACTCCCTCAGATCACAGCCAAAAGTGCTATTTTGAGGAAGCAGCTAGCCCAGTAATGCCAACACTAGGTTGCATTAGTTATGGCTCCAGTTACATTTTCCTGCATGTTATTTTATATTAAACTTCCAGGCTTTGAAATCAGCTTTGCTTTCAGTTACTGACAGGCATTCAAATCATTTCCTAAAGTACTCCGATTTCATTTGATGCTTATTATTGGTCAGACAGTGACTTAGTTATTTAGCCATAGAGAGCCAGGCAGCTGGCATTTTTACAGGGAGGCCATCGATGACATTGTCTACATGTCCCATGGACAAGATTCCTTTAAAATGAACACGTGAAACACAAATACAGTAAAACCTTGCTTTGCAAGTATAATTCGTTCCAGAAACATGCTTGTAATCCAAAGCACTTGTATATCAAAGCAATTTTTTACAGGGTATAAAAGAAGAGAGGCACCTCTAAGTGAAGCAATAAGTTGCTAAATGTTGTACCTTCATTAAATGTAACCATATTGCTACACTTAGAGGCTCCTCTCTTCTTTTTTATACTGAGTTGTGACATGACGCTACTCTTATATCAAGACATCGCTTGTATAGCAAAACGCTCTCAAACCAAGTAACTCTCAAACCAAGGTTTTACTGTAAAGATAATGCCCAATAATTTTTCATGTACTAAGATGCATTCTGCTAAATGAACACTAGATGGAGACAACATATCATGCACGTCAAGTCCACAGTCATCGACTATAATATTAGGTCTATGGAAAGCAGTAGGTTCTCTGGAACTAGATTTGAAGTTGATAATCTTCAGCTTTAACCATGCAGCAGATTCTTCAAAATTCATTATGCTTAGCGCATATCACTGGTGGTAGGCAGAGGTTTTATCTGAGCAGTTTTGTATGTAAACTTACATAACTGCCCAACACACATTCTGTGAATTTTTCTTCAGTTACTACTCCTATAAGACTCTGTTTCCACTATTGCAACCCCAAAGTCACGCGATTTACAATGCAACTTTGCAATGCGATTTTTGATGCAATGTCATACAACCAGTGAAAACGATGTGAGAACAAGTCACACCGAAGTCGGAACAAAGTAGTGCAAGAACCTTTTTTGGAGTCGCTGTGACTTGAGTCACGCCAATTAGAACGGGGACCATTGAAATACATGGGTTTTGACTTCACATGTTTCAAGTCGCACAACAACGCGCAGTAGTGGAAACAGAACCTAAATGTAGAAACTGGATACAATTGTAAGATCAGTACACACATTTTGCAGTTTGAATGTTAGTCATATCAACGTTCCAAATGTTCAGATCAGCATCACACAAGTCACTAGTATACCCCCGCCCATCCCTACACACTTACCTGCCTTCTTTCATGATCCAGCGCTGTCCTGGACAGTGCCGCTTCCCCCATAGACTCCTGGTGCTGTCAATTAAATTCCTATGAGAAGTGAAAGGGGGCAGGGCTTACCAGCGCTGTGTGCAGGCCCGGACTGGCCATAGGGCATACCGGGCATATGCCCGGTGGGCCGCGGCGGCCCGCAGGCCGCATGTCACTTCTCCCCCCAAAGCCAACCAGCTGCGGTTATTCAGATGGCCGGTGCTCACCAGGGGGCCAGCCATCTGAATAGTGGGAAGCGGCGACAATACATAGATTCATGCAATGCATGAATCTGTGTATTGTTTTTCAGTGGCGGTGCAGGAGCGAGAGGGGGTGGCGCTCCTGCGCCATCTATGGACGCACCGCTAATGTACAGACATAATGGCCAATAGGTCACACAAATCTTTATACTGATATCAGGCAGGATGGATGTTCTCTCCTCTATATTTTATTTAATTTCAGGTACTTATATAGCACTGTCAATTTATGCAGTGCTTTTTTTTTTTAACTTCATTTTTTTATTAAAGTTTTTTCAAACATTACAACCAGTCAGCATGAAAGATTGCTAACTCACATTTTATACATACACACTGGAGCCAATTAGACAGGGGACAATTAACCTACCAGCATGTCTTTGGAGTGTGGAAGGAAATCGGAATACCCAGAGGAAACATACAAACTTTGTGCAGGTAGTGCAGTGGGTGGGATTTGAACAGGCGACCCTAGTGCTGCAAGGGGGGGGGGGGGTTTCCAACCACTTAGCCACTGTGCTGCAGTATATGCAGTAGTAATCACCACAAGCCCTATAATATGATGTCAGATGCAAAGAAGGAACAGAAGAAGCCACATAGTGTAGTAATTCTCACTCCATTTTTATTAAAATAAAGAGTTTATACTCACAAATGTGAAAAATATACATATAGTTCGCTCACACAACACTGCTCGTCTGAGCCAGCATGATGACATCACAGCTTAGCTCCATACTTACGCGGTTCGCCCTACAGAACGTCTTCTGAGGGATGTTTTAGTAGTATATAATGTACTAGCTGTAAACTGTCTTTATGTAACTTATTATACAGTAGTGTTTATTTTAAAACATGTAGTGGCTGTTTTGCCCAATCTCAAATAATGAAGGAATGCTTTCCAAGCTTGCGGAACAGTGTAGAAAACTTTCATCAGTGCAATAGATAAATCATATCTAAATGCAATTTAATATATATTGCAGCTTACAGTACTCAGATGTAATGGCTGCAATCGTTTTCTTCTTTCAGACTTTTTTCCTTTATTTTGACATGGTGATCCTGGCAGACACACTTCCTGTTCTTACTGTACTGTACTCATGCAGGAGCAGCATTGTCACCCTAGACTTCTCACCTGATTTTTACGACAAACACCTCCCCTTCTCTTCATATGCATAGCAAAGGAAACTTAGGGAGGTTGTGTTCTGTAGTTCAAGGAAGAAAACTGTGAACGCTAATAACATTGTTTGGTATTCGGGAAGTAACTAGGACAAGGACAAAGTTACAAGAAATCTTTCTACACTTGGCCTGAAAAAAGAAAACCATCTGAAGACTAGTAAACTGAAATATACACTTTAATAACTTATGAAGACTGACAACACTACTTTAGAGCAAAACTCCAGTCAACAATAACAAAAAATTTAATAAAATGAAGAGCCCATTAAAAGATAAAACAACAAGACAAGCTTTTGTTGTATAATTCACCTTCAATCCAGAGATTTCCCCCGTAGTATATTTTCTGTGACGCTTGATGTCCTCAGTCTAATGGCCAGTATAATTTAACCTACTTCTACTAAACCCTGATCATTCTCAAACCACTCCAGCCTGTGACTGAACAGTGAACAGAGAAGCAGCACAGTGATGAGTTCACCTCTCTGTCACTGTGCTTCTTCTATCTTCCTCCTATGACTGGACAGAGAAAAGAGAAGCAGCACATTGATGAGTTCACCTCTCTGTCACTGTGCTTCTCCTACTATCTTCCTCCTATGACTGGACAGAGAAAGGAGAAGCAGCACAGTGATGAGTTCACCTCTCTGTCACTGTGCTTCTCCTTCTATCTTCCTCCTATGACTGAACAGAGAAAGGAGAAGCAGCACAGTGATGAGTTCACCTCTCTGTCACTGTGCTTCTCCTTCTATCTTCCTCCTATGACTGGACAGTGAAAGGAAAAGCAGCACAGTGATAGACTTATCTCTCGGTCACTCTCCTCTCTTTGTCTTGTAACTGGACAGGTAACGGAGAAGCAGCACAGTGATGAGCACAGAGGTCACGCTGCTCTCTATTTCTATCAGAATGCTCCTTGTCAGCGCATCAACTTATTGGCTGCCTCTGCTACTCACTCCAGCCATGCTGTAAAGAGACTGCAGTTGGCTGTTATCTTGTCAAATTCAGGTACTTACACTACTCAGATTTAAAAAATACAATGAATGTATTAAATAATTACAGTGCTGCAATAATTTGCGTATTTTATATCTTCCTAGATTTCAGCTTTAAGTGCCATGGATACTGAATGGACACCTAAATCATTCAAGATAAGATATAGGTTTATGCAAAATTCCTTCGTCGCAGCATCACTTTTTTCACTTTCAGATAAGCTCATATGTCTTTAATGCATTGTGTTTCTTTCATATGTTATATATTAATGTAGCTGTTGGGATTAGCCTTATGATTAAAATATGTCCCACTTCCCCATCTCAGAGGCCAGGAAGACTTAGCGACTCTCTGAGCGACTCTCTGAGCAGATTTGCCGTTACCACCTTCCTCGTGACCCTCTTGTTGCTGACTACCAGGGTGCCAAACAGAAGCCTGAGCTTTGCTGTGGGCCTTCGACACCCAGTTCTGCCTCCGATTTTAGAATTTGCAATTCTTTTGCATGCAGTGTGCTGCAAATGAAAAAATTTGTATTAATGAAGTTTTCCTTCCAAGCGTCAAATCCATTATATGACAGCCAAACAGCAAAGAGAGCAAGAGCAAGGAGATCAAACAAATTGTGAGAGATAATGAGATTCAAATCCCATGCAAATTAATGTTTCTAATAACATATTCTCTCTTATTTATTTAAAGACTTGCATTTAGGTCATGGGACCCGAAACAGATTCACATCACAAGCTTATTGCTGCGCCGTCTCACCAAGTCTGGAGGGGGGCTGCGGAGATACTCTAGATTATATGTTCATTGAATTTTTTATATCTTATAAATATTTGCTAAGTCACAGTATGTACTTTATCGATGGCTGTAATTAAAATTGACGTTGAGAAGAAAGTTTTTTTTTTTTCTCTATTTATAGTGCCATTGATATAAAAAGAGGAGAATTTAGTAAGAGTCATCTAATAAACACGACGGGAAAAAATGTAAGAGGAAGAAAAAGTGGCCATGTTACTTAAAGCATCCAGACAGATGATTGCCACTATTTTACAATGTCAACTAGTAAACAATTAGCTGAAATCAGAATACTGTATATACTCGAGTATAAGCAGAGTTTTTCAGCTGGACCCTAAACTTAGCACACATGTAGCCCCACCTTTCCTCTACAAGTGTGCAAAGTTTGTTGTCCGGGGGACCTACGGCCGGAGAGCACCGATTTTTCAAAGCCGGGCACCCCTTCCATAGACTCCCATGTTAAACGGTAATTTCTCTGGTAAATTTGGGGACCCGGTACTGGCCGGTCGTGTGATCCCCAAACTAGGCACACATGTAGCCCTATTTCTCCTCTACAGGTGTCCAACGTTTGTTGTCTGGGGGACCTACGGCCGGGGAGTACTGATTTTTCAAAGCTGGGCACCCCTTACATAGACTCCCATGTTAAACGTCAGTCTAGTCATGGGCATAGTGAGGCATGGGCACAGTAATGCATGGACACAGTGAAAAATGGGCACAGTGAGGCATGCACATGGACACAGTGATGCAAAGTGAGGCACAGTGAGGCATGCAGATGGACACCCTAGGCTTATACTTGAGTCAATACATTTTCCAATTTTTTTGTGGTAAAATTCGGTGCCTCGGCTTATATTCTGGTCGGCTTATATTCGGGTCGGCTTATACTCGAGTATATACGGTACTTGTTAATCCTTTTAGAGACGTTCATTTTACAAGGCAGAAATATTCAGTTGGCACCTTTAAGGTTCACCTTTCAGAATAGACCCCAGTGACCTCTTGTACTGTAGACAGCTGTGTTATAGGAATTTATCTGCCCTTTTGGACTCTTCCCCCAATGACTATAGTGGTTTATGAGCTTTATACCTACCAACAAGGTGAAGTTTAGCCTTTTTTTTCTTCTTCTTCTATTTTTATAGTTAAAAACACAAGAAATATTGCATAAAATTTTACATATGCAGCCAATAGGTGGAGAGCTTGAATCCTTTTACATGTTATTAAGTTTCACTTTATGTCCTCTGCTGAAAAAGCCTGCTGTTTACTGTGCTCAAAAGCTGAAGCTGACACTTAGACACATTACTAAATGAATCACAGCATGACTCCTCTCTCTCACACACTTTTCCTTGGTGATTTGAATCAGAGACAGTGTCCTAAAGGGAACAGACTCTGCTATTATGTATTTTTTTAACCACGTCCTTACCGGCCTATTCTGGCACTTCTCTCCTTCATGTAAAAATCTAATTTTTTTGCTAGAAAATTACTCAGAACCCCCAAAATTATGTATATTTTTTTAGCAGACACCCTAGGGAATAAAGTGGCATTCATTGCAACTTTTTATCTCGCACGGTATTTGCGCAATCATTTTTCAAACGCCTTTTTTTGGAAAAAAAAAAACGGTTTCATGAATTAAAAAATAACAAAACAATAAAGTTAGCCCAATTTATTTGTATAATGTGAAACATTATTTTATGCTGAGTAAATAGATACCTAAATTGTCACGCTTTAAAATTGCGCACACTCATGTAATGGCAACAGCCCTTGTAAAAGGAATATATTGTGACAGGTCCTCTTTATGGAGAGATGCGGGGTCAATAAGACCCCACATCTCTCCTCCAGGCTGGAAAGCATGAGATCGGGAAAGAAAATTCACCGATCTCATGCTTTCAGACGCGATTGCGGCTTTGTTTACTTCCGGGTACCCGGGCGTGACAATATAAAGTCACACCCAGGCCTCCGACGGTCATAGAGAAATCTCTATCCTCCTCATCCGGTGCCGGCCGATTCAGAACTGCCGCTGTGATTGTTCTTATGGTGCGCAGAATCGCCGCCTGAAGTCCATGACGTCATATGACGTCCTACGGTAGGGAAGTGGTTAAAAACAGTGGTCTAGCAACCCTGTATCATTGGGGATACAAAGTGTATTCATTTTTATTTTCTCCTTTACTTTCAAATATTTTATTTCTGGTGATCCTACCAGTAAGGTGCATTCGCTGAAGCTAACTGAGCACAGACTGTGCTCCATAACTGTAAGAAAGGGTATGCCAATAGACAAGATGGCTCCTCTGGATGAACTTCTATGCACAGGCTAATACAGGTTCTCGTTCGTGCTTGCAGAAAGTGGGCACTTGCTAATACAAATGCACATACAGCTGCATATTGTCAGGATCCACTCAGCCACCTGACTGACAGCTGGCTGTGCCTTTTAGGGCGCAAATGACAACAGGAGCTAACTGCAGTTACCCGCTGCCCAGCCTGGCACTCCAGTTAGCACTGGAGGAGCAGAGCAGAGAGTGGTGACTGACAGTCACCGCTCTCAGCTCAGAGCAAAGAAATGGGTGGTCAGCGGGCACCTGATGGCACTTTTTAGCAAACCTATTTAAGTTCCACTTTAAGAACAGAGGCATTAAGAATACTATGTTTCAATTCTCTGGGGCCACTGGGACTCAATGAATGCAATAAAGCCACTCCCATTTAAGAATATGTTTTATTTTTTTAGGCTTTAACATTTATTTGTTCCAAAAAAAAGTATTAAATGGTCAGCTGCTCTCAGCTCATCCTCTCCCTGGGACCCCCCAGCTCTCCAATGTAGTGCAAAGTCCATGCGCCTTCCACAACACAAACCTAAGTCAAGAAATGTGTGATTCAAAATAGAAGTTTTAAGCTATCCAGACAGATGTGCTGATACACCTTTTTTCTATTTGTGATTTGTATAAAGGTAATGAAAAGAAGTTCCGGCCTATTAGAATTGGATAAGGTTTTATGTATTATATATGTTTGTATAGAGTTTTGTAAGTTAGCCATTTTGAGGGAGCTCTGCCTCTCCTAAAGCTGACCCCCAGGCACAAAAACCTTAATTTACATATGTACACTATAATGTCAAAAGGGTGTACTGGTGAACTACAATAATGCCCAAATAGGCCAACATTTTTCTATATTAGAATAAGGTCCCAAATCCAGAAAAAGAGGAGAACTGGAGACATGGACTTGATTTGGAGTGGAGTGTAGCACCCTCTAGTGTGTGCTACTGTAGTGGAGAGTAGGTAGAAGCATATTCTGGCCAGGAATAACCTGAGTCACTGAATTAGGTCAGGCTTACCTGAGGCCAGGGCTGGATTACTCATACTGGCAGCTCTCTAGTGCCTCTCCCTTGTGTCTGGAAGGTTGTAGAACCTTCTAGAAATAGAGGGCAGGAGTTAGGAGAAGCTGCCAATATTTTTTGGGCCTCAGCCAATCCCCAGAGGTGGGCTGGCAGGGGACTGAGACAACCCCATATATAGACATGGGCCACTCCAGTAAGGGGAGTCGGTGGAAGATGGAGAAGCAGTGCTGAGGGAGGCTGTTGGTGGCTCGTGAACGGGGGGATTACTTCAGGCTGGGAGCTCAGAAAAACTGGCCTGGAAGGATCCTAACATAGGAGGCAGTGGAAGGATTCATGCTGGAGAGGCAGTGGGAAGGAGACAGAAAAGGGAGAGACTGCCATCTGTAGCAGGTCTCTCTTGAAGACTGTATAGTGCCAAGTCTTCATCTTACCTTGCCCTAAGAGGACTCCATGTGTGTGCCAGTCGAGCAGGACTGGGGCAGAAAGTCAGTCAGGAGGACTGGGAGGAAGTACACGCAGGTGTGGCTGGTGGCAGCCAGGTGGGCTAGCAGTTCTGAAAGCAAGTGGATCTAGGATCAGTGGACACAGGGAAGCAGAATTAAAGATGGCATGCTGTTCACTCAAATTGTGCTATTTTTGTCAAGGGACTGAGAGTTCCTGCCTGTAATGGGCCATTGCTGAACAAGAAATATTCTGCTAGTTCCCATAGGAGTGAGCAGCAGGTGCTCTTGCTTTGAAAACCGAGTGTGTGCAGGTGGAATGAGGAAGAAGTCTTTTTGTAAATAGGGAGGAAGTTGTCTCCGGTTCAGTGTTTGGACATTCTCGAGTTGAGCATCCCAAAATTCCCCACCCCATCAAAGTTATCAGCCCCTAATAAAACATCAAACACAAGCCAAGCATTGTTTTCTGCATTGGAATATATGAAAGAAATGCTATGCGATTGGCTGTGCAGCAGTGGGGACATTAGCGACTCTTACAGGGGTACTGCTACAGCACTAGAAGGCAAGCTTGGTTTGACTGACTGACATTTTTCAATTAACCCTTTGCACATTGCTATACAACCCTTATTTACTGGTATTTCTCTTTCAATAAATATATATTGAAAAGTTTTAAAGAATCCAATGTGAGACCACAATCAGATATACATATAGAAGCTTGATAACGATGACTTACAAGTCATAGGCAGTTGTACATCAAATAGAGAAACCGTAGAAAGTGACAAAACGTTTAGTATGTCAAAAAACACATTCATCATACTACAACAGAAAAAAAAATGTGGATAACAGGAAATGAAGTCCATGCACCTAAACCAGGGAAACAGGCGTAGTGGATAAGATGCCAGTATATTGAGTTCACTATGCAAAAAACAAAGGAGTGCATAAGGAAAAAACATCCTCACAAAATAACCTAGATAAATAGGAGAAAGAGAAAAGATGGGGGGGGGGGGGGAAGAAGAAAGAAGTGGAAAAGGACATCAAGAGCACCCCGACTGGAAACCCAGGGTCTAAGCGCTCATAGCGATGTGTAACTGGCTGTTGATATAGAAGGATGAGCATATTGGATCCACAGGGTACTTATTTTGAGGAATCTCTCGTGTGTATCTAAAAGAATACTGGAGAGCTTCTCATTAATGGAAAAAAGTGTCAGCAGACTTCTGTAAAGGGTACAAACTGTTGTTTCTAAGCCCTCACTATTGTTTGTTTTGCCACCAGTAGTACATAAGTAGCCAGTTTGGAGACCTGCCAATTGGGACGGGACCAGGTACCATCTTGTAACAGTTTTAAAGGCCAATTCGGTTGTGAGGATATTAATGGAACAGAAAGGCAGCGTAGTCTAAATGTGTGACCAGCCTTCCCTATCCTTAGGCCCCGTACACACGGTCGGACAAAACCGATGAGAATGGTCCGACAGACCTTTTTCATCGGTTCACTGCTGAAGTGGCCTGATGGTCTGATGTGTGTACACACCATCAGTTCAAAATCCGATCGGGTCAGAACGCGGTGACGTAAAACACACAACGTCCTGAAAAAAACGAGGTTCAATGCTTCCAAGCATGCGTCAACTTGATTCTGAGCATGCGCGGGTTTTGAACCGATGCTCTTCTGAACTAACCATCGGTTTAGCCTATACACGCGGTCGGTTTGGTCCGATGAAAATGAACTTTGGTTCATTCTCATCGGACCAAACCGACCGTGTGTACGGGGCCTTAGTGCTTTTAAGGTCCCTTTCCCACCTAGAAACGTAAGTGTGGTTAATGAACCCTTACTTATTTCTAGCAAACTTTTGCTTGTAAACAGGGTTTGTTGGTTCACATAAATTGCAATATACGGTATGTTCAAGCTGGTGCCTGTGTCAAAGTAACCTCTCTCTGGCTAGTCCCTACTTCACTCTGCAAAATGGCAAATACTTGCATATATCTTCTTTTAGTGAAGAGCAAATATTTTTAATAGCAAGCACGGGTAAGTGCTAGTAGTATATGAAGATATTCAACACATTGAACTTTGATCAGTCCTTTTCTGCACAGTAAATGGATTATTATTTTACCATGCTTGTGCTGATGCTTAGGCCCCATTCACACCTGAGCGTTTTGTAGCTTGAAGCCTGAAGCTACAAAACTCTGGAGGGGAAAAAAATCTATTATTCTCTATGGAGATGGTTCACATCTCCACTCCAAAACGCCTGAAGCCAGAAGCTCCAAAACGCCTGAAGCTCAAACAAGTTCTAGAGCTTCTTTTTAGGCAGATTACAGGCGTTTTTCTTCTTTTTACATTGGTGACCATTTGACCTGTACAAAATCCCGGCGCACACATGGTAAAAATGTGTGACTTTCCGCCTGTAAACGATACGCTCAGGTGTGAATGCAGCCTTAAGGGCCCTTTCACACCTGCAGACCATATGTCCGTATTACATTCATCCGTTTTCGGATGAAATACGGACATACATGTATCCCTATGGGATTGCGGATGTCAGCGGATGAATATTCGCTGACTTCCGATCTCATCGGTCCCCGCTTTGGTCCGTTTATGCAGACAGCGGTAAATCCTATTATTCCATTCATCTGTGGATTGAATGAACATGGACAGACGGTTCGTGTTCATTCGATCCCCCCATAGAGGAGAGCGGAGATCTGACAGAGCAGTCCCTGCCAGCTCAGCGGGGATCAACGGAGCAATCCTTGCTGAGCAAGCGGATGATAAAGGTACAGATCCTCACGGGATCTGTACGCATGAAAGGGCCCTAAGGCCTCGTACACACGATAGGTTAACCAGAGGACAACGGTCTGAAGGACCGTTTTCATCGGTCCAAACCGATCGTGTGTAGGCCCCATAGGTTATTTAACCTTAGGTTAAAAAAATGGCAACTTGCTTTAAAATTTAACCGATGGATTGCTAACCGATAGGTCAAAACCCGCGCATGCTCAGAATCAAGTCGACGCATGCTTGGAAGCATTTTTTTTCACCACGTTGTTGTGTTTTACGTCACCGCGTTCTGACACGATCGTTTTTTTTAACTGATGGTGTGTACGCACGACGGACCATCAGTCAGCTTCATAGGTTAACCGATGACAACGGTCCCTTCAGACCATTGTCCTCTGGTTAACCTATCGTGTGTACGAGGCCTAAGAGTTCTCATTCTTTTGCATACCCAAAAACCAAGACAGATATGGACAACTGTGTGATGATCTTTTAAATATTCCAGGAGTAAATCAGATCTAGATGGCAGAATGGGTGTTACAGGTGATCAGGCAGGATAAAAATTTACATTAAATGTTTCTATATATTTGGTAATAAATCATAGCAATAATCAGTGC
This sequence comes from Rana temporaria, assembly GCF_905171775.1. NCBI lineage: Eukaryota > Metazoa > Chordata > Amphibia > Anura > Ranidae > Rana > Rana temporaria. The sequence continues at coordinate 32,307,995 of NC_053499.1, read as the reverse complement.
ATCTTTTTACTGCTTCATACAAAATAGTAAAGATAGAACCCTATCCGTTGAGAGTGAGCTTGAATTGTAAGGCCCCGTACACACGACTGAGTTTCTCGGCAGAATTCAGCCAGAAACTCGATCGGAGCTGTATTCTGCCATGAAACCCGGCCGTGTGGTCACACTTTCGGCCGAGGAAACCGACGAGGATCTCGTCGGGCCAAATAGAGAACATGTTCTCTATTTCCTCATTAGTCAACGGGGAAACGTGGCTTGTGTGTACGGGGCCTGAGAAAATCAAAACACGAACGTGCGTCTGATTGGTTTAATTTTTTTTAGATACTGGTAAGTACTTGCATGCATTGACAATTTTAGCTGCATGTATTTCAGTAACTAGGGTATTAAAGAGAACCTGTTAGCAAATTTTAAACTAAAGTTGTACTTTAAAGCAGGCACCTGCTATTACATTCATAATACTGAAATGCATCTTGTGTGCCCCCCCCCAACGCTGCTATAATTTTTAAAAGAGAAAGCTTTTCTGTGACTTTAGGACTAAGCCCTACCTACCTGTTGTAATCCGGTCCAATAAAAATGCAGTTTTATTAGACAGGTGCATGGCAAGAGACAAGGCTTAGCCCAGAGGCCATGGAAGACAAAACTTTAGTAAGTTAGTTTAGTTAACAAAGTTAAACTAATTTTGGTTGCCCAGAAGCATTTATTCTAGCTATGAAAGCCTACACTAGGCCCCTTGAGCTGTGAGATAGGACTTTTCCATTTAAAAGTTTACAATGGCTGCATGTTGGAGCACTCTCATTGGACAGGGGTTTTCACACAGTCAAGACGCAGCGTGAGAAGAGCAATAACATCAAATAAGCTGCTAATCAGGGGAAATGGTTAAAACACAACATTTTTGCCAGATGCTAGTTAATTTATTTCTGTACTATCCTTTTAAGATTAATTACAGTTGTTAAAAATTGAGGGGGGAATAAAATCTAACAAGGTATTGCATTCAGGCAGCGTATTGTTTGATTCCAAATAAATTGGAATACTTTTCTGGTAATACACTAAAACAATTATCAGTTCGAAAAAAGGATAATTAACGTGTGTTTCATTCCCATTAGATCATGTTTCTCTAAGAAGTACCCACGGATTTATACTCTCTTTTGGCTGCTGTGTATTTCTCTCGTTTTTTTTTCTTCTCTCTCTCTCTCTTTTATCATGTGATGTGCCGCCCCGTCAATGCTGACATTTAAATGAGCCAGTGTTCAACACAAATGTGATCATTTGTTCGGCTTCCAGCGTGGCACCATACTGTGATGATTGCTTTTGGGAGCCATCCGTGGCTTTTCGAGCACAGGGGGGGTCGAAAAAAAGGCAGGCAAAATTTTTATCAATTTACATTTTTCCGTGATTAATTTTTATGCAAATCAGGGCCCGACAGGGCTCCTATCTCACCTGAATCATTCGGATCATCAAAGACAAATTGAGCATCACTTATTTAAAAAATAGGCTTTAAAATACTCTACAGCTGTGTTGGGGGAGAAAAAAAAAAAGCTTAAGAGCAGGGCGTGAACTTTTCTAATGTACCGGGAAGAGATAAGAAAATGGCCATTTGGTTGCATTTACTCCTCCGATAACACAAACATGAACGATATCAATGCGGTTAAAGCAATCATTGTGCTGCGTTATTGTAATGGGCACATTAATTGTGCTTATGTGGGAAAGGCAATTGTATGGGGAACAAGCCAGATTATTTGTTTTCTCTGTGTGGCTATTGGCAGCGACTTGTTTTTTTCGAACTGATGGAGGGTTTCCGGATCTCGCTGGCACAGATAAATGGCAATCATGCATATTGAGGTACTGCTGGATAGCCATTGACGTGATCAGCGTAGATGACTATTAAAAACAAAATTAAAGTTTATTTTTTATTTATTTTTTTGCAAAAGGACAGCTAGCTGTGTGGTTTATGAAAATGGTAAAATGCTCCTCTACCAATTTCAGATTTTCAAGTGCCCGTTGAGGGTCACATGCGATGATCTGTGATTGGTAGCCTTCATAAACATGGTAAAAAGAAAACAATAATTTTGCTAAAAATGTTTATTCTCACAGATTTTTTTTTAGAATGTAAGGACCCTGTAAAGTCTCGTACACACGATCAGTCCATCCGATGAGAACGGTCTGAAGGACCGTCAAAGGTTAACCGATGAAGCTGACTGATGGTCTGTCGCGCCTAGACACCATCAGTTAAAAAAACGATCATGTCAGAACGCGGTGACGTAAAACACAACGACGTGCTGAAAAAAACGTTCAATGCTTCCAAGCATGCGTCGACTTGATTCTGAGCATGCGTGGATTTTTAACCGATGGTTGTGCCTACCAACGATCGGTTTTGACCTATCGGTTAGGAATCCATCGGTTAAATTTAAAGCAAGTTGGCTTTTTTTTAACCTATGGATAAATAACCTATGGGGCCCACACACGATCGGTTTTGACCGATGAAAACGGTCTATCAGACCGTTGTCTTCTGGTTAACCTATCGTGTGTACGAGGCCTAACAATACCAATTTCCGGTTAATACCAATGAAAAAAAATGTCTCGGTCTGGTAGTCCAACAAAATACGTAAACCAGCAGACTTGCAGTTTACTAAGGAGGTACTGAGGTAAAAGCAAAAATACAAAACGGTTCTGTGCAGCAAGGTGCATCAGTACACTGCAGAATATTGCAAAACAGATTTTGAAAGCTGCACAAAAACTCTTAACAGCCATGGAGACTCTCTGTGGTTCAATCAGGGTAACTTGTGGCTCCAAAGCATAGTCTCTATGAGAATTTATAACAATAGAGAGTCTAACTGAGAATCACTACCACAGTAAAACAGCTCAGAGCAAAAATGGTTACTTGCAATTATACTAATAAACAGCATCACTCTCAGGGGTTTGTTTACATTTGCGGTTGGGTGGCAGTAAAAGGCGCGGTTGAGAAGCATTTTTACCGCTCTCCCATAAGCTGCAAAGATAGTGGATGGCCATACGCGACACATTCACCTGAATAGGGGCTCCACTGCAACCACCCTGCAACCATGTGCAATGTGTGGTGGTGAGGTGTTTAGAAGTTAAAGCAGGCAGTAAGTAAGTGACATATCCACAGTGAATCACTCTTTGTAGGGCCCTTAGCAAAGTCCAGGTTAACTCTGACACAGGTGACACAGGTAAACAGAGGGATCCAATGCTGTAAGGGACACCCTTTTGGAAGTGGAGTACTCTGGCAACAGTTAGAGAGGCACTCCCCACAGTAGCTAGTTCCTTTGAAGAAGATGCGTGCTATTAGGCTACTGCTCACCTGGCTGCAAATCACTTACCCAGGTCGGCCTCATCAAGTGTGGCCCCTCTCAGATCTTAAGGGAAGAAAGCTAAGCAACTTATCTTCCCTGGGCATGTCCAGGAAAACAGGTAGTTATGGGAAATGGAGATTCATCTGAGCATGAAGAGTAAATGGGCACTCTGCTATACTACATCCTACTTGAACATGCTATTCCTTGCAAGTTCCCAGACAATTCATATACATCCTGTGCAAAGACAGGGGGGCTCTTAAAATTAGGTTTCTGGGAGAGTGACTTTGGCTGAGTCCAAGTCTCATCTCTGTCCTCAGGCTCATCAATGGATGGTGTTTCAGATAGTGTCACAGCAGGAGCATGGGTTTCAGCTGGGTAACCACTGTAATATTGTCAAGATGCATGGATTCGCCTGAGAGTCTTAAAGGAATTGTCCGCAGGAGGCAGCCACTATTGAACCTGTGGTGGCAGAGACAATTGTGGCTCAAAAACTTGGACAGGTTTTTTGAAAACCCTCTTCTTGGGCTTTCTGTAGGTCTTGATGGGTATGAAGAGTTTATGATGTAGGCGTCTCTGTTTTTTGGGTGGAAACACCTGCAATGGACTGTTGTGGTTCAACTCTATGAACTTCATCCCATAAGTCTGGAATTTTGTTGCAGGTATACACCTTTACATACACACTCCAGGTTGAAGGTGAAAGTCTGATGCTTCCAACTCTCCTTGCTTCACCCACTTCAACAAATTGTGGAACTTCAGGCATCGTTTTCACCCCTAAATCCAGGAAATCAGAATTTTTTCCGGTTCTACTGTAGGCTCTACCCATAGTTCTGTGAACCCTTTGATAACATTGACAGATATACCATAGTAGGGTGAGCAGCCTGTCGAGGAATGTACTGTATGATTTTAATTCCAGACCACTTTGGCTAGGTAATAGGTCTATTTCTTCTGCTGTCATCTATAAGGAATGCAGAAGTACTTCCACTTCATCTGGTCAGCAGTCTTAGCAGGATGATTGCAAGTCGGTGCCGTCACATCACTGCACACTTGGTAAAGTGCTCCAACATGACTAGAACTTGATGGTATCTGTCTTCTGACACATTTAGGTAGATTCATAAAGAGTTAGGCTGGCTTATGAGTAGATAAGCCGACCTAACTCAGAATCTACGCCGACTTATGTTTAAGCATATGCTCAAACAGAGATACGCTTAAACATATCTAAGATACGACGGCTTGCGCCGTCCTATCTTAGATTGCAATATTTCGGATGGCCGCTAGGTGGCGCTTCCATTGCGGTCGGCGTAGATTATGCAAATTAGTAGATACGACGATTCACGAATGTACGCCCGGCCGACGCAGTACTTTTACGCCGTTTACGTAAGAGATAGGCAGCGTAAACTTAGAGCTAGGCCCTATTGGAATAGATTCAAATTTTTTACGTCGTTTGCGTAAGTCGTCCGCGAATCGGGATTTACGTCGTTTACATCCACGTCTAAATCAATAGGCCCGTGCGGCGTACTTAGCCGCAATGCACACTGGGAAATGTAGGCGCCCGGCGCATGCGCAGTTTAAGAAAAACGTAAAAACGTGAGGTCAAGCCTCATTAGCATAAAACACGCCCCCTCCAACAAATTTGAATTAGGCGCCCTTACGCCCGCCGATTTAGGCTACGCCGTCGTAACTTAGCAGGCAAGTACATTGTGAATCATGTACTTGCCTAGCTTACTTACGGCCTAAACACGCTAAGCTACGCCGCCGTAACTATAGGCTTCTCTACCTGAATCTACCTAATTGAGTGTAAAAGAGACGATGGCCAGTATTTCCAATGGGACACACATGTGCCAAGTCAGAGGTGGAATTCAGGCTTCGGCACCCTTTGACATTGAGCAGACCACAAAATAACAGCAAACTTGTTTAACTAACTGGAATAGATCTACACATGGCTTGTCTCTAGACCTAGGTAAACATTTTGTATACACCCCAGTTTCCAGCCTCTTCATACTGTAAAGTCTCCATGTACAGTGGGCCCTTGCCCTTACAGTACAACCTGCTAGGTCACTGACTTTGTTTTGTGGTACAGTATATCATCTCTCAGGATTAGATGGGACCACTCACTCAGCCATTTACTGGTCTCTGGTAGTAGCTTTGATCTTTTTTCTGGGACTGGGCCATCATGATAACCGGAGCAGTAGTTTTGAGGGTTCTTCTATGTCACATGTAGGTTTCAACTTGTGTAGGTGATGCCCCTTTCCTGGACAATTTATACTCATTGGTAATCACTGCAGACAGCCACTAATAGCTATGGCCACCGCTTCCCTGTCATTGAAATGTACATGGCTTGGTAGGCACAGTTAACAGTTCAAAAGTGGCTGAAACAGCTGTGGGAATCTGCATATTCTTTCCACTGTCATTCGCACCGGAGCTAGCTTCCCATGCAAATGTAGCTTTACTCTGTTTGATCAGCTCTTGTTGAGGTATCTGTTATAGCATCTTCCTGCCTTCTTGGTAAAGGTGTGGAGGTATGCTTTGATATCTCGCTTGTGGCTCTCTCATGTGGGCATCTTGTGAAATACCAGGGTTCCTCTGTGGTAACACTTCTGACCACTGATTCAATAGGCACCTTACTTTGTCTATCTAAGTGGGTGTCAGTTCCTTGGTGGTTAGTGGTAGAAATAGTAGTATTTGCTCTGCTGCTCACTTTTGGCTTGCTCTGATTTACTTGGGAGCAGTCTCAACCATGATTAAGGCCAGTACTGCCACTGCTTTTTCAAAGAGCACGCAGAGTAGAAAAAAAACTTGGTGATATGATTTCTAACTAGTACTATACCTTGCCAGACCTCCGTTAGAGTTCTGGCAACAAATGGAGAAAGTTCTGAAGGCAAGAGTTTGGAAATTACAGTGAAGCTTTGTAATCCATGGAAAGTGCCAACATACATGAGGAGCAATTCGTTCCCAAGTAGGTAGTACCACAATCTGTGTCCCAAAAGGGAATCTTAATGATGAAATATTTTTCCCAGATGTGTACAGAACACGCATCAGTGCCCCCAATGCTTCCAGAGCATGCAGCAGTTGCCTGTTTGCTTTAAGTGGTCCTAAGTGTGCAGGGTGCCCCTTCAGCATGTCGGTCCCCAGTCCCCAGATAACCAATTTCATCTGTAACCAACTCTTGCCAGAACTACATGTGAGCACTATACTCTTCTGACCAAGCTCCTGCCCTCAGAGCTCTACTTTCATTCAGGTAATCTCAGCTACCTCTCTGTCCAGGCTCATCTTCTGCTTGGTAAAGAATTTCTGAAGAGTAGTGACTTGTAAGCTGTTTTAGAAAAGACACTCAATCTCTTGGCTCTCAAAGGCTCCACACAATAGGACAGCCAATCACTACATCTATGGTTCTTTGATGGAGAATTTCTCTACTTTTGCCCCACAACTGCTTGACTCCTGGCATCAGGGCACTGTAATTGGCCTCTGTATATGGTTGGGGAAGTAGATAGATAGGCCCAACTCCATTAGAGTTCTGGCAACAAATGGAGAAAGTTCTAAAGGCAAGTGTTCGGAAATTACAGTGAAGCTTTGTAATCCATGGAAAGTGCCAACATACACGAGGAGCAATTCGTTCCTAAGTAGGTAGTACCACAATATGTGTCCCAAAAGGGAATCTTAATGATGACAAATTTTTCCCAGATGTGTACAGAACACGCATCAGTGCCCCCAATGCTTCCAGAGCATGCAGCAGTTGCCTGTTTGCTTTAGGTGGTCCCAAGTGTGCAGGGTGCCCCTTCAGCATGTCGGTCCCCAGTCCCCAGATAACCAATTTCATCTGTAACCAACTCTTGCCAGAACTACATGTGAGCACTATACTCTTCTGACCAAGCTCCTGCCCTCAGAGCTCTACTTTCATTCAGGTAATCTCAGCTACCTCTCTGTCCAGGCTCATCTTCTGCTTGGTAAAGAATTTCTGAAGAGTAGTGACTTGTAAGCTGTTTTAGAAAAGACACTCAATCTCTTGGCTCTCAAAGGCTCCACACAATAGGACAGCCAATCACTACATCTATGGTTCTTTGATGGAGAATTTCTCTACTTTTGCCCCACAACTGCTTGACTCCTGGCATCAGGGCACTGTAATTGGCCTCTGTATATGGTTGGGGAAGTAGATAGATAGGCCCAACTCCATTAGAGTTCTGGCAACAAATGGAGAAAGTTCTAAAGGCAAGTGTTCGGAAATTACAGTGAAGCTTTGTAATCCATGGAAAGTGCCAACATACATGAGGAGCAATTCGTTCCTAAGTAGGTAGTACCACAATATGTGTCCCAAAAGGGAATCTTAATGATGACAAATTTTTCCCAGATGTGTACAGAACATGCATCAGTGCCCCCCAGTGCTTCCAGAGCATGCAGCAGTTGCCTGTTTGCTTTAGGTGGTCCCAAGTGTGCAGGCCACCCCTTCAGCATGTCGGTCCCCAGTCCCCAGATAACCAATTTCACCTGTAACCAACTCTTGCCAGAACTACATGTGAGCACTATACTCTTCTGACCAAGCTCCTGCCCTCAGAGCTTTACTTTCATTCAGGTAATCTCAGCTACCTCTCTGTCCAGGCTCATCTTCTGCTTGGTAAAAAATGTCTGAAGAGTAGTGACTTGTAAGCTGTTTTAGAAAAGACACTCAATCTCTTGGCTGTCAAAGGCTCCACACAATAGGACAGTCAATCACTACATCTATGGTTCTTTGATGGAGAATTTCTCTACTTTATCCCACTACTGCTTGACTCCTGTCATCAGGGCACTGTAATTGGCTTATGTATATGGTTGGGGAAGTAGATAGATAGATGCCCCAGCAAAGGAATGGCGATCTTGTTATCCTTCGAAGCTGTGTTGCCTTCCACACACAGGGGCCTCTTTCACTCTCAAAGAAGTATTCCTGTATGCTTCAAAGTGGAAAACTCTGTCTGAAATTAAACCATCTCTCTTATCAATTTCTAGATGGCTACCTCCCATAAAGCTGTCTGTTAAATGACGAGACTGCATTAAAGCTAGATATTCAGTGGCATCATCAGTGGCTGCCCACTAGAAGACCTGGAAGACACTGGACCAACAGCAAACATCATTGGCCATGGATGAAGCGAACAGGGGGCTGTGAGTGTTGCATTGCTAGAGGAGAATACAAAAGAGGGTAGGTGTGTCATAATGTGCAGTTATGTTATTTACCCCTGCACAATATAGCAAAAGCTCCTGAAATGTTCTTGAAATAGCTCTGAAATGTATTTTAACCTTTGTAAAATATTTAAGCTAAAAACACAAAGCCCACACAGTTGTCACAGTGGCTTCTCTCCTATCTATCCAGCCGAAACAGGGTTAAGTGACTTCTAAACACTTACATACAGACATTGCATTTGTTGAACCCGGGAAGCAAGCTCCTCACTGCACACACGGATGCAGCTAATTACGTGAGGAGACAGATCCTGGTTCCCCTGAAGGCTTGGTCTACCAACGCAGTGAGTCTGTGCGTTAGTCAACAGGCAGGTAGCGAGGGAACTCAAATGTTATTTGACAAGGCAGCAGGCCCCATCACCTAAGGTTAGAAAACAGACAAGCCACACTGTGCTTGAAAGTAAAGACTGAAAAATTTCAAGCAGATTGTATCTGACAGAAATTGTATCACAGCCGCGCATCCTAACAAGGACGGCATGAACGAAACTACACACTTTATGTTTCCCATCTACCCCCTTTAAGATAAAGACTTTTTGCTTCAATTGTATATTGGAGGTGACAGCTTGATACTCAACGACTAGTAACTTTTTTGAGCATGTTTTATTTACCACCTTTGGTAATATGAAAGCAATTGTTTGACTAGAACAATCATTGTCTTGTTTTTTTTTTATGTTTTTATTTTTTTTTACTTCATAAAATGCAATGTACTTGTTTTCTCAGGCTTGCCATTTTCACAGCTAAGCTCTCTTTATAAAATAGCCCAATTTATAATCACTGCTTGTGCCACTTCCTGTTTTTTATTATTGCTTGCTCTGTGGTATTAGAGACGTCACGCAAGCCTGTTTGCTGAATAATGTGGTTGCCGCAGCGCAGCATGTCAAAAGTCTTAATGCTGATTAAATAAAAACCATTATTTCCTTTAAGTCTTTTACAAACATAACATGGGCTTCCCCTGAGGGCTTTTGTGATATTAAATCACTACCTTCAAGTGAAGTAAGTCAAAGTAATATCAGCCATGTTTGCGAGGGGTAAATAATACACTATAAACTAGTGGCGGCTGTATGAGTAAAGGAGAACAGTGCTGACAGCAAACATTAATGTACTGTAAGCCTTAACGTATCTTTACACTTAATACCAATGGTGAATCATAGAGATAAACATATTGATCCAAACGTTCATAGTTTATAGCAAACAGACTTAGCAAACAACTCCCGATCTGCCCTATTTTTATTTTATTTTTTTACCCATTTTAAAGTTTATGTATAGCAAAAACTTTTTAGGTTTGCATTGAGTAGAAAAGGTTCAAATTCCTTTTTCCTGCTGTCTGTGTGCTGTTAAGGATGATTTTTTCCCCCATCTCCTCTAGTGTCTCCTCTCCTTATGTAAAAGCAAATCTCTCCAAAAAATAGGGAAATTTTCTCAGACAGTTGTCACTAGAAGAGGTGTTCTCTTTGGAAGCTTTCCCCTCATATCCCATTCCAGTGATAACTGTAATATTTTTGATTTCTTTTTACTGTTAAAAAGTGGTCAGCGGGACAAATAACGCTTACAAATGCACTATTAAGATGCCAAAAGCAATAAAAAAAACAGACAGAGAGAATAATTTCTTACAACTCTAATATAAAATTCAGCTATACATGCACTTTAGGCTCTTTTATTTAAATTAAAAGGGGTATAATAACCCCACCCTACAAACTACACCAACCTGGCACACCAGGTTTACAGTTTTTTTCCCATATGAATGATGCCTCTCCTCTCTGCTGATCCCTTTCAGTACTGCCTGCAGGATCAGGAGGGTTCTTTAAGAGGGGGTCCAATTGAGCCCCGTTCCTGTCAAAGCACACTTCTGGATCTGATTAGCAGCATGTACTATACTTTGCTACTTTTTCCTGGTGTACTGGTGAAGAACTCCCTTTGGATGATTCATCTAGTCATAAAAAAGTATAAAAGTAGGCAAAAAACCCTATGAAGGTAAGAGTCAAAAATTGACTTGCACTGGACTTCCATCTACAGTATAAACTGTTATATTAGAGGACCAGTGCAGAAAACGCTACATACACTCATGGCAGATTCCCATGCTTTAGTTCGCATGCTATTAAAGTTAACAGAATATTTATCCAGACATAGTTGTACTTCACCACTTTAAGCCAATGTGTTTTGTCAGTTTTCTAGTGGTCCTGGAATATGCCTTCTTGTAATACTGGAACACACACTGCAAGCTCACTGGTGCTTGTGTAGCACCCTCTAGTGTGTGCTAGAAGTGTTAGATTGGTAAATTAAGTTAGCTCAGGGCTAAGCCTGAGCAGTTGAATCTGGGTCAGGGTTTAGTGAGTCAGGGCTGGGTGACTCATCCTGACAGCTCCTTTGGTGCCTCCCCCTGTTTCTGGGACACTGGAGAATGTTCTAGAGCTAGTGGGCAGAAGGTTAGGAGAAACTGCCCAGAATATTTATGAGGCCTCGGCCAATCCCTAGTAGTAGAATGAGAGCTTACCTCATAGATAGCCATGAGCAATGCCAGCAGGGGCAGTCGGAGGGAAGATGGAGATATAGTGCTGAGGAGGCTGTCAATGGCCCTCAGGGGTTCCCCCTAGTCTGGGGCGGAGGGGGTGCGTCCTGCCTTGGGCTGGAGCTCAGGTGCTGGAAGGATCCTGCCACAACACAGGGAGGCAGCGGAAGATCGTGGTCCCTCCTGCTGTTGCCCGTACATCGGAGTTGGAGAAGGTCTCTAAAAAACTGTATTTAGAGGCTTTGTTTTCCACAAATATGTACACTGTGTCTTTATACTGCATAAATGAGGGGCTGGCAGTGACAGTTTTTTAAGAAGGTAACAAACACTTTAAGTGTATGTAGACCCCCAAATTTGCCAACCTTTCCACATACACTAAAGTCATAACAGGCTGCACGCGTTTTTCTCAGGACAGATTTCTAAATTGTTTCTGGTTAAAAATAAAATCTTTAAAAAAGTGTACTATTTTTGGGCAATGTGCATCAGCATAAAAGTTAGCATTTTGAAACCTTGAACATCTAAAAATTTAAATCTATGTTCCAATAGTTAAAAAAGTAACTTGTATAAAACCGCAATCTCTGCCAGTCTGTCATTCGTTGGTTTCTTTTGTAACATGAGACTTGTGCGAGATCTTGGGAGAACTCTATAATAATAGAGACCGTTCCATTTGTTTGTTCCGTGTGTCAACTTTGGAGCCTCGCTTCAATCTGATTTGCTCTCGAAAGCAGGTACATCCTTCACGTTAAATTTACATTTTCGGTAATTTTTCGCAAAAAAATTAAAACCGAGTGTCTCTAGCAAATTGAGCCTAGCCTGGCTATGTAATTTTTTTCTGCTGCTGGCCAATCTTACACTATTGCATCCTCTGCAGCCTCTTAATTCTTGTAGTAAAAACCCTACCTGTGCTCTTTGTCTGTAGTAAATTGGGGCAACAATCTTCTATTTAAAATTGTTTTGTTGCTTGCCAATTTTTTCACTACAGTATCCTCTGCAGTCTATCCAAAAGGGGATGCTCCGCTTTAAGGACTCGTTCCCCGCTCCTCTTGAACAATTGGCAGTTTTGAGGAGTGGGGGGGCAGGTACTCAATTTTGACAGGTACCCGCTGCCCACTTCCATTCAGACCACCACGGCGGTCGGAAACTGAAGTTCTCCTCCCTCCCCCTGCAGTCTTCTGGGGCGCTGACAGGTCCCAAAAGACTGCATCTGCCATTCACAATGTGCAGAGTGACACTCTAGATGAACGAACACACGGGGCACCTTTGGACAGCAGCATTGACAGTCTGGAGGGGGGGGACTAACACCAGCAGATGACATGGCTCCCCAAATCATCACTGACTGTGGAAACTTCACACTGGACTGCATGCAACTTGGATTCTGTGCCTCTCCACTCTTCCTCCAGACTCTGGGACCTTGATTTCCAAATGAAATGCAAAATGTTCCACAGTCCATGATGTCTTGGGGGGCCAGGTCATCTGCTGCTGTTGGTCCACTGTGTTTTATCAAGTCAGCGCCGCCCTCTACCAGGAAATTCTAGAGCATGTCCCTCTGCTGACCAGCTTTATGGAGATGCTGATTTCATTTTCCAGCAGGACTTGGCAGTTACTTCCATAACACCTTAGAAGTGCTGATTTCCTCAATGCCATGCCTCATTGATGCAGTAATTCATGCAAAAGGAGCCCTGGCCAAGTATTGAGTGCGTACTATAATGTATATGGATATACGTTTCAGCAAGCCAATAATTCTCTTTTAAAAATCCTTTTTTTATTGGTCTTATGTAATATTCTAATTTTTTGAGATACTGAATGTTGGGTTTTCGCTAGCTGTAAGCCATAATCATCTTTAAAATTAAAAGAAAGAAATGCTTTAAATATATAACTTTTATGTGTATTGAATCTATATAAAATATATGAGTTTCACTTTTCGAATTGAATTATTAAAACCAAATTAACTTTTTGATAATATTCAATTTTTTTTGACATGCACCTGTATATGTTTGCTTTTGGGTTTAATACGGCTTTAAACCTATAACATACAAACTATACCAGTTAATTGAAACAGGTATTTGAGGGCTGTTTTTACTTCAGTATTTTATAAATGAAGACTAATTTAGCACTGGAGACTGGACAGCCTTGTCAAACTCCAATTTCTATTTCTATTGTAAGTCAATAGTTTAACCACTTAAGGATCACCTAACGCCGATATACGTTGGCAGAATGGCACGGCTGGGCACAATCACGTACCTGTACGTCCTCTTTAAGTGCCCAGCCGTGGGTCGCGGGCGCACTCCCGTGACCCGGTCTGAAGCTCCGTGATCGCGGCCGCGGGACCTGCGTACCCGATCGCCACCGGAGTCCCGCGATCTGTCACAGGAGCTGAAGAACGGGTAGAGGTGTGTGTAAACCCTCGCCTCGCACCAGAACCCTTCGAACGGACCGAACGTTCGCGCGAACATTTAGAACCCCATTGACGTCTATGGGACTCGAACGTTCAAATTCAAATCATTTTAATACCTAATATGCAAGTTATTGTCGTAAAACGTCTTTGAGAACCCGGGTCTTGCCCCAGGGAACATGTATTAATGGAAAAAAAGTTTTAAAAACAGTTGTTTTTTCAGGAACAGTGATTTTAATGATGCTTAAATAAAATAAAAATAAAAATGAAAAATTCCTTTAAATATTGTACCTGCTGGGTGTCTATAGTATGCCTGTGAAAACGTCTTTGAGAAACCGGGTCTTGCCCTAGGGAACATGTATCAATGGAAAAAAAGTTTTAAAAACTGTCGTTTTTTTCAGGACTCGTGAAAAAACGACCGTTTTTAAAACTTTTTTTCTATTGATACATGTTCCCTCGGGCAAGACCCGGGTTCTCAAAGACGTTTTCACAGGCATAATATAGACACCCAGTAGGTACAATATTTAAAGGAATTTTTCATTTTATTTTATTTTTTAATTTAAGCATCATTAAAATCACTGCTCCTGCGGAGCAGTGATTTTATTGATGCTTAAATAAAAAAAATATATAGCTGGGTTCCTATAGTATGCCTGTGATAACGTCTTTAAATAGCACAATCACTTGCCTGCTAGTAAATTAGTAAGAACTGATCTAGCTAAACTATACAGTGTATAAATATATGTACAACACCTGGGATGTATATATATCCTCTACACACTGTAACATTAACTAGCCTGCCTGCCTGCCTTATCTACCTGCAAAAAATGACACTCTCTCTGTTCTTTGTTAACTGCCGCAACACACTACACAAGGCCGCCCTGCAGGCGGCCTTTTATAGTGTGAGGTGTGTACTAAACCCCCTGAGCCATAATTGGCCAAAGCCACCCTGCGAGCTGTGATTGGCCAAGCATGCGGGTCATAGTGCATGCTTGGCCAATCATCAGCCAGTGAATTTCGCAGTGAATTATGGTCTGTGAAACGTAACTCGAATTTGGTGCGAACGACCCGCTTTGTATGTATTTCGACGAACGATCGAACATACGATGTTCGAGTCGAACATGAGTTCCACTCGAATACGAAGCTCATCCCTACTCCTAAACTGTTTCCTGTAATGTGTGGAAGACAGCAGCGAGAACCTGTAAGAGCTGCGTGGGACTCTTCCGACAGTCCTAGAAGTGTTGGTTTTAGTGTAGATTTCACTTCAGTGGGGAAGATAGCAGGAAAGGTGAACACTGTCCAAGATATGGCTTGATTGAAAACATTTTATATAGTGGCAGGTTTCGTTATGTGTTCCAACATGGAACGCAGTACGGCGCTGAAGCCCCCAGGAGGAGAGAGGAACAGTGGCGCAACGGCGCCTGTTACAAACTCCAACATTCTCTCCTAGAAATGACTTCCTCCCATACCTGAAGCTTCCTAGGATACCCACGCCACACATCTCAGGAGGCTTTGGTACAACTCACTGCTCATGTACAGTGGAGCATCATCAGGGGGCCGGTTGCTGGAACCAAGATAAGAGAACTGGCTTCCTGATGACATCAGCAATTATAAGAGTATTTCAACCTAACCCAGACAAGGTAAGAGGAGGTTAAGATCAAAATTAACCCAGGGGGATGAAGTTCCTTTCTAAATCTGTGGTTCCCCTGTGACCGCATGAATCCCCAATGTATGTACTATGGCCTTAATATTACATTAACTTTGAAATGAAAGAAACTGTTTAATGGGAAAACAACCAACTTTTCGTCTTTTAGAATTTGGAGGCTCATTATATCATTCTGTGTGTCACAATAATGTTGGAGGTTGGTATCCCTCTGCCATGAAGACACATCTGTGCTGCCCACAGTAACCAATAAAATCTCCTATTTTCTAACCTACATTAGAAAAATAAAAGATACCGTCTGATTGGTTGCTTTGGGCACAACAGGCAATTACAATATCCAATTTCCCCCCTAAAACACATCTACCAAATATAACATTGGCATCATTTCTGTATTTGTCATGTCTGTCAATCTACTGTATGTAATCTAAGTGACAGCAGATGTCTGGGATAAACATTCACGTGGATTGTGTTTAGAAAATACAATACACAATACGCTGGCTGCCAATAATCACAAATAATAAGCTTAAAGTATAATAATTACTAATGATATTCAATGCCAGATCAAATTATTACACCTGTTATCTCGATGGCTGCACACGGTACATGTACAGTTCATTAACACTGCGGCATGTATTCTTCTTGTTTAATTATGGGGAACATCCGGAATCTTTAATGCCTAATTTATAATTAAACACACGCACATTAAGTTATGTGGGAAAATTCTTCCTGGGCTCCTTGGTGAATATGTAAACTGGTATGCCGTGGTAATAGCAGCACATAACATTTTCATGTATTTATTGAAAGCGTAGAAATACTGGCAAAACAGAATTTCAGATCGTTGGAAATTTAAAGCTGAACTCCGGGGAAATTTCAAAGGAACTCTTGCAGTGGGTCTTCCCCAACATTATCAGGAATAGGTGTTCCTTTTTGTCTAGGGTACCTTCACAAATCACATTTTTCCTATCTTATTCCCCCAAACAACTGGTGCTCTCCTCTTCCTTCTGATGCTTTGGGTTGTGCACGGGCCCTAGGTGTCCGCACATACCATGCAGAGCTGCTGGTACTGTATTTTACTTGATGATGTCAGTATGCAACTGATGGACCACTGATAGAAGGGGCTTTGGAGGTAGGGTGACCACCTGTCCCAAATTGCCCGGGACAGTCCCGCATTTTGCAGGTCTGTCCCGGGCACCTTAATTCCAGGACAATACAGTGTCCCGGAAAGAAACTGACACAGCCACCTCCCCCCCTCCTGGTCGATCTGATGCCCCCAAAAAAGGCCACCACATTGCCGCTTTACTAACAGTACTTGCCTGCCCTGGCTGGGAATGTCTGGAGAGGCACAACCCCCCCCCCCCCCGCTTTTGATTGGAATAAATCATAAATCTCTTGGGCCAGATTCACGTATCTGGGCGTATCTTTGTGCGGGCGTAGCGTATCCTATTTACGCTACGCCGCCGCAACTTAGACAGGCAAGTGCAGTATTCGCAAAGCACTTGCTCCGTAAGTTGCGGCGGCGTAGCGTAAATGGGCCGGCGTAAGCCCGCGTAATTCAAAGTAGGCTGGTAGGGGGCGTGTTGTATGGAAATGAATCGTGACCCCACGTAAATGACGCACCTAACGAATGGCGCATGCTCAGTATCACGTCAAATTTTCTCCCTAAGTTACGCCGGCTCAATGCTTAGTCGACGTGAACGTAACCTACGCCCATCCCCATTCACGTACGACTTATGCAAACGACGTAAAATACGACGCTGTTCCGACGTTT
This sequence comes from Rana temporaria, assembly GCF_905171775.1. Taxonomy (NCBI): domain Eukaryota; kingdom Metazoa; phylum Chordata; class Amphibia; order Anura; family Ranidae; genus Rana; species Rana temporaria. The sequence continues at coordinate 32,291,159 of NC_053499.1, read as the reverse complement.
TCGACGTCCATACCTTAACATGACTTACCCCTGCTTTATGAGGGGTAAAGTTACGCCGTCGTACGCCTTACGTAAACAGCGTATTTTAATGTAATCGGCGTATCTATCTCATTTGCATATTCTACGCGAAAATATATGGAAGCGCCCCTAGCGGCCAGCGTAAATATGCACCCCAAGATACGACGGGGTAGGAGACTTACGCCGCTCATATCTTGGCAACAGTGAGGCGTATCTGATTCTTTGAATCAGGCGCAGAGATACGACGTCTCCATTCGGACTTACGATGGCATATCTGGAGATACGCCGTCGTAAATCCTTTGTGAATCCGGGCCCTTGTGTCTAATCACTACAGGGCAGTGTAGAGCCAGCGTTGAAACAAGATAAAACGGGTCTCGGCCGGCCAGGACAAGTACCGTCAGTGAGTAAAGTGGCGATGTGGCGGCCTTTTTTGGGGGCATGATCAGTGCTTCTGGGTAGAGCGTGCACCCGCCGGTTGGGCTGTGATTCGTTACAGCACAAGCTGACATTTGAGAAGGGGGGTTGTCACTGAATGGCAGTTTGGAAATGTGGTCACCCTATTTGGAGGATTGTTCACAAAGCCTGCACTAAATTTTTTGCTGTACACTCTGCTCTTTCACAAGTTGAAGCCCATATATATACCTTACAGTTCAAGTGGGGCAACTTCCAAGAGAGAAACAAAGAACGTAAACAGATGTGCACTGAAATTGGCAACAGATGACAGCAGAATGGCTTCAATAGTGATGCCACTCATAAAAAGTAAGTCCTGGAAAATAGCAGGATCAACCAGGTATTTATAAGCAATGTATATAGTAATAAGGGAAAAGTTAAGCACGCAGGTAGAGAAAATAGTTTCAGTAACATTGACACACAAAAAAAATTGGGTTTACAGACACTTTACACCATATATTTGTGGGGAAAAAAACGTTCCTACCATGAAGGTGTATACCGTGGCATGTAGGCTTTGACATTTGCTTGCGATGTGCATTATGGGCTTTACTGTGTACAGTGCAATGTGTTCATTTTATGTGCATTGCAGTGCTTTAAATAAAAGGAAAAAATAAAGAAAATTTGTTATTCTTTTACCCATAAAAGGCTTCCTGCCTTGATTTTTTCAGCATGCACTAATGCAGCATATTGTAGTGAATTGACACAATACAAAACAAGTCGTTTTGCCTTGTCCATGTGTTGGGACCTCCCAACACAGCTCAATGCTTGTGATGTGAACTAACACTTACTATTGCCAACTATGCCTATCTTCCCAACTTTGTTAAATTAACCACTTCTGCCCCGGACCATATTGCTGGTCAATGACCGGGCCACTTTTTGTGATTCGGCACTGCGTCGCTTTAACTGACAATTGCGCGGTCGTGCGACGTGGCTCCCAAACAAAATTGGGGTCCCTTTTTCCCCACAAATAGAGCTTTCTTTTGGTGGTATTTGATCACCTCTGTGGTTTTTATTTTTTGCGCTATAAACAAAAATAAAGCGACAATTTTGAAAAAAAATTATATTTTTTACTTTTTCCTATAATAAATATCCCCCAAAAATATATATATAAAAAAAACATTTTTTTTCCTCAGTTTAGGCCGATACGTTTTCTTCTACATATTGTTCGTTAAAAAAAATCGCAATAAGCGTTTATTGATTGGTTTGCGCAAAAGTTATAGCGTTTACAAAATAGGGGATAGTTTTTTCTCTGTAAGTCCGTTTTATTTCACTGAACAATAAAAGAGGATTGCTCAGAGCTGGATTAACTCTGTGTGGCAAGACTGGGCACAGATGATAGGAAATCTTATACTGTGCATTGTGACATCAAAAAATAAATAAAAACAATTCGGGCTTACATCCACTTTAATTCAACAAGCTGAAGTTAGAAGCTAATTAGCTACCATGTTCAGCTGAGCTGCACCAGATTTTGCACTCTCTAGGAGTCTATAGGAGGACACCAGAGCACACCGCCAGAAAAAATAGAAATATTCCAATGCCATACACGGCTTGCAAGGTTTGAGTTCAGACAGTGCTGCTAACTTTGCAGCCTCATAAAAGTACAAATAGGAAATAAACAAAATTTACATAAATAATCACTAACCTTCTTTAAAAAGGTTAATAAAGGTGAAAACACATTAACCTGCATCACAAGGTTACCAGAGGTAGAAGCTGTGTTTTAATGGAATTTTCAGGTTATGCGAAACAAAGACAACAGAACAAAAGCCAAAAACGCCCTTTTCAGTTGTCAGCTAAAATTTGTCCACTGCTGTGAGCAGTCTCCAAATTATTGTTGGCTATAAACGTGTCACAAAAGCACAGTGTTAGATGCAATGTTTGCATAAATGTTTGGCACACCTAACCTCGAAGAAAGTTCTATTTTTTTTGCTGGCAATACAACTCCATTGCAGATGGCATAAAATAGCTTAACTATGATTCACTTTGAGCTAATTTGGGATTTTGCTAAATCATGCTGTGTGGAAAATTGGTGTCAAACTGTAAAATGCCATGGTTTGTTAAAAGCATTTAAATTTTAATTTCAGACCCTAAAAAGAAAAAAAAAAAAAAATCACCTAAATGCAAATTAGAACGGTTCCTTCCCCAAACTGGTGGCTTGTAGTAAATAGTTTCTGCAATCTGATGGTAATTATGTTTAAGTCATTTAACTGTTCTTTTAAAAGAAAGCTAAAAGCTTTGAATTTTAGATTTCAAAAGACAATAGGCAGTATTCTAGTTACAGTCAGTAGTGCTCAAGTAGGCCAAACAGTATATGACTTGGCAATAAACGCTAAGCAATATCAAGCAGAAAGGTGCTACAGGAGTGGTGATTATTGCTTCGAGATTTTTTCCACCATTGAGATTTATAGAATCGCTGGAATCAGTTAGCTACCAGTCTATTTTCTCTTTGCAGTAGTGATGGGGTATATGGTGCAATAAGTGTTTGTGCGTACCTAAATGTCTATGCAGGATGGCAAAAAGTTATTGAAATACATTAAGAGCCATGGGCGTCTGCTCCATAGGGCAAGGGGGGGTCGTTTGCCCCCCCTGGAATCACCAGGGAGAGCCAGGAGCAGGGCCGAACTGGCCCTGGGGCCGCTTTAAGCAGAGACTGCAGTGCTCCCCTGCTTCTGTCCTCCGGCGCTCGTATGTCATGGAGCTGGGTCTGTGTGCAAGGTCCCGCCCCCCTAGTTCGGCTCGTCTGATAGTCTTCTAGTGTTCCGCCTATCACACGAGCCAAACTAGGGGGGCGGGACCTTGCACACAGACCCAGCTCCATGACATACGATACGAGCGCCAGAGGACAAATGTGTTTTTAGCAAGTCTGGAAACGCAGAGCAAACACAACACAGAGTTGTAGCCTACAGCATAGTTTCTAGTTGTCCCTTATTTAGAGTGCCTGTCCCTCTTCTGGAATCAAATCCATTTGTCCCTCATTCCAAAAGGTTCCTCTTTTAGACCTGAAATAAATATACTGTCAATATAGTGTTGTGATTCAGTCAATGGAAAGGTGTCCAGTGATGCAGGGTGCTGTGTAATGTAAAGGGGTCCAGTGGTTCAGTGTGCTGTGTAATGTAAAGGGGGCCAGTGATGCAGGGTGCTGTGTAATGTGAAGGGGGCCAGTGATGCAGGGTGCTGTGTAATGTAAAGAGGTCCAGATCTGTGGGGTGTTGTGTAATGTAAAGGGGTCCAGTGGTGCAGGGTGCTGTGTAATGTAAAAGGGGCCAGTGATGCAGGGTGCTGTGTAATGTAAAGGGGTCCAGAGCTGTGGGGTGCTGTGTAATGTAAAGGGGTCCAGAGCTGTGGGGTACTGTGTAATGTAAAGGGGTCCAGAGGTGCAGTTTTGGAGAGGGGGTACACAGTAGTGACAAAGAGATATTGAAAGATGCAGGGGGCACAGTGGGGTGTTTTTACATTTTAACATGGGGGGGCACTTTTAACCCCCGCTAGCGGTCGAAGAAATGGTAAAATGCGACTGTGTATCGCCGCTGCTGAAGTGCGCCCCCCCCCTGAAAAAAATTCAGCGGATGCCCATGTTTGGAGCATTTAGGGTAACTTTCTGCTGTTCTCAATGCACCAGATGTAACACCTCTGAAGAGACTGAAGTATCTCTAGGCAAACAGATAAGAAGAACAGCAGTGCGTAATCTGAGTGTAGTATTTTAAGAGATTTATTATGGTGAAAAGACAAATGGTAGCTCACATTGGGACAGTTAAAATCAGGCTCATCACATATTAAGTTCTTCCGATAGGACAGTCTTACAACATCAGGGAAAAAAAAGTACTGGGTGGATGGATACACCCGCAGGACAAGAGAACCTACCAGGGGATCACCAAACTAAGTGCAGCATTAATAATAGTGAGAAATAGTTGTGCTCATAAGTTTACATACCCTGGCAGAATTCATGATTTATTGGCCATTTTTCAGAGAATATGAATGATAACACAAAAACATTTCTATCACTTATGGTTAGTGTTTGGCTAAAGCCATTTATTATCAATCAACTGTGTTTACGCTTTTTAAATCATAATGGCAACAGAAACTACCCAAATGACCCTGATCAAAAGTTTACATACCCTGATAATTTTGGCCTGATAATATGAACACAAGTTGACAAAAATGGGTTTTGGAGTCAGGAGTGCACAACAAGGTAGTGAACCCTAAGGCAGACTGCTGCGGATAGAACACAGAGTGGATATGGAAGGCAGGTCCACCGGAGCACAAACAGGAATACCACAGGAAGCTTGAGCCCAAGATTCCCCAGGGCGCGTAGTCTAAGGCCCCATACTCACGAGCAAACATGTCTGCTGAAACTGGCCCGCAGGCCAGTTTCAGCAGACATGTTTGGTCGTGTGTGGGCGCGAGCGGGCCGAATTCCAGCAAACATTTGCCCGCCGGGCCTTTTCCCAGCAGACAAATATTCCTGGACTTGTTTTAAAACAGTCCGCTGGAATTCTGCCCGCTCGGACATGTACGGTCGTCAGTACAGACCTACCGTACATGTCCAGGCGCCCGCCGTCCCTCGCATGCGTCGAATGACTTCGACGCATGCGTGGAAGCATTTTAAAGGCGGGCCGCCCACGTCGCCGCGTCATTGTCGCGGCGACACCGCGTCATCGACGCGGCGACACCGCGGACACGCCCCGCGTATTGTTTACGCGCGGACTTCTGTACGATGGTGTGTACAACCATCGTACAGAAGCCCTCTGGCAGACATGTATGGTGGAAACGGTCCGACGGACCGCTTTCACCATACATGTTTGGTCGTGAGTACCCGGCCTCAGATTCAGCAGGTATTCACCAGAGCCTCTAGTGGTAAGGATGGCCTTAGCTGCAACTGAATCCAGGTCGCGGCCCCCAGTGTCCCCCAGCTCACGCTCCATAGGGCATAGAGGAGAGAGGGGAAGCAGACACTCAGGATACAAGAGAAGTGAGGGGTAAGTCAAGGTCAGGGCGACAAGCAGACAAGGATGAACAAAAGACAGGCCAAAGTTCAAGGTCACAAGCAAACAGGAATAGTCATGGGACACAATGCTTAACAAACAACAGTGATCAGCAAGGCAAACCTGCAGTGCACTGGTTAATACAGAGTTCCTGATATGGTCTGGGGTGGAGCCATACAGGGAGGAGAGATGATAAAAGCAGCCAGGTGAGAGTGTCTGGCCTCTAAGGTGAACACATGGAGAGGAAGGTAAGGTGCCAGACATTACTGCATATCCATGACAGTTTGAATGGCTATTAAAGGTAACCATCTTCACTTGTTATCTGTTTGCTTGTAATTAGTGTGTGTATAAAAGGTTAATGAGTTTCTGGACTCCTGATAGACCCTTGCATCTTTCATCCAGGGCTGCACTGACGTTTCTGGATTCTGAGTCATGGGGAAAGCAAAGGAATTGTCAAAGGATCTGTGGGAAAGGGTAGTCGAACTGTATAAAACAGGAAATGGATATAAAAAGATATCCAAGGAATTGAGAATGCCAATCAGCAGTGTTCAAACTCTAATCAAGAAGTGGAAAATGAGGGGTTCTGTTTAAACCAAACCACGGTCAGGTAGACCAACTAAAATTTCAGCCACAACTGCCAGGAAAATTGTTCTGGATGCAAAGAAAAACCCATAAATAACTTCAGGTGAAATACAGGACTCTCTGAAAACATGTGGTGTGGCTGGAAGAAAGAAAGTCACCCCTCCAGGTGGGTCTACTATATGGTCACACACTGTTACAGGATTCCAAGGGTGCTAGCGGTGCACTAGGCAAGCATAAAGGTTGAATGAAGGATGGATGGCCGCACTCCAAAAACCGTACAGGTTGTCTTTTATTAATTGAACAGCAAAAGCATTACCAGATCACAGCAACAGAAACAAGGGACAGCCGACGTTTCGCACAAAATCAGTGCTTATTCATGGCCATGTGGTGTGGCTGCTTCAAGATGCACAATAAGGAGACACTTGAAGAAAGATGGGCTGTATGGTCGAGTCGCCAGAAGAAAGCCATTGCTATGCAAATGCCACAAAGTGTCTTGCTTACAATACGCCAAACAGCACAGAGAGAAGTCTCAAACCTTCTGGCACAAAGTCATTTGGAGAGATGAGACCAAAATTAAGCTTTTTGGCCACAACCATAAGCACTACATTTGGAGAGGAGTCAACAAGGCCTAGTACGCCATTACTACTGTGAAACACGGAGGTGGATCACTGATATTTTGGGGATGTGTAAGCTACAAAGGCACAGGAAACTTGGTCAAAATTGATGACAAGATGAATGCAGTATGTTATCAAAAAATACTGGAGGAATTTTTGCATTCATGAGCCAGAAAGCTGAGCATGGGATGTACTTGGACATTCCAACATGACAATGATCCAAAACACAAGGCAAAGTCGACCTGTCATTGGCTACGGGGTATGTAAACTTTTGATCAGGGTAATTTGGGTAGTTTCTGTTGAGATTATGATTTAAAAAAAGTAAACACACTTGATTGATAAAAAAAATGGCTTCAGCCAAACACTAACCATGAGTGAAAGAAAAGTTTTTGTGTTATCATTTATATTCTCTGAAAAATGGCCAAGAAATCATAAATTCTGCCAGGGTATGTAAACTTATGAGCACAACTGTACTTGTAAATTAGTAACAGAAATTGGGAAGAAGAGATGACACTTTTTGTATGTAATCTGCAAGCGGTCAGCTCTTGCATCTGGGATAGGGAGCCTCTTCCTACAACTTACAGCCTGGAAAGTCTGAACATCAGGCTGGATGACAGCTTAGATGAGGAAAGGGAAAACAACAAGATGGCAGAGGACTTTTTTCACATAAATTGTTTAAAACTAAGGTTATTGCATGAGGTCAAACTTCTCTCAGGTCCCATTGGTAGATGCATCCAAAAAGGTCTGCAACTACAAAGGTCTACATTTCTCTAAGCCATCAATGACATCGACATTGTATATGAGGCCCCGTACACACGACCGAGTTTCTCGGCAGAATTCAGCCAGAAACTCGATCGGAGCTGAATTCTGCCGAGAAACTCGGTCGTGTGTACACTTTCGGCCGAGGAAGCCGACGAGTTCCTCGTCGAGCCAAATAGAGAACATGTTCTCTATTTCCTCGTTGTTCAATGAGGAAAGTTGGCTCGCCGAGATCCTCGGGGGCTTCACACAGAACTTGACGAGCAAAACGATGAGTTTTGCCCGTCGAGTTCCTCGGATGTGTGTACGGGGCCTGAAGGTTTTCTAAGATTCTGACAGCTCTAGTGTATGTGGTTTAAACAACATGCCCAAAGAAAAACTCTTCGGGGAAGATCCACGTACATCGGCGCATATATCCGCCGGGCGTAGCTTATCTAAAATACACTATGCCGCCGTAATTTTTTTTCTCGAATCCTCAAAGAATTTGCGCCGTAAGTTACGGCGGCGTAGTGTATCTTTGGCGGCGTAAGGGTGCGGAATTTAAATGGATGTGATGGGGGCGTGTTTTATGTAAATGCTCCGACGTAAACTACGTTTTTTTTGAACGGCGCATGCGCCGTCCGTGGGGGTATCCCAGTGCGCATGCTCGAAATTAAACTGGAACAAGCCAATGCTTACGACGGCGACGTCATTCTACGCAAATCCCTATTCGCGAAAGACTTACGCAAACGACATAAAAAATTCAAAATTCGACGCGGGAACGACGGCCATACTTAACATTGAGTACGCCTCATAATAGCAGGGGTAACTATACGCCGGAAAAAGCCGAACGCAAACGACGTAAAAAAATGCGCCGGCCGGACGTACGCTCGTGGATCGCCGTAACTAGCTAATTTGCATACTCGACGCGGAATTAGACGGAAACGCCACCTAGCGGCCGGTGGAAAAATGCATCTACGATCCGATGACGTACTAAGACGTACGCCTGTCGGATCGATCCGAGATGCAGTCGTATCTTGTTTTGTAGATACAAAACAAAGATACGACGCGGGAAATTTAAAATTACGGGGCGTATCAATAGGTACACCGGCGTAATTCTTTTGTGGATCTGCCCCTTCATATTTAGCAACCAAAAGTGGAGACTTGCAAAAACACCAATATTGACAGCACTGAGAAACATACTAGCCAAATTAAAGGAGTTGTAATGTCTCAAGGTTTTTCACCTTCATGCATTCTATGCATAAAGGTGAAAAACCTTCTGTGCTTCAGCTGCTACCCAGAGTCCCTTTTTAATTACGTGAACCCGATCGTTCCAGCAATGAGAACAAGCCCAGCCAGCCATTGTCCCGAGTCCTCATTGGATAGATTGATAGCAGCAGGAGCCATTGGCCCCCACTGCTGTCAATCAAATCCAGTGACATGGGAACCGGGACGCAGGGCCAAGTCCTGCTGTCTGTGTCAATGGACGCAGCAGCAGGACTCGTGAGCGCGCCCACGTGAGTGCCCCCATGGAATGTGGCTCTCCGTGGGGGCACTTGATGAAGAGGAGGAGCAGGGCCACTCTGTGCAAAACCCTTGCACAGAGCAGGTAAGTATGACATGTTTGTTATTTAAAAAAAAATAACTTTTACAATCCCTTAAAGAGTTCTCTGTTCCCTGTAAGCTTGAATCCTAATATTCTTCCAGTAATCTATTGAAAGTGACAGGTACGGCCCTAAACAAACAAAAAACAAACAAATAGGAGACAAATAGGTTGGGTAACTAAAGGCACATAGGCTGTTCGTTTTGCAAGGGAATTTGCATTTTTGCAAGGGAATTACCCTTTAGCGATTGTGGTACAATTTAAATTTGCAAAGAATACCCATTTACATGCAAAGAATTAAAAACACAATTTTTTGCTTGCACATGACTGGATCCTGGAAGTCATTAGAGCTTCACCTCATTCTGATACACACCTGGCCCTGGGACACGCTTGATGGTGCATCCACTACAAGCGGTCTACATCCAAATTACCCCCACTGCTGGTATCTCCTAACTGGTTACTTCCAGCTTTGTACATGGCGTCTCTGTAATGGTTTCTGCCTATTACTAGATAGGTCTCAGGTAGGGTGACCACGTGTCCCGGATTGCCCGGGACTGTCCCTTAATTAATACTTGTGTCCCGTGTCCCGGACACCCTCATTACGGGACAATACAGAGTCCCGGAATTGGCCTGGGCCGATCTAATGCCCCCTAAAATAGCCTTTGCATACATCCTCTCTGTCTCAGCCTGTGGTGGACCCCTAGCTGACAGAGAGTGAGACCCCTTTTTACTTTATTTCCACCGCTGGCTCAGTGCCCAAACTGGTTGCTACCTCCTGCCTCCCGCTTGGCGTGTAGCAACCAGTGACGTCAGAGCAGGAGAGAGGGAGAGACCTATAGCAGCAGATGAGAGTTTAACTTCCTCCTCCGCGCCTTCTGTTCAGCTCCACCCACCTCCTCGTGTATGCTCTGGAGTCCAGCCAGGCAGCCAGAAGAAACATCAGACTCTGAGACAGACTGCAGTGTACAAACTAAGGCAAGTAACATTGCAAAGCACTGACCAGCATTGAAGATCCATCGGTGTTATAATCCTGTCGGCTCTCCCTCAGCAGTCAGAGTTCAGTAAGACACTGGAGTGTGTGTCTGCACTCTGCACAGTACACTCAGAGGCTTGCTCCAGATAAGGGTCGGCAGGAGAGACACTGACACATGACACCCTGGATGGAAGGAGGAAACTTCCTTAGATATCAGGGCAGGGTTCATGCTGGGACTTGTAATCCTTCACTTTTGGGGATGTGACTCCCCCCCCCCCCAAAAGTGAAGAACTACAGGTCCCAGCATGAACCCCTCAGAGCTGAAGATGTTTCCTGCACACATGATAACTCCTCACACCCAGTCCTGTCCGGCTGCTCCCTGTCTCTTCTCTCCCACTACTTGTTTGCCTCTCACTGCAGCAGCCCCCCCCCTCCTCCTTCACCCTCAGCCTTTCATGTTCTGCCACCTTTTCACCTTCTAGTCTTGTTACCCCCTCTGTATACCAAGCAATCCTCTCAGGAGTGGCTCATCAGCGACTATCACAACCTCAGAGTCCTGCCAGCATTCCATTCATTGCTCCTTCAAACTGCCAGAAATGTTTTAGTTACTCCACTGCAGCGGTGTAACTACAGGGGGCGCCATTGCAACCCAGCCTCATACTCCAGGATGGTCCATGCAGCTTCCCTCTAAACCTGGATAGGAGGGGTGGCATATAGAGGAACTGATGCCCTCCATGTTCTTCTTGCAGCCACTGAATGCCTGCAGGAGGTAAAGGAGGAAAAGCGGGCATTCAGTGGCTGCAAGAAGAACATGGGGGGGGGGGGGCATCAGTTTCTCTATATGCCACCCCTCTTATCCAGTTTCCTTCTGCTGCCCACAGGTCCCTCAACACTCTCCTGGCTGATCTTCCCCAGTAACTTCTCTGCTCTCTCCCACCTCACCCCCTATTCTCCAACCCCCTGCTGTCCTCTGGTCCCTCCTGTGCTGTCCTCTGGTCCCACCTGTGCCGTTCTTCAGTCCCCCCTCCTGTGCTGTTCTTCAGTCCCCCCTCCTGTGCTGTCCTCTGGTCCCACCTGTGCTGTTCTTCAGTCCCCCCCCTCCTGTGCTGTCCTCTGGTCCCACCTGTGCTGTTCTTCAGCCCCCCCCCTCCTGTGCTGTCCTCTGGTCCCACCTGTGCTGTTCTTCAGTCCCCCCCTCCTGTACTGTTCCTGATTTGAAGGAACTGTCCCTCATTTAGGGCATTGTCCCTCTGTCCCTCTTTCCTCTTTGTTTGTCCCTCAAGGAGCCAATATAAAAGAATAGTAGTGGTAAAAAAGCACCTGTGGGTTTAACCATTTTTATTTTTGTTTATAATTCTCCTACATATTTTTGCTAATAGGTGTCCCTCATTCCCATCTCAGAAAGTTGGGAGGTATGCCTCTATCCATCCCACGGTCCCCCTGTCCATCCCACGGTCCCCCTGTCCATCGCACTGCCCCTCTGACTACTCTGTGCCCCCCACTCAGTTGTTCTTCTTGATGCCTAGGGCCCACTTTTGATCTTGCGCATGGGCCGCTGATTTCATACGCCCCTGCCCCCAAAATCTGCAAAAAAAATGGGGGGGGGGGGGTGTCCCTGAATGGCAGTTTGGAAATGTGGTCACCCTAGTCTCAGGGCCTTAAATTGCTAACACCTTACACAGTCACCACAGATCTTCTTTGTGCTGGGGCATCTCCACCACCTTACACCTTGTGTGAGACTTTTTTCTCCATGCTGGGCTTATGCTCCCCCAACGAGTGGATTTCTTGTGCACAGACTAATATCTCCTGACGAAGCTACCACAGTAGCGAAACTAGTAGAGATCCTGATCTATATGACCCCCTCCGCTTCATCGCCGCCCTCAGAATAGGGCTCTATACCATCTCTATGATGTGTTGGCTGGTCGTATAATCTATCTGTTTTTACATTAATACTGATGTATTTTTAAAAAACTGTGTATTCCCCATTTCTTTGATGTTACTTTCAATAAATTGAATATTTTTTACTCCTACTATACTCTCCTGTTTAACTTACTTACCTAGTACCGATATAGTCCACCCGCCCCTATTTACCTCCCTGGCTTTTTTGGGCCTCTGGGGTCCCAACAAACCCTATCTCTATTCAAACTTATGTCTAGGATGATGGTACTTTAATTTCATGTTATCTTTTCTACTGAAAGGTCTCTATATAAATCATTCTAAAAACTAATAGGAAATTCCTATTTACCTTTAATCAACCCCAAAGTGTCATACGTTGAACCCATAATAAAATATTCCTGGGAAAATACAGCAATGCGATAAGAAAGAAATGAGAAAACCCACCACCAGATTAAAACATTCAATCATATATATCAGCCCTCAAAATTTCCACTCGCCTACTAGCATTTGGCGAGTGGATTTAAGCTGGGGGTGAGTGATGACAGGGCTGCATGACCAATCTCCCTCCAATCTGTGCCTACACTTAGAGTCCCGATGAGATTGGCAGCCAAAGAGGAAAGGTGCATGCTCGGGAAAAGTAGTCTGTTGACTCGCGCACAGGCAGAGCAGTACACAGGTGCTCTCCTTACAATTCTCATTAAGCCATGGAACCTAACAGTATGACCTCTCTGAGCCTGCCCCCCTCCCCCGGGCCCCGACCAATGTAGCTGGAGAGCAGAAAGTAATGAGTGAGGTGGAGGATTGCAAAAATTACCACTCCGGTGCAGCGCTCACTGAAAGTTGCCCTGACATGAGAGCGGCAGCCTTCTAGTTTGTGCAGTTTTCTTCTCCTTGTGCTCTATGTAAGTTTAGCCTGAGCACTGTGAACAGACTGGTCTCAATGTGTGCTGTGCGCTGTAAGTGTGCGCTGTGCTATGGTGTCAATGGCTGTGCAGTTGTGTGGATCTCAGTGCTGGATTGTACTCCCTCCCGCTGTGCTGCAGCTCTTCTCCTCTCTGCCAGCCTGAATAAAAAGGGGGACACGCAAGCGTGGAGCCGCACACACAGGCTCCTGATGATGAGATGAATGGGAGAGAGAGAGAGGATGGATGGGAGTTGCAGAGGAGACAGCAAGAGAATGGGGAAGAGACCCAGTTCTAGTGCCTTGTCCCTCTGGTCTGCCCCCAGTGCCCTGTCCCTCTGGTCTGCCCCCAGTGCCCTGTCCCTCTGGTCTGCCCCCAGTGCCCTGTCCCATTTTGTTGTTGGTAATATTTAATTTTGTAACTTGATTCTGCATAAAACATTGTCATTCCATGAGATAATCTACGAGGGCGTGTTTACGGGTGCAATTAGGCGCAGGGCAGTGTATGAATTAGGTGGGGCAACTGGTGGCGAGTAACTCTTGAGGCCTGGCTAGTGGCTCAGGACTTGAAATTTTGAGCCCTGATATATATGATGGATGTATCCCTGGTGATTCTATATACAGTATTAGAGTTAATGAGCATTTCTTAAAACAGGACTCATTCCATAAAGCCGACCATAGACGGATTGAATCTTGGATGGTTTGGCAGGGAACAGCTGGGAGTTGAACCATTTATGGACAGGCTGAATGTGCCCAAGTTGATTGATCAATCAACTTGGGTACAACCAGCATGTCGGATTTTTTATGCGATTATTTCAGCAGTTATAGCCCCAATAATCTGTGTATGTTCTCCTGGCAGGTATGGCTCCCCATGCTCGTCCGCCAGGATAACACAAAAGCTCCGCGGGAGAATTTTCCTCATCAACACTGACTGGGTTGATGGGGGAATCAAGAAATTTTCTTGCAGGTGGTTGCAGGAAAGAAAATCACAGAATTTATGACTGGCTTAAAATATGCAAATGATTGACCACTTGAGGGGTCTAACATCTAGTACTCTAGTTTATAACATAATATGCCATTCTTTTTACTTATGATTAATCTGTCATCCAAGCTCTGGCAATGATGGCATATGTTGTATCTTAGCTATATTGTCCACCTGCACAAAAACACCTTCTAAAGTTGCTGTTCTTAATGTTCCCTTTAAAGTTGCTTTCAAAACATCAGTAAGATGATGTGTGCCTGATGGAAGTTAAATGTCCCCAAATCCTATGAACTGATCCGCCGAAGCTGTTTTCCACTTGAATTGGAGGCTCGCCCGGGCGTACATCCGCAGAACGACGGAGGTCAACATGATGAAAGAGGGGGTGGGCCAGTCGGCATACATGCACTCTATTCCCGACCGTGCTTTGCCTCGGCAGTGGCCAATGAAGCGAATGTGCCATGCTCGCTGGCATTTCCAAATGCAGCTCAGCTGGGGGGCTCTGCTTATTGCATCAATGGCACATACTGAGAAGAAAAAGGAAATACATAATTTTGTCAAAGTACTAGATCATAATCTACCATCCCCCTTCACTCCTCCTTCCAAATCATCCCCAGCAGACTAATAGCCTTTAATAGATAGACATGTTATGCATATTTCAGGCACAGCAGCACTTCTAATGCATTTGTGAAAGCCTCTTTAATTTACGTCTACCAACTGTGTGTTGCCCTTTTTTAGGTAATGTCATCATCCTAATGGTGTGTCTCTATTATACTCAAAGGTAGCAAATGAGGCTTATTGTGGGACGGTAATTGATTTTCACTGAGTGAAAATGTAAATAGCCACAAGAAATCCCCTAAAAAATAAGCAGGTCACAATTGTCAATGAAAACAATTCAAGTACGAAAGTTGAAGCCTTTGAGATTGGAGGCATTTTTCTCCAGTTTTCATTTAAGCAAAATGTATCTAAATGCAGTTTAGGAATAGAGAGTATTGTGCTATATAGTTATCCTTCCTGGATGAAGGTCAATTCTCTAAGGAAATCTCAAGCAAATGTAAAAACAAGAGATAAATAATAGAAAATCCCCCCCCCACCCCCCACCTCCAAAAAAAAAAAAAAATTATTGTTTGTGGGTATATACAGTATATTATATATATATATATATATATATATATATATATATATATATATATATATATATATATATATATATATATATATATATATATATATATTCACACACACACACACACACACTTTTTAGCACTAAACCTTCCTTCCAACATATAAATTGTTGCATTTGTTACTCAAAAAGGGCAGTATAAGGAAATTAAAAAAGTAATATGTCTATGTCTATGTGGCATAATATACCACATAGACAAATTTATAAAGAATATACATTTTATTATTGGCATATCATGATTAAAATCATTAAGAAAACACAGCTTACCTATTGTTTTATTAGTTCACTAAATATGTTCCCCATGTTCTCACACTCCAATATCCAATATCTGATGTCAGAAAGTCTGGATGTATGATATTGGATTTAAAAAAATTCAAAAAATATAGGTGCACTTTTCTGAACTAATCTCAATAAGATGGTTGAGTTATACAAAGAAAAAGATGGAATGTCTCATAGAGTGCCAGCCATGGCCCGCCTCCATGGGAAACTTGTAAGACAAGAAATGGCTACACAGCCAGGAATTCCGATTGCCTTTTAGGGTCAAAGTGATAACACCAAAGGGCCAGATTCAGGTACAAATGCGGCGGCGTAACGTATCGCATTTACGTTACACCGCCGCAAGTTTTACGGGCAAGTGGTTGATTCACAAAGCACTTGCCTGTAAAGTTGTGGTGGCGTAGCGTAAATCCCTCAGGTGCAAGCCCGCCTAATTCAAATGATCCAGGGAGGGGGCGTGGATCATTTAAATTAGGCGCGTTCCCACGCCGAACGTACTGCGCATGCTCCGTTTTGAAATTTCCCGCCGTGCTTTGCGTGAAATTACGTCGCAGCGACGTGATTTTTTGAACGTCGACGTGAGTTACGTCCTTTCCTATTCACGGACGACTTACGCAAAAAAAAAAAATCAAAATTCGACGCGGGAAAGACGGCCATACTTTAACATGGCAGGTCTATCTATACGCCACGAAACAGCAGCTTTAATTATACGCCGGGAAAAGCCGACTAGCGACGACCTAAGAGAATGCGACGGCCGCGTGTAACTTCGTGAATCGCCGGAAAAAGCTAATTAGCATACCCGACGCGGAAAACGACGCGAACTCCACCCAGCGGGCGCCAAAGTATTACACCTACGATCCGAAGGCGTACGAAGCCGTACGCCTGTCGGATCAAAGCCAAAAGCCGTCGTATCTTGGTTTGAGGATTCAAACTAAAGATACGACGCGGCAAATTTGAAAGTACGCCGGAGTATCAGCAGATACTCCGGCGTTCTTCTTCTGTGAATCTGGCCCATAGACACCAACACAAGGTCATGTAGACGCGTTTCACACATACATCTTGTGCTTAATCATTACGATGATAATGATTTTTTTCTTACAAGATGTTGAGTTGACTGGCAGGAGCCAAAAAACAATGGTAACATTTTTTTTTTTATCAATACTTTTTATTGAGATTTTTTTATACAAAGCAATACAGGCTATGCAAAATATTCCTTAGAAAATGTATTGCAGAGGAAAAGTATATAGCATAAAAGTATTGGCCGAGGGGTGGGGAATAATGATTTTTTTTTATGAAGAAAATGTATTATTAGGCTTATGTTTTCCACTAGATATGTGCATTCCTGTTCGTACGAATGTTATTTTCGTACGAAAATGTTCATTTTCGTACCCGCAGAATAATGTGTACATACGAAAAAAAGAAAGCACCAAAATACGAAAACGACAGGATTACAAATGAGCTGCATAACGAACAACCGCAAATACGAACGAACGATCTGACGAAAATACGACAAAACGAAAATGGCAAAAGAACAAAAATTACATCTATAACAAAAGATTTGCATTCTGTATCCTGTTTGAATCCCTTCTCTGTTCGCACCCTCAGTCGTATGCTCACACGACATCCACAACAAAAGATTTGCATTCTGTATCCTGTTTGAATCCCTTCTCTGTTCGCACCCTCAGTCGTATGCTCACACGACATCCACAACAAAAGATTTGCACTCTGTATCCTGTTTGAATCCCCTCTCTGCTTGTATCCTCAGCCGTATGCTCACACGACATGCACAACAAAAGACCGGCACCCTATATTTTGAATTCCTTTTTTCTGTTTGTATTTTGGATTCAACAGAATGCAAATCTTTTGCCACAGATGTCACACGAACACATGGCCGAAAACACCAAAAGAAAAAGGACCCAAAATACAGAATAGAAATCTTTTATTATAGATGTCATTTTCGTTTTTTTGAATGGGCAGTGAGTGTAGTTAGTAAAGCAGCTTCTCTTTTGTGCTGAGTAGTACAGTAAAGCCAAATAAACTTTTCTGTGGATTTTCATCTGAAGGGAGATCAGTTGGCCAGACTTTTGAACCCAAAAATGGTTTTCTGATGGAGTTTAAAAACGAACAAATTTTCTGAGAACGAACGGAAAACGAACGTTTTTATGTTTGTTGTTAAAAAAGTCTGACCAAGTGTATGGGGGCTTAACAATCGTTAATATGGATGAGCCGCGTGTTCAAAGTGCCGCGAATCCCCGCGATATATTTACGAAAGTACAAAATGACGAAAATCCTTTTTCTGTTCGTATCTTCAGTCGCATGCCCACATGACATCCACAACAAATTGTCATATATGTCACACGAACACACGACCGAAAACACGAACAGAAAAAGGAATCCAAAACACAGAATGCAAATCATTGACGAAAATTCACGAAAATTATTGTCTAACGAGTAACGAACATGAATTAAACAGAATAACGAACCATCCCGCATGTACGAAAATAAAACGGTAACGAAAATACGAAACGATCGGAATACGAAAAAATCTCGTCGTACGAAAAACGAACGGGAACGAACAGGAAAACGGGCGTCTTACGAAAAACGAACGGAAACGAACCTACGGAACGATACGAAACAGAACAAAAAAAAAACAAAAAAAATTTCTGTGCACATGTCTATTTTCCACTTTTAGCTTTAAGTTCATTTCATATATTTGCACACCACCCAAAACTTTTGATCAGCTTGAACTGAAAAATGGCTTTACTAGATGATGAAAATGGATTCTGAGAGTCTTGGGTTTTATACAATGGGGGTAAGAAGGTAACTCTACACATAGTTCAGTCAGGGTTTTTGCAACTGGTGGCATGGTTGAGATCTTTCTGAGGAATAATTACATTCTTAAAAAAAGTATTGCTCTTCTGCTAAAAAATAACCATACAATAAAAGGACACCACCAGACCACTTTTACATTTTAATTTAGATACAGAGGGCTTAAAATAAGAATAGGCAGACATTTGAAGCTGCCTGTGTCACTAATATAGATATTTACTTTCTGTCTCCCTATCACAAGAATAAGACGTAAGAGAAATTCTCTTCAATGGAGACACACACATATGGGGGAGGTAGGGAGGGGGACTGGAAGTCAAGAGTAAAAGATTTCACAATTTCTGCTGTGAAATTGATCCACAGTGGTTGCAACTACAGAGATCACTGAGCGCTTGTTTTAAGTTCAATTAATATGTAAATTCTCAAATGAACATAGCCTGGCCACAGGTTCACTAGAAACAAATGCTTGAAACATCTCAGTCATTATTCGGCTTATTGTACATTTTTTTATTACTTTTTTTCTTAACGAGAATTGCCTTGGATTGCACTGCACCGGAGAAATGTAGTGCATGTAGGTCTTTTATCAGCGCACACCATTGCAATGTGGTGGTGTGAACCGGCCAGGTAGGAGACAAGGCAATTTGACTCTTCTTGAGGTGGAACTGCGCTGGAATAGCCTCCACCCCTATGAAGTCCCACCACACCTGGTGTGAATCTACCATAAAAATGTCCTAATTGCTCATCTGGACCACCCATTCTTAGGCAGAAGACCTTCTACTTCCAACTTTAGGAAATCTGTTTCCATTGATGTGCTTACATCTTTGGGTTTTGGCCTGAAACTAGTTGAGAGATGTCATCTCTTCATCCTCAGCTTTAATTCATATTTGTTTCTCGTAAACAGATAGCTTTTGTATTTCTTTCCATGATGCTGTCTCAGGCTATAGCACTGTATAAACTACTGAGACAAGTGTCTAGCTGGGATGTCCTTATTAGATCTCATAGATTTTCTGACTGAGGTTGCAAAAGGCTTCGTTCTATTTAGAGAATAAGTCACTGACACCAATTTCAGTTCCAATGATGTTCTGTTACTTTTCCAGCAGTAATGGAACTTCTAGCTCATTTTGTGGGTCAGATAGCGTTGACTGTGTCACTTCATGAGGCTTTTGACACGCGTTTCATTTATAATTACACTTCTTCTACACTTCGGATTTTCTTGATACCTTTTGGTGTCTAGATGCAGAAATCACTAACCCTTCTGACTCACTGTAGCTGACAAATATACCTTCCCTAGCACAGGGTTCTCATTTTGTATGTTTTTCTTTAGAAACATATATGTGTGCTTTGCCTCTGATATTTTTGTTTCAGGTTAGGGTTCTTTCCACTCCATAACCCCTACTGAGTTTTCTCTACTGCTTTTTCCTGGTAAGTAGTTTGGAGAGAGCAGGCTGTCGGAATAACCTTTTCCCAATATGATGCTGGCATATCCACATTAAAAAGCAAGCTTCTACACTATTTTGTTCTGGATTTTATAAAACAGTAGTCTGGAACATAATTCCATGTTTCCTAAGAGTAACTTAAATTTTGATAATGACAGTTAAATCCATGTAAAAAAAGGTATCCATCAAACATGTTGCTGAAGTTCCAATTTACATTTTTCATACATCAGCATCACCCATAGTATACATGGACAGTTCCAATAATTGGTTGTTATCAAAAAGATGGAAACTGGGGTGTTCGCTTTTAATGTGTTTCACAGGTCAACGCCTGCTTCTTTAGGAAAAACACAGGATTATCCACTCATCTGGAACAAGAGCAACATCTATATAATACAATCAAAAATTTAAAAGAAGAACGAGAGGACATCCTCATATTGGACGGATTCAGATGTTGGGCCTTGCAGCACAAAAGAGGAGGGAAGGCTAGCACCAAGATGGAAACCATGCATGCAGCTCAAACTAGAGTGTATCCTTGCTCACAATTCTCCTTCCATCCTCAATACATAACTATGAGGACCTCACATGTTTGTCGTTTAATGTAACTGAGGATGGAGTATGGAGGATGGAATGGAGGACTGAGCAAGGATACACTCTAGTTTGAGATGCATGATTTTCTCTTTGACTGTGTTATTCACTTTACTGCACTTCAGCTGATACAGTTCATCAGTGATTTTTCCTTTAGCTGGTATGTGGCTTCCTTTTGTGATAATAAAGCTGCTACCTATGAATGTGACTTCATGTCTTTGCTTGGTGAGTTTCTTCTCTGGCTACAGGTTGCTTTCAAGAATATGAAGATGTAGTCCAAAACAGTATCTTTCTCATGACTGTTTGGTATTTAGGGCAGTGTAGATAATCTGCTTCTATTTCTTATAAGACCATATAGTGTTCATTAGTGGTTGTAATCCTATTTTGATCAAGTGAAACATTTTTATCATTAGTCATACATACGACTTGTTTCTCCAGAGTCAATGTACCAGGTGAAAAATTAAGAGGAATCTTCAGTGGACTGAAAGCCACAGTTAGTGACAGTGTTTTAAGAGGGATCTTCCGTGGACTGAAAGCCACACTTAGTATCGGTGTTTTCTATTTTTCTGTAGCTCACAGGCAGCCCACTATTTCTAGCATATGTCTTTTACTGTATAGTCCTGCATGTGCTGGCCTTTCATACCTTAGTTTTGTATAGCTTTTTGATTAGTTACAGTTATTTATATAGCCTCTCCCACATTTCATTTTCTGTTGTGGTTTGGACTCTTGTGTACTCTTCCATGTACCCTCTCTTAACAGTAGAATCTAAATTTTGAAGTATAACTAATGACAACATTTTTTTTTTTTTTTTAGTGGAGATGGATTAGAACATATAGCAGGTTTTATGGCTCCTGTTCTATTGGTTGTGTTTATCATTGAAAGTAAAAGTAAAAGAAAATCACAAATTTTGAGTTGCCCCAAAATTGTCCATGGGGACATTAGTTTTGGTTACCTGGGGGGCCTCAACAAGTTCCTTTGATTTGCAGGGATTTCCTCTTACTTCCTCTTTTAACAATGGGACAGTAAGTGAAAGGTAAATCTCCACAATGGCATACAAATGGCAAAGACTACATCCTGGGAAGAAGTCTTGATGACAAAACCAGTCGGAAGTGACATCAAATGATGGAAGTGACACAGTTACGCATGCTGGAAGTCCCATTGCAGCCATTTTAAAAGGTGGTTACAAGGCGTTTTTTTTTTACAGAATGTTTGTAAGTGCATAGATTTTAATAAATATCAGATTTTTTAAGGGTTTGTGTCACTGTGGTCATTGCATGATATTTTTTACATGGGAATCCTGGAGAGAAGCTGGAGTAAGGAAGGGGGACTGTTGGAAGTGGGTGATTTATGTAAGGAGCACTGATCTGGTAAGGTGCATGGAGTGATATTATACATTTGCATGCGTTGGAGAGGTTTGAAGGTAATTTTAGGTGTTGCGTATAAGCAATATTACACTATATTATTATAATATTTTTTGAGGATTACTTGCACAAGTCACGCTAAAGAGCAGCAAAAAGAAGGAACAACAGTTTATTAAAGCACAGATTTTTGGAAGTCCGGTAAAGAGTTTGGCATGTCTAAGCTGAGGTGATTCACTTGGTGGAAATTTTCTATGGGTATTAATAGGAAATGCAGAGCTAACATATTATAAAGATAAGAGGATTCCTACCTGGAATTATTTTTAGATAACAATATTGCACTATTGTACTTATTATTATTATTGTTTTTATACAGGATATACGGTATATATATTTATATAGATAGATAGATAGATAGATAGATAGATAGATAGATAGATAGATAGATAGATAGATAGATAGATAGATAGATCTATATTATTTTTTATTTTTGGGAAAACCATGTGGATCTTTATGCAAGATGTTTATTGAAGCATGGACACAAGGAAGCACAGAGTTGAGGAGAATCTGATAGATATTGATTGGACATACACCAAGTATATGAAGGATAAGGACATAGAAGAACACTGGAGAACAAATACACATATTGCAATTTAAAAACTTAGCACATAGGATAAGATTTAAGACATGGTGGGTTGAGCATACTACACTATATTATATATATATATTTTTAGATTCCTGTAAAGGTAGATTGGATTCAGAAGGAAGGATAAAGAGTGGAATAACAGAAAGAAGTTAATGGACATATGTCAATTTATCATCGGTTATACAGAGACATTATTGAACTTGTTATTTTGGATATAGAAAGCTCAGGTCATGTTTATTATTGAAGTGCTGTGTCAGCTGGGAGTGGAATTCCTGCTTCAGACCAGGGCCGATCCTAGGGTCACAGGCGCCTGGGTGCAGAAATATTTCTGGCGCCCCCACATGGGCGTGGTCATTTTACTAACTCCTCCCATTTACAAATGTTTCTATGGCAATGACTCAACCACAGTGATGCTCCTCCACAAAGTCTTCATTACCCTGGGATCCTTACATTATCTCTTAACAATAAACAAAATACAGGAAGAGACTCCGAATACTTTATTGGGACCTGATGGACACAAAGAGGGCTTCTGTTAGAGAGTCTGTTAGAAAGAGCCCCCAGACATACTACAGACATGATACAGGAGATGGTCAGAGACTGCAGACATAGTACAGGAGATGGTCAGAGACCGCAGACATAGTACAGGAGATGGTCAGAGACCGCAGACATAGTACAGGAGACGGTCAGAGACTGCAGACGTAGTACAGGAGACGGTCAGAGACTGCAGACGTGGTACAGGAGACGGTCAGAGACTGCAGACATAGTACAGGAGATGGTCAGAGACTGCAGACATAGTAAAGGAGATGGTCAGAGACTGCATGGTCAGAGACACATCAGTTCTGGACGGACACACACCTATGCTCAGAACACTAGTTCTGGACGGACACAAACAAGGAGAGAAGGTGGGAGGGGAGAACTCTGCCACTTCGGCGCCCACCTCTGCAGGCGCCTGGGTGCAAAACACCCTGTGCACCCTGCCTAGGATCGGCCCTGCTTCAGACTTCAACTGGGCTTACATCTGGGTGGGAGAGCAGTGTTCAGGATTGTCACAGGCCTGGTGCTAGGGAGCTCTTTTGATATAGATATATCTCTCTCTCTCTCTATATATATATCTATATATATATATATATATATATATATATATAAATACAGTATATATATATATATATATATATATATATATATATATATATATTAATATGTATTTATTTATATAGAGAGAGAGTGCTACGATTTTATTTTCTCATACATTTTTAGCACAATAGGATTGAACTCTGCTAAACTGGGTCAGGCAGAGACTGTGACGATGGCAATATTAATGGTCTATGTTGTGTCTCAGCCAATGACTGTGTATTAAAACCTCTGTGGCTGTGTGTCAGCTATACAGCTAATCAGCTGCTTTGCACCATTGCCAGTTGACTTTTTTGAAGCAGATGGAAAACAACGACCAGTTAGCAGATAAACAGTGCCAATGTGCAATTTTTTTTCACACACCCGCTTCCAATTATTTATATATTTTGCTTGGCTCGTCCTACAGTCATTAAAATTAAACATCACAGCACAGAGCTCTTGAACTGGGTTTAAGTACATTCAATCTTTTTTTTATGATTGTTGATTACAGTAAAAAATATTATTGGTAATTTTTTCAATACAGTGCAAATCTATCCTGCCATATTGCTGCACTATACAAATAATATACTGAAGCATCATGAATCAGTCAATTTACCTATGGAAAAAAAACAGAGATGAGATGGGACTCTCAATGCAGTAACCAAAATATTTTATTCTTTTCCTCCTTGCTGTAGTACCTTTGATTCTGGCAGGGAAAGCTGATAGCTGTGTTGCATTTGTATCCGCTCTAAAAGCAGGAAACCTGAGTTTAGCTGGTTGGCAGAAAGGTATTGCAATACAGACACCCATTTGGTTCTATTAAAACCTATGGTGCACAACCACATTATAATCCGCCCCAAGCATCCAGTCCATTTTTACTGCAGATGGTTGTAGAAATGAATGTCCTGGGGATTGTACGGGCAAGAGGGGATATACCAGGATTTTAATGGAAGTAACATGACCAGTACATACACAGCCTTTTATTATTTCTACAAGATAAAGATTTGAGATCCCTTCAGTTATACAGTAGATGAGATATGTTCCCAACTCTGAGGCCCCATACACACGAGAGGATTTATCCGCGGATACGGTCCAGCGGACCGTATCCGCGGATAAATCCTCTCGAGGATTTCAGCAGATTTCTATGCGATGGCGTGTACACACCATCGCATTGAAATCCGCGCCGAAATCCTCTGGTGATGACGTGTCGCGCCGTCGCCGCGATTATGACGCGGCGACGGGCGCGACGCTGTCATATAAGGAATTCCACGCATGCGTCAAATCATTACGACGCGTGCGGGGAATCCCTTTGGACGGATGGATCCGGTGAGTCTGTACAGACGAGCGGATCCATCCTTTGGGATGGACTTCAGCAGATGGATTTGTTGAGCATGTCAGCAAATATTCATCTGCTGGAAATCCATCCCAGGGGAGATTTATCCGAGGATAAATATCCGCCAGAGTGTACACACCATAGAATCTATCCGCTGAAACCCATTTGATGGGATTTATCTGCGGATAGATTCTATGGTGTGTATGGGGCCTGAGAGGGCCTAATTATCAGTAAGGTACTATACCCTAGATATCTGTTTCCATAAAGATATATTGCATTGACCTTAATAGGAACTTATCTGACATCCAGTTTTTCTGGATGCGATAGAACACAGGTGATCACGTTTTCAAAAATGGCAACCAAGGATTGTTCAGTGCACTCCAGAACACAAGACCTGCCCTGATAATTCTACCATGTGCTTACAAGCCCAAAAAGTAAAAACCTGAGGCCCCATACACACGAGAGGATTTATCCGCAGATACGGTCCAGCGGACCGTATCCGCGGATAAATCCTCTCGGGGATTTCAGAAGATTTCTATGCGATGGCGTGTACACACCATCGCATTGAAATCCGCGCTGAAATCCTCTGCAGATGACGTGTCGCGCCGTCGCCGCTATTATGACGCGGCGACGGGCGCGACGCTGTCATATAAGGAATTCCACGCATGCGTCAAATCATTACGACGCGTGCGGGGAATCCCTTTGGACGGATGGATCCGGTAAGTCTGTACAGACGAGCGGATCCATCCGTTGGAATGGATTCCAGCAGATAGATATTCTGTGCATGTCGACAAATATTTATCTGCTGGAAATCCATCCCAGGGGAGATTTATCTGCGGATAAATATCCGACGGAGTGTACACACCATAGGATCTATCCGCAGAAACCCATTTGATGGGATTTATCTGCGGATAGATTCTATGGTGTGTATGGGGCCTGAGTGTCTTAAAGTGGATGTTAACCCAAAATGTGTATTTATTTTTTTATGTCACAATGTAGAGTATAGGATTTCCTGTCATCTGTGCCCAGTCTTGCCACACAGAGTTAATCCAGCTCTGAGCAATCCTCTTTTATTGTTCAGTGAAAATTAACAGACTTCCAGATAAAAACCTGTCTATATAAAAAATCCTTTCCTCTCTCCTTGGTTTGAGTGACAGGTTATTTACATATCTAGCTTGGCCATGTTTATCATATGTTATGTTTATCATAATATGAGGTGATCCACAGTATAAAAAGTGAGAAATTCACTCCTCCCCCACATAACACATCCTGGTAACATACAATGAACTGTGGATCACCTCATATTATGATAAACATAACATACCACGATAAACATGTCCAAGCTAGATATGTAAATGACCTGTCAGACCATTGTCCTCGAATAGGTTATTTAACCATCGGTTAAAAAAAAGCCAACTTGCTTTAAATTTAACCGATAGGTCAAAACCGATCGTTAGTAGGCACAACCATCGGTTAAAAATCCACGCATGCTCAGAATCAAGTCGACGCATGCAGGGCCAGATTTGCTCTCCCTGCCGCCCCAAGGCCAGGTTCCACAATGCACCCCCTCCCCGCCAACCAAACCCCCCCTCCCAAATCAATGGAGAATGTGCGGCACGGTTAGTTCAAATATGTTTTGTTTGTTTTTTTACTTTTTTATCACTTTTTTTTATTTTTATTTATTTGTAGCTTGTCGCTTACTTTTTTAAATTTTTGTATCATTTTCTTATTATTTTTCTTATTATTTTTCTTATTCTTTACTTTTTTTTTTTATTAATTTAATTATTATTTCTTATTATTTATTTATTTTTTATAAAAAAAAAATTCACTTAACGTTTTTGCTATCACACAGGAGAAAACAATATTCTGTGTGATAGCAATTGGAGGTGACATGTTCTCTTTATTGACCCTGTCACCTCCAAAATAGGAGTCCTAGCACTGTGCTAGAACTCCTGTCACAGCTGAGATGGGAAGAGCACAGCTCTCCCCTCTCACTGTGTACATCGGCAGCAGGGACAGGAGACAGACTCGGTGGCCGGGGGGAGGACGAAGTCCCAAAGACAGAGCCAGCAGAGAGAGGTATGTGGGGTAAGGGGGAGGGGAGGGGAGGAAGAAAGACGGGAGCACATATTTTACAAGTGATTTTGGCGACATCGCCGCAATCACTTGTTAACGAGCGAGCAGATTCCCCCATAACTTACCGCCCTTAACTGTTTGTTCCGGGCGTCAGGGGAC
Source organism: Rana temporaria (assembly GCF_905171775.1). NCBI lineage: Eukaryota > Metazoa > Chordata > Amphibia > Anura > Ranidae > Rana > Rana temporaria. The sequence continues at coordinate 32,264,438 of NC_053499.1, read as the reverse complement.
TCCATGCCACTGCCGCCCCTTGGAGCCCTGCCGCCCCAACGCCTGGCCTCAGTGGCCTTGTGGGAAATCCGGGCCTGGACGCATGCTTGGAAGCATTGAACTTGGTTTTTTTCAGCACGTCGTTGTGTTTTACGTCACCGCGTTCTGACACGATCATTTTTTTTAACCGATGGAGTGTAGGCGCGACGGACCATCAGTCAGCTTCATCGGTTAACCGATGAAAACGGTCCATAAGACCGTTCTCATCGGATGGACTGATCGTGTGTACGCGGCTTAATGAGTTGATATGGGGTCAGATCATTTACATGGCAACAGGTGTCAGGCATCATTTCACTTCTGACCCCAGGACTCAAGTTGTGATAGCAGATAAACTAATGCCAAATAAAGATAAGAAGATATAAATCTTTTGTAGGTAAGACTGAGCTGGTATTATAAGACTGAATATTTCAATGAATATTAATTATTCAATTCTTGCACAAGTCTAGTTATGACCGGTTCTCTTTAGAGTAGCTCAAGTATATGACATACCATCATACAAAAAATATGTTTTATTTAATCTATAAGCATATAGATAATTCACTGCAGAGTTTTACTGAATTTCAATGTAATTCTAACATAATTGATAATGAAAGCCTTGAATTATTAATCCCTGACTGGAGTCTTACAACATGTTATGCAATGGCAACAGCTGTGCCCAAAACACTTAGCTTTGTAACGATGGCACTGCAGAATTAAAAGAACAGACCATCTGAGTTAATAGGCAGCAGATTAGGGTTGATTATGTTAAAACAAAGCGGTAGGAACCACAATTATGATGGCTAAGATATGGAGGTGTACTGGTAGGTGATCAGGATGTCCTCAGTATCACAACAACAACCAGATTCCAACCAAAAATACTTTAGGCATCTAAGACAAATAAATGATTATTTACAACTGTCCGAAGAACTAATTTAAAATGTGCCTCAGTTTTTCCTAGTTTCTAATAAATAGTAAAATAAATGTACAGACTATTCTATATTGCCATTTCATCACTATGCCACCTATAGTAGTCATCACTCATGCAGCTCCGGGTCCTGGATTGGAATCCCACCAAGAACAGTATCTGCATGGAGTGAATTTGTTCTTCACGTTTTAATAGGTTTTATCTAAGTGCTCCTGGATTCCCTGTGACCCCCCTAAGGCTCCCTAACATCTCGGACCTCTATTTCCACCTTCCATGGGACCAGGATATGAGACCAGCCTGTGGTGAAGCCCCTGTAGCTGCTGATGACACGCTGTGACACCGGACCAGCCGTTTTCCCTATCATGCCTATGTTACCACTGGTTTTGTGAGTAACAATTTTATTGTATACAAAATTATTTGAATTAAATTCCTACTTACTGCACTTAGTTTGGCGCATTTTTCTTCCTTGTACATATTCATCTAAGTGCTCCAGTTACCTCCCATGATTTAAAATTAGGTCAGTAGACTTACTGGCATCAGACCAAATTTACCCTAGAGCAGGAGTGCCCAACCAGTGGCCCGGGGGTCACATGTGGCCTGCAACCTCCTGCTCTGGGATGGAATAGAATACTGTTATTAAAGGTCAGTTTATTACTAAAATCACAATGTATATATGGGCATGTCTGTTCTGCAGTGGTTACTGGGCTGCTTTCAAACTGATCCGCAGGTGTAGAGCAGTTTACCTGTGGGTTACCTGAACTGAGCCATAGGCCTCGTACACACGGCCAAGTTTCTCGGCCAAAACCAGCAAGAAGCTTGCTGGGGTTTTTTTTTTGCTGAGGAAACCGGTCGTGTGTACACTTTTCAACGAGGAAACCGCTGAGTATCTCGTCGGGCCAAAAAGAAAGCATGTCTTCTTTTTTTGCTCAACGGCAATGGGAAAATTTGGCTCGCCGAGATCCTCGGCGGCTTCACAAGGAACTCGACGAGCAAAACGATGTGTTTTGCCCGTCGAGTTTCTCGGCCGTGTGTACGAGGCCATAGGCTTCTGTTATTACCTGCAAGTCTGGTGAGCTTTCTGAAAATGCGCCAAACCTGCAGATATAAAATAGAAGTCTATTGTAAAGTGCACGAAAGCCAAAGGTACACTTCGTTGCACCCACGGTGCAGGTAAACCACAGCACATCAGTGTGAAAGCAGCCTTGGGGCCCCTTATACACGGTCAGTCCGACAGTCCGGCCAATTGGACCCTTCATTCACCTCTAAGTAGTGGCAGACATACAGTAAACCGACTTTTGTCCTACCTCCAATCCGATCCGCTAAAAAGTATAGTGGGCTGTGTCCTAGTCCGCTCTGCATATGCAGAGCAGACACGGACATGCGATCCAACCGCTCCGCTCATGCCCTAGATTGTTTTTTTATGTATTGTATATTAGGAAATTAAGCTTTTTTTAAAAGCAGGGCTGATGCGAGTGGTTGAATAGTATGTGCTCTTTAAAATAACGGCATGCTGACTCACTGTGAGCTGTGCGGTAGCCTTTATTACAGAATTAATGGAGGGCCACGGACAGCCATCGTCAACTGACAAGGTCTTCACAGGAGATCAGGCCTGAAGATCATACACTCTATGGCCAAGGTGTTTGTAAACACTCGATCATTACACCTATATAGGTTTGTTGGAAATCCCATTTCAAAGCCATGGATTGTTGCCCTCTGCCCGCTTGCAGCTATAACAGCCTCTCCTTTTATGGAAAGACTTTCCAAGATTTTAGAATATGTCAGTGGGAATTTGTGCCCATTCAGATAAAAGAGCACTTGTGAGGTCTGATTCTGATGTTGGATGAGAAGACCTGGCTTACAAATGGCATTCTGATTATTTCCAAAGGTGTTCAACAGGGTTGAGGTCAGGGCTCTGTGCAGATACTCAAGTTCCTCCACACCAAACTCATCAATTTGTGTCTTTATGGAGCTTGCTTTATGCCCAGGGCACAGTTATGCTGGAATAGAAAAGAGCCTTCACCAAACAAGGTTGGATACACACTTTTGAGTAAAATGTATTTGCAATCCATAACATTACCAGTCATTTTCAATGGAAATATCTGCTTGGATATGGAGGATGCTCACATATTTTTGGTCATGTAGTTAGGTGTGGTGTTCAGGTCCACAAAACTTTGGCTATAAAGTGTGTGTAACACCGCCCCATTGTAAAAAACAGTACCTTATTACATTATCCAGACATATTTTGGATTATTTTTACATATGTTGCTTTAGATTTTATTTTGTATTCTTACAGCATATTTTACCTATTTGGTTGTGTTAAAATTGTATTGCCCATAGTAACATGAGGGGAGTGGTGCTTAAAAGAGAAGTATGTTTTTTTGCTATTCATACTTACCTCGGTGGATGGAGCATCAGGCTGATGCTGCCGCTGTCCCCCGGCGTCTCTGCACTGAGAACCGAGCCACCAAACACGGCCGATGGTTCGGTTCTCACTCCTCCCCGAGAAGAGCGATGCTGACTGTCAGTCAGTATGGCTTCTGCTCTACTTCTCTTCTAGAGCGCCAAGCAGTGGAGGGGCAGGGAGAGGCTGTCTCAGTGTCTCGCTGAGACTGCCATCAATCATGGCAGCTGGTGGATCCTAAATTGGAAGTCGTGATGATGCGCTGCCCCAACTGATGGTAGTAACGTCAGCGGAGAGCGGACTTCAGACCGCTCTCCGCTGAAAACGGGTCACAGGAGTGCAAAATGAATTGCACTCCTGTGACCGAGGAGAAGCCAAGCCTAAAAAGCTCCGGCTGGACTTCTCCTTTAATGGCTAAATTAACACAATAGGACTAGGCAACCTGCAACAACTTAAAGTATAACTTCTTTACTTCAAGTTTTTGCACTTTTTTTGGGGGGTGGGGTGCCTGGTTTTGACATATACCCGCTCTCTCTTCCAGTCCGATTGCCGTGGCAATCCGAGCAGAAGTTGCCCCCCTGCTTTCCCCGCAGCCTCCTGGGACACATCACAGGTCCCAGAAAGCTGCGGAAATATTTACAAAGAACAACGCAGCTCAGCATGTGCAGTGAGAAGCCGGCTGTGAAGTCACCAGCTGAAGAACCTTCTAGGCTGAAGAACCGCTTTAACTTATAGACTCATAGGCAATAATTACATCTGGTCAGTATTCTATTTCTTTTCACAGAATAGGATGAATATTCCTTTGTATTCCTTTGATTTCCATGTGTAACTTGAGCCATGTGGTATTTTGCAACCATTGGAAGATGTAGACAAGTAATGAAAGGAATGGTTACTGGAATTTATAAACTATAAGGCCGCGTACACACGATCGGTCAAAACCGATTAAAACGGACTGAAGGACCTTTTCATCGGTCCAAACCGACCATGTGTAGGCCCCATCGGTCCGTTATCCTTCGGGCCAAAAATTTAGAACTTGCTTTAAAATTGAACGGATGGACTGATAACCGATAGGTCAAAACCGATGGTTAGTATGCAAAAGCGTCGGTTCAAAACCCGGGCATGCTCAGAATCAAGTCGACGCATGCTTGGAAGCATTGAACTTCGGTTTTTTCTGCACGTTGTGTTTTACGTCACCGCGTTCTGACACGATCGTTTTTTAACTGATGGTGTGTAGGCAAATCAGACCATCAGTCAGCTTCATCGGTTCACCTTCGGACCGTTCTCATTGGATGGACTGATCGTGTGTACGCGGCCTAACTTGCACAAAAAAATATAATAAAAATGTAATCTCTCTCTGTGTCTTAGTACTCCAATGTATTGTGTCGCCCAGCCTCTGTGGCACTCAAGCTGTCTAGTTCACATCCACAAACTACGGAACACCCCCTCCCCTATGTTATGAAGATAGGAAGAGGGAGATGTGTACTATAGCCCCAACACACTCCCCGTCCTATCATGAAAACGCTGCTCCTGCATATATACAGTTCAGTGATTTGAGCGTTGTCATCCTAAAACAGGAAATGTGTTACTGGCAAGATCACCAGGTGAAAAAGGAAACTGTAAAAGACAAAAAAAAAAAAAAAAATGAATTAATAAAGTCAGGCTTAGAACATTTTCTGTAATTGCACAAAAATACCTGCTGAGTAATTTTATGTCCTTTTAACTTCCTATCTTACGATCAAATCCGGTCTGCAAACAAATCTGTCCTCTTCTGTTTAGACAGAGAGGACGTTAGTCGGGTGTAAATAGATAGTTGAGTCCGTTTACTCCCGGTCACCCATAGAGCAGAGTGGGTTTTGTCCATGTCTGCTCTGCAGGAACTGAGCGGACACGGATGTGTCATCTGCCTGCTCTGCTCCGATCAGTTGAGTCGATACCCGGCTGATCGGAACAGAATCCACCCCATGTGAAAGGGGCATTATAGGGACTACATAACACCCCTCCATCAACCATGTTTTTAAAGGAAAATTAGTTGGGGGAGTCTGTAGTCCTGTCCTAGGGTAATGCAGTTGCTTCTCCATAGATAAAGTAGGTTGAGTAAGCGATGTCATCCTAGGAAAATAAATATGCTACTGGCAGGATTACCAAATGAAAATAAAGAGGAAAAAATGAATGCAGCCACCACATCTAAGGATTGTTAATCTGCATTATTTTACTTCTTTTTTCATTTTGGGTGTAAATACTGGATCAACCCCCCAACTTGGCTGCTTAGAATGTTTGTAGATGAAGTTTAATTCCTAGGAAACAGGACATATTATTTAATCATTCTTATGCTACCCTTGTGCCCAGAAAGATAAAGATGACTCCACATTTCTTGAGATCTTCTGAATTCAAAGCAGACTAATCCCACATTTCAGTAGGAGATTATCCCTATTCATGCCAGGAAACATCATGTCAGTCTGCTCATCCCATTTATCATCTGCTCAGATGCAGTAAATTCATGAACTCCTGCTCTTCTCATTAAAACTTCATGTGCGATAATATGTGCCAAATAGACTAACAATAAAAAAAAAACTATGAATAAAAAAGCGAAATCTATGACTTCTATTAAAACAATTCTATTTGCTGCATCTGATTAAGATGAGGTCATTGAAAATCTGTTCTGCTGGATGTCTAGCATAGCAGAGCCTGTTATTTACTCTGTCAAATGAAATATTTACCAGTTCACTATAGTGTAGAGTGGCCCTAACCCAACCAAAAATAAAGCCCATGCTGCAGAAGATCCAGTGGGAGTTCCTCTTTAAGCACAGGAGCTGATATGGAGGTAGACTACTTCCTTGTTAAGTCGCTGATGTAATAGGGGGTTCTTACCCCATAAGTCCCATCAACCTCAAAAGTGGGGTCCCTACTGGATCTGCTACACAACAGTATTTTTTTTTTTTTTTTGAGAGCCCCAAGCTCCTGCAACCTGCAAATGATGGGTTGGTGTTTTCTTGACATGCACACAGAGGCCCAGATTCACGTATGACTTACGCCAACGTTTCTCGAGATACGCTGCGTAAGTCTAAATGTGCGCTGTCGTATCTGTGTGCCTAATTCTTAAAAGAAGATACACCTGAATTTTGGCCTCATCCGACCGATGTAAGTCTCCTACGCCGTTGTATCTTGGGCGCATATTTACGTTGGCCGCAAGGGGCGCTTCCATTGATTTACGCGTCGAATATGTAAATGACCTAGATACGCCGATTCACAAACGTACTTACGCCCGTCACAGTAATCTATGCCGTTTACGTAAGGCGTACGTCCGGCGTAAAGTTAGGACTCATAAAGCAGGTGTAAGTCATGTTAGGGAATGGACCAGGGAACAGCCGTCGTATTGTACGTCGTTTACGTAAGTCGTACGTGAATCGGGCTGGGCGTACGTTACGTTCACATCGTAGGCATTGTGCCGTCGTATCTTAGGGAGTATATGCAACGTGATTCTGAGCATGCGTCCGCATGCGCTGTTCATTCGGCCCTTCATTTACATGGGGTCACACTTCATTTTAATATATCACGCCCACTTCCTAGCTACTTTGAATTAGGCGGGTTTACGCCGGCCTATTTACGTTACGCCGGCGCAAGTTTGGGAGCGAGTGCTTTGTGAACACTGTTCTTGCCTCTCGATGTTACGTTGGCGAAGCGCATATGAGATGCGCTACGCCAGCCAAAAGATGCGCCGCTCTACCTGAATCCGGCTTAGAGTTTCTATGTCTAAAGTGCCTTAATACCTCACTTAATGGTCTCTCCTTCCAGCCCCAGAGCAGCTTTTTGGGCTGCTATGGCTATTACATAACTCCCAAGCTTCCCAGGCTCGCCAGGACTGTACTTAATTAAATGTATTATTTATTATTATTAATTTTATTTATTATTTATTTAATGTATTTAATTTAAATCCCAGCATCCTGGCTAAATCCCGTAGTCCAGTGCCAGTGGCAGCCCCTCCCTCTAACAGTTTGGCCACACCCACTTCTTGCCCCAGTGCATTGGGAGGTAGGGAGTTACGCTATTGTTTCGCCATTGGGTGTTATTAAGACCTCAAAAGATGTCAATGGCTTGGATTTACTTTACATATGGATAGCTAGGAACTGAATCCTAAAGATTTCTTAATTGATAGAGAAATTCATTTTTCCTTGACTGTGGCTCACTAATGTATAAGAAGAATGCCTCCACCAGGACATGGTTAAGGGGCCATATAAGCACATAAGCATGGCTTTACCTTAACTGACCTAAAGCCCCGTACACATTGGCCGAATGCCGGCTGACATTCGGCCCATGTGTATGCCAGCCGTTCCAACAGAAGCCAGCTGTTCCATCGGCTTCTGTCAAACATGCATCCTGGAAAACCCCCAGCCGGCCGCTGCACGATCAGTGCCCTCAGCCAATGTCTGAGAGTGTTGTTCAAAGTGTCTGGGTGGGGGGCCTTCCCCCGCTGTACTAAAGCGGCACCGACTAGAGACGATGGTGTCTTTTTTCATTCAACCAGCTGGTTGGAACGGAAAAAAATGAATAGTGTGTGCCAGGCTTAAGGCTATAGGAATTCCATAGTAAACTGGTCATGATGGCCAAGCCCATTTTCTTCTTTAGGAGGAGATATCACGGTCCAAACAATTACGACTGGTCATTATTCACATACTAGCCCTGTATATACTACAGCCAAAACTGGAATAAATTTAGACCTCTAACAAAACTGCGAGAAGCACATGTCTGCCCTGATCGTCTGCTAAACCGTTGGAGAACGGGCAGGGACCTTGGAAGGGCATCTACTGTATATTCTGCCTGCAGCTAATTTTTTTTACAGTATATATTCTTTTGGTATTTTTGCATCTGTACTTCTGTCACTATATCTGTCATTGCGAAATTACAGGTTTTATATATATATATATATATATATATATATATATATATATATATATATATATATATATATATATATATATATATATATATATATATATATACAAATGCTTGTGTGTTCTCTCTTTGCACATACTGAAACGCCCTAAAAACGCAAACTATCACACAACTGGGATAAAACAATAATATTTATTTACTATATATAAACCAGCATTTCACATAAACTTTTATAGTTACAACTAGTAATGTTTTAGCTGCACTCAAAACATGGAAGTATTATTTAATTACCGTAATACAGTTAATGACAATGGTACTTGCATGCCATCTAAAATATCAAGTGGATTTTTCTACTTTGAGTTGCTATAATCCAGAGAATCTTGATTCATTCTGCTTTTTAATTACTCGGTCCCATAACCCCATAAATTAGTTTCCATATCCCCAGGGGGTATGTATATTACGGGCAAATAAGAGCCCCTGCTCAAGTGAATGAGATGTCAGGCTATGGAATTAAAGTTATGGTGTCCCCTTATAAATGATCATTCTTTTAAACTCATACAGATGCTCTACCAGCATGGAATTACATTAACTACAATTACAATTACTATTAATTACAGAGAATCTGTCAAGCCAGAAGACAATATCGACAAGTAAATTCTGAAGGTAAATGCCTCCTAATTCTAGTGTTACTACTTAGGGAGTCGCTGACCCAAACAGGCAAGTAGCCAGTGAAGTATCAGGGCATCTGATATATCATTAGTTGTTCTAGGTCAGTGAATCATTAAGTAGTGCCAACAGAACCAAGATGATAGCACTGGAGCTTGTACCTTTAACACCATTCAGGTAAAGGCGTTCCAATATTTTCATCTAGTCAGAGTACTATTAAAGGGGGCATAGGTGTGCACAGCCTATTGCATTTGGGTGTGCACACTAATGCTCAAAAACACCTATGGCCCCATCACATTGATCTCCCCGCCGCCACAGAGAAAGAGACGCGTATAAGTACCTCTCTTATGGCAGAGTTGGTAAGAGGGGGTTATTTCCTATCTTCCTGCTGGCACACAGAGTGAAAATGCTAATGCGCATGGGTGATTAGGGTGTGCCCAGGCACAACCGGCACACACTGTGTGCACACCTGTGGAAGGGGGTATAATGGCTGCCTAGTCTTACTGTAAACTACAATTTTTTTTTATCTGCAGCACCTCATGCTGGTTAAATCTTTAATCTCGCTTTCTCCAATCCATTAAAATTAGGCTTTTTGACAACAGTCAAATATGTCTCATTTTTTTCTTATGAAGGGGCTCTGAAGCAAGCCCAGTATTTCACTGAAACATTATAAAGACTTTGGGGTTGATTTACTAAAACTGGGGAGTGCAGATGCAGCTCCGCATAGAAACCAATCAGCTTCCAGGTTTTATTGTCAAAACCTAATTAAACAAGCTGAAGTTAGAAGCTGATTGGCTACCATGCACAGCTGCACCAGATTTTGCACTCTTCAGTTTTAGTAAATCAAACCCCTATATCTGTCCGTCTGTAATATACAGTATTTATATATATATTAACGTCTGTATTTTTAATTAAATAATAAATGCCAAATAAATCATTAAACTAAATGTCATCTTCATCAGTGGCAGCTGCTCTCCGCACGAGGAAGGGAGGGCACATATAGGAGCAGGGCAACGAGAAAACCCCACAGCGGTCTGCAGAGTCACTAGTGGGAAAAAAACAAAGACCTCTTCATGAATGTAACACAGATGTGCCCATAGCCAAACTGTCAGAAGCAGTTAGGATGACAGCTACTCACAGTTCATTATTTCCTTCTCACAGGTCACTGGGTGACAAGCTGGGTCAGGAGGCTTTGTTGGCTGCTACACTTCTCCTCTATTCACTCTTGATATAGGTAAGCTACTTAATATGATAAGCTAATATAGACAATGCTTCCAAATTAATACTCAAATACCACTGCTCTACAAGTTATTGTGTGGACAAAGATTTCCCCGCCAACACATTTGGCCATCTTGACACCGTTTTTATAATCAATTATCTTTTAACTCTGTCTGATATAGGGGGCATTGCTCACTTCTTATAGTTTTGGTTGTTTACAGAAAACACTATATAGAGATACAGTATAATATGTGGTATATGAATGTATCCTTTAGTTTGCATTTTTAAAGATCATAAATAATTCCAATTTAAAAAGTACTTTAGTTATTCAAGAACTAAATATTCAATATTTTTTTTTTAGATGGACCTAGAGTTACCTATACATTACAGTGGCATTGAAGCCTAACACTAACTATTCTTAAAAATGTTCCCACTCCAATCCTCTTACCTATCTTGCCTACCCTGTGTAATTAAGATGTATATACTTACCATTTTATTTAATCTGCTCCTTCCTGGTCATGTGATACCGCAGCTCCAGCTTCCCTCTGTCGGTAAGTGGTAATAGGCAGGTGGAGCTAGGCAGAGGGCCCCTTAAGGGTTACTCCTCCTCCTCCTGGTGAGTACTACAGGTAGTCCTATTTAAAGCGGGAGTTCACCCGAATTTTTTTTTTTTTTACATTAGATTGAGGCTAATTAAGGGGAGCAGAAAAGGGTATTTTTTTTAAAATCAATGCCGTACTTACCGTTTTCGAGATAGATGTTCTCCCGCCGCTTCTGGGTATGATCTTCGGGACTGGGCGTTCCTATTTGATTGACAGCCTTCCGACGGTCGCATACAGCGCGTCACCAGTTGCCGAAAGAAGCCGAACGTTGGTGCGGCTCTATACGGCGCCTGCGCACCGACGTTCGGCTACTTTCGGAAACTCGTGATGCGCTGTATGCGACGGTCGGAAGGCTGTCAATCAAATAGGAATGCCCAGTCCCGCAGCCCATACCCGGAAGCGGCGGGAGAACATCTATCTCGAAAACGGTAAGTACGGCATTGATTTTAAAAAAAATACCCATTTCTGCTCCCCTTAATTAGCCTCAATCTAATGTTAAAAATTTATATTTTGGGTGAACCTCCACTTTAAGGTGAAAGTAGCCAGGGCTCTAGGTCTTCTGCTTTGGGAAAGATTGAGGAGAGATCTGCTGAAGATGCTCGTGCTCAGAAGAGAGGCTGTCCTGAGGACCTGCTACTTGGAGCTATCTTATGGAGAAGATATTTCCCTCCAGGGAGTGTACCATCTTAGGGGATCAGATGTGGAGAGTAGGGGAAGGACTGATCGATATTAATTATAAGCCACAAGACACCTCATGACACCTGATTGCTGCAATGCTATCTAATGTTAGCCAATATTTGGACTATGCCGTTACTAATATGTGGGCAGTTATGTTTTATTGTCACACCTAAGCCAGTAAAGGTTTATTTTTGTTACTCAGAAACCCCTGTGTGAATATTTGGAGAAGTTTCTATTACAGTCACTGCCTGGGGAAAGGAGCGTTAGCTAAGTTTACTGGTAAAAACCTGGCAGTTCGGGTCCGGAGAGCATGCGATTGGAATAAGGCTGTAAGTACTCCTGAGAAGAGGGGGTTACCAGTGTAAGAGGATGGGATGCTTAGGCCTCTGGCCACCATTAATGCACGGGACAGTAACAGGTTTGGCCGAGAAGCTCGGGGAGTCCAGGAACCTGTATTCTAAACGCAATCTTTAAGACGAGGATGAGCGAGTTTGGGGTGGAGGAACTTAACAGGCACAGAGTGCTGACCTCAACCCAATAGAACACCTTTGGGATGAATTAGAGCGGAGACTGCAAGCTAGGCCTTCTCAAACATTTCAGTGCCTGACCTCACAAATGCGCTTCTGGAAGAATGGTCAACCATTCCCATAGACACACGCCTAAACCCTGTGGACAGCCTTCCCAGACGAGTTAAAGCAGCTATAGCTGCAAAGGGAGGGCCAACTGAATATTGATCCCTACAGACTAAGACTGGGATGCCATTAAAGTTCATGTGCATGTAAAGGCAGGGTCCCAATACTTTTGTTACTATAGTGTATATGTAAACCCAATTACTGTACTAAAATCTAATTTAAGTTTTAACGTGTAATTATGTCTGGTGATCATTTGTGTTGTCACCCTGTCAACTACCAGTGGCTGCTTCAAGACATATTACACAGGCATGGTACACTGTTGACACTATCAGGAAACCCATTTGATGAAATGGGCTGGCGCAAGTGCAAGGTTAAAGAAAGTATTTTATTTAAAAATGCATTTTTGTATGATACATGGTGCTGTAATTTAGCTATGAGCTAATATAATATAAAGGCAGTATATCAATTCTGACCAATATTTGAGACCACACGTTCTCAACCTACCATCCTACACCAAAGATACCATACATCTTCTACAGATGCTCGAAGATATGACGATACCGACGGACGCCATCTTGGTCTCCGTCGATGTTGAGACCCTGTACAACAGCATTCCCCATTCATTTGGGTTGAGGGCTGTTGAACAGGTTCTCAAGCAGCAGCCAACTACTGATTGGAAGTTCAACACCTTCATCCTTACCATGTTAGAATTTATTTTGTATCACAACACCTTTCTCTTCCAGGGCTCCCACTACCTCCAGGTACAGGGTGTGGCTATGGGAACGTGCTGTGCGCCTTCCTACGCCAACCTGTACCTGGGGGAGTGGGAGCGGGATTTCCTCCTGGGAGAGAATGCGTCGATGTGCGCTGCTCATATTTTGATTTGGCAGCGTTACATCGACGACATTTTTATTATTTGGGATGGACCGCAAAGTGGCCTCGATGAACTTCTGAGACTTATGAATATCAACAAATTTAATTTGTTTTTTACCATGTCTCATGACCAATCAGAAATCAGTTTTTTGGACATTAAAATCAAAAAAGATCCCGATGGTAAAATATACTCGACTCTCTTTAGGAAAGAGACCGCCGGGAATACCATATTACATGCTGGTAGCTTTCACCCCGAACCTCTCAAGAGGTCTATACCTTATAGCCAATTTCTTAGAATCAGGAGAAATTGTTCTTTGGAGGATGACTTCCATGAACAATGTAATGCACTCTCTCTCCGTTTATCCTCTAGGGGGTATACAAAAACTTGTCTCCGGAAGGCGTTTAACAGAGTTAAAGCCCTAGATAGACGCAAGTTGATTTTTAAAATCAAATCACAAAATGTTAGGTCAGAAGAAAACAACTCAAGGATCATCTTGGGGTTCTCAAATGAGCATGCAAGAATTAGAAGGATAATAACAAAATTTTGGCCTATACTCACTGAGGACCCCATCCTCCAAAATCTACTCTTGGATAGACCTCAACTTACGTTTAAACGTGCGGACTCACTGGGGACCATGTTGGTCCGGAGTGAGTACAAGGGCAACTCTGTCAAAGACCCCTGCAAGACACATGGGACTTTCCCATGTGGACATTGCGCGCAATGTGAGGTCATTGGCAGGAGGACCACACTGGCACTGCCCAATGGGGAGACTCTCTCGCTAAAACATTTTGCCAATTGCACCACACGAGGGGTAGTCTACCTCATGCAGTGCCAGTGTGGTTCCTTCTACGTCGGCAAGACCAAACAACCCTTCCATAAAAGAGTGGAGAAACACATGCATTCTATGAGAATCGGCAATTTGTATTTACCCCTTGGGAGACACGTGGCCAAAGCACATGGGTACCACATGCCCAAAGTCAACTTTTCCGTCCTTGACAGAATACATATCCCCCTACGTGGGGGGGATTGGAATAAGGTACTTCTCCAGCGCGAAATGCGCTGGATTAGACACCTTAAAGCTACAACCTTTCCAGGACTGAATGAGATGGAGAGCTTTAGGCCCTTCTTAGAGGGGTTCAGTTCGGGGAAAACGGACTAGCCCCCACAGGCCACTGGGAGATTATCCTCCTGCCCCTCCCCCTTTCCTTAATCGACCAACTGTTATTTCTTCCCCTTTCCCCCCCCCCCCCCCACTCAGACCCTACTTGTACCCTTTGGGACACTGGGGCCTCAAGTTGAGATTTGTAATAAGTAGGATTTACACTTATAAATTATTGTATGATTTGACTTTGTAAATGTATGAGTCGAAAAGTTTTTCTTGGATTTATATATGTAACTTTTGATTGTAAACCTGTGACTAAATATTGACGATTCGTTTGCAGCACACCTTGTGGCCTTCCAACTAGGAGCCATATGTGATAGGTACCATTTCTCGACCGGCCCTTTCTGGGTGTCTTTGGTGTCCGTGATGATCCCACCCCTCCTATCACAAGAGGGCTCCTCCATCCACTGCCGGGGGAGAGTAGCACCCTGGTGCCTGCCCCAGGGGCATTCTATGCCCTGGGGGCACTCTCTTACCCGGCAGTGGTGACTTTATTCCCCCTCTCTCAACTGTCAGACTTCCCATCTGCCAGTCTTTAAGTATTTAGGCATAGTAAACATCTTTGCCCTGTTTCTAGGAGTTCCTTCGGGAACATGATTTCCCCTTCCTTCCCTTGTGAAGGCACGGTTTGGAAACCTGTGGGCCCCCCTTTTTCCCCCTCATTTTATGCAGCGTTCCTCCAATGGTCCTTTTCCATCTTTGCCCTGTATTTATTTTTTGATTTCTTTATTTTCCCTGGTCCCCTTGTCCAATGACGTCCTGAAATTGCATCTTTATTGTTATTGCTTAATCCCATAGACTACCCGGCCCTTTTGAGTAGGCAGTGATTTCCGCTCCCTTTGTGCGGACACTTTTTTGTTTTCTTGTGCTGGTTAGAACCCGGTTACTGAGCGCCCTTGATTCGCGTCGTTGTGACGCGCACAATGGGCGGTTCTAATGAGTGCGTGGTGTTCCGGTGTAGTCATTTGACATCCTATGCACCTGATTGGGTGCGCTGCGGTCACATGATCCCTGGGATGCTGGGACTGCACTGGACGTCTCGGGTCATGTGCTGTATGACGCGCAGGATGCGCGTCACCAGCGGCCTGGCCATGGTGCTGTGCTCTGATTAACTAGAGCTCGGCCACCTGACGCTGAC
This sequence comes from Rana temporaria, assembly GCF_905171775.1. Taxonomy (NCBI): domain Eukaryota; kingdom Metazoa; phylum Chordata; class Amphibia; order Anura; family Ranidae; genus Rana; species Rana temporaria. The sequence continues at coordinate 32,249,234 of NC_053499.1, read as the reverse complement.
GTCAGTAGTGGGCGCGCTGTTTGCACGCCCAACACGGTGGACATGGAGGACAGGAACCATGCTTGTTTGTTTCCAATGTTTATTCATTGCTCCACCCACAAGCAATTACCCCATTCAATCCAGGGACAGCTGTTGTATCGCTGGAGTGAGTGGATCATTTACACCTGAGGCCCATCATCCTTCAAGTAAGTATAAAGGGGAGTCAGGGGGGTTTCTGTCAGCACTCATTTTCCTCCCTTCTCTTGTTGGAGTTGGAGGTTATTTTGGTTTCTGGTCTTTTTTGGTTTCCATGACTGGAGTGTCCGTTCATTCCTATTTGAGCTGATGTACTGGGAGTGGTAAGTACACTTTAGGGAGATTTTATTCATTTTACTCCTAGCTTCACCTTTTCAGTGAAGAATCTAATACCCTCCCTGTATACATCTATCTAAATTTCTCCCCAGCCATGACACTTCTTATTGCTCTATGACTGCTGACTTTGTTGTGGATACTCATGTTATCCCACCCCCCCATGGTTATGGAGCCCTCTGGAGTGGGGGATCGTTATGGACATTGAGCGTATCATCTGGTTTGGTCGCCCTGATTGCGGCTCACATACAAGCTCCATGGGGATGATCTAGGCGCTCTGTGTCTGGAAAAGGGTGAGTCCCATTCCTTTTACATATTGAGCTTTCCACCTCTCCCCTTTATTTTCCACATGCTGCAAATGTCAAATTTTTGGTCACAGGTATATTTTATATGTATGTTATTATATACCCTTCTCTTGTTTTAGGAAAAATTTCACTGCTTTTTGTTCCCTGAAGAAAGATGTATTACTGAGACATCTGAAACGCGTCGGATAAATGATCATCCATGCCCTTAGCCTAGTCCTGGGGTGTGCGGTGATCCTCTAGCAGTAACAATTTTTTCAATCTAGAAATTTTTCATCTTTTTAAATAATGTTGTCATTATGAAGTGTCTATGCTTTGAACAAATGTATTAAAATTTATACTTTTATGACCTAGTTGTCACAATTGCTTTTTGGTTGCCCGAAAAATCTCACCTCACTTAGAGGTATCCATCTTTTTCATTTGATACAGGGATGTTGGCAACCTCATGCCTCCATACATGAGCCAAATCTTTTCGTATATCAATTCTGTGGAAAAATATAAGTATTTCCAAAAAAAAAGAAAATATAACCCGTAACAAGCCATATTCTTCAGAAATGCCAGTTTGTAACTCAAGGCTTGTAAGGCCAGGACAAAAACATATAATGGCTCCAGCAACTCTCAGAAGGGGTAGAGTGGTTCTTACTAAGCCATTTTTCATTCCCAGGACAGGTCTTGCCTAGTCATCCTTGTGTGGACACCCACCTTAATGGTATGCTCATAGGAATTTTTACAGGTTCTCCATTATTTCTGTTTATTGTATTATATTCTTAAAGGGATTGTAAAGGTTTGTTTTTTATTTTCTCAATAGGTTCCTTTAAGCTAGTGCATTGTTGGTTCACTTACCTTTTCCTTCGATTTCCCTTCTAAATGTTTTTTTTTCTTTGTCTGAATTTCTCACTTCCTGTTCCTCCTCAGTAAGCTTGCCCCCATCATCCGAGCCGTTCTGGCTGGGGGTTAGTCAGCGTACTCGCCCCCTCCCTTGGGACTACATCCCTGCGGGGAGATGCTGTGCCTAGTGCCTACTACATCAAAGTAGGATGAGTACAACCTTTACAATTTACTTAAGTTTTAATCGAATTATTGCCTCGTCTCATTTGCCAGTATGTAAATTGTGAAGGGGATCCTTCTGAAATCCCACTAAGGTAGCAGACCCTCAGCTATGCACAGGTTCAACCAATGACGTTCATTAAATTGACTACTTCCTACAATATTCATACTGCTCGTATGTTTTATGTAACATAATTCCTAATAATGATCTCATTGCACAAACATGCAAGTGATACAATTCCACTTGGTCAACAGGACATACAGTACATCTTACTGCCTTTGTGGTTAACTATTTTCTACAGAAAATCAAGACTAAATCAAAGAAAAAGCAAAATAGGGAAATTTCAAGCAGGTTCCCTAAAAAGACCCTGTTAGGTCTCTAAATGTTTTTAACATCAGAAGGTCCCTACGAAGGAAGACACATCTCTATCTATCTCTTCTTTGTGTCAATGCTGTAGTCTCAGAAAGCCTCTTCAGCATTCCAGACTTCTGAGAGTGTCAAATGCGTGTGTCGCCAGCCATGTGCTTGTTCCTTCCTCCAATGCCCTACATTACTGGGGTTCAGTAGAAGAAGCAATAGTTGCTTTGGAAGCAAGACTGGGAAGCTGCCCTGGGTGCAATGGCTTATTGCAGGGATGGGGGCGCCCTATGCCAGTTGCTTCTGTTGCAAAGCTGACAGTAGTATTGATGGCAACATCACTGCTAGCCCTAACCTTATGGGAAGGGGTGCGGGGGTGCAGTTTGGCATCTTTTCCCTGGGCACTCAATGACCTTGTCCTGACACTGCTTGTAACCCACTGGCTAACATGCCTTAAATCTTGCTAACTGAATGCCATTTCATCTACCATGGATCTTAACCTTTCCAATAAAAAACGCTGACTCACCAGATTACTACTGCGGAAAAGATAGACTGGAGTCATATTTTTATTCTTACTGGATACATGGACAATGTTATACAGTCTTGAATGCTAATATGATACGTCCTATTTCAAAATTATTTGCTGTGTTGCTCTTTAATACTACTTATTATTACAATTACATAATTTTAGGTATAGGGCAGAACATTGTATTATACTGTATGGTAGACCTACTATACTGTTATGGATGTTTTTGTAATTATACCCCTTCTACTCACCCTTTTTTTTCTGTACCCTCCCCTTACCCCCATGTTCTTTCTTATCAATACATTTTTTGTTTGAATGTGAGAAATGCAAGTCTTTGAAAATTCCATAGTAGAACTGTATAGAAAAGTGGCATTCCTATTTCATTTTGCCAAGGAAATAAAAAATATTTGCTAGCAAGCCAGAGGGCTCTGGAGATATTTCAATACTATCTGGAGAATCAATGTAACATGAAACTGAAGGAAAACATCTAATGTCATTGAACAATAAATATATGTTCTGTCAGTGGCTTACCTTTGAGCTGAGGCCTTGGGATGTTTCTCTGCGAGATTCCTCACCAACGCCACTGTCAGCTGCCTCGCTTCCCCTGGGCCCCCTGCGGGCAGTGGCTGGGCATCCGGCGCTTGTGAAAGCTGCTGTTGATTGAAATGACTGGCATCATTCATAGAACTCTTAAACATGAAATGCATCAATGTCATGCTACATTTACTTACTTATCTCGTTCAAACATGAGGTATCACAATTGTTTAAAGTCTCAGAAAGAGGTGGAAGACATGGTACATACGCTGGTATATTTACTAGATTTTTTTATTGTTCTCAGCATAGGTAGCAGTCAATATCCCGATTATTTTTTTTACAGTGCAGCAGAGCTGTAACTTAAAGTGCATGTCAGGACAAACTACATACATACATATAAAATAAATTCAGTATACCTCCAGAATACATGCACATTTACAATGTTTTATACCTTAATATTGCAGGTACCTCCACTTCCTAATAAGGGATTAAAAAGTACTGACTGGAATATTCAAGGCATTTGGTATCTTTTTATATCCTTTTCCATCTTTATAAAGTTCCATTACTTTGTTACGCAGGTCTTTTGACTGTTCTTTTTTACCTCCTCATGGCTCAGTGTCGAGCCTGCTTAGGGCATCCAAGTGAGTGCTAACAAACCCATTGACTCTTTATACACAGACACTAATTGTGATTTTAAAAGCCACAAATGTGAGAAATGAACCTTCAATTGCCATTTTAACCTGTGTGTGCAAACCTTCTGTCGTCATTACAGAACATTCAATTAGTTAGTATAGCAATATCAATTGCACTTACATATTCTGTAGAAGCGCATTGTTTAACCAGCAAGGTCAAAAACAAACAGTGGCAATAATCCTAGAGACAGGAAGGTTTGACAGGTCTCCAGTCCCACCCAAAGAGGTCAGACAAGGACCACCAAGAAATACGCGCCAGTGCTCTCACGGGAGTAATACCCAACATAATCAGTGGGCGATAATCTGATATCAAGAAAAAGGTATGTATCGCCAAGTTAGATAACAAAAAAAAAAAGGGATCAACTCCATCCCCAACACTAATGTGAGTACATGGGAATTATGAAATACTCCAAAATTGCCATGCTGGTGGCAAACTCTATTAAACTTGCCAAAGGAGGTAGAATATGTCCAGTGTTGGAGAGTATATCCAAAAGAACACAGGGAACACCATGTATTAAAAAGTACATGTATGTATTGGAATGCATACTTCATATGATGGTAAGAGGCCTAAATATATGGAAAGGCTCCTTAAAGGTTATGTATCCCACAGAAGAGAGAGAAAAAAGAAAAGAAAGATGTACTATTTTTGATTGACCACAGTAGAAAGAAATGTATATACACTAGCTATACACTGTAGGGGGTTCAAAGGAGAAAAGTATAAACCAACTGAAAATAGTAGCTACAAAGAGACCTCCATAAAGGGACTCTCCGAAACATACTTGATGTAGTACCCACAAGGGGCCTCCATATGGAGACTCCCCTAAAGTGGATAGATAATGTATATTATGTAGTAACTATGAAGGAATTGCACCACAGTGATAATAGATAGTATATGGCTCATCTATTGCAGTCAAAATCCCCATAAATCCCAATTGAAGGGTCATATGGGCCACTCTGATGTCCAGAGACTGTGGATGGTGTGATCTGAAGATGGGGGTGGGCTTATAAAGCCGCCACAGCGGGAAACCTAGCCACCGGTGCAGTACTCACTTCCCCACTCCAAAGTTGGCATGCTTGGTTAAGTGGACCCAAAAGTATGAAGCGTTACTCTCTCCCTTTATGGTGGAGTGATGTCAGACGAGAAGGGGACCGCCCACCAAAAGTCTGACATTGCATCAGAGGAGGTGAGCGTGTGACGTAGCTCCGCCTGTGCATGGCAGAGTGGCGTAATGTGATACCGGGGGGGGGGGGGGGTACTTTTTCTTTGGTTTCTTCTATACAAAATACCGGGATGTTGGCAACAAAAAAATGGAGATTTCTTACTCTCCATGGTGGTTCTTCCTCTAAAAAAAGTCCAGTTAGGGGGTTTCTCTTTGTCTTCTAGCCATGATCAGGAGCTAACAAGATTCTGATCATGTGACCATTGTGGCAGACAATCACGGTGGTCCTATCATCGCCTAACCTCTGGGCATATAGACACATTTGAAGGGATGCTGGAGCTGGGCTTAACTCACATTGCCTTTGCTGTACTAAAATCCCAAACAGTGTTGTCAGCCCTGACTGCTGGACTGTAGGGATGAGCTTCGTATTCAAGTCAAACTCATGTTCGACTCGAACATTGTATGTTCGATGAATTACAAACGTTTTGGGCCGTTCGCGCCAAATTCGAGTGGCATTTCATGGCCCATAATTCACTGCGGCATCGCAGTGCATTGCTGCCTGATGATTGGCCAAGCATGCACTATGACCCACATGCTTGGCCACAGCTTTGGCCAATTATGGCTCAGGGGGTTTAGTACACGCCCTACACTATAAAAGGCCGCCTGCAGGTTGGCCTTGTGTAGTGTGTTGCGGTGATTAAAAGAGAGAAGACACAGAGAGAGAGAGAGAGAGAGTGTCAATTTTAGTAAGTAGATAGAGCAGGCAGGCTAGTCAGTTAAAGTTAGAGTGTGTAGAGGATATATATGCATCCCAGGTGTTGTATATATATTTATACACTGTATAGTTTAGCTAGATCCGCACTTCCTAATTTACTGGCAGGCAGGTGATTGTGCTAGCTGCAGTATTCTCACATGGTGTACTGCCTGTGTCCTCTGCAGTGTGCACCTAAAGCTATGTGGTGTGTACTGCCTGTGTCCTCTGCAGTGTGCACCTAAAGCTATGTGGTGTGTGTACTGCCCGTTTCCTCTGCAGTGTGCACCTAAAGCTACGTGGTGTGTACTGCCTGTGTCCTCTGCAGTGTGCACCTAAAGCTACGTGGTGTGTACTGCCTGTGTCCTCTGCAGTGTGCACCTAAAGCTACGTGGTGTCCTCTGCAGTGTGCACCTAAAGCTATGTGACGTGTGTACTGCCCGTATCCTCTGCAGTGTGCACCTAAAGCTATGTGGTGTGTGTACTGTCTGTGTCTGTGCTATTTTTCTCAATGATTTTCATCCATATTGCAGGGACCAGACATTACATTAAAGCCGCAAGCAGTTTTAAATTACTTTTTTCTTATAGTAATCTCATTTTGTGCAGGGACAGTTCTAAACACGTGCCACTTCACAGGCATACTAGACACCCAGCAGGTACAATATTTAAAGGAATTTTTCATTTATTTTTTTTCACTTTAAGCATCATTAAAATCACTGCTCCAGAAAAAACAACCGTTTTTAAAACTTTTTTTCCATTGATACATGTTCCCTGGGACAAGACCCGGGTTCTCAAAGATGTTTTACGACAATAACTTGCATATTAGGCTTTAAAATTAGCACTTTTGAATTCGAACGTTCGAGTCCCATAGACGTCAATGGGGTTCTAAATGTTCGCACGGTCGGTCCGTTCGAAGGTTCTGGTGCGAACCGAACGGGGGGTGTTTGGCTCATCCCTACTGGACTGTAGAACTCCACCTATCTCCCACCAATCTCTGCCTCATTCCACATGATTACATTGATTTCTTTCCCAGTACAACAATATTTAAGATATGCAATGGGTCAGTTATGGAAGTAAATGGATCAGATATGCCCAAGATATGCAAATGCTGGAAAGCCAAATGACTAGTCTTCCACCTACACCTACTTGGCTTGCTATTTGTTACTGAATTTACCACTCACATATCAGAGCCAATGGCAGATTAGGAGGATTGAGAGAGAATGGGTCAATCATTGACTTTTTTTACTTTACGGTAAGTTTACCCATCAGAATACCTTGAGTTTTAATAGTTCTGGTGTATAATCTAGACCAGCCTTTTTTCACCTAGGGTGCCTTGAGGTTTCTTCAGGGGTGCCTTGGCAAGATGCCTAAAAATTGGCCAAAAATTGTATACAAGCTGGTGGGTGGATGAAATAGAAATTACAACAGTTTGTATATGTGCCTCCCACTTTTTAAGGGACCAAAAGTAATGGGACAATTGGCTGCTCAGCTGTTCCATGGCCAGGTGTGTGTTATTCCCTCATTATCCCATTTACAAGGAGCAGATAAAAAGTCCAGAGTTCATTTCAAGTGTGCTATTTGCATTTGGAGTCTGTTGCTGTCAACTCTCAAAATGAGATCCAAAGAGCTGTCACTATCAGTGAAGCAAGCCATCATTAAGCTGAAAAAACAAAACAAACCCATCAGAGAGATAGCAAAAACATTAGGTGTGGCCAAATCAACTGTTTGAAACATCCTTAAAAAAAAGAACGCACCAGTGAGCTCAGCAACACCAAAAGACCTGGAAGACCACAGAAAACAACTGTGGTGGATGACCGAAGAATTCTTTCCCTGGTGGAGAAAACACCCTTCACAACAGTTGGCCAGATCAAGAACACTCTCCAGGAGGTAGGTGTATGTGTGTCAAAGTCAAAACAGGAAGGCCAGATTAGAGTTTGCCAAACATCTAAAAAAGTTCACAGTTCTGGAACATCATCCTATGGACAGATGAGACCAAGATCAGCTTAGAGTGATGGGAAGAGAAGAGTATGGAGAAGGAAAGGAACTGCTCATGATCCAAAGCATACTACCTCATCAATGAAGCATGGTGGTGGTAGTGTCATTGCGTGGGCATGCATGGCTGCCAATGTAACTGGTTCTCTTGTATTTATTGATTATGTGACTGCTGACAAAAGCAGCAGGATGAATTCTGAAGTGTTTCGGGAAATATTATCTGCTCATATTCAGCCAAATGCTTCAGAATTCAGTGGACGGTGCTTCACAGTGCAGATGTACAATGACCCGAAGCATACTGCGAAAGCAACCAGAGAGTTTTTTAAGGCCCCTTTCACACCAAGGCGTTTTTCAGGCGTTTTAGCGCTAAAAATAGCGCCTAAATAACACCTGAAAAACTCCTACACTGCAGTCTTCAGTGTGAAAGCCCGAAGGCTGCAATTGACTGCAAAGGATTTGCAACCAAGTATTAAAAAGTGAAAGTTTGATTTATGATTGTTATTCTGTCCTATTACATTTGGTCCCTTAAAAAGTGGGCGGCACATATACAAACTGTTGTAATTCCTACACCGTTCACCTGGTTTGGATGTAAATACCCTCAAATTAAAGCTGGAAGTCTGCAGTTAAAGCACATCTTGTTAGTTTCCTTTCAAATTCATTGTGGTGGTGTAAAGAGCCAAAAAGATTAGAATTGTGTCGTTGTCCTAATATTTATGGACCTGACTGTAAGGCCGCGTACACACGGTCGGTCCATCCGATGAGAACGGTCCGAAGGACCGTTTTCATTGGTTAACCAATGAAGCAGACTGATGGTCTGATGTGCCTACACACCAATAGTTCAAAAACCGATCAAGTCCAACGCGGTGACGTAAAACACAACGACGTGCAGAGAAAAATGAAGTTCAACGCTTCCAAGCATGCGTCGACTTGATTCTGAGCATGCGTGGGTTTGGAACAGATGCTTTTGCGTACTAACCATCGGTTTTGACCTATCGGTTAGGCGTCCATCGGTTGAATTTTAAAGCAAGTTCTACATTTTTGGACCGAAGGATAACTGACCGATGGGGCCCACACACGATCGGTTTGGACCGATGAAACTGAACTTCAGTCTGTTTTCATCGGTTTGGTCCGATCGTGTGTACGCGGCCTAAGTGATGGAGAAAAACAAAAGGAGAAGAGAAATATTGGATTACTAGTAAGTACCAGTTTGCAAAAGTATATTTGCTTTGGAAGAATAAATCACCTCTAACATTAGGTGTCCTACTTGTATTGATGTTGTTGCATTATATAAAACTAATAGAATCATTTTTACATATTAGAATAGGCTGCCTCAAGACTGTCCATTACTTTGGAGGGTGCCTTGAGATTGTCCACAATTTTAAAATGTGCCTTGACTGGAAAAAGGTTGAGAAACACTGATCTAGATTTCTGCTTTAATTAAAAACCAAAGATAAGCTCTCAGCTCACACAGAAAACAGTAAAGTCTGTCAAAGATAAATGCTGAGAAGAAAAGAGAGTGAGAATATAAGTATACTGTTTTTTGAGATTTATACTGCTTTGATGCTGCATATTATTGATATGCTGAAAAGGTAGAGTCAAACCTTACAGTAAATGACATCTTACGCAAGACATTTAACACATTTTCAACAATATTCTGATCACTACAAAACGATTGCAAAGGACTTATTTCGATTTCTATAGGCTCTAGTACCAAACTGACCTCTGCGGATGAAGCTGTGCCGGTATCCGGGTGAAAAGGAGATGGGGTATTGTACGGAGGCTTATGACCCCCTGCCTGATTTGCCTTCACAGATAGGTTTAAATCTTCTAGGTGGGTCAGGACAAACTCAGGATTAGCCTGCCAGTAAGAAAATATATGGATGTTAGTAAAAATATATTTGTCATATGTAATGAAGACACGGTTGCTGGCTAATCTCGCAAACCTTCTATATTTCTGTGGAGCCATTGTAATTTATAATTTACCTGATTTGTTAAGAGGGTATGCAAAACGTAACAATAAATTCCCTTTATTTTCTCTCTTTTTGTCTGTTAAACTTACCATTGAAAGCATTCATGTTCGATAAGTACAAAAAAAATACTTGTTGGTCCTGTAAGAAATCTTGTGTGCTGATAACCTGGGCTCCCTGCCTGGACTGCACTCTTATCAGTTAGCACTGATGCAAGTTCTCTCTGTGGACTACAGAACAACTCTGTCTATGTTATGGAGATGAGGAGAGGGGGATATGTTCTCTAGTCCTAAACCCTTCCTATCCTAGGGTGAAAATGCTGCTCCTCCATATGTCCTGTAATGGTTCATTCACATGTTCAGCCCTGTGCAGAATATATTTTTTAATATGTATATATTTTTTTTTGTTTAGTTACCACGGAGCTGCATGTAGGCAGCCCATATAAAGTGAATGGATATGCATTGGCTATATAGACAAACCTTCACAGCTGATTCTGACAGGTATTCAGGGACAGGTGCACAGTCGTTGACTCATGGGCTCTGCGTCTGGGTTCATCCACATGTCCCTGTGTACCTGTCAAAATTGGCTGTACGGGTGAGTACATACGGCCAATCTGTACCCTTTCTTTATGTGGTCTGCCTGCGAGGGTTGCCAACTGTCAGTAAATTTACAGACAGTTTGTAAAAATCTGTGATTTTTACAACTGTCTGTAAATATCAGGGGCTGGTAATTTGTTATGCTGTGTTGACATTTTAAGTGTAAACCATGCAAATTAAAAACATATAAAAAGTCAGCAGCTACAAATACTGCAGCTGCTGACTTTTAATAATCGGACACTTACCTGTCCCAGGGTCCAGCGATTTTGGGGGAACGAAGCCCCGCTTGTCTCCCCCTCCTCTCCGTGGCGCCGGCATTGTCACTGCGCACCGTGATTGGCGGAGCAATCATTTGGGACCTGTGACATGTCCCAGATGATTGTAGAGAGGGAGGGGGGAGAAGTGACTTACTTCCAGGGCTGGACTGGGACAAAATTTGGCCCTGGACTTCATCCAGACTGGCCCACTTTGACAGGTCTTTCCCATGGCGGCCGGACAACTCCTGCACCCCCCGGCCACCCAAGCCCCCTCTCCCCCTTCACTAGCCACTAGCCGTTCTACTTTATTAGAGTAGAACGGCTGGTACTGGTACTCTTATAGGCAGTACCAGTGGGGAAGCTAGACATTATTTCACCCGGGGCAAAGAATCAGTTTGGTGCTCCCCCTTATGGGACAAGATTAGGCAGAAGTGAGAAACTTCCAGGCCATAGCTGTTGAGTCAGCTTTCTGTCCCCTCCTCCATGCTCCTCTGTCGTCCCCCCTGCTCTTCTGGTCCTCCCCCTGCTTCTCTGCTCCCCCCAGGTGAGCGCTGCGGGGAGGGAGAGACAGAGGAGCGGAGGGGGGCGGCGGTCCACTGTCACTGAAGCCAGCCCACTGAGCCATCGGCCCACCGGGAAACTCCCTGTAGTCCCAATGGCCAGTCCATCCCTGCTTACTTCCGGTCGCCGAGGTGAGGAACTGCGAGCTGGAACCCTCTAAAAAGAGGGTTTGCGCTCCCCCCCCCAAAAAAAATGACATGCCAGATCTGGCATGTCAGGGGGTCACCTTTCTTTAAAGTGGAACTTCCTTTCTTGGGTGGAACTCCCCTTTAAAGTGAGTGAGCATCACCACTGTAGAACAAGAAGTGTTCCCCTCTGTGAATTGTCTTTATTAATTAATTAAAAAGTAGCTACGAGATCTAAAACGGTTAGGCTAAGCTGCAATGTATTGCACTTTTCTTTGATTTAGAAATGCTGTAATTAGATTTGGGGGAAATGTCAAAAAAAAATTCTTGCCAAAAGTCAATTTGTGATTGAAGGTGTTAAGTGCAATTACCCTTAATGAAGGCAGTATGTAAACTTATTGGTGATTTGTATCCCAACTTGAGCTTACCAATAAACCTTACACTCACTGTCTGGTCATTTCAAACACAAGCTTTGATGGGGGCGCCAGAGGAGGCAGTGTGGTGCACCCATCAACATCATGCATTAGCAGTTGAGAAGAGGGGGGTGCAGGTCTTCAACTTTACCCTGGGTGCTGAACAGCTTTGTTCTGGCACTGATCCCATGTATTGATAAAAGGTGTAGCTCTGCTAATAAATTCCTGTATTTTACTTTAAGAAACCCATAAATGAAATGCGCTAATCACCCTGTTTTACCCTGTAAGCTGGATTGTTTTTTGCTGTGTCTAAAAAAAAAAAAAAATTGGCTGCCTGTGGAAAGCGACTAAACTTAGCCACCCATCCCATGCGCTAGGGAGTTGGACCAAGTGATATGTACTCAGTCTCACCTTTAGCTTCATAAAATTGTAAAACAAGAAAAAGAAAAGTACAGTAAGTAAATTTGCAGCTGGAATTTTGTAGGCACATGGCTATGAGACTTCAGATTCCTCCAGCCCTGTCCTAATTCATAGAGAACAGTGAAATTATTAACTTTGGATTTTAAAACACCTTAAGTCACAATATATGGCCAGGAGCCACATCACATAGCAGCCGAAGCACCTTATCTATTCACCCCTACAGTAATATTTTTTAGATGAAACAAGAACATTAATCTCCATTTTCATCAATAAGTCTTGTCGTGCAAAAGATCCATTTATGTGTTCTTATGTGTCCTTGTTTCTAGCATTCTGTAATTATTTAGTCTGTCAAACTGATAAAAGACAGGAATGTTAGCATAATGGTTTTGTGAAATGTTTAGTTTTATTAATCTCTGGCCACCAAAAAAAACTGAATAGTGCCTTAATTTATGTGTAAGTACATATTTAAATGTCAATGGTTTAGCACTTAAGATATTGACTTGAATGTCAGTGACCTTGAAGTTTGAAAAGCATAGAAAATATAAGGAAATAAACTGAACATAAGATTGTGGTTCCATGTAGATGAGAAATACGTGCATTTACTCTTTAGCTGTCAGTGTGGTATTTTTTTTAAAGATTTGCTTTATGATGTTCTAATTAGCTGCATGCTGGTCTGTCTTGAAGAATGTTGAAGGGCTGATGCGTACAGGTTGTCCTCTCTGTGGATGGATGTCTGAGGACTTGCACAGAAACACTGCTGTTAACTATGCTAAAACCCAACACTTAAAACACACTTTTCTGGGGGGGTTGTGGCACTGCTCAGTCTCAACTTGGTGACCACAGCTATCTGGAACACCAGGGAACTCCTCCAACCAATGGTATGGCCTTGACAGGTTAAGAAATTTGGCTTAAACCAAAGCTAGTACTGTTGTCCTTGGCCTGGCTGAGCTTTTCAAATATCATTTTTATTAAACACCAAAAAAGGGCAACACAACAAGGGTGTGAACATCACTGTGAGTACATATACTGGTTACAATGTATAAGATAACTTTAAGCATATCATATCTTCATCTCACTTGGTAGCTTTACACAAAGAGCCAAGCGCTCATAAATTAAATAATTCAAGATCACAGTCTTCAGCGTTCTTGAGAACATCAATGGATAGTAGGCTCTCCCCTATTTCTTTTCACCTTTTCTTAAAAACAGTTAAATAATTGGAATATGGAGGATAGGGTAGTGGTAAAAGAGGGGGGGGGACAAAAGAGGAAGGAGAAAGACATGGCGATGGCCTAAGGATACAATGGTAATTCCAGGTCAGGGACGAACTAAGACCCTAATGCCTCGTACACACGATCCGATATCTGATGGAATCTAATCCGATGGATTTTTTCATCGGATATCCAATGAAGCTGACTTTCATCAGTCTTGCCTACTCACCATCAGTCGAAAATCAGACCGTGCCAAAACGCGGTGACGTAAAATACTACGACGTGCTGAGAAAAATGAAGTTCAATGCTTCCGATCATGCGTCGACTTGATTTTGAGCATGCATGGATTTTTGACCAATGGACTTCCACACAGACGATCGTTTTTTTCTATCAGTTTTTTATGCATAGGAAAAATTTAAAACATGTTCTATTTTTTTTTTCACCGATGGAAAACAAACCGATGGGGCCCACACACGATCGGTTTGTACAATGAAAACAGTCCATCGGTCTGTTTTCATTGGATAAACCAATCATGTGTACAGGGCTTTAGAGGGTTTTCCCTTCATCAGAGACAATAAAGATATTCCATTTACTCCAGGTCTTTTTGTATTTTTCACGCCTATGTTGTGCAGTGAGGATTACGTCTTCCATTCTGTTCACTTCCTCCACCTACCTCAGCCATCGGTGAGCACTGTTGTTTCCTGGCTGAGCTTTTCAAGCTTTTCAAGCATTCTTAGGAAGAATCCAGTAGATAGTACTAGGCACAGAAATACTCTTTAATGCACAGACCACTATTTGGTGAGAATAGAATAGAATTTGACAGCCTGTCAGCAGCAGGGCTGGATGGTGCACCTGTATCCTGTATCCTCCACCCGCACCTAAATGCTGGAACGTCGTACACCGAGCGTAAACATCTGTGTTCCCGTCAGACTCTCCCTGTACATTTGCTCCACATCAGAGTCTCCCTGCACACTTATATCTCCATTAGAGCCCCCCCCCACATTTGTGTCACCTTCAAATCCCTCCCTGCACATTTGTGTCCCCATCAGAAGCCACATGCACATTTTTGTCGCCATCATAGCACCCCACACATTTTTGTCGCCATCATAGTCCCCCACACATTTGTGTCACTATTAGAATTTTCCAGCACATTTGTGTCCCCATCAGAGCCCACACAAAATCATTTAGGTCACCATCAGAGCACCCCCCCCTCCCCCGTGAGCATTAGCATACTGTGCGTGTTCATGAGTGCAAGTGTGTATGTTTGATGGACTTTGGCACCCAGTGGCCTATTTAAAGCACAGTTCCACTCAAAGGTGGAACCTCCGCTTTTCTTCTTTATCCCCCCCTTCGGTGCCGCCGGGCCAGTTATAAAAAGTGCGCTTCCCTTATTGGAGTTGGCGGCAGCAGCCAACCCGAAAATCAGCTGGGGTGCCAACATTGCGGCCTTCCAGGACAGGTAAGTGCCCATATATTAAAAGTCAGCAGCTACAGTAATTTTTTTCCCCCAGGCGGAACACCTCTTTAAAGACCTAGAGGCTTTAGAATCATGGCTGAGTGGTCATCAGCTCCTATTGCTTTTGACCTGATCCTGTGTACATCCGTTTCCTGACCCGGCTTGTTGACCCTGCATGTTCTTGAACCTCTTTTGCTGACCTTGGTTTGTGACACCACCTTGCTTCCTGCCTATTGTTCTGGTACCTTCATTGTTTGCTTGATACTGACCATGGCCTGGCTCTGACACTGCTCCTGGTTCCTTAAACTGTACTTCTGCTGCCTGGTCTTTGCAATTTTCTGCTCTTCTGACTATGCATCCAAGATCCTGCATCTGCCTGCTGCCAGCTTGCTTGCTTGGCTCTGTATCTTCTATCAGATCTCCTACAGATACCCGTGCCACTCTACATTCTGTTATACCCTGTCATCATCCCAGGGGAAACAGGACAATAGGTGTAAGGGCAGCCCTCTCGTCAACTCAGTTACAACCAGGTATGTGACAAAAGGACAAAATGTCTGCAGCAATTACTGTATATTAGTAGTTGTCCCAGATTCATTCATTGGAACAAAATTGCTAATTTTTTATATTTTCATTTAGGGAGAATAATGACTATGTCACTATAGACTTTGGGATAATGTTTTTTTACTACAATTCTTTTTCATGTCTCAGCACTCCTAAGCTCAGCTGATATACACCTTGGCATTTGTTTTGTTGCTTATAAACAACAAAAGGTATCAATTTGCAATAAGAACTGAGAACGCCTTCCTGTGCAAATGGCAAAAACACAAGAACAATGATACAACGTACATTCAGCCATAATGATCTGTTCTTCAGGTAAGCTTGATGGAAATTACTGACATACCTTGGGGAAGATTGCGCCCTTGTTACTAAAGCCCCATAGCTGTCCACTTTCATTCCGGCCCCTGAAATACAAATATCAGTATTTGAGTTATGCTGCCTTCAAGGGAAGACTGACATGTGCCAAGCTTGTCAGAGGTAAGATGGCTTACAGAAAAGTCCCTGCTGTGCCTGTTATTCCTCTAGAATTTATCATTTTTCATGCAGGTTAAGTCTAATTCAATGCATCAGCTTTATCAGCAGCACAGTTAGGCTACCTGTACACAAGAAATGATCATCATCCCATATGGTCAATAAAGGTTGAACTGGGAAACTAGCATATCTGTAAGGGCTGATCACGAGCTGTAGAAACACCCTCTGGACCTATCAATCATGACAAAGTAATGGATTTTTCCAGTCAGTTAGTTTAGTTCCCTGAGATAAGGCCAGCAATGGAGGTGCCTGCAATGAACATGAAGCAATGCAGTCACTAGACCTAAATAGAGAAACTGTACAAGCTTTTTTTGATGGCCAAAGCTCAGACACTTCTCAGCAGTGTTGAAGCCCCTTCTCACTTATACACATTCCTACTGGGCAGGGAGGCAATCCATCAAGATAGTCCCTTCGGGAAGTGACCAAATTTGCCCATTAAAATGGCCTAGCTTTTAGGCTGCAAAGTGCAGACCATCAAATGAATGTCAAAAAATTGCTGAAAGTCCTTGTCCCTATACTTGTTCTAGGTCATTGACTATATGCTAAAGCAATAGCATCAACTTGACAGCCAGGGAACTTACATTCTCAATAGCAATCAGCCATGGCAATTGCATCAATGGATAATAATGGCAGGCAAATAATTCTCTGATAGGAGTTTCAAATAAATAAATAAATATGCATGCCAAGTGCATGTCTGTCTGGAAATGCAATGCTTAGGGGACAGAAGAGTTGTACAGGCTTTGGATCTTCTAAGTTTTATCTCATGTCTATACCCAAAGTAGTACGACTGTCGTGTCGTACCAGTGTGAACCCGGCCTTAGACAGATTTGTGAGCAATATTTGAGAGAATTAGGCCTTTTGTGTACATAGACAAAGCTGTAGATCTTTGTGTTCAGCTCATGATAAATAGGGGCAAACACAAAAATGTTGCCTTTATAATTTTGTAGATAGCAATATTGGCAGGTTCTACCCTTCTCGGATCCTAAGAGTGGCTTGCAAGCATAATTTACAGAATTCCAGTCCAGACGAAAGTTGCCAGTATGGGAAATAGAGCGATGTAAGGGCATTAACCCATGTGTCTTTGAAAACTTAAAAAAAATATATTGTCTGACATTGCTGGTCACCAGCTAAGCATTCTTACCTTTTTTGAAGTGCAAGTCCATACCCTTCCATAATGGTACCCTCCGCATTTCTCAGAATAATAGGCTCCCCCACAGCCAGACAGATCTGTGGCATTGCTTTACTCAGGATCATGCCAGCCTAGTAGAAAGACATTAAATCTGTGAAAAGCACCAGAAAATGAAACATTCTGTCCTAATAAAGAGGTCATCATAGCTGAATAATCAAACCTATTAGAAGCTAAATACTATCCACAACTTAGTGGCCGATCCCTGTTTCCCGGCAGTGATCCTTTTTACAACCGCGGCAGAATTTTACGGTTCATCGCGCTGCAGAGAAGACCTCTGGTATTTCCACCCTGCTCTATCCTAGATGCGTCTCGCAGGGTAATGATTCAGGTTCTATAACGTGTCACTTGCTGTACTCCTAACACCTCATTTTCCTTCCAACACGTACGTGCTGACAAAAGACCGCTGAACCGAGAAGATTACAGAAACGCTGCCGCCTTGAAGATAATTAAGAAAAATTATACATATGTTCCCAGTGAGACTTGCCTGTAAAGTTGTTACAAAGGTTAAGAGGATTTGACACCAAGGGTAGGTCACTTATCCCGCAATGTGGCGGTTAATAATTGTAATATTACATAATGCATGTACTGCAGCAGTTGGCATGCAAAATGTAAAATAATAACTATGATTTACTTTCCTGGGAACAACAAGGGCAAAAGGGGAAAAGTGAACTGAGCTAAATGTGATAAAAGTTTTGTAAAAAGAAAAAGGTTATGGCTGAGATTTCACAGGTTTGCTCCGGTAAGGGCTATTTGTATCTAAAATAACATCACACTGGAAAATAAATTAATAATGAATGATTAAAATAAATAAATAAACCTTTTTCAAGATTGAGTTTTATTTGTGTTTAAGCATGTGTGAAATATTTTATCTGGCACAAGAGGACTAATAATGTTCAGTTATTCTTTTTAATTCACGTGTCCCACCACACCACAGCTAGGCCTCTGAGGGGGGCCAGACCTTAGTTTTTCTTGTTAGTTTGGTGCTTTATACTTGTACAGTATATTGATTTCAAAATTGTTGTGCCTGTTTATTTATGTTGCACATTTTTGGTGCAACATTTTTCTGTCCCTTATTGTACATTCTGAGGCAGCATGTTGGGCATGGAGTACATGATCAGTGGCAAATCATGCCCCCCATCATTGTCTCTAATTCACTGAGCTCTGTAGAAAACATAATGTAGAAAGACACAGTCCAAAAGCAACTTCTGCCAGGACCTCTATTAGAAAACACAGAATGTCTTGGAAATTTTAAATCATCATATTCT
Source organism: Rana temporaria (assembly GCF_905171775.1). Lineage (NCBI taxonomy): Eukaryota > Metazoa > Chordata > Amphibia > Anura > Ranidae > Rana > Rana temporaria. The sequence goes on along the minus strand of NC_053499.1, from coordinate 32,230,978 downwards.
AATGCCCCGTACAAATGATCGGACCTTTGTCTGACCAAAATCACATCGAAATTCTGACGGAATTCCATCGGAGTAAAAGAGAACATGTTCTCTATCTAAACTCCAACGGAATTCCTCTGAATTTCCGATGGAAATAATCCGATGGGGCATACACACAGTCGGAATTTCCGATGAAAAAAGTCCGTCTGACTTTTTCCATTGGAAATTCCGATTGTGTGTACGAGGCATTAATGTAATTTAAAAAAGGGACATATCAAACTACTGTTTTGCCTAGAAGCTCTGAACATTCATGTGGAAGTTGCAACCCACATTATGGCTAGAATACAATGATGCGTTTTTATTGTGTGGATGCCATGTTTGCAGATATAATTATTGTGCCTTATTTCAATGTATCTTTTATAATTTGTAAAAATCAAAAATAAATGTGGTAAAAAAGACATATTACAACAGTTTAAAAAGTCCTTTTATACACATAAACTTGGTTGAGACAAGCATATAGATTTAGGAGACAGCTAAATGAAGACATGCTTCCAGGCGTGCAGAACTTTAAAAGCCCTTGTATGCCTTTGGCCACCTAAAGGCTACCAGATACCTTCAGATACCCTTAGTGCAATTGGCAAAATTGTTGCTAATGATGATATTTTAATTTATGACTTCGGTCACATAGCAATAGTAAGAAAGACAGGTACTGATGGGAATGCTTGATTGCTATCTTACCCTTGTGATGAGCCAGACATTACAAGAAAACAGTCCCGAAACAGGTTGGTCAAGTTGTCCTTTCTTCCCTGACTGACCCGGCGCTCTACTTCTTTTCTCAAGCATTACTGATGGATGTAAAATCATTTGTTGGTCCACCTGCAGTTTAATAGTTACAAAAGAGATTACTTTGGAATGAGATGTATACCCATCGTTCCATGTAGGACAAAGCTACAAATTCATTTTAAAAGAGACTCCACAATAGTGTGAGGTAGGGATGTCCCCTTTCCTCGTTAATATTTGTTCTCACACTAGAACCCCTTCTACAGCGAATCTGAAACACTCCTAATGTAAAAGTCATAGTTAATGGAGGTTACAATCATAAGGTCACAGAACATGCCAATGACCTCCTCTCTTACATTACCAGTCCTTACTATATCCTTACTTGCTCTGTTAAAGGAGCTCCACATTTATTGATCCCTACCCTATTTGGCTTTTTATCAAACCATGCTCTACAATTACTCCATCCTAATTTAACTTTTAAATGGAAGGACAGGGCTTTTCAATACCTTGACACTCAGATTGACCCCCAAAAAATATTCAAATTTAACTTTCTCCCTCTCCTCCGCATATCACAATCAACATGGACAAATGGAGACACCTGGCCATCTTCTGGTTTGGTAGGTATAAAGTATTGAAAATGAATGTGATGCCACAACGTCTCTATCAACTGCAGACCCTACCGTTCAGACTTTATCACGTTCATTTGGAAGGGGAAGCCTGCGAGAATAGGATGAGAGACCTTGCTCCTACCTAAAGTCAGAGGAAGAACAAAACCTGTTCTTTACTACAGGGCTGTCCACATGGCCAGAACCATCAACTGGTGCAGACATTAGGCCCACAAGCTTTGGGTTTTCCAGAAACAGGACTACTCTCCATTCCTGTTAGTGCTGGTTAAATGGGCAGAGGTGAGTGCTCTCAAGGCACTCATAATAGGACATGCAGAGTTAACACTAGGTTACATGGAAAAAATCTTCAGACAATGGACAGACACAGGCTCCATGAGAGCAGACAAGTTTCTAACCTCTGAACATTGGAAGTCCGTGACTGATTTATCCAATCACCCTGATGTCCCTCCCTACTCTGGCCCTTTTTAGGGAAATTGGAATAGGACCATCAGCTTACCTTCACAGACAAGCAGAAGGACATCATTTTATTCATTGCCTATAAGCCTGCAGACTGCAGCACATACTAAGATATTAATTATAAAATGATATGGGTATAGAACCACTTGCATCTTTTGATAAGCTTTTTCTGCTGCACAGTGACAGAGGAACCTATATATGTTTTGGGACTGTCCATAATTGCTTCTATTCTGTTATCAGGCCATTACCCAGTTAATGGGCATTTCCTTAAAGTGTATGTAAACCCTCATATATACCCAGTGAAATGAATAGCCTCAGATGATACACAGAGATAAAACAAATCTCCCTACATAAGTTTTATATGTACAGAATATCTGCTGTCTTCAGCTTGCTATACTCTTTAGAAAGTGCATACCGTTTTAGAGTTTTTTTCTTTCTGTTCAGCACTAGTTGTGGATTTCTGGCATAAGGAGGAAAGGCACACACCCCCTCTCCACATAGGCAGGGGAAGGAAGGAATGTGCAGAGCAGTGCTGTGAAAAGACAAGCTCCCTGCTAATCTATTTATAGCAACCCCCCTCACACACACACACACAAATTTCAGGCAGATTTTATCTTGGTTGTCAGAGAACTTGTCAGAAGTTATCAAGCTTATAGGAGAAGAACAGAGCAGCAGAAATACACAGGACTTAGGGCTTTGAAGAGATAAAAGAAAACACTACAGATAGATGTGCCTAGGTCAAATTTCATGAATCAGGTTTACATCCACTTTAACCAGAATTATACACCTCTGTCCAGAAAAGATACAAGAAATTGCTGTTGATCAACCCGGTAAATGTGGCCATGACATGCATTCCCAGTAACTGGATGTTGTCTACACCATTCCACTTTGGTTCAGTGGGAAAACTTTGGAAAATGTCACTGTGTTTCTTGGGGACAGAACAGACACATGGTTTTACTGGGTACAATTTGAGTATTCCACAAACTAATTACAAAACACACCTCCCCTTTTGCTTTGCACTCCCACCCCCTCCTTCCTTTCTTTTCTAATGCCTGTCTCTGCTCCACTCCCACTTTAAAATGGGGATAAAGGCTACATGAATAATCTGCCGTTATTCAAGATGGTCACAGCTAAAAATGTTAGGAAGGTGTTTTAACAACCTTCATTTAGTCCATGGTCAGTGCCTAAATTCTGGTGCTTATTGGACTGGTTAGGTCATATAAAATGGAAGCTGTTAAAAAAATGTCCACCTGACTGAATAACTATTTCTGTGACTTTAAAGAGGAAGTAAACCCCAATGGGTTTTTCTTCCCCTTCTGCTCTGTGCAAACCCTGCAAATGAAAAGCATAATGGGCTAGTATGCATCGCACACTAGGCCATTATGTGACACTTACCTGCAAACAAAGCCCACGCCGTCCCCTGTGAACGCCGCGTCCATTTTTGCCCCTCTTCCTTCTGGGACCCCGGCTCTGAGATTGGCCAGAGCAGCGTGATGTCACTCTTGCGCTTGCGGTCGGGGGCCGTCAGTAACGGCACACGCTAGGGGAGAAACGCTGTTTCTTCCCAGCGCATGCGCCGATTACATCAAGTGAAATATCTCCTAAACGGCGCATGTTTAGGAGATATTTCCACTACCTATAGGTAAGCCTAATTCTAGGCTTACCTATAGGTAATGTCCAGCACTTCCTGCCATCTAGGCATGATGTGTGAGAGGAGATCACCCAGCTAGGAGTTTTTCAAGCAGGCTTGGAAGAGGACAGCACACAAGTATGACTTTAAGGCTTCATTTCCACTGGCGTTTTTACAGCCACTTTTCTGAGCGTTTTTTACAGCTTAAAAACGCCTGTCCATGTTATTCTATGGCATCATGCCCACATTGGCATTTTTGAGCTGCAAATGGCATAGGCGTTTTTGAGCTGTAAAAAAAACGCGGGACCAGGGCGTTCTGTGGCTCCAGCAATAGAGCTGTAAAAACGCCAGACATTAAAAAACGCGCAAAAACGCTACCGTGGCGTTTTTGAGCTTTTTTTTTACAAAATAAACATGGACAGGCGTTTTTTTTTTTTTTTACAAAATAAACATGGACAGGCGTTTTTAAGCTGTAAAAAAGGCTAAAGAAAGTGGTTGTAAAAAACGCCAGTGGAAATGAAGCCTTAAAGAAGCTTCTTTTTCAAGACCTGGGTGTAGGCTTGTGCAGGTTAGACTGCCTAGGCTAGATAAGGTTTAAGCTATGGGTTGTCAGTTTCCTTTTTTTTTTTGGGGTCCTGCCTTCCTTCCTGGTCAATTAAGATAAAAGTAGGAAAGCCAGGCTGAGAGTAAGAGAGCTTTTCGAGGGAGGTCCGGATAACCGAGAGGGATGTAAGCACAATGCTATCTACACCCACCACCATAAGGGGATTCACCAGCAATAGACTCTTTCTCTTATGGATTCGCATTTGTACAGGTATTCCTGGGCAGCCACAGTTTAGGTATGCATGAGAACTGTTTTCACTTTGAACTGTAATGTTCCTGAAGTGTTCAGTAAAGTTTAATAACTGTTCTTGAGCCTGATCTGAAGGTATTCAAAGGGGTGCATGGTGATACATGGTGTATCAGAAGAATGGGGCATGTAAAGCACACACAGGGTATGAAAGCAAGGCAACTACAAAGGGTTAACTTGGCAGATGAGTCGGAGGAGGAATGTAGTTGCTATGGGTAACCATGAACTGGTGGGAATGTATAGCAGACAGTCAAATGTGTGGCATCTGGCATAGGTGACAGGTCCTCCAGTAGCAAGGGGGTCAGTGTTCTGCCTCCCTCCCTGGCGGTCAGTTGCCCCGAAAGCAACTGGGACCAAACCCACATTACGGAGACCCCGTAGACCATGGTACGGGAGAGTTGAAGGACTTAAGTAAGTTCACATAGGAGGTCCATGCTGGGTCCATTCTGTCACTGGGAGTGAGATGGTAGAGTTACGCTGGACTGGTGGAGAGGGCATAGGCTCAGTAGTGTCCCTCCTAAATGCAACATACATCGAGGAAGGTGTGTAGTAACACTGGACAGTATGTTTCACAGAGGAACTATCTATGTCATATGCACACAGTGTATGGCTTTTCTCTAAGCTGAGTTACCGCCATAATGTTGACTTTCACATGAAAGCGACCCCCCTGGTCCCGAGCATTAATGAGCGCGTACACGGGAAGAGAGGTACCCCCACATGTGTGCACAGGTGAGATGGCCCCGCCCACAGGAGCAGTGTGTTTAATGTGCTGGGGATGCTGGAATGCAATATAATTTTTATTGTAAAGATAAACTAACCCTTTATTGTGGGTTTTAAATATTTGTTTGTTGAAAATACACTATATTTGTCCATTAAAGGTGGCAGCGTAACGTTTTTTTTTGATTACTTACTTTTGGAAAATCACATAGTGACAATCATCTTAGTAAACTGTATAAAACACATTTAACTTGCTGCCATTATATTTTTACAATAATGTACAACTTAATGGATATGCCTTTTATGAGCATACAGCGATTTAAGAATTTACCTGAGTATTATGTCAATCTTCTAAAGAAAAAAAATTGTTTATCACTAAATAATATTTTCACACACAAATGCAAGCTGTCACTTTTTAATCTACTTCAGGGAAAGTTAGTTTATTTGTCATTTTGACTGGCAAAACTTTAAATGCGATTTAGCCCGTACAGTTTTGAGTGACTGACAGCACTGAATGAAGCAGTCACATTAGCAAACAAATCCAAACATTGATTTCTTTAGCACATATAATGCACCTTCTGTGCCTGAACACTGGAATTAAAACAATCTGAAGTCTATTCTTTTCTAACACAATTAATGGAAATTTCCATTTCTTCTGTAATGCAAATAGATATAGAGTGCAAGCCCTGGAGAGGACTATATTAGAACAGTGGCAACATATGTATACCCCATCACAAATTAAATGTATCAGCTTTAGATCAATGGGAAGATTCTTGAAACCTTTAAATCCAAACCCAATAGTAAGATTGGATTTTAACCCTCACTTAACAAACACAATCCAGTCAGAATTAATTATTTGTATCTGATCCCTGGAAGTATCTGCAGCCAATGACCTGTAAGGTTTTAGTCTGCTTAGGGAAACCATTCATCAAGACGTTTCTTATGTGCAAAAACTAAAACTATTGTCTTCTTTCGACAATAGTAGAGCACCAAATCCCAAAGCTTATTTTGGAAAATGTTCTAAAAGTCTTCAATTCATAGTCTTGCATAAGTAATTTTTTTAATTCTTTGTACATAATTCACCAGGAATACAACTTGGCAAAAGAATGAGAGCAGCAAGCTGTTGGGTTGCCTTAAATTAAGTTTAAAAAGTATATAAAATGATGATACTACATAAAAGTAAAATACAGTCTGCAAGTATACTTTTTTTTCCAGCTTGTTAGTTTCTAGGAAATATTATTTTTTCTGATGTTTTTGAAAAGAAAGGTAATGTTGAGACAAGGGGCAATAAAGGAACAAGCTGTTGGGTTGCCTGAATTTTGTTGAACAAAAATATATATAAAAACATTGTATGACACAAAATAGTTTTGCAAGTTGAACGAGTTTTTTTTCAGCTTCTTATGCCGCGTACACACGATCATTTTTCGGCATGAAAAAAACCGTTGTTTTTCAGCATGTCCAAAAAACAACGTTTTTCCAACTTCATCATTAAAAACGACGTTGCCCACACACCATCGTTTTTTAAAAATTATCAAAAAAGCGCGGTGACGTACAACACATACGACGGCACTCTAAAGGGGAAGTTCTATTCGCCTTTGGGCTGCTTTAGCTGATTCCGTGTTAGTAATAGACGATTCACACTTTTCTGTCTGTTACAGCGTGATGAATGTGCTTACTCCATTATGAACGGTAGTTTTACCTGAATGAGCGCAGCCGTCTCATAACTTGCTTCTGAGCATGCGCGGGTTTAAAACATTGTTTTAGCCCACACACGATAATTTTTTACAACCCGAAAAACAACATTTTTTAAAACGACGTTAAAAAGTGCAGCATGTTCAATTTTTTTTTTTTGTCGTTTTTCAGAAGTCGAAAAACGATGTGAAGCCCACACATGATCATTTTAAATGACGTTTTTAAAAGCGTCGTTTTTTTTCATGCCGAAAAATGATCATGTGTACGCGGCATTAGTTTCTAGGAAATGTAAATTTTTCTGATGTTTGTGAAAAGAAAGGTAAGGTGGAGACAAGAGGCAATAAAGGAATAAGCTACTGGGTTGCCTGAATTTAGTTAAAAAAAATATATATACAATTATTGTATCACATAAAAGGTTAATATAGTTTTGCAAGTTGAAAGAGTTTTTTTAGCTTGTTAGTTTCTAAGAAATATACGTTTTTCTCTGATGTTTTTGAAAAGAACGGTAAGGTGGAGACAAGGGGCAATAAAGGAACAAGTTGTTGGGTTGCCTGGATTTAGTTAAAAATATATATATATATATATATATATATATATATATATATATATATATATATATATATATATATATATATATATATATAAAAAATTATTGTATCACATAAAAGGTTAATATAGTTTTGCAAGTTGAAAGAGTTTTTTTTTAGCTTGTTAGTTTCTATGATGCTTTTGAAAAGAACGGTAAGGTGGAGACAAGGGTCAATAAAGGAACAAACTGTTGGGTTGCCTGGATCTATTTAAAAAAAAAGTATATATTAAATTATTGTATCACATAAAAGGTTAATATAATTTTGCAAATTGAAAGAGTTTTTTTCAGCTTGTTTTTTTCTATGATATATATATATTTTTCTGATGTTTTTAAAGAGAACGGTAAGGTAGAGACAAGGGGCAATAAAGGAACAAGATGTTGGGTTGCCTGGATTTAGTTTAAAAAATATATAAAGTTATTGAATCACATTAAAGGTAATATAGTATTGCAAGTTTAAAGAGTTTTCTTTAGCTTGTTAGTTTCTAGGAAATATAAATGTTTCTGATGTTTTTGAAAAGAGCATAAGCTTGAGACAAGGGGCAATAAAGGAACAAGCTGTTGGGTTGCCTGGATTAAATAATATAAAAATATATAAAATTATTGTATCACAAAAAAAAAGATAATAACATAGGGCCAGATTCACAGAAAAAATACGCCGGAGTATCTGCTTATACTCCGGCGTACTTTCAAATTTCCCGCGTCGTATCTTTATTTGTAATTCACAAACAAAGATACGACGGCTTTTGGCTAAGATCCGACAGGCGTACGACTTCGTACGCCTTCGGATCGTAGGTGTAATTCTCCGGCGGCCGCTGGGTGGAGTTTGCATCGTTTTCCAGCGTCAGGTATGCAAATTAGCTGATTACGGCGATCCACGAAGGTACGCGTGTTCGTCGCATTCTCTTACGTCGTCGCTAGTCGGTTTTTCCTGTCGCAAAACTAAGCCTGCTTTTTCATGGCTTACATTTAGAACAGCCATGTTAAAGTATGGCCGTCGTTCCCGCGTCAAATTTCAATTATTTTTTTTTGCGTAAGACGTCCGGGAATACGAAAGTACGTTACGCACGTCGCCATTCAAAAACACGTCGGGGCGCCGTAATTTCGCGCAAAGCACGGCGGGAAATTTCCTAACGGAGCATGCGCAGAACGTTCGGCGCGGGAACGCACCTAATTTAAATGGTACACGCCCCATTTGAATTAGGCGGGCTTGTGCCAGACGGCTTTACGCTACGCCGCCACAAGTTTACACGTAAGTGCTTTGTGAATCAAGCACTTACAACGAAAACTTGCGGCGGCGTAACGTAAAGGGGATACGTTATGCCGCCGTAAATATTCGTGAATCTGGCCCATAGTTTTGCAAGTTTAAAGAGTTTTCTTCAGCTTGTTAGGCCCCATACTCACGAGCAAACATGTCTGCTGAAACTGGCCCGCAGGCCAGTTTCAGCAGACATGTTTGGTCGTGTGTGGGCGCGAGCGGGCCGAATTCCAGCAAACATTTGCCCGCCGGGCCTTTTCCCAGCGGACAAATATTCCTGGACTTGTTTTAAAACAGTCCGCTGGAATCCTGCCCGCTCGGACATGTACGGTCGTCAGTACAGACCTACCGTACATGTCCAGGCGCCCGCCGTCCCTCGCATGCGTCGAATGACTTCGACGCATGCGTGGAAGCATTTTAAAGGCGGGCCGCCCACGTCGCCGCGTCATTGTCGCGGCGACACCGCGTCATCGACGCGGCGACACCGCGGACACGCCCCGCGTATTGTTTACGCGCGGACTTCTGTACGATGGTGTGTACAACCATCGTACAGAAGCCCTCTGGCAGACATGTATGGAGAAAACGGTCCGACGGACCGCTTTCACCATACATGTTTGGTCGTGAGTACCCGGCCTTAGTATCTAGGAAATATGCAGTTTATGATGTTTTTTAAAAGAAAGGTAAGGTGGAGACAAGAGGCAATAAAGGAACAAGCTGTTGGGTTGGCTTGATTTAATTTTAAAAATATATAAAATTATTGAATCACTTAAAAGGTTAATATAGTATTGCAAGTTTAGAAAAAAAATCTTCAGCTTGTTAGTTTCTAGGAAATATAGATTTCTTCTTGTTTTTGAAAAGAAAAGCAAGGTGGAGACAAGGGGCAATAAAGGAACAAGCTGGTGGGGTTGCCTGGATTTAATATAAAAAAATATAAATAATTATTGTATCACAATAAAGGTTTAATATAGTCTCGCAAGTTTAAAGAATTTTCTTCACCTTGTTAGTCTCTAGGAAATATACATTTTTCTGATGTTTTTTAAATGAAAGGTAAGGTTGAGATAAGGGGCAATAAGAGAGAGAGAGAGAGAGAGAGAGAGAGAGAGAGCGTAGGGGGGTGTAAAACATTAATAGATGACAAAGCAGAGAGCTGAAAAAAAAATCAGATTTCTTTTTTAACACACTGTATAACATATAGAAATACAGTAATACCTCGGATTGCGAGTAACGTGATTAACAAGCATTTCACAATACAAGCTATTATTTTTTTTTTAAATCCTAACTCTGTTTGCAAGCGCTGTCTCACAAAATGAGCAGGATTCAAGTCTATGCAGTGTGCAGTACCGCATTTGGCCAGAGGTGCGGGGGCGCCAGTGACACTGGGAGCCTCTCAGCTGCTCGGATGCACTCAGAGCCACTCGGAAACACTCCAAATGTCTCCGGCGCCTCCCTTCCACCTCTGGCCACATGCGGTACTGCATACAATAGAAGTCACTGTGGAACAAATTGACTTCTATGGGGAAACTTGCTTTGATATACGAGTGCTTTGGATTACAAGCATTCTTCTGAAACGAATTATGCTCGTAATTCAAGGTATCACTGTATATGTATAAAATATGACCAACACAGTCCAAATAGGACTGCATTCACTAGTAATAATGTTCATCTGTGAATGGTGGAGAGGGCAAATGCTAAACGTAAATGAACATTTTACAATAAAATCGCTATTTTAATGCACTGAATGTGTGGTGTTAAGCGATCAAGCATAGAGGTTTTTTTTATAGGAAATTGTAGAAACTCAATGACATAAATTTCACTTGAAAAGAACACATTTTTAAAAGTGTAATAAGTGTTCAAGGATGAATGGAAGGGCTAGTGTAGAATGTCAACCCATGTGTTCTCAGACGCAGCTGAAACAATGACTGTCAAACACGTGTTCGTTCAAACGTACGTCTAGAGGCCGATGAAATAGATATGAACAGCCGATGCCATGTACAAGAAAATGCAAAGCTAAGCAGATCAAGAGTTAAGTCGTCACCTTGAAAACTCCGTCTATAGAGATGTCAGGTTCACTAGACTAGGTAAAAGTGACAATGAACAATTTCCTTCTGCTTGAGCAAGACTTCCAATTCAAAGCCCGAGGCTTTCCCTCATAAACACAGACCCAGAACTAAACAGTTTAGTCAATGTGCAATGAGGATACTTATAAATACGACAATATTTCACGTGCGTACACAAAATACATTGGGAACGAGTTACCACTTGTCATGGCAGACAACGGAAAGAGAATTGCAACAGAGGGGTTACAGGGCTGTGTAAAAAAAGAAAAAAAAAATCTGCGCTATAATCTTACAAAGTTATATGGAAGAAGCACTCTGATTATCTGAACACAAAACAGAAGAACGTAAATACATAAAACCTGTTGCACTTTAACCACTTCAATACCGGGCACTTTTACCCCCTTTCTGCCCAGGCAGATTTTCAGCTTTCAGCGCTATAACATTTTGAATGACAATTGCGCGGTCATGCAACACTGTATTCATATAAACTTCTTATCATTTTGGTGGTATTTAATCACCACTGGGGTTTTTTATTTTTTTTGCTAAATAAACAAAAAAGGACAAAAATTGAGAAAAAAAAAAACAAATTTTTCTTAATTTCTGTTAGAAAATTGAAAAAAATTATCTTTCTTAAAAATTTTAGGCCAAATGGTATTCTGCTACAGTTCTTTGGTGAAAATAACCCAAATCGGTGTATATTATTTAGACTTCAGGAAAGTTAAAGAGTCCACAAACTATGGTATATATCTAAAAATGTATCAATCCTAATGTACTGACTTCCTTACTCATTTCTTAAAGTGGATGTAAACCCCAAAAAATTTTGTTTGTTTTTGATGTCACAATGTAGAGTATACGATTCCCTATCATCTGTGCCCAGTCTTGCCACACATAAAAACTTGCCAAATTATAAAGTCTGTTTCTCTGTTCTTGCTTTGTGTTACAGGTTATTTACACATCCTGGTAATATACAATGAACTTTGGATTACCTCATATTATGATAAACATAACATAACATATGATAAACATGTCCAAGCTCTAGATATGTAAATAACCTGTAACACAAAGCAAGAACAGAGAAACGGACTTTATAATTTGGCAAGTTTTTATCTGGAATTCTGTTAATTTTCACTGAACATTAAAAGAGGATTGCTCAGCGCTGGAATAACTCTGTGTGGCAAGACTGGGCACAGATGATAGGGAATCTTATACTCTACATTGTGACATCAAAAACAAAAAAACTATTTTTGGGGTTTACATCCACTTTAAGACACAAATATGCCAGGACAGTACAAATACCCCAAAAATGACCCCTTTTTGGAAAGTAGACAGTCTGAGGTAATTAGTAAGAGTCATGGCATGCTTTTTGGAGGTAGTCACTTTTTTTTCTTCACATTTTGTTATTATTTGTTACATGCTGTCACCAGTGCAGTACAGCACCATCATATAACTGGTGTGGCGGTGACCAGGTACACTGACTGATGACAGTGGGCCGGATTCAGATACCTGAGCGTATCTGTCCGGCCAGCGTAACGTATCGCCGCTCTAACTTTGGGCGCGAGTTCTTTATTCAGAAAGAACTTGCGCCCTTAGTTACGGCGGTGTAACGTATGTGTTTTGCGGCGTAAGGCCGCGTAATTCAAATGGGGATGTAGGGGGCGTGTTTTATTTAAATTTGGCTTGATCCGGCGTATTTGACATTTTTTGAACGGCGCATGTGCCGTTCGTGAAAACATCCGAGTGCGCATGCTCGAAAATCCGCCTCAAAACGTCATTGCTTTCGACGTGAACGTAAATTACGTCCAGCCGTATTCACGAACGACTTACGCAAACGACGTAAAAAATTCAAAACTCGACGCGGGAACGATGGCCATACTTAACATTAGCTACGCCTCATAGAGCAGGGGTAACTATACGCTGGAAAAAGCTGAACGCAAAGGACGTAAAAAAAAAGCGCCGGGCGGTCGTTTGTTTCTGAATCGGCGTAAATACTAATTTGCATATTCCTCGTGTAAAAATACGGAAGCGCCACCTAGTGGCCAGCCTGAAATTGCAGCCTAAGATACGACGGTGTAAGACACTTACACCTGTCGGATCTTAGGAATATCTATGCGTAACTTATTCTCTGAATCAGGCGCATAGATACGACCGAGCGCACTCAGAAATACGGCGGCGTATCAGGAGATACGCTGTCGTATCTCTTTCTGAATCTGGCCCAGTATGTAAAAAAATAAATCTGAATGGACACACAGAGCAGTAGCTCAGGTACCCTTATAGCAAGCCAGATAAGAAGAGGTTCTGGGCTGCTCTGTGCAAAACCACTTCACAGAGCAGGTAAGTATAAGATGTTTGTTATTTTTAAAGAAAAAAAAAACAAGACTTTAGTAACACTTTAACCGCTAGCCGACCGCCTCCTGCACATATACGTCGGGAGAATGGCATGGTTGCACAAAGCACCGTACAGGTACATTGCATTAAATTTGCCGCTGTGTCCGGGACCTGCGGACTCGATGTCCGCAGGTGTCCGGCGATCGTGTCACAGAGCTGCAGAACAGGGAGATGTAAACAAGGAATTTCCCTGTTCTGCCTAGTAACAGGACACTGATCTACTGCTCCCTGTCATCGGAAGCAGTGATCAATGTCGAGTCACTGGTAGCCCAGCCCCCCAACAGTTAGAATCACTCCCTAGGACACACTTAACCCCTTCCTCGCCCCCTAGTGGTTAACCCCTTCCCTGCCAGTGTCATTTACACAGTAATCAGTGCATTTTTATAGCACTGATCGCTGTATAAATGACGATGGTCCCAAAATAGCGTCAAAAGTGTCCGATGTGTCCGCTATAATGTCGCAGTTACGATATAAATTGTAGATCGCCGCCATTACTAGTAAAAAAAATATGTAGAAGAATACGTATCGGCCTAAACTGAAAAATACTTTTTTATACATATTTTTGGGGGATATTTATTATAGCAAAAAGTCAAAAATATAGATTTTTTTTCAAAATTGTCGCTCTTTTTTTGTTTATAGTACAAAAAATAAAAACCACAGAAGTGATTAAATACCACCAAAAGAAAGCTCTATTTGTGCGAAAAAAAGGACGTCAATTTTGTTTGGAAAACAGGTTGCACCACCGTGCAATTGTCAGTTACAGCGACGCAGTGCCGAATCGCAAAAAATGGCCCGGTCATTGGGCAGCCAAATCCTCCCGGCTGAAGTGGTTAAGAACTATCTTCAGAATAAAGAAGAACAAGGAGCCCTGGAAGTGATTGTTTGGCCCCCACAGAGCCCTGATATCAACATCAAGTTTGTCTGGGATTACATGAAGAGACATAAGAATTTGATCTGTGGTTAGTTCTCCAAGATGTTTGGAACAACCTACCTGCCGAGTTCCTTCATAAACTGTGTGCAAGTGTACCTAGAAGAATTGATGCTGTTTTGCAGGCAAAGGGTGGTCACACAAAATATTGATTTGATTTGGAATTGTGTTCATTTACTTTCCATTTTGTTAATACGTATATATATATATTTTTTGGGGGGGGGGGGGTGGTTTACATATAAAATCGGTAAATTGATATAATGCAATACTTGTCTTCAACAGATAATGATGCTCACCTTAGACTGTAGAAAAAGACTGTCTTCATTCACAACGTTCGATGTATGCAAGGACTGTAAATACGAGGGGGTTACGATGTTTGGGAATCTTGGACAAAGATGCCAACTAAATGGAAACAGAACACTTCTATAAGCTTACACATGAGAAAATCTTTAAAAAAAATCCAATTGAAAAACAGATTTGATTTCACTTTATAGTATTACATGGCAATATTATTGTGAAAAACCAGCCAAACCTTTTTTCTAGTTGTGGTTAGAGTGGGGTAGGGTTGGAACCTTTGTCAGGCTCTACAGCTGTCTGTGTTCCCATATATACATTTCCTTCCAGGGCAACAAAGGAAAGGAAGAAAAAACTTCCATAAAGTGTGGGGAATTTCCACATTTTAAAGTTACTGCAAGGGCAATCCCCATTGGAATATTTCTCCTCATACTCTCCCCTTGTAATAACTGTAAAATGTTAGATTTTCCATCACTTTCTGTCCCAGTCATACTCTTCACACTCCTCCCTTGCACATACGGCCCTCTGGCACAACCACAGCATTCCTGTTCTGCACATACTGTCACACCCTCCACACTCCTCTCCTGTACATACTGTCTCCTGTCACACCCTCCACACTCCTCTCCTGTACATACTGTCTCCTGTCACACCCTCCACACTCCTCTCCTGTACATACTGTCTCCAGTCATATCTTCCACACTCCTTTCCTGAACATATTGCCTACCGTCATACCCTCTGCACTCTTCTCCTGCACATGCTACTGAAGGCAAATAGACTGGGCACTTGGCAAGTGCAGTTGCTCCACAGCCCAGTAAATGAGGGGAAGCTCTGATGACCATAATCTATTCATGTACAAGCAAAAATGCTGTTTTTTTTTGTTTAGAATAAAAAAATTGTATTCTACTGTACTGTACATCAGTAGTTAGTAGAGATATATTCTTCAACCAGTAGATGACAGTATTTATAAGTTTGTAGCTGCATCTATGGTCTTTCCTCTGTAATAAAGTTCATGTTTCCTGGCTGCAGTTAAGCAGCAAAGCCCATGTGAACTGTTTGGTAGAGAACATTAATTTTCCTGCCACGTGACTGGGTATTCTGTGCGCAGTTGGATCTGGAGCAACTGCACTTACATAGTGCACAGTCGATTTGCCTTTATTAAATCTACCCCATAATCTGCTCTAATTTCATTCACATTAAGGCTGGCCATACACTGATCAAAATGCAGCTGGTTCAGCATGCATACCTCCCAACTGTCCCTGATTTCGAGGGACTGTCCCTGATTTGGAGCAATGTCCCTCTGTCCCTCATTCTCCTCATTTGTCCCTCATTTTGGTCTGATCTATATAGATGTATATAAAATGCACTTTTTATCTATCAAAAAGTGTTTCCCAGTGCTAAACCTTTCATCTAATTTCTAAATTGTTGCATTTGTAAATTCCAAAAGCCAATATAAAGAAATAGTAGTGGTAAAAAAGAGCACTTTTGGGTTTAACCAATCTTATTTTTTTGTACAACCCTCCTTTAAGGGGGCGTGGCAAGGGGTGTGTCCTATGCCTACATACTTTTGCTGATAGGTGTCCCTCATTCCCATATCAGAAAGTTGGGAGGTATGAGCATGGACTGTATGAATTTCTATCAGTTTGTTGCCAATACTGATCCCTGATTGACTCCTGTCAAAGGGACATGTTGAAAAAATGTCCAGTGTATTCTGAGGAATTTGAGCATTGTTTGTTCTGGGACACTTTTGCTATTATTATTATTACTAGACATTATATATGATGTCATTGTTGTCATCTTTGTGAATTATAGAACAGCTCACCTATGTTATTTACATTGTAGATGGGAATAGGGGAAGTTGTTCTGTTGTCCTAACATACTGTCCTATGATGACACTGCTCCTCCACAGATACAATATAGTGAATGTGCATTGTCACCCTAGTACAAGAGGTGTGTTAATGGCAGAAACACCAGTTAAACATAAAAAAAAGTCTAAACAAAGAAAACGAATGCAAGTATCATATTTAATGAATAGTGAGCTGCAATATACATTTTTTGTTCAAATCGAATCTAATCCAATTAAGTAAACAGCATGGCATAAGGCTACCACTGTGTGTGTGCACCAATGTCAAACACTGGCTAAGATGGTATGAAAATCTACAGTTGGCCCTAGAGGTGCGATATTCAGGCAATGATAGGCAGATGTCTCAGCACCTGTTCTTCTTGGTGACAGATCTGTACATTTATGGCCACACATTGTTATTGTTTTATGACAGCCATTAAATGTCATTTTGCTTTGTCAAAAAAAAAATTTTTTATCTGAAGCTGGGATCTTAGCAAGATCATTATGTTAAATATAACAAAAAGTTACTTTTTTTAAGAAAAAAGCCAAATTTATAATATTAAAGTACCGTATTTGTATGCTTTATTTATATTAAATAATTTTATAATATAAATGTATGTCTATAATATAAAACATATTTTTCATTATTTCAGCAATAGTTGGGTATATTATATGTAAGGCCTTGTACTCACGAGCAGACATGTCCGATGAAACATGTCTGCCCGGGGACTTCTGTTCGATGGCTGTACACACCATCGAACAGAGGTCCGTGCGTAAACAATACGCGGGGCATGTCCGCGGTGTCGCCGCGTCGATGACGCGGTGTCGCCGCGACAATGACGCGGCGACGTGGGCGGCCTGCCTTTAAAATGCTTCCACGCATGCGTCAAAGTCATTCGACGCATGCGAGGGATGTCGGGCGGCAGGACATGTACGGTAGGTCTGTACAGACGACCGTACATGTCCGCTGGAAACCTGCCCGATCCGCCCGAAAATGGTCCGCTCGGGCCTACACACGGCCAAACATGTCTGCTTAAACTGGTCCGCGGACCAGTTTCAGCAGACATGTTTGGTCGTGAGTACGGGGCCTTAAGCAACCACTATCTTTCACTTATAATTAGTCCTCAAGATGTACATTCCTCTCAAAAAAACGAACATTGCATTTAAAGTCTTGAGAAAAAACCCTAAAGCCCTGTACACACGATCGGATATCTGATGGAATCTAATCCGATGGATGTTTTCATCGGATATCTGATGAAGCCGACTTTCATCAGTCTTGCCTACACACCATCAGTCAAAAATCCGATCGTGACAAAACGCGGTGACGTACAACACTACGACGAGCCGAAAAAAATGAAGTTCAATGCTTCCGAGCATGCGTCGACTTGATTCTGAGCATGCATAGATTTTTGTCCGATGGACTTCCACACAGACGATCTGATTTTTCTATCGTTTTTTTATCTATAGGAAAAATGTAAAACATGTTCTATTTTTTTTACACCGATGGAAATAAAACCGATGGGGCCCACACACGATCGGTTTGTCTGATAAAAACAGTCCATTGGTTGGTTTTCAGCGGACAAACCGATCGTGTGTACAGGGCTTTAGGACCAGTTCACACCAGACGCAGTTCCGTTCAGTTCCCTGTGCTTTTTTTCTGCACAAAATGCATGCATAGTGTTTTCCATGTATTCCAATGGCTCTAGTTGGCTCTAGTTCACACCATGCAGTCAGTTTCTGGTCAGTTTTCTGCACCGGAAACTGACTGCATGGTGTGAACTAGAGCCAACTAGAGCCATTGGAATACATGGAAAACACTGTGCATGCATTTTTAGTGCAAAAACAAAAATGCACACGAAACTGTACAGAACTGCGTCTGGTGTGAACTGGCCCTAAAAGAAAAGAGGTATGCTTATTAGCTGTCCCACCACCCATGTCCTGGATCTTCTGTCTTAATTACCTATACCCACCTCTGGTATCTTTAGCATTCGGCTCTTCTGGGGGTGTCAGATACCTTGTCCACCACTGTGTGCTGTGGTTCCATCTTCCCGATGCTATGTCACTACAAGACACCATAGCAGCAGGTGGATCCACAATACACAACAGGGAGGGAACCAGGCATCTGGCACCTCCAGAAGTGTGTCGGATACAGAAGATACTTTAGCCAGCATGGCTTTTCAAAGGTGAGGTATGGGTAGCAGGATAGGTGGATATTTCTCTTTTTAAAAAGAAGTTTAGGAAGGGCTGGATTTTTATCCACAATTTCTACAAAAGGGGTGTTTCTTTGGGCACCAAAGGTCTGTAGCCACACCTTTGGTGCCCATAGTAACACCCCTCTTGTAGGATCAGCTCTTTCAGAGAGGACATTGTGTTCTTTAACTCACATGCATCACACTCAAATGAAAAGGTGAGCCAAACAGAGTTGAATTAATCTTCAAGGTACCACATGTCTGCTACAGGCCCATTCATACTTGTGAATGGCTTCATTACGATTAGATGCTAGAGACCCAGCAAGGGATCGCAGCGATTAGCTGCAGGCGGAGGCACCATTAAAAGTAATGGAAGTTGGTCTGAATCCAAGGCCGATCATTTGCAAGTAATCGCTCCATGAGCAATTACTATACATGCAGTTAGCTGCCGGAGCTGTAAGCCTCCTAATTGCTTTTAATGGGACTTCTGCCCGTAGATTTGCAGCCAGGAACCAACCCCTCGCTAGGTCTCCCACATCTAATGCCTAACAGACACATTTGCACGTGTGGATGGGGCCCAAGAGCCACATACACCAGATTAAATTAAAAAAATAAGTTTAGAGCACTACACCATAGCAGTAGTTGTAGTAGTGTAACTTTTTTTCCCAAAGAAGCTGCAAAAACAACTCTTAAAGTGTTCACCCATACCATTATGCAAGGTAGGTCAGCCTTTATCAAGTTTGAGCAGTTGAAGACTTATTCAATTTAAATCCCCAAACCAGCTGGGGGTCACAAAAAAGAAACAAGAGGGCCGCAAACAGCCCAAAAAAAAAAACCCCACCAGTTTGACATGTCTGCTGTATAAGAAAGCATATATTCTGAGTTGACTTTGCTCTTACTAATGTGTAGCCTATAATTGTACAGAAAAGGGATACTTCTTTGTTTCTGATCCCTACGGGCACAGGTCCACTTATAACTCCATCTCTGAGCAAAGGAAAAATATGTTTATATACTTTACCTGCTATATCCTGGGAAGGAAGCATCAGGATCTACAAAGGTTTCATAAATTATTTTGTTTCCCTCCTTTTCTGTACACATCACTTTGTCAAAGCTTAGGTTAAGAATTTTATCAACAGGGTCCCTGGAAAAGATCAAGATGTAGGAAAATTAGATGGTATGTTTTACCATTGAGGAATTAAAAATCATCATTTGTATATTTGACATGACTGTTTAAGACAAAGCCAAGCATTGGCCACCATCAAAGTTTAAGACAAAGCCAAGCACTGGCCACCATCAATATTTAAGACAAAGACAAGCATTGGCCACCATCAAAGTTTAAGACAAAGCCAAGCATTGGCCACCATCAAAGTTTAAGAAAAAGCCAAGCATTGGCCACCATCAAAGTTTAAGACAAAGCCAATCATTGGCCACCATCAAAGTTTAAGACAAAGCCAAGCACTGGCCACCATCAATGTTTAAGACAAAGACAAGCATTGGCCACCATCAAAGTTTAAGACAAAGCCAAGCATTGGCCACCATCAAAGTTTAAGAAAAAGCCAAGCATTGGCCACCATCAATGTTTAAGACAAAGACAAGTATTGGCCACCATCAAAGTTTAAGACAAAGCCAAGCACTGGCCACCATCAATGTTTAAGACAAAGACAAGCACTGGCCACCATCAAAGTTTAAGACTAAGCCAAGCATTTGCCACCTTCAAAGTTTAAGACAAAGCCAAGCATTGGCCACCAAAAAAGTGGTAGAAGATGAATTCCAGAAAAGGGTGTTCATGACATTACTGACTGATAAGGTGCAGTTCAGCATAGTCCCCTCCTGGTATAGTCACCTAGGCTCTCGGTAATAAAGTGATTAAAACTGATTTAAAGTGAAACAAAGTGAAGATGAATAATAAACAATAATTACATTTCTATAATAATATTAAAAATGAAAAGGTGATACTGATTCTGAAAACCAGTAATAGTTCCATTGCTCCTTTTATATGCTGTTCTTGCAAAATGATAACTGATCACACAATTCTCTCCTACTACCTATCAGACACAAATGAGGCATACATTAAAGTGGCATTAACAGGTTTAAGTGCTACACATAGTTGTTATATTAAATCTAATATCAGATTAAATGTTCACAATTACTGTACACAAGACTTACCTAATAAAAATCCAGACTGTCTCCTCTGTAGCCATTTCTATTATTATACAGTTATGAATGCCTATCTGGCGTAGCGCGGAGTGAATGTGAACCTGGCTGGTGTGCTGTGGCCAGTACCCATATATTCAGAGATAAACGTATATTTTTGGTGCTGAAGGTTTGTTAATGGGCCCATAATAACATTATTTAGAAATGGTAGGTAATCTCACATATATTTCTTGAAACTCAAAAAAGTGGTCCAACCTTATAATCAAATATTCTGCTGATTTGAAACAATGTTTGATTGCTTCTTGAGGAATAATTCCAAGTCTGTGTCACTTGAACAGTTATTGTTTCAATATTTTGGGACTGATGCTTACAATATTGTTTTTTTAAATCATATCCTAACAAAATTAAATCAGGTTGCCTGGAATCCAAATCCATTGCTGCAGATGTGCCCGGTGCTTGTCTATTACAGTTGCACTGTCAGGTTGTGCATTATCTTGCTACAAAATGCAGTTTTACATTGTGCTAATGTAAGATATAATAACACAGCTATCAAGATACTGCTTGCTGCCATAATCCTCTGAACTACAACACAGAATCTGTATTATACCTCATTAGTATTGCCCCCAATCATTCCCAATTCATAACACCAAGAGCAGGTGATGTATGGCATTCCAAAATAACCCTGAGGCCCCGTACACACGACCAGTTTCCTCGGCAGAATTCAGCTTCCGACCGAGTTTCTGGCTGAATTCTGCCGAGAAACCCGGCCGTGTGTACACTTTCGGCCGAGGAAGCCGACGAGGACCTCGGCGAGGAAATAGAGAACATGTTCTCTATTTCCTCGTTGTTCTATGGGAGCTCTCATCCCGCCGAGCTCCTCGGCGGCTTCAGGGCTGAACTGGCCGAGGAACTCGATGTGTTTCGCCCGTCGAGTTCCTCGGTCGTGTGTACGAAACCTTAGTCTTGACCTTCTCTGGTCAAGATTTCTTTAATCAGATTAATCCAAATATAACTGCAACTGTGTACCACTTGCTTCTATTTTCTTAGCCCTATACCAATTCAAGCAGCTTTGCAGTATATTGGATTTAGAGGTCAATACTAAATTTGGAGACTGAAGTATAGCTTTGAGAAACATTTGGCATGCTAGGCTATTGTCTATAGATGGCGCATTACAAGGGATACTTGAATTGTCTGAGAATTATAGGTAAGTCCCAGTCGATGTGGACAAATGCAGGTCCGCTATAAAAGTACACCCAAGTACATCCAATAATACATAATAGCAATACATAATATTTCTGTATAGGAACATACATTGATATACAAACAAAATAGGGAAAAAATCTATATACGTCCTATCACAGTGAACCAGGGCTCAACATAGAAGGAAGCATGCCTCAACCCTAATATGTCATCCAACCAGCTTAGAATTAATCATACCTTAAATAAGCTTGCTTAGCTCATATCGGCATCATAAAGGTAAAAACACAAAAGAAAAAATTCAATAAAGATGACATCAGACTCCAGATGTGGATAAGCGCCTACTGGCCCATGGGAGTAATCCACCACTAAAATAATGAAAAGAGGCAGGGTGTTGTAGCAATACATGGGTATCCTCGAAAAGGGAATAATCTACATAAGGGTAGCGGATCTCACTATATAGGTCTGCAGCAGGTGATAAAGGCGATAAGAAGGTCAAATGAAAAAAAAAAAATACCGGTAGCCTTGCTGTCTGTGAAGAGTGACAGAGGTAGATGTTTATCTAAAAGGCATCAAATACACAGGTTTGCATATAGGGTCTATAAAATAATGAAAATCAAGGGGTGTGTAGTAAGTATACATGAATCCATATGATATATGTAAATATCCGCACAAGGTTTACCTTTCATGCACCACTGTGATCATCGCCGCGATCAGGATCATATGAAAGTGTTGGAACCGAGAAGGAAGAACAGAAGAAGAGGCACCATTCATAAACAATGGAGTGGATTGCTTTCCAGGTAAGTCTGCCATACTAAAAGCGAATTATGGCTAAAAGCTCCAGGGGCTCATTTTAAAAATATTTAGTGGAGGTTTAATTCTGCTTTAATGTAAACACACAGGCCCGGATTCACAAAGGAGTTACGACGGCGTATCTCCAGATAGAATCAGATATGGCCTCACAGTTGCCTAGATACGAGCGGCGTAAGTCTCCTATGCCGTCGTATCTTAGGGTGCATATTTTTACGCTGGCCGCTAGGTGGCGCTTCCATATATTTCCGCGTCAAATATGCTAATTAGCTAGATACGCCGATTCACGAACATACGTGCGCCCGGCGTATCAAGATATATTTACGTAAGACATACGTCAGCGTAAAGTTTACCCTCATAAAGCAGGGGTAAGTCATGTTAGGTATGGACGTCGGAAACGTACGAACAGCGTCGTATTTTGCGTTGTTTGCGTAAGTCGTCCGTGAATGGGGCTGGACGTAAGTTACGTTTACGTCGAAAGCATTGACTATTTGCGGCGTAATTTTGAGCATGCGCACTGGGATACGTTCACGGGCGGCGCATGCGCCGTTTGTTAAAAGCGTCAATTACGTCGGGTCACGATTCATT
Source organism: Rana temporaria (assembly GCF_905171775.1). Lineage (NCBI taxonomy): Eukaryota > Metazoa > Chordata > Amphibia > Anura > Ranidae > Rana > Rana temporaria. The sequence continues at coordinate 32,207,962 of NC_053499.1, read as the reverse complement.
AGCATACAACACGCCCACACCAGCTTACTTTGAATTACGCGGGCTTACGCCGGCACAGTTACACTACGCCGCCGTAACTTAGGGCGCAAGTTCTTTGTGAATACGGGACCTGGCTCACTAAGTTACGGCGGCGTAGTGAATCTAAGATACGCTACGCCTGCCTAAAGATAGGCGCGTCTACGTGAATCTGGGCCACAATCTCCAAGATCAATCATTTGATAACCTAAAGAGGCATGAGACCGTGATCTGAATAATGCCTAGACACATATTCAAATACACAAAAAATATCCATCTTACAAAAATAAATAAATGAAAAACAAAGTTAAAGTTAGGCAGACATGGGTCGAATTTCAAAATAATTTTCCTTAGAAAATCTTATCTATAAATTTTCATCGAATTTCGCACTGTGGGCTGCAGCAATAGCCGATTTTCGTGTGGCCATCGAATTTGTGTAATCGGGGATGTTGGAGATTTTTTAGAAAAACAAACGATTTTCGAATCAATGATGGGAGAATTCGTGCGAGAAATGTAATCGAAAAAGAAATGCGCATGTGCAAGAAAACAAAATTCCCGGAAAGAAAAGAAGATTCCCAGCCACAACATTTTTTTTCTGTAGCAACAGGATGTGAAATTGAAGGCTTGGTTGGCTGAATTTCGAACTCAATGGTGGCACCATCGGATCACAAAACGCACAAAATTTCCGATTTTCAAAAGAAAATTCTTTCGAAATTCGACCATGTATGGCCAGCCATTAAGCTCAGTTTCAGGGTCTTGGCAATCTTCTTATAGCCTAGGCCATCTTTATGTAGACCAACAATTATTTTTTTCAGATCCTCATAGAATTGTTTGCCATGAGGTGCCATGTTGAACTTCAAATGACCAGTATGAGAGAGAGAGAGCAATAAAACCAAATTGAACACACCTGCTTCCCATTCACACCTGAGAACACTAATGCCTTGTACACACGATCGGAATTTCTGATGGAAAAAGTCAGATGGAATTTTTTCATCGGATATTCCAACCGTGTGTGTCCCCCATCAGAGTTTTTCCATCGGAAATTCAGACAGACTTAGAAAGAGAACATGTTCTCTTTTTTTCCAATGAATTTAGTTTGTCTGTATGGAACTCTGAAGAAGAAATAACCATGCAAGCTCAGAATCAAGTCGACGCATGCTCAGAAGCATTGAACTTCATTTTTCTCGGCTCGTCGTAGTGTTGTACGTCACCGAGTTTTGGACGGTCGGAATTTGGTGTGACAGTGTGTATGCAAGACAGCTTGAACGGAATTCCGCAGAAAAATCAGTCAGAGATTATCCCAACGGAAATTCTGATCGTGTGTATGGGGCATAAGAGTCACATGATACCAGGGAGGGAAAATGGCTAATTGGGCCCAATTTGGATATTTTCACTTAGGGGTGTACTCACTTTTGTTGCCAGAGGTTTAGACATTAATGGCTGTGTGTTGAGTTATTTTGAAGGGACAGCAAATTTACACTGTTATACAAGCTGTACAGTCACTACTTTACATTGTAGCAAAGTGTAATTTCTTCAGTGTTGTCACATAAAAAGATAGAATAACATGTTTACAAAATTTTAGGGGTGTACTCACTTTTGTGAGATACAGTACATACAGCAGGCAGGAGGCTTAACTTGTAATCTAAACCTTTTTATATCTTGTAGAGCAGTAAATATAATACATATATAAACAGCATGTCTGTGTGCATTGGTGCTATTAGGTTGTGTTTTCTTATTTTCATTATAAGCGCTCTTTGGAAAATGAATACATAGAATAAAATTTCGGACATACTAATTTAAGCCCTAGGTCACCGTTGAGATAATGATCTATTCCTGTTTTCATAATCCCTTATTCCGTGAGCTCAAAAGCTGGTAAACAGAGAAAATGTCTTGGAACACCCAGGGATCTGATCATTATCTCACCGGCCACAGGGGCACAAATGTCATCTCTGAGCTGGTGAATGGGTGAAAGGTCGCCATAGTAACAAAAGATTACGGCCCATGTATATTTATTGCTCTCAATGGCAGTATGTGAATAGATGTAAGGAGTCCTAGTTTAAGGGGCGGAAGGTGCTATTTTTAGAGAAAACAGATATAATGTGTGACTATTGTACTCTTAGGTAGCCTAATTACAGGTCACCCTTTGACAGTTTTTACTAGGTGTAAAACACTGAATATTCCATGTATAACTTATAACTCATTATGGTAAACCCTGTGTTGCAACGTAAAACTGTCAAAACCAGCACAATTATATCCTTTTTTAGATAATGCCCTTAGAATGTTGCCTAAAATGTTATAAACAGTAAAAAAAATATAGAAAAATCTTTCCTACTGATTGATATTTTAGATATATTCAATGACAGGCGTCTGTCATAGATCCTGGCTCTGTTCTAAAGGCCCGTACGTATAACACGTTGCGCCGGCGTATGTGTGCGGCAGACCCACGAACAGACATGCGCCTAAAAACAGGCTACACCCCGCCGACATAGCTTGCATACGCCGGTGTGGGGTGGGCACACATATGGGCTGGGCGCATGGTGCCGCTCCCATTGATTAGCCATTCAAACATGCAAATGAGGGAAATACGCTGATTCACGAACATGCGTGTGCCCGGCGCATGCTACGCGAGATGCGCGTAAGTTGTACGTCCGGCGTAAAGTTATTCCCCATAAATGAGGTGCAACCCGGCAACAGACATGCACAGGTCTGCACCAGGGAACACAAGCAGGCGTATTGTGTGTTGGACGTGTGTCTGGCTGGGCGTACGTTATGTTCACGTTATGATCCGATGTAGCTTAGGCAGTTGTGCTGGCGTGGTTGTGAGCAGGCGCAGGGGGGTGCTTTGTTTGCGTCCACGTCACGGCGCATGCGCAGTTCGTGATACGTACCTGTCTGGCACTCGGCCCATCATTTACATGGGGTCACGCCCACTTCCACCTACGCCGTCATGCGCCTTCGAAACCTACGCAGCGCTGGCGCAGCGTTGGGAGCACTGGCTTGCTGAATGCAATGCTTGCCTCTCTGCGCTACATTGGCGTGGCGTATGGTGTGTGCTCTACGGCGGCGTAATGTGCGCCTTGCTCTCTGTGAATCTGGGCCATTGTGTTTTGTCGGATTATCCGACCGTGCAGGGGAGGGCTGGCAGCCTAAGGCCTGGGGGGCAAGTCAAGTGGCCCATTGAACTGCCGAATCAGCTCACCACCCATGGCCCATCTGGTTTTTCAATGCAGCCTAACCAGTGCCCATCAGTGCAGCCAACTCCAGTGCTCAACAATGCAGCCTGATCACTGGGACAGGTTACATGGGGTGTATGGGGGGAGAGATGGGGGTCAGCTAGGGGTGTCAGGGTCTCTCATCTCAGTTCTCAGCTCAGCAGGTCCTTGCACCTGGGGGGTAATGTTCCTGGTCCTGGGGTCAAGTTGCAGCCAGCGCCCAGTCCTGCAGCCCTGCGCCCCTACTACGTGGCATGCCCTGCCTCTGTCTGCTTCCAAGAATCCAGTCCCAGGGAGTTGTAGTTTCCTCAGCGCTGCTCTGTTTTTCACCCACCGGGAGCTTGAGCGTGGACTACAACTCCTAGAATGCAACAGCTAGTGGTCAGCCTGACTTCCAAGACCAGAATAAAAAATAAAATGGTAGCAGGCATTTTGAACATAAGTTAGGGTGGCCTGGGAGGCAATTGCCACCCTGCCCCCTGGCCCAGCCCTCCCCTGCGACCGTGTGTATGCTCCGACAACAAATGTTGGATGGTCATGCTCTCAACAAATGTGTTCCGTCGGATCATCCTATCGTGTGTACACAAATCCGTCTGACTAAAATCCAAAGTAAAAACACGCATGCTTGGAAGCAATGCTAACCATAAGACAACATTAGCAGAAGTTGCCCAAAGGGTGGGGCTAAAGAGAAGAAAAACCACGTAGCACGTCTAGTACGTCATTATCTTCTTGTTTGTTGGCTGAAAATGTTCTGCTGTCTGTATGCATACCAAGTTCACGGACAACGCCCTTCGGACAAAAATCAAACACAGAGCTGGATTGATACAGGGCATGGGTAAGTATCTGGGGGGGGGGGGGGGGGATGGCACAGCAAATGGCAAAAGGTGTTTTTAACCTTAATGCAAGGAATGCATTAAAGTGATTCTAAAGGCTATCATTAAAAAGAAAATAAGGAACATGTTATACTTACCTGCCCTGTGCAATTGTTTTGCTTACTTTCAAGCAGCGCTCCTGTGAATGGACATTGTCCATTCATACACACAGTGTGGTCGGCCCCGCCCCCGCTCTCTAGTCATTGGCTCACTGGCTGTGATTAAAAGCAGCGGGAGCCAATGGCTCCCACTGCTATGTGAGCCAATGAGGACAGAGAGACCCAGGAGAGCTACTGCTCTCATGCACATTGCTGGATCAAGATGGGGCTCAGGTAAGTAAAAGGTAATAAAAGGGGGGGGGCTGTACCCAGAAGGGTGCATCAAGGTAAAAAACCTTCTGCCCTTAGAACCACTTTAAGGTAATAAAAATTTAACTTTAGAACCACTTTTAAGCTGTAACTATAGCCACAGTGGACCAATTGGTATTGGGTTCCATAGTACTGTCTGTATGATTTATCCTGGTTTCTACAATATTTAGCAAGAATTGAAGATATAGCCAATTAATCCATTTCTATCAGATTCTATCCAAAACAAGGAAAACATTTTGGCTGCAGTTGCATTTTTAACTTAACTGGACCCTCAACTTAATGTGAAACTCAGGGGTGGCCCGTCCATTGCCGCCACCACCAACTATACATGCATCCGGCCCCTTTCAGGACACCGAACCATGGATTCTAATGTGGAGTGGGTGTTTTTTTTAAGCACCGATTAGAGCTCTAATAGGCTTCATAATAGGGGTAGGCTCCAGGCGTAGAGCATTGCGCTACGAGACCGTCCAGGTGTGTGAGAATAGTGAATGAATTTTCCCTATTCCTACACTGAATCTCCTCTCCACCAATCAGCAAGCATGGGTCTGAGACAAGTTTCCCGATTGGCTGAAAGGAGAAGCGTTCTGATTGGCCACCGGGGAGGAGGGAGGAGCCTGAAGCAGGGGAAGGAGAAGCTGCTTGTGATTCCTGTGGAGGAGAGCAGGGGAAGCCACCCGTGACTGTCGAAAATTCCACCAATACTAGTAATGGTAGATCAGTGCCAAAAACCTAAACGTTCCTCCCCAGCTGACGTTGACTTGATTTTTTTTATAACATAGGTTATAATATGTGAAATAGATTTTTAGTGGTTGATTGCTAGAGCTAACTCTTAGGCCGGGTACACACGGACAAACATGTATGGTGAAAGCGGTCCGTCGGACCGTTTCCACCATACATGTCTGCCAGAGGGCTTCTGTACGATGGTTGTACACACCATCGTACAGAAGTCCGCGCGTAAACAATACGCGGGGCGTGTCCGCGGTGTCGCCGCGTCGATGACGCGGTGTCGCCGCGACAATGACGCGGCGACGTGGGCGGCCCGCCTTTAAAATGCTTCCACGCATGCGTCGAAGTCATTCGACGCATGCGAGGGACGGCGGGCGCCTGGACATGTACGGTAGGTCTGTACTGACGACCGTACATGTCCGAGCGGGCTGAATTCCAGCGGACTGTTTTAAAACAAGTCCAGGAATATTTGTCTGCTGGGAAAAGGCCCGGCGGGCAAATGTTTGCTGGAATTCGGCCCGCTCGCGCCCACACACGACCAAACATGTCTGCTGAAACTGGCCTGCGGGCCAGTTTCAGCAGACATGTTTGCTCGTGAGTATGGGGCCTTATACGCACCAAATATTTTCCAAATTAGTTGTTTTAGGTAATCTCAGTAATTTACAGATATAAAACATTAGTGCACAAACTGTCTATCATGCATGTTCCCTGGCCAGCTTTTCTCGATAACTTTAAGCCTACAATCAAACAGTGAAAGTACAGTTAAGACCGCACTTATGGGTCAACAAAAAATATCTAGGGGCAGATCCACAGAACAATTACGCCGGCGTATCTCTTGATACGCCGCGTAATTTAAAATTTTGCGCATCGTATCTTTGTTTTGTATCTTCAAAACAAGATACGACGGCATCTCGGCTAGATCCGACAGGCGTACGTCTTAGTACGCCGTCGGATCTAAGCTGGAATTCTTCGGCAGCCGCTAGGTGTCGTTTCCGTTGAATTCCGCGTCTAGTATGCAAATTAGCTAGTTACAGCGATCCACGAATGTACGTCCGGCCGGCGCATTTTTTTACGTCGTTTGCGTTCGGCTTTTTCCGGCGTATAGTTAAAGCTACTGTTATGAGGCGCACTCAATGTTAAGTATGGCCGTCCTTCCCGCGTAGAAATTTGAAATTTTTACGTTGTTTGCGTAAGTCGTTTGCGAATAGGGATTTGCGTAGAATGACGTCACCGTCAGAAGCATTGGCTTGTTCTGGGTTAATTTCGAGCATGCGCACTGGGATACCCCCACGAATGGCGCATGCGCAGTTAAAAAAAACTTTGTTTACGTCGGGTCACAACATATTTACATAAAACACGACCCCATCACAGCCATTTGAATTCCGCGCCATTACGCCGCCAAAGATACACTACGCCGCTGTAACTTACAGCGCGGATTCTTTGTGGATTAAAAAAAGTAAGTTACGGCGGCGTAGTGTATCTTAGATACGCTACGCCCGATGCATAAATGCGCCGCTGTACAAGGATCTGCCCCCTAATATCTAAAGGAAAAGCAGTTTGCACAATATTAGATATTCAATATTCTAAATGTTAACATAGAAACAAGTTCTGTGCTAAGCCAAATAAACTAATAGTGCAAATGCAAAAACAATCAGTGAACAGATGGTCACACACAAATATAAATGTTAAAAACGATATGAGAAAATAATGTAAGAAGAAATAGAAATATGTGAAAAAAAAAAGCAAAACGGATTCTGCTCCACCACCTACCAAAGAAACGTGACCCCCGTATCATAGAGTGGTCATATTGCACAAAGTAGTAGAAAACCCCATAGGTTATATCTGCCACTTCTTAAGAATCCCCATTACATGTTTAGAAAGAGAAAAACAAGAGCCAGGCACCCCCAATAGTATAAATCCAATATAAATGTTTATTAAGAAAGAGGATTAAAAGCAGCCACATATAGTGTTGAAAAAAAGTGCTGTACAATTTCATAGCCCAGGACTCTAGTTCTAGCCTACGCATTTCGTCAAAACGTCATCAGAGGCTTGGAGACTGCACACTTATATACCTAGTTGACAGTCGAGGAAGGAGTTATTGAACAATATGTCCGGAACAACATGCTCCATCTTGTGGTTAAAAAGGAGTATGACAGTCTACCAAAGCCATCAAGTAAAAACCTTAAGGGCCAGATTCACATAGATTTAGAAAGGCGCAGCGTATCAGAGATATGCTACGCCGCCGTATCTTACCTGGCTCTAAGTCGAATCCAGGAAGATTTCGCGCCGTAAGTTACGGCGGCACAGTATATCTCTTGGCGCGTAATTCAAATCGGCGGGTAGAGGGCGTGATTCATTTAAATGAATCGCGTCCCCGCGCCGAATGAACTGCGCATGCTCCGTTTAGAAATTTCCCGCCGTGCATTGCGCAAAATTACATGGCATCGACGTCATTTTTTGAACTTAGACGTGAGTTACGTCCTTTCCTATTCACGGACGACTTACGCAAAAAAAATGTTTAAATTTGACGCGGGAACGACGGCCATACTTTAACATGGCAAGTCTATCTATACGCCACAAAATAGCAGCTTTAACTATACGCCGGGAAAAGCCGACTAGCGTCGACGTAAGAGAATGCGACGAACACGCGTACCTTCGTGGATCGCCGTAAACAGCTAATTTGCATACCCGACGCTAGAAAACGACGCAAACTCCACCCAGCGGCCGCCGGAGAATTACACCTACGATCCGAAGGCGTACGAAGCCGTACGCCTGTCGGATCTATGCCAAAAGCCGTCGTATCTTGGTTTGAGGATTCCAAATCAAGATACGACGCGGAAAATTTGAAAATACGCCGGCGTATCAGTAGATACGCCGGCGTATTTCTGCTGTGAATCTGGCCCATAGTGTTGAAAAAAAGTGCTGTACAATTTCATAGCCCAGGACTTCATCCAAGCACTTCTGTCACAGCGTCTAGTTCTAGCCTACGCATTTCGTCAAAACGTCATCAGAGGCTTGGAGACTGCAAACTTATATACCTAGTTGACAGTCGAGGAAGGAGTTATTGAACAATATGTCCGGAACAACGTGCACCATATTGTGGTTAAAAAGGAGTATGACAGTCTACCAAAGCAATCAAGTAAAAACCTTACGAATTTAAGGACATACGAAAGTGCACAGATCATGTCCTTGTCTATGATATTGTACAACACTTTTATTTCAAACCATGTGTAAGTGGTTTCAATTGTCTTTTTATAATAAACATTCATATCAGATTTACACTATAGGAGAAGCTTCTTAACAAGAAGTGGTGGATATAACCTATTGTGTTTGTAACTATTTTGCGCAATGTGAATATGCTTCACTGGTAAGCCTCTATGTAAGGCATGATGGTTGAGTAGAATCTGTGTGATGAGCACATATGAAGAGTTTTTGCCTTTTTTGATACATTTACAGAAGGACTTTGGGAGATTATTCACGGACTGTTTCTATTTTTTCCTACATTATTTTCTCATATCATACCACATTTGTATTTGTGTGTGACCCCCGATTGTTTTTGCATTTGCACAATTAGTTCATTTGGATTAGCACAGCACTCATTCCTATTAATATTATTGCTCACCTTCAGGCCTTTTAAAGGCCCGTACACACAATATGAAAATAGGATAGAAATTTTCTCTCTTTGAATATACATTTGGTTCCCCCCTGCTTTAAGCCTAATATGGGGGTGTGGCGTCCACATTTAGCAGTAGGACGCGCAGCCCCTTCTACTTTTTAAACATACAATGGGGGTAGTTATTAGTATTTATACTAATACTATTACTATGCGTGTTATTTCCACCTTTGTTTTGCACTAAAGACTGTTTGTATTGAAATTACAATTATTGGATTTCGTAATAATCTATGCAATATTGTAATTGCTTTTCTTTTTGAGCCAATACAAATAATTGAAAAGCAACTAGGATAGAAAAATTAGTACGACGAGTTGTCTGACAATTTTCGTATCGTTAGCACGGTTCTTTCAACAGCTGATTTTGCTTTTTGGTCAGACAAAAGCTGTATGTGCAAAATATTGAATTGTTGTCGGATGTGAACTCAATGTCTGATTTTCGTTTCATAAGCATGAAAAAAAATCGTATGAGCAAGACTACGAGAATCGAAAGAATACATACAAAACTATTCAACGCATTACGTCACTTCTGACGTTGTATTATGCCGTATGAAAATTTTTGTATTGTGCATAACGTCTTCACTTTCGACATGAGACTCGCATGCCACAATAACCGGATGTTTGTTGTACGAGGTATTAAATGAGCCTTATCTATAGCATTTGTAGTTGTGTCAGATGTTATAGATGCTCAATGCCAGCAGTTTTGGACATGTCATGCTTTGCAATGTGCGTCATAAGCACAGTCTGCTTGCCAAACCATTTTTTTTTATGTAACAGGAGAGAAGCATTAGGAGAAAAGCAACCAGACACACTTAACACTACATACTTCTCCTAGGGAGTAACATAAACAAATGAATTATACTTTCTAATACACCTGATTCCCCTAGGACAAATGGTCAGTGGGGCATTTGCTGCAGCCATAGCTATAAGACATATCACCTCATCTCTGTGGTTAGCTGAAGGTGGATCTGAGCTCAAAAGGTGAAGATTTGTAGGTAGATTCACAAAGAGTTAGGCCGGCTTATCAGTAGATAAGCCGGCCTAACTCTGAATCTACGCCGGCGTTTGTTTAAGCGTATGCTCAAACAGAGATACGCTTAAACAAAGCTAAGATAGGAAGGCTTGCGCCGTTCTATCTTAGCTTGCAATTTTTTGGATGGCCGCTAGGTGGCGCTTCCATTGCGGCCGGCGTAGATTATGTAAATGAGCTTTTATGCCGATTCCCGAATGTACGCGAGCCCGCCGCAGTCGATTAACGTTGTTTCCGTAAGGCCTTAGGCGGCCTAAAGTTATTCCACCTATGAGGTGGAATAACAATGTTAAAGTATGGCCGCCGTTCCCGCCACGAGGTTCGAATTTTTTACTCTGTTTGCGTAAGTCGTCCGCGAATCGGGAGTTACGTCCTTTACGTCCGCATCAAAATCAATAGGCCCGTACGGCGTACTTAGCCGCAATGCGCCCTGGGAAATGTAGGCACCTGGCGCATGCGCAGTAAGAAAAAACGTCAAAAAACGTGAGGTCAAGACTCATTAGCATTAAACACGCCCCCCCCAACCCATTTGAATTAGGCGCCCTTACGCCCGCCGTGTTTACACTACGCCGCCCTAAGTAAAGAGGTAAGTGCTTTCTGAATTATGTACTTTGCTCTCTTACTTAAGGCGGCGTAGTGTAAACACGCTAGGCTACGCCGACCTATTTTTAGGCACCATTACCTGAATCTACCCAATGGTATCTTATAGAGAACATCTAGAAGGATTAATTATGCCTAAACAGTACCCTGAAAAATAGCCTAGACACGCCTGTTCTTCGGCATCCTAGCTGTCTATCTGCAATGTGAGTTAATCTAAGGTACTGCTGCCTCTGGCTGCTAGTCCCAGAAGATTTGAAATGAGATTTGGTCATGTCACTACCGTTCTGCTCACGGTTCTCCTGAGGGCTTGCTGCAGAGGAAGATGTACCCAAGGACCCTACAGATCATGCATCTCTCTTTCATTCATTCTGAGGATCTGTGCTTTCTACACCTATCCTGTTGCTTCTTGATCATTACCCTACCAATGATCAGATCAACAGTCATTACGGGGGGAAAATCAGGCATGAAGAAGCAAAGCCCTGTTTTGCTGCCAAGATGGCCACCTGTAGGCCTCTTTCACACTGGGGGGGGGGTGCGTTGGCGGTAAAGCACCGCCATTTTTAGCAGCGCTTTACCGTCAATTTTGTGGCGGTATTCGGCCACTAGTGGGATGCTTTTACCCCCCGCTAGCAGTCGAGAAAGGGTTAAAACTCCCAGGAAGCACCTCTGCAGAGGCGCTTTGCCGGCGGTATAGCCGCGGTGCCAATTTATTTCAATGGGCAGGAGCAGTGGAGGAGCGGTAAACACACCGATCCTTCACCTCTCCAAAGATGCTGCTAGCGGGATTTTTTTTACCATTCTGCTAGCGCACCGCTCCAGTGCGAAAGGCTTTCACACTGGAGAGACAGCAGCAGCTGTTTCAGGGCACTTTTCAGGCACTATTTTTAGCGTTATAATGCCTGCAAAGCACCTCAGTGTGAAAGGGGTCTTACAGAGAGGCACAGTTCAGATCAGGGCATGATAAGTCAATAATGGAGATAAGTTCAGCTGCAAGGAGTCAACACTGATGAGTAGTTCTTTGACCTCTGCTTGCCTTTTTTTTTAAGGCATAGTTTACACACTACAGGTCCTCTTTAAGTCAGATTGGTTTACTCAGTCTATAATGTTTAAAAAATGGGACAACATCCCATAGTTACATCGTTGGCTAGAGTCACTGCTACATAACGTGTTTCATCAGTATTATAAGCTGCTCTCTCAGGCTTCCAAAATGAAGCTATAGTGAACTGTGAAAAGTCATCAGCAACCATCAAGAAGCCTTCTGCAAATGAAGCATGATGAGAAGGTAATTACATTTATTTGAGAAGCCTAAGCAAGGGTTTATTCACACTGGCTTGTGATCTCGCTCTCTAGTGGCCAGGTGATCCGGGAAGAGCAGCTGCATCTCTGGCGCTTTGTCATAGAGCAGATTTCACCCATATTAAGAATGTAATAATCTAATTACATCTCTCCTTGGAGAGCGCTTCCCGTTTGATTTTCTTTGTATTATTATCCAGATTATCGGGAACGGCGTAATCTTGCTGCGTACCGTACTAGATTTTTTTTCTTTTACTTCAGCCAAGCAACAATTTCTCTTTGCATAATTCCTTTGAAACACAGGCAGAAGACTAAACCCGCGTCTTTTATGTGGAGCTTTTACCCCATTGTGTGTCAATGTTACATATGTAAATAAAAAATGATAACATTTGGATTACCTTATAATTAGCATTATATTTTAGTGACTTGTGTTGGTTTATTATGCTTCTAAATCAATTAAATTGCAATTGCAAGTAAATAATAATAATAAGTATAACCCTACGAAAATAGTTTGTGGTTCAAAAATGCTGAACAATATTAATACAACACCAAGGATAACAATTTTGGAGTTCTAAGTTGTTTATGATTTCTATATTTGAACCATTACTCACCTTAGTTCAATCAAGCTTATCTAATAAGGGAGTGAAAAGAACAATGATAATGTACAACAGTAAACCATAGCATTCAGAGAATCAGATTTCAACTGATGCAGCTAGATCAATGATAGTTCGACTTGGCTAGTTACCGGTAACTACATGTTACTTCACTTTGCCATTATTGAAAAAGATTTAAATTGTTATATTTGTTTTACGAAGTTCCAGCTTATTCTAGACTTTCAACATCCTAAAAATGTGTGAACGTTTGGAAAACGTTGGCATTACACATTTTATTTCACCAAAAAAATTGACCACAAGGGTCAGGACCAAGATGAGCTGGATGACATCACTATTTCATTTGACCCAAAGGCCAAATTTATTTCCTAGCACATGAAAACCCCGGTGTGGTTGATTTAGCAAAGTCTGCCAACTGGAAAAGTGAAGCAGGACCACTGGCAACAAATTGATTCCATTGGCTGACCCCCTGCTACTTTCCTGCCAGTGTTATGTTACTGAAGACTGGGTGTTTTCCAGTCCTAGTTCCTCTATCTAGGCCAAATGTATTTCCTAGCACATGAAAACCCTGGTGTGGTTGATTTAGAAAAGTCTGCCAACTGGAAAAGTGAAGCAGGACCACTGGCAACAAATTGATTCCATTGCCTGACCCCCTTACTTCTTTCCTGCCAGTGTTATGTTACTGAAGACTTGGTGTTTTCCAGTCCTAGTTACTCTATCTATTCTTACTACTATGTTGTCTATTTTATGTTGCAGTAGGTAATTATACATAGTTTATGCACCAAGTCTTCTTGGTCCACAGTTGTAACAGAATCTTTTATTACCTATTTTATTTACATTGCCCATATAAAATTGAAAAGGTGCCAAATGTATATTCTTGGTCATGTTAGACTAACAAAATGTCAACTTCTACGGGCCTGATTTTACCATCTTGTTGTGGTAGCACATCATATGTGTTACTGCCTCCCTCGGTAGCACACCTTCCCATGTACCATTTTGAATGGTACCTCAACACAAGTACGCAACACGCCTGTGCTACAGATATTGGAAATTCATATTTTAAATAACATTAAATTATGAACATTCATTTAAACTGTTACCCAAACAAGTGTGGCTGCTTAAATTGCTCTATGCTCTATGCAAGCTGGCTCCTTTCAAGTGCAGGTTGCTGTTATTGTCCTAAGGTGTATCAAATATACCCTCCAACAAAATAATAACCAACACACTGTGGGGTTGATTTACTAAAGCTGGAGTGTGCAAACTATGGGGCAGATAAGTATGGTAACCAATCAGCTTCTAACTTCAGCTTGTTCATTTAAGCTTTCACAAACAAAAAACTGGAAGCTGATCTACACAAGATTTTGGACTTTCAGTACATTTTTGTAAAACAGCCCCTGTGTGACAATAGGATCCTCAAACTTTAGCTGCCTACTTCCAGGTTTAGGGAGCGCCTTCCACCTGGCATCCACTGTGATTGAACCCAGTGGGACCCTGGCAGAAAGTCCCGGACAAATATTTGTGTCCGAGACCTGCTGATGTTGAATAAACAACACAGAGCTCTCTGCAAAGCAGGGATGAGAAACTGAGAGATCTCTTAGTAGAAGCTGCACACTGTACAAATATTACACATAGTTAGGCACATATTTAACCCCTTGATCACTCTAGATGCTATCTCCTTTCTAGCCAGTGTCATTAGTACAGCGGGAGTGTATAGTATTATCACTGATCACTGTATTAATGTCATTGGTGATGTCAGTGACAATTAGTCAATTCCCCCTTACGTCATTGTCAGATTGCCCAATGCACTATTCCGGTCCTATTATAAGTCGCTGATCGCCGCCATTAATAGTATGAAAATAAAAAATTCCAGTATATATACAAGCATACCCCACTTTTAAGTACACAATGGGGTTTACAGTATTTACTACAATTAATAAATATATAGATACACCCATCTCCACCACATTAATCCAAAAATCAAAATTTTTACTCTATTTGTGTGAACAAAAATTATATACATTTCATTTGGGTAAAGCATTGCATGACTGCGCAATTGCCAGTTAAAGTAGTGCAGTGCCAAATAGCAAACTTGGATTCATCACAGTGCATTGGGATCCTCCGGGGTAAATGACCGCGCTATATCAAGATGCCACTCAACTCAACAGAGCCCTCCATATATGACACATACCCCCTCCAATGACAAAGCCCCCATATCACACCCCCCCTCCAATTACAGAACCCCCATATCATACATCCCCATCAATCTCAGAGCCCCCCATATCACACATCCCCCCTCCAATCACAGAACCCACATCACACACCCCCCCCTCCAATCATAGAGTCCCCCACATCACAAACCCCCCCATGTATGAAGAGAAGGCAGTGAGGAGACCAGTGTCCAGATAGAGGGTGTACTGTGTGATGGATAACAGAGAGGAAGGGGAGGGGACACGCACGATCTTGGTCTTACCTGGTTGGCTTTGTGGCCCAGCCACTGACTGACATGCTGTCCTTCGTGTGTGATGGCTGGGGAGGGGAGCCCGGTGTCTGGCCACGATCGGCCTCTGACAAAACAGTGGGAATGGAGAGGGTACTGGGCAGAGCCAGCGGTGGAACAAGGTAAAACAGACACCTCTCAGCTAGGGTGACCATCTTGCCCGGCCAGCATAAGTACTGATTAAAGCAGCGACGCAGCGCTGCTGCTTTTTTGAGGGCCCAGGGGGTAGGCTGTGTCAATTTAATTCTGGGACACTGCATTGTCCCAGAATGAAGATGCTTGGGACCCAGGACAGACCAGAAAAATGTGGTCACCCTAGTTGGCCACTGTAGCCCTCCCAACAAACAGCCGCCTATATAGAACACAGTAATGTCCTGCTTAGAAGCACTGAGACAGGAATGCCTGGATTACAGGACTGCCTGCATATGAAAAAAAAATTATTTGAAAGGTAAAACATTTTTTTTATATGTATGTAAATTCTGTATTTAGCTGCTTGCTAAAGTATAACTTTAAGAGTAAGTATAAATTTTTCAAGTATTTTGAAGAATGTAGTTTAAATACACAGCACTACACTAGCACATTTTCCGGCGACTGAGCTTATTTCACTGCTTGAGCGAAGCACAACCAGTACTACATGCAGAGCTAATACAAGTGCTAGGCAATGTACACCTGAGCTCAGAGAGAGCAATGAAAGGAAAGAGAATTGAAATGTACTACTATTCCTTTTGAAAGATTCCTCTAGGTCTCACTTCAATACTTTCCACGCCACTTACCAGGAACAAGCATAGAGCATGTGAACTCTTGATCTACATATGTAATCTCTCATTAAACCTTTATGCCGCGTACACACGGTCGGAATTTCCGACAATAAATGTTCGATGTGACTTGTGGGAAAATCCGACCGTGTGTAGGCTCCATCGGACATTTGCTGTCGGAATTTCCGACAACAAAAATTTGAGAGCTGTTTCTCAAAATTTCCGACAACAAGAGTTGAAATTCCGACAGTGTGTACACAATTCAACATACAAAAAATTCTACGCATGCTCAGAATCAATTCGACGCATGCTCAAAATCAATATACTTATTTTTTCTCGGCTCGTCGTAGTGTTGTACGTCACCGTGTTCTTGACGTTCGCAATTTCCGACAACAAGTGTGTGACCGTGTGTATGCAAGTTTGAGCGATCATCCGTCGGAAAAAGAATCCACGGTTTTGTTGCCGGAATGTCCGATCGTGTGTACGTGGCATTAGAGTTATCACCAGAATGGTAATCGAGGAAATACCATTTAACCACTTAGGGACCGCCTCCTGCACATATACAGTACAGACCAAAAGTTTGGACACACCTTCTCATTCAAAGAGTTTTCTTTATTTTCATGAAAATTGCTCTGTACCTACCCATGTGATACCTACCACGTGGTAGGTATCACATGGGTAGGTACAGAGCATGATGGGACTGTGAGGCCTATATAGGTCCGATGCAAGGCGCGCATCCGTCATTTCAGCGAGGAGGACCGGCGAGTCAACATCGGGAGAAGAAGAGAAGTGAAGAACATGACGTCACAGCGCGGAAGAAGACGTACAGCACGGAAGAAGGGACCGGACTGCGAGACGAAGAACCGGGGTGCGACGAGTCAACAGCGGAGAGCGGCGAGACCCCCCGGATAGCGGAGAAGACCCGTCGGGATAGCGGAAGAAGAAGAGCCCCGCCGAAGACGCCGGAGGAAACCCGCCGGGGGGGTGGGGGCTTTTTTAAAAGCCACCCCCCCGGCGGTGGAAGAGAACCAGACGGCGGCCCCCACCCACCCGAAGACGTCAAAGAAGAAGCCCCCCCTGGTAAAAGAGCTAATAAAGAAGACAGGGGGCGGCCTCCGGAGCAGAAAAATAAAATATTTTAATACACTGTGTGGTTTATTTGTGTTTTTACCACTTTTCTTGCAGGTGAATGGGTAGGGGTACGATGTACCCCATACTCATTCACTTAGGGTGGGGGGGCCGGTATCTGGGGGCCCCCTTATTAAAGGGGGCTCCCAGATTCCGATAAGCCTCCCGCCCGCATACCCCGACAACCAACGGCCAGGGTTGTCGGGAAGGGGCCCTGTCCTCATCAACATGGGGACAGGGTGCTCTGAGGTGGGGGGCCGCAGTGCGCCCCCCTGCCCCAGAGCACCCAACCCCCCATGTTGAGGGCATGCAGCCTGGTACGGCTCAGGGGGGGGGGGGCGCTCGCTCGTCCCCACTCCCTTCCTGGCTGGCCGGGTAGCGTGCTTTGGATACGGGTCTGGTATGGATTGTAGGGGGACCCCCTACGCCGTTTTTTTCGGCGTAGGGGGGCTCTCCTTACAACCCATAACAGACCTAAGGGCCCGGTATGCTCCTGAGGGGGGGACCCATGCCGGATTTTTATTTAAAATCCGGCGGGGACTTCCCCCTCAGGATTCATAACAAACGCCGCACACGTGTAGAATTGGCGGGAATCCAAGTCGGATCTCCCGTCGCTTCTATGACGCGCTTGCTGGGATGTGCTGTCACTATTCCAGTGAGTGTGAGATGTCGGCGAGATCTCGGCACCCTGTCGCCGAGTATCAGCGCGACGCTGTCCTGCTAAAAGCACAATATCACAAACACCTACTGTATGTCGGCAGAATGGCACGGCTGGGCACAGGCACGTACCTGTACGTCGCTTTTAAGAGCCCAGCCGTGGGTCTCGCGTGCGCGCGACCCAGTCCGAAGTTCCGTGACCCGTGGACGCGATCGCTGCTGGTGTCCCGCGATCGGTCACAGGAGCTGAAGAACGGGGAGAGGTGTTTGTAAACACACCTTCCCCGTTCTTCTCTGTGGCAGGGACACTGATCGTCTGTTCCCTGATATAGGGAATGATGATCAGTGACATCACGCCTACAGCCACACCACCCTACAGTAAGAATCACTCCCTTAGGGCACACTTGACCCCTTAGCACCACCTAGTGGTTAACCCCTTCACTGCCATTGTCATTTTCACAGGAATCAGGGCATTTTTATAGCACTTTTCGCTGTGAAAATGACAATGGTCCCAAAAATGTGTCAAAAGTGTCCGATGTGTCCGCCATAATGTCGCAGTCAAGAAAAAAATTGCTGATCGCCGCCATTACTAGTAAAAAAAAATTATAAGTAAAAATGCCATTAAACTATCCCCTATTTTGTAAACGCTATAACTTTTGTCCAAACCAATCAATAAACGCTTATTGCAATTTTTTTTACCAAAAATAAGTAGAAGAATACGTATCGGCTTAAACTAAGGAAAAAACATTTGTTTATATATTTTTTGGGGATATTTATTATAGCAAAAAGTAAAAAATATATATATTTTTTTTAAATTGTCGCTCTATTTTTGTTTATAGCGCAAAAAAATTAAAACCGCAGAGGTGATCAAATACCACCAAAAGAAAGCTCTATTTGTGGGAAAAAGGACGCCAATTTTGTTTGAGAGCCATGTCGCGCAATTGTCAGTTAAAGCAACACAGTGCGGAATCGCAAAAAGGGGCAAGGTCCTTAACCTGCATAATGGTCTGGGTCTTAAGTGGTTAATAGGGACATCTTTTCTGGTCAAAAAAAAAAAAAAGAAAACACAGGATGGTGTAGTACATATCAATATGTGTAACTTTGAAGTTGAGAATGGTGGCAAGCCATGCCAGAAATCAAAGTTCTCTACAACCCTTCATGAAGAGTTGCACGTCGAGAATATCTGTAGAGTTGATTTACTAAAGTCAAATATACTGTGCACTTTACAAATACATATAAAAAGAACACATAATAGCATGGTAAAACATACAATAAAACGAGATACAAGAGGGGTGGAAATTCTGTCCAATCTAGTGCTTACAGTCTAGAGATTCTAGGTTATATCGTAAGCTCATGTCAACTGGACTTTGGATTCTCTAGACTTCTGTAATCATAAGGCTATTGGAAGCTAGCACTACTGCAGGGAGAAAACTCATTCTACAAAGCGTTTGCTATAATGCACTACAGTCCCCTGAGATGAAAAGTAATCAAAACATTGTACCTTGTCTATAATGACGACCCTTACAGAGAATTGAGACACTGATGTAGCAGTGATGTTAAGTGTAAAAAGAAAAACATATTTCATTCTGTGTCTTTGTAAATTATTTTTCTTTCTATTGCGCTGTCAGCAAAAAACAATATATTATAAAGGCGAATAAACAATTCTGGATGCAAATATATAAAAGGAAATATAAAAAAAGCGTATGTATGAATCTGAGATTGTTCTGTAATATAAATTTAAATTTTTAAATTTAAAACCAGACACAATGGCCCAGATTCAGGTAGATCGGCGCATCTTTCTGCCGGCGTAGCGCATCTCATATGCGCTACGCCGACGTAACACAGAGAGGCAAGCAGAGTATTCACAAAGCACTTGCTCCCTACGTTGCGACAGCGTACCGTAAATTATTCTGCGTAAGCCCGCCTAATTCAAAGTAGGTGGACGGTGTGCGTGATCCATTTAAATGAACCGTGACCCCATGCAAATGATGGGCCGCATGCACCGTCCCGTAGAAGCTTCTCAGTGTGCATGCTCAGAATCACGTCGGATCGAATGCCTAAGATACGTCGAATCACTGAACCTAAGTGCGTTCTCGACGCAGGATTTTCGAGGGCTCAGGTAAGTAAACGGGGGGGCTGGGTGGCCGGCAAACATCAGATAATTTGTTTCTGAATGTATTTGTTTTGGTTTCTGTAAGTATGGATGTATGGACTGTATGGGTTGTTACCGACCTGTGGTGAAAAAAGCCTGTAGGAGGAGTTTTCATTCTCCTCTGACTGTCCTATGAGGCTGCATGACCCCTGGCTGATAGGGCCTGTGCTAATCACATGCATCCTCCCGAAAAAAAATAAAGAAAAACTCTCTAGCAATACACACCAAACTGAGCATGTGCAGAGTGTACCCAAGACTCTGTGATATAAGGAGATTAATTGGGGACTGTGGAAGAAGGGGAGGATTAGAAAAGACAGGATCAAACAGCCTTTTTATACAATGGGCAGGATTAATCCCTTAGGTTCCACAGTGAGTTTAACAAGCATGCTTTACTGCATATACAGACTGATTTTACTGTTGTGGGTTTAGTAACACTTTAATTATAATTGTAGAATTATAATTTAATTATAATAAAAGAAACACATTTTTGAAATATTATATTTTATGAATAGAGAAGGACCCCTTCCGGGACTGGGCCTAAGGCAAAGGTCCCCATTGCCCCCATATAAATCTGGCACTGTACATAAGGTCAAATGACTGTCTTTCACAGTAGATGCAGGGAACAAATTTCTCATACAAGCTGGTAATAGACCTCTTCATAAATAATTTATCTCTAAAATCCAATTTTCAATGGTCTTTTCTCCATTTTATAAACTGGTATTTGTTTGACAGACAGAATGACCCCCTTGAAATTCACTCCTGGATGCACCTGTCTAGAACGCAAAAAGTCCCGAAAAGCGTATTCAAATGTTTGCAACAATGTAAATGATTACATTTAGAACCGTTTTAAGTCTGGAGCTATCAAAAGGTAGATGTACCAGAAAATCAAAAGATTCATTCCTCAATTCAATATTTGAAAGAAAATGGCAATGTAGAAATTGCTGTCACTTGTCTCCAATCTATAATGTTGGATAGGAAATAAAATATATGACTTCTGTATGAACTGTCTGGGAAAATATTTCAAATAATGTCAATATGATAAATACTATAGCCGTGTACCATTCTAAGTTTAAATTTAGACAAAATTGTTTTCTGGATTGACTTCTGACATTTCCATACAGAAATTCCTCTAAGGTATGATTTGTATTGTGTATTTTTTAAATCACATTGATTACAGAAGAATTAATTTTTATTTTATTTTTTTTGCTGTTTGTACGCTTTCAGAACGATGCAGGTACTGAAGAAAATATTTTTCAAGAGTTAAAGTACCCAAGATTATATATTTCATATTAAATCTGAACTGCAGGCGAACGGCTAAATATAAAGATGAAATACATATACAGTGGAACCTCGGATTGCGAGTAACGCGGATAACAAGCGTTTCGCAATACGAGCACTGTATTTTAAAAAATTGTGACTTGGTTTGTGAGTGTTGTCTCGTAAAACATGATTCAGGCCAAAGCGGTGTGCAGTACCACTTTTGGCCTGAGGTGGGGGGCGCCGGAGCCGAGCAGAGCCAAACGTCGCCGATCGTAGCTGATTGGCGCCGTTCGGAAATGCACGGAAAGGCCTGAGGACAGCATGGCTGACCTCGGCAAATCTCGGGTAGGAAGTTCCAAGGTTTGCCGAGGTCAGCCTAAGTGTCCTCAGGCCTTTTCGGCGTTTTTTGAGGCTCTCCGACCCCCCCCCCCCCCGCCTCTGGCCGCATGCGGTATTGCATCCCATTGAACTCAAAGCGGAACAAATTATTTTCGTTTCCATTGACTTCAATGGGGAAACTCGCTTTGATATGCGAGTACTTTAGATTACGAGCATTCTCCTGGAACAGATTATGCTCGTAATCCGAGGTTACACTGTACTGTATATGAGCTGTTTTACCTTTCAAAGGACTATTTTTGTCCATCCACTCCTGAAATGTACACAGCTCTGCAACACAGCACAGCCCTGTATAGCAGAGCAGGAGACCTGATTTCTGTCCTCTGTGGTTAATTAACACTTACAGATCTGGTCCCTTCACTTTGCAAAGTTGGAGTAGCCAATTACATGCACATAAAATAAAAAAAAAATGTATTTTTGCTTGTACATGATTGGATGATGAAAGTCAGCAGAGCTTCCCCTCATTTACAAAGCTCTGGAGCAACTGCCCTTGCAAAATGTACAGTCGATTTTAGTAAGTCAACAATTTGACTGTCAAAAACGTGGTCATGCAACACTGTATCCAAATAAATTTTATATAATTTTTGTGACCAATAGATCTTTCTTTTGATGATATTTAAAAACCATTGGGTTTTTATTTTATTTATTTATTTAGTTATTTTATATATATATATATATATATATATATATATATATATATATATATATATATATATACACACACAGCTTTCCTTACTTCCAGTTAAAAAAAAAAATGCCAGAAAAGTGGAACCACTACCAAAATTATCCATTTTAGAAAGCAGGCACCCCACTGTCTTTTTTGCCAAAATTCTTCAGAAATAAATTTGGAGCTGGATCCAGCACATACTGGTCAGTGAAACAGCTAAATATAGTTGGGGGAACGGAGATGACGTGGTTAAGGTGCAGATGGGTAGAATAAGGGAGATGAAGTTAATATACAGGTCACTGAAAAAATAGTATGGAGGTCAGATGTATAGGAGAGGAGGGAGGGAGGGTGAAAGGGTTAAAAACAACAGTACTTGCATCTGCCACTGCCAGGGATGGACTGGCCATTGGGACTACAGGGAGTTTCCCGGTGGGCCGATGGCTCAGTGGGCCAGCTTCAGTGACAGCGGCCTGGGAGTTTCTCATTTCTGCCTAATCTTGTCCCAAAAGGGGGGGGGGGCACCAAACTGATTCTTTGCCCCGGGAGAAATAATGTCTAGCTTCCCCACTGGTACTGCCTATAAGAGTACCAGTACCAGCCGTTCTACTCTAATAAAGTAAAACGGCTAGTGACTAGTGAAGAGGGAGAGGGGGCTTGGGTGGCCGGGGGGTGCGGGAGTTGTCTAGCCGCTGTGGGAGAGACCTGTCAAAGTGGGCCAGTCTGGATGAAGTCCAGGGCCAAATTTTTGCCCCAGTCCAACCCTGGCCACTGCTACCTTGATCTGTACAGTGATCTAGAACTAAAAAATGACTCATAGGCCTCGTACACACGACTGGTTTCCTCGGCAGAATCCATCAAGAAACTTGGTGGGAGATTTTTTTTGCTGAGGAAACCGGTCGTGTGTACATTTTTCAGCGAGGAAACTGTCGAGGAACTCGACGAGCCAAAAAGAGAGCATGTTCTCTTTTTCCTCGACGGGAATGGGAAAAAATTGGCTCGTCGAGTTCCTCGACAGCCTAACAAGGAACTCGACGAGGAAAACGATGTGTTTCGCCCGCGGAGTTGCTCGATCGTGTGTACAAGGCCTTAGGCCTCGTACACAAGACCGGGTTTCTTGTC
The DNA here is from genome assembly GCF_905171775.1 of Rana temporaria. Classification (NCBI taxonomy): domain Eukaryota; kingdom Metazoa; phylum Chordata; class Amphibia; order Anura; family Ranidae; genus Rana; species Rana temporaria. Next base: position 32,184,934 of record NC_053499.1, on the reverse strand, counting down.
AAAAACCAGCAAGAAAACTGATTCTTGCAGAGATTCCCGTTCGTGTGTACGAGGCATTCAGGTCTCTCGTCAGGAAATCTGGGCAGAATCTCGATGGAAAAAAAAAAGAACCTGCTCTCTTTTTTGTCGTCGAGATTCTTGTCGGCCTGTTTCCCGACGAGAAACCCGAGCGTGTGTATACTTACCTGTCGCCGTGGAAACCCGTGCATGCTCGAAATGACTTTGACGCATGCGCGGAAGCTTCCACGGCATAGGTAGGGTGAAGCAAGATGGCGGCGACGGCATCAAATGTGACGAGCGCATGCTCGTCAGAACCGCGGTTCTTTTGAAATGACAGTCAGTACACTCCGGCGGCAAGAGTTTCTTGCCAAGAATCTCGTCAGGGAAAACAACGGGTTTTTACGGACGAGATTCTCGGACGTGTGTACTAGGCCATAGGTAAGGTTGCCATCCGCCAGTAAATTTACTGACAGTTTGTAAAAATCTGTGATTTTTTTACAACTGCCACTAATTATCAGGGGCTGATCATTTCATGCTGTGCTGACTTTTTAAGTGTCAGGCCCCGTACACACAACCGAGTTTCTCGGCAGAATTCAGCCAGAAACTCGGTCGGAGCTGGATTCTGCCGAGAAACTCGGTCGTGTGTACACTTTTCAGCGAGGAAGCCGACGAGGAACTCGTTGGGCCGAAAAGAGAACATGTTCTCTATTTCCTCGTTGTTCAATGAGGAAAGTTGGCCCACTGAGATCTCGGCAGCTTCCACACTGAACTCGACGAGGAACTCGATGTGTTTGGCACGTCGAGTTCCTCGGACGTGTGTACGGGGCCTCAATCAATCAAATTACTTTTTTATAGTTATGGTTTCCATATCATGTTTATACTGTTCAAATATTCACTGTGTTAGTTTGCAATAGAAGTTCTGTAATTTCTCGGGTTGCCAGTAAAAAATGTGCTCCGCCAGTACATTTTCCATATTTTGTCAGTAAAAATGCTGCGCAAGGTTGGCAACCCCACTCATACGGGTTGATTTACTAAAACTGGAGAGTGCAAAATCTGGTGCAGCTTTACATGGTAGCCAATCAGCATCTAACTTCAGCTCGTTCAATTAAGCTTTAACAAAAAAAAATGGAAACAGATTTGTTTCTGTGCACAGCTGCACCAGATTTTGCTCCAGATTTTAGTAAATCAACCCCATAGCCGCTTGTCGACTGTCTCATGTAGATATACGTCGGCAGAATGGCACGGGCCAGTAAAGCAACGTACAGGTACGTTGCTTTGAATCTGCCACTTAGCGGATGCGCGCGGTCTCGTGACCGTGCCTGCGGGACCCGCAGACTCGATGTCCGCCAGTGTCCCATGATTGGGTTACAGAGAGGCAGAACAGGGGGATGCCTTTGTAAACAAGGCATCTCCCTGTACTGCCTAGTGACAGGACACTGATCTACTGCTCCCTGCCATCGGGAGCAGTCATCAGTGTCGTGTCACTGGTAGCCCAGCCCCCACAGTTAGAATCACTCCCTAGGACACACTTAACAACTTCCCCGCCCCTACTGGTTAACCCCTTCACTTCCATTGTCAATTACACAGTAATCAGTGCATTTTTATAGCACTGATCGCTATATAAATGACAATGGTCCCAAAATAGCGTCAAAAGAGTTTCCTCCGCAATATCGCAGTCACGATAAAAATCGCTAATCGCCGCCATTACTAGTAAAACAAATAATAAGAAAAATGCCATAAAACTATCCCCTATTTTGTAGACGCTATAACTTTTGCGCAAACAAAAAAATACGCTTATTGCTATTTTTTTACCAAAAATATGTCGAAAAATACATATCGACCTAAACTGAAGAAAACATTTGTTTTTTATATATATTTTTGGGGATATTTATTATAGCAAAGTGATCATAAGAGGCCAGCGGACAATGCGCCGCCCTCTATACTACTTAAAGTGCCTGCCGAACAGCTACAGCGATTTACTGACAGGGGAAGAGAGAGAGAGAGATCTGCTGTTCCTAGTGATCAGGAACAGCGATCTCGCTGTACTCCCAGTGAGTCCCCTACCCCCACAGTTAGAAATACCTCCCTAGGGAACACATTTAACCCCTTGATCGCCCCCTAGTGTTGACCCCTTCCCTGCCATTGACATTTATACAATAATCAGTGGCTATTTTTAGCTCTGATCTCTGTATAAGTGTCAATGGTCACAAAAAAGTGTCAAAAGTGCCCGATCTGTCAGCTGCAATGTCGCAGTCCCGCTAAAAATCGCTGATCACCACCATTACTAGTAAATTGACAAAAATATGTAGAAAAATATTGGGTGAACACGGACAGACGATCCATGTTCATCTGATCCCCCCATAGAGTAGAGCGGAGATCTGACAGGGCGGTCCCAGCCTAGCGGGGATTAACAGAGCGAAACCCGCTGAGCAAGCGGATGAGGAAGGTACGGATCCTCACGGGATCCGTACGTGTGAAAGGGGCCTAAGTATTAGGGGGGCTGAAAGTTTGTCCTGAACTTCCTTGGTGCACCAAACACACATAGGGAAGCCCATTCAAGTTTGTATTTTCCGAAAGTAGCCGAACGTCGGTGCGCAGGCGCTGTATAGAGCCGCACGACAATCGGCTTCTTTCGGGTACTCGTGACGCGATGTATGCGACCGTTGGAAGCCTGTCGGAAGGCTGTCAATCAAATAGGAACGCCCAGTCCCGAAGACCATACCCGGAAGCGGCGGAGAAGATCTATCTCTAAAACGGTAAGTACTGCTTCGATTTAAAAAAAAACACCCGATTCCCCATGACAAAACGAGCCTCAATCTAATGTTAAAAATAGTTTTTCGGGTGAACTCCCGCTTTAATAAGTAAAAAAAATGCATGTTAACAGGCACGCTGAAGATATGTAAAAAGCACGGACATATCCACATTGAATGGCTTCAGTTTCATCCCTAGTTCATAGACAGCTAACAGAATTTCTCAATGAGAAATGTTAGAGATATTTTAAAGATCCAAAACATAATACAACACAATACAACATACAATTTAAAAAAGTTAGTAAAACAAAAAGAAAAAAACACATGCAAGTAAATTTAACATATCCAGTAAATCATACCTTTACTGAAATAATATCATTTTTTTTTATAGTACAAATTAGCAAATGAGGCACGGTAATGAAAAATACCACATTCATTATGCTTTAGTGAATTGACCCCAATTTTCTTTACATTAAATCATAACATGCACTGTTATGACACTCCAAGGGGCTGATAATTCTAATTTTGTAAATGCAGTGCACTGTATGAAGCAATAAAGAATTAATATGCATGGTCATTACTACTTACTATACATAATTATATAATACATATGATTGCATCATTAACATAATTGTTTTATAAAAGCTCCTTCTTACTATGGTATATTTTAGTAAGAATATATTTAGAAGCTATTTATTATCCTATACTGTAACATCTATATACTATATATAGGATACAGAGAGAGAGATTATATAGGATAAATATATATATTTATAAAAAAGGATATAGAGAAAAACCTATTTATTTATTAAACTGTCAAATAATCAGTATGGATTTTTCCTATTGTGTTTGTAACATACTGAACAGCCTTTTGTTCCTGGTGTTATATTTGGGTAAAAAAAAAAAAAAACATAAAATGTGGCATAAATTGAAATAGCAATCAAAGCAAAATTAACACAGCACATAAAATAACCAATCTAAATATGGAAAAAAAAATGACTGTTTATGTGTGGTTTGAGAAATACTTTTCAGTATAATTTCAGCGTAAATAAAAATTAGCATTTACAATTATAAAGCGACAAAATGTATTTTGCATTAAATTTGTTTCCTCAGTCAAAACAAAGAAGCCTGAAGGCTTCATCCAATAAGCTTTTTACACAATGTCACAAATTGCCAAACACATAAAGCAAACATGTTGCTAACCTAATGGAATTAAATATGTTGCACCCTGTAAAACATTTGTCTTAATACTAGTCTATTTAATGGGAAATTAGGGAGATGCAGGTGCCGCTGCTATCACAGCCTTCTGGAGGTGTTAGCATGTCCCCCTGACCAGTGGATGCCGGTCCATAAGGGGCTCGGGGGTACCGCCGCCCTAGTTTGCATAATCCGCCCCCTAGTTTGCATAATCAAATATTATTATTTAACAATTTATTAAAATTTTAAAACAATTTATTTTTAAATAACTAATAATATAACTAACATTCTTAAAGTTAAAAAATGCTAGTCAATATCATTTATTTAAAAATCTATTAATTGTTTTGTATGTGGCTTTGCACTGTATGGGGCGCCGGACTATAGGTTTCTATTAGGTCAGTCATTTTTTTACAAGCACGTGATTAGAGCCTGAGGCTCTAATTGGCTTGTTTTATGTGCTCTTTGGGGCGCAGAGCACTGAACCCTCCCACTTTGTGATATAAGTTAATGAATATACGCCATTGGTTTCCTGGCCAATCAGGAGGCTAAAGATTTAGAACCCTGAAGACCGGGTAAGTCATGGCGTCAGGTATCTGTGACTGCTGGAGGGATTGGTTTGTAGGGTGAGCGCGGACCTGAAGGGGTTTGTTCACGCCACCCCAAAAGTTTTTAGCAACAGCCGCCACTGCCCCTGACCTCTAAATTCATACTGTTTCTTGCAGTTAAGTAAGGATCAGGAGGAGGGACTATACTATTGGACACAACTGGAAGCGCCTGGATAGAATGTTTTCTAAACCTGCACACCTGACCAGTGCCACATGCCAATTAGATTTTGTTTTTTAAGTTCAGACCTCAGAATTGTCATCTCAAGCCTGACTTCACCACCTAGAGAATTATTGCCCTGAAAAAGCACACAGGAAGGGGCTGACACTTTTTTAGCTTAGATTTGGGCTTTAAAGTGGTTAATGCATTCTCTTTTAACTTAAAACATTCAGTATGCAGACACCCCCACCCCCCAGCCTACCCTTATACATATCTTAATCCAACTTCGATCCAGTGATGTTCACCAGAGCAGCGGCTCCTTTGGCTCTCTCCCTCCTTATAGGCACAGACACAGCAGTGGGAGTGACTGGCTCTCGCTGCTATCAATCACAGCCAATAAGCAGAGAGCAGGGAGTGGGGCTGAGCCATACTCTGTGGCAGCTTGGGAACAAGCCTGCACAAGTGTCCCCATAGCAAGCAACTCAGCAGAGGAGAGGAGCCATGAGGATCAGGGCTGCTCTGTGCAGAACCATTCTAAGTAAATATGTTTTTTGTTTGTTTTTTTATAAAAAAAGTTTGCTGTTGCTTTCGGTAAATGGTATTTCTAATGGCATACATTATCAATGCAACTTATTGACAGAGAGTGCCTTGCTCCACATACTATATGGTTGTAATTCCTGGGCATTAGAGAATACTGAACTGATAAGACAACCAGGGATGCACAATTCCTATCGCCTGACACCCAGGACATGCAGTTCCGGGTGCCGGGCAGGTAATTATTTTTAACATTCATCCCTGCTGTAGGCAAGCAGCAAGGTTTACTTATCAGATGAAAGCATTCGGGCGACTGCGCTGCAGCCCGAATGCTTCCACACACACTGGTAAAGTTTCACCCCCCCTATGCATCCTGGGCATCGATTGCCCATCTGTGGGCCTGGGATCGGCATAGGGGGTACCGCCGGGCTCCGCTTGTCCACCTTGTTCCTGACCCAGAAGCAATTTGTATGACATCACTTCTGTGTCCCCATTGACAGTTTCCTGGCCATCAAGGCCGGGAGAGAATGTAATGCAGCGTGATCTGCATTGCATTACATTCAGTGGAGAACAGGGGAGAGTATTTTAGACCCTGCATGTCTCATTAAAGAGAACCTATCACATTGGGGACTTTGTCATTTATTGTGCTTTTTTTTTTCTTAGCATACAACAAGACATCTTTAATACAACTGCCACTCATGGGGTAAGGAAACATTACCCCCAAGTCACCCCATGACTTTTTGTCCCCTATGTGATACATAGGGGATTTTTGTCTCCTATGTGCCAAAAAAAAACGTTACGTAAAATTATAAGTTACACTCAAGCACAAAAATTGCCCATTCCCACATATACACACGTACAAATTTAAGCGCAAGCATCTGGGCAACTACGCATGAAAACGTTGATTGCGATACACATGTTACATATTGCCACGCATGCCATAATGAGAAAAATAATTCTAGAACGAGACCCCCTCTGCAACCCTAAACTGATGACCTATCAGGGGCTTTTAGAGTGTTGCCTATAGAAAATATAAGGTACATACATTTTTCAGCATTTCATGAGCACATGCACAGGTTTGATGTGTTGGGCATCTACTTACTTATTTAGCCCAAAAATGTTGTCATTTTTTATTTTATTTTTATTCTTGGAAAAAAAACAAGATGCGCTACATATAGTACAATGTAAACAAGTGTCCAAAAAATGATGAAATGAATCATCCGTGAATAATAGTGAGATATAAATAAACAACAAATATTCAGGAAAAAGTCCTTAGTGGAAACGGAAAAGTCCTTTCACCAGTGATTATGAAAAGCAATGTCCATATTGGTAAGTGACAATCCAAAAAAGAAAAGACCTCCACCAAACGAGTATTGAATCTGCTTACCAGATTCCCGGTGGCCCGTGCCCCAGAGGAAGCGATTTGTCGCGAAACCAGGTCGGGCGGAACGTGCATTTACACCGGTATCACCCCCCGCTGTCTGCATATTTCCACACCATTTGATGGGCTGTTTGGTCTGCTTCCGGCCGGAGCGTCACTTTTTTAGAGACCGCGTGGTCAAAGTGCGTGCATGTTAACCCAATTTCGAGTGCGTGTAAGTGTGGTGGTTTTTGTGGGAGGGGGGTGGGCGTAATAAGCGCAGGCTTACCTCGCATAGCACACCCACCGGGAGCCGGGCTGAGACCACCAAACTCAATTCACATGTAGCCGAGACCGGGATCCGAACCCCTAGCTGCAGAGGTGAATGGCTTGTCAGCGCAGTGCCAATCGCGTTGAGCCACCGCAGCTCCCCAACAAGACATCTTTAATACAACTGCTACCCATGGGGTAAAAACACATTACCCCCAATTCACCCCATGAATAGTTACCCTGATGCTTTTTTCACCTTAGTTTGGTTAACCACTTCAGCCCCGGAAGAATTTACCCCCTTCCTGACCAGAGCATTTTTTGCGATGCGTCACTTTAGCTGACAATTGTGCGCTCATGCGACATTGTACCCAAACAAAATTTACATCCTTTTTTCCCACAAATAGAGCTTTCTTTTGGTGGTATTTGATCACCTCTGTGGTTTTTATTTTTTTGTGCTATAACAAAAAAAAAAATGTTTTTGCTGTAATAAATATCCCTAAAAAATATATATATAAAAAAAAAATCTTTTTCTCAGTTTAGGCCGATATGTATTCTTCTAAAAGTTTTTGGTAAAAAAATCGCAGTAAGCGTACATTGATTGGTTGGCGCAAAAGTTATAGCGTCTACAAAATAGGGGATAGATTTATGGCATTTTTATTAATATTTTTTTTTACTAGTAATGGCGGCGATCTGCGATTTTTATCGGGACTTCGACATTTTGGCGGACACATCGGACACTTTTGACACTATTTTGGGAACACTGGCATTTATACAGCAATCACTGCTATAAATAGCCACTGATTACCGTATAAATGACACTGGCAGGGAAGGGCTTAAACACTAGGGGGCGATCAAGGGGTGAAGTGTGTCCTAGGGAGTGATTCTAACTGTGGGGGGGGATGGGCTACCACTGACATGACAGCGATCACTGCTCCCGATGACAGGGAGCAGTAGATCCCTGCCATGTCACTAGGCAGAACAGGGAAATGCCTTGTTTACATCTCCCCATTCTGCCTCTCCGTTTCACGATTGCAGGCTGCCGGCAAACATCGAGTTCGCAGGACCTCCGAGCACGCTCCTGCAGCGTGCGGCTGGCACGCTCGCCTGCGGTCGGCAGAAGGGCTCATACAGGTATGCCCATTTGCCTGTACAAGCCCTTCTGCCGACGTATATCTGTGTGTGTCGGTCGGCAAGCGTTTAAACTCGGCTAGCATTTTAAAAAGTTGCATATTATGGGGTTAATTTACTAAAACTGAAGAATGTATAATCTGGTTCAGCTGTACATAGTAGCCAATTCCAACTTTAAGTTGGTCATTTAGTCATTGACAAAAAAAAAACTGGAAGCTGATTGGTTTGTATGCACAGATGCACAAGAGTTTTCACTCTCCAGTTTTAGTAAGTCAACCCCTATGTGTTGTGTTTTAGCCATGGTCAGCGCATAATGCCGCGTACACACGATCGGTCAATCCGATGAGAACGGTCTGATGGACCGTTTTCATCAGACCAAACCGATCGTGTGTAGGCCCCATCGGTTATTTATCCATCGGTTAAAAAAAAATTGAAACTTGTTTTAAAATTAACCGATGGATACCTAACCGATAGAAAAAAAACGATCGTTTGTAGGCACGTCCATCGGTTAAAAATCCATGCATGCTCAGACTAAACTAGGGGACGGGAGCGCTCGTTCTGATAAAACTAGCGTTCGTTGTGGAGATAGCACATTCATTACGCTGTAACAGACAGAAAATCGCAAATCGCCTTTTACTAACACGAAATCAGCTAAAGCAGCCCCAAGGGTGGCGTCATTGGATTTGAACTTCCCCTTTGAAAAGCCGTCGTACGTGGTTTACGTGACCGCGTTCTGACACGATCGTTTTTTTAACCGATGGTGTGTAGGCACGACTGACCATCAAGCCTCGTACACACGACCGAGGAACTCGACGGGCGAAACACATTGTTTTCCTCGTCAAGTTCCTTGTTAGGCTGTCGAGGAACTCGACAAGGCAAGTTTCTCCATTCCCGTCGAGGAAATAGAGAACTTGCTCTCTTTTTGGCTCGTCGAGTTTCTCGACAGTTTCCTCGACGAAAATGTACACACGACCGGTTTCCTCGGCAAAAAAATATCTCCCAGCAAGTTTCTTGCTGGTTTTTGCGGAGAAACTCGGTCGTGTGTACGAGGCCTCAGTCAGCTTCATCGGTTAACTGATGGAAAAATCCATCAGACCGTTCTCATCGGATTGACCGATCGCGTGTACAGGGCATAACTCTTTCACATAAATTAAATAGCATTCCAGGTCATATTTAGAGATATGGGGCCAGATTCTCAAAAGAGTTACGACGGTGTATCTCAGGAAACACCGTCGTATCTCTGTTTTTTGGCCCCGGGTATCTATGCGAGTGATTCCTAGAATCATTTTCGCATAGATACGGCCAAGATCCGACAGGTGTAAGTCACTTACACCGTCGGATCTTAGATGTAATTCGCCGCTGGCCGCTAGGTGGCGTTTACGTTCAGTTCTCATTTGACTATGCAAATGAGCCTGATACGCCGATTCCCGAACGAATTTGCGTTGCGTAGTCGTCGTTTACGTTTACGCCGTAAGCGTAAGGTTACCCCTGCTATATGAGGGGTAACCTTACGCCAGTCCGCCGTATGCCATGTTGAGTATGGCGTCGGGTCAGCGTCGTCTTTTTCCGTCGGTTACGTAATTTTACTAAGTCGTCCGCGAATACGACTTTACGCTCACGTCGGCGTCATTGACGTTTTCCGTCGTGAGCTGGAGCATGCGCACTGGGCTCTTTTTCCGCCCGGCGCATGCGCAGTTCGATCGGCGCGGGGGCGCGCTTAATTTGAATACAAGCCGCCCCCTTTGAATTACGCGGCCATACGCCGGCCATACGCCGGGCCATTTACACTACGCCGCCGCAAATTACGGAGCAAGTGCTTGGAGAATACGGCACTTGCTCTAGTAAGTTGCTGTGGCGTGGTGTAAATGGCTTACACTACGCCAACGCAGAATCTGGCCCTCTGTGACCCCAAGTAGATCTAAATGATGATGTCCTTTTGTACACGCTCCACCCCTTGCGTCATGTAATTTTTTTACGCACACATTACTGACAGAATGGGATATTGGAGGCAGCATGCAGTCTGCTTTATAAGCAGAACACGTTTCAACTGTACAGACCACCAAACAAGAGACAAGAGAGATGATTTCCTACACTATAAAGAGCCTTTTCAGCTCCTCCGAACATCCCCTACACTTCCTTCCCTCTACAGTTCTCCTGCTGAATTTATCTACAAATGCTTGGGAAGGAAAAAAAAAGTCATCACTGTTTGTAGATTTGCTGCCCCCTTACTGTGCTGCCCTAGGCCTTTGCCCAAGAGTGTTATGCTAAATACAACCACGCTCGTATTTTAGGATGACTGGTCCTTTAAGAAAAGTAAATGTTTCTATATGATAAATGGCACCACCGAAGAGACAGCAGAGTAGAATTAAAGTGGCGTATTTTCATTTTCTATGTTTGGTTAAAAAAAAATAAAACTAAAATAAGGTAGGGGGAGACGAACGCTGTAAGATGGTTTTCAATTACCATCCATTTCTCTCTTAAAAAGGAAGAAACACAGAGGAGGGAAAACAGGTCAGGGCAGCCTGTGACAATGACAGCGTGATGGGCTGGGACCCCTGCGGTGTCTCCATCTGCTATCATTAAGGTGACTATTCACACATGAAGCAATCCCTCTTGCTGTGCTGATAGGCAGGCATCAAGAACTATGACAAGGCATTAAGACTGAGTCAGGGAGAAGGTTGTCATATTCGCAAACAGCAATGCCTCCAACGAGACCCTTTATTTCACTTTTTTTAATCTGTCGCCTGGATAGGAGTTAACCCTTTCAGAAAAAACCCTCTGTTCTTTATCACTTTTTTGTAACGAAGAAACCCTAAATGGTTCTACTGAGGGTAGTATGAGTTTAACCCCAGGAAGTAAACAAAATGTGTGAGTGAGTGGTTAATGTCATCCAGAAAACACTGCAGCTGTGCTAAAGTCCACTTAGTTTACTCTACTATGAACTGTAAGCTTCTAAAGGCCATGTCATTCGAGCACAGATAAGGCAGGGAAGACCAAGTGGCCCATTAAATCTGCCCTTTTTATATACAGTAAAACCTTGGTTTGCGAGCATAATTCGTTCCGGAAACATGCTTGTAATCCAAAGCACTTGTATATCAAAGCGAATTTCCCCATAAGAAATAATTGAAACTCAGATGATTCGTTCCGCAACCATTTAATTATAAGTCTTTCAGGTTATAGTCCATATATATATATATATATATATATATTCACAAATGGTAGCCTCCACAAGGGGATTAGAAGCAAATTCCAGCAGGCGCTACAGAGTATAAAACAAAAGAGAAGAGTGGCACCTCTAAGGCCTCATACACACGACCGAGAAACTCGGAAAAGACACATCGTTTTCCTCGACGAGTTCCTTGTTAGGCTTGTGGAGGAACTCGACAAGCTTGCTTTGCGTACACACGATCAAGACAAAATCTCCTTGTTCTCAAACGCAGTGACGTACAACACATACGATGGCAGGGGAAGTTCGATTCCACTGGCACAACCCTTGGGGCTGCTTTTGCTAATCTCATGTTACTGCGTGTTAAGTAAAAGTTTGGTAAGAGACGATTTGCACTTTTCAGTCTGTTACAGCGTGACAAATGTGCTATCTCCATTACAAACGCTACTTTTACTGAAGGTGCGCTCCCGTCTCATACTTTATTCTGAGCATGCGTGGGTTTCTTAGCATACACATGCTCGAGTTTCTCGTCGAAAACCAGCCCGACGAGGAACACGACAAGGAAATTGAGACTCCTGTCGAGGAAAAAGAGAACTTGTTCTTTTTTTTCCTCGTCGAGTTCCTCGACAGTTTCCTCGATGAAAAACGTACACACGACCGTTTTCCTTGGCAAAAAAGCTCTGCCACCAAGTTTCTTGATGGATTCTGTCGAGTTTCTCGGTCGTGTATACAAGGCCTAAGTGTATATGTTGCTAAATGTTGTACCTTCATTAAATGTAACCATATTTCTATACTGAAGCCCTGTACACACGGGCCAGAATCTCATCAGGAAAAAAACGTTGTTTTTCCTGACGAGATTCTTGGCAAGATTCTCTTGCCGGCCGAGTGTACAGACACTCAATTCAAAAGAACCGCCGTTCTTTTGAATGACACAAACGCAGTGACGTCATTGAGTTAGACGAGCGTGCGATCGTCACATTCGATGCCGTCGCCGCCATCTTGCTTCACCCTACCTATTCTTCAGAAGCTACTGCGCATGCGTCAAAGTCATTTCAAGCATTCACTGCCGAGAATCACGACGAGAAAATAGAGAGCAGGTTCTCTATTTTTCTCGTCGAGATTCTGGGCAGTTTTCTTGACGAGAAACCTCAAAGCCTCATACACACGCACGGTATACTCGGCAAGAAAGCTCTGCCAGCAGTTTTGCTGGTTCTTGCGTACCGTGCGTGTGTACGAGGCTTGAGAGGTGCCTCTCTTCTCTTTTATACTCAGTTGTGACATGACGCTACTCTTATATCAAAACTTCGCTTGTATATCAAGGCAAAATGTATTAAAAAAATGTGCTTGTCTTGCAAAACGCTCTCAAATCAAGTTACTCTCAAACCAAGGTTTTACTGTACATATTTGATAATATTCTATGTGTGTTTATTTTTACTTACTGATGATTGACTCTCTACCTCCGCTAGAAATCTGTTTGGTTTTTATAAGATTTCTTTTATACAATCTAGTTAAATGATACCCAAATTATGCTTTTAGTTGCCTTTTTACATTTCTATATATTTTTCCATATTTTTTGTACAACTCTGTGTTTGTCTAATAGCCCAGAAAAAGGGGGAGTCTTTGGCTTGTTAAAGGAGTTGTAAAGGCAGAAGTTTTTTTATCTTAAAGTGGATGTAAACCAACTCTCATCCTTTCTAAACTACTGCCATAGTGCTGATCTATAAGGCTATAGATGCCTCCTGCATATATCCTTACCTGTCAAATGTTTCCCCTCTGTCTGTTATAAGAACTAAAAAACTGCAGATTCTGTGAAAAAATCCAGAAAAGTAACCACATGACTTCAGAAAAGGAGTGGGGGGTGGGAAATAAAAAATAGTGCCCGTCTCAGGCTAGTGCATGAAATATGTAATAACTGTCATTCACAGCAAGGGGGAAGAACGGACACAAGTGTTCTCCTGTTTGTCTGTTTATATCAATGAAATAAGAAAATTGGATTGCTCAGAGCTTGATCAACTCTTTGTGGTTTACATCCACTTTAATGCATTCAATGCATTAACCTCCCTGGCGGTATGATTCTTTCAGATTTTAGGTGCTGAAAGCGGTACCATTATTTTGCATGGAAATTTGGGGTTTTATATTGTAGGCCTGTAATTCTTAGGAATAGCTCACTTAAATATGTCCAAACAAGAGTCTAGTAGACATCCCAGGTATGATAAAGTTTGAAAAACAAAATCATAAATTATAAAATAATAAATAACTATAAATAATTATAACAAATAATAATGTAGTTATGATAAAAATTGTTCAATAATGTAATTAAATCAAAAACACTGAAATTTGCTCATTTGCAGAATTGTCGCTGTCATTACTTTTAGTGTTTGATGATGAATTTTCCCACAAATTGTTATCGCTCAATTCTGCAAGTGATTCTAATTTATTATCGCTGTTTTCTACCTGCTCTAAAACCACTTTTGACATAAAGGGACACTTTTGGTTGCTATGGACAATCTCCAGTTTCCAGGCAGAAAGAACAGTTTTTATTATATAAAAGTGCATGTAGGACACTGGGCAGACCACTAGGGACAAAGGGGGTGTGTCATGTTTTATTTTCTATAAGATTACAGTATACTGTATGTAATGTATTTATTTACTTATTTGAATTTGGCGCCGATCTCCGCCCCTGTGCGTCGTAACGTCGCAGGGAACGGAGCTCGACGGCACTCGGCACTGTGTGAATCGAGCGAGAAGACACGGCTCGATCACACAGCGGGGTGGCATTGCAGGATCCAGGGGCAAGGTAAGTAAACCATGCCTGTGGACACTGCAAGGCGATCCTGAGTCTGGCTCGGGGTTACCGCTTTTGGTTCTGAAATTCGAGCAATGTCCACGATCCCCTCAGGCATCCATTACACTCCCCTGGTTGGCTGAGACCCAGCAGGGGCGCTATTGTCCCCCACGGTTGTCAATCAAAGTCAGTAAGCCAATCAGAGGAGAGAGGGGTCGGGGCTAGGTCAGGGATCCATGTCTGAATGGATACATGGAACTTTGACTCAGCTTGGGTGACCCCTGTAGCAAGCTGCTGGCTGAGGGGGCACTCAAAGGAGGGAGGGGCCAGGAGCAGCAAAGAGGGCCCTTAGAAGAGGAGGATCAGGGCTGCTATGTGCAAAACTCACTGCACGTGGGTGCTTCTTTAAACCTACTCTTCCTAGAAATCTGTTCTAAGCATTCACCGCTAAAAAAATACTTTCTAATATTACTTGTGGACTGTGCTACTGTTGGTTTGAGGTCATACCCCCTCTTCTTGATCTCAACAACATAGGACTGGGTCTACCCCTTACTATCTGGACGTCGCTTCATACTCGCTGGCAAGATTCCTTAGCCTCTATGCCAGCCAGGTAGCATCTCCTTAGGAGGAGATGGTTCCCTCACCTGACAAAATCATCCAAAATTATACAACATATAACAAACATCTCAAAGTAGTATAGCCTCTTGTTTGACAGCGCAAAGGGCCAAGCCAAGTACAGAGGATACATGGTAACAGTGCAGTGAGGTGATTGGAAGGATGGAGCAGAGAAAAACCCAGATTAATGAGGAGGAGGTAGAGGAGGGTGGTGAAAACCAGAGGAAAGCAGAGAAGAGTCAGCAGAGGTAGTGCGAAAGCTGGGCAGAAAGTGATAGGCACAGAGGGTTGACATCAATGGTGTTATATGGTTATCACATATTATCCACTTGCCGACCATCTCACGCCAATATATGTTGGCAGAATGGCACGGCTGCGCAAAGCAACGTATATATACATTGCTTTGAATTTCTGCTGCAAAATCCGTGACCGTGGGACCCGCGGACTCGATGTCTGCCGGTGTCCCGCAATTGTGTCAAGGAGCTGCAGAACAGGGGGGGACAAATATCACCAAAAGAAAGCTCTATTTGTGAAAAAGGATGTCAATTTTGTTTGGGTGCAACGTTGCACGACCACGCAATTGTCAGTTTAAGCGGAGGTTCACCCTAAAACAATTATATACCATTCCATCCAGCATACTTCCGACATGTACAGTATGCTGTTTTTTTTTTTTTCGCTGTACATACCGTTTTATACTTCTTCTTCTATTCTGACTCCCGCGGGGAATAGACGTTGAAGAGGCGTAGATGAGTGACGTGCGGATAAGGCGCGTCACGCTTTCCGAAAATAGCCGAACTGGGACTCGGCTATATACGGTGCCTACGCAGTCAGCTCTACACGGCTCCTAGTCTGTGCGCAGGCGCCATCTAGAGCCGAGTCCCAGTCCGGCTATTTTTGGAACGCGTGACGCCCCTAATCCGCACGTCAATCATTTACGCCTCTTCATAGGAACGCCTATTCCCGCGGGAGTCAGAAAAGAAAAAGAAGTATAAAACGGTATGTACAGCGGAAAAAAAATAAAAAAACAGCATACTGTACATGTCGGCAGTATGCTGGATGGAATGGTATATAATTGTTTTAGGGTGAACCTCCGCTTTAAAGTGACGCAGTGCCAAATCGCAAAAATGGCCCGGTCATTGGGCAGCCAAATCCTTCGGAGCTGAAGTGGTTATGAAGAGCATGCCATATTTCAGCATGACATGGCACTATGTTTACACGGAGATCAGAAGCCTTGGGTAGACTTTGTCAACTCAAGACTGCAATATAAAGCTTCCTTTCCAGTTTTCAATATATTTTTTGCATTGCACTACTATGTTAAAAAGTATGAGAATCTTTGCTTTTGTCCTCTACATGAATCATTCTGGTTCTGATATTCAAAAAATAGCAAATAGTGTGCACTGCTTCCTGTACAAAGTGAATCAACATAAACCAGTCTTATAAAAGTGAATAAAGTCCCATCCTGTGTGTCCGTGATTGAACTACATCTTTAATGAAATCCTCGAACAATATACGGTATATATAAGTCTATCTGCTTACCAGAAACTGAAAAAAAAGCAAACAAGATGTAAACACCACCAGCTGTGCCCGGAAATGATTTGTCACACACGTTCACCTCCACCAATCTATGCCTTTACCAAATAATCAATAGTAATACGCTTCTACGCAGTTGCTCTGATGTAGCGAGACATCACATCATGGTGTATCAGTAGAATGGTGGTCCGCTATAGAGCAAAGCACTAGTTAAAAAAGCTCACCCATGGAAGCCCAAAAATGCTTAAATATTGTAGTTTTTTTTCAGGGCGTTTTTTCAGCTGGAACTTGAGTTCCACCACCTCTGGGTCAGTCCCTTTGCACCCTGCTGACCGCTATTATGCCGCGTACATACGATCGGTCAAACCGATGAGAACGGTCTGATGGACCGTTTTCATCGGACCGAACCGATCGTGTGTGTGGGCCCCATCGGTTATTTATCCATAGGTTTAAAAAAAGCAATCTTGTTTTAAATTTAACCGATGGATACCTAACCGATAGAAAAAAAACGATCGTTAGTAGGCACGACCATCAGTTAAAAATCCACGCATGCTCAGAATCAAGTCGACGCATGCTTGGAAGCATTGAACTTCAGCACGTCGTTGTGTTTTACGTCACCGCATTCTGACACAATCGTTTTTTTAACCGATGGTGTGTAGGCACGACTGACCATCAGTCAGCTTCATCGGTTAACCGATGAAAACGGTCCATCAGACCGTTCTCATCGGATGGACTGATCGCGTGTACGCGGCATTACTTTAAAACACAAAAGTCCGGCTTCTATGCTTTCAACAGCCTCACATATCAGATCTCCTGAGTGGCTCCCACTGAGTGAAGGATAGGGACAAGGGAGATGCAGGTACAAGGGGTGCAGTGCAAATCACCACTGGATCTAAATCTTGGCTCATGGCTGACATCTAGATGGGAGTGGGTGGTTGCTCTGTCTTACACGTGATTTCTTACCGATGCATGCGTCAGTCCCTTGTCGAGTACTGCCATAACTCCGTAGGGATTACGGCTGACACAGACCGGTAGTGACCGGAGGAGATGTAAGACAGCGCTTGGGATGCCGCGTCTTGTTATTTTTTTTTTTTGCTGATTTACTTTTTTCCCATGTAAGAGTCCACACGCACCTTATTAATAAAGCACCCCAAGATTTTATACAGTACTTCACTATTGCAGGCTTTCTTTTTTCTCCTCTTCCTCCCCACCTCTGTGCATTATATGGAGAGTTACATGACAGGACAATAGGAGTATCTGAGACCCGCGGGAGTGACGCCATACAGATACACCATTGGAGAGGATTTGGAGGAAAAGTGGGAGAAACTAAAACTGTATGTCCAACCAGCAGAAGCATAAACAAAAACAAAAACAAAAAAACAAAAATATTTATTTTCCTTCTTCCCCACTACCCCTCCTCCCTACCCCATTCCCCTCGTTCCTTGTATCTAATATAGGGGGCCCAGATTTCCCTAAACTTGTCCTCTTGTTCCCTTAGGGCCATTGTAAGATTTTCCATATGCTGAATTTCAGTAATTTTTGCAAACCATTGTGGTCTACTTGGTGAGATATTACTTTTCCACAGAACCGGAATACATGCTTTAGCTGTTGTGAGCAAATGTCTTACCAAAGATTTTTTATATTTTTCCAATGAAATCGGAATGTCAAACAACAAATATGTCGCCGGATTCTCTCCGAGAGCTACTTCAGTTATTTCTTCAATTACCTCCGATACCATTTTCCAAAAGTCTTTTACTCCTTCACACTCCCAAAAGATATGAACAACAATGTCAGGATCCACCCAGATGCCTGACCGGCAGCTGGCTCAGGCTCTCAGCACACTGCTAAAAGCCTGAGCCAGCCGCTTCCACCCCCCTCCACAGCCCTGCGTTCCAGTGAGCACAGGAGGGGCAGTAGTGAGCAGTGACTGACAGTCTTTGCTCTCTGCTCAGTAAACATACCTCCCAACTTTCTGAGATGGGAATGAGGGACACCTATCAGCAAAAGTAAGCAGGAATAGGACACACCCCTTGCCACGCCCCTTAAAGGAAAATTTAAAAAAAAAATATGATTGGTTAAACCCACAACTGCTTTTTTAACACTACTATTCCTTTATATTGGCTTCTGAAATTTACAAATGCAGCCATTTAGAAATCAGATGAAAGGTTTAGCACTGAGAAACACTTTTTGATAGATAAAAAGTGCATTCTATATAAAACTATATAGATCAGACCAAAATGAGGGACAAAGGAGGAGGAATGAGGGACATCACTCCAAATCAGGGACAGTCTCTCCAAATTAGGCTATTCTAAATTTAAGGGGGGTGAGAGAGTTAGTTAGCTCTCATCCAGATGATTTGTTCAAATTGGGTCTCTGCTTTAGCTGGGCTGTGCTGTGGGCTCATTCTGTGGTTGCTGGGGTGTTGTACCACCCCGGAGCGACAGGTGGCGCCAGTGGAGTTCAGGCTAGGGTGCCTCTTGCCAGCAGCCAATAGGGAGGGAGCAGCATGCCCTCGCAGGGCATGCTGGGGGAGGGTACTTCTGGAGCAGACGCCATTCAGGCGGGGTCTTGTTCCGGATGTGGCACCCACCTTCAGGGTGACCACACATCTCAGCTCCCCGGCGAGATGGCCTACCAGGCTGGGGTGCACGTGCCATGAGGTGTTCCTGGTTCTGGGACCATGTCGGCCCGGAACAATTGAAGCTGTGGCGGGGGCCCCAGCGATCTACTGGGTCCCAGAATTCTGAGGAAAAGATCCCAAGCGAGATAGCTGTTCCGTGGGGAGTCTGTCTGAGGAGCGCCAATGAGAGGCTGGCGGTCCAACAGGGCTTAGACAATCCACCGGGGATCAAGGTAACCGGACACTGAAAGGGTTGGAGGTTAGCCACCTGTCAGTCGGTCACCTAACTGAAAATTACCTGAGGAAGATCTAAGATCTAAGCGAGGAGAATAGTCTCCATAATCTAAGTTCTGAGGCCAGGTCTGTGGCAGAGACCTGTTCCTCTCAAAGTTCCAAGTGATATTCTGGCTGCCAGGTCGATGTGAGAGGCCTGTCCAGGTACACTATACCCACTCCGGCTGGAGTGGCGACGAAAGCAAAGTGTTGTTGGAAACCGGATTGTTTCCACACCGTTACGCCTGGATCTGCTTTTCCTTCTCCTACTACTTCTTCACTCTCTACCTCAAGTTTTATTGTTTGCCGTGCTGGGCGAAATAAAAGCACAAGAAAAGACACCTGCTGTGTGGACATTTCATTTGCTAAAGCTCTCATCATCTACCCTAGACGCTCACAGGTAACAGGCCACCCCAAATATAACCAGCGGCTCCTTCGGGGGTGAGCGCTACATGCAGTAAAGACCAAGAACTGAGTGATCAGTCGTCACATGATCACTCAGTTCTCTGTCTTAGAGCCGGCTTGGACAGCTACAGCATTGAGCCGATGCTGCAGCCACATAAGTGAGTATGTATCTTTGGGTTCTTTAAATCCCACACTTCTTTAATCTTTCATTCAACCTCTAAATCAGGGATATGCAATTAGCTGACCTCCAGCTGTTGCAAAACTACAAGTCCCATCATGCCTCTGGCTCTAGGTGTCATGCTTGTGGCTGTCAGAGTCTTGCTATGCAGGGCCGATCCTAGGGTCACAGGCGCCTGGGTGCAGAAATATTTCTGGCACCCCCACATTGGCGTGGTCTTTTTATTAACTCCTCCCCATTACAAATGTTTCTATGGCAATGACTCAACCACGGAGATGCTCCCCCACAAAGTCTTCATTACCCTAGGATCCTTACATGATCTCTTAACAATAAACAAAATACAGGAAGAGAAGCAGAGTACTTTATTGGGACCTGGAGGGGGGGCCTCTGTGATGGACACAGAGAGGGCTTCTGTTAGAGAGTCTGTTAGAAAGAGCCCCCAAACATACTACAGACATGATACAGGAGATGATCAGAGACTGCAGACATGATACAGGAGATGGTCAGAGACCACAGACATAGTACAAGAGGCAACCAGAGACTGCAGACATAGTACAGGACTGTTTAGCCTGAAGAAGAGACTTGAAAGTCTCGAACGCGCGCACCTCCCGCGCCCGGAAGTGACGTCGAATGCAGCACACTGTGGAGATCTGATCCCTGCTTGTGAGTTCCGAGGGCGCTTCAGTTCCTGCCGCCGTCGCTGCACAAGGATAGACAGCTCCACACCGCCTGCATGAGGACATCTCGCCGTCCCCGGGAACCCCGCGGATGATACTTCTGTTATGCCTGTACCTACATCTACTTTGTGAGTAGGTTTTTCACATGTTTTTAAAAATGTGCCAAAATTAAATTCATTTGCTACGCTTAGAAGGCGCTGCATTGTGTCTTTTCTTAGACATAGTACAGGATATGGTCAGAGACTGCAGACATGATACAGGAGATGGTCAGAGACCACAGACATAGTACAGGAGGCAGTCAGAGACTGCAGACACAGTACAGGAGATGATCAGAGACTGCAGTCACAGTACAGGAGATGATCAGAGACTGCAGACATAGTACAGGAGATGGTCAGAGACTGCAGACATAGTAAAGGAGATGGTCAGAAACTACAGACATAGTACAGGAGATGGTTAGAGACACATCATTTCTGGACGGACACACACCTATGCTCAGTACACTAGTTCTGGATGGACACAAACAAGGAGAGAAGGAGGGAGGGGAAAACTCTGCCACTTCGGAGCCCCCACCTCTGCAGGCGCCTGGGTGCAAAGCACCCTGTGCACCCTGCCTAGGATCGGCCCTGTTGCTATGCCTCATGGGACATGGCAATAGCTGTAGGTCCGCTAATTGCATATCCATGCAAACAATCATAGATGATTGTATTTCTTATTTTGAAAAGCCAATATAAAGAAAGTTGTGAGGTATGAAATATCCTATCCCCTAATGCCCAAATAAAAACAGAAGAAATCTGCATTAAACTGCAATATTCTCACCTGTAATCTTCCCCGCAAGAAATCCAAACTTTTTGCTCATTCTGCAAAGATTGAAAATGATTAATTTCTTGTCCCTTTTCATCAAAGAGTCGCGAAGGCCTCAGGCCTGTAGCAGTGAAGTCTGCAGATCGCTGTAGCATTTGTTCAATAGTCTGAAGTAGCTGGAATGAAGCAAAACAAAGTAAAAAAAATAATCATACAGCAAAACACACCTTGTATGCCAAATCCTCTTTACTCTATTACAATCGTGGCCCAAACACATAATAATTAAATTCATATACAATGTTAAAGGGAGTGTAAAATGACTGCAATGTTTATCTCAGTGTAGAGTAACAAAATGAGCACAGGCTTTTAACCAGCAGGGGGGGCAACAGGATTATAATTGAGCTCTGACCTGTTGGCAGAGAGGCAGAGAGCTGATTTGACAGTTGTACAGAATGAGCACTCAGCTTCGCCGCACTTCATCGGACCCTCTGTAAAAGGTTATGTTTTCATCTTTACATTTCCCCTGCAGTACACACTACATTTTCTTAGTGTGTTAGCTAATGGATTTTTAAGGGTTTACCTTACAAAATCAAGCAGAAATTGGAACGGGGGGATCTAATCATACAACACGGCGAAGAGGTATTTCTCAACCTATGTGTAAGTGCATTATAATTCAATCAGCATCATAAATTTAGAAGGAGGCTTCAAAAAACTGAATATCTTAAAGTGGAGGTTCACCCGGAAATGTAAATTTTTAACATTAGATTGAGGCTCATTTTGTGAAGGGGAATCGGGTGTTTTTTTTAAATCGAAGCAGTACTTACCGTTTTAGAGAGCGCTCTTCTCCGCCGCTTCCGGGTATGGGCTGCGGGACTGGGCGTTCCTATTTGATTGACAGGCTTTCGACGGTCGCATACATCGCGTCACGATTTTCTGAAAGTAGCCGAACGTCGGTGCGCAGGCGCCGTATAGAGCCGCACGACGTTCGGCTTCTTTCGGCTACTCGTGACGCGATGTATGCGACCGTCGGAAGCCTGTCAATCAAATAGGAACACTCAGTCCCGAAGACCATACCCGGAAGCGGCGGAGAAGATCGCTCTCTAAAACGGTAAGTACTGCTTCGATTTTAAAAAAACTACCCGATTCCCCTTCACAAAATGAGCCTCAATCTAATGTTTGAAAAAAAACATTTCGGGTGAACTCCCGCTTTAATTTTATCCATGGGCAAGACCTTGTCTATTGGTGATCCTCTAACCATGGAAGAACTAAGGCTGCATTCACACCTAGGCGTTTTGTCACCTGAAGCGCGACGCTACAATACGCTGGAGGGGAAAAATAACATTATACCCTATGGAGATGGTTCACATCTGCACGCCAAACGCCCAAATGCCGAACGCTTGAAACTCAAACAAGTTCCGGACCCTTTTTTATCGGGCGGTTTGGGCGTATTTGAGCGTTTCCATTTCCCATAGAAAGTAATGGAAACGCTCGATTCAAGCGACTTGCGCGACAACGAGCGTTTGCTACGGACGTTTTGTCGCATTAATCAATAGAACTTTTCACCCAGGCAGAAGATTAAACAAATCTACCAACATAGCAACAAGTGATGAAAAGATGATAATTTTTTCTATTGGCTAAAACGTCGGACGACGCTGTATGCAAACGCGCAAATAAGCATGAATACGCGCGACAAAACGCCGGAAAAAAACGCCCAAAAAAACGACCGACGCTCAGGTGTGAATGCAGCCTTAAAGTATAACTAAAGTATAAACTTTTTCTTTTGAATAGAGTATGGAATGGTTAAACTCCTGTAAGTTTCCACCTTTTTTGAGATTGTGTTTTATTAGGGAGATTCTCTACTCTTATGCCGCGTACACACGATCGGAATTTCCGATGGAATAAAATCTGATGGGATTTTCCGATGAAGCTGACTTCCATCAGTGTTGCATACACACTGTCCAAAACGCGGTGACGTAAAACACTACAACGAGCCGAGAAAAATTAAGTTTAATGCTTGCGAGCATGCGTCAACTTGATTCTGAGCATGCGTGGGTTTTTTCTCCGTCGGAGTTGCACACAGACGATAGGAATTTCCTATTGTTTTTTTTGTCCATCGGAAAAAAATAAAACATGTTCTATTTCTAAACACAGACGGAAAAAAAGTCCATCTGACTTTTTTCATCGGAAATTCCGATCGTGTGTACGCGGCATTACTGTTCCGAGGACACAATAGAAAGAGAGAATAAATGTCTCCAGAGAAAAGCTTCGTACACACGATCGGACTTCCAGCTGACTTTTCCGTGGATTTTGGTCCGAAGGGCGTTGGCCGTGAACTGCATACAGATGGCACAACATTTTCAGCCAACATTCACCAAACCACGTGGTTTTTCAGATTTTTACTGCCACCCTTTGGGCAACTTTTGCTATTGTTGTTTGATGTTTAGCATTGGTTCTGAGCATGCGTGTTTGTACTTTGGATTTTAGTTGGACGGACTTGTGTACACACGATCGGATAAACCGACGTAACAGATTTATTGCCAGTTGGTGAGCATGAACAGCCAACTATTGTTGTCATTAATTCAGCCAACAATTGTCTGATGGAGCATACACACGGTCAGATTATCTGGCACAATATGTCCATCAGACAATTATGGCCATAAAATTGGATTGTGAAGGCAGCAAGGGCACTGCTTGGTGCATAGATGAAGAGCACAAACAATTGCACCTGGGACTGGACATTATAGCCAGGGTAACTGGGCACTGGGTAAAGTGAGACGGACGCTGGGTCCCGGATTGCTGTCAGTGCCCAGTTACCCTGGCTATAATGTCCAGTCCCAGGTGCAATTGTTTGTGCTCTTCATCTATGCACCAAGCAGTGCCCTTGCTGCCTTCAACCACCATGTTGTCCCAGCACCAGTTCCGGCTGGGTCCCCTTCCCAGGGACCCCTTATTCCTGTCACTTACCAGTACAGATTTTAAGTCCATCCACACATATGTCCCCCGCTGGTCGCCGCAGGAGACCTCACCTGGTCACTCCTGCCCCCGTGGATGGTGGGGGTCGTAGACTGTTCTCCTGAAGAAGCGGCAATGTCCGCGAAACTAGTAGAGAAACTCCTAGTGACCTCTACTCCCACTATGACCTTCCCCCTCTTAGGGGTCGATTACTGTGGTGATACATATGGAGTGTCACTTTTTTAATTTACATGTTTGTTTGTATTTTATTGTTTTACATCAATATTAATAAAAATTGTATTTTTCTTTATACGTGCATTTTTTAAATTTTTTTACCGTACCGCAATAGTCCAATCGCCCACAATCTCCCTGGTTTTTGGTTTGGGACCCAAATTCCAATCTTTATTCAACTTAGAATCTTGGATGATGGTACTTTTAACTAACTTTACACCATATGTATCCTGTAGAGGCCAATCTTATATCACAAGTTTCTCGACAAGCCTAACAAAGAACTCTTCGAGGAAAACGATGTTTCATTTACGACGAGTTCCTCGGTCGTGTGTATGAGGCCTTAGCTGTAGAAAGCTGTAGCTGTAGAATTTGTTTTTCTGGTATTCTAGCATTTGTTAGGGTTTGTGTTTTTAGCTTTTTTTAACGAAACCATACTCCCAGAAAAGCTTTTGGCTCAAAAACCCTCATAAATGCAGAATAGTCGCATTTTACAGCATTTTTTTGTGTTTTTTTAGAGCATTTTTACAGCTGAAAAACTCCTCTTCAACCCCACTTGTTCTGGGTTTTTTTTCCAGCCAGCAAAACGCCCCTGCCAAAAAACGCTGATAAAAGCCTATGTGTGCATAGGAAAACATGCTGGCGAGTTTACTGGCTGCAGAAAAAAATGCGTAAAGCTAAAAACAGCAGCTGTAAAAACATCCAGTGTGCATGAGGCCTAATGCCTCGTACACAAGACCAAGAATCTCGTCGTAAAAGAAACGTTGTTTTCCTCGACGTGGTTCTTGTATACACACTGTCGAGACAAAATCTTGTCGTCAAACGCGGTGACGTTCAATACGTACGACGGCACTAAAAAGGGGAAGTTTGATTCCACTGGCGCCACCCTTGGGGCTGCTTTTGCTAATCTCATGTTACCGCGTGTTAAGTAAAAGTTTGGTGAGAGACGATTCGCGCTTTTCAGTCTGTTACAGTGTGACGAATGTGCTATCTCCATTACAAACGCTACTTTTACTGAAGGTGCGCTCCCATCTCATACTTTATTCTGAGCATGCGCGGGTTTATAAGCATACACACAAGCGTGTTTCTCGTCGTAAACCAGCTCGTTATCTGATTTTTCTGTAAAGGGTTAAACTTTGCAACAAAGATTCATAATATGTTTCGCCCCCACACATGGGGCTTAATCATCTCTATGATTAAGCCCCATGGCTGGGGCGAAACATGTCAGAGGAGTCAGGAGCTTAGGCTGAAGCTGTATCTTCACCTATCTGTATAGTGTCTGGGCTCTGGTATGCACTGTTTCCACCTTCTGTCTTTTGATTTGCTTCTCCTAGCCTGGACGGGCTTGTTTGAAAGCCAGCACTCATTTTGTGCATTGGACTGCCAGGGAGGCTTTGTAGTGCTTTGAGTCGATGAATCGAAGCATTTGGAAGCCCTCTGTCTATAACTCTAGAGCAGCCTTTCACACTCTTTTTAACATGGAGGAACCCTAGAAATAACTTTTTGGTTTCAGAAAACTCCTGCTAATAATTCCTATATCTACACCCCAAAGTGCAGTCAGTGGAAAAAAATCACCCCCTTATGGACAGCTAAAAAGTTCATTGGTGCCTTGCTCAAGGAAAGTCTAGAAAGCTCCAGACCAGAGGAACCCTAGTTTAGAAAAACTGGCCTTGACAGCCAACTGCAACTATTTTCCATACCTTTGGTACAACCCAACCTTTTCAGGGAATATTTTATATAGGTCCATGCTTATTTTTGGCAAGTTAATGAGGCATGGGGTGGTTATAAATCAAAATATCATGTCTGAAAGTGTCTTGTTTGGTCACTTGGTGGGGGAATTGGAATATTACTGGTGGACTATATTAGATTTTTTGAACCTATACTGTAATACCTTGTTTTACGAGTAAGGCGGTATACAGGCATTTTGAAAGATTAGCAACATTTTTTTTTTATTATTATTTTAACTTGATATATGAGCAGTACAATCTGTGTAGTAAAGCCCCTGGTGTATGCACTACTGCATGTGGCCAGATGTCCAGGGGCACTGGTGGCTCACAGCGCGACCCACGTATGGGCATTTAAAGAGGACGTACAGGTACGTGCTTTTGCCCAGCCGTGCCATTCTGCCGACGTATATCTGCAGGAAGCGGTCCCTAAGTGGTTAAAGTGACGCAGTGCCGAATCGCAAAAAGTGGCCTGGTCTTTGACCACCCAAATGGTCCGGGGCTGAAGTGGTTAAACCCAAAAACCAAAGATTTAATAGGGGCACCTTTGGACAGCAGTATTGTTAATCTCGGGGGAGGGGAGTGTTAAATGGACTAGCAGATTTAGATACACTAACCCAGGGGTCTCAAACTGGCGGCCCTCCAGCTGTTGCGAAACTACAAGTCCCATGAGGCATTGCAAGGCTGACAGTTACAAGCATGACTCCCTCAGGCAGAGGCATGATGGGACTTGTAATTCCGCAACAGCTGAAGGGCCGCCAGTTTGAGACTCCTGCACTAACCAAATGAAGCTGAACTCCAGCTAACACTTTTTAAGCAGTTACAGCAAATCATTTTTTTTACTTTAGGGACATAAATAAAAAAAAACTGATCACTATAAACACCCGAGTCAGTAGTAAATTAATTATCTCAACCCTGCAACTGCTACATCTGCAAGGCAGCTTGTGCTTTTAAAAAAACAAGAGACGTTACTAGCTAGATCATCGACTGACAATAAAGGGGGAAAAAAGTCTAAAAAAGAAAACTAATGTAGCCATCATATCTAAGAATTGGTAAGCTGCAATATAATAAATGCTTGCTTTTTGGTTTATTACTGCTTTCAGAACTAAAATAAAAATGTAAAAATTATATTTTATAATCAGGTAAATATTAAATACTGCATATATGTATTTCCTATGTAGTACATGCAGCAAACAAATGGCAGACTCCTAGTACAAACATCAGTTTTCTTAAGGCTAATTTATGTCGGATTCTGGAAATAAGATAAAAAGCACAGCGATCAGCTTACAACAACTGCAGGGTGAGTTCTTCCCTCTCTCCTAGCAGAAATGGCATTGATAAATATATATATATATACAGTGATTGCCAACAAGCATGTAATAAAATATAGCATACTTTGCAAACTGAATGTCATAATGGCAATCT
Organism: Rana temporaria; assembly: GCF_905171775.1. Classification (NCBI taxonomy): domain Eukaryota; kingdom Metazoa; phylum Chordata; class Amphibia; order Anura; family Ranidae; genus Rana; species Rana temporaria. The sequence continues at coordinate 32,157,554 of NC_053499.1, read as the reverse complement.
ATATGAAATGTTTCCTTATAAAAAATTGAGTTTAAATGTATCACTTTTTTTTGGTACCAGGGTCACCAAACCCCAATATCATTTAGCATTAAATAGTAATTGTTTTTAAATTTTCTATGCAGAATAATTGAAGATGGAGTAAATACCACATTTTATTTAAGCTATTGCTAACATATGTGCAGCTGCAAAAATGCCTGCAAGTTTGAACTGTTATTAAATCAATATAAATAACCAATAATACCAAATATAATGGTAGATCTTCATTTGTAAATAACATTTTTTTTTTTTGAAAAAAAAAAAAACATTTACGAAAAATCAGCCAGAAGTACCAGATGCTCAATATTTTAACTGGTGTTCAAAAAGTTCTTAACCACTTAACCCCCGGACCCTATTGCTGGTCAAAGACCAGAGCACGTTTTGCGATTCGCCACTGCGTCGCTTTAACTGACAATTGCGCGGTCGTGCGACGTGGCTCCCAAACAAAATTAGCGTCCTTTTTTCCCCACAAATAGAGCTTTCTTTTGGTGGTATTTGATCACCTCTGCGGTTTTTAGTTTTTTGCGCTATAAACAAAAATAGAGCGACAATCTTGAAAAAAAATGAATATTTTTTACTTTTTGCTATAATAAATATCCCCCAAAAATATATAAAAAAAAATGTTTTCCTCAGTATAGGCCGATAAGTATTCTTCTACATATTTTTTGTAAAAAAAAATCGCAATGAGCGTTTATTGATCGGTTTGCAGAAAAAAGTTATAGCGTTTACAATATAGGGGGTATTTTTATGGCATTTTTATTAATATTTTTTTTTTACTAGTAGTGGCGGCGATCAGCGATTTTTTTTTTTCGGTACTGCGAATTTATGGTGGACACTTCGGACACTTTTGACACATTTTTGGGACCATTGGCATTTTTATAGCGATCAGTGCTATAAAAATGCATTGGATTACTATAAAAATGCCACTGGCAGGGAAGGGGTTAACACTAGGGGGCGGGGAAGGAGTTAAGTATGTTCCCTGGGTGTGTGTTCTAACTGTGGGGGGGTGGGACTGACATGGGAAAATGACTGATCTTCTGTTCATACATTGTATGAACAGAAGATCAGCATTTCTCTCCCTGACAGGAGCACTCGCCGGGCACTCGCACGGGAGTCGGGGGCGAGCGGGGGGCGCGCAGGCAATTTTTTTTGTTGTTTTTTTGATAATATGGTGTATATAATGTGTAAAAAAATAAACAAGTAGTGATCAGGGAAATTGATAGTTTTCATCTCCCTAAAATTTTGTTGAAATCTAGGAGATTTCTTTGCAAAATTTTGCTATTTTGGTAAAATGCATTGGAGTAAATGGGGAAGGGATAATTAAAGTGTTTTTTGTTGTTTTTAAGGATAAACAAAGCTGTAAATTACTCCTGAAGGTTATAGAAGCTCTTTTCAACTATCCAGGCTATTCTTGTGCCAATAAACAAGCCGTATTATTTTTTTTTTTTTCACAGAAAGGCAATCAAAAAAAGTATAAAGTAAAATTAAATGACACAAGTAATAATGAGATGCACAAAAAGGAAAAAAACACAAAAAAAAAAACACTAAATGAAATAAAATAATTTCACCAAAGCAGAACAGCAAGAAAACTGAATTCATATAGAGTCTATACAGTCTCATCATAAAGCGTCATCAGCATTCACCTGCCAAGATCTCATTGGGATAAAAGCTATAATGTCAGCAGAGTAGAAGCACAATGATTAGGGAAACAACTGCAGCCATTTTACTACGCTGACTAAACTCCATATTTGGGTAATTGTCCTGACTCGTGATAACATCGGCATTCATACTGTTTTTTTTTTTTTTTTTTTCTCATTTTTTTTTTTTTTTAAAGGGAGGAGGAATGTGAAGACAAGAGTAAATAAACAATGACTTGCAGAAATCAGAAGAAATCATGTTTTCCTGTGCGTTCATCTGAGATACGTTGGATAATATGTCAAGATGATGCAAGAAAAAAATTAACACAACAAGCAGTGACATCACAATGTGAAATATACACAAATAAAAGAAACACCTTCCATTATATTTTACTATATAAGGAAACATTTATGAAAAATACATCAGGGAGAAATATGAATAGAAAAACGAAATAACTAAAATTTTACATAAAAATATAATGGATATTTTTCATTATATTTACAACAATTTAGGAATCATATTCAATACAATGAAGAGTAAGTCAATATACAATTGACTTACTCTTCATTGTATTAAATATGATTCCTAAATTGTTGTAAATATAATGAAAAATATCCATTATATCTGTATCTGATCAGATAAATCACGAAACTATATAAAAGGATGATCGTTTTCCTTATTAAAGCACAATTATTATAAGAAAAAAAAAAAAAAGGATTAGATGTAAATGAGATAAAAGGTTATACAAACCTTTTATCTCATTTACATCTAATCCTTTTTTTTTTAATAATAATTGTGCTTTAATAAGGAAAACGATCAACCTTTTATCTCATTTACATCTAATCCTTTTTTTTTTATATATAATAATTGTGCTTTAATAAGGAAAACGATCATCCTTTTATATAGTTTCGTGATTTATCTGATCAGATGGTACAAAGAAAGTATAAAGAAGGGCTAAAGGAAAAAAAAACATTGTTCTAAGCCAAGCAGAAGATCTGGTTATATAAATTCTAGTATACCTTATACACAGTGTTTTGCAAATTATTTTGAGCTAGTGAACTTGAAGATGATAAGTTATATGACACATAATACTAAATACTATTCATGCCAGAGGAAAAAATAACTATTAATGAATATTTAACATGCAAATATTCCAGGAAAAAGCTATTATTTAATTCCTTAATAAGCCTTTTGTGTTACAACATTTAATAATGATGCACTACATTGTCATTTATTGTAGAATATAACACTGATCTCTCGAGTAACAATATATGTATAAACAATGTGTTTAATAAAAAGTGACATACAATAAAATATTATTCTCTTGTAATCTAAAAATAACAATACTTATAGGAAGTAAAACATTTCAAATATGCAATGCAGACCATATTTTATTACTAATATGTATTTATTTATAAAAAATGCTTATTGAGAGCGCAGTCATTACCCAAGGGCCTGTCCTTACTATTTAGGAACATGTAGGTTTTAGTTTAGCTTGAATTTTTTTAGCCACTAAAATTAATATAGATATTAAATATCACTAATGTATATTTTTTTAGCCACTGAAATTAATATGGATATTAAAAAAAACTAATGTTATTCAGTTCATATAAACTAATTAAGTTAAAAGAAATACAAAAAAATACACAAGGTGATAGTTGTGTGCTCCTTATAGTCTGTTGCATTATAAGTAGCAATAAATATATATTTCAAAAGATCTCTAAAGTACTATTGTTGAAAAGATACAAAACAAGACGTAATCAATAATAATAAAAAAAAATTAATATTGAAAAAAAAGGTAAATGTCAAAATGTTCCTCTGCCTTATTTAAAATTGTTTAAAAACAAGGAAAATCAGCTATACAATGGCAAAAAAAAACATACTGGGCCATATTCTCCAATAATCTGCGGCGGCCTCGCGTAAGCTATTTACACTATGCCGCCGCAACTTACTGGAGCAAGTGCCGTATTCTTCAAGCACTTGCTCCGTAGTTTGCGGAGGCGTAGTGTAAAAGGCCCGGCGTATCCCCGCGTATTTCAAAGGGGGCGGCTTATATTTAAATTAAACGCGCCCCCGTTTCGATCGAACTGCGCATGCGCCGGGCTAAAAATAGCCCAGTGCGCATGCTCCAGTTCTCGGCGGAAAACGTCAATGACACCGACCTGTGCGTCATTGACGTAAAGTCGTATTCAAGAACGACTTAGGAAAACGACGTACCCGACGGGAAAAGACGACGCGGACCCGACGCCATACTTAACATGGCATACGTGGGACTGGCGTAAGGTTGCCCCTCATATAGCAGGGGTAACCTTATGCTTACGCAAACGACGTAAGCGACGGTTACGCAACGCGATTTCGTTCGGGAATCGGCGTATCAGGCTCATTTGCATAAACAAATGAGACCTGAACGTAAACGCCACCTAGCGGCCGGTGGCGAATTACATTTAAGATCCGACAGTGTAAGTGACTTACACATGTCGGATCTTCAGCGTATCTATGCGAAAATGATTCTAGGAATCACTCGCATAGATACGCGGGTCAAAAAAACGGAAAATTGTATACTCACCTTTCCGTAATTTTCCTTTCCTGACGCATCTTCATGGCAGCACACACTGGGTTGTGACTCCGCCCCCACAACCTGACAGGATTGGTTAGCTATAAATTTGAAGGGGAGACGCCCCGCACCATTCTCTGTATATATCATCATAAAACAATAGGGCGGGCATCTGTGTGCTGCCATGAAGATGCGTCAGGAAAGGAAAATTACGGAAAGGTGAGTATACAATTTTCCGTTTTCCTGACGCATTCATGGCAGCACACACTGGGAAATAACTCGCCAGTCGGGAGGGTGCAAGAAAACAGTAATATTTATTCTCTATAGCGCTGAGGAATTGGCTCTAAGAACAGATCTGCCAAAGTCGACGGTAGCCAGGAGAGCAGAATCCACTCTGTAGTGAGAAATTAAGATGTGTTGGGAAGACCAAGTTGCTGCTCTACCTATGGTTTCCGGTGAAATCCCGCAAAATGCTGCCCAAGAAGTGGCCACTGCTCCTGTCGAATGAGCCCTAATGCTCTTTAGGAGTCGTAAGTTGCTGGATGGAATAGGTCTCCGCGATAGCACTAACAACCAAGAGGTAATGGTACGGGAGGTAGCTGGCTGACCTCGTCTGCTCCCGTGTGGGATAATTAAGACAGAATCCGTCTTCCTGAGATGTAGCTGTGAAGTAACTGGAGATGGTAGACTTGACATCCTAGTCATGGGACTCGCCCCTCTCATTAGTAAAAGATGGAAGGACGATGTCCTGGTTATAATGAAAGGAGGAAGTTACCCTTGGATAAAAATGGTCTGAGGGCTTCAGAACCACTCTGTCAGGGGAGAACACTAAATAGGGGTTCCGTAGCCATAAGTGCTTGTATCTCCGACGTCCTCTTAGCTGAGGTGATCGCAATACGGGAAGCCATCTTCAGAGCTAGGTTCCACGGTGAGACTAAGTTGAATGGAGAAAAGGGTGGATTGGACAGGGCCTCGAGTACTACACAGAGATCCCCTTTTGGAAAGGCTGGCCTCCTAGGTGGTCTGATCTTACGCAGGCCCTGAGGAACAGAGTGACCGGATGATGAAGAGCCCATCTAGTACCCGTCATGCTGAAAGGGCGGATACTTGCACCTTCAGGGTACCCGGGCCCGGGCCCTTGTTAAGCCCTGACTGAAGAAATTCAAGAATTTGAGATGGGATTCCAATCTCTTTGCTGCGACGACACGAACCTCTCCCAGATCCTAGTATAGGTGACATCAGTGGAGCTCCTTAGAGCTTGTAATAAGGTTGATATTACCTCCTGAGAGTATCCTAGTTCCCCTAACCTAGCCCTCTCAACTTCCAAGCTGGCAAATGCAGCTTCTCTGGGCTGGATGGAAGAATTGCCTCTGATGTATGAGATCCCAGGTTACTGGAAGATGTATTGGAGGCCGCGTACCTAGTTGTAGCAGGGTCGTAAACCATGGCCTCCTCGGTCGTAACGGTATTAGTACAATAACCGTGGCTGAGGACCTCCGAAGTCGGGACAGGAATCTTGTAATCCGAGAAGTTGGAAGAAAAATGTACCCCAGCTCGAAGCTCCATGGAAGAGCTAGGCAGTTTGTCCCTTCGGCTGATGGAAAGTGAGCTCTGGACAGGAACCTCTGACACTTGGAGTTCTTTGGCGTGGCCGCTAGGTCGACTTCTGGTATTCCACAAGTTTTCGTAAGAATGGAGAATACCTGTTGGTTCAGGGACCATTCGTTGTTTGAAAGTGTCTCTCGGCTTAGGTAGTTGGCCAACGAATTCTGTGTTGCCGGGACATACACTGCCCATAGATCTAACAGGTGCACTTGTGCCCTTTCCAATATGGGCAAGCTTCCTCTTGAAGCGTGCGACTCCTGATGCCCCCCTGTATCTGGATACATGACACCGCTACTTGTTGTCCATCCTGATCAGGACACTCTTCCCCTCTAGAAGAGGCGCAATGGCCAGGAGAGCCTGAAAGGCTGCTCTGAGCTCTAAAATATTTGACACTATGCCCTGAGCCCGAAAGTGCCACTGTCCTTGGGCTACTTGGTCTAGATAGTGTGGACCCCATCCCCCCTGGCTGGCGTTCGATGTTACTACTTCTGGACTTGGGGGAACTATTGGAATGGACTCCCTGAGGTTGGACGGGTGTGTCCACCACCATACTAATTGCTTTACCCAGTTCGGGATGTGAATGGTTTGGAGTATTGACGTTCCATTCCACTGCCTGAGAAAGGAGTTCTGTAAGACTTGCATGTGTCACAGGGGCCACTGTATCAAAGGTATGGATGCTGACATGGACCCCCGGGTACTGAGGCAGGCTCTGACAGTAGACGTCTGGATGATAGCAGATTCTGTACCTTCTGGAGTAAGGGCTTCAGCCTCTCTTGAGGGAGTTGCACCCGGTACAACCTGGTATATTATTCTGCCCCTAGGAACACCCTGACTTGCTGAATGCTCTGGGTGCTGAGGCGATGCCGAATGGGGGGCACCAAAATTGGAAATGAGATTAATAGATTGAGAACCGAAGGGACCTCTGGAAGGCGGGATGATCGGGACGTGAAGGTAAACGTCCGAAAAATCTAGGAGATAGCATCCAGTCTCCCACGTCCACTGTCAACAAAATGGACTGAAGGCTTTTCCAATCTGAGGGCCTCTATTTTGATCGTCTGTTGAACCTCTTTAGGTCCAGGACTGGACGTAGATCCCCTGTTTTTTTTTTTTTGTACCAGAAATAAAGGGGAATAAAACCCCCTCCCTTTCTGGTGTGGAGGTACTTGGTAGGCTGGAATGTGTTCCCTGGCAATGTGCCCATGAATTTCCAATTGTGACCGGTCTTGATAGAGGATAGTGTCCATGAATCTGTTATACGAGTTGCCCATATCCGAGCGAATCTCTTGAGTCTGGTGCCCACCTGAGCTGGGTGGGCAGACGGACCCTCAAAAAGGACTTCTGCTGTTCCCCGGCTGTGATAGCCTTGGCTTACTGTAAATACATGGAGGGTCGAGTATTCCAGTCCCTCCTAAATTTCCTGCCGGGACGGTAGGATCTAGCATCCCTGTACTTGACAGGAAGATCGCGTCTGTAAGCGGGGCCCTTCTGGGGCTCTGGTCTCCTATCGGAGGGAATCAGCCCGGATTTTCCCCCGGTAACCTTGGAGATGACCAAGTCCATCTTTGTGCCAAATACACTTGAGCCGCCATATGGAGTTTTGCACCAGTAGATTTTGATGCTGTCTCCGCTATCCAGGGTCTCAGCCATAAGGCTCTTCCCAGTCATGAAGTCGCCCCCTCAGGAGCCGTAAGCCAACTTAATTTCCCTGCAGGGAGGAGAATATCTTCCCCTGGTCGGCTCCTTCTAGAATGGAATTCTCAATGTTAGCCGCCCATGCAGCGATAGTTTTAGCTACTGCCGCCGTGGTGATAGCCGGCCTACTAGCGTCTCCTGTCGTGGAGCAGGCTTTCTTCAGTTATATATTGATTTTACGATCAAGAACGTCCCGGATGGTAACTGCATCTTCAATCGGTAGAGAAACGTCTCTAGCGAGTCGCATTAAAGATGAATCGACCGTAGTTGCATTGATCAAAGAATTGATCCTAGACTCCCACAAGGGGTACAATCTGCAAACTTGTTGCTCATACTGGGCCGCTTATGCGATCTCCCCCACTCATCCTTTATGAGGTTTTCCAGCTCTTTGATGAAGGGAAATGATTCAGGGCCCCCTTTTCAGCACCAGGAAATATTTCTGAACCTTCAGAGGTTCTGCCATAACCCCTTCCCAGCCGATCGCTTCCTCGACTGAATGGGCAAATGGTTCAACTAAAGAAGAGACAGTCCGACGCCTGCTCACACTCCTCATTCTTAGAGAGGGTTTTTGCAGCCTGGCGTAACGGCCGGGTGCTGGGCGATGTGCTTGGGGAAGGATCGCCCACAATTGATCCCTGTGCGATTCTCCTAGGAGCTTAGTATATACTCTGGCCTCTGAATCCTTGGTTACTTCAATGAAGCACGAGCGGCAGGCCAATTCCCCTGGCAAGGCTGGCGCCCCGCATATTTGGCAAACATTTGCTGTGGTGCGGGTAAGATAGCTCCATCTGGGATGAAGGTAATTGTCTGCGGTGGGACCGACTATGACAGGAGTGGCTGTGACGCGAGCGGCTATGCCTTGATTGAAGAAAGCAAGAGGGTAACCTTGAGTGACTTCTTGCGCCTTCTGCCGGAAGCATGGCTAGAATCTCCCTCTGTGCCGCAAACTTGCGTCTTTTGACCCGATAGGGCTACCAAAACTGTAGCGTCAGTGGCCAAGCTCTCTTTTTTGTCTCTTCTCTACTTACCACCTTCTGGACGGCCTCTATACCTGGTCAGCTGATGGTGGTCTGCGAGGGCAGTGGCCCCCATGAGGATAGCAGGGAGACAGCCCGGAAAGGTGGGAAAAAAGAGAGAAGGGAAAACATTACAATATGTCCCCCCCCCCCAACATTTATATTTATTAAATATAATGATTTATATACATATATCTATCCTTATTTTATTTTTTATTTTTTGGATTATATTAATTGTTTAATTATGGATATACTTTCTCCTATAATATGTTATAAATTAATATATAAATGTATTATATCTTCTATCCTATTTGTTCCTATTTTTTTTTTTTGTGTAATCAATTGGCCCAGGCTGAACTGGGACGAGCCTGCACACACCTGGTGCAATCTTCACTCTGAGTAGAGCAGAGCAGCAGGACTGCAGCCAGAACTACAGAGCGATAGGAGTGTTTCCTTTTTTTTTTTTTTTTTTTTTTTAAACGGCGCCGCCATTTGGAAGAGGGCAGAGGAGACCGGCGGCATCATCACTGAGCTGCGTGCATGCGCAGAGCGCTGAGGGGTACGCGGCGGTGACCCCGAGAGTATGGGGTGTCAGAGGAACCACAGGGCTCAGCAGAGCTGAGAAAAAAACAACAGGCAGGCAAAGGTACAAAACGGACTAACCTTAGGTGGCAAATGTAATGATACAAATACCTTTGTGGAAGCACACACTGCACTGGAAGGAAAGACAGAGCGAAAGTGGGGACCACTGCGAGATTTGAAGCTTCTTTAAAGCTTGCTACAGATGCCAGTATAATTCCAGAGCCCCTGAGACCACCAGAACGGGGGTTCCCACCATAAAGCTCATTTAGAGACTGTACAGGAGGGACTTCCAAACAGGAGAGGCTGAACCTGCTGGGGCGATCTGCGGTAAGAGGCATGCTTCTTGCTTGTTCGTCCAATCTGTCAGGTGAGGATAAAAAAAGAGAATGGTGCGGGGCGTCTCCCCTTCAAATTTATAGCTAACCAATCCTGTCAGGTTGTGGGGGCGGAGTCACAACCCAGTGTGTGCTGCCATGAATGCGTCAGGAAAGAGAGATACGACGGAGTTTCCTGAGATACTCCGTCGTAACTCTACTGAGAATATGGCCCACTGTATTTATTGGAGTATAACTCTAACTTTTTTACCCTGAAAATAGAGGGTAAACTGTGCCTGCGTGTTATACGCAGTGGGCCGTGGAAAGTTTTTTTCCTGAAACTCCCCTTATAAAGTTAGGGTGCGTGTTATACGCCGATAAATACAGTATATATGAGTGCTTTAAAGGGGTTGTAAAGGTTTGTTTTTTATTTTCTAAATAGGTTCCTTTAAGCTAGTGCATTGTTGGTTCACTTACCTTTTCCTTCGATTTCCCTTCAAAAAATTTTTTTTCTTTGTCTGAATTTCTCACTTCCTGTTTCTCCTCAGTAAACTTGCCCCCATCATCCGAGCGGTGGTTAGTCAGCCAGAACAGCTTACTGAACAGCTTATTGAGGAGGAACAGGAAGTGAGAAATTCAGACAAAGAAATTTTTTTTTAGAAGGGAAATGGAAGGAAAGAGTAAGTGAACCAACAATGCACTAGCTTAAAGGAACCTATTCAGAAAAAAAAAAAAAAAAAACCTTTACAACCCCTTTAAGAGAGTGGTTGGTTGTTTGAATGCGATACGACCATTTAAAGATCTTCTGCCCACTTGATTTTTCAGTGCAAATGATTGTTCTCTGGCCTGATCATAGAAAACAATGGTGTACTGGCTAAACTAGTCAAACAAGACTAAACATTTCCAGCTTAATAATAAGCCTTTCTACAAACAGAAGTTCCCAGAGGATATCAATGAATGCATGTGTATCACACGACAAATAGTTAGGTCCCCTAGAGTCCATTTTGGTGCATTACCATGCATTATTTTTCACATTTACATGCATTGTGTTAAGGCAGCCCATTCATTTAAAATACACTTCCAATGCATAGAAATCAACAGAAAAGGTCCCTACATTTTTTTTTTTCAAATGGTGTGGATGCGTTGACACCTGCTATACTTGTGCATCAGGGTGCCTTTCTAAATTAATGCCACCACAGCACACAAAGTGCATTCCTGCAATAAAGTTATCTAAGTTATATTAGTGTCCACAGATTTTTTTTTATCCTAGACCCTTTTAAATCTAAAACCAAGATCAAATACCTGGATTTTGGGCAGTTTTTCAATCTTTCTAAGAAAACAAGAGATACATACAATTACCGTAGATCCTCGAGTATAAGCCGACCCGAATATAAGCCGAGGCACCTCATTTTAACACAAAAAAATTGGGAAACTTATTGACTCGAGTATAAGCCTAGGGTGAGAAATGCAGCAGCTACTGTAAGTGAAAAAGAGGTCAACAATGCCCATCTTCAGCCTCACTGTGCTGAATTGCAGCCTCACTGTGCCTCACTGTGCCCATTTGCAGCCCCACTGTACCCATCTGCAGCCTCACTGTGTTCATTTGCAGCTTCACTGTATCCATTTGCAGACTCACTGTGCCCATTTGCAGCCTCACTGTGCTCAATTGCAGCCTCACTGTGCCCATTTGCAGCCCCACTGTGCCCATCTGCAGACTCACTGTGTTCATTTGCAGCTTCACTGTGCCCATTTGCAGCTTCACTGTGCCCATCTGCATACCTCACTGTGCCCATCTGCATGCCTCACTGTGCCCATCTGCATGCCTTACTGTGCCCATCTCCCTGACTCACTGGGCCTATCTCCCTGCCTCACTGTGTCCATCTGCAGCCTCACTGTGACCATATCCCTGCCCTACTGTGTCCATCTGCAGCCCTACTGTGTCCATCTCCCTGCCTCACTGTGTCCATCTCCCTGCCTCACTGTGTCCATCTGCAGCCTCATGTACCTGTGACAGTCAGTCAAGTCGGCGGCCGTCCAGTGTAACAAAGCCCCATCTCCTCCTCGTCCTTGAACGCGACAAAACACTAATTAGTTTCCCAGCAGTGAGTCAGTGTTCCGCCTATCATGGACGAGGAGGAGGCGGGGCTTTGTTACACTGGACGGCCGCGGACTAGACTGCACGTCACAGCGCCGGGAGATCAGGTGCATGAGGCTGCAGATGTACACAGTGAGACTCGAGAAATGTGCTGAAAAACTCGGCTTATACTCGAGTATATACAGTAATTTCCCATTGTTTATAGGTTGAGCGCTACTGCAATAAACTTTCATCCTTTCTAGAGATCTAACCATCAATGCCAACCCTTTTAGGCCTCGTACACACGACCGAGAAACTCGACGGGCGAAACACATAGAGTTCCTCGTCGAGTTCCTTGTTAGGCATGTCTTTTTCCCTGAAAATGATTCTTGGATTCTGATGAGGGCTGCTGCATAGACAGTATATTTTATTAATATTATTATACAGGATCTATTAAACACCAACAGTTTGAGCAGCACTTAGAAATATAAAGGGAGACAGTACAGTTACAGTACAATTCAATACAAGAGGGTTACGAATGCCCTGCCCGTGAGAGTTTACAATCTAATAGGGGCAAGTGGTACAAAAAGTAATTACTGCAAGGGTTGAGAAGGTAAAAGCTCAGTTTTTAGGTGGAGGTTGGATAGGCTTCCCAGAAGAGATGAGTTTTCAGGGATTGCTTAAAGGTTTACAGAGTAGGAGACAGCCGGACAGATTGGGTTAGAGAGCTCCAGAGGATGGGGCAGGCTCTGGAGAAGCCCTGGACATAAGCATGGGAGGAGGAGACAAGGGGAGTAAAGAAAAGGAGGTCTTGGGAGGAGTAATGAGGATAGTTTGGGAGATATTCTGAGACAATTTTGGTGTTGTAGCTGGGAGGTGAATTGCTTTGTATGTAAGTTTTTTTTTTTTTTTGGGCAATCCAAAGCCAGTGGAGGGATCGGTAGATTGGGGTGGAAGACACTGAGTGGTTGGTAAGGTAGATGAGTGTAGCAACAGCATTCAAGATAGGCTGAAAACGGGCTAGTATGTGTAAAGGTAGGCCAAAGAGGAGGGAGCTGTAATAGGTTGAGGTTATGATTAAGCAATTTGGTTTGTGAAACATGTTAACCTTGCTGCTACAGTCCTGTTGTATCGTGGCTTAGTGATGTTATGCATGGATTTTTATGATTAGAGAATTTACACTTCTGAAGATTGGAGTGCGGTCACCTCTTTTGCACATACTTTGACAGTTTTCCAGTTCAGGGACTGGACCAGCATCAGATCGTCAGTACAGCTGTTGCAGCCTCTCTTTGTCTGAAGGGTGGATAGCTTGTGTAAAGAAGAGGGAGCTGTAATGGTCCCGGAAACGAGAGAGTGAAAGGAAGCTTGGTGGTGTCATTGTTTAAGAAGGAGCATACATTGAAAATGTTATGGAGGGGAAGTCTGCAAGATTTGGACAGTGATCGAATTTTAGTCTGAAAGGACAGGCCAGAATCCAGGATTACAACAAAAACCCTGGCATGATAGGGGGGGGGGGGGGGCAATAGTTGTATTCATCTTGATAACAAAAAAGTCAAGGGAGCGGGCAAAGGGGTAGTGGGCAATATTATGAGCTCAGTTTTAGAAAGATTTGTTTTAGGAAGTGGTGTGACATCCATACTAATGTGTCCATTAATAAGGTAGTAAGGTGAGAGGAAACTAGAGGGGTGAGGTAAGGAGTCGAGAAATAGATTTAGGTGTCATCAGCACAGATATGTTATCAGGGCTGGTGCAAGTATTTTTGACACCCTAGGCGAAACCTAATTGTGCTGCCCCCTGGCTCCACCCCTGACCCCACCCCATTTTGCCTGCCCATGTAAACTCCACCTTTTTAATGAACCAAATGCAGCCGCCAGCACCTATCAAATGTAGCCTCACCAGCGCCCATCAATCCAGCCTATCAGCGCCCATCAATGCAGCCTCACCAGCGCCCAAGAATGCAGCCTCACCAGCGGCCATAAAATGCAGCCTCACCAGCGCCCATCAAATGCAGCCTTCCAGTGCCCATCAATGAATGTTTGCTTGCTTCCATTCATTCGGAAGTCGGGACACAAACACAGTCCTCCGCCGCCGCTGCGCCTCTGACACTATGTGCGAATGGAGTGGCAGCTGCCTGCTGATGCTGAGACTTAGTTGCTTGCTGCACAGAGAAGAGAGTAGAAACATCAGTGGCCGGTCTCCCTAGTTTGCCTAGTGGTAGCACCGGCCATGTATGTTATTGGAAGCTGAGGGAGGTTATCAACTGACCAAGGGAAAATAATAGAAGGGGGTCCAACGACAGAACCCTGGGGACTCCTCCAGAAAGAAGTAGAGAGAAGAAAATAGAGTTGTAAGCAGCACTGATAGAATGCTTCTATAGGTAAGAGAATGAAGAAAGAGCAGAGTTTTGAAGGCCAAGGCAGTGGACCTTTATTTTTTGAAGAGAAGGAGTGGGTGGTTTACTGTATCAAACGCAGAAGAAAGGTCCAATAGTATGACTATGCAATAATGGTTATTGGTTTTAGCAGTTAGTAAGTCATTAGTGAATTTTTGTGAGTGAAAGCCAGACTGTTAAGCCCTGTACATGCGCTCGGTTTTCCCGGCGGTAAAAAGTCAGCCGGGAAAACCGAGGTGAAAGCCAAGAACCTGGCAGAAAAACTGCCAAGAGACCTTCGGCCGGGAATCCCAGCCGTGTGTATGCTCCATCGGCACTGCCTCGCAGTGTTTCCCATAGGAAAGTATTAGCAAATCTGGCAGAAAAAAAAAACGCCTGTAATACCGACGGGAAAATAGAGAGCAGGTTCTCTATTTTCCCGCCGGGGTTCCCGGCTGTTTTCCTGTTGGGAAAACTGCAAGGAAGCATACACACGTCCGATTTTCCTGTCCAAAAGCTCTTGCCAGTTTTCCTGGCAGGAAAACCGGCCGTGTGTACGGAGGTAGGTTTCATCAATGACTATTCTGCAAATAGTGACAAAAAGCCCTTACCTGACCCACCTTAAATTTGGTTATCCTGAAGTTCTCCTTTAAGGGGCCCATACCCAAGACCTGCCACAGCGAAATGATCTTTTATTTGGGTGGAATATCAAACAATACTCAAGTGTTTTACATCCAGGCCAGTGGCTGTATGGTACATTACATATCTGTCTTCTCAGCAGAATATAGAGTTCAAGACTCACCTCCTTTATTGGCTGCTGCAAATCTTTTCGGCTAATATATATACAGGTTTCACCATAATCTTTGCCGTTTTCAAAAACCTGAAAAAAAAAAACTACTATTATAATGAAGAGTAAAATAAAATAAGGCATAACAAAGTTAAACATATTTTATGCTGCAGTGTAGTAAGGCACAAATCTGAAAAAAGCACTATAGGATTTTCCAGATAATTTTCCCACATCTACTGGCACAAAGACCCCTGGCACTTGTAGATCGAAAAAAAAAAACACAGGGTTACGTCTGTGGACAGAAATAACGGGATAAAATAATAGCTACAGCCATGTACAGGTTTTGTGGGGAAAAACAAATGATATTTTAATTTATCAAATTTACTCATTTAAAAGAAAAGCCTACCTGGCAGGCATATGTGTAAAATATAACAGAAAAAATAATAACATATATATATATATATATACACACACTAAACCAGGTAAAATTAGAACACTTTCTTATTTCAGCATGCTTAATTTGACAACTGTTAATCGCAATTCTAAAGACACAGCGTGATAGAAAGCTGATTACTTGCAGTGTAACAAGTGCTGCAGGACACATTGTCACTGTGTTAGAAAATGCTGATTATTAATGTAATGTTTTTGAGCTGAAGAAAGAAAGTGCCAGAGAGCATCATCTATGCTTACAGTTCTAAACTGCTAATTGTGGCCATGAAATGCAAACAAACTGCATGTGAAATGATGACAACATGGCAGGTAAACAATGGCAGGGTTTTGAACTGGAAAAACAAAACAGGAACCCTTGATTATTCCAGGTAAATCTCTACACAAAATTTCATATACATCTTTTGAATTTTGCATCTAAAAAACACAAACTTAAAGTATATAGTTATATAGATATATCTATGTATAGAGATACATATGATATATATATATATATATATATATATATATATATATATATATATATATATATATATATATATATATATATATATATATATATATATATATATATACATAAATAACTGTATTGTAATTGTATTGTCCCCCCACATTGTAAAGCGATGCGCAAACTGTTGACGCTATATACAGTAAATCCTGTATAATAATAATAATAATAATAATAATAATAATAATAATAAATAAATAATATACTGTATATATATATATATGTACCCTGTTTCTCCAAAAATAAGCCCTACCCCGAAAATAAGACCTAGCATGAGTTTCTGGGATGGCTGCAATATAAGCCCTACCCCAAAAATAAGCCCTAGTCCTTGTACAAACATGTAATCCGTTCTGTAAAAAGATTATATAATGTGCAGTGTGTCTCCCCTTTGTAACTTTATTGTGGAAAATACCTTATTTACAGCACTGCTGGGCGCTCACGTGACCCGCCGGAGCTCTTCTCCTCTCCTCCCGGCTGATGTCAGCTGTTTTTTTTTTCAATAAAACTTTATTAACCCCCCTGACGGTAAACCCGAGCGTGACTCGGGGTTGGTTTTACATGTTAGGATCGGTAAACCCGAGTCACGCTCGGGCTGGACGGGCTTACCTTTCGCTGGATCCACAGGCTTGGTTTACTCACCTTGTCCCTGGATCCAGCGATGCCACCCGCTGTGTGAGCGAGCGGGACCTCCTCGCTCGATTCACAGTCCCCGTGTGCCGCCGATCTCCGTTCCCTGCGACGTTACGACGCACGGGGGCGGAGAACGGCGCCAAATTCAAAAAAGTAAACAAACACTTTACATACAGTATACTGTAATCTTATAGATTACAGTACTGTATGTAAAAAATACACACCCCCTTGTCCCTAGTGGTCTGCCCAGTGCCCTGCATGTACTTTTATATAATAAAAAATGTCATTTCTGCCTAAAAACTGTAGATTGTCCAAAAGTGTCCCTTTATGTCAAAAATGGTTTTAGATCAGCTAGAAAACAGCGATAATAAATTATAATCACTTGCAGAAATGTGCGATAGCGATTTGCGGGGAAATTCATCATAAAAAAAATAAAATAATGACAGCGACAATTCTGCAACTGCAAATTTCAGTGATTTTGAGTTGATTACATTATTGAATAATTTTTATTATAATTAAATTATTATTTGTTATAATTATTTATAATTATTTATTATATTATAATTTATAATTTTGTTTTAAAAAAAAAAATCATACCCGGGATGCCTACAAGACTCTTGCTTGGTCAGATTTAAGTGAGTTATTTCTAAAAATTACAGGCCTACAGTATAAAACTCCAAATTTCCTTGCAAAATAAATGTACCGCTTTTGGTACGTAATTCCAGACAGAATCATACCGCCAGGGAGGTTAAGCCCCTACCCATTGCAGTACTCAGAGTGGGGCTGACGTCATTGGGGTCATTGGGGATCTTGGCCCCTCCCTCTGCAGTATTTGGAGTAGGGAAGAAGAGCTCCAGCGGCTCACGTGAGCGGCAAGCGGCACTGTAAGTAAGGTATTTTCCCCAATAATGTTACACAAGGAGACACACTGCACATGATATTTTTACAGAACGGTTTACATCATTTTATAAGGTCTTTAAACAAAGGTTTATTTTTGGGATTACAGAATTTCACAATGCTGACTCCAGAGCTGACAGGGGGAGAAACTTTTGTGTACATACCATAAATAAATAAGACATCCCCTGAAAATAAGCCCTAGTGTATATATATATAGATATAGATATAGATATAGATATATACTGTATAATTGGCATGCAATTGACATACAGGTATATTTTTTACTTATACAGTATATAAATATTTAAGAAAAAGTATTAAAAAGATCATCTAAATATGGCTGTTAATTGTAAATTCAATTACTTACATACACATAAAAGAATACTGTACACTAATCTATATGACAAAACAACCATTAAAAAAATCTGTATATCATACATGCTTGGTATTGGCTTAGATCCCTGTTTCATTTGCATATAATACATTTCCTAAGGCAAATATGTAAGCAAACACAAATATGTTTTTTGCCCAACTGCATTTGACATTTTGTAAAGCCATTTAACCCACTTTTAACTTTAACTCTACAAGGGGTAATGTTTCACAGTACAATATGCAGAACATTTAGATCATAAACACACACACACACACAAATGCATAATTTTCTTTTCAAATCCTAGCAGTGTAAAACAAGAAACTCACATTACCAGTTAACCCTTTATTATTCCTATACACTTATCTAAATCTGTAATAAAATTAAAAATGTTAATTCCAGGTCTTCAGCCCTGGAAGGATTTGCCTCTTAATCACCAGGCCATTTTTTGCGATACGGCACTGCGTCGCTTTAACTGACAATTGCGCAGTACCCAAACAAAATTGACGTCCTTTTTTCCCCACAAATAGGAAATGTCCTATCACAAATGTCTCTTCATGACAGTTTGTGATAGGTCCAGCAGCTCATAACTCTTGCAGCATCAGAAGATTACTGGTTTGGAGTGTCGTGCTCGCTTCCTCCCTTGGACTACAGGAGAGTCAGGATGCTCTCTATGTTCCAGTTAGAGAAAGGAGCTGTGTGTTAGTGTGCGTCCTGACTCTCCTGTAGTCCAAGGGAGGGGGCGAGCACGAAACTCCACACCAGGGAGAAAGCCTTGCATTACTGTGTGGAGTTACAGACAGAAGAACAGGAAGTGAGGATTTCTCAGAAGAAATAAGGACATTTAAAAGCAAAATGGAAGGATGAGGTAAGTGAAGGAGGACTGCACTAAGGTAAAGGAAGCTATTTAGGGGAAAAAAATTGTACCTTTACAACCCCTTTAAGGAAGGCTATTATTTAGGGAATAAAAACTAAATGGCTTTATTTTATGCCAAACATCCATCTTCTGCACCTGGCTGCCGTTCCCACTAAACCACAAAAACAACACTTATTTTTTGATCGCCTGGTTAATCCTGAAAGTGTACCTGGAAAATTTCAGGCACAGTGTTTTATGGTTTATTCGCCATTTTTTTCAATGACTTTGATCTGTATTGCCGGGATCGACATTTCATTAATAGCCGCGAGTAATTTTAAATTAAAGGAATATTTCACTTTTATTGTTTCACTTTAAGCATTTAAAGGACCTGGGTCCCAAAACACTTTAATAACAATAACTTGCATACTGTATAAGCCTTTAAAATGAGCACTTTTGATTTTTCATGTTCGTGTCCCATAGACTTTAACGGTGTTCGCGTGCTCGAACAAATTTTTTGCCTGTTCGCATGTTCTGGTGTGAACCGAAATGGGGGGTGTTTGGCTCATCCCTATTGATGAGTATGACACTTGAAAAGGAGAAAAATACACAGTTGTCTATATATTATGATATGGCGAATGATTGTGCTGTAAACCCTGCTTAAAGGGCCACTGCTCAGCAAAGCCGCTAGGAGTCTCCAAACTTTCTAAGCAAAGGGCCAGTTTATTGTACTTCAGGCTTTAGGGGGTCGGACTGTGGCCAGTGGAAGTAGAAAATGCCCCAACATCAATGCCCCTTCATTGGTTTTAATGGGAGGAATAGTGCCCCATTTTTTAGATCGATGAAAATAATAGTGTTCCATCATTGGTGTCAGTTGGTGAAATAGTGCCCCAAGGGCCAGATAAAGGCAAGTCAGGGGCCACATTTGGTCCCCAGTCCACTAAACAATCTGTCTAATGAGCTGTATAAAAATTGACAAAAATAAATAAATAAAAGAGGGAGAACACAGGAGAGGAAATAGCAAAAGAAAGTGGAGAGCAAAAAAAAAAAAACTTGAGAGCAAATGAAAAGGAAAGGAGAAGAACGTAAGAAAAGGAAGGCGGAAAAACACAAATAGAGGACTAAAAATAACATGAAAGGGACAGAAAAGGAGATCATATTAAGCATGGTTTATTAAAGTAGGGGGTCACCCTAAAAACAAATTTCTAACATTACATCCAGCTCACTACCGACATTGTCAGTATGCCGATTTTCTTTTTTTTTTTGCTGTACATACCTTGTAAAGCTTCTTAGCCAGCTTCCGGGTAGTGCCTCCTGCGGGAGTGGGAGTTCCTATGCAGCAGTTAGTGATTGACATGATGACAAACACTACCCCCCCCCATCGCATAAGGAGCATCACGAGTTGCCGAAAGAAGCCACGCTCGGGGTAGCTGTGCAGAGCCTGCAGCGGCGTGGCTTACCTTCTCCTGGCAAGTTACTTACCTTGTCCCTGGATCCTGCGATGCATCCCCGCTGTGTGAGCGAGCAGCGTCCTCGCTCGAATTCACACAGTGCCTGTGTGCCACCGATCTCCGCTCCCTGCAAAGTTACTACGCACGGGGGCGGAGAACGGCGCCAAATTCAAAAAAGTAAATAAACACAGTACATACAGTATACTGTAATCTTATAGATTACAGTACTGTATGTAAAAAATACACCCCCCCCCTTGTCCCTAGTGGTCTGCCCAGTGTTCTGCATGTACTTTTATAAAGAAAAAACTGTTCTTTCTGCCTGCAAACTGTAGATTGTCCAATAAGTGTCGCTTTATGTCAAAAGTGATTTTAGAGCAGCTAGAAAACATCGATAATAAATTATAATCACTTGCAGAATTGAGCGATAGCGATTTGTGGGGAAATTCGTCATAAAAAAATTTAAGTAATGACAGCGACAATTCTGCAACTGAGCAAATGTCAGTGTTTTTGATTTAATTACATTATTGAATAATTTTTATTATAATTATATTATTATTTGTTATAATTATTTATAGTTATTTATTATAATTTATGATTTTGTGTTTCAAACTCTATCATACCCGGGATGTCTACTAGACTCTTGTTTGGATAGATGTAGGTGAGTTATTCCTAAGAATTACAGGCCTACAGTATAAAATGCCAAATTTCCATGCAAAATAATTGTACCGCTTTTGGTACAAAATTCCAGACATAATCATACCGCCAGGGAGGTTAAAAGACATAATTGCCGAAGCAAATAACGTTCTAGCCATATAAAGAACAATGTAGATGACCTTGATTGTAATTACTAACACCCACCTTTATATGTAGACCTGGTAGAAGATCAGCATTGCTCGGGAGGAGTCTGATGTGCTGGTAGGCGCACTGCTCTTGTTCAGCCTTTAATTGTGGGGCAAGTTTATCCAGCTGACCCTGGTGCTCTTTGATAGCCGTTTTCAGTTCATCAATCAGCTTATTCACCTGAAGGAGTTAAATTGAAAGAGCTGTTAGTACAATGTAATTCTATGTGTCACACCATTTAGACACAATGCAAGGCCATGAAACCATTTAGCTAATGAGATACTTGTATTAAATTCTGCTTAAAAAGACACTTTACCTTAAAAGCAATTTGCCTCAAATATTGGAAAGGTACAAAATCAGAAGTTGATATAACAGAATGTGAGATCCACAATGAGAGCATGTCTAAAATCACCCCCAAATCATCTTAGAAAGCTTACCAATCACCTAAGTTACATTAAACAAGGGTCAATGGTGTGAGCTGGCAGTATGGCGCTACAATTAGTAGCACACAGCTGTAGCAATGTGAAATGATGCACGGTTCATGCACGGCTAAACTGCAATCACATGCTACTATGAAACTTGCATTCCTGGACCCCAATCCTTGTAACTTTATCGATAGATCACAGCATTAAACAACCCATAGCATTGTCTGGCAATCACGCCCCTCCATTTGTTGTGTGAGTGTAACTTTTTAACTTTCGGTTATACGTCTATTATTGTATTTTTAACTTTCTAAAGTGATTGTAAAGTCTTATTATTTTTTTTTTTTATAAAAATAACAAAAATGTTATACTTACCTGTTCTGTTGCAGTGGATTTGCACAGAGCAGCCCAGATCCTCCTCTATATTTTTTTAACCAAACAGGGACTTGCACTAGGCATCAAATATTAAATTATGATGATAAATCTTGGCGCATGTGCATTAAAAGTGTATATATCTATATATAGATATAGATCTATATATATCGGTATATATGAATAATATAACCATATTAAGGATCGCCCTCTATCCCTGTTTGATAAAACTAAACGTATGTAAAAGCCGCATTTTTGGGGTCATTAGCAATGGAGCTACACTATGGACTACAGCTATAAACTAAAGACTAACATAAGGGGTTAAATAATCATTTTTGTTTGTTGTATCCATAAACCATGATATAAAGAAGCTATATTGTTGCAATCGTTTTGGAACTGTCTTGGCAGTTATATTTTTCAGCCTGCAGGTGTCACTGCTGCAGTTGGCTTCCAGCTGCTAGCGTCCAACGAATAGCGAAACCCTTGCGCAGATGAAAGTGTTAACAGCTTCAGTAAATGCTACACACCGTTCCTAAAATACAGCTATGCTTTATAGCCAAAATGTTAGCATCGGTCTCCTTATGATCAGACAACACAGCAGGAGAGGGATGAGGATCTCAGTATGAAACATCATGACACAGGTAGTCTTCGCTACAGAAACAAGAATACATACATACATACATATGGCATGTTAATGTGGGTACACAGTAAATACAGAGCTTCCAACTCTCCAACTGTCTCTTTTTTTGGAACCAAATGGGTAAAACCTTCCGGAGTGTTTCCAGAGGTAAAGTATAACTAAAGGAACAACTTTTTTCTTAGTTTAGTTTAGAACTGTGCAGAGATATTAGAAAGCTTTTCAGTTTTTATTGCTGTCTGTGCCCCCACTAAGAAGATTTACCCTATTGGTCCTGTTTACCAATCAAAAACACAGCTGCTATTTATCTTATTAATTATGGTTCCCACTTATAAATAATATTCCTTTTAGTGCGTACCCCTAATCACACATTCCCCTAGTCACCCCTATACCAACACCCCTTCACCATACTGATTATTTTTACACTCACCACGTGTTATCTTTGCCCTTCCTCCTCTCCCCTTACTCTTCCTTCTTTCCCTTCCCCTCCCTTTCTTCTCCCCCCCCTCCTTTTTCCCTTTTTTCCCCCACTCACTCCCCCTTTTCACTATTCCCCTCCCCTTCTATATTCCCCCCTTTTCTTCTTTTTCCACTTCCCCTTTCTCTTCCATTCATCCTAACCTCCCATTCCCCATCTCCCCTCGCCCTCCCCATCCCTCTTTTTCTCCTCCCCCTTACTTTTCCTAGTTTTTCTCTCTCCCCCCTCTCCCCTCACATCCTTCCCACATCCAACACTCCCACAACACAATCCCCTTCCTTCCCACTCCCCATTTCCCCCTTCTTCCCCCATCTGCCCCCTTCTTTTCCTTCCCCTCACCTAGTTTCACATGTCCCATGTGCTAGTGATCTCACTACTTGTTTGGGTTTACACTCACTAAGTCATTTATTTTTGAATAGATCCTGGTTGCTAAATCCCTTTCTGAGTCTTGTCTGGTTTGCCTATATGTATACTATCCAATGACGACCACCCAATTGGCTTAATATCAAGTCGCAGGTAAAAAAATCTCTAATGGGGGTGGGTGATTGATACTGGGCATGGCGGACAACAGCATATTTTGTCTCTCAAAATAAATGTTTTCGTTATGTATTTAATTTATTGCTGTTTCTAACTGTATTTCGTTCTATGCAGGACAACATTTAACTGCTCTCAAAAGCATCCCCTGAGGAAGCCCAAAGTGGCAAAACATGTCAGGATAAGTCACTCCAATGCTACTGTCGAGTGACCAATTCTTACATCTATTTTGAATTTAGATGCTATTTTGTACTTGCGTACTTTATGCATAGCCAAATCTTTTTAACTTTGTTTTTTATGTAATAAAATCTTTGTTATACCTTTTTTCTGATTGTAGTATTGAAAATACTTTCTTTGCCGGCACCCCCAAAATCCCACCAAAAAACTTCTCCTTGTCTACATATACTTACAGGGATGTTGGTGCCTATCCATTCCACCATCCTTTACTATCCTGTTTTTTGTCCGCAGTGAACATTTTCCAATGGGGAAACTGGCTCTGGTGATCTGGGAACCCCCAAGGAATTCCCTTAATTTGCAGGAAATTCCTCTCATTTCATGTTTGGCTATGGGACAGGAAGTGAAGGCAAATCTCTGCAATGGGACACAGATGGTGAAAAAAATCTGACACGTGTTATAACATTCATTTGTTCTATCCAAAATGAAAAAAAAAAATGTTTTGCCTTTAATTCTACTTTAACCACTTCAGCGCCGGAAGGATTTGCCCCCTTCCTGACCAGGCCATATTTTGCGATACGGCAATGCATCGCTTTAACTGACAACTGCCCGGTCTTGCGACGTTGTACCCAAACAAAATTCTATTTTCCCCCACAAAAAGAGCTATCTTTTGGTGGTATTTGATATTGCTATAATAAATTTTTCCCAAATAAAAAATAAAAAAAATAATTTCTTCATCAGTTTAGGCCATTATTAATTCTTCTACATATTTTTGGTAAAAAAATTGCAATAAGCGTACATTGATTGGTTTGAGCAAAAGTTATAGCGTGTACAAAATAGGGAATATATTTATGGCATTTTTTTTTACCACTAATGGTGGTGATCTGCGATTTGTAGCGGGACTGCGACATTGCTTCGGAACAGGGAAGAAGTTAACACTATGGGACGATCAAGGGGTTAAGTGTGTCCTACGGAGGTGTTTATAGCTATAGGGGGATGGGACTGACTGGGAGTACAGAGAGATCGCTGTTCCTGAATACTAGGAACAACAGATCCCTCTCTACTCCCCTGACAGAACGGGGATCTGTCTGTTTACATTGACAGATGCCCATTCTGTCTCTGTGAGGAACGATCGCAGGTGGCCGGTGGACATCGTGACTGCCGTCCACGCCACATTGTAATGAAGGTGGCTTTTTGGCAAGCAGGTACATTTTATACCCAAATACATGATGGCTACAAGTGACAACATTTTACTGTGTTAAAAGTGAACCCATTAGGAATTTTTAACACATTTAAAAGACCTACCTTTTAGCAGACACCACTATTCTCATTAACCAGGAGCCCCTGCTCTATGTGACTCCCAAAAACTAGTTTCACTTTTTCACTGACACCAATTGCCATTTTCCTTATACAAATAAAGGAAACTAATTGACCACTGAAGCGCTGTCATTGGAGAGGGTAATGGTAGTGATAAGGATAAGATTCCACAGGCCATCTAACAGGGACAGTAGGAGTGTACTGCCTTAGATGTATGCTCTATAACTTAGGCTCGCTTCACATATATGCAGGTTTGGTTTTCTTTGCATAGTTCAATGTAGTTTCTATTCAACGTTTCAGTTGCGAATTGGACACCTAAATCGCACCTGAAAAATGCACAGGATCCTGTTTTAATTTGCACTACAACTGGCCCACATATATGTGAATCGACTCAATTGAAGGCTGATCTGGTTCACCTGTTACGCAAATCAGCTGCGGTTCAAAACACATTCAATTTGCATATATGTGAACCAAGCCTCAGGCCTCGTACACACGACCGAGTTTCTCGGCAAAAACCAGCAAGAAACTTGCTGGGAGAATTTTTTTTGCCGAGGAAACCGGTCGTGTGTACATTTTCGTCGAGGAAACTGTCGAGAAACTCGACGAGCCAAAAAGAGAGCATGTTCTCTATTTCCTTGACAGGAATGGAGAAAATTGGCTTGTCGAGTTCCTCAACAGTCTAACAAGGAACTCAACGAGGAAAACGATGTGTTTCGCCCGTTGAGTTTCTCGGTCGTGTGTACGAGGCTTTACTCTTTCAGCTCTTCTTGCATTGGTAATCCAATTCTGATTTCCAAAGCAGGTACTGATCTGATTAATGGCTGGAGGAAACATCTTAGCACTGTCAATATTTTTTTCAGCAGGTTTTCTGCATATGAGAAACAGCAAGGAATCTGCAGACGACATTCCAGCATCTCATGAACTCATAATCTAGCATCGAATACAAAAAAAATGAACTGGGCAAGGGGAGTTGGTGCAGAATAGCAAAGCTTGGATTAAAAATTGAATAAATGAGCAGGTAGGCTCTGCTTTCCATGCTTTTTATTCATTTCCAGGCTTGATTTTCAATGTTGACTTAAAAATACCCTTTTGCATTCTATGCATTAGGTGAAAAACCTTCTGTAGTCCAGCTGCCCCCCAGAGCCCCCCTTTTACTTACCTGAACCTGATTGTTCCATTGACGTAGACGAGCACAGCAGCTTCAGCCACTGTCTCGGGTCCTCATTGGATAGATTGATAGCAGCGCAGCCATCGGCTCCCACTGCTGTCAATCAAATCCAGTGACACGGGAGCTGGGGGGGCGGGGCCGAGTCAGCTGTCTGTGTCAATGGACACAGAAGCAGCAGGACTCGGGAGTGTGCCTGGATGAGTGCCCCCCGGAATGCGGGTCTCCGAGGGGGCACTTGTTGTGGGGAGGAGCCCCACGGGGGGACCCCAGAAGAGGACGATAGGGTCCGCTCTATGCAAAACCTTTCACAGAGGAAGTAAGTATAACATGTTTGTTATTTTAAAAAAAACTTTACAACCCCTTTAAGGCTTTTCGACATGCACTGGGGGCTTTCAATAGCCAATTATTTTTGTGTATATAAGGGTCCTATGTATGGATGAAGAACTGTTGGAAACCTTTAAAAGTTGAGGAAGTGGGCATTGCCAGAAGGATAAAGAGAAGTAAACAAGAATCATTTTCATACTGGTCACATTTTTACCATTGTAAACATAGGGTTTCTAAAACGTTTCTAAAATGTTTTAAAAAAAATGAAAATAAGCCAAATTAGCATCCTCACCAAGAAAATAAGTTAAAAATGTATTTTAAAAAGTAAAAAATTGCAAAGACAAAAACAGTCTGTGTTATTTTGTGAAAAAATGTTCAGACACCAATGAGAATAGGAAAAAGCAAAAGTAAAGGGGCAAAAAATTTACATAACCTCAGTCTGGTGTATGTCAGAGTATAAAGCAAATCTGTCTCATTGGGTGACTTTGAAAATCATGTTGAATTAAAAGGCAAGTCCAGAGAAAAATGCTGCTATGAATATTGTTAACTTGTGGCTATGAATGTTCACATCTGGAGGGATGCCATGTTTGACATAGCACCCATGGCATGATGGCAGTGGCCGGCACAGACAAGTAGAGCCCATGAAGAGATGCCAGGGATGCCGTCTTTTCAGTAGCACCAGCAACACTTGCAGGGACTCCCCGCTAGCTATCGCAGCCAAGTAACTGTCACATGTCCAGATCTAGGGAGGTACTGGAGTGGGCTGGGTCCCCCAGATTTCAGTTGCGCCCCCCCCCCCAAACCCCCCACCCTCAACTCCCCCCAACCCTGGCACTGTGTCATCCCTGCACTGTACACACTGCACATAGTTGAAATCCAATCATTTGTCCGACCAACTTTTTCTGCTGATCAGCTATCTTTAGGCCCCTTCCATACTTTGCAATTTTAAATCGCAGGCAGAAGACTTCCTGAAGAGGCCATGTTCAATGAAACGCGTCAAGGCTGATGCTACCATCATTTACGGTTCCCGTGTGACGTCACGTCCGGTCCTAGACTTCCAGTAATTGGAATGCACGCCAGCTCTAGTGGAGCATAACCATACTAACTATAGCTGTATACACTGTTGCCGGTAATATAGACACTTTTAAATTTAAGTTAGAATTTATTGTGTATTATGTCAAATATTTTAATTATTAAATACTGCACTATGGTATCATTTATCATGGCATCTTCCTGGTTTGTTGCTGAATGGTTGGAGAAAAAATGGGATCTATATAAAGAATGGAGGATACCAAAACATCCCGTTACAAAGAAGTATTGAAGAAATAAGTGCTTTAAGACCATACTTTAAGTAAGGATCTAATCCCTGTGGTGAGTGCGCATTTTCTATAAAACACGTGGTAAAACACAAAGTGGAAGTGAATGGTGGTGGTGTATCTGGTATCACTATTGTCACTATTGGGCTTGGACTTTTATATGATTTTTTTGCTATTTATATTTGGGTTTACATTACATGAAAAAGTATCTTGAATTGATGTGACGGTAAAAGCGTTAGCACCTTTAGTTTGACCATATAGAGATTATTAGCGATCATTGGTATTAGCACTTAAAGGGGCAGCTTCACTTTATTGTCTGTTGGGCTTTTTCTGAACTTTTAGCTTGTCACAATATTACACGGATGTTGGATAAAGGGAGGTGCCATCTAAAGGTGCCTATGGCCTCGTACACACGGCCGAGGAACTCGACGTGCCAAACACATCTTGTTCCTCGGCCAGTTCAGCCCTGAAGCCGCCGAGGAGCTCGGCGGGACGAGAGCTCCCATAGAACAACGAGGAAATAGAGAACATGTTCTCTATTTCCTCGTCGAGCTCCTCGTCGGCTTCCTCGGCCGAAAGTGTACACACGACCAGTTTCCTCGGCAGAATTCAGCCAGAAACTCGGTCGGAAGCTGAATTCTGCCGAGGAAACTGGTCGTGTGTACGGGGCCTGTGTCTTTCCTCCAGGTACACCAAAGACATGCTGGTAGATTAATTGTTTACTGTCTAAATTGGCCCGTGGATGTGAATGAATGAGTTAGGGATACTAGATTGTAAGCTCCTTGAAGGCAGGGACTGAGGTGAATGTAGATATATATATATATATATATATATATATATATATATATATATATATATATATATATAAATATATATATATATCACTGTGTAAATTGACAATTCAATATAAGTACCTGTAATAAATAAAGTAAAACAAGTATTGTATTAAATGAAATGGCAGTTTCTTAAGAGCAAATTCATTGTCATTCAGTTATAGTTTGTATCTACTTTAAGCATTTATCTATATGTTGTATCACTGTACCAGATACATTTATGGACAAAGTGATTTTTAATCAAAAACAATAAATACAAAAATTTAATTAAAAGGTTGCCTGTTTTTTAGGGAGATCTGATGTTTTTCGACTTGTAAAAATTACATTACTATCCTTGATAAATAATGTAAACTATATTGATAATTAATAATAAATCTGGAATCTGTGAAATTTGCATTATTAACATTGAAAGTAATATTTTACACACCTTGATAAATTATACAAATCAGTCAAAATGTATTTTTAAATGCCCCAATTTTTTTTTATTGCACCCTGTGATAATAAATTAAATGCCAGAATATTAATTTTAGCAGGAGAACACAGGTTTATTTTGGACTACATACCATTATAAGTGTTATGTTCCTATGGTCTTACACATATATGTTCTTTCTTACTCCTATATATTTTTTTATTTATTTAAATGAAAAACTCATAGTATTTCTTTCCTCATTTTCTCTTCTTTTCTTTCTGAGATAAAATGTGAATGGAAGAAAAAGGAGACCAAACTTGACCCTGCCATTAATAGGTCTGTTCATAATTCAATGTGTTTGTGTGGATGAGCATCCATGTGGAAAGCTGCAAGCCTGAGAGACAGAAAAGCTCTCTCTTTAAACATTATCTGACCCCATCCACTCCATTCACAAAAGAAGGGCTTACGTAGCCTTGCGCTGGAAGAAAACGCGCATTTGCCATTGTGGCCACATTTCAATGTTCCCGTCTTAGTAAAAACACAGCATGCAGTAGCAATGTATACAGGGATGGGGAGGACCTGAACTACATGAGGAGAGGTCTAAAGAAAAGACTAGAAACAAATCTGTGGTTACTACAACAAGAGAAAGGGGGAACGAAAAGCAAAACTGCTATTACAAAGCTCCAAAATGCACCACTAAAAATGTTTTGCTGTTATTTATTTATGTAAAACTATAGTCAGAATACAAAAATCATATATATACTGTAGTCAAAACAAAACGTTAAAGCAGCAAATTTTGTATGATAATTTAAATAGCTGTAAATCCTTCTAATAGATCAGCTGAATCCTCATTTCATGTTATAGGTTGACAATGCGGTTGGGAAATTACTGTGACATTGCCAACCTGCACTATTGTTGTAGCTGCATGGACTACAATGGTGCATGAGGACGTAGGGAGTAGGCAGGCTATCAGCAGAGTCATTGCTGACAGCCCACCTGCTCCCCACTTCATCAGAAAACTCACAGCTAGCTCATCCCAAAACCAGTGTGAGGCCTCGTACACACGACCGAGGAACTCGTCGTAAATTAAACATCGTTTTCCTCGACGAGTTCCTTGTTAGGCTTGTCGAGAAACTTGACAAGCTTTCTTTGCGTACACACTGTCAAGACCAAATCTTGTCCTTCTCAAACGCGGTGACGTACAACACATACAACGGCAGGGGAAGTTTGATTCCACTGGCACAACCCTTGGGGCTGCTTTTGCTAATCTCATGTTACTGCGTGTTAAGTAAAAGTTTGGTAGGAGACGATTTGCACTTTTCAGTCTGTTACAGCGTGACAAATATGCTATCTCCATTACAAACGTTACTTTTACCGAAGGTGCGCTCCCGTCTCATACTTTATTCTGAGCATGCGCGGGTTTCTAAGCATACAAACGAACGTGTTTCTCATCGAAAACCAGCCCGACGAGGAACACGACGAGGAAATTGAGACTCCCGTCCCTCGACAGTTTCCTCGATGAAAAACATACACACAACCGTTTTCCTCGGCAAAAAAGCTCTGCCACCAAGTTTCTTGATGGATTCTGGTGAGGAAAACGGTCATGTGTACGAGTCATGTGTATGAGTGACGGTGCACCATTGTCAACATCTATTGCCTACTTGTATCTGTTTTATCTTCAGTACTTAGGGGGAGCTGTATCAGCAGCTTGTATGGCACATGGCAGTAATGTCTTATATTTAAAAAAGGGATTGACCTTTGAAAATTACAATAACATGGCTAAAATAGGGATCCTGATCTGTGTGCTAAAGCTTTGTGAACTAAGCCTTTTCTGAATCTTAAAGCCTAATTTTCCTTTAGATTTACCAAAATCATATACTATGAGGTCAAACCCTAAAGCCCTGTACACATGGCCCAGGTTTTTCGTCAGGAAAAAAACGTTTTTTCTGACGAGATTCCTGGCAAGATTCTCTTGCCGACTGAGTGAACCGCCGTTCTTTTGAATGGTGCAAACGCGGTGACGTCATCGACTACGACGAGCATGCACTCGTCAAATTTGATGCCATCGCCGCCATCTTGCTTCACCCTACCTATGCCTGGGAAGCTACCGCGCATGTGTCAAAGTCATTTCGAGCATGCGCGGTTCCATGGAGAGGTAAGTATACACACGCTCGGGTTTCTCAGCAGGAAAACACTGGCGAGAATCTCATGACGAGAAAATAGAGAGCAGGTTCTCTATTTTTCTCGTCTAGATTCTGGGCAGTTTTCTTGACGAGAAACCTCAAAGCCTTGTACACACACTCGGTTCACTCGGCAAGAAAGCTCTGCCAGCAGTTTTCTTGCTGTTTCTTGCCGAGAAAACCATGCGTGTGTCTACGAGGCTTAACACTTTCAATTTGTATGCAATCAGGCAGGCCCTTTCACTACATAGTTTCACATTTCACAAAAGTTGCAAACAAGTCTACTACAACACTGGGCTTGTGCCAATTCGTCCAAAAGACTCTTGGTGGGCCCTGCCTCCAGGGCTGCCGATGAAGGGGTACCCCCAGTCCTCCTGTAGGGTGTCCGGGCACACAGTGGGGCACAGACAACAGGGATAATCAGTGTGGCAGAGCAATTAAAGAACAATGCTCTGTGCGGCTCTCTGCAGCAACTAAAGGAAGGTTTCTCTCCTTTCCACCGACATTCAGCTGCTGCACGGAGAGATACGGACACGGGCATCATTCTGTAACTGCCCCTTTCCACACCGACCCCCTTCCCTGTTCTGCCGATATCTTATATCTTATTCTGCCATGTGTGCCCCCCTGTGTGCTGGGTTCCCCCAACCCACAGCTCTGCCAGCTTAAGTGTCCCTCCAGCTGCTATGGGTACAGAGAGGGATGTGCCAGAATGGAGAGCAGTGGAAGGGTAAGGCAAATAAGTTATTTACCAGCCTCTCACTTTTCTTAATTTTTTAAAACTTTATTTATTAACTCAATACAGATTTAACTTTTAGATTTAGCAGAAATTTTGTAAGTTATATTATGTTTGGGTCCGCTAACAATGACTTTTAGTGTAAATATAATTTAGATATTTTCAGGGAGGGGGGTCCCCGTCGAATAGGCTGTACGGAGCCCATGATTTCTAACAGCAGCCCTGCCTGCCTCCAATCTCATGTCTGACACAGGAACAGAAAAACAAATGTTATTAAAACCTTAAAACCATGACGCATGGCAAAGGAATCGTAAAGTGGCAAAACAATCTCCATATATCCTTAATAGTAATTTTATTGCATCCAGAGTTCCTAGTTTTCATAAAGTGTTCAGAAACCTGCCACACACTAGCTTCCAACATCATGCATTTTGTATTATATTTTTGTATAATACTTTTAAGCATTTTACATAGAGAATGTCACCACCTGTTACTTTAAAGTGGTTGTAAATAGGGATGAGCTTTCTCCACAGTGTGTGTGTTTTTTTACTATTATTTACACTTCCTTAGTGAATTGGTAGAGGTACAATGTACCCCATTACCAATTCACATAGGGGGCGTCCGGGATCTGGGGGTCCCCTTTGTTAAAGGGGTCTTCCAGATTCTGATAAGAACCCCGCCCGCAGACCCCCACAACCACCGGCCAGGGTTGTTGGGATGAAGCCCTTGTCCTCATCAACATGGGGACATACTCCCCATGTTGAGGGCATGTGGCCTGGTATGGTTCAGGAGGGGGGGCGCTCTCTCGTCCCCCCTCTTTTCTGCGGCCGGCCAGGTTACGTGCTCGGATAAGGGGTCTGGTGTAGATTTTTGGGGGAACTCCACACCATTTTTTTTTTAAATTTGGGGTGGAGTTCCCCTTAAAATCCACACTAGACCTGAAGGGTCTGGAATGGATATTTGGGGGGAACCCCACGTCATTTATTTTTTTAAATTGACAGCGGGGTTCCCCCTTAATACCCATACCAGACCTGAAGGGCCTGGTAATTGAATTTGGGGGGACCCCCACGCTTTTTTTTTTTTTTTTTTTTATGAATGAATTTTCTCTGAATTGCCAGGAGCCAACAATTCATTATAGCCGTGAGTGATTTTTAAATGACTATTTTTCCTTCAGAAATGACAATGCAGAGACAGTTCTAAGCATGGGAAACATGCGCTATTTCACAGGCATATTAGACACCCCCTAGGTGTGAAATTTAAAGGAATATTTCACTTTTATTGTTTCACTTTTACGCATTATTAAAAAAAATCCGTTTTTAAAACTTTTTTTGCATTGATACATGTCCCCTGGGGCAGGACCCAGGTCCCCAAACACTTTTTAGGACAATAACTTGCATATTAGCCTTTAAAATTAGCACTTTAGATTTCAGATGTTCGAGTCCCATAGACTTTAATGGGGTTCTAAAGTTCACACAAACTTTTGGTCTGTTCGCAGGTTCTGGTGCGAGCCAAACGGGGGTGTGTTCGGCTTATCCCTAGTTGTAAACCTAAGTCATGGAATCTGATCAAAGCACATGCAGTATACCTGCAGTGTTTACTTATCTCTCTCCAAAGCTCCAAAATGCCATTTCTCTCTGGTGCTTCGTTCCTCTGTTAACAGCATGCCTTACTTCTACAAGATGAAGAAAGATTTTTAACACGTATCTCCCCCTTTGAAGGTGTGTAGGGAAGAGAAGACTGCAGATATACAAGTAAAACCTATGTAGGAGGATTTGTTTCATCTCTGTGTATCATCTGGGGCTGTTCACTTCACTAGGTATATGTAAATGTTTACATCCACTTTAAAATCAGGCAAGGAAACCTGGTTTAGGAGTACTTACGCAAAACCCTACTGTTGCTGATGACATGCTATGCAGAGACTTTTAGTGTCCATCTTACAAGAAATCTTGCATTGCTGTTGAAACACTGTGATTATGTATGGGTCTGGGGGTGGCTATGTAGGCAACCCAGAAGGCTTGCTTTTCGACACTTCCATAAGTCAATTTTGCAGTAAGATTTCTCACAGAAATACCTATACTCAATGGAATCACATCACTGCAGTACAGGCAGTCCCAGAGTTATAAACATTTAACCTATATACAACTCCTACAAACGGAGGGAGACAACAGGAATTGAGAGGAAATCTACCGCTAGGAATGGAAATTCAAACCTGTAAAGCCATGTACACACGATTGGATATCTGTTGGAATGCAATTTTTTGTCAGTAATCCGATGAAGCTGACTTTCATCATTCTTGCCTACACACCATCAGTCAAAAATCCGATCGTGCCAAAACGTGGTGACGTACAACACTACGATGAGCTAAAAAAATGAAGTTCAATGCTTTCGAGCATGCGTCGACTTGATTCTGAGCATGCGTGGATTTTTGTCGGATGGACTTCCACACAGACGATCAGATTTTTCTATCAGTTTTTTATCCATAGTTACACTTAAAAAATGTACCTGTTCCAGCTTACATACAAATTCAACTTAAAGTGATTGTAAAGGCAGAAGTTTTTTTTTACCTTAATGCATTTTATGCATTAAGATAAAAAGCCTTCTGTGACACGTTTGGTGGGAATGCCCCGAGCTGCGATCCTATAGGCAAGATATCAGGACCCAAGTTAAAGTGCTCTTAAATCTTGAGCTACCCAACTCTGTTGTGAACAAGCAAGCTATGGCTTGTGAAATGCTTCTACCATTACCTGTATCTGTCTGACCCTTTGACAATAAAGATGACATCAAGATAATTTGGAGTTCCAGTTTGCGACCAATTTCTTGTTTTATTCGTCTTCCACGGTGATGAGCCAAGGTCTGCACCTGTGATCTACCTTGCACCTGATTCTGTCTGGAGCAGTGTGCTTCTCCTTGTTTTTTACCCAACTCCCTGTAGGAGCTCCTGCTGTATGTCCCCCCCATTCCTCCCAGCCATTACCGTAAATTGGTACTGCCCCATCTTCTCAACATGGCTAGGCAACTGATCCGAGTTTACTGGAAATCAGCTCAAATTCCCAGTCAGGAAGATTGGATAAGTTTAGTGAACAATATTATGTCCGCGGAGGAATGGATGGCAACATGCAAGGGTAGACATGACAAGTTCTACAGTATATAGGCTAAGTGGATCCACTATACAAGCACAACCTCACAGAACTCTCAACCAATAGCTTCTTGAACGTTGGACTTTGTTGACTGTTTAAGCTCTATTGGATTTGATCCATGGAAAATGTTATTGTTTACTTAAAATAATTTATATTAGAGTGCTTTATCTCCCACATACACACAGATGGGTGTTTACATTGATAGAGAGATTTGTTGACAGGAATAAGGCCATTCAATGTGTGTGGATTCATCGGTTATAATACTAGGTATGCAGATTATATGCCTTTATATACCTTATGTAGGATCGGACCTTTTGTTATGTTTTAAGATCGGCTCCTATTTGGGCCTATTGACAAATGGATAACTTTCCTTTGCCTTTTTCTGTTTTCCTGCTTGTATGACTTATGTTATATTTTTGAATCTAAATAAATAAAGATTACTTAAAAAAAATGCCTTCTGTGTGCAGCAGCCCCCTAAGCCCCCCTAACACTTACCTGAGGTCCCTATCTGTCCAGCGATATCCACGAGTGTCTCAGCTTGGCTGAATAATAGCAGCGGCGCAATTGGCTCCCTCTGCTGTCAATCAAAGCCAGCTAGCCAATCAAGGGAGAGAGGGGGCAGGGCGGGGTCGGGGGGCTCCGTGTCTAAATGGACACAGGGAGCTGTGACTCATCTTGGGTGCCCCCATAGCAAGCTGCTTGCTGTAGGGGCACTGAACAGGAGGGAGGAGCCAGGATCACAGAAGAGGGACCCGAGAAGAGGAGGATCTGGGCTGTTCTGTGCAAATCCACTGCAACAGAACACGTAAGTATAGCATGTTTGTTATTTTTATAGGAAAAACAAGACTTTACAATCACTTTAAGAACAAACCTACAGACCCTATCTTGTTTGTAACCTGAGAGACTGCCTGTAGTAGAGTATCTGTAAATACTCTTTATGCAGATTACCTGCCCTTAGTTGGCCAACAGGGTCTCTTTGCAATATGAGGCAAAGGCCTTTCAGGACAGGAGGCTGGGATGGCACAGTAGAAGGTTCTTTTTTTTATTTTAATTTTTTATTATTATTTTGTAAAACAGTCACACAATACATAGTACAGTGTCAAGTATGACGTTCGTGGACCAATCAACAAAAAAAAAAAATGTAATTGGCTTACTTAACCAGTAGAAGGTTCTTACCTTGCTTAACAGGTCCTAAGTTGCCTCCTGCTTCTATGTTACTAATGGAAGAGTAAGCAGATATAGAATCTGCATCCTAGCATTGCATCCACAGGGCACATACTGTAGTATCAGGAGTACTACCAGGAGGGAAAGGGATTTTAAACGAAATAAAATGAATATTAAGTATGTAAATATCTTTTTATATCTGTAATCCTTTCGCCCATCTGGACTGAAGGATCACCAGTAGTGCAATGTTTTTGAATCAGCACAATTGTTATGAATAGTTATTGATAGCACCATATAATCCATAGTTGTTCTTGGATTGTCCCCACTGATACCAGAAACAGAGCAGTGTTTTGCCACCGTAGGGCCCCTTTTCACCCTTATGAACTGCAGTACCAGTGCAAAAATACATTTTATTGTGTGTTCCTGTAGTGCACAGTAATGGTTGGCACTCTGTGCCATGACATTCTATTACAATGGCATCCCAGTACACCGGTACAGCAGCTGCCAACACACCTGCACTGCAGGCAGCGTACCACAGTACACATACTATGCACTGTGGTGCACCCTGGAATAAAAAATCCTAAGGGTCCAGTGTTCTGTCTATTGCCTTATGTTGGCAGCCCATATAAAATATGACATGCAAGGAGTAATGCAATGGAATGTGCAGATGTGAAGGGGCCCAAAATAATATTCTGTACCCACTTAGGCTGCCAAAAATACTATCGCTCACTAAGGCTGATGGTCCATATACTGGACTTCATGGACCTCAAAAGATAAAACTCAAGTCAAAGCAGATTGTATATAACTATAAGAAGATTCAAAAATGATAATCAGAAAAATATATTCAGGATAACAGTTTTGTGTTTAAAGAAAAAAAAAAAAAGACATTAAGGACATGTATTATTCATTAACGTCTTCTCATTTTAAGCTTCTGATGCTAATGGACCAAAATTGGCAAATACCGCTTTTACCAAAAATAAAAAAGAATTGTTATCCGCATTTCTGGAATCTGCATGAAATAATATCCCATTTTTTTTCCCGGGACCAATCTTGTGTGATTATTTCATTTATAGACCGTGCCTGTCAACTACCCAGCATGGGTGCTGGGAACGAGTCGATTTGGTTTAACCCATTGCATTCCACGAGGAACGCGTTTTCCCATTTCCCAGCCCCCTTTCTGCACTGCAGGGGACAGAGTATCCCTTTTACATAATAGTAGCTCTACCCTTGCAAACTAATTGCGACACTTTGAAAGAAGTGAAAATAATAAGCCTCTCTATAAAGACAGCACAATATGCTCTAAAAAGCCTCTCGGCGTGACACCGGTCTCATAATATTTAAAAAATTTCATGCATTACTTTTTTTTCCTCCTTTTTTTTTTTCTTTCCAACTTTAATCATACTTTTTAACCGCAGATAAATCATAAAACACATGGCAGGGAAATTACCAGTTAAGATCGATTTTCTGCCAAGGATGCAAAAGAGGAAAAAAAAAATCAGCACTTGGCTATGCGAATGGTGTAATGAACATTAAGATGGCTCTTTAAATGTCAATGAACAATTCTCATAATTTTGGTTCAGTTGGTAAATGGAGAATAGATTGATCTCCGTCGTACCTCTTCATGGACCAAATAAAGTTCCTCTTCTCTCATGGACAATATTTCCTTTCTGCTGATTTCATCAGTCTGACCGTTCATGTAATGTTCAAGCTGAAAAATTAAAAAAAAAAAACATTGAAAACGACTTGCAGCGAGGCAGCACTGAATATACTATAAAAGCGAGCTAACTAAATTATAAGGTGGTAGCACAGTAGGAATGCTTATAAACCGAGATTTCAAAGCTTTTAATATTACCTGAAGCAGAAGAGGTAATGATCTTGTTTTAAAGCCTATACATTGTGAATCCAACATTTGCATTTGAAAAAAAAAAAAAAACCTCCACAAAAAGAGTGTTATTCCTTGAAATTGTATTATTTTAACCAATTAATTTGACTTAATGAATCCAGAATTTGGGCAGCAGCAGGTCTATAACATCTAAATTTAACAATAATAATTGAATAATTATAATAATTAACTATAATAATTTATTGTCAGATTATAGTGGTATTAAAACCAAAACCCCCAAAAATAATATTTTTCAGCTTACCAATCATTAGATGTGGTTGCATTCCTTTTAATTTTTGTTGGGCTTTTTCCCTCTTTTTTCACCTAGTGATCTGGCCAGTAAAGCCACGTACACACGATCAGTTCATCCGATGAGAACGGTCTGAAGAACCGTTGTAATCGGTTAACCGATGAAGCTGACTGATGGTCCGTCGCGCCCACACACCATCGGGTAAATAACCGATCGTGTCAGAACGCGGTGACGTAAAACACAACGACGTGCTGAAAAAAATTAATTTCAATGCTTCCAAGCATGCGTTGACTTGATTCTGAGCATGCGCGGGTTTTTAACCAATAGTCGTGCCTACTAACGATCGGTTTTGACCTATCAGTTAGGAATCCATCGGTTAAATTTAAAGCAAGTTTTTTTTTTTTTTACCAATGGTTAAATAACCTATGGGGCCCACACACGATCGGTTTTGACCGATGAAAACGGTCCATCAGACCGTTTTCCTCTGTTTAACAGATCGTGTGTACGAGGCCTTACACACCTCCTGTATTAGAGTGCCCCCCACTCTGTATGAAGGAGCGCAGGGGACATCTTTGTACAGCAGTATTTTCAATCCGGGGAAGGGGACTTTTAGATGCACTTAGCCACGTCACGTCGATATACGTTGGCAGAATGACACGGCTGGGCAGATATATACGTTGCCCCTTTAAGAGCGGCATTGTGAGTGCGCTTGTTGCAATTTTTTTTACCAAAAATATGTAGAATACGTATCGAGCTAAACTGAGGAAAAATATATATTTTTTATATATTTTTGGGGGATATTTATTATAGCAAAAAGTAAAAAATATTGCTTTTTTTTTCAAAATTGGCGCTCTATTTTTGTTTATAGCGCAAAAAATAAAAAACACAGAGGTGATCAAATGCCACCAAAATAAAGCTCTATTTGTGGGGAAATAAGGACGTCAATGTTGTTTGGAAGCCATGTTGCAGGACCGCACAATTGTCAGTTAAAGCGACACAGTGCTGAATCGCAAAAAAGTGGCCTGGTCTTTGGCCATCCAAATGGTCCGGGGCTTAAGTGGTTAACCACTTGCCGACCAGCCGCCGCCATTATACGGCGGCAGGTTGGTTCTCCTGCGCAAATCATCGTAGCTGTAGGGGGGGGCTTGCGCAGGAGCAGTTGTGGGTAGGCACGCGCTGGCACCCACTGCACGCTGGCAGGGGACATAACAGAGATCTACTGTTCACAGTCATCGGCAACAGTGATCTCTGCCATTTCCCTGGGAGCCCACCCCCCCTACAGTTAGAACATACCTAGGGAACACACTTAACCCCTTGATCGCCCCCTAGTGTTAACCCCCTTCCCTGCCAGTGTCATTTTTACATTGATCAGTGCATTTTTATAGCACTGATCAATGTAATAATGTCACTGGTCCCCAAAAAGTGTAATTTGGTGTCCGCCGCAATGCCGCAGTCTTGCTGAAAATCGCAGATCGCCGACATTACTAGTAAAAACAATAATAAAAAAATAAAAGTCCCTAAATCTATCCCATAGTTTGTAGACGCAATAACTTTTGCACAAACCAATCATATTTTTGTTTACCAAAATTATGTAGAAGAATATATATCGGCCTAAACTAATGAATAAATGTTTTTTTTATATATTTTTTGGATGTATTATTGCAAAAAGTAGAATTTTTTACTTTTTTTCAAAATTGTCACTCTTTGTTTGCTTGTAGCGCAGAAAATAGAAAACCGCACGGATGATCAAATACCACCAAAAGGAGCAACCAATGAGCAAGCAAAGAGTAAGAGAGTTTTTGCATTTTTTTTTAGAGAAAGGGGGAAATTGGGTCTTTGTGTTTGTTTTAAATATACTTTTGGCCAAAAGTTTTAATTTAATTATTGTATATGGTGTATGTAATATTCAATAAAAATGTATAGATTTTGTATTTGGTAATGTTATTGCTGGACTGTCTTAGAGAATATCTATATGTACAAACATACAACATACTACTATATACATGATCGTCAACAGGAAAAAAAAAAACTTTATTAAACTTCTTTCTAAATGATCCCCATTATTTCCATTTTTTATTACTAAACTTTTTTCTCTTTTCTATTGCGCAGATAAAACCTATATTTACAGATAATGCATTTGTCTGCATTTTCAAAAAAGCATAGATAAGAGAAAAATACATTGGGGTTGATTTACTAAAGGACTCAAGACTGCTCCCTTTGCAAAGTGAGTGTTCACTGAACTTAGTAGATAAGGTGAAGCTGTCCTTACTTTGAATACCCAATCATGTGGAAGGCAAATAAAAAAAAAGGAATTGTACTGGCACATGACAGGATGGGCTTATCGAACATTCACTTTGCAAATCACTTTAGTAAATCTGTGTTAAAAAGGACTTGTTTACACCAAAGCATTGCGGTTCATTCACTAAGAAAGGAGAGACGTCACTTGGTATAGTCAATGTTAACTAAGATAAAGCAGATCTTCCCTTAGCTTAGTAAGTAGGTTGAAGCTGTGTTCATTTGGCTGCCCAATGATGTGCAAGGAAAAGTAAAAAAAAAAAAAAAAAAAAAAATTCTCCTAGAAATCGATTGGATGATTGCAGTGAAGACAGCTTTGGCATTCACTAAGCTTATTGAACATTCACTTTTCTAAGTGAATAGGCTTTAATATCTTAGTAAATTAACCCCATTGAGTCGTAATGCTTTGGGAGAAAGTCCGAGCTTCTACTTATTGGGTGCATTGAGGTGTAATCTGCGGTACCAGAAAACTGAATTGAACATATAATTCACGTATGAGTAGCTGTCTATTTAAAGGCAAGCTTAAAGCGGAGTTCCACCTAAAAGTGAAACTTCCACTTAAACCACTCCTTGCCCCCTTACATGCCACATTTGGCATGTAGTTTTTTTGAGGGCGAGTGGGGGCTTCAGTAGGAGTGGGACTTCCTGTCCCACTTCCTCCTTCCGCCCAGGGGCCGCTTAGGCGACTCATCAGACTCGTCATATCGCCTTAGGTGGCCCCTCCCTGTAGGCGATCACCTGGGACACGTGACAGGTCCCAGGCGATTGCCTGTCCACTCAGGGAGCGCAGTGCCGCTCGTGCATGCGCAGTGAGTGCCCAGCCGTGAAGCCGAAAGCTGTCACGACCGGGTGCCCACAGTTAGAATGGAGGCGCCGGCGGAGAGGGGGGGAGACGAGCGGAGCTCCGGGCGGCCGCGTCGCTGGACAGTGGAGCAGGTAAGTGTTTGTTTATTAAAAACCAGCAGCTACACTTTTTGTAGCTGCTGACTTTTAATAAACATAAAAAAGGCTGGAACTCCCCTTTAATTCTTTTAACACTAGCTGTACACACATATGTGTTGGGCCTTAATGCCAAGCTGCCACATATATGTATACAACTGGGGTCCCTTGTTTGTGTTGTTAGCTAACTGGGCACCTCCAGCACAGTAACTGTGATGTCATCGGCAGCTCCAGGTCACTGTTTACAATTGAAGGGCAGTGGGGCCCAATCATGTGATCACATGATCGGGAAGCTCACGGAACGCCTTGGGCAGTACACATTTTTAAAGTCCATGCTACTGCTGGCTGTAAAGGTTTAAACGATAAGTATCCTAGCAATTAACTTTTTTATATACACTTTTTGGTTTGTTAAATATACAGTTTAAAGTGTTTTGGAATATCTGTACAAAAGTGGAAAAATATACCTATTGATCATGTCAGATATTCAAGCTGTCCTGTGTTCTCCTAGTTCTTATCTTAGACCAGACGGCTTCAAACTTTCTAGAGAAAGGGCAAGTTTTTCTGCCCTTCAGACTTTAGCAGGGCAGGACTGATCTTTGTTATTATTAGGGTGAGAAATGGTTTGCATCAGGGTATGTTGTCAGTGGAAGTAATTATGCCTCATCATTGGTGTCAGTGGAAGGAATAGTGCTCCATTGTTGGTGTCAGTGAAAGGAATTATGCCCCATTGTTACTGTCAGTGGAAGGAATTATGCCACTTTGTTGGTGTCAGTGGAAGGAATTATGCCACCTTGTTGGTGTCAGTGGAAGGAATATTGCCCAATTGTTGGTGTCAGTGGAAGGAATTATGCCCCACTGTTGGTGTCAGTGGAAGGAATATTGCCCAATTGTTGGTGTCAGTGGAAGGAATAGTGCCCCATTGTTGGTGTCAGTGGAAGGAATAGTGCCCATTTTTTGTTGTCAATGGAAGGAATCATGCCCCATGGGCTGCATCTGGCCCTGGTGCTGTAGTTTTGAATGTCTTAGACTACAGCATAATTAGTATCTATGTTTTTGAGATGGGGAATGGGAGGGTTTGAGTAGTTTAGCAAAGACAACTGTAGTTTAGGCTGACACCACTCAGTCCACCAATATGCTGTATGTTGTTAGTACACAACAGGACCGAATGCGGTCCTGTTTTTCTATACTTACAGAGACTTTTAAAAGAAATATAACTTTGAGAAATGTGCATCTATTGCAGAGATGTATTACATATTTTTTTTTTTTTTTATTGCCCTGACTTTAAAGAATATATAAACTCAAGAAAAAAAAAAAAAAAAAGATAGCAGAGGGAGTTATTCATTTCTGAATGTAAGGCCTCGTACACACGACCGTTTTCCTCGACAGAATCTATCAAGAAACTTGGTGGCAGAGCTTTTTTGCAGAGGAAAACGGTCGTGTGTGTGTTTTTCATCGAGAAAACTGTCGTGGAACTCAACGAGAAAAAGAGAACAAGTTCTCTTTTTCCTCGTCGGGAGTTTCAATTTCCTCGTCGTGTTTCTCGTCAGGCTGGTTTACGTCGAGAAACACGTTCGTGTGTATGCTAAGAAACCCGCGCATGCTCAGAATAAAGTATGAGATGGGAGCGTGCCTTCGGTAAAAGTAGGGTTTGTAATGAAGATAGCAGATTTGTCACGCTGTAACCGACTGAAAAGCGCGAACCGTTTCTCACCAAACTTTTACTTAACACGCAGTAACATGAGATTAGCAAAAGCAGCCCCAAGGGTAGCGCCAGTGGAATCGAACTTCCCCTTTATAGTGCCGTCGTACGTGATGTACGTCACCGCGTTTGAGAACGACGAGATTTTGTCTTGACAGTGTGTATGCAAGGAAAGCTTGACAAGATTCTCGACAAGCCTAACAAGGAACTCGTTGAGGAAAAAAATTTTAATTTACGACGAGTTCCTCGGTCGTGTGTACGAGGCCTAAGAATAGCTTTTTTTTTCTTGTTGAAGAGATGTATCAAAACAAATTCAATTTTATATTTAACAGATCCAAAGGGTGCTCCCTTAAGAAAAATCTATTTGTATTGTTAGAGTTTACATACACTTTAAATGGCTCAGTTTTCTATGTTTTTGCACTTCAGCTTCTAGTCTTTTACATGAATAACCTTAACATGAACCTTAATATCACTTGACCAGTTTACACACACTTAAGTGCATTACATGCAGTTACATGA
The DNA here is from genome assembly GCF_905171775.1 of Rana temporaria. Classification (NCBI taxonomy): domain Eukaryota; kingdom Metazoa; phylum Chordata; class Amphibia; order Anura; family Ranidae; genus Rana; species Rana temporaria. Next base: position 32,114,110 of record NC_053499.1, on the reverse strand, counting down.
ACTCACACCCATTAATATCAGTTAAAGTTGACCTTTTATTAAATATCACACATTATATAAATCAATAGGGGACATGTTAGCCTTATCAAAAAACATTATATTGTAGTAAAAAGTAAAGGTAAAAAGGACTTTATGCTATGAGTAAGAATTATTGCTCAGTGGTCAATCACGTCTCTTGCATTTGATATCATTAGAGAATACAGAGTGCCAGACTCACCCTACTGGTTGTTATATAAAGGGATCGGTAAGAAACAAAGTCTGTAATGTACCAAGTAATGTAATGAGAAACTATGGCTTAACCTATGTGCATGTATTATAACAACCTAAACATAAATCAAGGTTTCTATTATTTCTTAACCACTTGCCGACCGCCGCACAAACATTTACGTCGGCAGAATGGCACATGCAGGCAAATGGGCGTACATGTACGTCCCTTTAAATTTGCCACCGTATGCCGCTGGTGGAACGCATGTGCCCCTGCTGCAAGCTCCGTGACCGTGGGACCCGCAAACTCGATGTTCGCCCGTGGCCCGCGATCGTGTCACGGAGAGGCAGAACGGGGGGTGCGTGTGTAAACAAGGCATCTCCCTGTTCTGAATAGTGATAGAACTGATCGTCTGCTCCCTGTCATCGGGAGCAGTGAGCAGTGTTGTGTCACAGGTAGCCCAGCCCCCACACAGTTAGAATCACTCCCTAGGAAACACTTAACCCCTTCCCCTCCCCCTAGTGGTTAACCCCTTTCCTGCCAGTGTCATTTACACAGTAATCAGTGCATTTTTATAGCACTGATCGCTGTATAAATGACAATGGTCCCAAAATAGTGTCAAAAGTGTCCGATGTGTCCGCCATAATGTCGCAGTCACGATAAAAATCACTCATCGCCGCTATTACTAGTAAAAAAAAAGAATAATAAAAATGGCATAAAACTATCCCCTATTTTGTGGACGCTATAACTTTTGCGCGAACCAATCAATAAATGCTTATTGTGACTTTTTTTACCAAAACTATGTAGAAGAATACGTATCGGCATAAACTGAGGAAACAATTTTTTTTATATATATATTTTTGGGGATATTTATTATAGCAAAAAGTAAAAAATATTACTTTTTTTTTCGAAATTTTTGTTTATAGCACAAAAAATAAAAAACGCAGAGGTGATCAAATACCACCAAAATAAAGCTCTGTTTATGGGAAAAAAAGGACGTAAATTTTGTTTGGAAAACACTTTGCACGACCGCGCAATTGTCAGTTAAAGCGACGCAGTGCCGAATCGCAAAAAGTGCTCTGGTCATTTGGCAGCCAAATCCTCCGGGGCTGAAGTGGTTTAAGGCAATCCCTTCTAATAGAAACATGGGAGCTGCTAATGCTAGTTGTTTTTAAAGAATGCTTTTTATCTGGCAATCATGATGATCTTCAGCCTTCACTTCTACTTTAGTGTTCTGGAACAAAAATGCAGCCAGAGAATTCAAAGAAATACCTGGCAGTGTGAAACAGTTAGCAAGACACTCCTTGTATTTAAAGAGCTTCTTCACCTGGTTTGAAAAAAAGTAAATACTGTAGCTGCTAACGTTTAACAAAAGGATACTTACCTGTCCAGTGATCCAGCAACATCCTTACTCAGGAAGAACTTAGGCCAGTTCTTTGCCGGTCTTCAGGTCCCTGACCCCGGCATGTTAACTGTGGGAAGACAGATTTTACTCCTTGTGGCTTCACAGCCGGCTTCCCACATGAGTGAAGCCTCGTACACGCGACTAAGGCCTCGTACACACGACCGAGAAACTCGACGGGCGAAACACATCGTTTTGCTCGTCGAGTTCCTTGTGAAGCCGTCGAGAAACTCGACAAGCCAATTTTCTCCATTCCTGTCAAGGAAATAGAGAACATGCTTTTTTTTTGGCTCGTCGAGTTTCTCGACAGTTTCCTCGACGAAAATGTACACACGACAGGTTTCCTCGGCAAAAAAATATCTCCCAGCAAGTTTCTTGCTGGTTTTTGCCGAGAAACTCGGTCGTGTGTACGAGGCCTGAGTTTCTCAGCAAAAACCAGCAAGAAACTTGCAGTTTTTTTTTTTTTTGCCGAGGAAACCGGTCGTGTGTACACTTTTTGACGAGGAAACTGTCGAGGATCTCGTTGAGCCAAAAAGAGAGCATGTCTTTTTTTTCCTCGACGGCAATGGAGAAATTTGGCTCGCCGAGATCCTCGACAGCCTAACAAGGAACTCGACGAGCAAAACTATGTGTTTCGCCCGTCGAGTTCCTCGGTCGTGTGTACAAGGCCTGAGCCGTGCTGTGCTTTGTGAATGGTTCCACAGCTCTCTGGGACCTATGACATGTCCCAGAAGGTTGCAGGCAGGTAGGGGCGGACTTCTGCAGGAATCACCTAGCCCAGTGATGGTGAACCTCGGCACCCCAGATGTTTTGGAACTACATTTCCCATGATGCTCATGCATTCTGCAATGTAGTTGAGTATCATGGAAAATTTGGTTCCAAAACATCTGGGGTGCCAAGGTTCGCCATCACTGACCTAGGCGATCCGACTGGAAGTGGAAGGGGGCAGCTGTCAAAACCAGGTACCCACTCTCTCCCCCCCCCCCAAAAAAAAGTTCTAAAAGACGAAGAGGAGGGGGGAGGAAAGCATAGAGCAGAACTTCCCCTTTGGGGTGACGTTCCGCTTGTATGAACAAATTGTATTAAAACCCATCTCTGCTTGTCCTTCCTCCATTGTCAGTGCCCTACACCTATATCCTTTTTAAAAAAGATTCTACATAAACACCTTTTCTTCGATTCTTTTGTCCATCGTTTGACATTACCGATTCTCTTCCTTCTTTTTTGTTTTCATCAGTGCACATGTACATAGAGCAGCTTTACTTCCTTACCAGGTGCTGCTCTATGCTTCATTCTTGTACCCGGGGAAACTTGAACATGCAACCCCTATGGGTTGAAATATGCTAGCTGCCATTCAACCTCGGAAAGTAATTCCAGAAAGGTATTACTGCAGGAAACAGCTCTGAAATGGCTCCCAGTGCCCCTGCAAAGTCAGCAAGACCTGGAAGTGAGGGGGGAGAGAAGACACGTGCACAGCACTGGATCAAATAAGGGCTCAAGTAAGTAAAAGGGAGGGGGGATGCTGATGCCTAAATATTTTTTAACTTAATGCAAGGAATGCATTACAGCAAAAAAATGTAGGCTTTAGAACCTTTTTAACCACTTAAGACCCGGACATTTAGGCAGGTAAAGGACCTGGCCAGTGTTTGCGAATCGGCACTGCGTCGCTTTAACTGACAATTGCGCGGTCGTGCGACGTGGCTCAAACCAAATTGGCGTCCTATTTTTCACACAAATAGAGCTTTCTTTTGGTGGTATTTGATTACCTCTGCGGTTTTTATTTTTTGCGCTATAAACAAAAATAGAGCGACAATTTTGAAAAAAATTCAATATTTTTAACTTTTTGCTATAATAAATATCCCCCAAAAACATATATAAAAAAAATTTTCCTCAGTTTAGGCCGATACGTATTCTTCTACCTACTTTTGGTAAAAAAAATCGCAATAAGCGTTTATCGATTGGTTTGCACAAAATGTATAGCGCCTACAAAATAGGGGATAGTTTTATTGCATTTTTATATATATCTTTTTTTTTACTACTAATGTCAGCGATCAGCGATTTTTTTCGTGACTGCGACATTATGGCGGACACTTCGGACAATTTTGACACATTTTTGGGACCATTGTCATTTTCACAGCAAAAAAAATTATTAAAAATGCATTGTTTACTGTGAAAATTACAATTGCAGTATGGGAGTTAACCACAAGGGGGCGCTGAAGGGGTTAAGTGTGACCTTATCTGTGTTTCTAACTGTAGGGGGGTGTGGCTGTAGGTGTGACGTCATTGATTGTGGTTGCCTATATTAGGGAACACACGATCAATGACGGCGCCACAGTGAAGAATGGGGAAGCTCTCCCCGTTCTTCAGCTTCGGGGACCAATCACGGGACTCCAGTGGCGATCGGGTCCGCGGGTCACGGAGCTTTGGACTGGGTCGCGGGCGCACGCCCGCGACCCACGGCTGGGCATTTAAAGAGGGCGTACCTGTACGTGCTTGTGCCCAGCCGTGCCATTCTGCCGACGTATATGTGCAGGAGGCGGTCTTTAAGTGGTTAAATGTAGACATGTGTGGATTAGCCACTAAAAGTAGGGTAGATTTGCTCTTGCAATGACTCTACCTATCTACTGTTGAGATACCAGTCACACTGGGAGTTTATTGTTTTCAATGAGTCCGATGAATAATTGACTTGCTTTGCAAAAAGGATGCAGTAAAACACAACCACTGTGTAGCACTGCAAAGCACAGCCTGTATACTTACTGTATCCACTGAGCAAAAATGGCTGCTCCCATAACATACATGCATAATTAAAAACTACATACTAAAACAGTTTTAAATAATACACATTGCTACAAATATTTACATCAAACTGATCTAACTTATTTCTGTACAGCCATGGCCAAAAGTTTTGCGAATGACACAAATATTAATTTTTACAAAGTCTGCTGCCACAGTTTTAATGATGGCAATTTGTATACATTCCGGAATGTTATAAAGAGTGATCAGATGAATTGAAATTAGATGCACCTAATCCCATAAAAAAACATTTCCACTGCATTTGTGAAGAAGGCTTCAGGGCACCCAAGAAAGTCCAACAAGTGCCCAGACCGTCTCCTACAGTTGATTCAGCTGCGGGATCGGGGAACCACCAGTGCACAGCTTGCTCAGGAATGGCAGCAGGCAGGTGTGAGTACATCTGCACACACAGTAATGCAAAGCCTTTTGGAGGATAGCCTGGTGTCAAGAAGGGCAGCAAAAAAGCAACTTCTCTCCAGGAAAAACATCAGGGCCAGATTTATATTCTCCAAAAGGTACAGGGATTGGACTGCTGAGGACTGGGGTAAAGTCATTTTCTCTGATGAATCCCCTTTCCAATTGTTTGAACGCTACCATCAGTACTGTGTCATGCCAACAGTAAAGCATCCTGAGATCATTCATGTGTGGGGTTGCTTCTTAGCCAAGGGAGTGGGCTCACTCACAATTTTGGACACAGCCATGAATAAAGAATAGTACAAAAACATCCTCAGAGAGCAACTTCTCTCGATCATCCAAGAACAATTTGGTGAGGAACGATGCCTTTTCCAGCATGACGGAGCACCTTCCCATAAGGCAAAAGTGATACCCAAGTGGCTTGGGGGAAAAAAACATCAACATTTTGGTTCCATGGCTGGGAAACTCCAGAGACCTTAATCCCATTGAGAACTTGTGGTGAATCTTCAAGAGGTGGTTAAACCCCCCCCCCCCCCCCACCACACACACACACAAATTCTGACAAACTCTAAGCATTGATTATGGAAGAATGGGCTGCAATCAGTCAGGATGTGACCCAGAAGTTAATTGACAGAGTGCCCGGGGAATTGCAGGGGTTTTGAAAAAGAAGGGTCAACACTGCAAATATTGTCTTTGCAATTGATACTTATGAAGTCCTTATAATTATACTTTAGTATACCATAGTAACATCTGACAAAAAGATCTAAAACAATGAAGCAGCAGATTTTGTTCAAATTAATTTTTGTGTCATTCTCAAAACTTTTGAACTACGGCTTTATATGTAAAAAAAAAAAAAAATGACCTCATATTCCCATAATGCCTTATACACACGACCGAGAATCTTGTCGTAAAAGAAACGTTGTTTTTCTCGACGAGGTTCTTGTCAAGCTTGACGAGAATCTTGTCAAGCTTTCCTTGCATACACACTATCAAGACAAAATCTCATCGTTCTCAAACGCGGTGACGTACAACACGTACGACAGCACTATAAAGGGGAAGTTTGATTCCACTGGCGCCACCCTTGGGGCTGCTTTTGCTAATCTCATGTTACTGCGTGTTATGTAAAAGTTTGGTGAGAGACGATTCGTGCTTTTCAGTCTGTTATAGCGCGACGAATGTGCTATCTCCATTACGAACGCTACTTTTACCGAAGGTGCGCTCCCATCTCATACTTTATTCTGAGCATGCGCGGGTTTCTAAGCATACACACAAACGTGTTTCTTGTCGTAAACCAGCCCGACGAGAAACACGACGAGGAAATTGAGACTCCCGACTAAATGCTTTCACACTGGAGCTGTGCGCTTGTGGGACGGCAACAAAAAGTCCTGCAAGCAGCATCTATGTTGCCGTTTGGGAGTTCCCGAGCCTACGTACAGCTACGGCGGTTTGTGGGAATGAGCCAACCTGCCACAGTATAATGATGGCGGCTGGTCGGCAAGAGGTTAACGGGGGCACAGACAGCAGTAAAAACTGACGGGTTCTAATTCCTCTCAACTCTATCCAAAACTAAAAAAAAAGTTATGCCTTTAAGGGGTTGTAAAGGTTTGTTTTTTGTTTTCTAAATAGGTTCCTTTAAGCTAGTGCATTGTTGGTTCACTTACCTTTTCCTTCGATTGCCCTTCTAAATGTTTTCTTTTGTCGGAATTTCTCACTTCCTTTTCCTCCTCAGTAAGCTTGCCCCCATCATCTGAGCAGTTCTGGCTGGGGGTTAGTCAGTGTGCTCGCCCCCTCCCTTGGGACTACATTGTGTTCACAGCATCTCCCCGCAGGGATGTAGTCCCAAGGGAGGGGGCGAGCACGCTGACTAACCCCCAGCCAGAACTGCTCGGATGATGGGGCAAGCTTACTGAGAAGGAACAGGAAGTGAGAAATTCAGACAAAGAAAAAAACATTTAGAAGGGAAATCCGAGGAAAGGGTAAGTTAACCAACAATGCACTAGCTTAAAGTGGAAGTTCACCTAAAAATAAACTTTTAACATTGCATTTATGAGATTAATGACAATTAGAATCGGCTGTTTTTTTGAAAAAAATACGTCCGTACATACATCGCGCCACGAGATGCCGAAAGAAGCCGAACGTCGGTGCGGCTCTATACGGCGCCTGCGCACCAACGTTCGGCTTCTTTCGGCATCTCGTGACGAGATGTATGCGTCGGTCGGATGCCTGTCAATCAGATAGGAACGCCCAGCTCCAACCATCATACCCGGAAGCGGCGGTGAGAACACATATAGGAAACGGTATGTACGGACGTATTTTAAAAAAAAAAACAGCCGATTCTAATTGTCATTAATCTCATAAATGCAATGTTAAAAGTTTATTTTTAGGTGAACTTCCACTTTAAAGGAACCTATTTAGAAAATAAAAAACAAACCTTTACAACCCCTTTTAGTTATACTTTAATGTCTCTTTTAATGTTTTATAAATCAGAAAAACATTTTAAATATAGCAAGTTCTTGAATTTTTCATGTATATCAGTAATGGTTTGAAAAATATTTTATGTAAATGTTTTATAATATTTTACTCAAAGTTGCTCTGTTTCAAGTTCCCTATACCCTTGTACAATCAAATCAATCAATATTATGTATTCATCTGTCCAAGAGAGCGCCAATTAGATTTTTTTCATTGGCTAATATCCCATATGATGTTCTGCATGCATATTAATAAACGTACACATGACAACAAAAAAAACTTTCCATAGCCTCAATGGCTTCTCCAATGGGCTGTTAAAGACACAAAGGGCTGGCACAAATTAGTCATTTATATATACAAAAAGCACTATAAAGGCCAGCTGCAGGTAGTTCTGAAAAGTGCATTTTAATAGGGTGCCTATTCACCAGGGAAACAAATGTGGGCCAAAGTAGTTTGCACTACAGAGTTTAGTGCAAGACCCTGGTCATTCTCTCGGAGCAGAATCAATCATTTGTTCAGACTGTGAGAGTCAGAGTTGGTGAGTGAAAGGGCCCCAATATATAAACAAGTCAATAACTCATTGTGCTGCATTGTTGAAGGGGAGAACCATGCTTTCAAGAAGCCGCCCCTGCATCTTTCCCAATGAGTTTTACTTTGTAAGTAAAAAACTAACATTAAGGTTTTGTTGCTGGCTGTGGAGAGTATGGTGAACTATGAATGGTTGAAATAAAAACTTAAGGGGATGTTGGCTATAGTAAAACAGTGAAAAACTACAACTACTGTTTTTGGTTCAATTCTACTTATTTAAGTTCAATTCTACGGTTACATTTTGTTTTATTATTTATAAATAATCAGCTAAGCTTTTGAGGCAATATCCTTCTTCTCCCTGGCTCTATTCCTCGAAGACCCCGCTGGTCCAAAGCCCGGACATCCCTTCTCCCACCGCCTTTCGCTGCTCTTACCGGGCCTCCTGTCCCACCGGGAGACCCGTCCACGATGCGCCACTTCCGGTGCCTAGACATAGACTGGCACGAAGCCATGCCAGTCTTCTCTCTGTAAACACAGAAGCAATGTCACAACGTCACTTCCGGTTTACTCGGCTGCCAATGGCGCCGGGTTTTAAAAAAAATACAGTATTCAGAATTGCAGTTTTCGGCGATCTGAATAATTTGAGGGAGGACCCCTAATCTCCCAATAAAGAGTACCTTTCACCATCTATTACTGTCACAAGGGATGTTTACATTCCTTTGTGATCGCAATAAAAGTGATCCATTTTTTTAGACCAGCTAGAAAACAGCAATAGTACATTAGAACACTTGCAGAATTGAGCAATAGTGAATCGTGAGGAAATGTATTTTATTATTATTATTATTATTATATTATTATTTTTTTATAATTATTTATAGTTATTTATTATATTTTAATTTATGATTTTGTGTTTTAAAGGTTATCATACCCGGGATGTCTACTAGACTCTTGTTTGGACACATTTAAGTGTGTTATTACTAAGAATTATAGGCCTAAAATATCAAATGCCAAATTTCTATGCAAATCAATGTACCACTTTGAGATTCAAAATTCTGACATAATCATACAGCCAGGGCGGCTACGAGAGTCTAATGCTGGCCATACACTATACAAAAAATCACCCAAACCCATTTTCAAAAAACTAACATCCGGCCGGGAGAGCAAACGATAGTGCCATCACATAATGACCGATAAATCGTTCAGTGGACATAAATAAATACATTTTTTGTTCGTTTTTTTACATATACCTAGTGCAAACAGTTCGGACGGGAAACACATTAACCTTTCAATTTATTGTTCGTTCGGCAGAAAATTTCCAAACTTGTCCTTTGTTTTTTCGGCTAAAAAAGACCCAATCATGGAACCTCTATGACAGTGTTTCTCACCTCCAGTCCTCAAGGTGACACAACAGGTCATTATTACTAAGGCAGTGAAACTGATCAAATCACCTGTGCAAAATAATGGAAATCCTGAAAATATGACCTGTTGGGGAACCTTGAGGACTGGAGTTGAGAAACACTGCTTTATGGCTGGGGTCTCAAACTTTCTAAACAAAGGGCTAGTTTACTGTCTTTCAGACTTTAGGAGGGCCAGCCTGTGGCCATCAGGAGTAGAAAATGTCCCAGCATCAGTTGGAGTAAACAATGCCCCATCTTTGTTGTCAGTGAGAGAAATTGTGCCCCATTATTGGTGTCATTGCGAGGAATTGTGCTCCATCATTGGTGTCATTGGGCCACATTGTTGGTACCATTGGATGGAACTGTGCCCCTTTGTTGGTGTCAGTGAATGAAATAGTGCCCTAATGGCCAGATAAAGGCAAGCAAAGAGCCACATCCGGCCCCCAGGCCGCAGTTTTGCAGACCACTGCTCTATGGGTTCCCATGATAAGATATTGTATTGGTAGGATAAGAGGAGGTAAAAAGGCTGTCAATGAAATGAATGGCAGAGGTGCCTGGTGTTGTGTGTATACGTAAAGCCTCGTACACACGTCCGAGGAACTCGACGGGCGAAACACATCGTTTTGCTCGTCGAGTTCCTTGTGAAGCTGCCAAGATCTCGGCGAGCCAAATTTTTCCATTCCCGTCGAGGAATAAGAAGACATGCTTTCTTTTTGGCCCGACGAGATCCTTGACGGTTTCCTCGTCGAAAAGTGTACACAAAAAGTGTACGCAAAAAAAAACCAAGCAAGCTTCTTGCTGATTTTTGCAGAGAAACTTGGTCGTGTGTACGAGGCCTGAGAGTTGGAGTCATCAAGCTAGACAAACATCGGATAGCCTTAAAGCTATCTGATATTCATCTAGCTTGATGACTCTGACCGATCTCTAGCCACATCACACTGGGTGCCTCTGCCATTAGTTTCACCAATGGGCTTTTTACCTCCTCTCACCCTACAAGCTATACTCTTTTCTATTCCCAATGAACCCCGAACTGCAGCACTACTGTGCAATATGTTACACTTCTCTCACCACTCTACATTGCGTTGTACATTCATACCACAAGGAATTTTTCTCATACTGCAAAGTTTCATCTGCTCAATCGGCTGGAATTTTTTGCTACCATTAATAAATAATGGAAAATGATGGTTGTAGGCAAACCAATGTTATAGACTCAGGGAAGAAGGAGTTTACAGCTGTTCCTAAATGCTGACCATAATTACAGGACAGCTAAGGCACTCCGTTCTTAAAATGATCCTACTCATCCATTATACTAGACAATCCTTTCATTCAGACATATTAGGCTTGACTATTGATTACAACCTGAAATGTTCTGTTCTTTTTTTGACAGTTTTTGGCCTTTGAAGATATTGCCTTCATTGTATTCATTTTATTTAAATTACTTAATTCAATTGATTCACTTTACATTCATTCTCTTAATTTACTGATTGAGTAATTCAATTTCTGTGTTCTACTTAATAAAGTAAAAGTGGTCGAAAAATGATCACCTTGTAAAACAACCCACTCTTTTTGAAATAGAAATGAAAGGCAAAATATTTGTGTATAGATTTAAAAAAAATGATAAATACCTTTTTCCCCTTTTTTATAAGTGATCACCTTTCCTCTCTTCCCTCAGCTTCATAAGAGCTGGGGGGGGGGGGGAGAAGTAACAGTACACTGAGCTTCCCAGTGAAAGGCTGTTGAAAGGCTGTTGTCCTGGCATGCCAGGACAAGTCTTATCATTGGAGGAGAGCAGGCTGAGTTCCCAACACAGCTAGAGAGCTGACCACAGTGTGCTCTCATGCTTAGTGTGGTCAGTTTTTAACAGGAAAGCAGAGAGACTGAGAGGAATACCAGGAATTTCACACAAAGGAAGTAATATACTGTATTTATTGGCGTATAACACCAATTTTTTTACCCTGAAAATAGAGGGTAAACTGTGCCTGCGTGTTATACGCAGGGGGCTGTGGAAAGGTTTTTTCCTGAAACTTCCCTCTTAAAGTTAGGGTGCGTTTTATACCCCTGTGTGTGTTATACGCATATAAATATGGTAATAAGAACAAGATACATTTACATGCAAGTACATGGTACAGAAGGCACATATCAGAAATATGAAATGTCGGGGTAACAAACGTTTTAAGGTTAAAGTAGAACCAAAGTCCACTATACTTACCTGTCTCCAGTGATGCAATTCTTGCAAGATCCCACGTCCCACGTCACGTAGCCTTCTTCCAGGTTCAGCATCATAGTTACATAGTTGGTAAAGCTGAATAAATACACGAGTCCATCCAGTTCAACATGTGTGTGTGTGTATTATGTCTCTACCACTTCCCATATTCCTGTATATGCTGTTCAATAAAATGCCCATCTAAGATTTTTTTTAATTTAGTGACATTACCTGCTGAGACCACCGATTGTGGAAGGGAGATCCACATTCCTACCACTCTAATGCCCCGTACACACGCTCCATCGGCTTTTCCTGTCGGAATTTCCGCCCAAAAAAATTTGAGAGCTGGTTCTCAAATTTTCAGACGGAAAAAAATTCCGATGGTCTGTACCAATTCCGACCTGCAAAATTCTGACGCATGCTCGGAAACAATTAGACGCATGCTCGGGAGCATTGAAATTAATTTTCTCTGCTCGTCATAGTGTTGTACGTCACGCGTTCTTGACAGTCGAAAGTTCAGAGAACTTTTGTGTGACTGTGTGCAAGCCAAGCTTGAGCGGAATTCCCGTCGGAAAAAACATCCAAGGTTTTTCTGACAGAAAATCCGATCGTGTGTACGTGGCATTAAGCCCTGTACACACGACCGGGAATCCCGTCGGGAAAAAAAACGTTGGTTTCCCTGACGGGATTCCTGGTAGGCTTGCCCTAAAAAGCCATGTATATACACGGTCACACAAAAGCCTGCTGTTCTTTTGAATAGCAAGAACGCAGTGACGTCATTGACTACGACGAGCCGGTGTCTCGTCACATTCGATTCCATCTCCTGGTAGTTTTCCTGCCGGAAAACCGGTCATGTGTACGAGGCTTAACAGTGAAAAACCACTTACGCAGTTTAACGTTGAACCACTTCTCGTCCAACTTCATTGAGTGGCCATGTGTCTACTTGAGTGACCGAAGACTGAATAGTTCCTCTTACTATGCTAGAATCACCATTAAGATATTTTGATATCACTATTATATCTCCTCTTAAGCGTCTCTTCTCCAGGTAGAATATGTTTAATGATTGTAAACATTCCTCGTAGCTGAGATCCTGCAGCCCCCTTATTAGTTTTGTTTCTCTTCTCTGGACTCTCCCCATTTCCAAGACAACCGTTATGAGGACCAGAGACCAGAACCAGACGGCATACTCAAGATGTGTCCGAACCAGTGTTTTGTACAGTGGTAGAATTATAGATTTTATCTCTTGTTTTAATCCCTTTTTAACCACTTAAGACCCGGACCTTTAGGCAGCTAAAGGACCCGGCCAGTTTTTGCGATTCGGCACTGCGTCGCTTTAACTGACAATTGCACGGTCTTGCGACGTGGCTCCCAAACAAAATTGGCGTCCTTTTTTTCCCACAAATAGAGCTTTCTTTTGGTGGTATTTGATCACCTCTGCGGTTTTTATTTTTTGCGCTATAAACAAAAATTGAGCGACAATTTTGAAAAAAATTCTATATTTTTAACTTTTTGCTATAATAAATATCCCCCAAAAATGTATATATATATATAAAAAAAAATTCCTCAGTTTAGGCCGATACGTATTCTTCTAACTATTTTTGGTAAAAAAAATCGCAATAAGCGTTTATCGGTTGGTTTGAGCAAAATTTATAGCGTTTACAAAATAGGGGATAGTTTTAATGCATTTTTTTATAAAAAAAAAATTTTTTACTACTAATGGTGGCGATCAGCGATTTTCTTCATGACTGCGACATTTTGGCAGACAGTTAAGACAATTTTGACACATTTTTGGGACCATTGTCATTTTCACAGAAAAAAATGCATTTAAAATGCATTGTTTACTGTGAAAATGACAATTGCAGTTTGGGAGTTAACCACAAGGGGGCGCTGATGGGGTTATGTATGACCTCATCTGTGTTTCTAACTGTAGGGGGTGTGGCTGTAGGTGTGACATCATCGATTGTGCTTCCCTATATAAGGGAACACACAGCTCTCCCCCCGTTCTTCAGCTCCGGGGACCGATAATGGGACTCCAGCGGCGATCGAGTTCCAGCGGTCACGGAGCTTCGGACCGGGTTGCGTGCATGCGCCCGCAACCCCACGGCTGGGCTGAAAGGGCAACGTACAGGTACGTTGATGTGCCCAGCCGTGCAATTCTGCTGACATATATCGGGGTGAAGGGGTCCTTAAGTGGTTAATGCATGCTAATATTCTATAGGTCTTGCTTTTTGCAGCTTGGCATTGCATTCTATTGCTGAGCCTGTGATCTACTAGGATGTCCAGAACTTTCTCCAACCTCAATTCCCTCAGTGTGTAACCTGCATTCATGTTTTAGCCCCCAAGTGCATTACTTTACATTTCCCTACACTGAACCTCATTAGCCATGTGTTTGTCCCTCCCTCTATTTTATTGAGGTCTTTCTGTAGAGTTGCTATATCCTGTTGTGAAGTTATTGTCCTGCTTAGCTTTGTATCATCAGCAAACATTGCAATTGAGCTATTTATACCAGCCTCTATATCGTTTACAAACAGGTTAAACAGAATTGGTCCAGGACAGAGCATTGGGGTACCCAACTAACTGCTGACCATTCAGAAGATACGTTATTTATTACTACCCTCTGGGCGTAGTTGCTACCAGAAAAGGTGCACTCAGTGAAAGATTTCCCCTCACTCTTTCTTCTTTTGAGGTGAATCTTCCAAGCAGGACACAGGAGGCAGCAAGAAAACCCGATGAGGTTTAGCACTGTCTGACTCTATCCAAAAACTAAAAATGAAGTAATTGACAAGATTCCCCCGTGTAGTTCTGAGCCGATTCCTTACCTTACTCATGATCATTGAAACTACACAAGCTGAGATCTGGCATAGAGCCCCAGACCAAGGGCGATTGACAATAATTTTGTGTTTCTTCCATTTGCGAATAATCGCACCAACTGTTGTCACCCTCTCACCAACCTGCTTGGCGATGGTCTTGTAGCCCATTCCAGCCTTGTGTAGGTCTACAATCTTGTCCCTGACATCTTTGAACAGCTCTTTGATCTTGGCCATGGTAGAGAGATTTTTTTATTCCTGGCCGGAGGGCCTGGTCATTGTTTCACCACAATGGCCACTTCTTTCACTCTCCTCTCCACTATCCCTTCCCCCACTTTATTTTATTTAAGCCTGTGTTTGTCACTTTTTTGTCTTTTTTTGTTGTGCACGTTTTGTCTCACTGTGTGATTAGTAGGGTGCGGGTCCTCGGGCCAGCCCTGAACGTCTTGGGAGTGGGTGGACATGGCCTTCTGGCTTAGTTCGCCTGCTCTCATGGGGTCTCCCTTCGGGGAAGCCCCACCTAGTACTGGGAGGGTTCTGTTTCGGCAGTCCCTCCGAGGAAGTTGGGTCCGTGTCGGCTTCGGTTGCTCGGACCACAGTACCTCAGTCCCCGTCTGGAGCCTAACGCCCCGGGGGATCAGGGTTTGGGTCCCTCTTCACAGGAGGACCACTTGACGTTGCACCCGTCTGCACGTTTTTGTGAACACTCTTTATGTGTGTGCACTTTTTTTCTGCACCGGGTGGAGTTTTTTTGGGTGTGTTCACACGCCATAGGCTTTTCAAAAAAAAAAAAAAACTGGTAGAGAGATCGTTTCTCGGCCTTTTGGCTGAGATCAAGTGTAGTATCTGTTCTTATCAGTTGCCAGTAGGTGGTGCTATGCTGACCGTCCCCAGTACATGGCGTGGTGGAAAGGGATGGCGGTCGGCGGACGCTAAACCTGCTGGCGTGGAGGTGGAAGCCTTCTGATTTGGATGGAGAGGCATGAGGTCGAAGCTGGAGAGCTGGGCCCCTGGCCTCGGGCCTGGATTTGGTGGTGCCTGCCCCAGTCAGTTGTTCGGGAGAGAACCCTTGCTCCTCTTTTAGTCGGGAGGAGCGGTTAGTATTTCCCCAACGTGATAAGGTGGGAGGGATGGGGGTTGTGGGAGTAGCCTGCTGAGGTGGGCTCTCCCCGATCTCTCTGAACTCCTACCTTCCTGGCTGGAAAGGGTGCTGCTGGTCCGGGCCGGGGGTCAGGGTCCGTTGAAAAGCCTGTGGAGATAGTGCCCCTGGAGTGGCAGTCCAGGGGTGCCATACATTGCACCAGTGTTTTAGGGGCACTTACCGTATAGCACCTTGGCCACGATCTCCACAACACACTTTTTTACACCTGCCTCTAGGGCCAAGCCTTTTGGCTAGGACCAGGGGAATTTTTGTATCCTGGCTGGAGGGCACGATGGTCACTTTCCACTCACCTCTCCCACCTTCCTTCTCCCCCGCTTTCTTTTTTATTTTACCCCCATGTTTGTCACTTTATGTCTTTTTTTGTTGGTGCACTTTTGTATACCTTGTGTATGATGAGTAGGGTGGTGGTCCTCGGCCTTCCCTGAAAGTCTTGGAAGTGGGTGGACATGGCCTTCTGGCTTAGTTCGCCTGCTCTCATGGGGTCTCCCTTTGGGGTAGCCTCACCGAGGAGGGTTCTGTTTCGGCAGACCCTCCAAGGAAGTTGGGTCCGTGTCGGCTTCGGCTGCACGGACCACAGATTACTCTACTCCCTGCCAGAAGCCTAACGCCCCGGGGGGTCAGGGTTGGGTCCTTTTCGGAGGACCATTTGACGATGCACCCGTCACAGTTTTTTTGTGTATTACTCTTTATGTGTGTGTGCACATTTTTTCCTGCACCGGGTGAAGTTTTTGGGTTGAGTTATGCACGCCACAGGCTTTTCAATAGAAAAAAATGGTAGAGAGATTGGAATCTGGTTTATTGATTGTTTCTGTGGACAGGTGTCTTTTACACAGGTAACAAACTGAGATTAGGAGCACTCCCTTTAACCACTTAAGGACCGCCGCACGACAATATACGTCGACAGAATGGCACGGCTGGGCACAAGGACGTACATGTACGTCCCCTTTAAGTACCCAGCCGTGGGTCACGAGAGTGCCACGCTCGCGACCTGGTCCGAAGCTCCGTGACTGTGCCCACGGGACCCATGGCCCCGATCGCCGCCGGTGTCCCGTGATCGGGTCACAGGAGCGATCAGGTCAGAGGAGCTGAAGAACGGAGAGAGGTGAGTGTAAACAAACCTTCCCCGTTCTTTTCTGTGGCTTGTCACTGATCGTCTGTTTCCTGTCATAGGGAACAACGATCAGTGACATCACATGTCCAGCCACGCCCCCTACAGTAAGAAACACACAATAGGACACACTTAACCCCTACAACGCCCCCTAGTGGTTAACCCCTTCACTGCCATTGTCATTTTCACAGAACCCCTTCACCGCAGTGCCGAATCACAAAAAGGGACCAGGTCCTTTACCGACATAATGGTCTGGGTCTTAACGGTTAAAGGAGTGCTCCTAATATTAGCGCGTTACCTGTGTAGAAGACACCTGGGAGCTAGAAATCTTCCTGACTGATAGGGGATAAAATACTTATTTCACTCATTAAAATGCAAATCAATTTATAATTTCTTAGAATAACAACAAAAACATCCAGAAAATTTCAGTCTCTCACTGTTAAAATGAATCTACCCTTAAAGTTATAGACTGATCATTTCTTTGTCAATGGGAAAATGTACAAAATCAGCAGGGGTTCAAATATTTTTTTTCCCTTCACTGTATAAGAATTACCGAAGACTTTAATTTGTATATATAGTTAGTAAAAACACATTTAATGTATACACTGAATTGCAAATACAATATATTCTCTTCATTAACCTGTGGAGGGGTTAACAAGGTGATGTAGTTTTAAGGCATTACCTGGCAACAGTTCACTTGGATATACATTAAATATTGAATGCTATAATGTAGAAATATAGGAAAATGAGGCTGCGATTAGAAGGTGGGAATGGGTTAGTAAGGTAGTGCTAATGTGTCTCTGACACTCAATGCACCTTTACTAGCGTGTGAGCTGCTGCAAATATGCCATTTGAAACCACTCGAGCGTGAACTATTTTAACCCTTTTATGTCTCTTAGTCTGGGTCTCCACAGATGCAGAATGCAGAATCAAAGCATCCATCACCTATGCTTAGGCTGTGCTCTGGCCAAACTCAAAATGCAGACCCGGTAGGGTGGCCTACTGGAGGAATCTACCTAAGTCGATGGAGAGAGGCCAGTGAAAAGTAAATAGATGAACGCAGAAATGTGCACTATAGAATAGCTGTCAGGGAAGGTTCCCCCTGCTGGTGTTACTGCTATGTTATCCTTGGGCTGCAGTACTGGCGTCCACCAGCGGGGCGTTCTTAGCAGTGTGGAGCACACAGCCCTTCCTGCGTTCAGGTGTGACCTGAATGCAATCAGCACGCCTCTATAAATACCCGGCGTGTGTAATCACTCCTCGCCCTGGTATCGTCATACCTCCTGGACCTGAGCTTGTATTTGACCCTGATTTCTGGACCTGATCCTGATCCTTGATCCCTGCCTGGACTTGTCCTCCCTGTGTCCTGATTCCTGTCCCCATCCTTACCCATCTACTGACCTCCCATGTGTATGACCTTGGCTTGGCTCGTTTATGAATACGGTATTCCCCTTTATTTGTACATACTGTTTGTCGTTTTATTGTGCACTGGTGGTTCACACATTTGTAAATAAACACCTTTTATTCCACTACTCACCTTGTTTGGTTCCTCTGTGCGGTCACACAGTCTGATCTACCAGCATTCCTGACAGTATACCAGGGCCATCCCTTGATCAGACGTGATTGCTTTGAGGAACCATACTGGTGTAGTGTGTGGCTCTAAAGATGGATTTCAATGAAATCATTTACTATTCTCTGCTGGCAGAGGAGGATGAGGAATATTGTCGCCAGGTTTTTGAGGGATGGACAAGTGACCAGCTGATGGAAGCCATCCGATCAGCCCATTCCATGGTGGATCAGGGTTATATGTCTTATGATGATGTTCAGGCATTAATCCGTTTGTGTGTAAAGCCAGCCCTGTCATTTATTCCTGATGGCAGTGACGATTTCTCTCCCCCCTTCAGTCATGACCAAGTTGAATCCTTGATATGGTTATTAGAGGATGATCCAGTTTCTTTTGATGAACATTATTCCTCTTGTTCCCAGCAGAAGTTGTCTGAGTGCATTAGTTCAGTGCAGTCTCTGATTAGACAAGGTGTGTGTGAATCTGCTTTTGTTCAGCCTGTGCTGCAGGCCTGGTCAGATCTCCTGATTCCAGCAAATCCACCTGTTTCCAGCCCTGCCATTAACCACTCACCTTCCCAAAGATCCATCTGTCCATCACCAATGGCAACCCCAGTTGAAGCTCAGTATACACTGCTTCCCACCAGATACCAATATCCAGTCTCTGCTCCCTGTACCTATCCTGCATACAACCCACCTGTCTCTTCTCAGCCGCCTACTAACCCACAAAAACTTCCCCCAGCTACTGTTCCCTCTACTCTGCCATATCCCAATCCTCCTTTCCAGTCCGCTGCACCCCTTACCTACAGAGCTTCTGTGGCTAAGCCCAAGAAAAAACGAAAGTTTTTCCCAACCAAGATGATCCTGCCAGTAACCCAACCTGTCTCCACACCAACCAACCTGCTCCAGTCTGCTTGCATGCCAGCTGAACCTGATTCTGCCAAACCTCTACCTGCTATGCGGCCAGTTTGCCAGCCTGATCCTGTATGCCAGCCTGAAGTTCCTGTGCCAGTTTGCCAACCTGAAGTTCCTGTGCCAGTTTGCCAGCCTGAAGTTGCTGTGCCAGTTTGCCAACCTGAAGTTCCTGTGCCAGTTTGCCAGCCTGAAATTGCTGTGCCAGTTTGCCAGCCTGAAGTTGCTGTGCCAGTTTGCCAGCCTGAAGTTGCTGTGCCAGTTTGCCAGCCTGAAGTTGCTGTGCCAGTTTGCCAGCCTGAAGTTGCTGTGCCAGTTTGCCAGCCTGAAGTTGCTGTGCCAGTTTGCCAGCCTGAAGTTGCTGTTTCAGTGCCATCTGCCCTGCCTGTTTCAGTGCCATCTGCCCTGCCTGTTTCAGCGCCATCTGCCCTGCCTGTTTCAGTGCCATCCGCTGCCCAGTCTGAGGTGTCCCTGCCTGCTGCCCAGCTCGACGTCCCGGAGCCTGCTGCCCAGCTCGACGACCCGGAGCCTGCTGCCCAGCTCGACGACCCGGAGCTTGCTGCCCAGCTCGACGACCCGGATTTTGCTGTCCAGCTCGACGTCCCGGAGCCTGCTGCCCAGCTCGATGACCCGGAGCCTGCTGCCCAGCTTGACGACCCGGAGCCTGCTGCCCAGCTCGACGTCCCGGAGCCTGCTGCCCAGCTCGACGTCCCGGAGCCTGCTGCCCAGCTCGACGACCCGGAGCCTGCTGCCCAGCTCGACGTCCCGGAGCCTGCTGCCCAGCTCGACGTCCCGGAGCCTGCTGCCCAGCTCGACGTCCCGGAGCCTGCTGCCCAGCTCGACGACCCGGAGCCTGCTGCCCAGCTCGACGACCCGGAGCCTGCTGCCCAGCTCGACGACCCGGAGTCTGCTGCCCAGCTTGATTTGCCCCTATCTGCATCCCAGCTTGATGTACTTTTTGCCCAACTTAAGATTTCTGTACCCGCTGCCCAGCTTGAGCTGCACTATGCCCTGTTAAAAGTCATGGACTTTCATCCGGCCCAACCTGATGTGACTTTATCTGCTGCCCAGCTTGACACCACGGACTTTCCCCAGCAACATCTAATTGGAGCGTCCGGAGGCCGCTCCTTTGGGGGGGGTACTGTCAGGGAAGGTTCCCCCTGCTGGTGTTACTGCTATGTTATCCTTGGGCTGCAGTACTGGCGTCCACCAGCGGGGCGTTCTTAGCAGTGTGGAGCACACAGCCCTTCCTGCGTTCAGGTGTGACCTGAATGCAATCAGCACGCCTCTATAAATACCCGGCGTGTGTAATCACTCCTCGCCCTGGTATCGTCATACCTCCTGGACCTGAGCTTGTATTTGACCCTGATTTCTGGACCTGATCCTGATCCTTGATCCCTGCCTGGACTTGTCCTCCCTGTGTCCTGATTCCTGTCCCCATCCTTACCCATCTACTGACCTCCCATGTGTATGACCTTGGCTTGGCTCGTTTATGAATACGGTATTCCCCTTTATTTGTACATACTGTTTGTCGTTTTATTGTGCACTGGTGGTTCACACATTTGTAAATAAACACCTTTTATTCCACTACTCACCTTGTTTGGTTCCTCTGTGCGGTCACACAGTCTGATCTACCAGCATTCCTGACAATAGCAGACCTGGAACACCTTAGGGCGCTCCAAAAATAATAGTAATGTGCCGCGCATAGTGCCCCCTCACCCTGTTCTGAGCCACATTCTTGTCTGAATAATGTGTCTGGGTTTTAGGGAGTTACCAAACGTCAGCCTCGAAACCTTAATGACTTTGAGAGGATCTGCAAAGAGGAGTGGGACAAAATTAGGCATGTGCAATTTTTTAATTTACGAATATGTTTTCCATCAATTTTCTGGAAAAGGGGGAGAGTGGGGGTAAGGGAATAGTGGCTGAGGCTAGACCCAAGACCGCCACTCAAATTTGTTTGAGGGGACTATTTCGGTACTGATAAAATCTGGTTGACAAAATAGTATAAAAAGTTTATTGGTATAAAAACATTATTGTCCATAAAATTGCAAAACAAACAATTAATTGTACACATCAATGATTGGTCACGGTCGACTAGTTTCGCGGGAATTGAAATACCGCTTCATCAGGACAGACAATCCTATGAGTCAATTAAAAGTGCACGGATGCCGGGCAGCCATAGGGTTTCCCGCCGCGACGGACAAGGGGATAGTTGGCGTGGAGGTACAAGTAGGGGATCAGGTGGCAAACAGGCACGACAGGGACTGTAGGCTGATGCAAACATGTAGGGGTTCAAAAAACGGGCACATAGAAAAACTGGTCCAAAACCAGGATAGTGTCATCCAGGGAGGGTATCCGTGTTGGTGGCACAATGCATGGTAATGCATGGACTAGGAAGTATATAAGCTGTGCCCGGGAGGGACCCCCAACATAGTGCCAGATTAAGTCCAGATCTGTCCGTGTTAAGCCGTCGGACCGTAGATGGACGGATCCACGCGGAATTCGGAATTCGGCCGACCAAGCCTTCATGTTGCTACAGAAAATAATTTTCGTGGCCGGGAATATTTTTTTCTCTCCTGGAATTTTCTTTTTTTGCACATGCGCATTTTTTTTCTATTACATTTCTCTCACGATTCTCCCATCATTGATTAGAAAATTGTAAATTTTTTTAAAAAAATCCAACATGTCTGATAACTTAGTTACATAGTTACATAGTTAGTCAGGTTGAAAAAAGACACAAGTCCATCCAGTTCAACCACAAAAAAATAAACAAACAAAATAAAAAACACAGTACAATCCCATACACCCAACTCCATACCCACAGTTGGTCCAGAGGAAGGCAAAAAACCCCAGCAGAGCATGAGATCCAATTTGCTACAGCAGGGGAAAAAATTCCTTCCTGATCCCCCGAGAGGCAATCGGATTTACCCTGGATCAACTTTACCTACAAATCTTAGTACTCAGTTATATTATGTACATTTAGGAAAGAATCCAGGCCTTTCTTAAAGCAATCTACTGAGCTGGCCAGAACCACGTCTGGAGGGAGTCTGTTCCACATTTTCACAGCTCTTACTGTGAAGAAACCTTTCCGTATTTGGAGATAAAAATTTCTGTTCCTCTAGATGTAAAGAGTGCCCCCTTGTCCTCAGTGTTGACCGCAAAGTGAATAACTGAACACCAAGTTCACTATATGGACCCCTTATATATTTGTACATGTTGATCATATCCCCCCTTATTCTCCTCCTCTCAAGAGTGAATAAATTTAGTTCTTCTAGTCTTTCCTCATAGCTAAGCTCCTCCATGCCTCTCATCAGTTTGGTTGCCCTTCTCTGCACTTTCTCCAGTTCTCCGATATCCTTTTCGAGAACTGGTGACCAAAACTGCATATTCCAGATGAGGTCTTACTAATGATTTGTACAGGGGCAAAATGATATCTCTGTCTCTGGAGTCCATACCTCTCTTATACAAGAAAGGACTTTGCTCGCTTTGGAAACCGCAGCTTGGCATTGCATACCATTATTGAGCTTATGATCTACCAAAACCCCCAGATCCTTCTCCACTACAGATCCCCCCAGTTGTACTCCCCCTAGCATGTATGATGCATGCATATGATTCTTCAAAATTGATTGCCGCACGAAAATCGGCTGGCGCTGCAGCCCACTAACGGTGTGAAATTCGTACGAAAATTCTTTGATACGATTTTCAAAAGAAAATAATTTCGAAATTCGAGCTGTGTATGGCCGGCTTTAGTAGCGCAAATTAACTAATAAAATCATAGCTCTAGCCTTGGTGCTTATTTGAAGAGGCTTTTTCTCCACTGGATAAATAAATTGGTTCCTTTCTGCCCTTCGTTACTACATCTACAAACAGCTTGCAATTAGTTTAAACCATCTCGGAAAAAAATCCAAACCATTTTCCATAGATCCCTATGAGCCCATTTAAAGATAATAACTATTTAAATTGATTTAATTATGACTAATTGTATTTCTGTAAGAGTTGAAATGAAATAAAAAAAAAACATTCAAAAAATAGAACAAAAGCCATCAATTCTTTACTAAGATCTCTAGAAATGTTTGTACACTTTTTTTTATTAAATTGATGGATTCTTTTAAATAGCCGTAGAGCTGAAACAAAACAAAATACGTTGAGAAAAAAAATGAGTTTCAATGTGAGTTTTTTTTTTTTTTTTTTTTACATGTTGTCACTGCATAACCTGACCCAGTCTGTGTAGCTACGAGTCAGCAGCTGTGATTGCAGTAGAGATTTCACAGAGTGTAATTACTGCAGTGACACTAAGACTGAGAGGTACAAAGAAGGAAAGAAAAAAAAATAAAACGAGGCCCTACAGGTTATTAGCGCTAAACACTGGGAAAAAAATGACATGGAGAGTCAATGCGTAATTTCGAGGCTTATCAAGCCTCATCAGAAGCAGCAGGAGAGAGAGCCATGCACTTCATCATCTCACTCTCTGACTCTTGTTGAAAATTACAGTAATTAAAAGAGAGCTAAGTACATTTCAGGCACGGGGTCCTTTTCTTTACCCACCACCTTTTAGTTGACTGCTGATTTTGTCTGACCTTTTCCTTGGCTCTGTCTGTTGCAGTCAACACAGATTCCTCCTGAATGGCTCTCTCCAACCTAATTACTATCTACTGGGTGATGTAGTATTGATCAAAAAGGTGGCATAGCAAAACAAGAGTACCGACACTGTGGCCCCGGCAATCGAAAACTAATTCCAGCCCCATACAAATGTCTCTTCCATCCCACTTATTACAAACAGCTGTGAAGTTGCCCAATCGATAAGCGCTGCAGAATTGCTTCTTTGACTAAAAACGACGTTTGTTTGGGATTTTTTTTTTCTTTCACTGTCCGCCACAATCAGTGGCCTCTGACTTCAAAAGATGGTGTGATAATGCTATATACCATTAAACTAATCCTGCGAGTTGGGGGATGCTCACGCTTAGAATAGCAAAATGAGTCAGCGTATTAGCTGCTGAGGTTTTTCTTTGAACACCAGAGATCAATCATAGTTTGGAGGGGGGTGGAGTCGAGAAGGCAAAATTAGCAAAAAGGTCATTAGTAAAAATAGCATAAGCAAATGTAAAGGCTTTTCTAAGATTGAGGTAATTGAAACATAAGGATGACCATGATTTGGAGCAATATCCCTCTTTCCCCCTCAGTTTGGTCTGATCTATATAGATGTATATAAAATGCACTTTTTATCTATCAAAAAATGCTTTCAAGTGTTAAACCTTTCATCTGATTTCTAAATTGCTGTATTTGTAAATTCCAAAAGCCAGTATAAAGGAATAGTAGTGGTAAAACAAGCACTTGTAGGTTTAACCAATCTTGTTTTTGTACAATTCTCCTTTTTAGGGGGCGTGCCAGGGGGTGTGTCCTATGCCTGCATACTTTTGCTGAAAGGTGTCCCGCATTCCCATCTCAAAAAGTTGAGAGGTATGCGTATACCAACCTTATAATTTCTGTTTCTAATGTTATGACCTGTTGATAAAGGTAACAATAGTAAAGTGCAATGTTTAAAGTGTAGTAGTCCAAAGCAACCAACCAGCAGCCATCTTCTATTTATTCTACTATTGTACTAGGGATGTCCCAATACCAATACTAGTATCGGTATCGGTACCGACACCGAGCATTTCCCCGAGTACTTGTACTCTGGGGAAATGCTCCGATACTTCACCCGATACCTGGGCGATCAGTGCGGCAGGGGAGTTGCAAGTCTTCTCTGTGCTGTCTTCTCCCCCCCGTGCTGCCTTCTGCCCCCGTGTTCCGTGATGCCTTTGTCCCCCGTGCTCCGTGCAACCTTGTCCCCCGTGCTCCATGCCGCCTTGTCCCCCGTGCCGCCTTTTCCCCCGTGCTCCGTGCTCCATGCAACCTTGTCCCCCATGCTCCATGCAACCTTGTCCCCAGTGCTCCGTGCTGCCTTGCCCCCTGTGCCACCTTGTCCCCCGTGCTCCGTGCCGCCTTGTCCCCGTGCCGCCTTATCCGCCGTGCTCAGTGCCGCCTAGTCCCCCGTGCTCCATGCTGACTTCTCCCCCCTCCGTGCTGCTATCCCCCCTCAATCTGTCAGGATAGAGAGCAGAGGTAGGAGCCGCTAAACCCAGCTCCTACCTTTTCAGAATGGACAGAGTCTGTGATCACTGACTCTGTCCATTCACATAACTGAGCATCGTAACCTGTGTTTATGATGCTTCAGTTTATGAATGGAGGAGCTTTCCTCCATTCATTTCAGCTGAGGCTGCAGAGAAAGGGACTGGAGAATCTGTCTTTAGTCCCTTTCTCTGTCTTAAGAGGGAGATGTCAGAGGTCTGTTTAGACCCCTGATATCTCTCCAAGGACCCCCAACAGGGCTGATTAAAAAAAAAATTCAATAAATATTTAAAAAAATAAATAAAAATAACATAAAATTTAAAAAATAAATAAATAAAAATTGTAAAAAAAAGAAAAAAATGCTGCAACTGTCACATGACATTAAATAAAAAAGTATCGGTTTTAGGTATCGGCGAGTACTTGAAAAAAAGTATCGGTACTTGTTCTCGGTCTCAAAAAAGTGATATTGTGACAACCCTATATTGTACAGACTGCTGCAAACCGATGAACGCTGAAGTATCACTGAATGCTGCATGTAACTGCTCAACTCTGATATCTGCTTTTTAAAAGAAACCCATAGTGATGGAAATACGAAGTGTGCCATTCCTGACCTTCTGAAAATTTGAGTTACCAGGCTACCATATTAGTCTCCTGGCTGCCATACTTTTTGAGTCACCAACCTGGAACAAGCATACAGATCAGAAAAGGTGGAGTAAAGTTAGAAATTCTAATCAGCACATTTGTTCCAGGTGAGTGCATCAGCAATAATAAAATCATTATATCAGGATGACACCCAAACAACTAGCATTTCTAGAGGTAAGGTCATAAACGGAGGACTCCATACTTTCTAAATATAGATTTCCCTTAAATAAAAACCCAGCACAAATCCTGAATTGTGCCTATATGGAAATGGCATTGTCTTAGACATGTGCACAAATATTTTGTTTCGTAATTTCGTTTTCATCTGAAAAATAAATTTATTTAGTTACTCCCGAAATTTGTTTTTATTTATTTTGTTTTTCGTGAAAAAAATGCATTCGTCCAAAAATCCAAATTAAGGTCGAATCTGTCATTGAAGGCTTATGGTGTCTGTTGAATGTTCTAAAAAGAAGAAGAAGAAAAAGAAGAAAAAAAAATTCCACAGAATCTTTAAAAAAAATAAAAAAAATTCAACTCTTCATGTCTCTCTATGTCGAATCCTCATGTCTCTCTATGTCAAATCTTTTCTCTCTATGTCAAATCTTTTCTCTCTATGTCGAATATTTTCTCTCTATGTCGAATATTTTCTCTTTATGTAGAATAATATTGGACTAATAGAGTTAAGGGTAGGCACAATTAAGGTCGAATTTGTCAT
This sequence comes from Rana temporaria, assembly GCF_905171775.1. NCBI lineage: Eukaryota > Metazoa > Chordata > Amphibia > Anura > Ranidae > Rana > Rana temporaria. The sequence continues at coordinate 32,087,688 of NC_053499.1, read as the reverse complement.
TGAAGGCTTATGGTGTCTGTCGAATGTTCTAAGAAAAAAAAAAGAAGATTCGACAAAATCTTAAAAAAAAAAAATGTGACTCTTCATGTCTCTCTATGTCGAATCTTCATGTCTCTCTATGTCGAATCTTTTCTCTCTATGTCGACTCTTCTTCATGTCTCTACAATGTCGAATCTTTTCTCTCTATGTCAAATCTTTTTTCTTTATGTAGAATAATATTGGACTAATAGAGTTAAGATTAGGCACATTCGACCGCAACGAAAACGAAAATAAAGCATTTGTTTATGTCGGATCTTTCGGTTTTCGTTCTCTGTGCTTTCGTTATCGTTTGTTAAAACGATAACGAAAATACCTGAAATTCGGAAAACGAATGCACATGTCTAGTATGCACCCATTATCAATCCAGTTCTATTACGTCCTTTACAATTCAGATGTTCTTCTTACCTCCCTATAGGTAGTTTAATCCAAGCCTATGAAGGATATCTGCTGATGACTACATACTGAAATTTCACTTTAAGGAAGGAGAAATACTAAGACTAATATCTCTTGCCTCCTTCAGGACATATTGCTTTCCTGGCTCTCATGTTAATTACAGTATGTGACCTTTAATCTTTTGTCACTGACCTGAAACAAGTATGCAGCAAATGAATAAGGTGAAGAGTTAAGCTATGGCTCCTAATGTGCATACTTCTTCTGCATCAGTTTCTCGGGAAATGTCAAAGAAATTGGACCTGCATGACACCCAGCCAAGCACAGTTTTCAGCAGGTCAGTTATGGGGGACTATATGTTTGACTTGGTACAGGTTTCCTTAGTTAAGTGTGTGCAAGCCTCTGGAAATTTAAACTTAATCTAGGCTAGTGGTTCTCAACCGTATTGTAACCAGAGTCCTGTCAAAACCCTTCCATGCCACATCAGTAAAAAAAAGTTTATACTCAGTTTATGCACTGAAATTCTGTAAGGCTCTGGATGGGGTTGGGTGTGGGGTCAGGGGGGTTGAGAGATAAGCTGGGAGTTCTGGAAAGGGTTAGTGAACTCTGCAGCAGATATGGTGGCCCTGTAGATGATGAGGTTTCTGGGGGTAGCTGGGGTGTCTCCAGGAGGCTGTGAGCTTTGCAGAGGCACTGTGGGACACTGTTGGAGGTTGGGAGCACTATGGGAGCTGGAGGCTCTTCAGCAGGCTGAGGGGGGAACTGTGGGAAGTTAGTGTGGGCAATTATAGAAAGTTGGGAGCACTATGGGAGATGGGAGGCACTGTGGTAGGCTAGAGGATATGTAACTGTCTGGAGGCATAGGAGGTCCAAAGTACCCGAATCAGGGTTGGAAGCTCTTTCCCACCTAAGATATCTCCAACCCTCTGAATTCGGGGACCCATAGGGGCGCTTACTAATCCTGTGAAAACTGTCAATTTTTTAACAGATGACTCTGGAACCCTTTACCCTGCATGGGTGGGAATCCCTGAGTACTCCAATGGCCTCCTTTGTCACATCCCTTAAAGAGACCACCACTCAAACAAGGGTGATATATATGTCTCATCCAGGACCCAGCCCTAGCATCCTGTACAGTTTATATACAGTATGTGTACATGGAGTCTATGCTTTCTGTGCAGTGCAGCATAATAGTTGTGCTTTATTGTTTCTTCTCAAATTGCGTCTATGATTATGTCAATCCTCTAAAAACAATGCACTCACTCATTGGCCAGTTGGTAAAGTTTAGAAGGAAGCATAAGTGCTCCATAATGTGTAAAACACCACTGTATGCTGCAAATAGGCTGCAATGTACCTTAGAAAAATGTTTTCTTCTGCGATTATGTGACTGCTATCACCCCTTTCCTGTCACTTTTCTGGGTTGTAGGGGGTGTGATTATTAGTACCAGGCAGCAAAGGCTGTAGCTTTCAATCCTTCTCTGCAGGACTGGTGGGGGTGTGGACAATGGGAGTACAGGCACGCCATCGAAAAGAGCAAGGACACAAACTGACCATAATAAATACAGTAAATATGTACACTGCCAAATGTTTTTATGGGGTTACTTTAAGCACAATGATAGAACTGACCCACCTTAAGTTCCCTCTAATAGATATACAATTCTGTTTACCTAATCCAATAACAAAAATATGAAAGAGCAAGTAAAAATGTCAATCATAAAAATTAATTTAAAGCAAAACTTCAGTCAAAAAAATTAGAATAAAAAGTCCCCATTGCATTCCTCATCCTTCCATTTAAGAGAAAAGTTTACTTTTTTTTATGGGGGGGGGGGTTTCGAGCCAGCGTCTCCCTAGCGTCTCCCCGCAGGGATGTAGTCCCAAGGGAGGGGGCGAGCACGCTGACTAACCCCCAGCCAGAACGGCTCGGATGATGGGGGCAAGCTTACTGAGGAGGAACAGGAAGTGAGAAATTCAGACAAAGAAAAAAACATTTAGAAAGGAAATCGAAGGAAAAGGTAAGTGAACCAACAATTCCCCTTTCTTAAAGGAACCTATTTAGAAAATAAGAAAACAAACCTTTACAACCCCTTTAAAGTATATCTAAAGCCATTTTTTTTTCAATTTTGATACAGTAAGAAAGGGTAACAATTTTTATATATGTTTTGGTCATCAGTGTCTCATGAGAGAAAGGACCTGTTAGACGGCTGTCACCGGAAACAAGGTGTTACCATTGAAGACTTACCATCTACAATATACTTGTTATAGGTGTGTGCAGCCTATTGCATTAGGATGTACACCCCAAAGCTTAAACACACAGCCTCAGCTACACTGGATAGTAAATGAACGGGATAGTGCTTAGTGCTGAGTGGCTAGCTGTTCATTCACAAACTGAATGAGTGAGTGCGTTCAGTGTGTTCATTTAGAAAAGGAAGGGGCCAGTAAATTACATATTTGCCAGCCCCTTCCCCACTCTTCATTGTGAAACATTCCCTGCAGAAGTCGGGGGGAGAGGAGAGAAGGGAAAGCAGCGGTGGTGCAGGGGGGCGGGAACACAGGGGAAAGCCCCTGAAGTAGGGTAAATCAGCGTGCAGTGATCAGGGTGTGCCCAGGCACACTGGGCACACCCCCTGTGCATGCTTATGATAGCTGTTATTATAATAGATCACAATTTTGGATTATCTTTTACTTTCAGACCCAATGACATTGATCATTAGGACAAATAGAGTATATTTTCCTAGTGAGGACACAGAAAGCAATAACAAAAAAATCACACCAGGGTTTTTAACCCCCCACTACTCTATCCAAAAAAAAAAAAAGATTTTCAATGTGAGAGCAGCAGATTCTCCACATTAGTCCAAAATGTCCCCGCCATGTCACAGCTAGACCTCTTCAATCATCTAGAAGCTTGAGCTTTGCAGACTGCAGAGCTCTATCTGTGACTCAGTGAGGGGACAGTGACATACATGTGGAGAGACTGCTGCTTTTTGTAGTGGTCTCTCTGCATGGGCCTGACATGTACAGTATACTAGCTGGATGTGGCTGGTTTACATTGCTAGACAAGCTAAAAAACTTGACCATCTTCTGTTTTCATATACATGGAACATATTTAACTAATTTGAAGGGAGAGTTCAATGTGGCTTCATTGTTGAGCAGTAGCCTTTTGGATAGCTGTCTTATTGTGGTCATCCATTGTTTTTTTTTATGAGATATAAATACAGAAGTAGATTATCAAAAGGGAAGAGTATTGCCTCTATTAAACTAATTATAAAAATAAATTAAATGTGCCAGCATCCCGTTTGATATGTAGAAAGTGAGACCCAAATGAGAAAGTACCACAGGCTGCTTGTGGCCAATTGGCATCAGTAATCATAGGTCAAGAGAAGGGGGAAGGTTGTTGGTTGGGACTTTCACAGCACTGATAGGAGACCAGTTTAATATAAAAAACAATATTTATTTACATAAGACAAAATACAATGTAAAAAACAATATTTATTTACATAAGACAAAATACAATGTAAAAACATTTTAGGGACAGACCCCACAGAACAAATTAGATAACAGAACCATCTGTGTCTAATAGGTGGAGCCAATGACCTCGACCGGTTTCGCGGTTGTACCGCTTCTTCAGGAGGGTCTAGAAGATATTTGTAAAATATATAATGAACAACAAGCAAAAAATATAATGTACATACAAAATTGACTCCCTGAGAAAAATGTACTGCAGTTTTTTCTAAGGATTTTGTATGTACATTATATTTTTTGCTTGTTGTTCATTATATATTTTACAAATATCTTCTAGACCCTCCTGAAGAAGCGGTACAACCGCAAAAACAGTCAAGGTCATTGGCTCCACCTATTAGACACAGATGGTTCTGTTATCTAATTTGTTCTGTGGGGTCTGTCCCTAAAATGTTTTTACATTGTATTTTGTCTTATGTAAATAAATATTGTTTTTTACATTGTATTTTGTCTTATGTAAATAAATATTGTTTTTTATATTAAACTGGTCTCCTATCAGTGCTGTGAAAGTCCCAACCAACAACCTTCCCCCTTCTCTTGACCTATGATTACTGATGCCAATTGGCCACAAGCAGCCTGTGGTACTTTCTCATTTGGGTCTCACTTTCTACATATCAAACGGGATGCTGGCACATTTAATTTATTTTTATAATTAGTTTAATAGAGGCAATACTCTTCCCTTTTGATAATCTACTTCTGTATTTATATCTCATAAAAAAACAAAACAATGGATGACCACAATAAGACAGCTATCCAAAAGGCTACTGCTCAACAATGAAGCCACATTGAACTCTCCCTTCAAATTAGTTAAATATGTTCCATGTATATGAAAACAGAAGATGGTCAAGTTTTTTAGCTTGTCTAGCAATGTAAACCAGCCACATCCAGCTAGTATACTGTACATGTCAGGCCCATGCAGAGAGACCACTACAAAAAGCAGCAGTCTCTCCACATGTATGTCACTGTCCCCTCACTGAGTCACAGATAGAGCTCTGCAGTCTGCAAAGCTCAAGCTTCTAGATGATTAAAGAGGTCTAGCTGTGACTTGGCGGGGACATTTTGGACTAATGTGGAGAATCTGCTGCTCTCACATTGAAAATCTTTTTTTTTTTTTGGATAGAGTAGTGGGGGGGTTAAAAACCCTGGTGTGATTTTTTTGTTATTGCTTTCTGTGTCCTCACTAGGAAAATATACTCTATTTGTCCTAATGATCAATGTCATTGGGTCTGAAAGTAAAAGATAATCCAAAATTGTGATCTATTATAATAACAGCTATTATAAGCATGCACAGGGGGTGTGCCCAGTGTGCCTGGGCACACCCTGATCACTGCACGCTGATTTACCCTACTTCAGGGGCTTTCCCCTGTGTTCCCGCCCCCCTGCACCACCGCTGCTTTCCCTTCTCTCCTCTCCCCCCGACTTCTGCAGGGAATGTTTCACAATGAAGAGTGGGGAAGGGGCTGGCAAATATGTAATTTACTGGCCCCTTCCTTTTCTAAATGAACACACTGAACACACTCACTCATTCAGTTTGTGAATGAACAGCTAGCCACTCAGCACTAAGCACTATCCCGTTCATTTACTATCCAGTGTAGCTGAGGCTGTGTGTTTAAGCTTTGGGGTGTACATCCTAATGCAATAGGCTGCACACACCTATAACAAGTATATTGTAGATGGTAAGTCTTCAATGGTAACACCTTGTTTCCGGTGACAGCCGTCTAACAGGTCCTTTCTCTCATGAGACACTGATGACCAAAAAATATATAAAAATTGTTACCCTTTCTTACTGTATCAAAATTGAAAAAAAAATGGCTTTAGATATACTTTAAAGGGGTTGTAAAGGTTTGTTTTCTTATTTTCTAAATAGGTTCCTTTAAGAAAGGAAGAAATATAATGTACATACAAAATCCTTAGAAAAAACTGCAGTACATTTTTCTCAGGGAGTCAATTTTGTATGTACATTATATTTTTTGCTTGTTGTTCATTATTTATTTTACAAATATCTTCTAGACCCTCCTGAAGAAGCGGTACAACCGCGAAACCGGTCGAGGTCATTGGCTCCACCTATTAGACACAGATGGTTCTGTTATCTAATTTGTTCTGTGGGGTCTGTCCCTAAAATGTTTTTACATTGTATTTTGTCTTATGTAAATAAATATTGTTTTTTATATTAATCTGGTCTCCTATCAGTGCCGTGAAAGTCCCAACCAACAACCTTCCCCCTTCTCTTGACCTATGATTACTGATGCCAATTGGCCACAAGCAGCCTGTGGTACTTTCTCATTTGGGTCTCACTTTCTACAGAAGTAGATTACTTCCACGCAGGAAATTGAGAATATTGCCTGTTTAGTTAGAAACCAGTAACTACTGTGGAAAAACACAAAGGAAACCAAAACAAATGGTAACTAAATACAGAACCCCAGCGCTGCAAGCCTACAGTGCTAACCACCATGCTATTGCTTAAAAAATCCTCTACAACTGTGATAAACCAGATATACATGATAGCCATATACTAATATACTCTGCCTAATGTAGCTTTTTCCATCTGAAATAATAAAAAAAACAAAAAAAAACGTGTTTAATAGGATTTGGGTGTTTAGTAGAACACTGCTACTATTCACAGCAAAGAGGTTTTTTTAAATTGTGAAGAAAAAAAATGTAAAACGTGTATTCACGGTTCAGGTTTCTCTAAAATAGATTATACAGAGTCTGCAACAGTGACTTAAAAAAGAGCATAGGAAAGCATTAACATATTTAATAATCTAAACCTGTGTGTTATATGTGACAATCACCACCTTGAAGGCATGTGCTAATCTCACTTATCAATTCAAAACATATGTCAGTAGCATTTAGCAAATATTATTTCGGTGTAAAAATGTATTTTGGAGGAATTTATTGAAATATGTATAGGGCAGAGTAGAGAACTTAGGGCATAGGCCCCAGGGCAGTGACCTGATTGCATTTCCAGTGGCACCCAGAAGATAATAATGTGGTATGTATGTAGACTGTCAGAGGATCCTTCAATGGGCTTCTGCTCTATACAAATACAGAGCCGCTGTTACTGACAGCTCACTAGGCTGTCAATTACAAAGCCTGGCCTGCCTCTCTCTTACTGATGTTCAGGAGCTGACCCTTCTCTCAGAACCAGCATGTAGCAGGGTGGAGTGCCCTATTGGCCTGGATTTCTGGCCTTTAGGTGTGATGGCCCCTGTAACGCAAGTAAATTGCCAGCAAAATATTTAGGGGAGGAGTTTTAGAGAGTAGGGGATTGAGAAAAGAACAAAAAGGCTGTTTGGACAGCCGCACTCCAGAAGAAATTCCTTAAATTGCTTTTATTAGTAAAATTGGATGAAAATCACTACAAGCCACATCAAGAAAAATGGGACACACACTAACGCGTTTCGCACTAGTACTTAGTGCTTGCCAGCACCCTTGGTCTTTGAGAGGAGGTTTTTTACCTAAGCATATCCACTTGGAGTGGTTATCTTCCTTTCCCTATCTGTGTAGCGGATTGAGAGACGGGGCCTCATGATGACAGGATGTAGGGTATGGAGATTCTATTTTGCTTTCCCCTTGGAGAGAAAGCTGGAACATGGTTGGTCTCTAGACATACAGGTACATCTCATACAATTTGAATATCATAAAAAAGTTCATTTATTTTAGCAATTCTATTCAAAAAGTGAAACTCACATATTTTATATAGATGCGGTACACACAGAGTGATATATTTTAAGCATTTCTTTTTAATTTTGATGATTATGGCTTACAGCTAATGAAAAATCTAAAATTCAGTATCTCAGAAAAATAGAATATTACACAAGACCAATAAAAAAAAAAAAATTTTAATACATAAATGTTGGCTTACTGAAAAGTATGTCAATGTACAGTATAGTATGCACTCAGTACTTGGTCAGGCTCCTTTTGCATAAATTACTACATCAATGCAGTATAGCATGGAGGCGATATGCCTGTGGCACTGCTGAGGTGTTATAGAAGCCCAGGTTTCTTTGATAGCGGTTTCAGCTCTTCTGCATTGTTGGTTCTGCTGTCTCTCATCTTCCTCTTGACAATACCCCCACAGATTCTCTATGGGGTTTAGGTCAAGGGAGATTGCTGGCTAATCAAGCACAGTGACTCCATGATCATTAAACCAGATATTGGTACTTTTGGCAGTGTGGGAAGGTGCTGCTGGAAAATTAAATCAGCATCCCCATAAAGCTGGTCAGTAGAGGGAAGCATGAAGTGTTCGAGAATTTCCTGCTAGAGGGCGGCGCTGACTTTGGAGTTGACTTTTGGATAAAACACAGTGGACCATCACCAGCAGATGACATGGCTCCCTAAATCATCACTGACTGTGGACAATTTTGCATTTCATTTGGAATATAAGGTTTTTGTTTTCAAATTGATTCTAATTTGATTTGAATCTATATTGATTTAAATTGAATATCCGAAAACGAATTAGGTACCACTTGTTCTTAGACTGTTTAAATATTGGTAATTTTAGCAGATACATTTTCACATGAAAGCCTCCATTTTTGGGGTTCAACAGAATATGTAATGAAATAGGTAGGTTATCATCATTATAATATATACAAATTGTTGAACTACAAGAGCATCAACATGCGCTGGACCGCAAACACATTGATGCTGTTCACGAAATACCACTAAATTCTTCTATTATGGCAGCAACTTTATGTGTTGTGTAAAAATGTAATTACTATTACGTAAAAACTCAGGTGATCAAAGATACTATCTTTTGTATACCTTAAGACACACATGTATAAAAGTTAAGTTCAGTATAGTTATTACAAGCATGTTATGCATTCACTGCTGCCAGAATAAGGTTGGGGGGAACCAGGAGCATTTAAATGAGTTTATTTTACATAAACACTTCAATTTAAGAAGATCCATTGTGTTAAATACTGGTAATGGTAATGGATTGGATATGTACAGTACAATAGATTCCCATTTGATATTTGGTACAGTTTATGCACAGTAGATCCGTTCCACTGCATTTAAAGTCAACTCAAAAATAAAGGCCGTAGATAATAGGTAAGTTAGTGCAAGAGCTAAAATGATCATACAAAGTGCAGTAATAGTAACCCTAACCCCAGCCAAATCATTACATTCATTTTTCATTAAAGACAGAGTAGTGGAAGACTATTCCAAGTTGATATATATGAATAATAATAACTTTATTTTGTATATCATAACTGGTTCTTGCCATATGCAGATATGTTCTCAAAAACAGCATGTTTTTTGGTAATTATACAAAAGCTGAGCAAACCCTCTCAGTTAACATTGCCCCCTCCCCGTGGCCAAAAAAGAGCAAACATTTTTGGATGGAGATGGAAATGTCACATTTGACCCAAATTAGCAAAATGTTGTCCTAACTGTGTATGACCATCTCTATGGAATGGTGAATCTACCCTGTAGTTTTGGGATATTTACCATTTTCTTTTGTCCCATATGAATGTATATTTTTACTAACTTTTTCCCCCTACACCCCCTGTTATCTAAGACCTTGTACCAATAGTCAAACTATAAATCCTATAAATTTCAGATATTTATCAGCATCTGCTCCTGATGAGTGGAGAGTTTTACGAAACGCGTCAAGCTATTCCAATGCTACTATCATGTTTTACACAGGATCATCTAATTACTTCTATTATTTTTTAATTGTATTATGCTGTAACAATCATGATTTTTATATGGTTACTATGTGATATATGGATCAATGTGTCTGACGTTTTATCAAACTATTACCATTTACTATAATACTATTATGCTACAATGTATTATATGTATATATATAAAATAAATGTTACTGTTATATATTATTGTCCTGTGTATTGGGCATTTAGATTTAGCTAGTACAGTCACAACATGCATCTTATTGGTCAGGCACCCATTGCCCGTTATCACCCTTTAGGTGCATGTTTCATATAAAGTCCCAACCTTCTTTTCAGCATAAAATCTACCCTGTAACTGATCTGGCAATCACTAATAGCGCCTACACATTTTATTATAATCAGAGGGAAAATTCAGTATTTGGAACGATCATATAATTTTCATATAGTGTGAATACAGATTAAAAAAAAAAAAACTATTCAGAACTTCCAATAGAAAATCATAGAAGGAACAGACTGCACAATTTTTCTCTGTACTGAACATAACTTATGGTTTTGGTGTAATGTGTACTGGTTTCGTACAATAAAACCTCACACAAGAAATATTGTGCATGATCACAAAAAAAAATTACAGCCCAGAAGAACAGGCAGCCATTTGTAAACACAAAGTAAATATCATTAACATTATAATAATAATAATGATGTCTGCAGGTTTAGGTATCATCTTGGTATCATTCTTTTCAGCCAGCGGTTGACTTTCATGTAAAACCATTCCTAGTGGCTAATTAGCCTCTAGACTGCTTTTACAAGCAGTGGGAGGGAACGTCCCCCTCCCACCATCTTCAATGGTTTTCTCGGGTTCTCCTGTCCCAACAGGGAAACCAAGAATGCAGCCGGTGGTTCCGCCAGCTGACTATAGATCTGATCAGAGACCAAAATGGCTTCAATCATCTCTATGGCCTAAGAAACCGGAAGCTACGAGCATTTCATGAATTAGGTTTTGCCGGATATAAACAGCGCCATTGGGAAATTGGGAAAGCATTTTATCACACCGATCTTGTTGGCTTTGGACTATTTAGTAATGAATGTGGAGGCTTTCTCCTGACCTTCTGTGATGGCTTGGAAGTCATTGCAGTGATTATTGGTTGAAGTTTTGGACTTTTAAGTGCTTCTACCAAGACAAGACAGAGTTGATTAGAAGCCTAGGAGGAGAAATAGGGCTTAGACGTATAAATGGGAAATATTGATGTTCACCCATGGAAAAAAAGTACCATATAATATTTTGTGACAATTTATTGTTAGCATTTAAACACAAATAAATAAGCCAATTTTAGTATTTACTACAGGGTGCTTGAGGTCAACTTGAACAGATCATGCAATGAAGACATTCATTGCCACAATCTGAATTATGTAGCTAACCGTATTTTGTGCCATATTCCAACCTTTTAACATGTCTTTAACTATGAGAGAAGAAAGGTGGTCACCCATCAACAAATCCTAAAGGGAATATGTAGTGGGTTAGCACACAAGTATTGCATATTAATATTTTACTTTTTTTTAGCTAGGAGATGGAGCTATGGGCACCTTTTCATGAGTTTGCAGGCTGTCCTAGGCCTTTAATGAAAAAAGCATGTTGTTGACAGAGTACCTTAGCTAAAGCTGCACTTTATACAAACAAGTGAATAAGTCAAAGTAGTGGCTTATCCCCTAGAACAGTTTTCTCTTTAGCCAAGTCATAACATAGTCGCCAACTGTTCAGATTTTTGATGAAAGACTTTGCCGCCAGCAAGCTAACCTCTGTCTCTACTGTGGAATACCCGGACACTTCCTTCACAACTGTCCTGTGAGATCCTGACCCCCCATGTAAATGGGTATCGAGTCCCTGATTAAGTTTTCGGCTGCTTGTCATTTAAACAGTATCTTCCCAGCAAGCGTGCTAGATATGGGGTCAAGATGTATAAGCTCTGTGACAGGGCAACAGGCTATACATATAGTTTTATGGTTTACCAGGGAAGAGATAGTTACGTAGAGCCGGAGAACTGCCCAGACTACATATGGAACGCTGGTAAGATTGTGTGGGACTTGGTGTGACCCTTATTCAGAAAGGGGTACCACTTGTATGCTGACAATTATTATGCAAGCATGCCACGTTTTAGTCACTTGTTTGATCATGGAATTGGCGCATGTGGTACCGTGTGATCTAATCGTCGGGGCTTACCCCAGTGGCTTGTAGATTCCTGTCTTAGGCTGGGGGAGAGAGCCTGCTTGAGATGTAATCATTTGCTCACTGTGAAGTGGAGGGATAATAAGAATGTTTTCGTTCTGTCCTCCCTTTATGCAGACACACATGTTCTGTTGGAGGTGGTTGTGTGTTATTCCCTTTTCTTAATAAATTATTATATTTTTACCTATATATGTTTTGGGTCTCCTCTTTGCAGTCACACAGTCTGGTCCACTAGCTTCTCTGACACAGCTAATTAGCCTCTAGACTGCTTTTACAAGCAGTGTGAGGGAACGTGAACGTCCCCCCTCCCACCGTCTTCCATGGTTTTCTCGGGCTCTCCTGTCCTAACAGGGAACCCGACAATGCAGCCGGTGGTTCTGCCAGCTGACCATAGAGCTGATCGAAGACCAGAATGGCTCCAATCATCTCCATAGCCTAAGAAACCGGAAGCTACGAGCATTTCATGACTTAGGTTTTTCCGGATATAAACAACGCCATTGGGAAAGCATTTTATCACACCAATATTGGTGTGGTGTGATGCTTTCAGGGTAGAGGAGAGATCTAGGGTCTAATAGGCCCCAATTAAAAAAAAAAAAACTACCTATCGCGATCATAAAATGATAAAAAAATTAAAGGAACAGTTAAAAAAAAAAAGCACCCATGTCCCCCCGTGCTCACACGCAAATGTGATTGCAAGCGTTGGTCTGGTGTCATATGTAAACAGCAAATGCACCATGCATGTGAGGTATCACCGCAAAGGTCAGATCAAGGGAAGTGATTTTAGCAGTAGACCTCCTCTGTAAATCTAAAGTGGTAACCTGTAAATGATTTTAAAGGCTTTTAAAAATGTATGTAGTTTGTCGCCACTGCACGTTTGTGCCCAATTTTAAAGCATGTCATGTTTGGTATCCATGTACTCGAAAAAAGATCATCTTTTTTATTTCATCAAACATTTGGCAATATAGTGTGTTTTAGTACATTCAAATTTAAAAAAAGTGTTTTTTCCCCCAAAAATGCGTTTGAAAATCGTTGCGCAAATACCATGTGAAAAAAAATTGCAACACCCACCATTTTAATCTGTAGGGCCTTTGATTTTAAAAAATATATAATGTTTGGGGGTTCTAAGTAATTTCCTAGCAAAATATATATATTTTTTTCATGTAAACAATAAGTGCCACAAGTTTCGGGAAAATAAAATGTTTCATTTTTTTTTTTTACACAAAGTTGTCACTAAATAATATATTGTTCAAACATGGCATGGTTATATATGGAATTACAAAATACATTCTGCTGCTTCTCCTGATTATGGGAATACCACATGTGTGAGACTTTTTCGGAGCCTAGCCACGTACAGCACCCCAAAAACCAAGCACTGCCTTCAGGCTTTCTAAGGGCGTAAAATGGTTATTTTACTTTCTCACTCCCTACCATGGCCTCCCTTCGGATGCCATGAAATGTCAAGATAGCACAACCCCCCCCCCCCCCCCAAATGACCCCATTTTGTAAAGAAGACACTTCAAGCTATTTGCTGAGAGGTCCATGGAACGCAACATGCCTCTCAGAAAATAGCTTGAAGTGATTCTTTCCAAAATGGGGTCATTTGGGGGGGTGGTTTGTGCTATCTTGACATCCATGGTAGGGAGTGAGGAAGTGAAATAACCATTTTACGCCCTTAGAAAGCCTTAAGGCGGTGATTGGTTTTAGGGGGTCTGTACATGGCTAGGCTCCCAAAAAGTCTCACACATGTGGTATCCCCATAGAAGCAGCAGAATGTATTTTGGGGTGTAATTTCACATATGCCTATGGAATGTTTGAGCAATATATCATTAGGACCTTTACACACTGGGGTGTTTTTCAGGTGCTTGTAAAGCACCTGTATATCGCCTGTAAAGCGCCTTACAGAACCCTCACCTGCAATTCCAATGTGAGAGCCCTTTCACACTGCCAGCGCCCGAAAAAAACGCTGGTAAAGTGCAGCTAAAACTACCAGCGTTTTTCAAGCAATAGCGGGGGCGCTTTTAAACCCCGCTAGTGGTCGAATAAAGGGTTAAAAGCGCCCACAAAGCCAAGGCGCTTTGCAGGTCCTTCCCATTCATTTCAATGGGAAGGGGCGCTTTAGGAGCTCCTAAAGCGTTGCAAAGAAGCTGCTTGCAGTGTGAAAGCAGCGGGAAGGGGAAGCTGCTCAGGTGTGAGTGTCTTCAAGGTAATCACTCCTCACAGAACCACAGGTGCAGGCAATGCATATACGATGCAAAAACAAAAGAAAATATTCTTCCGGACAGCCGCACACCGGTAAAGCTGACATGTTTCACATTAATCATAGCACTCGGGCTGTCACATTGGGATTGCAGATGAGGTTTCTTTCAGGCGCTTTTTTTAGCGCTAAAGCGCCGGAAAAACGCATCAGTTTGAAAGGGGTCTAAAATCCTTGCTTCTCTTTGAAACCAAAACCAACAGTGAAGCTGAAAAACATGGTGGATTTGTAGGTAGAGTCCACCTTTTTTTAAACAAAATTAAAATGCAACAACAACGGTAAAATAAAAAAAAATTGCATTTATGAGATTTTTGCATTCAGGTCTGCAGAGCACTACAACCGGTGCGTCGCGGGTGAATTCACAGGCTCTTGCACTGTTTGGTCCTTACAGAGATACAGACCTTTTATTGCAAGAAAAGAAATGGCTGCACATCCAGGAATTCCGATCGACCCTTCACTGTTCAAAGTGACAACACCAAAGACACCAACATGAGGCCACGCAGACGCGCCTCACACAAACATCCCGTGCTCAATCATTATGGACCTTTTATTAGGAAGGAGGAAGTTCTGAATGGAGTGCAATTTTAAACTGCAACTGTGCAGTTTTGTAAATTTATAGATAGTTGAAAAGGAAAAGTTCTATATCGTATTCTAATGCCGCGTACACACGATCATTTTTCAGCATGAAAAAAAACGATGTTTTTCGGCATGTAGAAAAAACGAAGTTTTTCCAACTTCATCATTAAAACGACGTTGCCCACACACCATCGTTTTTTAAAAATGCTCTAGCAAATCGGGGTGACGTTCAACACGTACGACGGCACTATAAAGGGGAAGTTCCATGCGGATGACGCCACCCTTTGGGCTGCTTTAGCTGATTCCGTGATAGTAAAAGACGATTCGCGCTTTTTTGTTTGTTACAGCGGGATGAATGTGCTTACTCCATTATGAACGATAGTTTTACCAGAACGAGTGCTCCCGTCTCATAACGTGCTTCTGAGCATGCGTAGGTTTTTAACGTCGTTTTAGCCCCCACACGATCATTTTTTACAACCCGAAAAACGACATTGTTTAAAATGTCGTTAAAAAATGCAGCATGCTCAAAAAAAAAAAAATAATTTCACAAGTCCGAAAAATTATGTGAAGCCCACACACGATCATTTTAAATTACATTTTTTTAAAACAACGTTTTCTTCATGGCGAAAAATGATCGTGTGTACGCGGCATAAGTGTTTAATTATTGTTCTTTTTGTACCTTTTGTTCTAGCTAGAGAATTGTAAACTCTGTCCCTCTGTCAACTCCTGAGGAAGTGAATGCTGTCCAGGAAAGGTGTCAGTTTTTTTTGACAAGGACATATACCGGTAACTATTTTCTTTAAGGGCTGTATTCACCTAATGCCCTGTACACACGATCGGTCAATCCGATGAAAACGGTCTGATGGATTTTTCCATCAGTTATCCGACGAAGCTGACTGATGGTCAGTCGTGCCTACACACCATCGGTTAAAAAAACGATCGTGTCAGAACCCGGTGACGTAAAACAAAACGACGTGCTGAAAAAAATGAAGTTCAATGCTTCCAAGCATGCGTCGACTTGATTCTGAGCATGCGTGGATTTTTAACCGATGGACGTACCTACAGACGATCGGTTTTTATCTATCGGTTAGGTATCCATCAGATAATTTTAAAGCAAGTTCCATTTTTTTTTAACGGATGGATAAATAAGCGATGGGGCCCACACACGATCGGTTTGGTCTGATGAAAACGGTCCATCAGACCGTTTTCATCAGACAAACCGATCGTGTGTACGCGGCATTAGAGTTGTAGAAGTTGGGGCAAGTCTTTGCTTTGAAATGCCCTTTATTGTGATTTTATGAATGGAACAAGTTGATCACTTTTTAAAATTGTGATATTAATAAAATGGATGTATTTTATATATATTTGTTGTGAGTTGTGCCTCAAAAATCTTGCGTTCAAACATTTTATTTTTAATTACCTGAATGGAATACAATTTCTACCGACGTCCTCTGTGAGTCATTCAGCCATGGTGGCAGATGGGACTTGTAGTATTTACCAATAATGTATCCCCGACTTTGATACTTCGGCTGTGCCGGCAGTGCCAAGCAAAGCTTCACTAAATTCAAATAAAAACATAATGCTGCTAGAAGATGCACCCAGTGATTTAGGCAAGGGGGAGCAGTCGTTAGGGTTGGGGGATGCTGTGACCACACTTCATGTTACACCCTGAAATACCCCTATACACTGCATATGATTGCCACTAACAATAAAAAATTATCTCTAATTTTAGGCGTTTTATTCTTGCTTGGCAATTTTGTTTTGTTTTTCAACGTTGGAGAGACAGTAACAAGGTTCCACGCAATGTAACATACAACATATCACGGCGTTCTAAGCTGAAACATTAAATATACGCAAAAGGAACACATTAGCCCTTAAGTACACAAGTAAATGAATGCTCGCAGGGAATTAACAACGGAATAATTCTATGCAAAAGAAAGACGGGTGGAGGAAAAAAAAAAAATGCTGCATTAAAAAAAGACAAGCTATTTTACAAGAATACCAGGTGTAATTTCATTTTGACACTGCATATTTTATATAAACTCTAGTGTATAATAGCAGATCTCTCTTTAAAATTGTGAATAGTGTCAGCATGATAACCTGCACCCCATCATCAGTCACTTCAGGCTTGGTGCGATTTCAGTTCACAGTCTCTTTATTGACACCATAGCAGGTGTTCACTAAACATCCTCATTGTGTCTCTCTGTAAGACGAATACAAGCAGCGGTAAGCTCTAATCCCCTCTACAAGCTTCGGCAGTATTTGGAGAATTTCAATCACAAAACGCTTTGATATCTTTAGCATCTGAGGTCCGATTCAATGGGATTTTGTTATGGGAGGTTTAATTGGTACAGCGGTTGCTTTTCAATTTTTTAAGCTGCGAGTCGTGGGTTTCTGTAGGTTTCTTTTTCTTTCTTTTTTTTAAATTAAAGAAACATGCCTGTTTTTTTTTTATTGTCAGCATTTTGCTTTCAGTTATGTTTACTGATTTAAGGGCATCTTGCAAAAAAAAAATGTAATAATTGAGATGGTTGTATTTTTACAACTTTTTTTTTGTTTGTTTTGGATAGAGCAGGGAGGGTTTTAGAATCCGATTCATCCTCTGTTTAGGTGACCGCTATCACGGAATCAGAATGTGAAGAGAAATCTAAATTTTATAGCTGTCACCAAAATGGGAGGTGAGGAAAATTGTTTAATGAGGGCGCTTGTCATGGTGACAACTAAGAGGGGACTCCTACTGTAGATTTGGAAAGATTTTTTATCCCTTTTTGTTCTTTCTCTGGGACAGGAAGTGAAGGGGAAATTACCCTAAGGCCCCTTTCACATGGAGCAGACATGCGGCTGGGATTTTCTTGCTCAGCAGGGGATCTCTCCGCTGATCCCTGCTGAGTAGGCAGATGACAGGTATGTGTCCGGTCTGCTCATGTAGAGCAGACACGGACCGCCCTTCTCTATGGGTGGCCGGATGGAAATGGACGGCCTGTCTGTTTAGGCCTTGTACAGACGAGCAGACATGTCCAATGAAAACGGTCCTCGGACCGTTTTCATCGGACATGTCTGCTGGGAGGTTTTGGTCTGATGTGTGTACACACCATCAGACCAAATTCCCCGCGGACAGAAAACGCGGTGACGTGGCGGCGTCGGGGCGGCGACGATGACGCGGCGACGTGCGCGAACCAGGAAGTTCAATGCTTCCACGCATGCGTCGAATCACTTCGACGCATGTGCGGGATTTCGGGCCAGCGGACATGTCCGATGAGTTGTACAGGTTTCCACCGGACAAGTTTCTTAGCATGCTAAGAAACTTTTGTCTGCTGGAAACCTGTCCGCTATGCCAGGAATCCGGTCCGCTAGGCCGTACACACGGTTGGACATGTCCGCGGAAACTGGTCCGTGGACCAGTTTCAGCAGACATGTTCGGTCGTGTGTACGAGGCCTTACACCCGACAGCCATCTGATCTGATCTGCTAGATGGAAGGGGAAAAGATCCCCATTCATCAGATTTTTAGCAGATCGAATTGGATGTAGGAGGGTGTAAATGGACACATGTCCATTTACACCCGCCGCTCAATAAAGAATGGAGGTTTGATCGGGTCCGTCTGAAAAACTGACAGGCAGACCCGATCAGAGCATCGATGTGGAAGGGGCCTAATTGGACTCATAGAGATAACATACCAGTAGCCTGCTTCTCTTCAATCACAGGCTGGGGGCAGGGAGGTGACAAAGCTGTATTCCTTAACTTCTGCAAAGAAAATTAAGGTTATTAACTGGGTTCTGTCTGGTTGTAATGTGTTCATTTAAAGCACATGTGTCAAATACAAGACCCACGGGCCAGATCTCCTGCAGGTGCAGCACCCCCTTCACGCAGACATGGATAGGGTTCTTGACATCTGATGTAAAGGAGGGGTAGTTGGAATTCTAGTCTGGCAGATACAACTGGTCGTTTGAGGGCAACCACAATGCTGATGCAGCCCACGATGCAGTACCACTGCTGCCTCTTCATGGTTTTACAGGGGACCCAGAGCAGCAGAAGACTTCTTCTGCTCTCAGTCAAATCCTGTAAGGAGGGAGTGGGGGGGGGGTAGCTGAACCACCCTGTGTGTTTATGGAGTGTCAGCACACGGCTTGCTAAGGGGCACTCATAAGACGAAGGAGCAGACAGGACAGGGAGATGAGGGACCACTCTGTGTAATACCATTGCAAAGAACAGGTAAAGCTGCGTACACACTATCGGAATTTCCAAAGGAATTTTTCTGTCAGAATTCCGATGAAGCTGACTTCCATCAGTCTTGCATACACACTGTCAGACTGAATTCCGACCTTCCAAAACTCGGTGACGTAAAACACTACTCGAGCCGAGAAAAACGAATTTCAATGCTTCCGAGCATGCGTCGACTTGATTCTGAGCGTGTTTTTTTTTGTCCGTCGGAGTTGCACACAGACGATAGGAATTTCCTATCGCTTTTTTTTTTCCATCAGAAAAAAATAAAACATGTTCTATTTCTAAACACTGATAGAAAAAAGTCTGATGGGGCCCCCACACGATCGGAATTTCCGATGAAAAAAGTCCACCGGACCTTTTTCATCTAAGATTGCGGTCATGTGTACGCGGCATAAGTATAACATTTTTTTTATTTCAACTAACAAAAAATAGCATTTAATATTACTTTATTGAATGGCCTGAGTAAACTCTAAAACCCAAGTAAAGTAGCTCCTATATGTGCATTTCAAATAGGAATTTAGCTGTTTGCCTGGAGTTCACTTTTAACGGATCCTTTCCAAAGGAAAGTTAACTTCTGGAAATTGCAAAGACATGCACTTTAAAATGGTGCTTAGAGGTGTTATTGACATATAACTCATTGGACTCATCATCATCTCAAATTTCAGTTTTGGCACCAATTTATGCGGTTTTATTTGGTCACTTGAAACACATGACCTGTTTAGTATTTGAACTAGGGGTATTTATACAGGGTTAATACTACTACCATTGTGGTGGCTATTTTGCCCAGCAATCTACAGTGCTGTATGAGATTGGAAGGAAAGCCTTTGGGTGGGTCTCATTGCATTAGCTACTTATATATTTTGGATGGCTTTAGCTTTCTACTGATTATTCCTATTTTGCTGACTTATCTTCAAGGCTCTTTAAGGACTTTTGGATTTTTTTTTTACTGTAATTCTCCTTTCCATCTAAGAGGCATTTCTCTTTGTACAAACCTTAACCATACCCATATAACCATATTGTATACAACCTCCTCCCCCCTCCATTTTGCAGTATATGACCTAGATCCTTATGAGGATATATAGTGCCCTTTGTGCTTTTCCATCTGTGTGCTGTGGGGATTAGTGAGGACATATGGACATATTTTATTTACTGGCTGAATAGTGCCTCATATATTTCTAACCTTATGTAAATGTAAGGAGACACTCTTCCTTTTTCTCTTTTGTGTTATATTGACTTTACCTAGTTACAGGATGTTGTTGTTTTTTATTGCATATCTATTGTTCAGATTAACCACTGCCCTTTCCCCCATGAATATTTATCTAGAATTGAAACGTGTTGGAGCTCAAACTCTATAAACATGGTGAATCCTATTGCTTATAGAGCAGTAATTGAGTGTGGCCTCTATTACCATCTAGTGATTTATCAGCCAATTAGTTTTAGTGTATATCTGTGTTTTTATAAATGGTGTCTAATAAAGTAATGTTGTATCTTTTTGCATACAATTGTGTTTTTGTTGGTGCCTGAAATATCACAACCAAGATTCTCTATTTTGTATTTCCACTAGCTCCCTATTTGGCCAGTTGCAGCCAAATCAGTGATGGATATTCTTTATTTTGCCCACAAACCCTCAATAACTAACAAGGTACAGGAATTGGATTTTACAGTCCTCTCTAGTCTCCTCAGTCTTACATGAGATCTTTCTGAAAACTTCTCCTCCGTGCTGGCACTGCCAACAAACCACAGGTAGTCTACTTAATTTTTTTTTAGGAATACCCTGTGCTAAAAAAAACTTTTGGGATCTAGTCCACTGATTAAAAAAACTGACAGACATTGACTTGGGTAAGAATCCTGCAGCGTATGTGCTGCATCTGAATCCACGCTCCAAGCATATTCAATGCAACAAGAACATGGGTTTCATTGGTAAAAGGGCAACTACCATACCAAATTGACCTTGTGGTGATCCAGAGCCCAAGAATTATGTGCCATGGAGGATCTCATCTTGACACTTAAACAGTGTGGACTGGTGCTCGATAACTCGGAGGGGGGGGGGGGGTCAAACCAACACCACCCCCCACCTCGGCAGGAGATGAACATTTCCCCACCCCCCCGCCATGGGAGATGGATGGCCTCCTTACCACTGTCCTGCCCAGACTCCAATCTCCCCTCCTCGAACCGGGCAGTACTGGGTGCTGTATGGTGAGCCATCGCTGGAGTGGTGGCTGGTGGGTCTTCCCCTTGTTTCTCCCCTGGCTGTGTGTCTCCTCCCTCCTCCCTCTTGGCAAATAACATTGCTTCTCCTTTTTGCCAGTCAGAAAATGGATCCCACAACCCACTTTCTGATTGGCTGCAAGGAGAATAAGTGTGTGAATAGAGAATATTCATTCTCTATTCTCACACAACTGGGTGGGCTCGGAGCGCAGTGCTCTGTTCCGTATGCCTAGACCTTTTTTAAGATTATTAGAGCCTCTTGCTCTAATCATGTGCTTCAAATCCCCCCATTGGAATCCATGGCCCAGTGCCCTGTATGTAGATCAGGGGGCCGGATGCAAAGATAGGGGGTGGCGCCTGTGCACCCCTAATGAATGGGCCACCACTGCACTTAAACATCAGAGGGAGAAATTTTGTAAAACATAGTTCTGCTAGATAGACTTTATATTCTTTCAGGAATACAAATCCCTTCTCTCCTTTATAGATGAACCCAGTAACAATCATGCTTTGGAGGATGTCTTTGTTCCCCCCAAGTGGAGGATAGGTTATAAAACCCACAGATGCACCCCTCCATTCTTTTCCTCAGACTAAAAGAGTCCAATTTAATGTATTTGTTTGCACTAAAAACACCCAATGTGTTTAGGGATCCAGAAAACATTTCCCCTTCATCAGGGCTTCAGTTAAAGGAGTTGTAAATAAAAAAAAAAATTACGCTGAAACGACTGTTTACAGGGTATAGAGACATAATAGTTAACTGATTCCTTTTAAAAACGATTACAAATAGATAAAAATCAATCATATAATGTATCTGTAGTTTCTAGTTTTGTTTTTGCATGTTGTTTCCTGCCTCTCTGCTGTACAGAGCATACAGAGCCACAGAGCCATACAGGGCAGTGATGGTTTGGAAAACGAAACTGTGGGGTTTTAGACACACAGTAACCACACCTCCTTGATTAGTGACCACAGAGAGAAAGCTCCCAGCACTGTGGTTACTCGGAAACAGACAACCAGGAAGTGTGGAGATCAGAGAAGAATTACAGCAACTTGAGAGCAAAAACGAACAATGAGGACAAGAAAACAGCACTGCATTAAGGTAAAGGAAGCTATTCAGATAAAAAAAATATCTTTTACAAACCCTTTAAAATAAGAAGTTTGAATGGACTCAAAATAGAGCTTTACTGAATGAATCTACGTAGGGAAGTTAATTGCAAAAGTAAGAGTGTCACTAGCCATCAGGATCTGCAATCAAGACAAAGACTCATTACAGACATAGCATTCTCAGAAAAGTGTTATTCCAGCTATGACTATCATATAATTATATTCTTTTGTTTGGACTAACAATTAGCTTTAAAATAATTATCATTTGTCACCAATTCATACAACGTTTTTTTACCTCTTCTTAAATACACATATATATTGAAAAGAAGCTGTTGAAAGACGCTATTGATAGCTGAAAATTTGATAATTTGTACAGTATATGACCTTGGTACATTGGGGTGTGGCCTGGAAACACTTCACCTATCAGTCATTGCTTGTGGTGGGTGTGGGATCATTAACCACTAGAGTACCGGGCCATCGTCAAATGACGGCTCCACGGTTACTCTGAAAATTCAACAGGACGTCATATGACGTCCTGTATTCTTGCGGCCACTGAGGGGCGTGCGAGCGCGCCGGCGGCCGCGCGCGCGCGCCCGACGCTTCCCCGAGATGCCGATGCGCGTGCCTGGCGGTCGCGATGTCCGCCAGGCACTCGGAATCGGTGGCTACAGGGACAAGACGTGGAGCTCTGTGTGTAAACACAGAGCTCCACGTCCTGTCAGAGGAGAGAGGAGACCGATCTGTGTCCCTTGTACATAGGGACATAGATCGGTCACCTCCCCCAGTCACCCCCCTTTCCCCACAGTTAGAACACAATTTAGGTATACATATTAACCCCTCCCTCACCCCCTAGTGTTAACCCCTTGAATGCCAGTCACATTTATACAGTAATTAGTGCATATTTATCGCATTAATCGCTGTATAAATGTGAATGGCGCCAAAAACGTGTCAAAAGTGTCCGATGTGTTCGCCGCAATGTCACGGTGACAGTAAAAAAAATCGCAAATCGCCGCCAATACTAGTAAAAAAATTAATAAAATAAAAATGCCATAAATCTATCAGCTATTTTGTAAACGCTATAACTTTTGCGCAAACCAATCAATATATGATAATTGCGATTTTTTTTTACCAAAAATATGTAGAAGAATACATATCGGCCTAAACTGAGGAAAAAAACGTTTTTTTTTTTTTAAATTGTGATATTTATTAAATAAAAAAGTAAAAAATAGTGTTTTTTTTTAAAATTGTCACTCTTCTTTTGTTTATAGCGCAAAAAATAAAAACCGCAGAGGTGATCAAATACCACCAAAAGAAAGCTCTATTTGTGGGAACAAAATGATAAAAAAATTGTTTGACTAGGGTTCTTATCTTTGACAAATATGAAGAAGAGGAGAGTAGGGGATGCAATCACAAGACTTTGATTGTGTAAATGAACTATTCTGAAAGTGTCACAAAACAAAATCCAGTTAATATATTATCCTGCGTAATTATGCAAAAAAAAAGTAAAGATTGGTGAGACTTTGAATATCTGATCAGACGCAGGCAATGACCGCACTTCCATACTTTGTTAACCTATCAGTTGAACTCAAATGCTGTCACATACCATAACTGCTTGTCAATCACAAACCTCAGAAGGATCACACCTTTCACTGTCTCTCCTACCTTTAGCCTAGGGGCTTCTATCACTTTACAGAGCATTATCCACACACTATACCCAATGTCACAACACATAACAGGATATCAAAGCTTCTTGTTTTTTTTACACTCAATAACTCTTGTTAGACTTTCTGGCCATCTGCCTGTGAGCTAATCAAATCTTTGACGTTTGGGTTGCCATGTTTACTTTATATGAACTTTTCCACATTTTGTCTTATGGACAATCTTCCCTACTTCCTCAACAACTGTTTATTTAACCTGATGTTCCTTTCTTTGTTATTTTATCTTCAGGGTATTTCCTTTAAGACTACAATGAATGTATTTATTATCTAAATTCTTAAGCTATGAAAATGTCATTGTAATTATTAAGGATACATTTTTTTATATAGTGGATAAACTTTTTTTTGCAGAGGTTACTGATCGAAGTCTTACCATATCTTGTTGTGTCTAATATTATTCTAAAGTATTATGTATTTTTAGAATCACCTTACTTGTGTTGTTATAAGGATTACCTGAAAGGAATGTTTTACAGTGGGGATCGAAAGTTTGGGCACCCCAGGTAAAAAATTTTATTAATGTGCATAACGAAGCCAAGGAAAGATGGAAAAATCTCCAAAAGGCATCAAATTACAGATTAGACATTCTTATAATATGTCAAAAAAAAGTTAGATTTTATTTCCATCATTTACACTTTCAGAATTACAGAAAACAAAAAAATGGCGTCTGCAAAAGTTTGGGCACCCTGCCGAATTTATAGCATGCACTGGCCCCTTTGCAAATCTGAGACCTGCCAGTGTCATGGATTGTTCTCAATCATCGTCTGGGAAGACCAGGTGATGTCAATCTCAAAGGTTTTAAATGCCCAGACTCATCTGACATTGCCCCAACAATCAGCACCATGGGTTCTTCTAAGCAGTTGTCTAGAAAACTGAAACTGAAAATAGTTGACACTCACAAAGCTGGAGAAGGCTATAAGAAGATAGCAAAGCTTTTTCAGATGTCAATATCCTCTGTTCGGAATGTAATTAAGAAATGGCAGTCATCAGGAACAGTGGAAGTTAAAGCAAGATCTGGAAGACCAAGAAAAATACCAGACAGAACAGCTGGCAGGATTGTGAGAAAAGGAATTCAAAACCCACGTTTGACTGCACGATCCCTCCAGAAAGATCTGGCAGACACTGGAGTTGTGGTACACTATTCCACTATAAAGAGATACTTGTACAAATATGGTCTTCATGAAAGAGTCATCAGAAGAAAACCTCTTCTACGTCCTCACCACAAAAATCAGCGTTTGAACTTTGCAAATGAACATATAGACAAGCCTGATGCATTTTGGAAACAAGTTCTGTGGACCGATGAGGTTAAAATATAACTTTTTGGCCGGAATGAGCAAAGGTACGTTTGGAGAAGAAAGAGCACAGAATTTAATGATAAGAACCTCTGTCCAACTGTTAAGCATGGGGGTGGATCAATCATGCTTTGGGGTTGTATAGCAGCCAGTGGCACAGGGAACATTTCACGAGTAGAAGGAAAAATGGATTCAATAAAATTTCAGCAAATTTTGGATGGTAACTTGATGCCATCTGTGAAAAAGCTGAAGTTAAACAGAGGATGGCTTCTACAAATGGATAATGATCCTAAAGACACCTCAAAATCCACAGGGGATTACATCAAGAGGCATAAACTGAAGGTTTTGCCATGGCCTTCACAATTTCCTGACCTCAACATAATTGAAAATCTATGGATAGACCTTAAAAGAGCAGTGCGTGACAGACAGCCCAAAAATCTCAAATAACTGGAAGACTTTTGTAAGGAAGAATGGGCAAAGATACCTCAAACAAGAATTGAAAGACTCTTGGCTGGCTACAAAAAGCGTTTACAAGCTGTGATACCTGCCAAAGGGGACAGTACAAGATATTAACTCTGCAGGGTGCCCAAACTTTTGCAGACACCATTTTTTTGTTTTATGTCATTTTGAAAGTGTAAATGATGGAAAAAAAATCTAACTTTTTGTTGACATATTATGAGAATGTCTAATCTGTAATTTGATGCCTTTCGGAGATTTTTCCATCTTTCCTTGGCTTCGTTATGCACATTAATACACATTTTTACCTGGGGTGCCCAAACTTTCGATCCCCACTGTATGTAATTTAGACTTATTTGTTGTAATATCTTTATGACCATGTTTCATTTGTAAGATTGTGCTTCTTCCACTACAGTGCTCTCCAAACTTTTTAATATAAAGGCCACATCATATATTTTACAGATATTCATGGGCCAAAAATATGGACAAATCAAACTTAAACTTTTGTTGCTTACACACGGTTACACAAAATTCCGAACGTCAAGAACGCGTTTACGTACAGGAAGTACGACGAGCCGAGATCAATGAAGTTCAAGAGGCAGTTCAGCTCTTCTGCTTGATTCTGAGTATGCATGTTTTTTTTGTGCTTTGGAATTGCATACAGATGATCGGAATTTCCGACAAGAACTTTTCCTGTCGGAAAAATTGAGAACCAGCTCTCAAAATTTTTATTGTCGGAAATTCCGAAAAAGTCAGGTGGAGCCTACACGGTCGGAATTTCCGACCAAAAGTTCACATCAAACTTTTCTTGTTGGAAATTCCGACAACATGATTTAGAACAAAAAAACTCAGTAAAACAAAGCAAAGAAATTTCAAATAAACTTGAGCCCATCAGAGGCCCCATCAGATCCCCATTATATTGGAGTCCCCCTTACATCAAAGTTCTCATCAGAGCCTTCTCACATTACAGTCACTATCAAAGTCTCCATTAGGGTCCTTATCCGAGTCCCCTTTTACATCAGAAGGCCAAGTAAAATGTTCCAGCAAGTTGGATTTGGCCAGTGGAAGAACACTGCTCTACCACATGTCATGCTGGTTTTCTGAATTTATAACAACTACTGTAAGAGTACAGTAAATGTACCTATTGCAATGTAATGCTAGTAATGGTAAATAAGGAGTGCTGGTTATCTCCCACCACCATGTTTTGTTATTGCCTCTATGTTGCAAAAAGAAATGAAAAATATGTGCTTAAAGAAAATCTGGACTAAGACAAAAACAGAGGTGACCATTACTTAGCCTGTCTGAGAAGGTAGTTTCCTAGTTGTATCCAACCTCAATATTTGTGTATTAGAAAGAGGATTGCAGGAAGTGAAGTTAAAATAAAAGATAAAACTCCTTATTTAAAGGTTAATGACACAAGGTAATGAAGCTACTGGATCAGTATAACAACCATGCAACTAATATTTTCAGAAGGAGAGGTTGGCAATGGCAGCCTATATCTTCAGCTATTTTTTTTTAAGAAATGTAGCACTGTATCTGGACCAAGACGTTGGCTGTCTGCCCTTAGGCCCTTTTCACACTGTCAATTTTGACGGTGGACCTGAACGGCCGCCCCATGCATGCCTATGCAGCGTTGGATTCATGTCCGCAGACAATCGACCCGATCTGCCAAAATCAGATGGATGGCGATACGTCCCCATCCATCCATGGCGGATTGGATGGGGTGAGATCTGATAAAAATGGACATGCTGTCCATTTTCATCATATCTCTCCATAGGAGACAGCGGCGCTGCACAAGCCCCTTCCCGCTCGGTGAGCAGAGAGGGACTTGTCATCCGCCGGCTCAGCGGAGATCAGCGGACAGATCTCCCGTTGAGCCGGTGGGAGTCTGCTACGGAGTCTGCCTCGTGTGGAAGAGGGTTGGGAGTAATAGCAGTTAGTATATTGAATGTTATTATTATAATGGAGGTATCAGATGTAAAATAATACTTGGAGAATAACAAGGCTTTTCTGACAACTATAAACAGGGACATGGTCTTTTTTAGACTACAGTAACAGAAATTGCCACTATTATCCTAACATCTGGCCCCTGTTCTGATATGATATTGATTCCAATGCCCAATTTCTCACAGCCTCCCTACTAAAGTCACATGCTGAAATCTTATATATCTTAGCTAGCTCTAGAAGGGCACAAATGTGTTGGTGAATCAGTGGTGGATCAAGGAATTTAACATTTAATGAAATACGACCCCTTCAAGCCCCCTTATCACTATTCCCAAGTTAGTTTTGTTTACAGATCTAAAAGTGCCTACTCATAGCAGTGCTTTAACTTGTACAGAGATTTAGCTAAAGAAGGTTTAAATGTAGAACTAAAAACAAAACATTTTTTTATTTTATTTTTAATATAGTTAGGCAGGGTTATAAATCCTGTCTTTTTTGTTGTTGTTATCTGTGTCCTCCCATTGGATACTTCCTGTTCTTAAGCCAAAAGAGGAAGTTAGATTAAATTAATTCAAAGCAAGGGTTTTCATCAGAACTAGTGTCCTTAATGGAAGATTTGCCCTTTATTCCTTTTCTGAATTTGGGATATTCTTTCACTTTCACACTTGGTAATAATGATAAAAAGGACAAACTCTACTCAGTTTGTATGTATAATATATACTATATTTATTGGCGTATAACACTCACTTTTTCACCCTGCAAATAGGTTGCAAATAGTGTGTGTGTTATACGCCGATACTGTAATTTGGGCTGCCTCAGAGAGAACGAGGAGGGGGGCAGGACGAGCACCGTCAGATTACACTCAGCGGCCTCTGTAATAGGAAGTCCCGTCTCCTGGGCCGGCATTGGACCAATGTTAAGTCTATCATAGAAGTCGGTCCAGGAGGCGGGAATTGTTATTAAAGAGGCCGCCGAGCAAACAGGAGATTCTCGCTGTATGTAATCTGATGGCGCTCATCCCGCCCCCTCCCTGATATGGGCATTGATCAGGCTGCATTCATGGCAATGGGGAGGCTGCAGATGGGCATTGATAAAGCTGCATTAATGGGCAATTGTGAAGCTGCAGATGGGCATTGATCAAGCTGCATTGATGGGCAATTTTGAGGCTGCAGATGGGCATTGATCAGGCTGCATTGATTGTCACTGACCCTTATTTTGCTTCAAAGTACTTCATTTAAACGTTTTTTTTCCGAAATGTCCCTCTTAAAATGGAGGTGCGTGTTATACGCCTGTGCGTGTTATATACCTATAAATACGGTATATATATATATATATATATATATATATATATATATATATATATATACATACATACAACTACGTCTGCTGTCTGATATGTTAAACATCATCTTTGAGAGTGCAAACCTAAATTAAAGGATGGTCTTTTATATCAGCCTAGAAAGATTTATTTTTGCTCAAGGGAAAATGTAAGAAATATTTAACTAAGCATTATTTGCATGCAAATAAGGCAACAGAATTTAAATGCAACTTCAGAACAAAACAATTCACTATGTGAAGAAAAAAAATACTGGTATTTGCAGAGTCCTTGTGGTTTTAACTGTGCTACAAATATGAGAAAATGGAAATATGGACCAGTGTGTCCACTTCTTCCCCTTCTATAGCAGTATCATCTAATGTACTCCCAGTTTGCTTATCAGAAAGTGAACGAGCAGCAGAAGACAGCCCATGCTTTGAACAATAAAAAATTTTTTTTTTTCAGTACACACATATGCATGTGATTTTTTTTTCTAGTACTACAGAATTTTGTCATATCATTACCTTTGTAATAAGTTGCTAATTTGAATTTCTCACACAGTGCAAAAAAGTGCAATTCAGTAGAAACCCACACTTGAACTTGTTACTCACAGATAACAGCAGTTTTGCTGACATCAACAAGACATTTTCTAGGCTAAACGAAAGAAAAATGTACATATATATATATACACACACACACACACACACACACACACACACACATATATACAGTACAGACCAAAAGTTTGGACACACCTTCTCATTCAAAGAGTTTTCTTTATTTTCATGACTATGAAAATTGTAGATTCACACTGAAGGCATCAAAACTATGAATTAACACATGTGGAATTATACATAACAAAAAAGTGTGAAACAACTGAAAATATATTTCATATTCTAGGTTCTTCAAAGTAGCCACCTTTTGCAGCAGACACATCTCTAGAACTGATAAGAGGAGACTGTGTGAATCAGGCCTTCATGGTAGAATATCTGCTAGGAAACCACTGCTAAAGAAAGGCAACAAGCAGAAGAGACTTGTTTGGGCTAAAGAACACAAGGAATGGACATTAGACCAGTGGAAATCTGTGTTTTGGTCTGATGAGTCCAAACTTGAGATCTTTGGTTCCAACCCCCGTGTCTTTGTGCGACGCAGAAAAGGTGAACGGATGGACTCTACATGCCTGGTTCCCACCGTGAAGCATGGAGGAGGAGGTGTGATGGTGTGGGGGTGCTTTGCTGGTGACACTGTTGGGGATTTAATCAAAATTTAAGGCATACTGAACCAGCATGGCTACCACAGCACCTTGCAGCGGCATGCTATTCCATCCGGTTTGCGTTTAGTTGGACCATCATTTATTTTTCAACAGGACAATGACCCCAAACACACCTCCAGGCTGTGTAAGGGCTATTTGACCAAGGAGGAGAGTGATGGGGTGCTGCGCCAGGTGACTACCTCTTGAAGCTCATCAAGAGAATGCCAAGAGTGTGCCAAGAAGTAATCAAAGCAAAAGGTGGCTACTTTGAAGAACCTAGAATATGAAATATATTTTATTTATTTTTATATTTAGTTTTGATGCCTTCAGTGTGAATCTACAATTTTCATAGTCATGAAAATAAAGAAAACTCTTTGAATGAGAAGGTGTGTCCAAACTTTTGGTCTGTACTATATATATATATATATATATATATATATATATATATATATATATATATATATATATATATATATATATATTAATTACCATCTGATATCAGTGCAGCTCAGAAATATTTTAGGCTGTCCTTCCTATTTTCCTTTTTATTTTATTACAACGACATTTGTTAACATTTAATTACCTAAAAGAGGGTAAGGGTTGCCAAAACAACAAACATGTGTTTTTTTATAGGCTGCCAAGCAGGGATGTTTAAAAAATATACAATATTCCATAAATCTAGGCATAAAGATATTTATTTAAACACGCCTACTTTTTGTTTTTTTGTTTCCATGTTCAGAAGTGAAAAATATGCTTCACATTCGTGTTTGAGTAACAAAATTCAATATAGCAGAGATGTCAAATGTTGGCCCACATGTGATCCTAATACATCTTCCTTTTGGCCCAAAAACAAGGTAGACTTTTGTCAGTTTTAGATTTTCTTTGCCCCTTGCCTTTATGATGGTTCAACTGTTCCTCGTTACGATAATTCACAAACATCATTTAGCATTAATAGTAAAAAATATATTTTATAATTGTAGTGAATTTATGTTTTATACAGATGGACAATCTTGGCTCTGAAAAGCAATGTGGTCATTTGCAGAGTTAACTTATGCAATTTGGCCATCTGTTTCACTTGAGTTGGACATATCTATCTTAAACTCTGTCTGCAAAACCCATCTACAAAACCATTTCTTGTTTACTTTGTGCATACAACTCTTTAGCCAGCAGAATTTGATCCAGCATTCAGCAGTCCAAGATACTTTTGAATCAAGTCATGATCAATTGCTAATGACTATAATAACTCTTGGTCAATGGAATACTGTAGCTATTGTGATGAGTTTTTTACTCACTGCCGTGTGCGCCATTGGATACTTCAAAGCCTACAGAGATCCCAGACACATATATATTTTAAATAGCCACACGAGAAACACCGGTATATTAATTATACATGAACAGTGCAGAATATATGTATATATCTAAAAGTAAGAAAATTACATTTTTTTCTTCTGATCTATCAACTCTCACGTCTGAGCTTTTGCGTATAGTGAAACAAGGTTTTATGATTGCATTCTATGTTATTAGAGAAGAAAAATCACATCAGGATATTTTGATGCTGCGCTGCTTTTCCTCCCCACTGCGTATTGACACATTTTTGCCCACAGAGGTTTCAGCAACTTATCAATGCTCATTACTGGTTTGCTGCCTATACATCACAAACAGTAGGTAGACATGACTAAGGACATCAACCAGAGTGAGAATGGTAGGACAGGAGGCTTCTAACTGAGAGCTTAATGACCAGGAAAAAGGCAATATCTCCAATGTTCTTTTTACAGCGTTAGCCAAGCTGTGCTTGGGCTGAGACAAAGATGAACACCACCTCTAGATAAACCGATCCAAAATTGTTCAGCTGAATCAAACACTAAGTAATTTGTCTGTGGTGTGAATCAATAAATGGGAATCAATTCGATATCTTCCTAATAGTAGGTGATATGAGACAAAAAACAAAGCCTTAAACAATTTGCTGTTCTTGTTTACAGAGACATCAACCAATTTGGCAGCAGGGATCCAGCCATTAAACTCCGGGCAATGTGATGCCAACAAGGAAAGTGTTAAATAGGATTGATGTTGTAAAATTCAGAAGATAAAAAATAAAAATAAAATCTAGTTGACTTTCTTGATGAGATCTTTGTGCTAAGAAGGAATTATTAGATATATTTGATATTTTTTATATAACCTAAAAGTAATGATGGATCATGCGATTGTATGCAGGAGCACAGAAGGTATAGGGGAAGAGGACGGTCAGACACAGATGGCAACAAGGGATGTACCGGTGTAGAGAGTGGCAGACGAATAATGGGATACATTGTTCACTCATGCTTCTTCACATTTGGACCAATACTTGAATTTGTGTGCTGATGATTATAGTGGTAATGACCGCAGTTCATATGGTCTAATAGCAAGCAAGACATTATTGTAGAGAAAGCGCTCAAAAATGATCATTGACATATGGTAACCAGGCATGTGTACATCATTTGTTGCCAATACATGGGTAATTGATTGGGCAACTAGAGACATTCCAAACTTTATATGCTGACAAATGCAAATTAAAATGTAGCCAACTGATAACTGGGTATACAGGTGAAACTTGAAAAATTTGAATATCGTGAAAAAGTTAATTTATTTCAATAATGCAACTTAAAAGGTGAAACTAATATATTAGATAGAATCATTACATGCAAAGCAAGATAGTTCAAGCTGTGATTTGTCATAATTGTGATGATTATGGCTTACAGCTCATGAAAAACCCAAATCCACAATCTCAGAAAATTGCAATATATTGTGAAAAGGTGCCTCATTCTAGGTTTAAAGTGTCCCAACTCAGCTAATTAAGCACCGGCAAAGGGTTCCTGAGCCTTTAAATGGTCTCTCAGTCTGGTTCAGTAGGAATCACAATCATGGGAAAGACTGCTGACCTTCCGTGCCCCTTATAGGAGTGGAGACTATTGGTCTGTGTCTGCAGTTTATGCCCACCACTGACATCATCATGCCATGCAGTCTACTGGAGCCTAAAGCCTCATACACACTATTATATTTTCTGCAGAAATGTGTCTTCAGATTTACCAAAACCATATAATAAGAGGTCAAACCTTAAGAGTTTCAATTTGCATGCAATCAGGCAGGCCCTTGCACTACATGGTTTTGGTAAATCTGAAGACAAAAATCTGTAGAATATCTAATAGTGTGTATGGGGTCTTAGAGGACCCCGCTGCTTGACATCCAAAAGAAAGTGCCCATGTTCTTACATGGAAAACCCAAAGAAGCGCACTCCCACTCTGCAATCTGGAAGATAGAAGACACAGGACCCAGTGTGTTATGTGACCACAGATTAGGATGAGTACCTGAGGCAATTATATTAGGAGTTTTTTTTTGCTACAGAGAAAAGGAGAAGGCAGAGATCCATGGCTAGAGCAGAGCTTTAACTATGCCTGATGAGAATGGCAATATATATGTTGTATAAACTGTGACATAATCGGTACGCGCTATATACAATAAACAAGGGAAATAAACAGAATCCTTTTTGGGCAATACTAATGCAAATTTTTACAGCCAGGAAGGGTATGGGTAGGGTCAGGGCTCCATTGTAGAAATGAGATGGAGACATTGGTAAACAATGAAAGCTGATTAAACACATCAAAATGGTTCCTATGATTTTATGCAATTAAACAAAACAATTTTTATTTATTTTTTTCAGATTCATACAAGAGTTAAACTCCGGCCTTCTCTGCTAAATGGCATAAATACTCAGAACAGTTTCTGAAAAGAATTTAAAACATGTCAAAAATGAAAGATTCGGCATGTTGGGTGTCCACGGTGGGTCAACTGATCTGCGAATGATGTCTATGAATTTTGATGCATCTCTCTCGCTGTTACTGTCCAGTGTAGCACTACTGCATGTAGTGGGGTGAATGGAACACCAGTTTCCCAGAGCAGTTCTTTTTAAATATACCCAAAGTAATTTACCTCCTGGGCTATCAATCCAAATCTTTTTATTCTTCAAGGACTCTCCAGGAAAAAAAAATCCTGCTAAGAAGTGCTGAAGCATGTAATTCTTCATTGGCTAACTTTTCCGACTTCAGTACATGTAGTCCTTCAGCTTCCAATGGTCTGATATGTTTATATGTTGAAGTGCTTTGTGTTAGCTGATTAAGCATGAACGAATGAGCAAATTGCAACACTTTAACATAAGTGGCACTTAAAAGGCTCTTGAAAAGTGACCTCTGCTCAGTGTATAAGCTATTCTTTACAGCAGTGCTACAAAAATGTCCCGATTAAATTATCCCTGAAAACTCCAATCAAAAAACTGTTAAAACTATACAGTATCTCACAAAAGTGAGTACACCCCTCACATTTTTGTAAATATTTTATTATAACTTTTCATGTGACAACACTGAAGAAATGACACTTTGCTACAATGTAAAGTAGTGAGTGTAAAGCTTGTATAACAGAGTCAATTTGTTGTCCCCTCAAAATAACTCAACACACAGCCATTAATGTCTAAACCGCTGGCAACAAAAGTGAGTACTCCCCCTAACTGAAAATGCCCAAATTGGGCCCAATTAGCCATTTTCCCTCCCCGATGTTATGTGACTCATTAGTGTGACAAGGTCTCAGGTGTGAATGGGGAGCAGGTGTGTTAAATTTGGTGTTATCGCTCTCATTCTCTCATACTGGTCACTGGAGGTTCAACATGGCACCTCATGGCAACAAACTCTCTGAGGATCTCAAAAAGAATAAAAAAATTGTTGCTCTACATAAAGATGGCCTAGGCTATAAGAAGATTGCCAAGACTCTGAAATTGAGTTCCACTTAGAACAACCCTCGCCATGGTTAACCAAAGAAGTTGAGTGCACATGCTCAGTGTCATATCCAGAGGTTGTCTTTGGGAAATAGACATATGAGGTTGAAGGGGTGGGGGGTCAGCCTGTCAGTGCTCAGACCATATGCCGCACACTGCATCAAACCGCTCTACATGACTGTCATCCCAGAAGGAAGCCTCTTCTAAAGATGATACACAAGAAAGCCTGCAAACAGTTTGCTGAAAACAAACAGACATGGATTACTGGAACCATGTACTGTGGTCTGATGAGACCAAGATAAACTTATTTGGTTCAGATGGTGTCAAGTGTGTGTGGCGGCAACCATGTGTGGAGTACAAAGATAAGTGTGTCTGGCCTACAGTCAAGCATGGTGGTAGGAGTGTCATGGTCTGGGGCTGCATGAGTGCTACCGGCACTGAGGAGCTACAGTTCATTGAGGGAACCAAGAATGCCAACATGAACTGTGACATACTGAAGCAGAGCATGATCCCTTTGGAGACTTGGCCACAAGGCATCCTCTGAGCATCTGAGGGACATCCTCAAACGCAAGGTCTCTAACATCCACCAGCTCCGTGATGTCGTCTTGGAGAAGTGGAAGAGGACTCCAGTGGCAACCTTTGAGGCTCTGGTGAACTCCATGCCCAAGAGGGTTAAAGCAGTGCTGGAAAATAATGATGGTCACACAAAATATGGACACTTTGGACCCAATTTGACAGCAAATTTACACTGTTATACAAGCTGTACACTCACTATTTTACATTGTAGCAAAGTGTCATTTCTTCAGTGTTGTCACATGAAAAGGTAGAATAAAATATTTACAAAAATGTGAGGGGTGTACTCACTTCTGTGAGATACTGTACATGTTTTGAAGTGTATTAAATAGGCATATTAAATTTAGTAAATATGCCCAAACAGTTTTGTACAGTAATCTTTTTGAAATATTAAAATGGTATGATTTCACTTTCATGCCCTGTTAGCTATTGGGAATCAAGGTCTTTGCAATGGAAGCAAATGTCAACCTGATGCCGCTGCTTACAATAAGGAACACTAAGGATTATCTTTTGTTGTTTTAGAGGGTAACTGAAATGATATACTGTATGGGGGGGTTCCTCTGGGTACTCCGATTTCCTCCTACATCCAAACACATGCTGGTAGGTTAACCAGTTCAGCCCCAGAAGAATTGGCTGTTAAATGACCAGGCCATTTTTTGCGATACAACACTGTGTAGCTTTAACTGTTAATTGTGTAGTCGTGCGACGCTGTACCCAAACAAACTTGCATAGGCTAAGTTTACATGGTGTTTCATATCATGATTTTTCAATCAGACTGTCTGGTTGATCAGCAGTTATATACGGTGGAGGGATGTGCACACTGTGGTCAACAAGTATATATTCTGTGCACCACAAGAAACACAAAAAATTGGTTGAGAGCCTTTTTTTTTACATAAGGGCACTTTATTGTGGAAGATTGTAACTTTTTGAAAAATATTGAATGATAGTGTGGTATTGGCTTATGGGAACAACAGCACTACACAAAAGTTTAGATATGAATACTTTAAATCATTCAAGTTCTATTTAAAGTGTGAGGCTGGGTTTACACTATTGTGTTTCCCTGCATCCAATTTGCATAGCAGGAGATTGTGACCGGCACTCAATGGAGCCAGTTCACACATCTCCGAAGCGGCTCCGGTGCAAATTGCATAGGAGTCCTGTGCGTCTTTTGGTCCGTTTCAGGTGTGAATTCAGCAACAAATTCAGGCTGAAATCGTACCTGAACCAGTGAATGAAGACGCACTGGACCACCTGCTGGTAAGTGAACCAACAATGCACTAGCTTAAAGGAAGCTATTTAGAAAATAAAAAATTAACCTTTACAACCCCTTTAAAGGCTGAAGAGTCTAGCGGACATTACAGCATTGTAACGAAGGGAAGGTAGGAGATACGAGCTACTGGAAAGGTATAAAAGCTCTTTTATTTCAGGGACCTTGACTTCTTTAAGCTGACAGGGTCACTTTAAGGGTTTTGGTTTAGATACACTTGATCAACAAACAGCTAAGAATGTTCAACTTCCATCCATTCTCTGCAGAATTTTTATTTTCCACCATCCATTTGGTGGGTAATAATACTGCACATGATTATCAAACCAAGGTATCAGAACTGCTTGTATAAGAAGTCGGATCTGTCTATAGCCACATTTGGACTGTTTTAAAGAAACGTTCACATTTTCTCAAGCTTTCTTTCTGCAAAACAAACTGCCAGCACTGTGTATTTTGGTCCTGCCCATCATTAGACTGAATTGTTCACTGATGCCAACTGGCAGATAAAAGACTGACTGTCCAAATTGCCAGTCAAGACTTCAAATGCTGGAGAAGCTTAAAAAACATTTGCTGCAAAGCACAAACAAATATGTTTCCATGAAAGGCAATTCGGCAGAGGATTAACAAGATCTCACATATTCCCAGATTGCGAAAAGTAATATTTTGCTTTCTGGCAGCTTTCAAAAATAGTTGAAAATATAGGCAATGGATGTCACATGGCACATACTAATTGTTGCGATTAGGTCTAATAAGCAGGCTTCCCTGCTGTTTGGAGAATGTCTGTGACTTTTGATCCTGACAAGTGTATCTCACAATGATTTCACTCTGCCATGACATTCCTTCTGATGTTGATCCAGGAATTAATGGATTGTAAAAAAAGCTGGCAGGATATCATTTAAAAAATAGAATTCTTAGCGTACAAGTGATGATAAGGTATCACAATTTTGCTTTTTTTTTATTTTGATATTAATACTTATTTGTGTTTTTTTTCTCTTGAAGAGCTCTTCCTTTAAAGAAACTAAATAAAATGATGAGACGTAACAATCGATTCATAGATGTATTCAAAAGTATCCTATATTGTGTTTTTAGCTAGCACATATTTTTGCAAGGTTTACAACTCATTCACCGTGTCATGTTGTTGTATCAATGTGTATTAGCTCACTAAACAGGGAACAATGCATTTCTGTTTCAGAAATGTTTTCTTTTTTGTTTTTAATATATTTATTGAAGTTTTCCCGTATAAAAGAAAAAACTCAACAAAACAAACGGAAAAAAAAAATGTGTGCTACCCAAGCAGGGGTGCCGGAGAAAAATTAACACACGAGTAATCATTGTTTGCATGGATGGCACAAGGTGTGGTCAAAAGCAATTGTTACATCAAACATGGATGTATTGATCAAAATAACTGCAACACTAGCAAGATCAAGCGCTCCAAGGGTGGACTCGTGCTAGTTGGGGTATGAGAAAATCAAGGGAGAAGATCCAGTGGCAATTGAGCAAGCCATTATGGCGTAGCTATGGTAGGGTCAGCTAACCACTTAGACCATATTTTTTTGTATTTTGCAGGGAAACCCCTATTTACGTAGGTGTCCTTATAAAGTCAAAGACTGTTATTTACTAAAGTTCTTCTAAAGGAGATAGAGGGGGAATTCGATTTTTTCAGTGCAGTGCAATGGTATTTCTAGCATAAAAAAGAAGAAGGCAAACCAGTGTTCTCTCTACTACAGTAGGAATCAGGTTTTCTACTAAACCCAAGATACAGATTTCCATGGAGGAAGGTATTTGGGTTTCTGAGACCGTATTGATAATTAAAGCTAGGACTTCTGACCAAAATCCGACAATAACTGGACAGGACCAGAAAACATGAGAGGGACACATTACATGTAGCCTAGAAGGTTTAAAATAGGCCCTGTGGACAATTTTGAACTGAATTATCTTGTTACGTGAGGAGACTAGATTACAGAATGGGAGATCCCAAACGTTAACCCAGATGTCATCATTCAGGTGCTGGATATCACGCTGCCACTTAGCTCTAAGGCCAGACAAGGTAGGAAGAGATATTGAAAGTAGGTGGGAATAGATGTGTGACTTTTGCCATTCACTCTTCTGGGGTCCCCCGGCGGCACTCCTGGCTCCTCCTCTGAGTTACCAATAGAGTCAGAAGGACAAAAATGCCAAGGTTTAGCCTAGTAGTTCAGAAAACTCAACTTGCGCCAAAATGAAACCTTCTACAGCTGTGGTGATTTCTGGCTAATGTGAGAGAAATTCTCTCCTTCATCCCCTGCCGTCTAGACCAAAAAGGCATCCCGCTGAATGCTGATGATGATCCCTCAACCTTGTATTTTTGTAGGCCTTCTCTTTTGCTTTTATATGCATTTTATATGCAACCTACCAATAATGCCCCCAATACTACCCACTAGAATTTCTTCTGTGTCAGGTCCACTCACTCTGCTTCAGCCAAACCCAGATTTTATGTCTAAGCTCTTCTTGAAAGCCACATGGCTGAGCTCCTCTCCAATATCTCATCCTTCAGTCCTTCAGACCGTTCTCATCAGATGGATTGATCGTGTGTACGAGGCTTTAGGTTTTGTTGAGAAATGTCAGGGGGGCAGACTGGCACAACTGTGTTTTGATGTTTACGTGAGGAAATTTGGATCCCGTCTAACTTGACAGAAAATCTATGCCTTGCTATGTGCCTGTGTGTACTTAGGTTCTTAGACTAGGATATCTCTTTGTACTATGTTTACTGTCACGCCTCAAGAGGCAGGTTTGGTTTCTATTATGCAAAGTCGTGTTCTCTCGCTTATATTGTATCACTCCCTTAATTTTTTCTTGATGTTATATATTTGAAAATCTTAATAAAAACATTATGAAAAAAGAGTAAAAATGGGTAACCAGGGTGTTTTGCTGCAGTGTGTTAATGTGCTTTATATCATGCATTAAAGTGACTGTAAAAGCTCTTTTTTTTAATTAAAATAATAAACTTCATTTTCACTAGCTCTGTGCAATGATATTGTGATATCTGGGCAGCCAACTGAGACAGATTTGCAAAGGTCTGTGACAGGTTAAAAGATGTCAATGAGACAAAATTTTGCTTCATATACATGATTAAGAAATGGTCAGGGATGAGTTGTATTCTGTCGTAGCATTACATCAGAGCATTAGAGGGAGGAATTTATAAATTAAACTGAAGTCCTCTAGGAAATTAACTTCACTATTCCTGCCATGCTTTGCTGTGCAATAGACTTGATGACTGGCCCCACTAAATTTGGCTTTACTGAAAATCTGGTATTATGCCTTGTACACACGATCGGAATTTCCGATGGAAAAAGCCAGACGAAATTTTTCATCAGATTTTCCGACCGTGTGTGTGCCTTGCAGGAACAAAGATTGTCTCTGGACAGCCGCACTCTGAACAAATTGTAGCCTTTTATTGAAAGAAGGACAGCACTACAAGTCACAGCAAAATAAAATAAAACCTGACCCCTGACGCGTTTCGCACTGAAACTAGTGCTTAGTCATATGACTAAGCACCAGTTTCAGTGCAAAACGCGTCAGCAGTTTTAGTATTCTAAATATGTAGAAGAATACGTATCGGCCTAAACTGAGAAAAAAAAATATTTAAAAAAAAAAATTGTATATTTATTATAGCAAAAAGTAAAAAATATTGTGTTTTTTTTTTTTTCAAAATTGTCGCTCTATTTTTGTTTATGGTGCAAAAAATAAAAACCGCAGAGATGATCAAATACCACCCAAAGAAAGCTCTATTTGTAGGAAAAAAAGGATGTCAATTTTGTTTGTGATCCACGTTGCACGACCGCGCAATTGTCATTCAAAGCGTGACAGTGCTGAAAGCTGAAATTTCGCCTGGGCAGGAAGGGGGTATATGTGCCCAGTAAGCAAGTGGTTAATAAAGACTATATTATCAACTATATTATCAATATATATAGTATGTACACATACTGTAGGAACATCTCATTAAAAAAAAAAAATATCAAAAGATAATACCACTGACAAAGTTGGTTCACATCCAAGTGGCATACAGATGTATATGGCATCTGTCACAGGTGACAGAATGTGGCACATGCAGCCATGGTGGGCACAGCATGAGGTGGTTCTGCAGTTTCTGTTTGGGGTTATACTTCTGTTTGTCCAATTGTTGCATGAAGATTGAACGAGGGAACAAGAAGCAGGCATAGAAGGATGGAAAGCAGCTTTAAATGTGGAAGATTGCAAGAAAGATGTGGGAAAGCAAGAAAAGGTAGAAGAAGAGGAGGATAAAAAGAAAAAGGAGCAAGAGTCTGAATATACTGAATACATGGCAGTGGTGTATTTAGGATTTGTGCTGCCCTAGGCCTGACTAAACTCGTGCACCCCCTAATTTAAATATGACCCACCCCTTCCTGTCACGGCCACACCCCTTTCTGCCTAAGACCCGCCCTAGACCCGCCCCACTTTGAGTGGGAACACCAGTTCTGAGGGCCTGGGGGGGGGCAATGGATTCCCTTAATTTGCATAGATTTCCTCTCACTTTCTTTGGCTATGAGGCAGAAAGTGAAGGGAAATCTCTGCATTGGGACAAGGATGGTAAAAAATGTACTGACAGGGGCTATAACCCTCCCTTACTCTATCCAAAATGAAAAAAAAAAGTGTTGCTTATAGTTCTACTTTAAGCACACATTTCTGATAATTTTATGGAGAGGACTAAGAAGATATAACCATGCCAATGGTGCAGCAGAAAACATATAGCACAGTGAGGAAATTTTGTAGTCCAGGATGATAGGACAGTCAAAATTAGAAGCAGCCCCCCCCTCACACACACACACACACAGTTGCGGAATGCCAGCCGCCCGCATACCGGAAGCAGTGCGGCTGCTTTATGGGGACGCTGAACTCATTTGCCTCTCAGCCCAGTCCGGCCCATAATACTGGCACTACACTAAGGCCTCGTACACACGACCGAGTTTCTCGGCAAAAACCAGCAAGAAACTTGCTGGGAGATATTGTTTTGCCGAGGAAACCGGTCGTGTGTACATTTTCGTCAAGGAAACTGTACAGAAACTCGACGAGCCAAAAAGAGAGCAAGTTCTCTATTTTCTCGACGGGAATGGAGAAACTTGCCTTGTCGAGTTCCTCGACAGCCTAACAAGGAACTCGACGAGGAAAACGATGTGTTTCGCCCGTCGAGTTCCTTGGTCGTGTGTACGAGGCTTCAGCATGTGGGATATAAAACACAGTATTGCAAAGTGCTGCCCTAGGCCTGGGCCTTGTTGGCCTAGGCCAGGATACAGCACTGATACATGGTGGTCACAGATCAGCTATTGCCTAAAGCAACAAAAGGTACAAATGTGGCCTGATGACTGAATCCCAGGACTAGAGAGGGAGGGTTTTGACATGGAAACACTATTTTGGTCTTAATGCCACATGCAGGCCAATACAATTGTGAGCAGAGGGATGCAATAGAAATTTGGTCCCGTATTCTACTCTGAGAGGGCAAAACAGCATGCATTCACTAATAAACGTATATAATAAAAGTAATCTCTAACAGAAATCACTGTTTAAATTTTCACCTTCATCAAACAGCTTTCTTCACACCACAAAATCAAAGACGCATGGTCGTTTTAATACAAAGTAAACTTGTTATCAAGTTTGTATTAATTAATATCCATCATTCTATGGCCAACTCAATTGTTCCTCCTGTAATTTGCAGGAGAAAAAAATGGTAGCTGTCAACTTGCTTAAAACAAAAGAATCTTTGAAATGAAATTTTACACATCACAGGATATCGACATGTATTTCACTAGTGGTTAATTACTAGATGCCAAAGGAAATTTAACATAGCTCACTCACTGACAGCAATGTGTGACAAGCAGAAGACAGTGGAACTTCAATACCATTTTTCCAGTGGAAGGACCAATGGCATTCTGCATTCCATTACACTGTAGGTGCTAGCAAGACCAAGAGAAAATCTGGATAATTATCATTGTCATTTATTCTAATAGAACACTAATAACATTTTCAATCTTTTGTATGTTTCAGCTATTTTTATACCTAATGGCAGCAGTTTGATAAGTGCCAGAAATCTTTTCTTCCTGGATTATTAAATTTAACTCAGTCGCTGCAAAACAGAATTTTTAAAGGGTGATAAAGGTCAACTCAATGTTTATACAGGAATAAATTAGTGAGCAACTCCCTCTAAAATCGATGGGCCAGATTCACAGAGACTTACGACGGCGTATCTCCAGATACGCCGTCGTAAGTCCGATTGGGCGCCGTCGTATCTATGCGCCTGATTCTTAGAATCAGTTACGCATAGATTTCCCTAAGATCCGACTGGCGTAAGTCTCTTACACCATCGTATCTTAGGCTGCATATTTACGCTGGCCGCTAGGTGGCGCTTCCGTAGATTTCAGTGTAGAATATGCAAATTAGGTAGATACGCCGATTCACAAACGTACGTCCGCCCAGCGCATTTTTTTACGTCGTTTACGTTAGGCTTTTTCCGGCGTAAAGTTACCCCTGGGTCTATGAGGCGCAGCCAATGTTAAGTATGGCTGTCGTTCCCGCGACAAAATTTGAATTCTTTACGTCGTTTGCGTAAGTCGTTCGCGAATAGGGCTGGACGTAATTTACATTCACGTCGAAAGCATGACGATTTGCCGACGTCATTTGGAGCATGCGCACTGGGATATGTCCATGGACGGCGCATGCGCCGTTCGTTAAAAACGTCAAAAACGTGGGGTTACTACTATTTTACATAGTACACGCCAGCCAGCCTATTTTGAATTAGGAGGGCTTACGCCGGCCCAGTTACACTGCGCCACTGTAAGTTTAACCGCAAGTACTATGTGAATACACAACTTGCTGCTCAAACTTACGGCGGCGTAGTGTATCTGAGATACGCTACGCCCTCCCAAAGATAGGCGATTCTACCGGAATCTGGCCCAATATCTCCATTTCAATAGTTTGATTGCTGCCCAGGAGCTGACAAAAAAATTCTACCCAACACTGCTGCTGATTTGCCGAGCATAGGTTTTTGGCCTTTTCGTCCGAGCTCACCACCACCACTACTACCACCATATTCTTCTATGAGAATCCAGGGGCACAGGATGCAAAAATACTTAATAGGAATATGTTGATACAAGCAAGCTGTTGATAGTTACATAGATACATAGTTAGTCAGGATGAAAAAAGACACAAGTCCATCTAGTTCAACGATAAAAAAATAAAAAATATCGTACATCCCATATAGCCAATTCTATACCCACAGTTGATCCAGAGGAAGGCAAAAAACCTGAGCAGAGCATGAGATCCAATTTTCTACAGCAGCAAAAAATTCCTTCCTGATCCCCCGAGAGGCAATCAGATTTTCCCTGGATCAACTTTACCTATATATGATGGTACCCAGTTATATTATGTACATTTAGGAAAGTATCCAGGCCTTTAAAGTGGAGGTTTACCCTAAAAACGTTTTTTTTTACATTACATCCAGCATAGTAAGGACATTTCATTTCGGCATGTTTTTTTTTTTTTCTCTGTACTTACCTTTATATCCTGATTTTGTCCAGGGCTTCCGCGTTCTGATGAATCCGGGACTGGGCGTTCCTATCCCAGCCTCAGGGTTCCGATGACTGCGGGACTGGGCGTTCCTATCCTTCCGTTGAATGGTTGACGGCTTGTGAAACAGGTGACCTGTCGCACAACGCGCGTCACCAGATTTACGGAAATAGCCGAGCTGCGAGTCGGCACTATACGGCGCCTGCGCCCGCCGTATAGAGCTCACTGCGCAGGCGCCGTATAGTGCCGACTCGCGGCTCGGGTATTTCCCGACATCTAGTGACGCGCGTTGTGCGACAGGTGACCTGTTTCACAAGCCGTCAATCAGCCAATATGTATTTTCCCACATATTTTTGTTAAAAAAAATCACAATAAGCGTATATTGATTGGTTTGCGCAAAAGTTATAGCGGCTACAAAATAGGGGATAGATTTATGGCATTTTGATTTTATTTTTTAATAGTAATGGCGGTGATCAGTGATTTTTATCATGACTGCGATATTGTGGTGGACAA
The DNA here is from genome assembly GCF_905171775.1 of Rana temporaria. Classification (NCBI taxonomy): domain Eukaryota; kingdom Metazoa; phylum Chordata; class Amphibia; order Anura; family Ranidae; genus Rana; species Rana temporaria. The sequence goes on along the minus strand of NC_053499.1, from coordinate 32,042,861 downwards.
TTGCCTACAGTATTTGTTGTTTACATATTAGCCGAAAATGTTTAATCGGCAAGAACAATGGCTAATGTGTTAGCGCTCTTACCTTGCAGTGCCTAATCCTGATTACAGCATGTTCTTCTAATATTAGGCTTTATTTTTATTTGCTGTGTAGCCTTTATACCTATTATCAGCTATTTTAGACTTCTATCACACTATCTTTTGCAGCTTTTTTTTTTTTTTGGGGGGGGGGTTACAACACTGAGGGATATATATATATGTATATATATATATATATATATATATATATATATATATATATATATATATATATATATATATATATATACATATACACACATATACACACTCACATATATGAAATATAGACTTTCATGTTTGTTGGAAGTCCTTTTTCTATCCTTTTTTATCCTCATGCTAAATATGCCAGTACTTTACATATAAGAAAAACACAATGCACAATAGAGATTACAGGGGCACTTTGTAGCCAAACTGTTGTAGAATAAATGACAGTGTGTATTTTTATATCAAAGAACAAGAAATGGTGGCATGGCATAAGCACAGTATTATGCAGATCAGACAGACAAAAAGTCACATGGAGACCATTTCCCCCCAGGATTGATGAACACATGCAAGTTAACAAGTAGTGACAGGAAACAGATGACGAAGGTCTAATTTAATGTCATTTCCAGTAACAATATACCTTAAACTGGCCTTGGGAAATTGCATGGGTCAGTGGAAGGAGCAGACATTCTGATAAGAACATAGCGCATGCTGCACACAGAGCAGGGATACATTTTACGTAACTGTCTACAGTATACACATACTTGCCAACCTTTAAAATTCCCCAAAACACTTGGATGCTGATTCAACACAAGAAACTGTCTCTAAGGATCATAGACCACCATGTACCCAAAAACTTTACTTGCTACTTTTAATAGATAAATAAATAAATAGATAGATAGATAGATAGATAAATAAATAGATAGATAGATAGATAGATAGATAGATAGATAGATAGATAGATAGATAGATAGATAGATAAAAAATAAAACATAAAGACTTGTAACGTGGGACCAGTAAGGGGGTGCGAGCTATTGCCTCGGGGTATATTACGGGGGTTCGTCCAAGGAAGGTGATATAAAGGAATTTTAGAAGAAAGTCCCTCAAGATCAATCCAATCTTTGGTCTTCTTATGAATGTGCCAATCAATAACACGGGACAAATGGCAAGACCAATAATATTTTTGTATATTTGGTAAACCTACCCCACCTAACAGTTTAGGGTTGAGTAGAGTATCCCACTTAATCCTGGGTTGGTTGGAATCCCAAATAAATTTTGAACACAATTTTTTATATAATTTAAAGAAGGAAGCTGGCAATTTAATCGGGATGGTTTGCAAAAGATAGAGTAATCTGGGGAGGATATTCATCCTGATTATGGCTATTCTTCCAAACCATGAAAAAAGGTTTTTGTCCCATTTTAGGAGGTCATCCTGAATAGATTTAAGCATAGGTAGAAAGTTAGAGGAATATAAGTCCTTTAGTAGAATGGGTATGCGTATGCCTAAATAGGTTAGCGAATGCGTTTCCCATATGAATGGGAATATACGTTTGCACAGGGAAACCACATCATTCTGCAGAGTGATATTTAAAGCTCTGGATTTATTAAAATTGATTTGAAAGTTGGAAATTGAAGGTTAATATGTGCTAAATTTGACATATCGTCTTCCCCGGGCCCAATGACACCTTTCCCTATAATCCCTAATCTTTTTTCTGAATCCGCTGTATCCATCTCCACAGATCCTACTTTATTTCCTTCATTAAGAGCGGAACTCTTTTTCAAAGATGGTAAATTTTTGACTTACGACGCATTTTGTCTTACTTTCCCGAACCTCACTATTTCTAAAATGGACTATGAGATTATGCTAAATTCTATTTCAAACTCTGGTTCTCTTTTGACTTGGAACAGGCCTAAAACCCCCTTTGAAATGTTATGTGTTAGTAATAGCCCGCAAAGACATCTCATATCGAAAACGTACTCACTATTATTTTCTGATGTTGATCTTGAAATGGATGAAAAAGTTCAATATTGGGAAAGGGTTCTTGATATACACATATCTACCAACGAATGGCGTCACATTTTCACATTCATCCATAAGGGCTCTCTGAATGTTCTCACTCAAGAAAACGGTTATAAAATATATTCCAAATGGTATAGAACACCTAATGTTATTCACAAATTTAGCCCTTCCACTTCACCTACCTGTTGGCGTTGCAAGTCTGCTTTGGGTACTCTCATACATATTTGGTGGGAATGCCCAATCATACAAACATTTTGGAAAGAGGTTTACCGTATTATTCCCCTAATCACTACTTACTCTCCGAACTTCACCGCTGCCCAATTCTTATTACATCATACCTCACTACCCTACCACGTTTATAAGAATTCCATAGTATTACATTTGATTAATGCAGCAAAGCTCTGTATCCCAACACATTGGAAGGACACCTCTCCTCCTAGCATTTCAGAATGGCTTCAAAGAATTAAACGAATAGCGGAAATGGAAGATCTGATTCTTCAATCATTGGACTCTCCCTCTAAATTTCAAGATAAATGGAAATGTTGGATACGCTTTACTGACTCTACAGAGTTTCGTAACTTAACCCATCGCCCTGCTTCTGACTGAGACTACCCTGACCTTTTATATGACAAATTACCGAGACTCCCTATCCCCCCCCCCTTTTTTTTTTTTTTTTTTTTTTTTTTTCTTTTTTCTTCTTTTTCTTTTTATGTTTTGCTTGGTGATTCTTATTTGGAAAATAATTATTAAACAATTATTATCCATTCCTGATAGAATTTTCCACTTGTTATCATCAGTTATGAAAAACAAAGAGATATGTATTCTCTTGACTTTTGTTGTTCCGTGGATATTTTTAATTCACTTCATTCATTCGTTCTGTTATTTATCTTGATGTATTAATAGATGTTTTTTGCTTTATTGTACAACCTATTTTAAAATTCCAATAAAATCTTTAAACGAAAAAATAAAACATAGCTATTGGTTAAAAAAGTAAAACTGAAGGCAGACCAACACTATCAAAATAGATATAATAAAAATGCCACATATGTAAATAAGCTAATTACACTAGGGTTTAACCTATTCACCCACTTTTAATCAGCATATGTATGGTACCTGTGCCTCTGTGTGTATGCATTTGTGCATTATTTGTTGGTTGCTAATTGCCACAAAAGTGTAAGTAAACCCTAATAATGAAGCATTTTATTATATTTGTTTGTTCTATGTCTCTTGCACTCATTCTGGCTTATCTCAGTAAGGTTATTTAGCCCTCCTAGGTCTTATCTTGGACTACAAAAATATTAGCCCTTTATGTTGTAAGATCTGAGAATGTGAACGCTTTAGTAGTTTAGCAAAAGACAATGAGCAAGGGCTGACATGATTCTTACCACAAAAAAGCTTTATGTTGTCAACCCCCGGCCAATCACGGCACGCAGAGCGGCTCGCGCATGCACAGTGCATACCCGGCTGTGAAGCCACAGCTGGGCGCCCACAGTCACGATGCCGGCTCCGCAGTGAGGAGACGAACGGGGCTTCTTATGCCCACATCGCTGGAAACTGGGACAGGTGAGTGTCCGATTAATAAAAGTCAGCAGCTACACTTTTTGTAGCTGCTGACTTTTATATTGGTGGAACTCCACTTTAAAAGATGTCAATAGCTTATTTTTACTTTATATGGATAGCTAGGCACAGAACAGCTACATCAGGGGTCCTCAAACTATGGCCCGCCGGCTGCATCCGGCCTGCCAGTGTGATTTACCCGGCCCGCAGACTGCCCCTTTAACATTGCAGCAATCCCCCTCCCCTCTGCTACCTTTATAACACAAGACGAGAAACATGACAGGTCCGGACAAAGGGCGGGATCTTTTGAGTTAAGAAGCAGGTGATTGGTTACTAGGCAGCGGGACGGTCCCAGCAATAAATCACTTGCCATTCACTTGCAAAGTCCCGCCCTTTGTCCGGACCTGCCGTGCTTCACGTCTTGTGTGATTAAGGTAGCAGTGGGGAGGGGGGGTGTTGTGATATTATAGAAGTGTAATATCAATGGAGGGGATCTGTTATGGGGGAGTCTGCGATGGGCGAGTCTGTTATGGGGGATCTATAATAGGTGGAGTCTGTGATTGGGGGATCTGTGATGGGGGAGTCTGTTATGGGGAGTCTGTTATGGGGGATCTGTTATGGGGGAGAGTCTGTGATGGGGGATCCGTGATGGGGGGAGTCTGTGATGGGGGATCTGTGATGAGGGAGTCTGTTATGGGGGGAGAGTCTGTGATGGGGGAGTCTGTTATGGGGGATCTGTGATGGGAGGAGTCTGTGATGGGGGAGTCTGTTATTGGGGATCTGTGATGGGAGGAGTCTGTGATGGGGGAGTCTGTTATGGGGGATCTGTGATTGGGGGGGAGGCTGTGATGGGGCTACCACCAGCTGGGCCCACAGTTCCTATCAGATCTGACTCCACACTATATACCTAGACGCTGTCTTTGCTCAGCCGACAAAGCCCTACTCATTGGCAAGTTTCTATAAGAGGAAAACGGATTGGCTCCGCAGGGGCGACTCTCTGGAACCAAATCCCACTTAACATTCGCATCTCCCCAAGCCTATATACGTTCAGGAAGAAGCTGAAGACCTGGCTATTCTGGGGCGTGGTGATGGATGACCTGATATGGGGGGATCTGTGATGGAGAGGTTCTGTGATGAGGGAGTTCTGTGATGTGGAGGGGGTTCTGTGATGGGGAGGGGGTCTGTGATAAGGGGAGTCTGTGAAATACTAATAAGTTTATGTTGATTCAAATCTTTTTTTTTTTTTTAAATATTAAATTTTTTTTCCTGTTTTTTGCACTACAAATAAGATGTGTGTATAGGAATTTGTTCATATTTTTTTTAACTATAGTCTGGCCCCAGTCTGAGGGACCGTGAACTGGCCCCCTGTTTAAAAAGTTTGAGGACCCTTGAGCTACATGAAAAAATATGTAATCATATTTGTTTTTTAAACAGCACACTAACAAATAACAGATAGGCAAGGATGGTGCTCAGGCAGCATGGCTGGGTAAGCAATACTTGGTGGGATGGGTCATCTGTAGACACAATAACTTTGCCCTATTTAAAATATAATTCATTAAACAAATACTGTAGCAGTTCCATTTACTCTGGGCACAATATTTTTAAGAATAATATTTTTTTATTTAATTTTAATATTAGAACAAAAATGTGAAACATTTTTAATGTGTAAAGGACGAGGGGACAAAAAAAGTATTAATGGCATTTAAGGACTTTAATAAATCTTATACAAAAAGATATCAATTTAGGCAAGACTAAAACTCATAAAATAAATTATTAATTCTAATAAGTTAAATCTCTCCAAAATGTTTCAAAGAAAGAAAATTTATCAAATAGAACATCTAAAATTGGAAATATAATAGGAAGCAGAATTATTATAGTAAGAAAGGAGAACGGAGAACTGCGCTGACCCTAAAATAATATATATATATATATATATATATATATATATATATATATATATATATATATATATATATATTGGCACATCTCTTAGAACCGTGAATAATCTTCATCAATAACCCATCAATAATTAATCAGAAAATCAATCAAGTGCATAGTAAGTAAACTACTATAATATGGAAAAATCTTTTTTCTTAATATAAAATATTAGTGAATAACAGGCAATTGTGTATTTGACAAAGGACAGTCCCAATATTCCTCTTCAAAAATGGTTATCTGAATCCCACGTGCACAATCCACATCCGTGATTGGAAGACTTTCACCAATTCGTGAAACACCACCACCTTCTAAAATGGACACTCACCAGAAACAAGATAAACAAATGCCTTTGGTTTATGCCAGGGTTAACCACTCCACTCATATAAGTGTATCTGAAGATTTCCAAAAGGTGTACCAGTAATCACTCCATACACCTCCACATTGGTTTATCACAGGATATCATAGAAAGCAAACAGCCATCATCGCACAACATATTATGCTTTATTCACTAATATAATTATAAAAGACTTTCACTCACAAATGTGGTGCCTATAGTCCTAGACACAGTCTTTTCAGAAATACTTTTGGGGCTAGCATACGCCGTTCGGTTTCCCGGGACTGGCGTGCTGTCCAAGCCTCGATATAGTGCGAGTTGGGGCAGGAAGTGACGTTGGCGTTACCCAGAAGCCTCTACGCGTTTTGCATCCAATCATGTGTCTTCAGGAAGATGCATGATTGGATGCAAAACTTTGACTTCAGTTACTGCATTCTTGTTCCTGATCTGTGTCTCTGAAAGTTGTAGACCAGCAGGACCAGCAGGAGAACCAGCATTTTCAGGAGAAGTTCAGAAATGGCCACCTCCATATTTCTCTCATTAAAGACTTGTACTAAACACACATTTTTCATCTTTCTTCACAAAAGAGAGTGTAGCACTACCCCCAAAAGAGCTGCTGGATATTTTCGGGCGGCATGTTCCCTCTTTCTCCTCACCGTCCAGGGTAATAGATGAGAAATGAAAAAGTTCAATGTCCACACTTTACACTTCTTTTCTTAGATTTATTTTGAAGAACTTGGTAATAAAGAAGAAGAAGAAGTGGTTGAAGAGGTGGAAGGGTAAACAGGTAGATAGGTTCAGGTGCGTAATTTCAATCAGGAAACACTCCTGCTTCCAGCAACACAGCCCTCTTCGCCACTCTAGCCAGAGTGGGTTTTGCGCAACCGGATAAGTCGCACGAAACAAGAACAGTCTCTGTCACAGACCTTCCTTTGAATAGAGACACTTTCGGTCCAGAATCCCCTGACACAGGATTCAGCACCCGGATCTCTCCAGATTAACTTCTGTAGAACTCAAGTCTGATAGACGATCACCATCAAGCCTCTCAGTATATGGTGCATCCTTCGATGAAGTTTCCAGGCCTCTCCTGAGATACCAGCCTCTTGCTTGGTCCTCTCCAAGATAGGTCCTTAATTAAGTGGCTTCCTCCCTCCAGGACAGACAGCACAGGATCACCTTGAAAGCGCAGACCCAGTCTGACTACTGGGCCTACTTGAACAGATCACGACCCTGGACCAACGTGGTCCCAAAGCCAGAATTGCAGGAACACGCACCCCCGGCCAGGAGGGCCACAAGGTGGTGGGACGACAGACCAATGACCGACGACCTCGATCCAGTGGCGTTTGCTCCTTAAGTACCCCTCCCCAGCATGCACAGCGGGACGATCAACCCCCACTGATTGCCTGCCGAGGGGGACACCCAATATAACCCTGACTGAGCTGCTGCCACCCTTTGGCCTGGGGCAGTAACAACACCCCCAGGCGAACAACGGTGGTGGCTCCCAGCTCAGCCATTGCTGAAACAGAGGCCAATTTTAGCCAAAATGATATGAGTCTGAGTCAACTAACATTCAGACTCCCCTCTAAATTTAAAGCAGGGCCTGCCCAACAGGAGCAGTCCGCTACAAGAGGATGTCAGAAAATATGGTGAAAATAAATAACCAGTGCTCCACATTTAACATTACAAGGCTTATGTTGGTAGACGTATGGTTATGCTTAAACAAATTTTAGATAAATCACCTGGTTTAGAGGGTGTCCATACTAGTGTGCTAAAATAATTAAGCTTAGTAACTAATAAGTAACTACATCCTAATTTATTAGACTCTCTTTTATCTGGGACAGTTCCACAAGGCTGGAATAAGCAAATGTTTTGCCGTTAATAAAAACTTCAACCAGATTTACAAAGTCAAGATCCAGTTATAGCTTCCAAGACAATAAGCAGTTTTATAAACACCTGTCATGCCACTCATTCCTCTGATCTTTGCTCTCTTGTAGAGCAATGGCCTCTTCACATCTGACACAGTTCCACGTGTGTTGGAATCCTGGTCCCTCGCTGTGCGTGGTGATCCCTTCTGGGTCAGGGGATGAAGGCATCTGACACCTCCAAAACCATTGAATACAAGGTTTCTTCAGGCCACTGTAGTTCTTTAACAGAGTGAATATCAGAGAAAAGATCGACAGGACAGGTGAGTATAAAGTCACATTTTTTTTATTGAAAAAAAGTCTTGCTTTGTGAGTTTGTATAACCTAGCAGGTTTCCTAAAACTGTAAAGAGCCTTATGGCATTAGGGAGCAATTTCAAAAATATTAGCAGGATTTAAATAGGACTGGTTGATTTCCATGTAACAAATAATATCAACACCTATAATTATTTAGGATAATTGTTTTATCCAGAGAAGTACCATATATACTCTCGAGTATAAGCCACATTTTTCAGCCCATTTTTTAGGCTGAAAAACTCCCCCTTGGCTTATGCTCGAGTGAGCCGTACCTTTCATTACTAAAACAGCATGGCCCGGATTCACGTAGAATGGTGTATCTTTGTGCTGGCGTAACGTATCCTATTTACGTTATGCCTCCGCAACTTTTACAGGCAAGTGCCGTATTCTCAAAAGAAAGTCGCGGCGGCGTAGCATAAATAGGCCGGCCTAAGCCCGCCTAATTCAAATTGTGAAGAGGTGGGCGTGTGTTATTTAAATTAACCATGACCCGATGTGATTGACGTTTTTCAAGAACGGCGCATGCGAGGTCCGTGGAATATCCCAGTGTGCATTGCTCCAAAGTACGCCGCAAGGACGTATTGGTTTCGACGTGAACGTAAATTACGTCCAGCCCCATTTACGGACGACTTACGCAAACGACGTAAAATTTTCCAAATTAGGTGCTGGAACGACGTCCATACTTAACATTGGTACGCCGCATGTACGCCACCATATAGCAGGGTTAACTTTACGCTGGGAAAAGCCTAACGTAAACGGCGTATCTGTACTGCGTCGGCCGGGCGTACATTCCTGAATTTGCGTATCTAGCTGATTTACATATTTCTAGGCGTAAATCAGCGTACACGCCCCTAGCGGCCAGCGTACATATGCAGTTAAGATCCGACGGCGTAAGAGACTTACGCTGGTCGGATCTAATAGAAATCTATGCGTAACTGATTCTATGAATCATGCGCAGAGATACGACGGCTCAGACTCAGAGATACAACGGCGTATCTGGAGATACGCCGTCGTATCTCCTTTGTGAATCTGGGCCCATGTATTTCCCGCTGTGTAATGCATTCTGTTTGCCCATCCATTGTAACAAAGCTACCGCCTTCTCCTCGTCTGTGATAGGCACCCCCGCCTTCTCCTCGTCTGTGATAGGCGCCCCCGCCTCCTTCTCCTCCTCGTCTGTCATAGGCGCCCAAGCCTCCTCCTCCTCATCTGTGATAGGCGCCCTCGCCTCCTCCTCGTCTGTGATAGGCGGAACACTGATACAGTTTCCCAGCATCGTATCAGTGTTCCTGTATCACGGACGGACGAGGAGGAGGCAGGGCTTTGTATCAATGGACGGCTGAACAGACTGCATTACACAGGAGACGCACGCTGTTTTAGTAATAAAAGGTACGGCTGCAAATGGGCACAGTGAGATTACAAATGGGCAAAGTGAAACTACAACTGGGCACAGTGAGACTGCAAATGGGCACAGTGAGACTGCAAATGGGCACAGTGAGACTGCAACTGGGCACAGTGAGACTACAACTGGGCACACTGAGACTGCAAATGGGCACAGTGGGACTGAAAATGGGCACAATTGGACTGAAAATGGGCACAATTAGACTGCAAATGGGCACAGTGAGACTGCAGATGGGCATTGTTTACCCAGTAATTGTTTTCCCACCCTAGGCTTATACTCAAGTCAATATGTCTTCACATTTTTTTGTGGTAAAATTAGGTGCCTCGGCTTATATTCAGGTTTCAAATTACCCGCGTTGTATCTTTAGTTTGAATCCTCAAACCAAGATACGACGGCATCTGGGTTCGATCCGACAGGCGTACGGCTTCGTACGCCTTCGGATCGTAGATGCAATACTTCGGCGTCCGCTGGGAGGAGTTTACGTCGTTTTCCGCGTCGGGTATGCAAATTAGCTTTTTCCGACGATCCACGAACGTACGCGCGGCCGTCGCATTCTCTTACGTCGTCTCTAGTCGGCTTTTTCCGGCATATAATTAAAGCTGGTATTTTGCGGCGTATAGTTAGATTCGCCATGTTAAGTATGGCAGTCGTTCCCGCGTCGAAATTTGAATTTTTTCTTTTTTTTGCGTAAGTCGTCCGTGAATCGGGATGGACGTAAGTCACGTCTAAGTTTAAAAAATGACGTTTTTGCGACGTCATTTCGCAAAATGCACGGCGGGAAATTTCAAAACGGAGCATGCGCAGTTCATTCGGCACGGGGACGCGCTTCATTTAAATGAATCACGCCCCCTAATCGCCGATTTGAATTCCGCAGCCAGAAATACACTACGCCGCCGTAACTTACGGCGCAAAATCTTTGAGGCTTTGAAAGAACGCCAGGTAAGGTACGGCGGCGTAGCGTTTCTCTGATACGCTGCGCCTATCCATTTCTATGTGGATCTGGCCCAGTATACATACATATAGTATGTATTCAGCTAAACAGTGTGTCTGTTTGGATATACATTGTATGCCTAGGTGTCAGGTCCTTTTTGAGGTCCCAGAACAAGGCTAATTGCAATCTCTGTAGTTGTACATCATTCCCATTTACATCATGTGTATGAACAGTTAAACCCAACCTTGGCTAAGCACATCATGCATAACTATTTTTATCAGATCCTGTGCCAGTGGATTGATCTTTATTCCTCTTGACAAGAACGATAAGAATGATGTTTGGTTTTATGTAAGGTCTGTTGTTCAGTGACATTTAAAGAAAACTCCAAGAACTAATCAAGACCATGTCGCAACTACTAAATAAATATATGCCAGTATAAATAAAATGCAGATATATTTATGCAGATACGGTAATTGTTACAGATACAATCACAACTAAAGATAATTTAATAATCAAGGGTGGTAGTAATGATGATGATAGTGATGATGATGATAATGAAAACTGAGAGTGAAGGACAGAGAATTATTATTTTTATTATTTACATGGGTAGACATATCAAGACCTTGGGAGCCTTCTTGTAGACATTATAGACAGTATAGGCAAAGTATCCTATTGAAAACCTTCTTAGCAGTTCATGCAAACCAACTGGAATATTTCTATTAGGCGACTTTCACACAGGGGCGTTGCGCCGTTATTTTAACCCCCTGCTAGTGGTCAAAAAAGAGGTAAAACCGCCGGCAAAGTACCGCTCCATGGGCAGGAGCGCTTCAATGGGCAGAAGCGGTGACACAGCAGCGCCTACTGACAGGACAAAGCAACTATTAGGTAGATTCACGTACGGCGGCGCTTCTTTAGGTCGGTGTAGCGCATCCCATTTGCACTACGCCGACGTAAGATAGTGAGGAAAGTACTGTATTCACAAAGCACTTGCCTCCTAAGTTACGTCGGCGTAGCGCAAATGGCCCGGCATAACCCCGCCTAATTCAAAATAGACAGGTAGGGGGCGTGTTGTATGGTAATGAATTCACGATTCATTTCCATACATGTAAATGAAGCGCCGATCATACGGCGCATGCACGCGAATGCTTAGTATCACGTCGCAAATACTCCTTGCTTTCGACGTGAACGTAACCTACGCCCAGCCCCATTCTGAATCGGCTGACGTAAACGACGTGAAATTCGACGGCTGTCCCGACGTCCATACTTAACATTGGCTGCGCCATCTTTTTGGTGGTTTATCTTTACGCCTGAAAACGCCTTATGTAAACGGTGTATATCTTACATGCGACGGGCGTGCGTACGTTCGTGAATAGGCGTATCTTGATCATTTGCATATTCTCGCGTAAATAGACGTAAACACCCCTAGCGGCCAGCGTAAATATGCAGCTAAGATACGACGGCGTAGAAGACTTACGCGGGTTGTATCTTAGCAAACAGATAAGCGTATCTCAGATTGAGAATACGCTTATAGATACGACGGCGCCACATTCGGACTTACGACGGCGTATCTACTGATACGCCGTCATAAGTCTTTGTGAATCTAGCCCTATGTGTCAAAGAATTCAAGGAAGTATATGTGTGGGGATCTTTACAAAGCAAGTTTATAAACTTTGAGATCATTCAGATCGATAGGAATAGACTGGAAATAGTTGGAATGTAATGTGAAAATTAATATAGAATTTTTCATTTCAATCACAGATAAGCTTTAACCACTTCCATATCGCGCCGATTCTGGCACTCCTCTCCTACATGTAAAAATCATATTTTTTTTGCTAGAAAATTACTCAGAACCCCCAAACATTATGAAATTTTAGCAGAGACTGTAGGGAATAAATAGGCGATTAATGCAACTTTTTTTTGTCAATTGGTATCTGCGTAACAAGTTTCATTAATGAAAAAATATAAAAAAAACAGTAAAGTTAGCCCAATTTTTTTGTATAATGTGAAAGATGATGTTACGCTGAGTAAATGGATACCTAACATGTCACGCTTTTAAATTGCACACACTTGTGGAACGGCGCCAAACTTTGCAAACTCCATAGACGATGGTTTCGTTTTTTTTACAGGTTACCAGTTTAGAGTAACAGAGAAGGTCTTGGGCTATAATTGTTGCTCTCGCTCTAATGCATGCGGCGATACCTCACATGTGTGGTTTGAACGTCATTTACATATGTGGGTGCGACTTACGTATGCATTCACTTCTGTGCACTACCACACGGAGATGGGGGCGCTTTAAAAAATATTCTTTATTTTACTTACTTGAACTGTTTCATGAATAAAACAAATAAAAAAAAACAATAGCCAGTTTTTTTTGTATAATGGGAAAGATGATGTTACGCCGAGTAAATAGATATCCAACATGTCACACTTTAAAATTGCGCACACTTGGAGATTGGCGCCAAACTTCAGTACTAATAAATCTCCATAGGTGACTCTTTAATTTTTTTTACATGTTTAGAGTTACAAAGGAGGTCTAGGAGGGCTAGAATTATTGCTCTCACTCTAACAATTGCGGCATATGTAAGCTGTGTGTATCTGGCTCTGATACTAACCAGTGCCTCACCAGCCACCGACCTCACCGCATGTCCCTGCTGTATATATATTTTATCAGTGAATTTAGCTGTGTGCCTAGAGTTTCGCTTTAAAGTGGAGGTTCACCCGAAAAGTTAATTTTTAACCTTAGATTGAGGCTCATTTTGTCAAGGGGAATCGGGTAGTTTTTTTAAAATCGTAGCAGTACTTACCATTTTAGAGAGAGATCTTCTCCGTCGCTTCCGGGTATGGGCTGCGGGACTGGGCGTTCATATTTGATTGACAGGCTTCCGACAGGCTTCCGACGGTCGCATACATTGCGTCACAATTTTCCGAAAGTAGCCGAACGTCGGTGCGCAGGCGCCGTATAGAGCCGCACCGACGATCGGCTTCTTTCAGCTACTCGTGACGCGATGTATGCGGCCGTCGGAAGCCTGCCGGAAGACTGTCAATCAAATAGGAACGCCCAGTCCCGCAGCCCATACCCGGGGCGCTGAAGGGGTTAAGTGCGACCTAGGGAGTGATTCTAACTGTTAGGGGGTGTGGCTTGCCGTGACCAGCCACTGATCGCTGTTCCCGATGACAGGGAACAGACGATCAGTGACATGTCACTAGGAAGAACTGGGAGATGTTGTGTTTACACTGACATCTCCCCGTTCTTTAGCTCTGTGACCCGATCGCGGGACACCGGCAGACATCTGCGGGGGCATGGTCACGGAGCATGCGACCACACGGCAGCAAATTAAAGGGGACGTATATATAGGCCCATGTGCGCAGCCGTGCCACTCTGTTGACGTATATGATCGTGCGGCGGACAGCGGTTAAAGCACTGTTCTTCATAAACTGCCAATTTATAAATAAAATATTTGATTTGATCTATCTTCATCATTTATTGCATCTCAGTGTTGCTGATCTCCTGTAGCCTCTTCACAGCCATTTTATGTCTACATGTACTACAGTGATGAATGCATGGCATTTTTCAGGGCAGGCTTCCTGATAGTGACAATAGTTGACCATGCCCAAGCAAACAGCTTCTTGTAGTCTCTATCACAAGGCACAGTAACAGGGTGATAAGGTAGGAGCACAACAGAGTAAAGAGCTGTGTCACCCTAAAACAAGAAGTGCCTGAACAATTGCCTTCATGGCAGGATCAAAAATTATTATTTTACTGAAGGCTGCAGATTTGAAAAAAAATTTTTTAAACAAAGGTCTCTTTTAGACAGACAGCAGTGCTTACCACCCCCTGAAAAGCACCTTCTGATGCCTGTCTTGGTTTTCTTTTTTGCTATTGCCGAACAGCAATTTTACATTGCAGGACTGCACCACAGCTGTGACCCAAGTGTTTTGCTCACGGTTGCGTTGCAGCCATATTGATCTTAATAGGCGAGCGCCCCTGATGTTAACCCCTTCCCTGCCAGTGTCATTTATTCAGTGAGTGTGCATTTTTTTTAGCACTGATCACTGTATTGGTGTCACTGGCCCCCAAAAAGCGTCACTTAGTGTCCAATTTATTTGTCGCAGTCCCGCTAAAAATAGCTGATCGCTGCCATTGCTAGTAAAAATAAAAATGCCATAAAAATATCCCATAGTTTTTAGACCCTATAACTTTTGTACAAACCAATTAATATACGCTTATTGCGATTTTTTGTTTTACCAAAAGCTTGTAGCAGAATACATATTTGCCTAAATTGATGAAGAAATTCAATTTTTTTAATTTTTTTATTGGATATGTTTTATAGTAGAAAGTTAAAAAAAAATGTTTTTCTTCAAAAGTGTCTGTCTTTTTTTGTTGATAGCGCAAAAAATAATAACCGTAGAGGTGATGAAATTCAACCAAAAGAAAGCTCTATTTGTGCGAAAAAAAGGACATATTATTATTATTATACAGGATTTATATAGTGCCAACCGTTTGCGCAGTGCTTTGCAACATGAGGGCACACAGTACAGTTACATTACAAATCAATACGGGAGGGATCAGAGGGCCTTGCTGGTTAGATCTTACAATCTAGAAGGGAAGGTCAAGTGGAACAAAAGGTAATAGCTGTGGGGGATGATTAGATGGAGAAAATTAAAATATAGTTGTTAGGTGTGGGTAGGATAGAATTCTCTGAAGAGGAGGGTTTTCAGGGATCGTCTAAAAGTTAATAGAGTAGGAGATAGCTGGACAGATTGGGGTAGGGAGTTCCAAAGGATTGGAGAGGCTCTGGAAAAGTCCTGGAGGCGAGCATGGGAGGAGGTGATGAGGGAGCTAGAAAGCAGGGGGTCTTGAGAAGAACGAAGAGAACGAATAGGTTGGTATTTTGAAACTAGGTTAGTGATGTAGCTGGGGGCAGAGTTGTGGATGGCTTTGTAAGTAGTTGTTAGTTGACATAAATGTTGTTTGAACCCATAGGGGTGGGGTAATTAACCTGGAGGTCCCGACACAGTGATACCGTGGCTGATTCTGAGACATCGATTCCACGACCCACAGTGGACATGATGAATCAGCCCACCTTCACAAGCAGAGGTTATATTGGTCTGGATAAACACATCGGGCCAGATTCAGGAACGTTTTACGCCGGCGTATCTATTGATACGCCGCGTAAGTTAAAAGATGCGCTGTCGTATCTATGCGCGGTATTCTTAAAACAAGTTATGCCTGAATTTTGGCTTAATACGACCGACGTAAGTCTCCTACGCCGTCGTATCTTAGGTGCATATTTACGCTGGCCGCTAGGGGCGCTTCCGTTGATTTACGCGTCGAATATGCAAATGAGCAAGATACGCTGATTCACAAACGTACTTGCGCCCGGCGCATTACTATACGCTGTTTACGTAAGGTGTACGACCGGCGTAACTTTACCCCTCATAAAGCAGGGGTAAGTCATGTTAACGTATGGACGTCGGAAACGTCGGAACAGCGTCGGATTTTACGTTGTTTGCTTAAGTCGTACGTGAATGAGGATAGGCGTAGGTTACGTTCACGTCGACAAAGCATTGAGCCGACGTATCTTAGGGAGTATTTGCGACGTGATTCTGAGCATGCGCATGCATGCGCCGTTCGTTCGGCCCCTAATTTGCATGGGGTCACGGCTCATTGTAATACAACACGCCCACTGCCTTGATAATTTGAATTAGGCGGGCTTACGCCGGCCCATTTACGCTACGCCGCCGTAACTTAGGGCGCAAGTTCTTTCTGAATACGGTACTCGCCTCTCTAAGTTACGGCGGCGTAGCGTATATGAGATGCGCTACGCCCGCCTAAAAATACGCCAGTCTTTCTGAATCTGGCCCATCATTCCTAGATAATAGACAATCCTACAGACAGATGAGACAAGTGTGAAGTCTGAATCAAATAACTGTTCAGTGCCAACCGTTCATATGTTCTACTGGCCCCCTAGGGGTCCTTCACGTTTGTTAACAACATGGCATTACAGTTACTATTTTTTTATGTTTCCATTAGAATATAAACCATATTCATAGCCACTGTACTAAGTATAGAGATCTATACACGATTTTATGTCACATACTTAAAGTGGAGGTTCCCCCTAAAAAAAATTCTAACAATACATTGAGAAGACTGATTACACTGCGGGTATGCTGGGGTTTGTTTTTGTTTTTTTCGTACATACCTCGTTATCGCCGTTTCATCCCTCGGCTTCCGGGTATGATTCTTGCTGGACTGGGCGTTCCTAGTTGATTGACGTTCCTCCGACCGGCGCATACTGCGCGTCACGACTTTCCAACAGAAGCCGAACGTCATTGCGCAGGCGCCGTATAGAGTCGGTTCTATACGGCGCCTGCGCAGCGACGTTTGGCTTGTGACGTCAAGTATGTGTCGGTCGGAGGAACGTCAATCAACTATGAACGCCCAGACCCGAAAGAATCATACCCAGAAGCCGAGGAATGAAACGGCGATAACGAGGTATGTACGGAAAAAAAAAACAAAGCCCAGCATACCGCAGTGTAATCAGTCTTCTCAATGTATTGTTAGAATTTTTTTTAGGGGGAAACTCCACTTTAATGTTGGATAATGGATATTGGATCCTTTCTTGATTAACACTCTCATCAGGCTATGTTGGCTTGCAGGAGGGTACTTTATCTGTAATGTAAATTTTTACATTTATTCTAAAAATCTCAAAAAATATATTGAAAAGAAATTCTGTTTGGGTACAGCGACGCATGAACACGCAACTGTCAGTTAAAGCAACGCGGTGCCGTATCGCAAAAAATGGCCTGGTCGTGAAGGGGGTGAAACCTTCCGGGGCTGAAGTGGTTAAAGCGGAACTAAACCCTCCTATTATTTTCAGCTAAGGAAGCTGCCATCTTGGCCTCTGTTTGATCTACAATTGCCATGTGATCAGTTATGACACCGGCCATTTGATGGTTTGACAGTTTGGTTGAGAGCACAACCAATGTGTCAGTTACATTCCCAAGACGTGCCGGGAATGTAACTGTTAAATTGATGCATTTAGTTCCACTTCAAGTTTGACTTTAGCCATGTGATGGAAACAGATTTGACTCAAGTCAGTCATTTCATTTTATTTGACTCAAAACCGCCCTTTAGGTCCCTGTAGTGTAGCAGGTGATAGAGACCTACTTACTTTCAACACTAGAATGCAAGTTCCTAAACAGTTAACACACACAAAAAGAATTCCAAGTCTATAGTAATGGATAATAGTAATCAATCAGCAGCCTTTCAGAGTCTTATCAATGTGGCTTCAATACAACAGAGAGAGGAAGAACATTGATATTCCTGTCCATTCACAAATGCCTCTGACTGAGCCCTGTGGTGGGAGGTGTGGGCTGTATGTGAGGGGCAGAGGCGGTTGCCAGAACAGATAGGATGTCAGATGTGTTCCTTCTAACCAGCCGCTGTCTCTGTGTGAGTGCTTTCTTATAAATAATACCCGTGGGTGTTCTGGAAATTGATCACATGTCCTTCTGCCATGCTTCCTCAAAGGAGGAATAATGTATCGATGGGTGTCTGGGTAATGTTATAGGAGTTTCGAAGTCCTTGAAATGCATTTCATGACACAACATTAATGTCCCAGGATGATTTTTTTTATTTTGCCCACAAAGTGCACACAGTTCTATTCTCTCGCAGCAAGCTTGTGCGTTTATGTGTATATATCCGATTTACATTACGCCGCCGCAACTTAGACGGGCAAGTGCTGTATTCTCAAAGCACTTGCTCCGTAAGTTGCGGCGGCGTAGCTTAAATCGGCCGGCGTAAGCCCGCCTAATTCAAATTTGGATCAGGGGGGCGTGTTTTATGTAAATCTTCTGTGACCCGACGTGATTGACGTTTTTCCCGAACGGCGCATGCGCCGTCCGTGGAATTTCCCAGTGTGCATTGGTCCAAAGTACGCCGCAAGGACGTCATTGGTTTCGACGTGAACGTAAATGACGTCCAGCCCCATTCACGGACAACTTACGCAAACGACGTAACTTTTTCAAATTTCGACGCGGGAACGACGGCCATACTTAACATTGTTACGCCGCACTTACGCCACCATATAGCAGGGGCAACTATATGCCGGGAAAAGCCTAACGTTAACGGCGTAATTTTACTGCGTCGGCTGGGTGTACGTTCGGGAATTCGCGTATCTAGCTCATTTACATATTTTGATGCGTAAATCAGCGTACACGCCCCTAGCGGCTAGCATAAAAATGCAGTTACGATCTGACGGCGTAAGAGACATACGCCTGTCGGATCTAACAGATATCTATGTGTAACTGATTCTAAGAATCAGGCGCATAGATACGACCAGCAGGACGCAGAGATACGACGGCGTATCTGGAGATACGCCGTCGTATCTCCTCTAAGAATCTGGGCCATTGTTTCCACCTATCTCAGAGGACTACAGAACACATCCTCCAGTGTTATTAAGAATAGAAAAGGATGAGGTGTTTTGTAGTCCTGTCCTAGGATGACAAACACTGCTCCATCATACATCAGGTGAGGGCCAGCAGAAAAAAAAGAAAAGAAAGTCTAAAGAAAAACAAATGCAGCCACTACATATAAGGACTAGTAAAGCTGCGATATATTACATATTCTTCTTGGGTTTAGATATACAGGTGACGGGCATTATGGTGGCCACCTTTGTAGCAATATGATTATTTTATTGATCAATTGATGGCACCAAACGGATAAAAATTGCATGCAAATTGAGCATGTGAAATGCACCACATTTGCCAACAGTACCAAACTCAAAAACCCCTGCAGTGGCGTCAGTGGCTGGTGGTGGTGAGTGACATCCCCATCCATGCTGACCCAAAATTAGCCTGCCTATAGCCCTGGGCTAGACAGAATTGAGCCTCATGAGGGTGGGGGGTGTTGCGAGCTAGACTGGAGAAAACCCGATGGGAAGGGGGGATGGTCTAGACAGATGACACCATGTTTTACCACACCATGTGACAGCAACCCTAGTGACGCCACTGTACCCCAGTCACAGGTGGATGCACAGGAAGAGCTACATGAGGGGCACTACATAAGAATGAGAGGATAGTGGTCTTTGAAATAGGACGGTAAGGCATGAGATTTGCCCCTTGATGGCAAATGCTGATCCAGGACTAATTATAAAAAAGTCAGTATTTAATGGGGTGAAACTTTCTTTCCTCACACCAGGTGAAGTATGGCTTCCATGTGAGATGGTAGACCTTGCAAGACGTAGACTTTCTAGCTTTTAGCACTGTGGGAATTACAGATTCAGAAAGTCCCTTGTCTCTCAAGACCTGGGCTTCAGTGTCCATACCTATAAGCCTGCAACCCGAAAGCAGAATGGTATACTGCAAATTAGGATCGGAAATCTGGATTTGGAAGAGCCAACAAAGTGTCTGCTAGGAGTTTGATTAGGTCAGAATATCCATCTGAACCAGCACCTGAGCAATGAATACCACCAGAATGTCCTGTACCGCATTCCTGACAAGGAAGGAGTGTCAGTGAAAGAAAGGTGGACATCAGGTTGTAACAATCCTACTGAGCCAGCAGAGCATCCTTTGCCTCAACACTATTTTCCTGGGCCCGGGTGCTGCCAGCTGAGGTAGTCTGCCTGTCAATTGTCAATGCCAACTGAGGTAGTCTGTCTGTTGATTGTCCATGCCTGGAATGGGCACAGCGGGCAAGGCAAGATCAAATGTCAGCAAAACAGAAAGTGTTAATATGCTGGAAAGATAAGGACATGCAAGTATGCATCTTTACTGCCCACAGAAGCTATAAAGTCTCCCTGATAAGAAGAAGCTATGATAGAGTACATGTAAAATGTTTGGATCCAAATGAAGACGTTTAGGGCCTTCAGATTCAAGATGGGGCAGATAATTCCTTTTTGTTTCAAAATTGTGAAAATGTTGGAGTAACAATCCTGAATCCTCTGCTATAGGAACTAGGGTGACAATTCCTTAATCTAAGGATCTGCAAGATCAGCATGGAGGTCTGTTAGTCCGTGCAGAGACACAGGTGGGTTGGACAACATAAAGAAGGGAGGGAGAAGAGAGTAGATCTAACTGATAGCCCTTGGATTCCACATTTCTTACCCAGACATCCAAGATGCTTTTTGTATGGATAACCACAATAACCAATAGACTCCTTCTCTCTTTGGAAAGTGAAGGCAATCCTAAATGCCAAATGTAAAACTCATATGCAGGTTTGGGGATTAGAGGCCCAAGGCTTGAGGTTAAACTAGGCTCCTGGTTTGGATTTGGCATTGAAGCTTGAAGTCTGCAAGCAACAAAATGATATGTACAAACAAAAAGAAAAATGCGCCAAACTAAGTGCAGTAAGTGGGTATTTAATTCGAATAATTTGTACACAATAAAAATGGCTACTCACAAAACCAGTGATAACACAGGCATGTATAGGGAAAAACGGCTGGTTCGGTGTCACAACATGTCATCAACAGCTACACAGCAGGCTGGTCTCATATCCTGGTCCCCTGGGCGATGGAAATGGAGGTCCAAGGTGTTCAGAAGCCTTTGGGGAACCCCAGAGAGTACAGGAGCCGTGGATGCTGTATTAAAAGCGGCGTGCGTTCCAACGTGGAACGCAGCGTATCGCTGTATGACCGGAAGTGACGTAGGGACTCCGGGCAGACAATGGGATGACGCGTTTCTCAGCCTCCGCTGGTTCATCAGATCCATCTGCAACAAAATGAACTCTTCTTGGTCTCGGGAGGAGGGGGGAAGTAATCTTTCAAGCTTGGAGCCTAGGTTTCTTCAGCTGGGATGAATGAGTGCTCTTACCCCACTTGACATCCTTTATGAGGCTATCCAAAGCCACTCCAAATGAAGGATCGATGTGAACCAAACCTAGAGCCTTTAACATACATTCATTCCCCTAGGATCGGACAGACCAACATTAAGGCAATGGATGGTTGCAATGCAGAGCCTGCAAGAGAAAACAAGAACTTGGAAACAGCTTCCAAACATTTGTCGATGAGATCCTTAAACGCTGGGCCATTCTCAATGGTCAGTGCTTTATGAAGACAGAACTGGATTAACATCCTATTTCTTAGTAAAGGACTCCTCAAACAGATTTTGGTCTGCAAAACCAGATGTGGGAGGTGCAAATAATTTATCAGGACCTCATCAGTATATGTACAGGATGCCTTGGAGTAGGATGTACTAAAAAGATTTTAGTGGTCTAGAGGCCTTTCAGGGATCCCAGACTAGCACTAGTATAAGCCGGCTCTTCCAATTTTAACCACTTTACAACCGCTGAACGTCAAATTACGTCCTTGACTTTGTGCGGTGATATCTGAATGATGCCTGTAGCTACAGGCATCATTCAGATATCACCGTCTTCAGCCGCCGATTCTGTGCGCAATAAGAATGATCAAAGCGGCAGTTCCGCCGATTGATCGTTCTTATAGGCAGCGGGAGGGGACGTCCCCCCTCCCGCCGCCATCCGGTGCTTCTCTGGGCTCTCCCGTGCCATCGGGAGCCCGGAGAGCGAATCGGCCAGACCTGGCTGAGGAAGCATAGAGATGACTGGTGACCAAATGGTCACCAGTCATCTCTATGACCGTCGGAGGCCCGGGCGCGACATTATGACATCACACCTGGTACCCTGAAGTAAACAAAGCCGCAATCGCAGCTGTCGGTGTGGAATCGGTGAATTTTTTTTCACCGATTTCATGCTTGTAAGCCTGGAGGAGAGATGTGGGGTCCTATTGACCCCACATCTCTCCATAAAGAGGACCTGTAACACTGATTCATATTACAAGGGATGTTTACATTCCTTGTAATAGGCATAAAAGTGATTCAAAAAAAGAAAAAATAAAGTGTAAAAATAAGAAAAATTAAGTAAAAAAAAAATTGAAAAAAAATATTTTTTAAAACGCCCCTATCCCCGGTAGCTCGCGCGCAGAAGCGAGCACGCATGCAATTCCTGCCCACATATGTAAACGTTGTTCAAACCCCACATGTGCGCTAGAGCGTGTGCAACAATTCTAGCACTAGACCTCCTCTGTAACTCGAAAATAGTAACCTGTAAAATAATTTAAAGCGTCGCCTATGGAGATTTTTAAGTACCGAAGTTTGGCTCCATTCCATGAGTGTGCGCAATTTTAAAGTGTCACATGTTAGGTATCTATTTACTCGGCGTAACATCATCTTTCACATTATACAAAAAAATTGGGCTAACTTGGGCTACTGTTTTGTTATTTTTTAATTCATGAAACCGTTTTTTTTTCCAAAAAAAAGGTGTTTGAAAAATGATTGCGCAAATACTGTGCGAGAAAAAAAGTTGCAACGACCGCCATTTTATTTCCTAGGGTGTCTGCTAAAAAAAATATATATAATGTTTGGGGGTTCTGATTAATTTTCTAGCAAATAAATTGTGATTTTTACATGAAGGAGAGAAGTGCCAAAATAGGCTTGGTTGTCAAGTGGTTAAGGTAGTGTACATTGCATCAAAAACAACTGAGATTGTTTCATTAGGCTTGGAAACTATTGCAACCACCTGCAACTTCCAATGAACAAAATTATCCACCAAGGTTGTGCAAGACTCTTCAGCTAGAGGCTCCACAGTAGAGGGCTCAGAGGTCACTACAATTGCAGTAGATCAGACAATGATTCTGCAAGGGAAGATGCTGGCGTACGCTTACATCCTTTGGATTTACAGTCAGTAAAAAGAGTTACAATTTGGTGCATAAATTCAAGCATAAGTGTAGAGAACTCATACCGGGATAAAGCCTGGTGAAGCTAATGACTACTCTGAGGGATGCAAGGACTCAAGCTGGGAACAATAGTCCAGAGTGTCAGCCCAT
The DNA here is from genome assembly GCF_905171775.1 of Rana temporaria. Taxonomy (NCBI): domain Eukaryota; kingdom Metazoa; phylum Chordata; class Amphibia; order Anura; family Ranidae; genus Rana; species Rana temporaria. Next base: position 32,019,565 of record NC_053499.1, on the reverse strand, counting down.
GAGAAGGGGCACTGCAGGCCACCCCAGAACTGTTGTGGAGTGTAACCTGAAGAGACCCAATACAGAGGGACTATCCAACATGTTACATTGCTTCACAGAGACAGGAGAATATCAGGCAAAAACCTTGGGTAATCACATATGTCTCATGATGACTGTTCACTTTGGAAAGGGTACTAGTTATTGCCTATTATGGAGGGGTTGGGTCCTTTGGGATGGAGTGAGAACATCCGTCTCTTAGCTCGGTACTGGGGTCGAGGGTCGGCAAGAAGGCTTTATTTATACTGTGTAGGGGGGAACGGTCAAGCTTGGACTTCATTGCATTATAATCCATCTCATTACATTGGACCGATATTGAATATGTCTAATGCAAGAATTTGTCGCCCCCCCCCTCCCCCCCCCTTTTTTTTTCTCTTCTCCCCCCCCCCACTTCCCCCCTTCCCCCTTTTCTCTTGGTAGAGTTTTGGTTTGTACACTGGTCTCTGTGTCATGACCGGTAAATGTTGGTCACGTTTGTGGCCTGTTATTGTTTATGTGTCTTGAAAAATTCAATAAAAATAATTTTACAAAAAAAAACCTTGAATAATCACAAACTGGCTGCTGGGAGCAGAAAGGGTTCAAATGGCTGGAGATGACCAGGACACTATAGGCTACAGCATGGGCTAGCGGAGGGGGAATCACATGCCTCTTGTGAAAAGTAACAATGACAGGAAGGTGCTACCTCACACTGAAAAATCAGGAACAGAGCACAAAGTGCATGCCTGATACAGCACTCAATTTACCAGGGCTTAAAGAGTAAGGCCCCGTACACACGACCGAGTTTCTCGACAGAATTCAGCCAGAAACTCGATCAGAGCCGTATTCTGCCGAGAAACCCGGTCGTGTGTACACTTTTGGCCAAGGAAACCGACGAGGAACTTGTCGAGCCAAATAGAGAACATGTTCTCTATTTCCTCGTTAGTCAATGAGGAAACTTGGCTCGCCGAGATCCTCGGCGGCTTCACAAGGAACTCGACGAGCAAAACGATGTGTTTTGCCCGTCAAGTTTCTCGGACGTGTGTACGGGGCCTGACTCCACTTTTGTTGAGAAAAAAAAAAAACATTCTCCTCTGGGTGATCTGTGTACATTACAAGGATTTTGTAATAATTTATTTTATTATTAGCAAGAAAGTGGAGTTATCCTTGAAACCCTTTTCCACGGATAACAATGCAAAAAACTAGATAATGATGTACCCAATAGTTCTAATAATTATAGCAGAGTCTTCAAAAGCGCCACTAGCTCAGCGCTTAAGGTCACATTTCAGACAGGCCCCACAGTTGTTTAAGCCAATGGGGTCCAGGTATGGCCTCCAAAGCTGTTTGAGGATGTCACTGCAGATAGCTGCATAAGAGACCAGCAGCCAATAGAGCAGTTTTGACTGAAGAAAAAAATATTCTTAGAGAAAAAAATTGAAAAATGCCTGATAAAATGGTTAAAGTGGATGTAAACCCTCCATACACCCAGTGAAGTGAACAGCCTCAGATAATACACAGATATGTACCAAATCTCCCTACATAAGTTTTGCTGTCTTCACATTTATATACTGTTTAGAAAGTTCAGATCGTGTTAGGAAATGTTCTCTTCCTGTTTAACACAGAGTGTGATGTCTGGGCATACAGCCAAGATAGCTAAAATTGCTGATTGGAGGAAAGGCCCACACCCCTCTCAGGGCTGGACTGGGACAGAAATTTGGCCCTGGACTTCATCCAGACTGGCCCACTTTGACAGGTCTCTCCCATGGCAGCCGGACAACTCCTGCACCCCCCCGGCCACCCAAGCCCCCTCTCCCCCTTCACTAGCCACTAGCCATTCTACTTTATTAGAGTAGAACGGCTGGTACTGGTACTCTTATAGGCAGTACCAGTGGGGAAGCTAGACATTATTTCACCCGGGGCAAAGACTCAGTTCAGTGCTCCCCCTTATGGGACAAGATTAGGCAGAAGTGAGAAATTCCCAGGCCATAGCTGTTGAGTCAGCTGTCTGTCCCCTCCCCCCATGCTCCTCTGTCGTCCCCCGGCTCCTCTAGTCCTCCCCCTGCTTCTTTGTTCCCCTCAAGTGAGCGCTGCAAGGAGGGAGAGACAGAGGAGCAGAGGGGGCGGCAGTCTGCTGTCACTGAAGCCGGCCCACTGAGCCATCGGCCCACCGGGAAACTCCCTGTAGTCCCAATGGCCAGTCCATTCCTGCCCCCTCTTCACATAGGCAGAGACTCTCAGAGGTGTTTCGTAACAGGGCCAGCTCCCTGCTAATCTATTTATAGCAACCTCCCCAGACAGAAAAGTCAGGCTGCTTTTATCTGATGTGTCAGAGAATTTTTTAGGGGGTCTCAGGCTGATAACAGAGGAACAGTTCAGGAGAGAGCTATGGGACTTAGCTCATTGAAGAGAGATAACAAAATACTGCATATATATGTGCCCAGCTCAAATTTCATGAATTGGGTTTACATCCACTTTAAGCATTTCTCAGAAGAGAAAAGACGTCCATCCTCCTAGGACAGTGATGGCGAACCTTGGCACCCCAGATGTTTTGGAACTACATTTCCCATGATGCTCATGCACTCTGTAGTATAGTTGAGCATCATGGGAAATGTAGTCACAAAACATCTGCGTTCGCCATCACTGTCCTAGGACAAGGGCTATACTAGGCTGGTCACTGCCTTTTTGTGTCAAAATTCTCTCCGTAGGTGGTAGTATGACCCAATCCTGCATCTTTCAATGCACAAGAAAGAAATATAGAAAAGAAAAAAAAAATACTTTAAATACACTTAAAATTATGGTGCCGTTGTTTCATATTGCAGCCACTATCCTGGGCAGATGTCCTGGACCAAGTTGTGCTGTGAGTTCAAAGCCTGGCTATGCTGCCTAATAGGACTGCATGGAATACAAACATGATGGTCATGACATCTACAGTACAGTATTCATTTAATCTTACTGAATACAATATATTAGTTCCATCGATCCTGGAGAAAACATAACTGCATGCAATCAGACACTGGCTTGCAGAACAAATCCCAGCTGCCCCAGTCCTAACATTGGCCAGATACACATCTGATATGGAACCCCGCTGAAGGTGAGAGTGGCTTCCTGTACACACTCACAGTGCCAGATTATTAGGAGAAAAGTAATTCTGACCGGGCAAGGATTTAAAACCTGTCCAAAGCTTTGCCCTTCCAGATAAGCTTCAGCTGGCAAGGTCTGTAGGGGCACTGTACATATTAGACCATCTGTTGTGAGACTGTCTTCTAGTGTCTATGGGTCACTTTAGAGTACATGTACACATGTGCAAACTCACTTTCCACCTACCAAGGTTACTGCTCCCTACATACATTAGCATTTGGGGGGGGGGGTGTGGTTAGAAGGAGATGAGGGCTTAGCAGTTTACATTCAACATTTTATTATTAGTATTATTAGTATGTATATTTTGCAGTCCCTACAGAAGTTTGCAAAAATGATAGCATGTTCTAGTTCCTGGGGACTGTTCCTGCAGTAACCAACCCAAGATGTAGTTGGAGTCTTTGAAGTCACGGGCCGAGATTCAAAAAGAAGATACAACGGCGTATCTCCTGATACGCCGTCGTATCTCTGAGTTCTGTCGGTCGGATCTATGCGCCTGATTCATAGAATCAGGTTACGCATAGATATCCCTAAGATCCGACAGGTGTAAGTGACTTACACCGCCGGATCTTAGGCTGCAATTCCAGGCCAGCCGCTAGGTGGCGCTTCCGTATTATTACGCGAGGAATATGCAAATGAGGAGTTCAGAAACGAACGACCGCCCGGCGCTTTTTTTTACGCCGTTTGCGTTCGGCTTTTTCCGGCGTATAGTTACCCCTTCTATATGAGGTGTAGCTAATGTTAAGTATTGCCATCGTTCCCGCGCAGAGTTTTGAAATTTTACGTTGTTTGCGTAAGTCGTTCGCGAATACGGATGGACGTAATTTACGTTCCCGTCGATGCCAATGACGTCCTTGCGACGTCATTTAGAGCAATGCACTCTGGGATTTTTTTGGGACGGCGCATGCGCAGTTCGGTCGGCGCGGGGGGGCGTGCTTCATTTAAATGATACACGCCCCCTACCTGCCGAATTTGAATTCGGCCGGGGGATTTACGATACGCCGCCGCAACTTTACAGGCAAGTGCTTAGTGAATAAAGCACTTGCCTGAAAAACTTGCGGCGGCGTAACGTAAATCAGATAGGTTACGCGGATCTAAAGATCCACTCACCTATCTGAATCTAGCCCACAAATTGTTTTCTTTGACTCTCAAGGGTTGATTTATTAAAGCTGGAGAGTGCAAAAACTGGTGCAGCTCTGCAAAGAAATCAGCTTCCAGTTTTTCTTCTTTTTTTTTTTTTGTCAAAGCTTAATTGAATAAGCTGAATTTAGAAGCTGATTGGCTACCATGCAGAGCTGCACTAGTTTTTTCACTCTCCAGTTTTAGTAAATCAACCCCTTAGTTGTAAGCATTCTATAGTTCCATAGGAGATATAGGGCCAGATTCTCAGTGGAGATACAACGGCGTATCTCCAGATACGCCATCGTATCTCTGAGTTGCGCCATCGTATCTATGCGCCTGATTCATAGAATCAGTTACGCATAGATTTCCCTTAGATCCGACAGGCGTAAGTCTCTTACGCCATCGGATCGTAACTGCATACTTACGCTGGCCGCTAAGGGCGTGTACGCTGATTTATGCGTCAAAATATGTAAATCAGCTAGATACGCAAATTCACGAACGTACGCCCAGCCGACGCAGTACAGTTACGCCGTTTACGTTTGGCTTTTCCCAGCGTATAGTTTCCCCTGCTATATGGTGGCGTAAGTGCGGCGTACCAATGTTAAGTATGGCCGTTGTTCCCGCGTCAAAATTTGAAAAAGTTACGTCATTTGCGTAAGTCGTCCGTGAATGGGGCTGGACGTCATTTATGTTCACGTCGAAACCAATGACGTCCTTGCGGCGTATTAGGAGCAATGCACACTGGGAAATTCCACGGACGGCGCATGCGCCATTTGGGAAAAACGTCAAACACGTCGGGTCACAGAACATTAATATAAAACACACCCCCCTGTCCCACATTTGAATTAGGCGGGCTTATGCCGGCCGATTTACGCTACGCCGCCACAACTTACGGAGCGGCGGCGTAGCTTTGAGAATACAGCGCTTGCCCGTCTAAGTTGCGGAGGCGTAACGTAAATCGGATACGTTACGCCGCCGCAAAGATATGCGGATCTACGCGAATCTACCCCTAAGAGTTTACTGGATTTATGGTAGGATCAACAAGTATGTTTGTATACTCAGTGAGGGTCACTTAGGCCTCTTTCACACTTCTTCAACTTAAAAGTCGCACGATTCTGCAGCGATTTTAGGGAATGCCTGTGTAAACTTGAGGTCTGTGGAACTCAACTCGCATCAATGTCGGACCAAAGTAGTACAGGGACTACTTTGTAATTGGTGCGAATTGAAGTCGCACAAATATGAATTTTTATCATTGGAAATCATGGGGTATGACTCTAATGCCGCGTACACACCATCACTTTATGTGATGAAAAAAAATGACGTTTTTAAAAACGTCACTTTAATTGACTGTGTGTGGGGGAAAACGTCGTTTTATGTCTTGTAAAAAACGACCAAAAAAAATTGAAGCATGCTTCAATTTTATGTGTCGTTTTTCAAAAGTGCACTTTTTACTTCACAGAAATTGACCGTGTGTAGCAAAAAACGTCGTTTTCTAAGACGTTTTTTCATCCACGCATGCCCAGAAGCTACTTATGAAGCAAGTTCAATGGTAAAACGTGGTGGAACGTAACCTCACTTTGCAAGAACATTGTGAGAAAACGATGGTGTGTAGGCAACTTCGTCTTTGAAAATTGAAGTTTCAAAAACGTCATTTTTTACTTCACAGAAAGTGTCGTTTTTTTTCATCACATAAAGTGATGGTGTGTACGCGGCATTACGTCCAACGTCACAGGAAAAGTCGCACAAGTGTGAAAGGGCTTTACTAAAACTGGTAAGTGCAAAATCTGGTGCAGCTGTCCATGGTGGCCAATCAGCTTCTAACTTCAGCGTGTTCAATTAAGCTTTGCTAAAAACCTGGAAGTTGATTGGTCTCTATGCACAGCTGCACCAAATTGTGCACCCTCCAGTTTTAGTAAATACACCCCACAGTGTTTTTAAAGCGACAAAACATGGAGACGTGTATGCATTAGAGAGATGCACCTAAATTGTTTTGATTTTTCTTTATTTTACCCAAGCATACACTGCTTCTTCTGAGTATTTTGGGTTGATTTACTAAATGCAAATAGGCTGTTTACTTTGCAATTGAATTTTCACTTTGCAAAGACATTTTTTATTTCCTTAAAGGAGTTGTAAAGGAAAAAAATGTTTTTGCTGAAATGACTGTTTACAGGGTATAGAGACATAATAGTTAACTGATTCCTTTTAAAAACGATTAAAAATAGATCAAAATCAATCATATAATGTACCTGTAGTTTCTAGTTTCAGTTTTGCATGTTGTTTCCTGCTTCTGTGATGTACAGAGCCAGAGAGCCAATACAGGGCAGTGATGGTTTGGAAAACGAAACTGATTGGTGCTGAGGGGTTTTAGACACACTGGGCCAGATTCACAAAGAGATACGATGGCGTATCTCCTGATACGCCATCGTGTTCTCTGAGATCCGACGGTCGGATCTATGCGACTGATTCATAAGAATCAGTTACGCATAGATTTCCCTTAGATCCGACTGGTGTAAGTGACTTACACCATCGGATCTTAGGCTGCAATATCCCGCCGGCCGTTAGGTGTCGCTTCAGTTTTTTACGCGAGGAATATGCAAATTCCGATTTCCGCCGATTCAGAAACGAACGCCCGCCGCTTTTTTTTTACATCGTTTGCGTTTGGCGCTTTCCGGCAAATAGTTACCCCTGCTATATGAGGGGTAGCTAATGTTAAGTATAGCCGTCGTTCCCGCGCCGAGTTTCAAATTTTTACGTTGTTTGCGTAAGTCGGTCAGGAATATGGATGACCGGAATTTACGTTGCCGCCGAAAACAATGACGTCCTAGCGACGTCATTTGGAGCATGCGCACTGGGAAATATCGCCGGTGGCGCATGCGCAGTTAAATCGGCGCGGGAACGCGCCTGATTTAAATTGTACACTCCCCCTAGCCGCGGAATTTGAATTCCACCGGGGGAGTTACGATCCGCCGGCGCAAGTTTGGAGGTAAGTGCTTTGTGAATACTGCACTAGCCTCGCAAAAGTGCGCCGGCGGATCGTAAATCACATAGATTACGTGGATCTAAAGATCCGCTAATCTATGTGAATCTAGCCCACAGTAATCACACCGGGCCAGATTCAGATAGATTAGCGGATCTTTAGATCCGCGTAATCTATCTGATTTACGATCCGCCGGCGCAATTTTGCGAGGCTAGTGCACTATTCATAAAGCACTTACCTCGAAACTTGCACCAGCGGATCGTAACTCCCCCGGTGGAATTCAAATTCCGCGGCTAGGGGGAGTGTAGTATTTAAATCAGGCGCGTCCCCGTGAGCGTAACTAGCGTCGGGCCGAATTCTGAATCGACGTACGCAAAGGACGTTAAAATTTAAAACTCGGCGCGGGAATGACAGCCATACTAAACATAGGATATGCCGCAGTTATAGCAGGGGTAATTATCCGCTGGAAAAAGCCGAACGCAAACGAAGTGAAAAAAAAGCGACGGGCGGGCGTTCGTTTCTGAATCGGCGGTTTTCCTCATTTGCATATTCGTCGCGTAAAAAAACGAAGCGACACCTAGCGGCCGGCGGGAGATTGCAGCCTAAGATCCGACGGTGTAAGTCACTTACACCTGTCGGATCTAAGGGAGATCTATGCGGAACTGATTCTTATGAATCAGTCGCATAGATCCGACCGTCGGATCTCAGAGATACGACAGCGTATCAGGAGATACGCCGTCGTATCTCTTTGTGAATCTGGCCCACCTTCTTGATTAGTGACCACAGATAGAAAGCTCCAAGTACTGTGGTTTTCAGGAAACAGACAACCAGTAAGTGTGGAGATCAGAGAAGAATTACAGCAACTTGAGAGCAAAAACGAACAAAGGGGACATGAAAACAGCACTGCATTAAGGTAAAGGAAGCTATTAAGATAAAAAAAAAATTCTTTACAAACCCTTTAATGAATGTGGGGAAGCTTTACTGACTTCCATCACCACATACTTGCAAAATGAATTTTCACTACATTCACTAAGCTATGGAAAATTCCCATGCAAAGTGCAAATTCCCTTGAAATATGAACAGCCTTTTTTGCTTTGTAAATCAACCTCTTTGTGTTTACTACGGTAAGTCATTAAGTGCAACACCCATGAAAGGCCAGAGCTCAAGAAACAGTTAGTGGGTATGCTAAATTCAACAACAGAATATTTGTGAGTTTGAGCCCATAAGTAGGTATGCCAATTTCAACAACAGATCGCTTGTGTTTTTGAACCCATAAGTAGGTATGCCAATTTCAACAACAGATCGCTTGTGTTTTTGAACCCATAAGTAGGTATGTCAAGTTCAACAACAGATCGCTTGTGTTTTTGAACCCATAAGTAGGTATGTCAAGTTCAACAACAGATCGCTTGTGTTTTTGAACCCATAAGTAGGTATGCCAAGTTCAACAACAGATCACTTGTGTTTTTAAACCCATAAGAAGCAGGTAGGTAATTCAAACTACCAGTATTTACCAAAACCTGAATTAAATTTGGGATGCACTGAACCTATACAAAAAAGCCTCTGCATGCATATAGGTAGACAATTTCACGAAACAAAGCTAATACAACATCACAAGTGCTACAAACGGAAAACAGCCATATAACATAACCAGAAAAAATGTACAATAAATAAGCTGACAAGTAGCAGAAAACACTGATCTTTGTTTTCTTAAGACTTCACTGAAGAATTACATGCCCATAAACTCTAGATGGCAATATTGCACTTATTGTACTGGCTAACCCGCTTCTCTGAGAGGTCTTACATATTCTCTTTATCAAAATTTTATGTGCCACAGATCTATAGCCTCTTATTATAAGTGTAATGAAGCAGAAGTTATTGAAGCATTTTATTGATTGCTCAGATCACAAGTTTACTGTCATACTGAATTGGCACCTCACTCTCTAAAGCAAACTGCTGACACCTTTTTAAAAAAGTGACAACTGCATCTATTTCATGACCAGAAATCCATTTTCATCTCTATCAAGACAAGAATACAATTTTCACTTCATTTAACTGATGTTAGGCCTGTTTCGAGCTATGGCATTTGAGAACGAGACAAGTTTAAGGTTCCTAAAATACTGTACTTCACATATGTAGGTGGCTGCTTGTTTGAGGGCAGTGCGTTGCCCATCTGATAACAGAGAGCATTGCATTGTTCCTTCAAAACTTCCACTCCACGGAGCATCCTGTCAAATATCCTGCTAAGTATCACAAACAATACTAGGGGCGTCTGGTGAATCCTAAGCAAGGTGCTCAGACCTGATCATTACGGGTGCTGGTCTGGAAAAAAAAAAGTGCTTTGGATCAGAGAGTCCACCTGTAAATCACCCTGCTTTCTAAAACAGAGGCTTAAAGTCAAATTAGTTATTCAGAGGAATACGTTCTTCACAAGACATATCTTGAGTTTTTATTTTTTACAAAATAATAGTTGTTTTTGACAGGCAAGATATAAGTAAAAAAACGTAAGTAAAAAATAAATAAAAATGCAGTACGTTAAGTCTTTAACGTAGTCAATGGAGCCTTAAAAATATAAAATATTTATCTTACATTAATGAAGAAGTCAATTGCAATTGTCTACATTTTGAGTTTTCTTTGTCAATTGTAGTACTGATAACTCTATACAAAACGATCCATCATATCATGCCACATCTAATATAGATATCTATCATCTCATACTTTACCTAATATAGATCTAATACTCAATTAACAAACAATATATCTAATCTACATCTGGAGTCTTCAATATACAAATTGCTTACCTTATATTCATTTGGAAGGGAATTCCATGTGGCAGCATTTTGTGTCTTCCAGGTGTTCCCAATTTTCTTACGTATATCCTATATCATCTCATACATCATATAGATCTCTACAATCTCACACCTAATATAGATTCCTGTCATCTCATATCAAGCTTTTAGATGGCCATACATTATACAATTTTAATTTTCAATTCTTTTTAGAATTACCTTCAACTATGTAGTGCAAGGGCCTGCCTAAATGCATACAAATTGAAAGTGTTTATGTTTGACCTCATATTATATGGATTTGGTAAAAGGAAAATTGAACAATAACATTTTAGAATTTATGTCCAGCCTAATATGGGTCTTATACCAATCTAAGGCTGGCAATACAGTATACAATTTTCTTTTACAAGTTTCCTTTTCATAAAAAAAAAAAAACATATAATATGAAGTCAAATCTAAACACTTTCAATTTGTATACAGGCAGGCCCTTACAATACATAGTTGAAGATAAATCTAAAGGAAATTGAATAAGACAATTGTATAATGTATGGCCAGTTTAACAAACAGTGTAGGCAAATCGAATAAGTGAAGTCTTTAAGATGCAAAATATGTTTTTAATATTAATTTAAAAATGAGTTCTAATTGTCTATATTTTGTGTATTTCTAAACTGCCAGGTTTCCTAATAATAATTATTTCATAAGTAATAAATATTTCATATCTAACATAAGGTGTATCCTATCTAACAAATAGAGTTTTAAAGATAGAAAATATAATATACAAAATACAACGTATCTCTCAAATATATAGATTTCACATTTAAAATACAGAGTGTGTCAAAATTAATACACAGCAAATCTTATATTATCAAGTATAAATCTCATATCTACCAAACATACATTTAATCATACATTATATGTAATATTTATGAATCTCTGGTTTAAGAGAACATATGTGTGTTATAGCAGCAAGGTAAACTATCCGAAAATAATTTTCTGCATGTTTTTCCATCGGCACACATTTATAAATATTATACAAACTAAAATAATTATTAGTGGGTGAGTCGCACCCCATGTCAATGTGCGCTGGTGCCGCATCCCTTTCTTTGTTGATTTATTTATCTTTATAAATATATATATATATATATATATATATATATATATATATATATGTGTATATAAATATATATATATATATATATATATATATATATATATATATATATATATATATATATATATACATATGTATATATATATATAGTTTACAGATTTATAGATACTTTTCCTCCGTTATTGTTGTATGCGGCAAACACAGCTGTTTTGTATTATTTTGTACAGTCAATGACATCCAAGTTTATTCTTCAGCATGTCAATAATTATTAAATTATATTTGTTGCATTTCACATTCTCGGAATCTTCATCTGAACACATTGTAATATTTTGACATCTTAACCATGTAAGATATTGCTTACATAATTAATAATCAATCAAAGCATATAATGATCATGATGTTAGTCTTATTTACCCATTTTATTACTGCTTGTGTTTTAGGATAGATCTGTTTTTGCCCTAGGCATTCATAAACTCATTTACTGTTGACTACAATATGACAATATCCTAAATGCTTCCCTTTATAGAAAATGTATTGGCTTATAGCACCTTTTAGATGTAAAAGTCTGCACCTAACAAGAACAACTCACAATTGCTGTTGTCGCTGGGTACACTTTGCACTTGCTTGGGGCAGATTAGGTGACTAATTGTATGGCACGTCAAAACAGGATTTTTTTTTAGAAGTCCTTTAAATGGGGCTACAGTGAATAAAAAAGTACTGTATTTCAGACTCCTCCAATTTGGCCTCCACTAGCTTGCATTAGATCGGTGAATGACAGCCTCCCTGCTTGAAACACACTGAAACTGCAGTCCTACTCATTCACTGACATGACAAGAGCCCTTTCACACGTTCCCCCCCATAGCAGTGTTTGTCCCCAAACACTAGAAGAGAGTACAATGACATTCCAGATTCAACACCCCCACCAACAGCACAACTACATAACAAGAATGCTAATCAGATGGAGCCTCCCTATTATTGAATGTGTTAAGTTCATTTGAAATGTAACTTGTTATGCTATTTAGTTATTTTTGGTGTGCTGGAATATCACCTGCTGTTCTCTGAACTACCCTAAAATTTTACATAAATGCCATACTTCTTGTGGAGAGCAAAAGATTGGGTTCCAGATATCATAAAAGTGGCTCCAAATTTTAGGACTCATCAGTTCCATACTGAGAATGGAACTTAGGCCGCGTACACACAATCAGTCCATCCGATGAGAACGGTCCGAAGGACCGTTGTCATCGGTTAACCAATGAAGCTGACTGATGGTCTGAAGTGCCTACACACCATCGGTTAATGAACCGATCGCGTCAGAACGCGGTGACGTAAAACACAACGATGTGCTGAAAAAAACAAAGTTCAATGCTTCCAAGCATGCGTCGACTTGATTCTGAGCATGTGCGGGTTTTTAACCAATGCTTTTGCATACTAACGATCGGTTTTGACCTATCGGTTAGGCGTCCATCGGTTCAATTAAGTAAGTTCTCATTTTTTTGACCGAAGGATAACTGACCGATGGGGCCCACACATGATCGGTTTGGACCGATGAAAACGGTCCTTCAGCCCTTTTTCATCGGTTTTGACCGATCGTGTGTACGCGGCCTTAGTCTTAGCAGGTAAAGTGTGCCCAGTCACATTTTCTCAAGTGAACAGGAGCAGTATCTATTCTGACTGTATCTTTTCTGTCGATTTAGTTGAGTACTAAGAGCAAAAACAGCCATTTAAAATGCTCAGCCAGGCCCAGTGATATTGTTAACCTCTGGACTTAGAAAAATGAAAACCCCTTACAGACATATTTGAAGCTTTATGTTGTCTGGAGTTTAGAGACATATTAGAGCATGCTGTCACAGGATGAGGTGGATCTTGTGTCTCTGAAAGGTGATAGCGGACTGAGCAGACAGAACCAAACACATTACAAAATCACAAGGCAGGAACATAGGCAGACAGCCTGGAGATCAGTGCTGGTGGCAAGCAAGCAAGGTCAGGGAATGAACCAAAATCAGAGCAGGAGTTATACAAAAGCAGGGAAGTCCAAGTCAATACTGAAGAGTGATCAAGAAACATGAATTTGGCAGAGATGTAGCAAAAGGGCACCTTTGACAGGGGACAGAATAAATATTCTATACTCCATTTAAGCACTTCTGATTGAGGTCAGGTGTGCAGCTGTAGTAATAGCAAACTGCAGTACAGAGTATTAGCCTGCAGAGGTACAGGCTGCATGCTGATTATTACGTGACAACTTGTTTTTTATCTATTATAAAGCATATCTGTTGCGCTAAAGAAATATACAAAGTCATAAGTAAAATTAAAAATATAACTCTATATCACACTGGTGAGTTCTACTGGAAAAGAAAAGTGAGTCCACCATGCATAATAAAGGCCACATAAAAAAATCAAGTCCTCTGTAAATAGAAAGGCTCAAATAATCCAACACCAAAGCTTCCAGAGAGACCACGTGATGATCACCATCATCATCTAAACAGAAAAGTCAAAAAGTGCCCGTGAAAATTCCTTCAAACCCCAGGTGAAGTTCCACCCAATGGAAAAGGAAACCAGCAGTATATTATTGACATCCATATCCACACTGCCATGGACGCTAAGGCTGCATTCACACCTGAGCGTAGCGTTTTCACACGTATTCGCGCGTTTGCATACAGCGTTGTCTGAAATTTTTGAACTTCGAAGTTTTTTATTTTAGCCAATAGGAAAAATGATCATCTCTTTCATCACTTGTTGCTATGTTTGTAGATTTTTTTTATCTTCTGCCTAGGTGAAATGTTCTATTTCACAGAACAGATTAAAGCGACAAAATGCCCGTAGAAACGCTCATTGTCGCGCTAGACGCTTAAATTGAGCGTTTCCATTACTTTCTATGGGAATACAAACATTCTAAAACGCCCAAATCGGCCCAATTCGCCAAAAAAGGGTCCGGAACTTGTTTGAGCTTCAGCCGTTCGGCTTCAGGCGTTTTGGAGTGGAGATGTGAACCATCTCTATAGAGAATAATGTCTTTTTTCCCCTCTAGCGTTTTGGAGCTTCATGCTTCAGGCGATAAAACACTCAGGTGTGAATGCAGCCTTAAAGGAAGGAAATGTATTCCACATAGTGTAAATCTTAATTAAAAAACACTTTAAAAAAAGAATATTGCACATACATGTACACATACTCTATGTAATTACACAGGGATTAATAAAGTCTGGCCAGCATATAGAGTAAAATAAAAGCTCTGTCACTTCCGTTTGCGTAGTGACAACAGCACGTAGCTCCATGGGCGGAACCAATATACTTTATTATTGTTTTGACTGTGACGAATATCTCATGGTACTGTTGCAGCTTTTAAGCACTCTTTAGTTTTGATATATACTAATGCCCTGTACACACGATCGGTTCATCCGATGAAAACAGTCTGATGGAGTTTTTTCATCAGATATCCAATGAAGCTGACTTTCATCAGTCTTGCCTACAAACCATCAGTTAAAAAAACGATCCTGTCAGAACGCAGTGACGTAAAACACAACAACGTGCTGAGAAAAATGAAGTTCAATGCTTCCGAGCATGCGTCGACTTGATTCTGCGCATTCATTGATTTTTTAACCGATGGATTTCACCACAAACGATCGTTTTTTCCAATAGGTTTTTTAACCATCAGATAATTTTAAAACAGGTTGTAATTTTTTTCACCAATGGGAAAAAAACTGATGGGGCCCACACACAATCGGTTCATCTGATGAAAACGGTCCATCAGATCGTTTTCATCAGACAAACCAATCGTGTGTACACGGCATAAGTGTGAGATCTATTTTTTTTTTTTTTAATCTGTAGGTTGATGGACAATTTTATCACAAAAAATCTGTCATTACGAGGAGCCAATGTGTCACATGATACAAACAAATCTGACACAACTGTGCTGCAGTCTGAGTATAAATAGGATGAAAATTACCTGGTGTAAACCATAACATGCAAAAGATTATCGGCTGCCCATAGTCACAAAGTCTGAAGACTTAAAAATCCGACAAGAAAACCATGGATTTTTTTCAGACGGAATCTTGGCTCAAACTTGTCTTGCATACACACGGTTACACCAAATTCCGACCATCAAGAACGTGGTAACGTAAAACACTACAACAAGCCGAGAAAAATGAAGTTCAATGTTTCCGAGCATGCGTCGACAGAATTCTGAAATTCCGACAGAAAAATTCAGATGGAGCCTACACACAGTTGGAATTTCCGACCAGAAGCTCACATCAGACATTTCTTGTCGGAATTTCCGATCGTGTGTACCCGGCATTGGCGTTGTGCACTGCTAGAAGGGCAAAGATAATACAGCATCATTCTTAGTTCTTTGTAGTGAAATCAACCAACATGATCTGATTAATGATGGCACATAATGATTTTAAAAATAAAATAAAATATTACTATTATTTTTATTACTACCACCACTACTAATACTTTTAATAGTAATAATATTCAAGGTAATGAGCATTCCTGAATAAATGTTCAGAAGCCCTCAAACACACTTTTAGAACCAATGCATTATAGGCATAATAAATGTGCTTCCAATAATGAAGTGATCTCTGTATTTGTGGTTATTTTTAATTAAATTTAATTAGAATTAGTTGACAATTCGAAAAACTATTGGGTATTGGTGGCCAGAAAAGACACCTCTGCAACTTTGTCAGGAATAAAGATGTACTGGAAAGTCTTGGTGAACGGCTTATTGATTGTCCAAAATATTTGGAGAGCTGGGTACCTGCAGAAGATATATCCATGTACATCTACATCATATGAAAATACACAGAGGTGGGCTAGGCCAGGGGGCAGGGTGGCAATTGCCTCCAAGACGCTACAATTTTTTTTATTTTGGTCTAGGGAGTTGTAGTCCACGCTCAAGCTGCTGGTGGGTGGAAAACAGAGCAGCGCAGAGGAAACTACATTTCCCGGAGACCGGATTTTTGGAAGCAGGCAGAGGCAGGGTGTCCCAGGCAGGGAGTCGGGACGCAGGGCTGGGTGCTGGCTGCAACTTGACCCCAGGGCCAGAAGCATTACCCCCCAGGAGGCTGTGGCATGCAAGAACCTGCTGAGATCACTGAGGTGAGACCCTGAAACCCATAGCTGATCCCCCCCATACACCCCATGTAACCTGCCCCAGTGATCAGGCTGCATTGATGGGCACTGAAGTTTGCTGCACTAGTGAGGCTGCATTGAAAAAACAGATAGGCCATAGATGGTGAGCTGATTTGGCGGTTCAATGGCCACTTGACTAAACTTGCCCCCCAGGCCTAAGGCTGCCAGCCCTCCCCTGAAAATACATATCTATGTGAGTATTGGAGGTCTTGATCTTTTTTGGTAGTCAGATAGCCCTTTATCCTTTAACTGTTGTCTAGTTTCGTTGGGTAGTTTTGAATAAAGTGTATCCTAGGATCATAGGGATTAGTTATTGAATAATAAACTATTTCAAGAGGTTTTGAAAAATGAAGTCTTGTTAAGAGAACACATCTCAAAAATGCTCCAAATTTGTTCAAGGAATTATATCACTTCTTTTGTTCATATTTTTTCTAAAAAATAAACCTCTAATATGTGGTAAGTAACAAATAATTTCCACTCACTGAATATATATGTAAATAAATATGGTAATGACAGCTTCAAGACGCCTCCTGTATGGAGAAAATAGTTGCATGCATTGCTCAAGTGAGATTTTGGCCCGTTATTCTAGACAAACATCTTGAAGGTTCTGTGGGCCTCTTCTATAAACTCTGATCTTTAGTTCTTTCCAAAAATGTTCTATTGGATTCAAGTCAGACGATTGGCTGGGCCATTTTAGCAGCTTTATTTTCTTTCTTTGAAACCAATTGAGAGTTTCCTTGGCTTTGTGTTTGGGATCATTGTCTTTCTGAAATGTCCACCCTCATTTCAACCTTATCATCCTGGTAGATGGCAGCAGATGTTTATAAAAAAATGTCTTGGTACATTTTTCCATTCATCCCTCCTTCCACAATATAAAATTTGCCCCACACCATGATGTTCCCACCTCCAAACTTCACTGTTGGTATGGTGTTTTTTGGGTGATGTGCAGTGCCATTTGACCTCTAAACATGGTGTGTATTATAGCTTCCAAAAAGTAAAAATTTGATCTCATCTGACCAGACTATATTCTCACAGTATTTCAAACGCCTGTCTAAATGTTGTGCAGAAAACTTTAAACAAGCTTCAACATGCTTTTTCTTTAGCATTGGAGTCTTGCATTGTGAGTGTGCATACATGCCATAGTGGATGAGTGCATTACTTATTGTTTTCTTTGGAACAATTGTACCTGCTAATTCCAAGTCTTTATGAAGCTCTCCACAAGTGGTCATTGGCTCTTAGAAAACTCTTCTGATGATTATTTTCACTTATGTTCTTTCCACTTCTGGATTATGGCCCCAACAGTGCTCACTGGAACATTCAGAAGTTTAGAAATCCTTCTGTAACCAATGCCATCAGGATGTTTTGTAACAATAACGTTGCAAAGGTCTTGAAAGAGCTCTTTGCTTTTACCCATCATGAGATGTTTCTTGTGTGACACCTTGGTAATGAGACACCTTTTTAAGCCATCATTGAGACTAAACCAACTGATAACAATTTGCAGTGACAAGGGAAAGGACTGCTTTCTAATTACTGATAGATTTCAGCTGGCATCTTGGCTTTCCATGCCCTTTTGCACCTCCCTTTCTTCACGTGTTCAATATTTTTTCCCTGTGTCATTCCATTTTATTAAACATATTATTGGACAGGCTGCATGGGTTGTTACTGACATGTGGTGAAAATTTCATGTCAATAGCACCTTTAGAAATATATTTATCTAGAAAGATGGTGACATGTTCAATGCTATATATATATATATACATACACACACACAGTATAGGTGATTTAACAACACAGGTGCAGCATGAAAAAAACGCTGAAGATGAGAGCAGTCAATAACTGTAAGCCATTAACAGAACAGATGCCATGGGTAGGGAAGTGAAGGGGGGGGACATAAAGAAATGTAAAATTGTTCACCAATGTTAAGGGCTCCATAGGCAAAAATATATGTTTTACATTAAAAAAAAGTTATCTTAAAATATAACATATTTTTGGATATTTTTATTGCAGTGCTCAGTTTTTAAATGTGACATTAATAATCTATATGCTTGTTTTTTCATGTTTTTGTTATAATAAAAAATAAATAATAATTTAAAATGAAAAATTTGCAAAAAAGGCACTAGAGCAGGGGTCTCCAAACTTTCTAAGCAAAGGGACAGTTTAGTGTCCTGCAGACTTTAGGGGGACCCGACTGTTACCAGGGGGAGCAGAAAATGCTCCAGCATCAGTGAGCACAAACAATGTCCCATCATTGGTTTGAATGGAAGGAATAGTGTCGCATTGTTGGTGTCAGTGGGAAGAATAGTGCCACGTCGACAGTGTCAGTTGGTGGAATAGTGCCCCAAGGGCTAGATAATGAAAAGCCAAGGGTCACATCCAGCCCCCGGGCCGAATTTGGAGACCCCTGCACTAGAGGAAGCTCTGTTTGGCTCCCCCTCACTTATTATTCCCCCCTAATGACTGTCAAGGTATCAACCACGTAGGAAGTGCATTGTTTTTAACTTCTAGACTTGCATTGTTAAAAGCAACAGTAAAACACAAACATTGTTTATAGCACTCCAAAGCAGGAAGCAGAGCCTGTGTATGTAATAATTAAACATGGTTTCCCTTGCATACTGTACATACAGGGTATAATTTCAAACTACACATAGACACAACTTTATAAAAAAAATTAACAAACCAGACATTTTCTCCCACTGCTGTCAACCACTGCCATTGAGGGGGGAGTGGGGGGCGGGTCTGAGTCAATGGACAAACAGAGTGCAGCTTGGAAGTGAGCCTGCACAAGTGCCCCCATAGCAAGTGGCTTGTTATGGTGGGCACTCGGCAGGGGGGAGGAGACAGGAGCGCTGGCGAGGGACCCAAGAAGAGGAGGTTTTGGAAAATCATTACACAGAACAGATAAGTACAATATGTTTGTTATTAAAAAAAAAATAGTTTACAATCATTTGCATTGCATATATTTTTTATCCAAAAAAATGGAAATGGGGCTTTTTATAACATGCCCTCTGAACTTGATGAGCACAACATTATTTCACAAAACTTTTTAAAAGCAAATGGTTGAGCTTACTATACATACGCATCTCAAATGTTATCTGATTTCTGCTGAATCAGTCAAAATTTGAACCATTGGTGGCTCCATCTGGCTTGAAAAACGTAAAATAAAAATTTGGCTGGAAAATTGCTGCTGAACAGTGACTGTATCCTTACAGATAGCTGGCCCGGGGAAAGATATTTGTTTAGCGTAAATAAAGGCTGAATGAGAGAAATCTATGTGTAAAGCTAGCTTGACACACCAAAAAAAATCTATTGAATTCCAGAAAACTGGAATAAAACGAAGTGCACCACCCGGGTCCCTAACTGTCACCAGTTCCAGTGCAGGGGACTGCACCAATGCTGTGATGGCGCTCTGAGACCACCAGTCCTCTTCCTGTGATGATGTCAGACCCCTTATCTCCCTGGGGGGGGGGGACATTGCCGACGGCCATCCAATAGCAAGTGTCCTTGTCATGCAGGCAGTGACATAGACACCTAAAGGACCCTAAGCAAGAATAAACAGAACTGGAGAAGATTTGGGGCTGCAATGTCACATGAGCAGAGGTTAAGGTAAGAAAAAAATGGAATTTAGATATGGATTTTCTTTATTCCAGTAATCACAGAGAGGGGGTGAGAGAAAGAGGTGGCTGGGGGTTTACATTGATCTCAGAGAGGGGAATTTGATACAACAAATGTTTATGTGATCTTGTCTTTTCACAAATCAAATCTTTTGTTATTAAATATACAGTATCTCACTTTTTTTATGAGTCATATACACTTCAAGTAATTGCAAAACCAAAATCTGTGATTTTGGTTTCTACAATCTATTCATTTTATACTACCCAATGCGTTTCTTGGAATGCACTTCTTGGACCAATAGGTCAATTTTTTCAGACAAAAGTCATAACAAGTGAAAGGACAAGTAATATCATTAACGGCTGACTCTCTAAAAGATAGAGAAACCTTCTCTGCTGTGGATCCCCAATAAGAGTGATGGATTGTGTGGGGCAAAATGAAGGGAGCAGTTCCCTCAGCTAGCTCTTCTACTTT
Organism: Rana temporaria; assembly: GCF_905171775.1. Classification (NCBI taxonomy): domain Eukaryota; kingdom Metazoa; phylum Chordata; class Amphibia; order Anura; family Ranidae; genus Rana; species Rana temporaria. Next base: position 31,999,218 of record NC_053499.1, on the reverse strand, counting down.
AGCTTTTAGATTTACATCTAAATGAGATTGTACAATCAGATTGTAAATGTGTGTAGCCAGGTTTATTAATCACAGACAAATAATTTCAACTGTCATCTTTGACCTTCTTCTGAAAGACCTCTCTGGCTTTTAGGTCACACACGTTATCATGCAGTATTTCATGAGATAACATATGTTCTTTTAAGGTAACCCACTTCCCGCCCAGCCTATTGTCAAATGATGGCTGGACAGGACCTTTGTCGTTTCGGGTGGACATCATATGACGTCCTCCCAAAACAGGCCGCAATGTGGCGCGATCTGTCACTGACTGTGTGTACCAGACACTGCCGATGACTGATCAGTGTACAGGCCCGCTGCCGGTACCATGTGATCGCTGTGACCAATTATAGCAGATCACCTGACAATTGTAAACAATTAATGGCTTTTATCAATGCCATTTATTGTGTACAGTTATGTTGCTAACTGTGATTGGTTGCATTGATAACATGGTACAGACATGGTCATTCACAGCCCATATGTACCATGTGATTAGCTGTGGCCTATCACAGCTAATCACAACAATACACACTGAATGAATCAATTTACATTCAGTAAAAATGCTTGCTTATACCAAATTCAAAAATTCTGATCACTTCCCCAAAGCAGTACAGTGTTGCTATGGTAACACTGCATTGCTCTGGTCACAGTGTTTTATAAAAACAAATCATTTGAAAAAAAAAGTTTTTTTTTAAATATTTTTTACATATTGTCACCAGCCAGTGTCTTCTATCACAGCCACACCAGTTAGATGATGCTGTACTACATTGGTGATAGTATGTAAAAAAAAAAATGTATTTCTTAATTTTCCAACAAACAAAAAATGTCAACTTCAAAAAACATGCCATGCTTCTTACTGAGTACCTTGGACTGTCTAGTTTCCAAAAAGGGATATTTGTACTGTCCTGATGTTTTCAGGCCTTAAGAAATTAGATAGGCCATCAGTACATCAGGATTGATACATTTTCAAATATATATATACTGTATACTATCGTTTGTGGACAGTATATATATGTAGCAGAATACAGTTTGGCCTACATTTTTGAAGAACAATTATTTATTTGCAAAATTTTATAACAGAAACTAAGAAAAACTTAATCAAAGCTTTCAATATTTATCGATTTATTTAGCAAAAAATATAAACCCAGTGATGACTAATTGCCACAAAAAGAAAGTTCTATTTGTGCGAAAAAATAAATAAAAATGTCATATGGGTATAGTGTTGCATGACAGTGCAATTGTCATTCAAAGAATGATGGCGCTGAAAGTTTAAAATTGGCCTGGGCAGAAAGGGGGGGATAGTGCCCAGTATTGAAATGGTTAATGAATCAAAAACTCAACCATTTTTTAAAGCAGTGCACCACAACATACATCATTGTGTGCTTTGTGGTATGCTGTAGCCTGAGTTCGTTGCCACCTACTGGACTTGTGCCTTGGCTTGCCATTGTAAATGCATAGCACAACAACACATGGCACACATTATGCATTTTACTGCACGTTGCATAGGTTTGAAGGGGGCTAAAGCTTTGTAAATAACTGATCCACAACAAATATGGAGCAAGGAAGGTTGGTCTGAAGTTTCTGATCAAGTGATTTTGGTTACGTGGCATAGAATGCACTGAAGATTTAAGATACAGTTTTAAAAAGGACACGTTGGCAATAGCAGCTTACATATTAATTTTAGTATAGGTTTCCATAAAATAAAAAGCAAATGGGAATTCATTAATAAGATGCCCAATTCCAAAATGCCTGGCCTCATGTTAAAAACAGGTCAAATGGAATAACTGTATTACCCATAGCAACTGTTAACACTACAGGGAAAAAAAAACACTGGGCCTCATATACCAAAGTGTGTGGGAGAAGAACTGTCCAAGACTGTTTTCGATGTTTTACAACAACCAATCGGGTTTTGACAAGCACTGAGAAATGACAGATGTAGAGTTAAGGCTTGTTAGATACAGAACAAGACAACTATGTTTCTGTTTTAGGCCATAATAAACAATAAAGTTGATGTACCATGGTAGCCTGGAATAAATACAAAGTTAGAAAGAGAGTTTGGTCAGGCGGACTTTAAATGAGGCCAACCACTATGTAGAGTAAGCATGTGGGATATAAAACACAGTATTGCTTATATGGGTTCCAACAAAAAAGGGGGAGGTTGATAGGGACTTTGAATGAGAGATGTATACCAAAAAGCAGTCTTAACAAAGACCAAACTCTCTCTTTTTCTGTCCGAATTTGGAATGGAGGCCAATTACTCATGGTCCCTTGGACCACATCATTCTTTCTTGCTATATACAGAGGTAGAGACGATAAAAAAAAGTGATACTCTTGCCCTGTACACACGATCGGATATCTGATAGAATCTAATCCAAAGGATTTTTTCGTCGGATATTCGATAAAGCTGACTTTCATCAGTCTTGCATACACACTATCAGACCAAAACGCGGTGACGTAAAACACTACGACGAGCCGAAAAAAATGAATTCAATGCTTCCGAGCATGCGTCGACTTGATTCTGAGCATGCGTGGATTTTTCTCCGATGGAGTTCCACACAGACGATCAGATTTTTCTATTGTTTTTTTATCCATAGGAAAAATGTAAAACATGTTCTATTTTTTAACACCGATGGAAAAAAGACTGATGGGTCCCACACACGATCGGTTTGTCCGATGAAAACAGTCCATCAGTCTGTTTTCATCAGACAAACCGATCGTGTGTACACGGCTTTAGTGACTAACTAAAATATTCGCCATTTGATTTTTTTAAATAGTAAAAAAATGGCACTCAAAATTGGATTGGTTGATATGGGCCACACCTTCACATTCTATATTTTAAAAATCACCCCACACCTTCTACTGGTCACTCGTCACCCTCTGACATTGGAACACTTGCTAAATAATTGAATATCGAATAGGAATGGTAAGGACTAACCAGAAATCAGTTTCCAAATCGAATTGATTATATTTTAAGCTCCAAATTACAAACAACATCTGCTTTGGAAGTCCCAAGCATTCCAAAGAATTACTTTTTTTATTAAATTTTTACTTTTTTCATTGTTTTTTGATTCACATTTTTAGACATAAGGCACACCTTATAAAATGGTACTTTACAACAACTATCAGCACCATTATACTACTTCATAGGATGATAGGAAAGGGTAGCGGAGGTGAGGGTGTGTATGAAAGCTGGAAAAGTAAGGATGTTTCCACAGGCAACTAATAAGAAGTTGTCTGTGCTTCTCTGACATTGTGGCTTTAGCAATATGGTTCCTGGGCTCCCAGTTTGCTCCATGTTTTTGGGCAAATACTGCCTCTAAGTACTGTAGTTTTCTATGATAGCCCAAAAATATCTGTCAGGCCTCGTACACACGACTGAGTTTCTCGGCAAAAACCAGCAAGAAACTGGGAGATATTTTTTTGCCGAGGAAACCGGTCGTGTGTATATTTTCGTTTAGAAACTCGACGAGCCAAAAAGAGAGCAAGTTCTCTATTTCATCGATGGGAATGGAGTAACTTGCCTTGTCGAGTTCCTCGACAGCCTAACAAGGAACTCGACGAGGAAAACGATGTGTTTCGCCCGTCGAGTTCCTCGATCGTGTGTACGAGGCTTTAGATGTGTTTAGGGTGATTGTGGTGAGCACAATAGATTGTAAGCACCTTTGTGAGAATGGACTGTTGTGGATGGTTCAGTGTGCGCTGTTCTCTATTCATGTAAAACTCCAACAAACCCTTCAGCAGTTTACAGAAAGCACTGAACCATCCACAACGGTCCCTATTTCCAAAGGTGCTTTGATTTTTGATGTAATACTGTCTCTAAAGTGCTAAGGGTTACTTTGGAGCTATATAAAAGAATACATAAAATAGAAAAAGGATTTTGGTTGTTATGGGCAATACCACCAGTAATTTTTTCATTTGCCTTCTAGAATCAGCTTAGAGTCTTTTATTCTTCCTTAGGATAGATATCTAGTCTGGTGCAGTGTCTATGCACTCTAATCCGTGCACAGTATGCAGTAAGTCAACACAACATCCCACACAATAGACATGCAATTAGCTCTATTCCCGAAACCTTGCTTTTAGATGCCATGAACGTATCTCTGCATCCTAATGGTTAGCACAGCACAGTGTATAAATGTCACACCTCTTTATGACATGGTGCCAATCATTGCCTTGAATCAAGTACAGCGACGGGGGGAAAAAGAATACAAAGAGCATGATAACTCACCTGGCTGCTGTAGCTACTTGCTGACTTCAATCGCTGACGCAGGGCCGACAAAACTCCTTGAATGTAGACCTTAACTCCCGTAGGGCTGAAGCCTTCTCCCTTAGAGAGCCACACAGGTCCTCGCAAATAGGTGAGAGAGTTTTGCAAGCATTTGTCAAGCAATGGGACTAGAGATTAAAGAAGAAAAAAAAAAAAACTTCATGATCAATATAAAATAAAATAACATTTTCAGCCAGGCTCAAATCCAAAGCTTTAGTATGACAAGAGGACTAATGTGTAATGTTAGTGATAAATGACCCGGGTTAAGCCTTAGGTAATGTGAATGCTCCATGAATTGTAAGCGGCAATGAAGACACATTTATAGTGAGATACCCCCCTATGTCAGATTTCTGAGCTGTGAGAGCACACCTGAATAGTTCTGAAGAGTGTCTAACTAACTGAACAGAGTGTCATGTTGTGCACTGATTGCCTTATCTTCTCATTTATCACAGATGAGTTGGAACAAACCCTGCTGAAATTTACTTGCATTGTCCTGAAAGAGACTACAAGACGGTGGCTGTCTGTCTGTCCCCTTCCCCAAAAAAAAAAAACATAAAATCTAGCTTGTGGAGATTTTGAAAAAGCACTGTTATACGTGAGATCATGTATCGACTTTGTCAAAGTGTGCTGTAATGGCCGAAAGATAAGCACTTTTAAAGCTACAACAAAATGGACGTACAGGGGTTGATTGCTAAAGGAGTGGAACATTTTTAATTTGCAAAGTAAATACTAACTTTGCTTAGTGAATAAGGTAAAGCTACATTCACTAAGAATTCATCGATTGTAAAGAAAAGTAATAAAAAAAAATTATATCTTGCACATGATTGGATGATGTTTTATCATCCAATCAGGTGCAAGATATAAAAACAATTTAAAGGCAGTTTAATATTTTAAATTTGCCAAGTGATTATTCACATTGCAAAGTAAAAATTCTCTGCTCCTTTAGGCCCATGGCACAGTTACAATTCTATTGCTGGTGACAAGTTGCCAAAAGTGCAGAGAAAATATCTTCTTCCACAGTATTGCTCCTTCACCAGCTGGATGAAAAATGCATCACTCCCTCGCTAATGAAAATGCTGCATACACACGAACGTGTTTCTCGTCGAAAACCAGCCCGACGAGGAACACGACGAGGAAATTGAGACTCCCGTCGAGAAAAAAGAGAACTTGTTCTCTTTTTTTTTCGTCGAGTTCCTCGACAGTTTTCTTGATGAAAAACATACACATGACCGTTTTCCTCGGCAAAAATGCTCTGCCACCAAGTTTCTTGATGGATTTTGCAGAGGAAAACGGTCGTGTGTATGAGGCCTTATTGTTGAAGGCTTCCATTGTTAACTTATCCTTCTGTAAATGTTAACTGTACCAGCAGGGCAAAGTGGCCACTGGGTTGATTTACTAACAGCAAATAGGCTGTTCACTTTGCAAGGGAACATGCAATTTTCAGGAGAATTTTCCCCAGAGCTTAGTGAAGGAGTTGAAGCTCCGCTGACTTCCATCATCCAATCATGTTTATTTTTCCTTTTTCACGATTGGGTATTCTTTGCAAAGTGAAACTCTGCTACATTCACTAAGCTATGGGACAAATTATTTTTTAAAGTGCAACTTTTCATACAAGGGGGCAGATTCACATACATACACTGCGCCCGGCGCAGATGTAAGATACGCTACGCCGCTGTAACTTACTTGGCTTTGGTTTGAATCCTCAACAATTTTGCGCCGTAAGTTACGGCGGCGTAGTGTATATCTCGCGGCGTAAGGGTGCGGAATTCAAATTGGGCGGGTAGGGGGCGTGTTTCATTTAAATGAAGCGCGTCCATGCGCCAAACGAACTGCGCATGCGCCATTCGTAAAAACTCCCAGGGTGCATTGCTCCAAATGACGTCGCAAGGACGTCATTGTTTTCAACGTGAACGTAAATGGCGTCCAGCCCCATTCACGGACGACTTACGCAAATGACGTAAAATTTTCAAAATTAGACACGGGAATGACGGCCATACTTAACATTGAGTACGCCACCATATAGCAGCTTTAACTATATGCCGGAAAAAGCCGAATGGAAACCACGTAAAAAAAATGCGACGGCCGGTCGTACGTTTGTGGATCGTCGGAAATAGCTAATCTGCATACTTGACGCGGATTACGACGGGAACGCCACCTAGCGGACGCCGAAAAATTGCATCTAAGATCCGACGGCGTACGAAGACGTACGCCTGTCGGATCTAACACAGATGCCGTTGTATCTTGTTTTGTGGATACCAAAACAAAGATACGACGCGCAAAATTTTAAATTACGCGGCGTATCAAGAGATACGCCGCGTAATTTCTTTGAGGATCTGCCCCAAGGTGAACAGCCTCTTTAAAAGGCCTTTAGTAAATCAACCCCAGTATCTCTGCAATACTCTATGGGGTCTCATCCTCTGTTCCCTATATAACTTTTAAATTATTATATTATTATTATTTTTTTTAAACTGATGTTGTACAGAGACCATATGCCTATATTTCCTACCAGACATCTAATTTTCATTTCAAGGGGAAGAAAGGTTTGCTAACTGAACTAATCCAACCTGGTCTGTAATCTTCCCTATCTTCCCTCTACAAAGATCTCTTACTAGTTGTATCTGTTGAGGTCTTAAATTGCCCATAAACACCACAATTATCCTATATGTACAAGTGTGGATGTCAATCACTAATACACTCTATGAGCATCTCCCCGCAGGGATGAAGTCCCAAGGGAGGGGCGGGCACGCTGACTAACCCCCAGCCAGAACGGCTCAGATGATGGGGGCAAGCTTACTGAGGAGGAACAGGAAGGTAGAAATTCAGACAAAGAAAAAAAACATTTAGAAGGGAAATGGAAGGAAAAGTAAGTGAACCAGCAATGCACTAGCTTAAAAGAACCTATTTATAAAAATTAAAAAAAAAAACTTTACAATCCCTTTTTGGTCATTTACTAAGCTCTGGAGCAACTGCAGTGCACAGTCTTTTTGCCCTTAGCAAATCAACCCCACTGTCATTCTCACTAATGCTGATCTTCGGATCAGTTGTCGGGTGCAGCCACTGCCATTACTGGTAAGGGAACACGGCAGTGAAGCCTTTTGCACTGCGCTTTCTAATTGGCCAGGTGACGGAGGAAGGGGGAGGGGGGGCGAGCTTCCCTGCAGCGCCGTCTCCAGAAGTGGGGAAGGGGACCTGGCAAAAACAGGTCCCCATTCCCCCCTCCCCCTGAAAGGTGCCAAATGTGGCACCAGAGGAGAGAAGGAGATGAATAAGCTAAAGTTCCACATTTGGGTGTAACTCCGCTTTAAAGTATGACTAGATGCAAAACTTTTTGCTTTGTTTTGGATAGAGTGGAGAGGGATTAGAACACCTGTTAGTTTTTATTGCTGCCTGTGTCCCCATTAGGGAGATTCAGGCCTTGTACACACGGGCCAGAATCTCGACAGGAAAAAAAAGTTGTTTTTCCTGACGAGATTCTTGGCAAGAATCTCTTGCCGCCCGAGTGTACACACTCTTTTGAAAGGAAATAACGCGGTGACGTCATCGCGTATGACGAGTATGCGCTCGTCACATTCAATGCCGTCGCTGCCATCTTGCTTCAACCTGCCTATACCGTGGAAGCTACCGCGCATGCGTCAAAGTCATTTCGAGCATGCGCTGGTTTCCACGGCGACAGGTAAGTATACACACTCTCGGGTTTCTCGTCTGGAAACAGGCCGACAAGAATTTTGATGAGAAAATAGAGAGCGGATCTCTTTTCTTGCTGGTTCTTGCCGATAAAACCGATCATGTGTACGAGGCTACCCTCTCTATTTGTCCTGTTTACCATTATCATTGAAAATTAAAGTAAAAGAAAACCCCAAACTTTGGGTTGTCCCCAGAAAAGTAATAGTGGGGAAATCTTAAAATGGGGACACTAGTTTTGGTGACCTGGGGGTCCCCAAAAGATTCCCTTAACTGCTTTCCGACCAGCCGCCGACATTTTACTGGGCAGGTTGGCTCTCCTGGGCGAATAATCGTAGGTGTACGTTGGTCACTTTAAAAGCTTTAGGGGGCGTACGCGTGCCCGTGATGCCGGACCCGATACGCATGGCCGGCAGTCGCAATGTCCGCTGGCCACCTGTTATCGCTCCTCACAGAGAGAGAACAGGAAACTGTCAATGTAAACAGACAGACCCCCGTTCTGTCAGGGAAGTAGAGAGAAAGATCTGTTGTTCTAGTAACCAGAAACAGGACACACTTAACCCCTTGATCGCCCCCTAGTCTTAACCCCTTCCCTGGCAGTGACATTTATACAGTAATCAGTGGCTATGTTTAGCTCTGATCGCTGTATAAATGTCAATGGTGCCAAAAAAGTGGCAAAAGTGTCCGATCTGTCTGCCACAATGTCGCAGTCCCGGTACAAAATCACAGATCACCGCCATTAGTAACTATAATAAAAAATTTCATAAATCTATCCCCTATTTTGTAGATGCTATAACTTGTGTGCAAACCAATCAATATTTGCTTATTGCAATTTTTTGTACCAAAAATATGTAGAAGAATACATATTGGCCTAAACTGATGAAGAAATCAGTTTTTTTTTGTTGTTTTTTAATTTTGGGATATTTATTATAGCAAAAAGTTAAAAATATATATATTTTTTTCTAAATTGTCAGGACATCAATTTTGTTTGGGTACAACATCGCACGACAAAGCAATTGTCAGTTAAAGCGACGTATCGTTGTAACACAAAAAAGGGGACAAATCACTTCAGCCCTGCAAGAATTTACCCCCTTCCTGACCAGAGCACTTTTTTGCGATACAACACTGCGTCGCTTTAAATAACAATTGCGTGGTCATGCGACGTTGCACCCATTTATGTAATTTTTTCACACAAATAGAGCTTTTTTTTGGTGGTATTTGATCACCTCTGCGTTTTTTATTTTTTGCGCTATAAACAAAAAAAGAGTGACAATTTTGAAAAAAAAAACAATATTTTGTACTTTTTGCTATAATAAATATCCCCTAAAAATATATAAAAAAAACTAGGGCTGTGCAAATTAACTTTTAATTAATCGATTAATCTTTAATTTTTTTGATCGATCAAAATCTTTTTGATCGATTAAAATTCTTTTGATTGGTACTCACCTCTCCGCCGGCTTCTGGGCCTTCAGGGAGTTTCGTCGGAGATCCAGTAATGTCACGGACACCGGCGGGGCTTGCCGTGTCCATCTGAAGGGCTCCTTTGCTGTGCCTTCATATCTGCATGCCGGCGGGACCTTACTATCTGCCACACGCAAGGGCTGTTACACTTCCCTCTTTCACTTCCCTCTATCAACCTGGGATTCTACAGCCATCCACTGGGAGTTGTGATAGTTCCTTTCATGGGACATCTACATGCCGACGGACTGATGTTAACCTCTCCTCATCTGGATTCAGCAGTGGTATCGTTGTACACATTTTTATACCAGTATCATACTTAGCTACATGTTTTTATGACTGCTTTTGGTACCATTTGATATTACTCGCACCATTTTTACAGTTTATGTAGCTACATCGATTTTATCTCCAGTGCAATATTTATTTTGCTACCTACTTGAAGACTATAAAAGTTTTAATGCTATTCCCATCGAGCGCTGCCTTTGTGTGTTTTTTGTATCCTGCTATACATTTTTCCAGTGGTTGGTAGCTGCACTGGGAATCAGCCTGCAAGGAGATCAGCTAAAAGTAGTTGGATCTGTATGTGTCTGTTTTGATCAGTAACAGCCCTAAAAAAAACTAATTTATTTCTCAGTTTAGGCCGATACGTATTCTACTACATATTTTTGGTAAAAAAAAATCACAACAAGCATATATTGATTGGTTTACACAAAAGTTAGGCCCTGTACACACGACCGGTTTTCTCGGCAGAATTCAGCCAGAAACTCGATGGGAGACGTATTCTGCCGAGAAAACCGGTCGTGTGTACACTTTTCGCCGAGGAAACCGACAAGGATCTCGTCGGGCCAAAAAAGAGAACTCTATTTCCTCGTTAGTCAATGGGAAAAGTTGGCTCGCCGAGATCCTCGGCGGCTTCACAAGGAACTCGACGAGCAAAACGATGTGTTTTGCCGGTCGAGTTTCTCGGACGTGTGTACGGGGCCTTATAGCGTCCACAAAATAGGGGATAGATTTATGGCATTTTTTTATAATTTTTTATTAGTAATGGCGACGATCTGCGATTTTTATCATGACTGTGACATTATGACGGACACATCGGACACTATTTTGGGACCATGGTCATTTATACAGTGATCAGTGCTATAAAAATGCACTGATTACTGTGTAGGGAAGAGGTTAAACACTAGGGGGCAATCAAGGGGTGAAGTGTGTTCTAGGGAGTGATTCTAACTGTGGGGGGGATGGGCTACCACTAACATGACATCGATCAGTGCTCCCAATGACAGGGAGCAGTAGATCCCTGTCATGTCACTAGGCAGAACAGGGAAATGCCTTGTTTACATATGCATCCCCCCGTTCTGCAGCTTCGTGTCACGATCGTGGGCTTAGCCGCGATCTGAAGGGGACGTACCTGTACACCCATTTGCACACCTGTGCTATTGTGCCGACGTCTATCGTCATGCGCTGGTTGGCAAGCCGTAAACTGGCAGGGATTTTTCCTCACTTCCTGTTTTGGCAATGGAGAGGAAGTGAAATTAAATCTCCCCAATGGGACAAAGATGGAAAAAATAAACTTTACAGGGGTTATAACAGTTAACAGTGGAGTTGATTTACTAAAACTGGAGAGTGCAAAATCTGGTGCGGCTGTGCACGGTAGCCAATCAGCTTCTATTTTTGCCTTGTTCATTTAAGCTTTGACAATAAAACATGAAAGCTGATTGGTTTCTATGCAGAGCTGCACCAGATTTTGCACTCTCCAGTTTTAGTAAATCAACCCCTGTGTTTCATACAATTTAAAACAAGACCACTTTAAACGGCCATATTATTAAATCTGGCAGTCTGTCAATATAAATCTTGTTTTAATCTGGACAGATTGTTTGACTATTTAGTAAACATTGCATATTTTACATCAATTTAAAACCCTGCCATCTGTCGGTATCTTTTGTCTCTGATGTTTTGTATACTTATCACAAAATAATGTGATTTTTTCCATTTATAAAAGTGCTTTTGATACGTATCCCCAAGACATCGGAATCGGTCAGGGACTTGTAACTCACCAGACAGTGATGTCATATGATTACACTGTATTTGATGCTGATCAATACACTTGTTTTTCAGCAGATAAAACTACAGCTATTTGCCAAGTTATTGCTTTATTCATTCCCAGCCTAACAGCTGCTGTATATTTTTGTTTACATGCTGCTTGTCAAATCTTTTACTGTCCCAAAGGTGTTTATAAGAGAAGCTTCAGCAGTCACTTTCTTAAATACTAAAGTCTATCTAAATTTGGATTCATCCACCACTGAGCAGAATGACAACTACACGATCGCTGTATTTAAAGCAATTTTTCACCGCTGTTTTGATTTCCAGCCTATGCCGTTTAATTGACGGTGTATGCCCGTTGGCTCAGTGACTTCTAAACAAAAGGCAGACTTTCAAACTGATGTCAAATTGTTTGATTGGCAAAATTGGTCAATACAATCAATGGGTTTTCACTTAAAAAAAAAGAAGGGAGGGGCGATGTTACAAGGTCAAACACAATCTAAAAGCTGGTATATCGAAAAGAGCTTTACAAATGTTAAAAGATAAAAAAATATATATATATTTAAAGAATGTTGGATTTATCAAAATGAATGCTAGCTGTGCTACATACGTTATAAGGGATTCTTTTTTTTTACTAACAGACAGTTCCGTTTCTGTCCAGTAACCCCATTGAATATTGTTACCAAATCCTTCTTGGGTAGCTTATTTAGCCTAAATTGGTGGATAACATAGAACAAAGGATATCATTTGTAGGAGCGTTTCACCAAAAAGGACCAGGTTGTTGCCAACATCCCGCTAACAAGTAAATAGAAGCAAAGAGCCCTCCAAAAAGGGTTGGGACTTTAACGGCAACTTGATATAAGATTCAAATTGTATATACAGGTGATACTCGAAAAATTAGAATATCGTGCAAAAGTTCATTTATTTCACTAATGCAACTTAAAGTGGAGGTTCACCCAAATAACATGTATATAAGATCATATTCTTTATACTTCCACCATGTACAGTATGCCCTTTTTTTTTATTTTGGCTCTACGTACCTTATTATGGCTATTTTCCACCCGGCTTCTGGGTACTGACTCCCGCGGGAGTAGGCGTTTCTATGCAGAGGCGCAATGTCACCTGGGACTTCGCCCAGATGATTGATGTCCTTGAGAAAAAGTTCCCCCCCCCCCCCACGCCCGCCTATTGCGTAGGCACGTCACGAGAGTCACGGAGTTTCCGAAAGTAGCCAAACAGCGAATCAGCTCTACACGGCGCCTGCGCACCGTGTAGAGCTGACTGCGCAGGCGACTTATAGAGCTGACTCGCAGTTCGGCTACTTTCGGAAACTCCGTGACTCTCGTGACGCACCTATGCAATAGGCGGGCGCGGGGGGGAACTTTTTCTCAAGGACAGCAATCATCTGGGCAAAGTCCCAGGTGACATTGCGCCTCTGCATAGAAACGCCTACTCCCGTGGGAGTCAGTACCCGGAAGCCGGGTGGAAAATAGCCCACTTTAATCAGCTAATTAAGCCATAACACCTGCAAAGGATTCCTGAGCGTTTAAATGGCCTCTCAGTCTGCTTCAGTAGGAATCACAATCATGGGAAAGACTGCTGACCTAACAGTTGTGCAGAAAACCATCATTGACACCCTCCATAAGGAAGGAAAGCCTTAAAAGGTAATTGCAAAAGAAGTCGGATGTTCCCAAAGTGCTATTTTAAAGCACATTAATAGAAAGTTATGTGGAAGGGAAAAGTGTGGAAGAAAAAGTTGCACAAGCAGCTCATGATTAGGCACCTCCATACGGTGTAAAATGCGTCAGCAGCTTTTCCTGTTTCCTGTAACATGAAGTAACTGTATTGGATTTTATTTGCTACACAAGATATCAATAAAGATGCCTTTAACGGTGTGCGGCCTTCCAGGACTTTATCTTCTATCAGGAGATGGTTTGTGGACAGGGGAAGAAATAGAGGATCAGAGAAGACCGGATCAAAAAGTCTTTTTACACAATTCGGAGGATTAACCCCTTAGGTGCCACAGTGAGTATAACAAGCATGTTTTACTGCATATACAGACTGATTTTACTGTTGTGGGTTTAGTAATACTTTAACTTCAGTGTTAGCTGCCATTGGTTTTTGAACAAGGATGGGTAACATTACAATATTTCTCAATAATTTAAAATGCAAATCCAAGCTCTGCCCCAGAACCCCCAAACATGGTCAATCTTTTAAAATTCTGTACAGCACTATATTATCATGGAAGCCTTTGGGGCATATACTGATCTATTTAAGGCAGGGGTTCTCAACTGGACGTATCCATAAGCGTTCCTCTTTTCACCCATCAAAAACTTCACTAGTTGTGGCCAACGTGTGTATTTTGTATTTTCCCTTTTTATATAAATAAATATAGCTTCCCAAGGTTTTTTCAAACTATTCTGTTCTTTGCTGTCCACGTGTAAAGTTAAAGCTATTGACATCTTTAAGTCATAATGCTATCTAATAGGACTGGTGGTGATGACAATTTCAACAGTCTAGTAAATGTGGTATAGGGACATATTGGGGACATCCTCCAATTATGTGCAAGCAAAAATTATGTTTTTTCTTTTAAATTTTCCCTGCATGTGATTGGGTACTCTTTACAAAGTTCATTTACTAAGCTCTGGAGCAACTTTGCAAAGTGCACAGTCTTTTGGCCTTTAGTAAATCAACTCCATTGGGCGATGCACTGGTGCTCTGTAACTGTAAAAAGGTTGAAACCCTGTTTTAAAGATATACAGTGAACGTATGTGACCTGATACACACTATATAAAACACATGGCGGCCTCCATCCCTAATTTGGTTAGTAGGAAGAGAGAGTTTGTGGGACTTTAAATGAGGTACCGCCATGTCAGGTAAGAATAATAGCATAGAAATGAAGTTACAGTACATGATTTAGTTATTACAATCTAGAATTCATATCAGATATTTTGTATCAAATAGATATGTAGTCACAAGACTTTTACTAAATATTCTGCTCATAGCATGCAATACAAATAGGAAATAGACATAGTATATGTACATGATAAAATAAATCGATTAAAGAACGTATATAATAGAAACAAGTAACTGTTGGCATCAAGTGGCACTCAATGCGTTTCTTGGCATTGCAGCCTTTTATCAGGAGTGTTATGAAGTAATAAACTAGAAAGGAAAATGAACAAGAGTTAATGATAATGCCCTTAGAATAAGGGAGGACAGGGAGACAAGGTGGGGACAAATTGTGAATTTTCCTGCACAGCCTCAAAGCCAAGTCCGGTATCCCCTAAGGAAAGCAGGGGTGACGGGCATGATGTCTCCCCCCGGGGGTTGAGAGGGGGGAACCCTCCAAGGACGGAGAACAGCACCCAGAGCACAACATAGTAAGAGAAGATATGCTATTCAATCGTTTTAATTATTTATATGCAAATGTGATGATCCTAATGTGCTAATGAAGAAACATTGTTTTACATGTATAGTTTTGAATGATACATGTACATGTGAGCAGCTATATTTACAAATTACAAAAGCAGGCTTTTCTTCCAGTTTAATAAAGCAGCACAGTGGCTGCACCCACGTGGCAGAGATTTTATATTGACAATTTTGATTAATAATCGCATGGAGCCAGCCACCAGTGGGTAAATCTAAAAAATGTGTAATGTAATAATAACAATATGGAGCAGAGCACTTGCAAAAAAAATTATATATATTTTTTTTAAATAAACATTTGAGTAATGATTTAAATTAGATGCCATTGTTCACAGAGACGATCTACAGTTTCTCAAAAATAAATTAAAATTGGATTCCAGTAAATCTGTTCTAATAAAACAACACATTACAACATTCTTTTTTCTTCTACACAGTATGTGGCCTTAGTTGAACTGGAAATTTTGCTGAAATGGAAAGTATAAATTGGGCAATATTTACTTGAAAAACAAGGCTTTACTATTTTTCCCTTTATTTAGAGGGTGTGTTTTTGGGGTGGTATATTTAGAGTAGTGTAATTTTGTTATTTAATGTTTTTTGTGTTTTTTCCCATTTTTTTGTGTATTTGATCATTATTTCTCTAATGTTGACTTTAAATTCTTTTCCTGTCTCTACTTTTTTTTTTACAAAAAGTGTAAAAAAACAAAGACACATTATGGGTCATTTTGGGGCACAAGAACAGATCTAGGGGAATTGAAAAAACATTGCTTTCATAAAAAACATGAAAACCCACCTTCATTTTACCTTTGGCTTCAATGCATTTTTCAAAATGTAAAGTCTTCCTAAGCCAAATTTTGACAGTAAAAAAGAAAAATATACTGCATGGAAATATATATAAATGTCACGCTTGTTTTCTCCCCTTATATGGATATGTCTACTACATAAATTAAATACTTTTGTTGGCTCTTTGGCTGTGCTTATTTTAGGTTTTCGCGTCCTTGACGTTTCAGTTTTAAATTTTTAATTGCATTCTTTTTTTAGAAACTGGCTATTCAGTAACATGTACATAGAAAATAATATAAGCCCCCCCTTCGGTTTCTTAAATACAACGTGAGTCATGTCTTCCCATACACTGAACAAAGTAGCTGAGCATTAAATATGCTTGACGATCTTCTGCTTGAGCAAGTGGACCTAAACGGTGTGAAGTGTTAATGCTCTGCAGCTTTGCTTCCTGGCTGGTGATTGATCATTTGTAAGTATATCTACTCCGTGTTCCATGAAATCAAGTTTGCCGTAATGGGTTCATCAGATTTTTGGGTTAAATTGAGAGTGAAGAGGTACTGTGTATTGAAATAAGACTTGCCATGTTCCGGGCTGGCCTCGAAACAGCATGGCCTCTAAAGGCGATATTCAAAACCACTTCACTTATCACACGCTTGCTGATTCTGAATAGGGTCCGATGGCGGGGGACATTTGGGAGTTTTCCAATACACTTTAAGTCTGTTGAGCTTCCACCAATGAGGCCATCTCTTTGGAGTTAACAGGCGAGCGTAACATGTCAATGTATAGGACTATGTTAATTAAATATCGTAGTGCATGAAATGACACACTTGAAAGGGTTTTTTTTTTTGCAATGGAGAGAATTGGAACCATAGAAAAGCCTGCATTCACCACAAATCCACCTACACAGTACCATATATTTTCCAACAAATGCAATATTATTTGTTTGATGCCAGGTCCTTTGGAAAAGACAAAGTGGCAGCTGCAATTGAGTTACCCTTATATTTTTTTTTAGTGTGCCGTTTAGTGTGTGGCATTTAAAAGATCTTCTGTGTGGCATTTAAAAGATCTTCTGTGCACAGTCGCAGCCCTCAAGAACAAAGCAAGGGATGGTTTGCTTATATTGTTATGTTAAGTGCCTAAAATAGTTTTTTGAAGGGATCACTCCAAGCAGAGGAATTGCAGTGTAATTCTGGGTAATGTGGTGTAAATGAACACACATGAACTTTTGTTCTGCTTTGTAAATGGAGATAGAGAGTGACTGCCACACTTACAGCTGTTTGGCCTCACTTAGAATCACTGTCATCCCCTAATGAGTGAACAGGCTACTCACTCTGTCTATAACCAGTATCTAAAATGCGTAGGAGTCTTTATTTACCAAAAATACTCCCAAATGTATACTGTACACAGGAAAATATTGATGCTGTTGCTTTTTAGTTTTATAAGTGTGTAATAAAATTGGTTCAGTCAATGGAGTCATTTCAAGCTTAACTCCAAGCAAGCAAATAAATATGCAGTTCAAAATATACATATACATATCGGCCAAATAATTTGTAATTCCATTCACCCGCCTTTGTAATTTACATATGAGACAGGACAGCCAGTTCTTTATTTTTTACAGTGCTGTCACCTCCCCACTCACAGCCTGCTGACTGGACAGTGAAAGAGCAGCAACACACTGATAAGTCATCCATCTGCCCCCTCCTCCTGTCTACATGTTACCTATGCATGCATCGGAGCCTGATTAGCTCTTAGCACTGCCTATCCTTCCCCCAATCTGAGTGCTGTTATGCAATGGATTTCAGGCAGCTGATATCAACACAGACTAAAGACCCATACAAACGATCCGACCGTGTGTATGCTCCATCAGGCAAATGTTTTCGCTTTTTAATCGGACAACTGTTCGCTGTGAAAACAGACAAATTTTCCAGCAACAAATGAAAAGCAAAATCCTATCGTGGGTACACAAGTCCATCAGACTAAAGTCCAAAGTACAAACACACATGCTCAGAACCGATGCTAAAGATCAGACAACAAAAGCAGAAATTGCCCAAAGGGTGGCGGTAAAGAGCTAAAAAAACACGTGATTTGGTGAAAGTTGGCTGAAAAAGTCCTGCTGTCGGTATGCAGAACAAGATCATGGGCAATGCCCTTTGGACAGAAATCCAGGGAAAAGTACGATGGAAGTCCAAACATGTGTATGAGACTTCAGGCACTTGCAATGATGGGGTCCTGACTTCAGTCTTTAGGCTGCTCATCTGCATTGGGTTTATTTATTGTTCCTACATTTTCATAGTTTCTCTCTCGTTCACAGTTCCTATAGCCTAGTACACACTATTAGGTTTTTTCGTTCAACGGGTTGAAAGGGGAAAAAAAAGAGCTTAGGAGGAGGAGCCAATGTACTAACTATCCAATGTTAGTACATTGATCTCCCCCACTGAGCTATTGTGTTCTGACAGGGGGGTGGACCCCCTACCAGAACACGCCGGTCAGCCAATGCCGGCGGATTTCGCGTTATATTCAACCAGTGTGTACAGCCCTTAAACCTGACCCAGGTGTCTTGAGCATTAGACTAAGCTCACAGGTAAAATTACAATATAGCCTCTAACAGATATATATATATATAGTATATTATAAATAATAGTACCATCATACAATAAATTTTAAAATATAGAAATCGGAATTGTTTGGTCCCCAAACCAAAATTCCAAGGGGCAGGGGCAATTGGACTATCTCGGTACAGATTTTAAAAATAGAATAAAGTGTGGAAACACATATATAGAAAAATATAAATGAAATTTTTATTAATACAATATCAATTTTGTATTAATAAAAACCTAATTTATATTGTTCTATATATGTGTTTCCACACTTGATTCTATTTTTAAAATCTGTACCGAGATAGTCCAATTGCCCCTGCCCCTTGGAACTTTGATTTGGGGACAAAACAGGGGTCAAGTCCTGGGGAAAAAAGTGTGGGAACTCGCACCCAAGATCAACTCCCCCACCAAAAAAATAAAAAAAATTATACGCTCATATGCATAATTACTAAACCGCAAGTTCTTTCTAAATCCCACGATAACCCGCGGCAGACCTCCGCAATGTCTCCTGGGAACAATGACAAAAGCTCCCAGGAGACATTGCGGCATTGAGGAAGTGACTGAATACCCGCACACTACCTGATGAATCCATATAAAGGAAGCGGCCAGTAACATAAAGGATTACTAAGGTTCGCCTGCCCCTGACAGTGACTCGAGCTGGGCATCGCCGCTTAGTGAAGGATTGGCTCGGGCGGCTCAGCTGCTCTCGGCTGCTCTAGTCCTGCAAAGGGAACTGAGTTCCTGCTGTGAAAAAAGTGCAGGAACTCCGTTCCCATGCGTTCCCACAGGACTTGAGCCCTGGGACAAAACAATTCTGATTTCTAAAGCTCACAGGTAAAGTGGAACTAAACCCCACCTATGGTTTACAGCGAAGGAAGCTGCCATCTTAGCCTCTGTTTGATCTGCAGTTGCCATGGTACTGCACATGTGATCATTTATGACACCAGCACTTTAATGCCTTGACAGTTTGGTTGAGGGTACAAGCAACTGTGACAGTTATCATTTACAGCACGCCTTGAATGTACTTGTTTTGGGAAACGGTTAAATTGATGGGTTTAAAAAATGTTTTTTTCAAAAATTGCAAGTAAAATACCATACTGTAACATGGAAGAAATCTAATAGATATATTTTATATAGGATATAAGTTAACTTTGTTAAAGGAAAGTACTCTTAAATGTACATGAAGTCAAATAAGCTTTGTAAACAAATGAGGATGAATTTGTCATTCTAATATTGTAGGTGAATATTACAAATGGTCCAACAGAGATAAACTTTTCCTAAAGTGAAGGAAAAGCTCTGTGCTATATGGTACTGCATGTAAAACAAAAAATGCATGTCTTTTACTAATGTCATAATGCAAACTTGATTTTGAATGCACATTTTAATGCCTTCAAATGCCCTACCCTTTAATGAACATGAATGAGTACAGAAAAAAAACCTGCAAATAAAACCCCTTAAAATGGGCACCAAAATGCATAGAACACATAATGCATAATATGTAATTTGAACGGATGTCCCCATTATGTGTTTACTGATGCCTAAGGCAAAATGGAAGCCTGGGGCTCAACAATACCTACTTGTTGTGTATGAGTAGAAGCCTTCCCCTACTTCTTTCCCACAGACCGCTCAGACGGCAGTTATTACCTCTGTTACCCAAATCACAAGATTAGGCCAAAGCCCACTGAGCAGGACTGAGTAGTGTGATGGTATCTCTGTTCAATGCTGCTTAATTAGCAGAGATGGATTTTCCAACATATCTGATATCTAGCAATATACACAAAGGTATACATTTTCCAACTTATCTGATATCTAGAAATATACACAAAGGTCCTCCAGTGTGACCATTTGTCATTTACGTATGGAGTAACTGTCACATAATCACTTCTATTGCACAAACAAACAGTACCATTTTATTACTTGGAAGGCTTTTGACGAATCATGTTAGCATTTTGATGTTGCACTGCTGTTTGTGCTCAATAAAAATTTAAGAAGCAATCGAGTTGCCGGCATTCTTTTTGAAATTTTGATGTATGGGACACAATGGCCTGAGCACCGTTATTCAGCTCATCATCTTACAAACATGCGGTAGAGCTTGGGTGAGTTTTTGTCTATATTACCATTTTATTATTTGGTTTCTTATAGGTATTGGTTTCTCTGACTTAAACGTTTAAAAGATAATTCCTACAACACTTCATTCATGTGACCTGACAAATATCTTACAGGTCTGGAGCTTTCTTTACTCTGTAGTTCATGTTAGAGATGGCAGATCAGCAGTCTAGGCAACTTAAGTGCATGCAATCAACACATTTTATCTATTATAGGCATTTATATAGCACCAAATGTATGCAGTACTTTACATATTGTACATTCACATCAGTTCCTGCTCTCATGGACCTTACAATCAAATGTACTTACTGTAACTTACATGCTTATTATACATATTAGGGCCAATTTTGAATAGAAACCAATTAACCTACCAATCTTTGGAATGTGGGATAGTGTCCTGACTATCATTTCTTTTACAATAATGCTTATTGAAAACTGCATGTCTAATAACCAGATAGGATGCAAAAAGGAGGAAACAAAAAAAATCCATCAGGCCAACACTGTTTCCAGTTACAAAACCCACTGCAGGAGATTTACTAAAGTTGGAGCACTTCGGATCTGGTAAAGCGGTCTATGGTAGCCAATCAGCTTCTAACCTCCAATTGTTAAAATACAATTTTAAATTAAAACCTGGAAGCTGATTGGTTTCTCTGCAGAGCTCCACCAGATTTTGCACTCTCCAGTTTTAGTAAATCAACCCCAATGTCTCATAGGTATTTCTCAAATAAAGCATGATCACACAGATACATATGACATAATAAGGATTGGGTTGTGAAGTGACGGGTTAATTTAAAATGGGTGTTTCTGAGTATTATTACAAAAATGTTACGGAGAAGAGAGACCCATTGACAATGAGATCACACGGTCATGTAATACTAGACAACACGTGGCATTATGAGCTCATACATAACAAAGGGCATAATATAAAATGGAATAGGGAAAATGTTGTAGTGTTATAAATGCAGACTTCTCCTCTAACATTTTACAAGGTAATATCACGAAGGCCCTGCCGTTTCAAAAAGGGTAAGTGCCAATAGGCTAAAACAATAATGTTCTCTCAAGTTAAAAAGGCACTATCAGTACAATACTGCTAAAGAAAGAATGAGCCAAGAAAAAAGGCCAGGGTCCCATTCCATGCATAAGTAGTAGAAGAACTGGAAAGTGTATCAAGAAAAGTAAAGAAAAGAGGGAAAAGAGATCAAAGAAGCAGAGGGAGAGGAAGAAGGAACAATATAGGGGTCACGTAGGAGGGGAAGAGAATAAGGGAGGGGAGGGAAAGGAAGGGGGGATACCCCAGAGGATATCTAAATAGGCAGTGAAATAACCATATGTTCCTTCTATAACAGTCTGTGAATTTCGCAGTGGCTTGATTGGGCGAAAAGTAATAAAACCACGGTTTCCAAATATTTAAGAACTGTGTTTCGTGCCAATATGGCGGCTAGTTTCTCATTATAAAACATGTTCTGTATGCAATTCCTAACTTCAGCAAAGTTGAGAGTGGGCGACATCCACATTGTCTGTTTTGTTGTCATAAAGATAAAGGTAACAAGCGTTCTTTCTCTACGCCAAACACCATCAATAGGTTGGTGCAGAAGAGCTTTTCAAAGGTTCTTGCGTAAGTTAATTTGCGTTTATCATTTTGTATACACTAATCCATAGGCATTTCACTTTGGGTCCATTAGATATATTTCACAATAAAGGGGGGTTTGGCTATAAGATTAATTCAGGATAAAGGAGTAAAGTAATAGACCAATCTACACGTTGATGGACAGGGCTTACATCCTCCTGAGCATCATTTCAGCCAGGGACCTCAGTGTTGCAAGACAGATGTCGTAACCACTAATCTACTATACTGCCCCATTTTAATGAGCTTTAGTTTTGGTTCCAAGACATTACATCTCCAGTTCATAAACTAAATCGTTTAAAAAGGCCTTGGCAAATGGATAGAAATGGGGAAAACCCTTATGGTAGACCTCCTAAATTTCTTCATAAAGATTATACAAGAGCCATTTGAAAATTGCATGCAGTGTACTGCACATGTGCATTGATAGTATCATTCTCTCATCAGTCAGTGATAGAACAAGGCCTTCCTGATCCTGGGGTGATGCAGGTAAGTCACTTCTCTGGCATCATAGCAAGCCTTGCAATACAGTAACAATGCTATCCAAGCAGAATATAGCAGATTACTTAGCATGCTGTGATGCAGCTGCTATCATGGAAATCTACAGTATGTACAGTGAGGAAAATAAGTATTTGAACACCCTGCTATTTTGCAAGTTCTCACACTTGGAAATCATGGAGGGGTCTGAAATTGTCATCGTAGGTGCATGTCCACTGTGAGAGACATAATAAAAAAAAAAAAAATCCAGAAATCACAATTTATGATTTTTTAACTATTTATTTGTATGATACAGCTGCAAATAAGTATTTGAACACCTGTCTATCAGCTAGAATTCTGACCCTCAAAGACCTGTTGGTCTGCCTTTAAAATGTCCACCTCCACTCCATTTATTATCCTAAATTAGATGCACCTGTTTGAGGTCATTAGCTGCATAAAGACACCTGTCCACCCCATACAATCAGTAAGAATCCAATTACTAACATGGCCAAGACCAAAGAGCTGTCCAAAGACACTAGAGACAAAATTGTACACCTCCACAAGGCTGGAAAGGGCCACGGGGAAATTGCCAAGCAGCTTGGTGAAAAAAGGTCCACTGTTGGAGCAATCATTAGAAAATGGAAGAAGCTAAACATGACTGTCAATCTCCCTCGGACTGGGGCTCCATGCAAAATCTCACCTCGTGGGGTCTCAATGATCTTAAGAAAGGTGAGAAATCAGCCCAGGACTACACGGGAGGAGCTGATCAATGACCTGAAAAGAGCTGGGACCACCGTTTCCATGGTTACTGTTGGTAATACACTAAGACGTCATGGTTTGAAATCATGCATGGCACGGAAGGTTCCCCTGCTTAAACCAGCACATGTCAAGGCCCGTCTTAAGTTTGCCAATGACCATTTGGATGATCCAGAGGAGTCATGGGAGAAAGTCGTGTGGTCAGATGAGACCAGAATAGAACTTTTTGGTCATAATTCCACTAACCGTGTTTGGAGGAAGAAGAATGATGAGTACCATCCCAAGAACACCATCCCTACTGTGAAGCATGGGGGTGGTAGCTTCATGCTTTGGGGGTGTTTTTCTGCACATGGGACAGGGCGACTGCACTGTATTAAGGAGAGGATGACCGGGGCCATGTATTGCGAGATTTTGGGCAACAACCTCCTTCCCTCAGTTAGAGCTTTGAAGATGGGTCGAGGCTGGGTCTTCCAACATGACAATGACCCGAAGCACACAGCCAGGATAACCAAGGAGTGGCTCTGTAAGAAGCATATCAAGGTTCTGGCGTGGCCTAGCCAGTCTCCAGACCTAAACCCAATAGAGAATCTTTGGAGGGAGCTCAAACTCCGTGTTTCTCAGCGACAGCCCAGAAACCTGACTGATCTAGAGAAGATCTGTGTGGAGGAGTGGGCCAAAATCCCTCCTCCAGTGTGTGCAAACCTGGTGAAAAACTACAAGAAACGTTTGACCTCTGTAATTGCAAACAAAGGCTACTGTACCAAATATTAACATTGATTTTTTCAGGTGTTCAAATACTTATTTGCAGCTGTATCATACAAATAAATAGTTAAAAAAATCATACATTGTGATTTCTGGATTTTTTTTTTTTTTATTATGTCTCTCACAGTGGACATGCACCTACAATAACAATTTCAGACCCCTCCATGATTTCCAAGTGGGAGAACTTGCAAAATAGCAGGGTGTTCAAATACTTATTTTCATCACTGTATATCAGGGAAGAAATAAGGGCGTGACAGCAAACTGAACATTTACCTCATTTACATGGAAGCAGGGGAAAATTAGGACACATTACAGACATAGGGGCTGGAGGATGAAACCATGGTCTGTGGCACAGGACATGGGCAACCAATACTCCTGGAAGTATTGAATGCCAAAGAGACTGGTAGATAGGACACAGGCCACTGGTGAGGTGAGTATAAGAGCTTTCCCACTGCAGGAGGTTTTAATAATTTTTTTTGTCATTTGATAGGGGTTGCATTTAATAAGTGATTTGTAAATTAGCCATTAGAGGATACTCTGTACTGCAATTACTCTTCCTACCTGCTTAGCAACTATTGAGATATTATCAGCCCAATAAGGAGTGCATTGTTTTCAGTGGGTTGGCAGACCCATAGGCTTGCATTGTAAAAAGGATTAGTAAAGTGCCACCATTTCACAGCACTGAAAACAAGCAGTAAGGCATACAGGTAATGAGAACATATGGAAAGCAAAGTGCAGCGCCAAAGAAAGATCCACCAGAATAGAGGATCCTAATATAAACAGCCAAATCAATGACAATAGTGATCAAAAAATGGACAAGAGCAATTCTACTCCTCCAATGAAGCAAGCCCCACAAATGTGAGTGGGTATAAATATATATAGTGCACAAAGATCAACATCTGTAAATTGATGCAATTAACCAATGATCATGATATATCAAACAAGTGAATATGTGCATATCAGAAAATGGTGATGATACATGTAGTCCATTCAATAAGAAGGGTAGTCCATACACCTAAAAGGTGGTAGAAAGGCAATTTCCCCTCAGGTGGGCTTGGGCAGTATATATCTTAAAAGTGCGAACCCCGGAACAAAAACAAATGAGGTACTCTTACCAGATGGAGTGGACCCGCAACTCACCGTACGGTGGGGTGTCTCAAAGGCTTGTGTGCCCTCCCTGGCCATCGTCTTGGTCATGGTCATGGTCCCAAGATTACCGTTCGTGTGTACGAGGCTTTCAGGTTTCTCGTCAGGAAATCTGGCCAGAATCTCGACGAGAAGAAAAGAGAACCTGCGCTCTTTTTTCTCATCGAGATTCTTGTCGGCCTTTTTCCCGACGAGAAACCCGAGAGTGTGTATACTTACCTGTCGCCGTGGAAACCCGCACATGCTCGAAATTACTTTGACGCATTTGCGGTAGCTACCACGGCATGCTCGTCGTACGCGATGACGTCACTGCGTTCTTGCCTTTTTGCAGTTCTTTTGAAAAGGTCAGTGTGTACACTCGGGCGGCAATAGATTCTTGCCAAGAATGTCGTCTGGGAAAACAACGTCCTGACAAGATTCTTGGGGCCTTAGCTGCACATACACATTATTTTGGTGTTTATGTTGATTAAACCTGTTTACGTACTGTATATAGTGATGGATATACTTTAATAAAAACCTGTGTTGTCCTCTTTTTGAAAAAGCTTTTTGCTAGGCTGCTTTCACTGGCTGCCTGCTTTATTCCCAAGGCATTTACTCACTCAGGGCCATATTCTCTCTAAATATCCGCCTGCTTCGCTTAGGGCACTTACACTCCGCTGTCCCAACTTACTGGAGCAGGTGTTGTATTCCCCAACCACTTGCTCCATAACTTGGGACAGCGGAGTGTAAGTGTCCCGGCGTAGCCTGGCGGATCTCCAAGGGGGCGGCTTCTATTCAAATGAAGCGCGCCCCCGATGCGAAAGAACTGGGCATGCGCCAGGCTGCAAAAAGCCCAGTGCGCATGCTCCAGTTCTCGGCGGAAAACGTCAATGACGCCGACGTGTGCGTCATTGACGTAAAGTCGTATTCAAGAACAACTTACGTAAACAACGTATCCGACGAAAAAACACGACGGGGACCCGACGCCATCCGTAACATGGCCTACGCGAGACTTGCGGAAACTTACCCCTCATATAGCAGGGGTAAGTTTCCGCTTACGCAAACGACGTTAGCGACGGTTACGCGACGCAAACTCGTTCGGGAATCGGCGTAGAAGGATCATTTGCATATGCAAATGACTCCTTCACGTAAATGCCATCTAGCGGCGGCCGGCGTCATTGCATTTAAGATCCGCCAGTGTAAGTGACTTACAGATGGCGGATCTTAAGTGTATCTATGCAAAAATGATTCTGAGAATCAGGAGCATAGATACACTGGCCAAAAAAGGGAGTTACGATGGAGTATCCTGAGATACTCCATCGTAACTTCTCTGAGAATATGGCCCTCAGTACTGAGGCCACTGGATCAACATAATAGCCAAGCAGCTAGAATTTTCAGAAGGCAAGGTCATCGGTGGCAGCCCAAGTATTTTCTATAAATTGCTGCAAAGCCACTAATAGCCTGTCAAGGTAAAGATTCCACTTTAAATCTCTTATATATTGATTGAAAGTGTCTTGCTACAAGCAAGTTTATTGACTTTCAACATTGCGGAAAAAAAGCACATTCAGGATAATTAGCTTGTTGCAATTACAACTGTGGAACAAACATATTCATTATACAATGATCAAATGCATTATCTGCTCAGCCGATGATCCAGATGAAATTGTCTAGCTCTGGGTCACAAGCATCAAATGTAGTTCAGAGCCAATGTTTTAAAACTGTTTGGCAAGACTGTCACTATAATGTAGATGTACATAATACCTATAATGCATGGATAATTACACCAGATAAATGTTACCTAACTAGATGAATTATCTTTATACAACTTTATCAGTACATTTCAAGACTGCAAACTCTTTCAGGCCATTATGTATCATAACAGAATGTCATCAAATCATAACATTTCTAACAAAAAAATATATATATATTTTAGAGAAGACGTATAACGCTGCAAATGTTCTTTTTTCGCATGTCAAAATCATTGACGGCTTAATTTGAGCTTTTCTGTTCTGTCCTATTTCATTACAAATGGGTTTAAAGATTTCGAAAACAGTATTGGACTACCAGAGATACATTATGACCTAGGTTGACATTTGTGTTGGACCTTTCGGATTAGACAAGCTTCAGTGGTGGAGAACATTTGGTCAGGTCTTTGATTGCCTAGGCTGCATGGAGCTTGGGCTGCTACCCCTTTGCTTAATTCAAGCTGATCTAAAAAAAAATGTGGGGTTCAAATTCATTTTCTTTATGTAAATTACTTCTTCAAGCAGTCTGGTAAAAAAATCATTAGTTTTTGTTGTTGGAAAAGGTATGGCGTTCGGCGTATAGGTGAATGCATTCCCCGGCCAGGCTCTAGCGATCATTGCAAATTGAATCCTAATTGGTTGCTCTGAGTTACTGCACATAATAACTGGCACTTAAACATAGGTATGTGCACATGGTGTGGCAGGTGTGCCCAGGCACACCCTAATCACTGCGTACATTCCCAATTCCCCCTCCCCTGTGCTCCCCCCATGCACTGCTTCTTCCATAGTCTCCTCTCATGTCGGCTGCTCTGTTTACTATACTTCAGTTTGTGAAGAACAAGAAGCCACTCAGCACAGAGCACTTCCCATTCATTCACTGTCTAGTGCAGCTGAGGTTGCAGAGAAAGGGACTGGGGAATCTCTGTCTTCAATCCCTTTCTCTGTCTCAAAAGTGAGACATCAGGGGTTTGTTTAGACCCCTGATATTTAATCAAAGCCCCCCAACGGGGGTTCCTAAAAAAAAAAAGTCAGGTCTTTGATTGCCTACGCTGCATGGAGCTTGGGCTGCTACCCCTTTGCTTAATTCAAGCTGATCTAAAAAAAATGTGGGGTTCAAATTCATTTTCTTTATACTGTAAATTACTTCTTCAAGCAGTCTGGAAAAAATCATTAGTTTTTGTTGTTGGAAACGGTATGACGTTCGGCGTATAGGTGAATGCATTGCCCGGCCAGGCTCTAGCGATCACTGCAAATTGAATCCTAATTGGTTGCTCTGAGTTACTGCACATAATAACTGGCACTTAAACATAGGTATGTGCACAGGGTGTGGCAGGTGTGCCCAGGCACACCCTAATCATGGTGTACATTTCAAATTCCCCTACCCTGTGCTCTGCCCATGCACTGCTGCTTCCATAGTGTCCTCTCATGTCGGCTGCTCTGTTTACTATACTTCAGTTTGTGAAGAACAAGAAGCCACTCAGCACAGAGCACTTCCCATTCATTCACTGTCCAGTGCAGCTGATGCTGCAGAGAAAGGGACTGGGGAATCTCTGTCTTCAATCCCTTGCTCTGTCTCAAAAGTGAGACATCTGTTTAGACCCCTGATATTTAATCAAAGCCCCCCAACAGGGGTTCCTAAAAAAAAAAAGAAAAAAAATATCAAAAAAACATCGTAAAAAATATATAAAAATACATTTGTAAAAAATATAGCCCTACTGACAAAGTCCACTGCTCTACTGACAATACACACACACACACACACACACACACACACACACACAAATGCGTGTTTGAGCTCTGGGGTGCACACCCTAATGCAACAGGCTGTGCACGCCTATGCACGTAAAGAATCAGAGAACTCTTTGCATTCATTCGGAAAATGCAAAGAATTCTCTGAATGGTGCCCATGCTGCGATGTTCAGAATTTATCAGGCCAGCCGCCCAGCATGTAACCAAGAAGCAAATGGAGATCATTGGAGTAGCAGTGTCTACTTCAATGATTTCCAGATTCCTGATACCTGGCATTGGCTGGTTATGGTATAATCATAGTTACATTGCTCCAAGCTGGTCCAATGCAACTATATATAAATATAAAATATCCATACCTGGAATTCCTGGAAGCAGGTCAGAAGCAACCCATCCTTATTTCAAATAGAGGCCACTTCTTCCTTAAACCTCCAGAAAAAGTTATTTGCTCCATAGTCTGGTATTAATGTACATAAAGTTTTTCAAAGTTGAAATGATGTTCAAAATTACAGTTTAGTAAACAGGGGTGTCAAACTCAATTTCAACGTGGGCCAAATCAGCATTATGATTGCCCTCAAAAGGGCCGGTTGTAGCTGTATTAGATGTCCAGCGCATCCGCTCCCCATATATTAGATGTCAAGAGCCACCCCACCATCAGAAGTTGAGTACTCCACTCTCCCTTACATCACAGTGCACCCCCCTTACCATATGCTGCTGCTGGGAAGAAGCTGGATGCATTGCTTGAAAGCAAGGGTCTGGAGGAGGACCAGAGGAGGGCTGGAGCTCTCCTGCAGTTGCAGGAGCGGCGCAGGGGCCACATGAAATGGCCTGGAGGGCCGGATTCGGCCCGCGGGCCTTGTGTTTGACACCTGTAATTTAGAGTTTGTATACTCGGGTGTCATAATATCCAGTTAAAACTGTATACATTGCAATCTACATCTGTCTAGGTTTCTCCACAAATATCAGACGTGTAAAATAAAAGTCCTTGAACCCAAGCCCTGAAATGTCCCTAGGTCCATTGAGTGGGGTTTAAGTGCTTCCTGTTTTGGAATGGGATTAAAAGGGCCATTTCTCCCTTTGTTCAAAAGCAGCAGATATTGGGATTGATTTACTAAAATGGGGAAAATCTAGTGCAGCTCTGCATAGAAACCAATCAGCTTCCAGTTTTTTTTTTTTCTCAAAATTTGTTCAGTTGAAGTTAGAAGCTGATTGGCTGCTTTGCACAGCTGCACCAGATTTTGCACTCTCCAGTTTTAGTAAATCAACCCCATTATGTAGAACATTGCTTAAAGGAAGGGCATTTCTCATCATCCAAATTAATGTTATTTATTCCCTCGTGTTTACAATGCAGTATAGAAGAATGTTCTTGCTTTTGAAATGTGGGTGCATGACATCGGCCATGAGACCATTAAACAACAATTGATAATATAAGTCACTTATAATGACACTAATGCTGCTGAGGCCCCAGGACAGGGATGGAATGGCCATTGGGACTACAGGGAGTTTCCCGGTGGGCCGATGGCTCAGTGGGCCGGCGTCAGTGACAGCGGACCGCCGTCCCCCCTCCGCTCCTCTGTCTCTCTCTTTCCTCAGTGCTCACCTCCTCTCCCTCCCTGCAGCGCTCACCTGGGGGGAACAGAGAAGCAGGGGGAGGACCAGAGGAGCAGGGGGGGGGGACAGAGGAGCATGGGGGAGGGGACAGACAGCTGACTCAACAGCTATGGCCTGGGAGTTTCTCACTTCTGCCTAATCTTGTCCCATAAGGGGGGGCACGGAACTGATACTTTGCCCCGGGTGAAATAATGTCTAGCTTCCCCACTGGTACTGCCTATAAGAGTACAAGTACGAGCCGTTCTACTCTAATAAAGCAGAATGGCTAGTGGCTAGTGAAGGTGGAGAGGGGGCTTGGTTGGCAGGGGGGGTGCGGGAGTTGTCCGGCCGCCATGAGAGAGACCTGTCAAAGTGGGCCGAATGTGGATGAAGTCCAGGGCCGAATTTTTGTCCGAGTCCAGCTTTGCCCCAGGAACCCCACCGTTCCCCACCAAAAAATATATATATTTATAGTGTATTTTGCCAAAATTCGTTTTTATAGATATGGCTTGTTGCATTTGGTATTTTAAAAACAGACCATTATTGGCAAAATC
The DNA here is from genome assembly GCF_905171775.1 of Rana temporaria. Classification (NCBI taxonomy): domain Eukaryota; kingdom Metazoa; phylum Chordata; class Amphibia; order Anura; family Ranidae; genus Rana; species Rana temporaria. The sequence goes on along the minus strand of NC_053499.1, from coordinate 31,968,448 downwards.
CAAAATACATATAAATACTTATGTTTCGCCCTTTTCCTCATAGCTATCCTTAAACAATAGGGCTGTTGCCCACAGAAGAAACAGAGAGGTAGGTTAGCCACACTTCAATGATGTAGCAGATAAAACTTTTTTTTTTTGGAATCTTCAAAAAATTTGAAATACAGACATTACAGCTCCCACACTTGACAGATAACAATGGTCTACTGCTCTCTGCCCATTGTGGGAGTTGTGGTGTCTGTATTGCACATTCTATGAAGATTCCATTTTTTTTTAATCTGCTACATCGTTGAAGTGCTGCCAACCTACCTCTCTGTTTCTTCAAGTGTCACGATCACAGATTGGGCCATCACCTATTCATGTGTGGAGGGGCTGTGAGTCCTTGTACTCGCCTACAGCGTTTTTTTCATTGTTGATTCCGTTTTAGCCCTGACACCTATAACACAGTTTGTTCCCTCTTATTTTTAGTTTTGGTTACCTGTTGCACCTATCCTTATAGGATATGTAAACTCAACATTTAATATTTGTGATATGTGCCTGATGTACCATGTACTTGTATGAAAAATTATCCTGTTCTCTTTGTATTGCCTCCTTTGTGTGATATCCCTGGTGTTCTTGACAGTCCCTCTGCTTTCCCTTTAAAAACTGACCACACTAAGTAGGAGAACACATCACGCTTATCATGCTCAGTTCTCTAGCTATACTGGGAACTCAGCCTGTTCTCCTTCAATGATCAAACTTGCCCTTACATCTCTTTCCCCCTGCACAGCCTTTCACTGGGAAGATCAGTGTGCTGCTGTTTCTCCTCATCTAGCTCTCTATGCAGCTGAGAACAGAGGGAATGTAACTATTTATAAATAAAAGAAGGAAAACAATGTGTATAATGTTCATAAAAGAGGGAAAAATGGGGGAAAGGGAAAAGTGGGACTTTAAATGAGACACCCTAGATAAATGTCTCCATCCCTACTCAATATTTAATAAAAATGGGGGAGTTCGGGACTTTAAATGAGGCTAGTAAGTAGAACAATAGATTGCATGAAAAAGCAACTTTAATAAAATAGGTACAAGTCATACAAATATCTTGGCCAGCAGGCTCCACTTAAAGATATAAGTTAACGGCAATTCTTAAAATAGCTAAATCACAGCATGTATGATATCATCAAGCATCTAGGATAGCCTAAAGATTGAAAAGGCTGAAGGCTCGATGCGTTTCGGCAATTAAGAGGTATGTTTATAATGTGTTTTTTGTATCTATATACAAATGTTTTGTTTTTCATTTATATTTTAAACTGAATAAGTTGTGTTACAAGGTGAGGGTTTTTAATCACTTTAATTTAAAACAAAAAATAGACAAATCTGAATAAGCGAGATTGTCACAGATGGAGAATAGACACTACTGCCCCTATTTCTTTCTATATCAACCATAAAAAGACGAGCTGTATAATTATTGGTTTTGACTCCACAGCCAACAATATAATTGCCTAAGCTGTTTGATATATACTCTAGATATCTCAGCAAAAGCTTATCATGCATCCTGTACAAAGCCTGTTCTTTACATGTATGTAAACTTGTCAATATATAATTAAAGTGTATGTAAACGCTCATATATACCCAGAGAAGTGAACAGTCTCAGATGATACACAGAGATTAAACAAATCTCCTTGCATAAGTTTTACATGTATATCTACTGTCTTCATCAAGCTATATTCTTTAGAATTATTACATCAGGATCGAATTTTCACTTCCTCATTCAGCAGTAGCAGTGTAGTCTTGGCTTACACTGGGAGACAGCTGATTGGAGGAAAGTCACACCCCCCACGCCTCTCCACATTGGCAGAAGAACAAAGATACTTTCAAAACTGTGCTGTGGCAAGACAAGCTCTCTGCTAATCTATTTATAGCAACCTCCCTCGATACAAATGTTCAGCTGCTTTACCTCCCATCTCTGGGAACCTGTCAGAAGTTTTCATGCTGATAACAGAAGAATGGAGAAGCATAAAGGCACAGGACTTAGGGCTTTGGAGAGAGATAGGAAAATACTACATATATATGTGCCTAGGTCAAATTTTATGAATCGGGTTTACATCCACTTTAAGGAATTTGAAAAAATAAATACTTACTGTTCCTTAAACATTCAACTTTCTCTCCGTTAACATCAAATATCCACTTCGCTGTGGATCCAAGGTCCATTTTGGAAGTACAAAGATCTAAAAACTAAATATACAAATGATAATGTTATAAGTAATTTAACAGTTCAAATATCCAGACAATATGGATAATGTGAATCATAATCATTTTGTACTGTTTCATTGCATTCTGCATTACCGATTTTATCAAATTTTGTGTTGTTTGTCCACAAATTGATAAGATCAGAGTTAACCATTTCTTAGACCATGTAGGGCAGTTATTCTCAACCTTTCTAGTACCATGACCCCTTGATAAGATTTCCCAAGTTGTGGGGACCCAACAGTAAAATAATTTTCGTAGAGTGGGTTGTCAGCACTCAAGGCAAGGCAAGTAATTTGCGCTTCTAACCCACGGACATTTAGCGCTCCCTGAGTCCCTTCCACTTGTACAGTATTAAAACCCCTTATGGTACATTTTAGGATCTACCACACTTTCTCTTTGTTCTCCTTTCTTTTTCTCTATTCTATTTTTTTTTCTTCCTCATCCCTCTCTCTCTCTAGCCATTCTTCTTGTTCTCTTATTCTTTCTCTCCCTTTTTCTTTGTTTCTCCCCCTCTTTTCCTCTCCCTTCCCTATTTTTATTCCTTCTCTTACTCCTTGGTGGAAGAGTGGGGGGGGGGAATGGGATGAGTGTCAGTGCTGGCGGGGAGTTTGGATGACTGGCAATGCTGGGAGGAGTTCTGATCAGCCAACTTAGGTGTTTGATCAAGGTCATCTGCTGATCTGATAACTGTAGTGGGGACTTTCAATAGAAACTCTAATCACAGGTAGTGTTACTCACTGTGTCTCCAGATTCACTGTGTCTCTGACTTTGTGTTCTCTCGCAGCAGTGACACCTATGCCAAATTCAGGAGATAGGGTCTCCTCCAGCCCCTCCTACTTCACATTTCTCACCAGACAGCTGACCTCTAGTCTCTGCCCCCCACCCATGCCGTGAACTGAATGGGCGGCTGTGAAGAGGCTGAATGGGCAGCCGCAGGCTCCAGGGACAGCCCTACTAGGGAGAGCGATGTAGGCTTCAGGAACAGCCCAGGATTCGGTGACCCCTGGCAAATCATCATTCGACCCCGAGGGGGTTCTGACCCCCAGGTTTAAAACCACTGATGTAGGGCAAAGTGAAGGGCTCCCCCAGGATTTCCTATTCCCTCCCACAGGAACATATGCTCACCTTTCCCCACTCATTCACTGCTCCCCTCAGCTACCAGGACCAAGAGAAGAAAACCCAGTATATGTTCCAAACCTACTTGTTGGGGCTCACAAAGATCTATGAATACTTTTTCCAGCCCCATGTAGTAGCCCCTGGCTATTCGGGAGTGGCAAAACACAGTACAGAATTTGGGATTATTTTCACATTGTACTGAGCTCCCCCTGCTCTACCCTTCAACTCTTAATGCAGCTCAGCTCCAAACACAACCCTTTTAAGCCCCTGTGCCCACCATGCAGCCCTCGGACTTTGACAGTTTGTAAAAAAAACATTGATTAAGGTAATCATATTGATTTTTACTTGCTATGTCCCAAGTTTTGTATTGTCTTCTGCAGCATATCTCCAGCCAAAAATGTAGCATATGTAGTCCACACTCTCCTACCCCCCATTTCCTCTACTAGATCTACAGTTTTTAAAAGTTCTCCCAAGCATTATATATATTGAACATTATGTGCGGCCCTTTGATGACACATTTGAGGCCCCCTTAGCTCAAAAGTTGACAACTACTGCTTTAAAGCTTTCAGACTGTCCCTGAAGATTGGGCACAGTTGGGAATGATGGCATGTGCCTACCTCATCCATTTGAACCAGTGTTGTAGAGATGACATGTCCATACTTCCCACTGCCATTTAAAAACACCAGAATTCTCCCAGTAGAACGTGTAGAAGGTGACTCTCTGTGTTTGGATATTTTAAGTTTAGTCTTTGCTATGTTCCATGTGTTGAAATTCAAAAAACCATTCATAGTCCATGCCATTTTGCCAGATAGAAGAGCAGTCTCTGCAAGAAAAAAATATATGCGTTAACCACTTCAGCCCTTAACCATTTGGCTGTCCAAAGACCAGAGCACTTTTTGCGATTCGGCACTGCGTCGGTTTGACAATTGCGTGGCCGTGCGACGTGGCTCCCAAACAAAATTGATGTCCTTTTTTCCCACAAATAGAGCTTTCTTTTGGTGGTATTTTATCACCTCTGTGGCTTTAATTTTTTGCGCTATAAACAAAAAATAAGCAACAATTTTGAAAAAAAAGCAATATTTTTTACTTTTTGCTATAATAAATATCCCCCAAAAAGACAAAAAAAAACAAGTTGTTTCCTCGGTTTAGGCCGATATGTATTCTTATACATATTTTTGGTAAAAAAAAAAATCGCAAGAAGCGTTTATTGATTGGTTGGTTATAAGTTGGTTAAAAGTTATAGCGTCTACAAAATAGGGGATCGTTTTATGGCATTTTTATACAAATATATATATATATATATATATATGTTTTACTAGTAATGGCGGCGATCATTTTTATCCCGACATTATGACAGACACATCGGACACCTTTGGCGCTATTTTGGGACCATTCACATTTATAGAGCGATCGGTGCTATAAAAATGCACTGATTACTGTGTAAATGTGACTGGCAGTGAAGAGGTTAACCAGTAGGGGGCTCTGAAGGGGTTAAGTGTGTCCTAGGGATGTGTTCTAACTGTAGGTGGGGATGGGCTACGTGTGATACAACACTGATCACAGCTCCCGATCACAAGAAGTTGTGATCAGTGTCCTGTCACTAGGCAGAATGGTTCTTCCTCTCTGTGAGATGACCGCGGGACTCCCGGCAGACATCGAGTCCGTGGGACCCGCGATCACAGTCACGGAGCTCACGACAGGCGCGCGTCCACAATGCCGACAATATGACTAGGGGAGCCATTCTGTCGATGTACAGTCAGGTCGATAAATATTGGGACATCGACACAATTCTAATCTTTTTGTTCTATACACCACCACAATGGATTTGAAATGAAACAAACAAGATGTCCTTTAACTGCAGATGTTCAGCTTTAATTTGAGGGTATTTACATCCAAATCAGGTAAACGGTGTATGAATTACAACAGTTTGTATATGTGCCTCCCACTTTTTAAGGAGGCACGTGGTTAAGGAACCAGTGCATGTTTTCTGTCTCTAGAATAGAACACCCAGCTTTATGGTTATTGGGATACATTTTCCCAGACTTCCTGGGATGGCCTGGGTGGGGCCATACATGGAGGAAGGTGATAAAAGACAGCCAGAAAGAGGCTCAGGCCTCTAATGAACACATGAGACAGGTAAGCTGCCAGACTTTATTGCATATCCATGACAATATCATTAGACTGAAAGGGTGCTTAAAGCACAGGAGATATGGATTACGCGTTGCGTACAGCCAAATCTCCACAACAGTTCTGAGGTCTGAGAGGCAGCAATCAAATCTATGCAGTGGGATGGGGTAGCGATGTGCTTATCCCATGGCTGTGATCAACCTATTGCCGCAGTACAGTCAGTGAGTGGGAAATGTGTTACTGGTATGATCACAAGGTAAAAATAAAGGTAAAAAAGCCGTAACAAATGCAACCACATTATCCATAGACTGGTAAGCAGTAATATATTATATTTGTGCTTTTTTTTTTACACTTAAACTTAAACAAAATGAAACTGAAAAAAAAAGTGCCATGAATCAATTGGGAAATCAAGCAAATTGTACCCTTCTTAGCAGATCGAAAATATTAAATTTACCTTAATGCACACATTTAAACTTCCATTTTATAGAGGTTCACCGATACATAAATCCAGACAATAAAAATTATTTAAAAACATTTTTGCATGATGGACAGATCTCCAAGCATACATTTAGAGGAGTCAAGAATTTCTTAATTGTGAATGAATTTGCCCACCTCTGGTCCCTTTAATTACATGAACAATAGTCTCTTCAATCTGCAGCCTCCTGAAAGGGAACTCGAGGACTACTTCCAGTAGCTTCCCACTAAGCGTGACATAAGCTGTACCAGCCTGTCTCTGCTGATAGCTTGCATAAATCATCATTTTTGAAGGGAACAGATGTTCATGGTATGAAACAGTAATACAACAATTTAGTCATAATTAAAATTCACCTTAGCATGCCTTTATCAGTGATCAGAGAACCATTGAGCGTCTCATCAACACGAAGAAAAAAAAATGTCAACTTCTTCTTACAGTTGCAATGATAACCTTTCTTTAACACTGATTTTGGTAGCATTTTTTTTTTCGTACCTCATGCTTGTGACTACGTGACAGTTGATTAGTGAGTGTTTCTTTGTGTTCTTTTTTTTTTACAGAAATTCAAATATAGCAAGGATAATTAGGAATAAACATTTTTTCAGACTGTGTTTCATTAAGTTAGAGCAGTTTTGGAAATTGTATATGTTGCAGTTGTTAACATGAATGGAAGAAGAGGAAGTCATCAAGTCTTGTAAACGTAAAGTAGCAATGTTCTACATCCGAAATATTGGCGATACGAAGCCTAACATTCTGAAAAAGCTTCATGAAGGCCAGTTGAAATCTCATACAATTTTATTATTGGAGCAAGCTGTGCACCTGCCTGTCACTTAACAAGGAAACATGACCGTGTAGGCAGTGGGTATCTGATAGGACCATGCTGGTGCACACAAATACCTGATGATCCTGACAGAAATCCAGTTATCTCCTAACATCCTGTTTGAAATGATAACTCTGCATTTGCTGAACTGAAAACCCACACTGTACTGTCAGTCCTTCCTAAATTTTTCCCTGCTGAATTTCAGAACACCTCTTCCTTATCTTATGTAGATGTGGTCTAGTGGGAGAGAACTGGGCAGAGTTCATAACACAACTTGGGGTTTTAGTGCAAGTGGCTTAGTGTTGTCAACTCAAACAGTGAAGGCCCGTACACACGATCGGATATTCCGACAACAATTGTGTGATGGACGTGTTTTGTCGGATAATCCGACCGACTGTATGCTCAATCGGACAATTGTTGCCAGAATTTCCGACAACAAATATTGTCAGACAACAAATGTGTTTTTTCGTTGGATTATCCGTTCGCGTGTACACAAATCCATCTGGCTAAAATCCAAAGTACAAACACGCATGCTCCAAACCAATGCTAAACATCAGACAACAATAGCAGAAGTTGCCTAAAGGGTGGCGGTAAAGAGCTGAAAAACCACGTGGCTTGGTGTATGTTGGCTGAAAATGTTCTGCGGACAACGCCCTTCGGGAACAAAAATCCACGGATTTGTCAGATGAAGTCAGATTGTGCTTACGAGGCTTAAGGCAGCACATACAATGGTGTGTATTTTTTTTTTAACAAAACAGGTAGAACAATAAAAAAAAATTTTTGAATGGTGGAATCTTCCCCACTGCACAATTGTATGCTGACAGCAGGGAGGCATCACTGCCATCAGAATATACTGATCAGTGCCGCTGGCCATAGCTGGCAGTGCTGATCGCGTGAATAAAATCCATCAAGGCGGTTGTACAGAAGTTGATCAGTAGAAAGACTTCCATACAACCTCCCTGCCCAAACATGGATCAAAATGTGTCTGGCCCCTGCCAAATTTCGATCCATGTATGGTTGGCTTAAGGCTTAAGCCAAGAGCTCAATGGATTTCTGGATAGATCAACAGGTCGTTTCTCTGTACTTGTAGCATTTGTAAAGGGATAAACTATTGTGAAATATGCATGTATTGCAATGATGTACTGCATACATTTTTTTAATTCAACCTTGACATACATTTTTATGATTTTTTTTATTTATTATTGAATTTGTTTTCTATTGTAATCTTTAGTTTTATTAATTTTAATATTTTTTATTTTCTTACATGTTCTTATTTTGCACTGTCAATTTATGCAGCGCTTCACATATACTGTATATACATGCACATCAGTCCCTGCCCACAAGGAGCTTAAAATCTAAGGTCCCTATCTCACATTCATACATTTTAATACATTACAATTTAAACTAGATTAACCTCCCAGAATGTCTTTAGAGTGTGGGAGGAAACTCACGCAGGTACAGGCAGGTACAGGCAGAACATGCAAACTCCAGGCAGGTAGTGTTATGGTTGGGATTCGAACCAGCGACCCTACTGCTGCTAGGCAGGAGTGCTAACCAGTTAGCCACTGTGCTGCCGATGATAATAAATCTTGGAATTGTCACAATTCACCTCTTTAAGTCGCATATTTTTCTACTCCCAATATCCAGCAACATTGATGTTAAGTGTGGTACATAAGATCTTGGGATGTGTTTTTGAAGATCTGTTGGAAATTTACTGTGGATTCCTGCTATTTAAGCTTGTCAGCTGGGACATAAGTTGGTGTTTTCTCAGCCACTCACCAAGGTGAGCAGCATACATGGATTCCAATTTATCTTTCGATCTACTGATACTCTTAAGGCCCATACACACGATCAGACTTTCCAACAACGGTCCGACGGACGTGTTTTCTCAGACAATATGGCCGTCTGTATGCTCCATTGGACAATTGTTGTCAGAATTCCCACAGACAAATGTTGGCTGTGCATGCTCTCAAACTTTCCGACAACAAATGTGTTACGTCGGATCATCCGATCGTGTGTACACAAATTCATCGGACTAAAATCCAAAGTACAAACAGGCATGCTCTGAACCAATGCTAAACATCAGACAAAAATAGCAGAAGTTGCCCAAAGGGTGGCGGTAAAGAGCTGAAAAACCACGTGGTTTGGTGAATGTTGGCTGAAGATGTTCTGCCGTGTGTATGCACGGCCAACACCCTTCGGACCAAAATCCACGAAAAAGTCAGATAGAAGTCAGATCGTGTGTATGAGGCTTTAAATGTACTCCACTTTTGTTCTGTTCTATTGTAATCCAGAGTGACTGCACATTTGGAAGAAATTTAAAGTGGCTCTGTGAGAATAAAAACATGGGCGCTGCCATTTACAACTTGGATTTTAAAGGTAAACACAACAAGGCTGTCCTTTTTAACTTGCCTTCAATATCTAGCCACTTATTGACATGGAACAAGCATGCAGGATAAATGTTTAGCATTTTTTTTTTTTTTACTTTAGATGTATGTTTGCTTCAGCTCAGTGAATTGCTTTGCAGAATGAAGTTGACCACTCCATGGTCTGCACGTTAGGAACCAAGTCAGCATTGACAGTTCCAAGATTTCTATTGACACCCATTCACTTTAAGATCACTCAAGTCAAAACTTTTATTTCCTTTGGTTTTTAAGAGCAACATGCCTTTCTGTTTTGCATTTACTTGTCTATCGTGGGGAGTGTTCGATACTGTCATGTTCTTCTAGTCTTAGCTGTCTTAGAGCATTATGCATGCGCCATTACACATATAAAGGCACACCTTTTCTGGTGCCAAGTGTATGAGCACCCTTGCCAGCTTTCTAAATCAGGCTGGAAATGTTGGTCTTGCCTCAGTTTGCCCTAATCACACCCTGACCCTGTCATATTAACACCCTGAGGCTTAGTACATGAAAGCATCATATACTGGTGTGCAAGTAGTGTTCATGTCAGGCCACACTCACACAACATCACATCAGGCCACACTCAAAATTTTACCTAAGGGAGTGGTGGCTCAGACCAACAAATCTAGTTATTTGAACAGCTCCACTGTTATTGCCAACACTGCAGCTCAGTTTTAATTGGACAAGACACTCGGTATATTACATCAGATCTAACATTAGATAATATGTTAGATGCTCGCATGCAAAGTATAGTGTAGGTTTTCCTCCTTATTACCTATTACAGCGATTACAGTTCTTCCCCTGAAAATTTTTATTTTCCTTTCTCCCCAGACAGTAGGTGCCATCTTTTGTAAAGGCAACATCCACGTGAGTTTTTATGTCACAAAAAAATATACTTAATTTCTGAGGGTAATCATGGATCATGAATCCCAAACCATAAAAGGTTGACTTCCTTGATTCCCTGACTTTGTATGGCACATATTTGGAAAACAAATTAAAATAAAGCTAACCAAAGCCAATATTACATTTGTATTTTTGAACCAGTGAGTTGAATCAGCTGTCAGATTCTTTTATCTCCTATAATAATAATTCAAAGGAAAAATGATACAAAGAAGTAGTACTAGGACCACAGTCCGTTGGCTTTGATGGGCAAATGCAGGGTGCTTGGGACATCAACCTTCTGAGATCATTCAGAATTCATAGCAGGTATATTTGACCTGAAGTTGACCTGCATTTAACCGACTTTGCATTCCCTAGATTTTTATGGGGGGGGGGGAGTTCTGAAGTGAACAAAAGCCAACTGACACCGGCCCTATTGTCTCATACATAAACTAACCAGAATGCGTAGTTTCTTCTGAACATACCTATGCATGTTAAAAATTGATTCAGGGCAAAATATCTAAAATTGTCTAAGAAAGATGCACACTGAACTTTATCTTAGGTCTCGTACACACGGCCAGACTTTTTTTCTCTGAAAGTCCAGCCGCGTGTCCGATGGACCTTAGATAGAGAACCTGTTCTCTTTTTGTCCGGATTTCCGACAGGGTCACAGTGGACTTTTGTATGGTCAAAAGTCCGACTGTGTGTACGAGGCATGAGAGCATGCCCGAATGAACTAGTATAGTATTTAGTTCACTGAATACTGGACAGATAGTGAGTAAGTATCCACCTAGCAAAGCAAACTTCAGCCATCACATAGGTCAATGGCAGACTTGGCAGTGGGTCAAACCCAGCCTTGCTGTGTCCAAAGCTATAAAAAAAAATTGTTTGCAATACAACTCCATTTTAAGATAGTATGCTCAGCCAGAGACATTATCGTGACCCTGGTTGCTCACAAAGTCCAAAAATAGAAAAACCTGTCTGAATTCTCATTTAAACTCTTATATCAACCTGCAGTTGTGCTGATGGCAATAAAAGCTAATGTCATGTTGCATTATGTCACCTGTCAAAATTACAATTGCTGCAATGTTTGGTAAATACATAATGCCCTGGTCACATTCCTGCGTGCAGTTACTCCTTTCCGCGTTAAGTATGCAAGCTTTTTGTTTTTACTTGTTCCTGAGTGTCATCATGGACACCCCCCAAGGCAAAATGGCCATCTTTAACTAATTACGACAGGTACTGTCATTAAAATTTATAGTCAATAATATTATCCTGACATCATATCTAAAACAGTGTAAGTCTCGCCTTTCCATTTTATTAAAATGACTAACACCCGGTCTGGGCGTCAATCACATCTCTGTCACCTTCATGTGAACTTTCTTGTGAAATGTTTGTTAAAGAGGGGAAGGATGACTTTACATTGCAGAAATATTTGTATAAAAATTATTGCGGCAATGCATATTATTTTAATAAACAATGCGCTCACATGGGAACGTTGGCTGGAAGGTAAATAACTTTTAGATAAGTTTCAGATTGAACGTATCATTACTGTTTTGATTAGCGATGGATCCAAATGAGGAACTAGTATGTCGAGGCTTGTTGTACCAGACAGAATTCATCAAACTCACTGATCCATCAAACACAATGAAACACACATATTTATAAAGTAATTATGCTAGTGTGTTTGTTTTCCGTACTGGTGTTGGGTGAATCCTAACACAGACTCATGGCAGTGGTGGTGGTCTCACCATATTGATGGATATCTGTGGAAGTTGCCATTAACTGCCATTGCAGTCATTAGGTGTCCTTCCCATGGATATGAATCCTTCAATACAGTGGAACCTTAGATTATGAGCATAATCCGTTCCAGGAGAATGCTTGTAATCCAAAGCACTCGCATATCAAAGTAAGTTTCCCCATAGAAGTCAATGGAAACGAAGATAATTCGTTCCACATTGACTTGTATGGCATGCAATACCACAAGTGGCCATAGGTGGGGGGGCACAGGGGAGACTCGGAAATACTCGGAGATCGTTACTCACAATCCGAGGTTCCTTTGCAATCAAATATCGAACATTTAAAGAGAAACTATAGTAATTTACAATGTAAGTTTTTTGTGTGAGTGTGTGTGAGTTTGATTAGCTGTTGCTGTACCTGGTGATCCTGCCAGTAAAGGCCTACAGATGCTTACTTACTATATGTACTTTTAAAGGGCAACACTGCTTACTTTATGCAGGAGAGCGCTAATACCCTGCGATGTGCATTATCGAAATAGTGCACAGTGCATCTGGGTCTGCCTAAAATAGTCGAACAACTGCAGGATCACCCACTGCCAGTTGGAGTGACAGCAGCTTCTGTATCGTGTATTGGCTGCACAAAGACTAATAGAGCTGTAGCAATGTGCATGATGTGGAAGCTTTCATCTGGAGAAGATGTAAGTTTATGTAGCGATTGCAAAAGCATGCACACAACTTATACATGGTAAGGACCTGCTTCAATGGGCTTTTGTTCTCTCCAACAGGGCATTGAATTTCTATGCAGGTCTATGGGAATGCAAAACCTGCTTGAAGCAAGTCAAATGCAGGACACAAGGAGGTCAACTTCAGGTCAAATGCACCTGTCAATTAGTTATGCATGAATTCAAAAGTGTCTCAGTGTAGGTTCACACTTAATGCAGGTTTGAAATTGTGCGAGTGCAGCTGAACTTGCACAATTTTAAACCCGCATTTCAGTCCAACTTCGGGGGTGATTTTAGAGACATCTGTGCAGGTTCCTGCACAGATGTCTATTTAAACCGCCCCCGAAGTCACCAAAAGTAGTGCAGGAACTACTTTTGTAAATCGGTGCGGCGTTGCAAAGTCGGCATCACACCGATTCAGACGGTGTCGTTGTCGGAAATAGCCGTCGATTTGACATGTCATATCGGCCCGATGTGAACGGGGGCTCAAACTGATTTCATACTGATGCCATTAACACAAGATCAAGTTCAAGTTTAGGCAAGTTAACGAATCACACTCCTGATATACATATGACCATTATATAGAGTGTTTGAAAATATGTAAGGAAAATCCAATACACAAAATACAATTTGGAACAGCGAGCATAAAAAAAATGCAAAAATCAAAAATACTTATGAATCGATCAAAGATAGTTCAATTTGCATGCCATATCCCCAAAAATACTTACAGTATTTATCGGCATATACCGCGCACTTTTTTCCCCATAAAATCAGGGGAAAATTGTGGGTGCGCGATATACGCCGATAGCATACCTCAGAGGGGAAGGAGGGGGACGAGCGCCCGCCGGAAATCACCGAGCCGTTATCTCCTTTTGGCTCTCACTCGGCTGTAGCCTCACACACGCACAGTCCCGCCTCCGCCACCAGCATTGGACCAGAGATGGTCCAATGCCAATGGCGGAGGCGGGACTGTGCATGTGTGACGTGACAGCCGAGACGGCTCAGTGATTTTTCCGCCAGGCGCTCGTCCTCCTCCTTCCCCTCTGAGGTATGTGTGTGATCGCAGCATACGGTACATAGGGAAAGTGCAGTGTCTAAATCAATATGTTGTCATGAAACATATTCATCCATAATTTGCCAAAGTGCCAAAGTGCATGTGGCTTTTCACTATGTATGTGTGTGATCTTGCATGCAAGGTGCTTCCTTCTCAACCACCAATACACAGATCTGCTTACCAGATATCTAGACCCCTCAGTAAATGTGTCTAAATGCACTTATTAATTTAATTAATCAGGCCGCGGATGGACATTCATGGTCACTGACCCTTAGATTGCTTATTCAAAGTTGTTTATTTAAAAAAAAAAAATCCAGAAAATTCCCTCTTAAAATTGGGGTGCGCGTTATACACCGGCGCGCGTTATACGCCGATAAATACAGTATACTGTTGGCTTTACTGAAAATACATTATAAAAAAAGTAGAAGAATATATAGATATCTCATACAAACAAAGATTTAAAAAGGAGCAATTTTACAGAATTTAACGGTATCAGAAAGGGACGCAGCAACCAAAATTCTATCAAAAATTATGATATTACTATTACTATTATTACTATTATTTACTATTATTAAAATACTGAATCTTTGGTATAGATAATGACTAACGGCAGCCTTTATTTCAGTTTTCTCCATTCCTTCCCCCCCTCCTTTATTTGTCTTTACTTTAGCTGTATAGGTGTACCACTGATCATCTTGGTGACCTCCCAGTCCTACAGTTTGTACCCAATTGGGGTAGGCTGGCCTAGGTCGCTGAGTACCGTATTCTTTTTCTGTTAAATGTTTGCCTGTACATGGTGATTATACTACTTAAGTTGTATATTGAATGCAACTATCTCAAGTGTTGTAAATTGATAAACCCAATAAAAATGTATTGATAAAAAAAAAAAATTATTTATTACAAAATGTGTTAAAATAACAAAGATAAAACCATTTTCGCAATCTGCTTCCTCAGGACCATTATATCTTAACTGTTGTCTGTTAAGATATAACGGTCCTGAGGAAGCAGATTGTGAAATGCGTCAACCTCTTGATAGAACAATACAAGCCAACATAGCTTGGCCAACGGCTTATATTTATACATGAGCTTTTGCTCCCAATGGTTTTATCTATGTTATTTTAACAAATTTTGTAATAAATAATTCTTGATAGAATTTTGGTTGCTTCGGCTCTTTCTAATAACGTTAAAGTCTATAAATTTGCTCCTTTTTTTCTGAGAATACATTATAGCTTGACTAGCGAAACAATACATTTCTAGCCATGAAAGCTTTATGTACCAAATTGAAAACACAACTATTCTCAGTCGATTCCTCAACTATGAACAAATTAAATTTTTGTCACTGTAGCAACTTCTGAGTGTGATACAAAACACAACTAACAAGGTATGCCATCCAACTTGTGTTTTTTCTTTATTTGCAGCTCTCTCCAGTTAAATTATTCCAGTGTCATGGATCTAATAATATAAAATAGATAATTAGCTATGAGCAATCACAAAACAATATATGTGCTGAACAGACTGACAAGTGCTAAAAAAACAACTCAAGCGACTACCCAACTTGGCGGATTTAGACCATCCTGCTTTTCTGCTCTCGAAGAAAGATGGACATGAGCGTAACAGAAGTTGACAACTTACTCACACTTCCATCATTCAGTCGTTGGAAAAAACCATGTGTAACATTCAATCCTTTTGTAAATTAAATGCCTGCACAAATATTTATATATGCTATTAAATTAGTAGGCATGAGCAAATGATATGGGATGGGGTATTAAAAATTGTAAATCTTTTTTTAGATTTTTTTTTTTAGTGCTCAGATTTTGTTAAAGATTTTGAAACAGAAGACCCTTTCACTGATAATTTAGTGTTTGGCTAAGTTTAGGAATAAGGATGAAGTTTATATATTAAATCTGATTTCTGCCCAGGGTATTTTCACTAAGCTATATCTAATCCCCCATTAACCACTTCAGCCCCGGACCATTTGGCTGCCAAAGGACCAAACCACTTTTTGCGATTCTGCACTGCATCGCTTTAACAACTTAATTGTGCGGTCGTGCAATGTGGCTCCCAAACAAAATTTACGTCCTATTTTTTTCCCACAAATAGAGCTTTCTTTTGGTAGTATTTGATCACATCTGTGGTTTTTATTTTTTTTCGCTAAAAACAAAAATAGAGCGACAATTTAAAAAAAAGTTTTTCCTCAGTTTAGGCCAATACAAATTCTTCTACATATTTTTGGTAAAACAAAAATCGCAATAAGCGTTTATTGATTGGTTTGCACAAAAGTTATAGCGTCTACAAAATAGGGGATCGTTTTATGGCATTTTTATTGTTATTTTTTTATTAGTAATGGTGGCGATCAGCGATTTTTATCGTGACTGTAACATTATGGCGGACACATCGGACACTTTTGACGCTATTTTGGAACCATTAACATTTATACAGCGATCAGTGCTATAAAAATGCACTGATTACTGTGTAAATGTGACTGGCAGTGAAGGGGTTAACCACTAGGTGGCTAGGAAGGGGTTATGTGTGTCCTAGGGATGTTTTCTAACTGTAGGGGGTGGGGCTTACTGTAACACGACACTGATTGCTGCTCCCGATGAGAGGGAGCAGACGATCAGTGTCCTGTCACTAGGCAGAACAGGGAGATGCCTTGTTTACACAGGCATCCTCCCGTTCTGTCGCTCCATGACACAATCGCGGGACATCGGCGGACATCAAGTCTGCGGGTCCTGTGAGCACAGTCACGAAGCTTGCAGCAGGGGCTTCTGCGCCTCCACATGGCGGAAAAGGGTCCAGTGGTTTAAGTGGTTAAAGGGACATACCTGTACACCCATTTGCCTGTCCATGCCATTCTGCTGACGTAAAAGTGCGTGCGCTGGTCGGCAAGTGGTTAAGATAGAAAAAAACTTAATGAACTGATTTCTTTGCTGAATTTCCAGGACTGGAACACACTGGATCCTAAGTCTTCCTTTTTGTGTACCACAGAATGGCAGGGTCTTTCTTCGAGTGCCCACATCACTCCCTGGTGATGTGAACACTTCCCACTGGCTGAAGAATGTATCCATCGGTGGGGTTCTCATAAAGAAATGAAGACTACAGTAGAGGTTGGGATTGGGATTTAAGGGGTTAAATGTTAAGGTTATTTGGTAAGTCTTTTAAGGGGTGAGTTAAGCAATACATTTAACTGTTGGGGGAAGGTTGAGTGTAAAAAAAAAAATATTCTCCTTTCAAAGTTATGTATGTTCTGGCTGTCAAACTACTCATTTAGCTTTCATGTTTTACGAGTCACAGAACCAGACCACAAAGAAAGTTAAAATCAAGGTATATCCCGATCTAAACATTTGTCCTGAATCAGTAATTCAGAAAGCATAAAATCAGGGCAATCAGAAACTGACAAACAATGGAAGCCCAATATTCTTATCAAGACAGGTTTTTGTAAAGACTTAGGCCCCGTACACACGACCAGTTTCCTCGGCAGAATTCAGCTTCCGACCGAGTTTCTGGCTGAATTCTGCCGAGAAACCCGGCCGTGTGTACACTTTCGGCCGAGGAAGCGGACGAGGACCTCGGCGAGGAAATAGAGAACATGTTCTCTATTTCCTCGTTGTTCTATGGGAGCTCTCGTCCCTCCGAGCTCCTCGGCGGCTTCAGGGCTGAACTGGCCGAGGAACTCGATGTGTTTGGCACGTCGAGTTCCTCGGCCGTGTGTACGAGGCTTGACTTATTCGGGTTAGGTTATAATTATTGAGGGAGGGTAAGATTAAATGTTAGTGTGAGATTAGGGATTAGGTTAATGGTTTGAAAATTTTTGGGGGAAACACTTGCTTTCAGTGCTGAATGGCCTCACTGAAAATAATGGAGATTGAAAACGATGCAATGTGGCAGATCATAAATCATTAGATCATAAGGCGAGCTCTCACTTCTTGTTGAGCCTTATGCCGCGTACACACGATCGGTCAAACCGATGAGAACGGTCTGAAACCAAACCAATCGGACCAAACCGATCGTGTGTGGGCCCCATCGGTTAATTATCCATAGGTTAAAAAAAAACAATCTTGTTTTAAATTTAACCGATGGATACCTAACCGATAGAAAAAAAATGATTGTTTGTAGGCACGCCCATCGGTTAAAAATCCACACATGCTCGGAATCAAGTCGACGCATGCTTGGAAGCATTGAACTTCGTTTTTTTCAGCACGTTGTTGTGTTTTATGTCACCACGTTCTGACACAATCGTTTTTTTAATGGATGGTGTGTAGGCACAACTGACCATCAATAAACCGATGAAAATGGTCCAACAGACCGTTTTCATCGGATGGACCGATCGTGTGTACAGGGCTGTAAACTATAAAACGGCATCAGCCGAGCATCCCAACATTCAGCGTCTGGGTATGGTACTGGATGGATTGGCTGTTTTTCCAGCAATAGTTACCCAACAGGGATTTTTACAAGATAAAACAAATATCTTTAAGTATATCGTAAGCCTTTTAGGGCTGATTCAGTAAAACTGGAACAAAGAAATGTCTTCACCTTTTCATTACAGAAAAGTAAAATAAGAATTGTGATTTATAGTTTGGGGACAAGCTTCACTTGGTGCTTACCATCTTTTCTCCAGTTTCAATTAATCAGCCTCTAAAGTATTTTTTTTTTTTCTAATAGGACTTCTCCTTTAATCCACAAATGTCACAAAATGCTCTATTTCTATGGATCAAATTGTCATTTTTGTTTATTGGCTCCTTAATTACCTCCAGCTCTGGGTCTGGGGGCACACAGCCATCTACAAAGCTAGAACTAAGTCAGCTGGGAAGGGGTGAGGTCATGTGAAACTCCCTGTGCACTGGGAAGGCAGACGGGGGCAGGTGCGCCTAAGCTGGCATGTTGCTAAAAACTAGATAGCCAAGTGCTGGCAGTGTGATCAGAAGGAGCTGCTATTGTAAACATTTGGCACAAAAGGTTCCTGGGTGGAGAGATTCCCTGGCAAGGCCTCCGTTGTCTCAGATATGAAAAGGGTGACACTGACTTCCATGTGAGTCTGGATAGACATGTGTTTTATTTATTTGCTTGTGCTTTTTTTTTTTCTAAAGATGTGTTTGTATTGTTTGATACTTCACATAAAAGCCGATACCACACGGCATTCCCTTTAGTTGAATCAATCAGAAGCCAACATGGAAATATCAAAGGAGGGTTTCTACTAACACAATTTTTTTTTCATGAAATACAAATTTGCCATATCTACAGTATTTAATGTAAATTTGGATAAGTAAATAAAACGATAACAAAATCTAACACTACTCACGTACTTTGGGCTATTTGTTTTTAAAAATTGCTGCTATGGGATTGATCCAATTTTTTTTCATCCTTATAACAAAAGATGGTCTAAAGATATACCATACAATTAAAGTGAGCCTGTGTTTATTGTAAGCCTTCTAAACTGTCATTAGACATGAAAAGCTAGTGTCAGGGAACCATCCTTACAAAGATTGGCAGGTCTGTGCATCAGCTGGGTCACGGACCAACGAGTACAGGGCGTATGTGTGCGCGAGCGCGCACAGGCGCACGCACGGGTGCACGCACACGGGCACCAGAAGCAAGAACTCTGCATCCTTCATTGCGCATGCAATTTGGGAGTGACTCTTGGCGTCAGTGCCATATTTAATGCCTGCTGCAGCAGTTACCAACTGCTGCATGATCTTCAGCCCTCTGGTGTGTTTCCTGAGTTCCTGCTACCTAAGAACTACTGTTGTCAACCCGGCTTGTCTGACCAGTCTTCTCAGTGTATGACCCCCGGCTTGTTCCCGTGCCTTGTTCCTGTCTGCCTGATCAAGTGTATGACCCCAGCTTGTCCTCTGACCTGTCCCAGTAACTTCTCTTCTGCTTGCTACCAGTGTATGACCTCCAGCCTGGCTCCTGACTCCGCCCCTGGTTTTCCCTGCTATACAGTCTCATCTGGTACTTCCAAGGTACCCCTGCCTGACTGCTTATCCTGGTCTCCAGCTGATCTCCAGCATCAACTCAGTAAGTCGCAGCTGGCAACTCCTGCATCTCTGGGCATAGCACTCGCTGTGTCACCTCCAGAGGACGCTCTGCACTTAGGCCCCATACACACGGGAGGATTTATCCGCGGATACGGTCCAGCGGACCGTTTCCACGGATAAATCCTCTCGAGGATTTCCGCGGATTTCTATGCGATGGCGTGTACACACCATCGCATTGAAATCTGCGCCGAAATCCTCTGGCGATGACGTGTCGTGCCGTCGCCGCGATTATGACGTGGCGACGTGCGCGACGCTGTCATATAAGGAATTCCACGCATGCGTCGAATCATTACGACGCATGCGGGGGATCCCTTCGGACGGATGGATCCGGTGAGTCTATACAGACCAGCGGATCCATCCGTTGGGATAAATTCCAGCAGATGGATTTGTTTGGCATGTCAGCAAATATTCGATCTGCTGGAATCCATCCCAGGGGATAAATATCCGCGGAAAAAGATCCGCTGGAGTGTACACACCATAGGATCTATCCGCTGAAACCCATTTGCTGGGATTTTTCAGCGGATGGATTCTATCGTGTGTACGGGGCCTAAGTCGCAAGGGAAGCCCTCTCAGCACTTCGGCCTCTGGTAAGGTACGTGACAGCTGGTAACTGGATGACCCTGCATGAAGGTTCGCCATGTATCAGGCAAAATCAAAATTCAGGCTTCTCTGCTCCTCGACTCGAGAGCTCTGGCCCAGCCACTCCAAAACCTCAAAACTGGTATTTTGTCAATTAAACAGCAAAATGGGAAAAATCTCTGAAAGGGCACACGCTACTAAAAAAAAAAGTAAGACTAATGCCTAGTACACACGATCGGTTTTCCCGACGGTCAAAAGACCGCCGGGAAAACCGAGGGGTAAACCGAGAACCGACTCGGTCCCTTTTCCCCTGTACACACGGACTGTTTTCCGGACAGGAAAACTGCTAGGAGAACTTTGGTCGGGAAAACCGGCCGTGTGTGCTGCCTCGCAGTGTTTCCCATAGGAAAACTGCAGGGAAAAAAACGCTGCTATTCGCAGCGAGAAAAAAGAGAACATTTTTTAATTTTTTAAACCACAGTTTTCCTGTCGGAAAGCTGCTAAGGAGCATATACACGGCCGGTTTTCCTGGCCAAAGGAAAACACGGCAGTTTTCCCGATGGGAAAAATTATCGTGTGTACTAGGCATTACCCTCACTTCCTGTCCCAATGACTATACATTAATGTGATATCAAATCATCATTTTTTTTTCTAAGCACAATCAGCAGCCAATTTAATCACTTACGCAGTATGCAGCTTATTTATCTCTTAATCCTTGCCTATGTCCCAGTTTAAGTTAGTGCTGTGACCGCTACCCTAGGTTTCCTGTTTCAGAATGTCTTTTTCCTCTTGCAGCTTCATATAGAGCCATCCTTGCATGCAGGAACAAAAGCTGTGTCTTTCTACAGCGTATGCATAAATCGAAACACAAAGCCACCATGAACCTAATATGTCAAGCTACTCCCTTCTCCTCCAAGGAGGCTGGTTGGAGACTGCACTGTCCACTGTTATATGGTTCCTGTGAAGATGTGAAGTTCAAGGAAGCAACACTGAGACAGCAGGAGCCAGGAGCATTGAAAGTTGTAAACGGCAAATGCTGTGATGGGCATTTTAACAGAATGTTTGCTAAAAATTCTTTCTTCGGTTAAGAATTTTAACATATTTGTATGCCCCATTGAAGTTGTCCTTTTGGACAAAACACGTAGGGCAGAGCTAACGTGGTGATGTCTTTACACCCGCTGGGGTGCTTGGCGGCTGGTTTATACTATGCCTTATTGCTTTTTCCTATATGTGAGTACATGCCTTACTAGTTAATAAATGGTGTTTTTAACTTACTACATTATCAAGGCTCTTTCTGCTCTTCCCTATGTTCTAATGGCTGTTATAATGATGGGCAATCCTATGCATGATTAAATTGGAGGTGTGTTAACTTGTGGAAGCTGGACCATCCACTATCCATCCATCCCCTTGGGTTTTCTCTTTCAAAGAGCTTTTAGACCTCCCTATTTTTCCGGTCTATTCGTCTGGTAAACAGCAGTGTGGTCTTTTGGTGGCTGCCATACAAGGGTGGTGTATTTTAGGAGAATTTTCTTCATACGCATTTAGTGTACTCTCACATTTGTTGGACATTTTATATATATTTTTTCATTGGCACTAATCAAATATTTTTTTGGTGGATTTTTTGCTTGTTATAATATGCGCATGGACTCTTAGGGCCCTTTCACACTGGGGCATTTTTCAAGCGCTTTAGCGTTAAAAAAAGCGCCTGTAAAACGCCTGAAAGAAGCTGCATCTGCAATCCCAATGTGAAAGCTCGAGTGCTTTCACACTAAAGCGCCTGAAAAACACCCCAGTGTGAAAGTGGTCTTAGCGTTAAAAAAAAGCGCCTGAAAGAAGCTGCATCTGCAATCCCAATGTGAAAGCCTGAGTGCTTTCACACTGAGGCGCTGAGCTGGCAGGGCGTCAAAAAAAGTCCTGCATGCAGCTTCTTTGCAGCGCTTTAGGAGCGTTTAATACACCGCTCCTAAAGCCCCCTTCCTATTGAGGAAGCTTTTTTTAACGCCAAAGTGCCTCAGTGTGAAAGGGGTCTTAGCAGCGCTTTACCAACGTTTTTCGGGCGCTGGCAGTGTGAAAGGCCTCTGAAAGCACTTGGGCTTTCACATTGGGATTGCAGATGAGGCTTCTTTCAGGCGCTTTACAGGCTTTTTTTTAAACGCCAAAGCGCCTAAAAAACGCCCGAAAAACGCCCCAGTGTGAAAGGGGTCTAAAAGCAAAGTTCCACTCATTTTTCAGTTTATTACAGTTCAGCAGCTACAAAAAGTGTAGCTTCTGACTTTTAATAAACACACACTCACTTGTCCCACGGTGCAGCGATGTGGCCACCTGAAGCCTCAGTTTTTTCCTTCTCCTCTCCATGGCGCCGACATTGCAAGCGTGGGCGCCTGGCTGTGACAGCTTGCAGCTTCACACCTGCGTGCACACTTTGCATATGCGAGTCGCGCTGTGCTGTCTTAAATGGCTGAGGAATCTTCTGGTACCTGTGACATGTCCCATAAGATTACAGGGAGGGAGGGGGAGAGGAGGAGTCACCTAGGCAGTGGGAGGAAGTGGAATCTGGGTACCTGTCAAAACTAGGTACCCACTCCCCCACTGCCCCCAGAAATGACATGCCAATTTGGCATGTCAGGGGGTTAGGACTCCTTAAAGTGGAAGTTCCACTTTTGGGTGGAACTCCACTTTAATTAGATTTTTCAATTTTAGTGATAGTGCTTATTTGTTCAAAAAGAAAGGCTGAACAAATGCATTCTTTAATTATGCTTTAACTCCTGGTATAGTTTTGTCCACCCAAGAGCATTCTAGAGTCCAACAAACACTCCAGTATAGTATCCTAAACCATGATGAAGAGGGTGTTCACTTCCTCCAAAACATGTTGAATGATTTTTGTCTCTGTGCTGTAACCATTTGAAATAATACGAATCAATGGACTCCTAAAATGTCGATTTGGCACTCTCTATGATTCCAATACACCTGGATTTTACAGTTTGAGCAAACTTGTTTTTTCCAGGTTGGGCTGTAAAAACTTGTTACAATATTTTTGCTTTTTCTTGAGCTGTCTTTTAACGTTAATAAAAAGTGTAACAAAACTCAGGCAAACTATAGAAGTTACATTGTACTTTGCTTAAAAAAAAAGGTATATAAGTTGGGGAATAACCCACACAATTGCATGTAGATAAAAAGCTGTGATGGATATCTGTACGCTCACATTTATATGTGCTAAAAGTTACATGTCATATTAGATATTCTTCATCCTTCATGTCACGCATTATTTGCTAGAGTCTCCTTGCTATCTTCATCTCAAAAATGCCTGTTAGGTCATATATGTTATGCAAGTCTTTATTACAAAGTTATACAACTTGTAAGTAACAAAACAATGACAGGAATGCAAAAGAAATTAGCATATTGATACATATCATAGTCTGAGACAAATGAACAGTTAATTAACTCTGCTTAGCTTTGTTTATCAAACCTGACCGCATAACTTAACTCTAATGGAAATCTTAAAATTTATTAGAAGGTTTGCATTTATAAAGTTGATTTGATAGGTGTAATTTAAAATATGCAAAAAACTAGGTACTTTTATAGAGGGAACCCCAAGAATGAGGGGGACTTAAAAGATATAAGAAGCTACTATAGGTAGTGATGGGCAAGACTCAAAGTTGGTGAAAAAATATATATATTTTTTTTTATTGAATTAGATATTCCTACAATGTTAAAATAACAGCTGTAAACTAATATAAGCCAATAACCTAAACACTGGCCTCTATTTATCAAACAGAGTAGCGCCAGTAACCTGCGTTTACTGTGTGCATGCAAACAAAAAACACACAAAGGACAATAACTGACATATAACAAAAATACAAAGACAGACATTTCATCAACTGTTGTTTTTTTTATAGTTTTTGTAATTTAAAAATAAAAAATAAATAAATATATATATATATATATATATATATATATATATATATATATATATATATATATATACATACATACATATATATATATATATATATATATATATATATATATATATATATATATATATATATATATATATATATATATATATATAAATAATTTTTTTATTTAATTGTGAACACAAAAAAACAAAGACAATTGGCTCCTTGAAAATAAATTTAATTTAGATTTTCATTCAGGCAATTTTCCTTTCTCTGAAAGATCAATAACGTTTGGATTGTGCTGAATACATTGCCACCCCTTCAGAGATGATTGAATATTTTCCAGTTTATCCAATCCCTGCCGTTTCAATTCAACCTAGAAACGGTGTACCCAAACGTGATTGCTATCAAAGCTGAACTAATTGCCGTCTGGTACTGGATTCAGAGCATGTGTGAAATTTTATGCGTCGGAATTGTCTACACACGTTTAGAATTTACGAGAATGGATTTTGTTTTCGGAAAATTTGAGAACCAGCTCTCAAATTTTTGTCGTCGGAAATTCCGACAGCAAATGTTCGATGGAGCCTACACACGGTCGGAATTTACGACAAAAAGCTCCAATTGAACATTTGTTGTCAGAAATTCCGACTGTGTGTATGCGGCATTAGACCCCTTTCACACTGGGGCCACGGCCGCATTAGCGCTAAAGTGCTGTTTGTTTTAGTGGCGCTTTACCAGTGTTTAAGCAGCGCTTTTTAACTGCTTAAACACGGGGCGCGTTTAACCCCAAAGAAGGGGTCAAAATCTCCTGTATTGCAGTGCTTCTCAAATTGCTTTTCAGGCGCTTCAAAAGCACTACCCATTCATTCCAATAGGCAGGGTATTTTGGAAGCGCTAAATACAGCAATCCCAAACCGCCCCAAAGATGCTACTTGCAGGACTTTTCGGAACGTTCCGCAAGTGCAACGCCCCAGTGTGAAAAGTCACACTTGAATGAATGGGAGGTAGTTTCAGGCGCTTAGCAGAGGTTATTTCCAGCACCAGTGCGAAAGGAGTCTAACTCACTTGCACTCGAGCAGACCGTCCCAGGCTCCTAACCAGCGCCTCTTTCACCCTTGAAATGTTTTCTGGCATCCTTGCAGTGCGGGACTGGTGGTTTTGTTGTTCAAAATGTTTCCGGTTGTAATGAAATGTTCAACCCACCTGGGACTGGGACCGTTTGAATTGAATTCTTCATGAAAAAGCCACTGCGTTACTGTGATAGACTCACCACTTCGAACCAAGCTGTCGTAAGCAAACAAACAATGTTGTAAAGTCTACTGCTTCATTGTGACTGAATTGACATTTCAGTGGGGTGGGCGCCTAGCCTGTGGGCGCCTGTTCTAAAAATGTCCATCTCCCATTGGTCACCCTGTATGAATTTTTTAATTTATTTGTTTTTAATATTCAAATAAGCTTTTAAAATATTAAAGTGGAGTTCTGGCCACAATTTCACTTTTTAAATATAAATACCCCTGTAATACACAAGCTTAATGTATTCTAGTAAAGTTAGTCTGTAAACTAAGGTCCGTTTTGTTAGGTTGTTACAGCATTTAGACACTTTATAAAAATAGAAATTGACTGGGGCCATCTTAAGTGTGGGCATCATGAAGCCAGACTGTATGACTTCCTGGATTTCAGCCTTGCAGATCTCACACATGCTCAGTGCTGCACAAGCAGTGTCAGATCAGGTTTCAGCACCTGTACTGTCCAAGTCACATGATTCTTTAAAACTGGGGAATGCACAGACTTCTGGAAAGTTACACCCACTACATTCCCAGGAGTCTGTGCGGTGTAGGTTAGGAAGCATTAAGCACCTAGGTGCAGGAAGTGGGAAGATTAACTATTCTGCCTAGCAACAACACTTTGAAGGCATCTAAAAAATATATTTTTTTCGTAAAGGACTAATGACATTTTTTTAAAACTACTGATGTAATGTTATATTTATGGGTGGAACTCCACTTTAAGGAATTTTACCTGCATTTTTTTCACATCTGTGACAGGGTCTCTTTAAGAATTATATGAGTATTTTAGTGATTGGGTTTACATCTGCTTTAAGGAAAAAAGTCTCAACAGATGATGTTTTCAATTATTTAGGCATTGAGGTTAGGGTAGTAGAAAATGGGGGACTAGGAATGAAAACAAGAGACAGGTGGTATCCCTCGATACCTCCCTTATGTATATTAGGAAGCATTGGTTGTACACATGGGTCCAGTGGGACAATAGGGCTTAGCGTTTAGATTACTTGACAAATGAAATCATAAGTGACGGTGCTGACATTGTGGATACATTTTCTGGCTCTCGGGATAGTCAAAAACTTGGATATGCACGACTTGTTACTTTTTCCCCAGTACACCTACAGCCCATTCTCTCAGAAGACAGTCCGCATCTGCCACTTCCTCTAGTCTGCGTCCCTGTAACAACTGTCGAGCTGCGGAAAGATTGATTATCAGTCAAAAGCATCGCGCAACACCAGATTTTGGTAGGTTAAGCTTGCTGATCCAGCAAGAGAGGATGTGAAATTTCCATCAGCATGTGCCAATATTTTGGTGCAATAAGGAACAGCAGCGTAAATCACTGGGAAATACAGCCAAAGCTGACAAAGCTTAAAAGGCAAGTAAACCTTGATGAAGTAGATTTGAATACACACATTAACACTCATATAAGCTTTACCACATTAATGTAATTTCAAAAGTTACAGAGAACAGCTACAAAACATGCAAATACCCACAATCTGCCAGCAGAGAAGAAACAATATAAAGGATCCTCTGTCAATCAGAATAAAAAATCGTTTTTACTATTTTTTTTTTAATCTGCAGCTTTAATTAACTACTTAAGGACCGAGCCTCTTTCTGATATTTGGTAAGTTAAAAAACATTTTTTTGCCAGAAATTACTTAGGACCCCCAAATATTATTTATTTTATTAACACCCTTGAGAATAAAACGGCGGTCGTTGCAATACTTTTTGTCATACCATATTTGCGCAGTGGTATTACAAGCACACTTTTTTTTTAAAACAAATCACTTTTTTCAATAAAAAAATAAGACAACATTAAAGTTATCCCAATTTATTTGTAGACTGTAAAGATAATGTTACGCCAAGTAAATTGATACCCAACATGTCATAATTAGAAGTTGCGCCCGCTCGTGGAATGGCGACAAACTTTTACCCTTAAAAATCTCCATAGACGACCTTTAGAAAATTCTACAGGTTGCATGTTTTGAATTACAGAGGAGGTCTAGGGCTAGAATATGCGGGCGCTGCTCACGTATGCGTTCGCTTCTGCGCAAGAGCTTGTCAGGACGGGCTCTTTAAAAAAAAAAAAAAATGTATTATTTATTTTACTTTATTTTAAAAGAAAATAAACTTTGGGTCACTTTTATTCCTATTACAAGGAATGTAAACATCCCTTGTAATAGAAAAAAGCATGACAGGTCCTCTTAAATATGAGATCTGGGGTCAAAAAGACCTCAGATCTCATATTTAGACCAAAATGCTTCTTCTTTTGTTAAAAAAAAATGCAATAAACAAAACATGTTCCTTTAAGGCTCCGTACACACGAGGAGACATGTCCGATGAAAACGGTCCGCGGACCGTTTTCATCGGACATGTCTGCTGGGAGCTTTTGGTCTGATGTGTGTACACACCATCAGACCAAAATCTCCGCAGACAGAGAACGCGGTGACGTAGAAGACACCGACGTTCTCAAATCAATTCGACGCATGCGCGGGATTTCGGGACGCTGGTTACACGTCATAACCAGCGGACATGTCCGATTAGGTGTACTAACCATCGGACATGTCCGACGGACATGTTTCCAGCGGACAAGTTTCTTAGCTTGCTAAGAAACTTTTGTCCACTGGAAACCTGTCCGCTAGGCCGTACACACGGTCAGACATGTCCGCGAAAACTGGTCCGCGGACCAAAGAGTATTGGGCAGAAATGACGTTTAGACGTCACTTCTGCCTTGCAGTGGTATGGGGATGGGTGGGGGCCATCTTCCCCTGACTTGTCTCCAGGCCACTGACTGAGAAGGATCCGATCACCTCCGCCACTGCCGACGGCTCCGGTCAGCTGCGGAGGACACTGGAGAGCGGCGGGAGGGAGGAGCCCCTTTCCCGCCACCGATAAAAGTGATCTTGCGGCGTATGCGCCGCAGAGACCACTTTTATCTGAAAGAGGACCTCCCACTCTTGAAGAGGGTACCGGGGTTATGGTAGCTAGCTGCTACCATAACAACGGTATTCCTCTTCAAAGTAGCAACGTATAACGACGGCGGGTGGTCCGTAAGTGGTTAAAATTAACAACTGCCCCAATTGTCCTTATTCAGGGCTTCCTGTTGCAGGGTGACAATTGTTTCCAAGTTATGGCCCGTACACACGATCCGAAAATCAGACAAAAAAAACTGCTTTTGACGCGATCATACAATAATTGGATCGTTAGTACAGAGCTTTCGAGAGCCGATCACCACAGTTCATCTGATTATATTTGATCGGACATGCACAATTTTTTTTTGTATAATACCAGATAGTACGATTTTTGTTTAATCAGTACAGTTGTTGTCCAAAAATACAATAGAAATACACTATAACACATGATATCATGAATTTAGCTAACTTTAGTAAACTCTTCAGGTTCTATATATGACTAGCATGCAAAACTAAAAAAAATGACGATCTGTCATCCGTTTTTCGGATCGTGTGTATGGAGCATTAGGCTTCTTTGTTTTCACACTGTCTAATGCACCCCTGATGGAGGCTACAAGTGGCCTTGCTAACACACATTGCTCAAGCATGGTCCATTGCTGTCATTATCAGATAGCCAGTCCAGAGAAATGAGGTGCACCATCACTTATATGTAGCCAGGAAGTGGCTATAAGATGATGATGGAAATAAGCAGCATTGAAGTACAAAAAAAAAGATTAACAAGAAAAGTTTGGCTCTACTCTAAGCACTGTGCTGTAAGTCGGCATCTGGGGCAGTACAGTGCAGCTGAAGGTTCAAAGCAAAAATAGAGGTACCTTCTTCTAATTGTGTTCCTGTGCTGTTACCCTGCCACTAGGATTGCCACCTGTCTGGGATTCACCCGGACAGTCCGAGTTTTGATTTATGTGTCCGGATTTCAGGCGGACTGAGACCCGGACACATTATTTAGACCGGGCTGTGGCTCTCCAAGTAACAAAGATAGTCACATACAAATTTGTTGCTAATTGGGAGCTGTGGGTGGCTGTCTGGGGGCAGGTTTGGCATTACTGGGTGGTAGGGCCAGCAAGAGCATTTTGGCCACACCCACTGTTTTCTGCAGCATGCTATGTGCATCACAATACTACTCTCCTTGGGGCACCCAAAGGGGTCCCAGGGCTAAAGTGTTTGGGTTTGGCTTGAAGAAAAGGTGGCAAGCCTACCTGCCACATGTGCCTCTGGTGGAGAGTGCAAGCAGCTGTAGATGCACACATTACACTGGCATGGTGCACCATTGCACCACAGTGCAGTTTTTAAAGACAGCTTACTTACATATAAGTTTAATTCAAAAAATCTGCTGCAGGATAGCAAAGGAAAGAGTTGATCGGCAATCCACTAGTCCACAAGGCAAGCCTTGTCTCTCCGAATCCTGGGAACAGGCCCTACATCTTACATATAGTCCTGGATGAGATAAAGCAAAAGCTGTAGTCAAAAGCTCCTGTTTTTTTCAACATCTATGTTATCTTATATCAGGGGTAGGCAACCTCGGCACTCCAGCTGTGGTGAAACTACAAATCCCATCATGCCTCTGCCTCTAGGAGTCATGCCTGTGATTGTCAGGGTATATTGTATTAGACAATGACCTAAGCAAAAAAAAAAAAACAGAGGGTACAAACTAGATTGCTAGGTTATATAATCCTACAGATTGTGGTGGGAGCCAGTTGATTGGGAGCATATTACTATACACCCTAAATACGGGTGCAATGTGTTCCTAAAGATGAATCTAGATTTTAATATAATGGGGGCATTTACAATGGCCACTGGCCCCCCCAACCACCCAACTGGTGTTGTTCCTGGATAATGCTAATGCACATGGGGTGATTAGGCCCACCGGCACACCCTGTGCGCACGCCTACGGCTCAATGGAGTTTCGGCTCCTGCATGATCCTGAAGGCAGTTATGAAGCTTCTTTGTTATGTTCTGGCACCTTATAGGGTTTACATTTACATCACAGGTCTCTTTTTAGCTTATTTCAGCAATGTTGGGTATAATATAATGCAATACAACAAGCTGCATTCAGAGTTATGGAATAATAAGCATATGAAGTACCAGGAGCCAGATTCACAGAAGAAATACGCCGGAGTATCTACTGAAACTCCGGCGTATTTTCAAATTTGCCGCGTCGTATCTTTAGTTTGAATCCTCAAACCAAGATATGACGGCTTTTGGCTTCGATCCGACAGGCGTACGGCTTCATACGCCTTCTGATTGTTGGTGTAATACTTTGGCGCCCGCTGGGTGGAGTTTGCGTCGTTTTCCGCGTCGGGTATGCTAATTAGCATTTTCCGTCGATCCACAAAGGTACACGCGGCCGTCGCATTCTCTTACGTCGTCGCTAGTCGGCTTTTCCCGGCGTATAGTTAGAGCTGCTATTTTGTGGCCTATATTTAGACTTGCCATGTTAAAGTATGGCCGTCGTTCCCTCGTCGAATTTTGAATTTTTTTTTTTTTGCGTAAGTCGTCCGCGAATAGGAAAGGACGTAACTCACGTCGACGTTCAAAAAATGACATCGGTGCGACGTCAGTTCGCGCAAAGCTCGGCAGGAAATTTCAAAACGGAGCAATGCGCAGTATGTTCTGCGCGGGAACGCACCTAATTTAAATGATCCACGCCCCATTTGAATTAGGCGGGCTTGCGCCAGAGGGATTTATGCTACGCCGCCGAAACTTTACAGGCAAGTGCTTTGTGAATCAAGCACTTGCCCGTAAAACTTGCGGCGGTGTAACTTAAACGCGATACGTTACGCCGCCGTAAATGTCTGTGAATCTGGCCCCAAGTATCTAAAGTGTTGCACAAACATTTTACCCACATATGCATTAATAATATTATGGATAATAGTCATTATTATACATATTTTTAAATGAAACCTGATATTTTATATTTTATAGTCATTAATATATTATTTTGCTGGCTTAGAGCGGCAAAGAGGATAATGCAGAAGACAGGGACAAGTACAAGCAGAGACAGTGAGTAGACCAAATTTACTTGATGAATTCTGATATTCATTTAAATGTCCAGTCAAGTGTACAGAATCGCCATAAGAATGATAATAGTGTGTGTGCCCTGCAGGCTTGGTAACATGCTGATGTGCTGAGCACGGAGAAATCTAAACAGCACAGGCACAGACTGTAAGAGAAAGAAGCCTGCGAGGTTAATAACGCAGTTTTATCAAGTTACCGCTGGCAATAAGTGCTGTGGATAAATGTCCAAGGCTTATTTTTAAGGAGTCTTTGGTAATATATACAATAATACGAGAATAATTCTGAAGCCAAGGGTTCATAAAAATCTGACTTTAGAAAGCTTAAAGGGTTTGTAAAGAATTTTTTATATATTTTTTAAATAACAAACATGTTGGCCCAGATTCAGGTAGAGCAGCGTATGTTTAAGCAGGCGTAGCGCAGCTCATATGCGCTACGCCAACGTAAAATAGAGAGGCAAGGCCAGTATTCACAAAGCACTTGCTCCCTAAGTTACGGCGGCATAGCGTAAATGGGCCGGCGTAAGCCCGCCTAATTCAAAGTAGGCAGGTAGTGGGCGTGTTGTATTATAATGAATCGTGACCCCATGTAAATGAACGAACGCCCAGCCCCGTACGCCCAGCCCCATTCAGCTATGACTTACGTAAACAACGTAAAATCCGACGGCAGCTCCGACGTCCATACCCTAACAGACTTAGACCAGCAAATTGGTGGTTTATCTTTACGCCGGACGTACGCCTTACGTAAACGGTGTATACTCATGCGACCGGCGCAAGTACGGTTGTGAATCGGCGTATCTTGGTCATTTGCATATTCAACTCGTAAATCAATGGAAGCGCCCCTTGCGGCCAGCGTAAATATGCGCCCAAGATACGACGGCGTAGGAGACTTACGTCGGTCGGATGGAGCCAGATTTCAGGCGTATCTTATTACAAGAATAAGGCGTGTAGATACGACGGCGCATCCATGGACTTACGCGGCGTATCATTAGATAAGTCTTTCTAAATCCGGCTAGTTATACTTACCTCCACTGTGCAGCTCGTTTTGCACAGAGTGGCCCCGATCCACGTCTTCTGGGGTCCCTCGGCGGCTGTCTCTGGGCCTCCTCGCAAGAACTCCACACATTCATGCGAGCTCCCTCGCACTGTGTGGAGTCCTTGCGGGCGCGCTCCCGTGATACAGTGAGCGGCCATAGCCGCTCACTGTATCACTCGGCCCCACCCCTCGGCGCGCTGCGTCATTGGATGTGATTGACAGCAGCGCCAGCCAATGGCTGCGCTGCTTTCAATCCATCCGCTCGAGCCAATCAATGGCCAGGCTGAGCGGCGAAGAGGATGTCGGGGCCAATCGCGGGACTTTTGAGGGGTCAGGTAAGTATAACGGTATAGTCGGAAGTTTTTTCACCTTAATGCATAGAATGCTTTAAGGTGAAAAAACTTTTACCTTTGCAACCCCTTTAAGGTTTATTTGCATACAAGCTTAAAGAGTCTCTAGACCCCAAATACTTTTTTTTAATATATTGCAGCTGCAGTTGCATATGGTGGTTGCATTCGTTTTATTTCTTTTTTTAAGGTTTCATTTTACCTGGTGAACCTTCTGATCCTAGAAGTGACAGCAGGGGTGGACTGACCATTCGGGGTACTCGCCCGAGGGTCCAAAGCCACTAGGGGGCCCCATCAGAGTTGCCAGCTTCAGTAGAACCAGGAACAGTATGTACAAATCTGTGTTTTTTTTTTTTTTAAATCCCACGATTATAGCTGCCCCGCCTCTCCAGTACCTTTTCAGTGTGTGTATGTGTATTCTGTGTGTATGTATACTGTGTATGTATATTGTGTGTCTGTGTGTGTGTATACTGTGTATGTATAACGTATGTGTGTGTGTATACTGTGTGGCCCCATAAACTATTGCCTGGGGGCCCCATAATCTCCTATTACCCGGGGGCCCCATAATCTCCTATTGCCCGGAGGCCCCATAATGTTGTCAGTCCGCCCCTGAGTGACAATGCTCACCCACTGTACTGTATATGGAAGAGCAACCAAGCCCACCATAGGTGGCTCGCTCCTGATTGGAACAACAGAACATTTCACCCTCTCATCATTTCTATGCATTACACAGGGAGGGGGGGTGTAACAGTTTACAAAGAGTAAACCTGGCAGCGTTGAAAATACTGGTTAATATTTTAGTGTGGAACAGGCAGAGAACACAGGAAGTTATAATTCTGCTGGATGTCTGGCAGGATCGGTGGCTTTTTTTTGCACATTAAAAAGCTATAACAAATCACTTTAAACTGTATGTTTCACAGAATTAAAAGTGCTTTGATATAGCTAGTAAGAGGAGTAAATTTTTAGAATATGCAAACACTTTAAAGGGTAAATCTAGTGCTAGTATGAATATTGTAGTGGAATAATGCTCTTTTGCTTTGGAAAGGTTCCCCAGATACAGAAACATGTGGGAGGATGCTGTTCCAGGGAAATATAAGAAACTAGCAAGTAGGTAAGTTCATCAGTGCCTACCCATAACTGACAGGAGACATTACACAGCCACAGCGCAGGTGAATCACTCGGCATAGACCAGCAACATTGTGGATACCCATCCATAGATCCCTAAATGCAATACCAGAACCAACCACCGGGGTTCCAAGACCACCAATAACAATTAACAGATGGTCCTACAAATGTACACCATCCCTACGGCGCTGACAGTGCTGAGATGTGGAAGGAAAACCTCTACAGCAAAAGAGAATCCGCACGCAATACTATAATACCTATGTAGTGTTATAATACTCATCCAGCCTCCTCTGTCTATTTTTATACATTTAAACACAGACTAGATTCGTCTCTCTAAGGCTCTGACGAAGAGGAAAACCCTTGAAACGCGTTAGCCATAATCATTCAAGTATCCCTTCTGGGGATAACATCACATATCAATATACCAAATGTCTAACATCGCTTTTATTCACATGTACGAATACGTAGTATTTCTTTGTATATACCGTATTTATCGGCGTATACTGCACACTTTTTTCCCCTTAAAATTAGGGGGAAATCGTGGGTGCGCGATATACGCCGATACCCGCTTCCCACGCTGTGTTTGAACCGGCCGCCGACATATACCGAGCGCAGTACACTCGGGTACACTCGGCCAGGCTCAGCTCCGCTCGCGGTCACGCCCTGTGCCGCCTCCTAGCCTTTATGCGAGAGGAGCCGAGCGTGGCTGAGCGTGCCCGAGTGTACTGCGCTTGGTATATGTCGGCGGCGGCGTTCAAACACAGCGCGGGAAGCGGGGATCGGCTCAACAACAGCGCGGGAGAAGCGGGGAGGACACAACCAGGGCCGCAGACGGACGCCGGACCGGAGAAGGCCGCCGATGGATGCCGGACAAGACACCAAAGCTGTAAGTAATTAAATTTATTTTTTCCAGGAATTTCCCTTCTACATTAGGGGTGTGTGCTATAGGCAGATAAATACGGTACCCATTTATTTATAATAAACTCCTTTTTTCAACTATTCATGCAACAGGCCACATGCCTTTCCTTTTCCTTCTTTACATAGTAATAGAAGAATCTGGTACCAAAAGTAAAGTCATCATTAACCCTAAACGTTAGGTGTTGTTTATAACACAATGATAATAAATACTGTATTTTCTCAATGATACAAACATTAAAAAAGCACCATGCAATAAAAGCTGTTACCCTTGTTAACCGTGCAGGAAAAATGAACAACACCGGCTGTTTGCCAAAATAAACCAATCTGCCATAGGTGTGTGCCGGGTGTGCCTGTGCACACCCCATGCAGCACAAATTCCCTCTTCTGTCTAGGCCACCCCGTGACCCCCCCCCCCCCCCCCCCCACAGTGCTGACGGCTTCCCTTTTCCGCTGGCTGCTGTGGGGGAATGTTTCAAAATGGAAATGGGGGGATAGGGCTGTTAAATATTTCATTTAGCAGCCCCTTCCTTTTCTGAATGAACACAGTGAGTGATCAGTACTAATCGCTCCTGTGTCCATTCATAGCCAAAGCATACTAAACAGTAGTTACTATGCTTCAGTTTCTGAAAGAACAGAAAGACACTCAGCACCGACCATTTCCCATTCATTCAATGCCAAGTGAAGCTGAGGCATCAGAGAAAGGGACTACAACACAGAGCAGGTAAGTATAACATGTTTGTTATTTTTAGGAAAAAAAACAAGACTTTATAAACACTTTAACCACTTAAGGACCCCTTCACGCCAATATACGTCGGCAAAATGGCACAGCTGGGCACATCCACGTACCTGTACGTGGCCCTTTAAGCCCAGCCGTGGGGTCGCGCGTGCACGTGACCCGGTCCGAAGCTCTCGCGCTCGGTCCCCGGAGCTGAAGTACGGGGAGAGCTGTGTGTAAACACAGCTTCCCCATTCTTCACAGTGGTAGCTTCATTGATCGTGTGTTCCCTATAATCCCTAATATAGGGAAACACGATCAATGACATCACACGTCCAGCCCCGGCCCCCTACAGTTAGAAAAACATATGAGGTCACACATAACCCCTACAGCGCCCCCTAGTGGTTAACTCCTAAACTGCCATTGTCATTTTCACAGCAAACAATGCATTTTTATAGCATTTTTTGCTGTGAAAATGACAATGGTCCCAAAAATGTGTCAAAATTGTCCGAAGTGTCCGCCATAATGTCGCAGTCATGAAAAAAATCGCCATTAGTAGTAAAAAAAAAAATAATAAAAATGCAATAAAACTATCCCCTATTTTGTAAACGCTATAAATTTTGCGCAAACCAATCGATAAATGCTTATTGCGATTTTTTTTACCAAAAATAGGTAGAAGAATACGTATCGGCATAAACTGAGGAAAAAAAAGTATTTATATTTTTTGGGGGGATATTTATTATAGCAAAAAGTAAAAAAAATAGATTTTTTTTCAAAATTGTCGCTCTATTTTTGTTTATAGCGCAAAAAAAAACCACAGAGGTGATCAAATACCACCAAAAGAAAACTCTATTTGTGGGAAAAAAAGGACGCCAATTTTGTTTGGGAGCCACAACGCACGACCGCGATATTGTCAGTTAAAGCGACGCAGTGCCGAATCGCAAAAACTGGCTGGGTCCATTACCTGCATAAAGGTCCGAGTCTTAAGAAAAAAAATCTAGGTGCCAAATGCAGTAACCAATAACAGCTATTCAGCAATTATTATTCTGGCTACTCTAATCCAATGAAAGGTGAAATGTGATTGGCTGCTATGGGCTACTAGACTTTGCACATCATTGTTGCTCTTTGCAATGCCTTATTAAATAAGCCAGATTATGCAGAAAGCTGTGAAAGGCACTGTCCCCCGCAGCAACAAAGTGCTATGCGAGTTTGTGTGTGAAAGACAGACAGATATTGAGCTTCTGGAGGGTGAGAAGTGAGGATTCTTAAAATTATTGTCAGTAAATGTTAGTACAAGAGGAATCCACATGTGTGGGATTTAATGCATTTGTCCGCAGGTAAAGCACAAATACTTTTTCCAGCTAATTGAAGGATTTCACAAGTAGAATACAGACTCTGTGAAATCATTTAGCTTATCTGTAGTGATAGATAATGGCTCAGCGTAAAAAAAATGGAAAATCACTCTAAAAAACAGTTCTAATCATAGTATATAAGCAAATACTATATATACTGTATACAGTATATACACAGTACTGTGCAAAAGTTTTAGTTAGGTGTAAAAAAATGCGGTAAAGTAAGAATTCTTTCAAAAATATATATTGTAATTTTGTAATTGTTTATTTTTATGAATTTGCAAAATGTAGCGAACAGAAGAAAAATCTAAATCTAATCAATATTTGGTGCAACTTCCCCATTGGCTACAAACCAGAGTCAATTCTTCTAGGTACGCACAGTGCTTGCTCACACAGTTTTTAAAGGAGATCGGCAGGTAGGTTGTTCCAGACATCTTGGAGAACTAACTACAGATCTAGGCCCAGATTCACAGAGTGTGGGCACACATTACGCCGCCGTAGAGTAACCAATGTACGCTACGCCAACGCAGCGCAGAGAGGCAAGTAATGCATTCAGCAAGCCAGTGCTCCCATTGCATCCCATTGGCGTGGGATTCGAAGGCATAAGCCGGCGTAGGTGGAAGTGGGCGTGACCCATGCAAATGAGGCGTGACCCCATGCAAATGATGGGCTGAGCGCCAGACAGATACGTATCACGAACTGCGCATGTGCCGTGACGTGAACGCATCCCCCTGCGCCTGCTCACAACCACGTCGGAACAACTGCCTAAACTACGCCGGATCACTGCGTACGGCGTGAACGTAACCTACGCCCAGCCAGACACACGTCCAACGTAAAATACGCCGGCTTGTGTCAATGGCTATGAAGTTGTATGGTACAGTTTAGGAAGCACTATACTATAATCCAAAAATCATTAATATGTGTTTGAATGACAGATTGTTCCCTTGCCTAATGTAGAACTAAAGCCAAACTTTTCACTTTGGATAGAGTAAGGGAGGGTTATAACCCCTGTCAAGTTTTTTTTTCCACCTGTGTCCTATTGGGAAAATTTCCTTTCACTTCCTGACCCATGGCCAAACAGGAAATGAGAGGAAGTCCCTCCAAAATGAGTTAATTTCTGGTTGTCAACAATACTAGTGTCCTCATTGGAAGATTTTTCCTCTTTAATGTTCTGGGGACAACCCAAAATGTGTGATTTCATGTAATTTTCAGTGATAATAATAAACAGAACAAATAGAGAGGATGAATCTCCCTAATTGAGTCACAGACAGCAATACAAACCTGACAGACGCACTAATCCCTCTCCACTCCAGAACTAAAGAAAAAGTTCTGCCTCTAGTTATATTTTAAAGCAGGATTTCTCAACCAGGGTTCTGTGGAACCCTTGGGTTTCTCTAGAGCAGTGGTTCTCAACCTTCTAGTGCCGTGAACTCTTCATAAACTTTCCCAAGTTGTGAGGACCCCTAACAGTAAAATTATTTTTGTAGCGTGGGTTGTCAGCACCCAAGCCAAGACAAGAAATTTGCGGTCCTAACCCATGGACATTTAGCGCTCCTTACGTCCCTTCCACTTGTACAGTATTAAAACCCCTTATGGTACATTTTAGGATGTACCACTCTTTCTCTTTGCTCTGCTTTTATCTCTCTCTATCCTAATTTCTTGTTTTTTCTCCCATCCCTCACAGCCAGGTTCATGGTGGAGGTGCAGATGACGACGTTACCACAGAACGGGACCAGGGAGAGCACCGGAAAGGAAGATGAGACTAAAAACAACAGGCTACGCGCTCTGAGACAGGCTCCTTCTACAGGCCTAGAGTAGATGAACGATGAACCTGGCTGTTTGCTGGTGGCCACAGGATGGATTTCTCTCCCTGCCTGCAGATCCGTGGATCTAGATGGACCTGAGACTGGACCGCACCGCGCTTCATTAGACCCTGATGAGCCTGTTTTGAAATTTTGTATTGTAAGTGCATTTCTTTTGAGATTAAACATAGTATCTGACATATTGCACTTAGGTGGTGCTTCCCTTTTTTGTTTCCTCATCACTAATGTATGATGAGTTGAAGATTTTTAATTTTTAGCAGGGGTTCCCCAAGACCAGAGAATAATTTCCAGGGTTCCTCTGTGTTGAAAAGGTTGAGAAAGGCTGCTTTAGGGTGTCAATGCAAAAGAATGCCTGTGCTAAAGTAGCCAGTTATGCTAACAGGGAGTGTAAACTACAGGCCAAAACGCATTGCAATTGAGATGGAAATGCTTGGATATTGACCTGGTGGTTGTCCATGAAAAGCGAATAAACAAGAACTGCAAAGATTACAATAGCAGTGATTGAAGAATATAAAGCAACGGAATACAAATAAAAGGCAAGAAAAAAAATATGTATAGAATTGCTTTAGAACAGCTTTAAAATAAGATTACGCACCAGAGTAGAATTAAGGGTAGGCACTGAGGGCTGTATTCACAAAGAGTTACGCCGGCGTATCAGTAGATACGCCGACGTAACTCGGAATCTAAGCCCATCGTAAGTTTAAGTGTATGCTCAAACTGAGATACACTTAAACCTAGCTAAGATACGACCATCTTAGGGTGCAATTTTTCCGCTGGCCGCTAGGTGGCGCTTCCGTTGATTTTGGCGTAGAATATTTTAATGACTAGATACGCCGATTCACGAACGTACGCTTGCCCGTCGCAGTAAAGATACGCCGTTTCCGTAAGAGATACGCCGCGTAAAGATAAAGCTGCCCCCTAGGTGGCGTAGCCAATGTTAAGTATGGCCGTCGTTCCCGTGTCGAAATTTGAAAATTTTACGTCGTTTGCGTAAGTCGTCCGTGAATGGGGCTGGACGTCATTTACGTTCACGTCGAAACCAATACGTCCTTGCGGCGTACTTTGGAGCAATGCACACTGGCATATGTACACGGACGGCGCATGCGCTGTTCGTAAAAAACGCCAATCACGTCGGGTCACCAATCATTTACATAAAACACGCCCCTCTCATCCTCATTTCAATTAGGCACGCTTACGCCGGCCCCATTTACGCTACGCCACCGTAAGTTAGGAGGCAAGTGCTTTGTGAATACAGCACTTGCCTCTCTGACTTAAGGCGGCGTAGCGTAAATACGATATGCTACGCCGCCGTAACAATGCGCCGATCTACGTGAATCCAGCCCACAGTGTACATTTTAGTAAAAATGGAACATCCAAATATAATAGAGCAACCTTTCTGAAACGTATATTTACCAGTCTCCTAATTTGGATCCTCTTTAACAGCAATATACCTTACAATATTTAGCATAAACATAGGTAAGGTACACACTTTTTCAATCTAAAAAATAAAGCAAATTCCAAATGAATATTTAGAGAGTCCCAACCTACATTATTTGTGTTTATTTTCACCTTTTCGGATGTCCTGCAAGCATGACAAAAGCTTATTCTGCCATTAATATTAACAGAAATCTCGCAAAACCAGCAGAATTTCCAGAACTGAAAGTATAGAAATATATACAATATGCATGACAGGCGGTGAGGAATAGGCAACAAATTATTTTATGGAGATTATATGTATTTTTCTTGGTGGGAAGCGATAGCCGAGATGTGTTCAGGTAGAGATTTGCACTTAAAACAGTCAACACATGCAGTGCTAGATGCGGCATTATGGAACAAGTCACGGTGAAGTGAATTTGACATCTGCCAATAAAGGCTTCCAAATAAGCAGAACCTTACTTCCATCTCCTGACAAATACACTACAATCAGAGAGACTGGTGGACAACCTGTTACATTTAAGGGTAGCACATGCCACCCCTGACTTACCTAATAAGGGTAAACTATACAAATAAATTATTTAATTATATTTATTTAACCATTAAAGTGTATATAGCCATTTTTTTTTTTTCATTTTTGGATAGCATCTTGCTAAAGTTGTTTTTTTGTTGTTGTTTTTTTAAAGAGTAAGACACCTTTTTGGAGCAAATCATGTCAGAAGAGAAAAATTGCTGCAGAGTGTGGTTAATATTTTTTTTTTTTTTCCAGCAAATTTACCACAGTGCAACAAGATGGACCAGCACCCGGTGACTTTGCAGTGGAGCCTGTGATGTCAATCACTTTTAGAGAAGGTGTACTTATTTTTTTACTAGACTTTTTGCTCTTCCTGCTTTTCTAAGACCCTTAAGAAGGGGGCCAACTGGAGCCCCGAAACACATTGGCTTTTTTTTTTTTTTACCAAATGCAACAATAAATACACTATATTATCAAAAATATTGGGAAACCTGACTTTACACATACATGAACTTTAATGGGATCTCAGTCTTAGTCCGTAGGGTTCAATATTGAGTTGGTCCACCCTTTGCAGCTATAACAGCTTCAACTCTTCTGTGAAGGCTGTCCACAAGGTTTTAGGCCTCGTACACGCGGTCGGTCCATCCGATGAGAACGGTCCGAAGGACCGTTTCCATCGGTTAACCGATGAAGCAGACTGATGGTCTGATGTGCCTACACACTATCAGTTAAAAAAACGATCGAGTCCAACGCGGTGACGTAAAACACAACGACGTGCAGAGAAAAATGAAGTTCAATGCTTCCAAGCATGCGTCGACTTGATTCTGAGCATGCGCAGGTTTTGAACCGATGCTTTTGCGTACTAACCATCGGTTTTGACCTAATTGGTTAGGCGTCCATCGGTTGAATTTTAAAGCAAGTTCAAAAATTTTGGACCGAAGGATAACTGACCGATGGGGCCCACACACGGTCGGTTTGGACCGATGGAACTGAACTTCAGTCCGTTTTCATCGATTTTGTCCGATCGTGTGTACAGGGCCTAAGTGTATGTCTATGGGAAAGTTTGACCATTCTTCCAGAAGCTGTTCCATGAATTAAAAAAAACAAAAACACTAAAGTTAGCCTGATTTTTTTGTATAATGGGAAAGATGATGTTACGACGAGTAAATAGATACCTAAAATGTCACGCTTTAAAATTGCGCACACTCGTGGAATGGCGTCAAACCTTTTTTTACCTGTTTAGAGTTACAAAAAAGGTCTTGGGCTAGAATTATTGCACTCGCTCTAACGTTCGTGGAGATACCTCACATGTGTGGTTTTGAATGCCATTTACATATGTGGGCGCAACGTACGTATGTGTTTGCTTCTGCTTGAGTACTTTCCCTGTGATCACATTTATTCCTATTACAAGGAAAGTAAACATCCCTTGTAATAAGAATAGGGCATGACAGGTCCTCGTTACAGAGAGATGTGGGGTCTATAAGACCCCACATCTCTTCTCTAGCCTGGAAAGCCTAAGATAAAAAAAAAGCAATCTCAGCCTTTCCTGGTAAAAAAAAAAATGGCAGTATTTACATCTGCTGAGGCTTGACTTGACGTCATGACGTTGCGACTGGCCTCCAAAGGACATAGAGATTGCCGGGGACCATCTAGTCTGTAGTATTCTCTATGGTGAACTTCCGCCGCTGGCCGATTCATTCTCTGGTTCGCCGAGCGCATTGGTGAGCCAGTAGAAACACCAGAGGGTGGCGGGGGGGGACGGATGACATCCCCTGCAGCTGCACCCATCATTCAAATTTAACCACTCAAAGTCTAGGACCTCATATGACGTCCAGCGGGCAGGAAGTGGTTAACGGCAGGTGTCCCAATACTTTTGAAAATATAGTGTATATTTGATTGAATTGAAACTAGATAAGAATCATGAAGGTTCTGGAAACTCCTTCACCTGTCATGTAGACCTAGACACTGCTCACTTCAAAGTACAGATTGTTGAAAGGGCTACCCTTCAAATCTATCTATCTACAGTATCTATCTATCTATCTATCTATCTATCTATCTATCTATCTATCTATCTATCTATCTATCTCTTGAGCGATTTGTAATTTACATATAGTGTGGCTTCTTCTGCCCCAAGAAGCTGGAAGGGGGGATTAAAGAAAACCTAATGCTTAGGTCGGCCATACCACGGGGTTGCAGGAAGAAAATTTGCACGATTCCTCCATCAACACAGGAAGTGTTGACAGTGGATTCAGCCATTGTCTTCTCCCGGTTGGGGTGCTGGGGCAGAGAAGACATTGTATATCGCTAGTGGCTATAGAAACCATTTGCGATAATCAGAAGCTAATCTGGCAGGCTGGTTGTGCTCAAGTTGATCGATCCATCAACTTGGTACATTTAGCCTGCCCATTAATGGTTCAAATTTTGGCCATGGCATGCTGAACCGGCCAAGATTTGAACCGTGTATGGATGACCTTAGCTTTGCATTGTCAAAGCACAGGTTCACCTAAAGCT
The DNA here is from genome assembly GCF_905171775.1 of Rana temporaria. NCBI lineage: Eukaryota > Metazoa > Chordata > Amphibia > Anura > Ranidae > Rana > Rana temporaria. Next base: position 31,925,340 of record NC_053499.1, on the reverse strand, counting down.
TTTCTAAAAAATAATAAAGTCAGATTTAAATACAATGGAGTAATTACACGAAACCTAATTTTTTACTGATATAAGCTGGTAGGTAGAAAAAGGAAAGATAAACTTATCAGTTTAGCATCATCATGTCCAAAGAGCATGCAGGAGGTGGTACTGCTTTAAAAAGCTTTTAGCAATTTTTTTGTGTGTCGTGTAATTTGCTGTTTTTGTAGTTGCTCTTCCAAGTTATGCTTTTGCATAACTTTGCAGTCAAGTAGCATAGAAGAGAAATCGAAGGAAAAGGTAAGTGAACCAACAATGCACTAGCTTAAAGGAACCTATTCAGAAATTAAAAGACAAACCTTTACAACCCCTTTAAATGTAGCTTAACTGTCAGTTGGTATAGATCCTGCATGGGTCCCATCGGGTGCTGTCTTCCCTTTCGCTTACACCTACTAATCCCAGTTCTATGCGAGGCAGAGATGCTTTGCCTGAGCAGGAAACCAGCTTCCAAAAGAGCTGAGGTGAACTTGTGTAAAGGGAAGACCAGGCCAGAGCAACCTAGGTGTAAACCATAGTGGCTGATAGCTATTTATTCCAGTAATTTAAGAACAGTGGTTTTAGAACAGGAGCATGGCAATTAAGTCATATTTTGACCTAAAGCGGAGTTTCACCCAAAAGTGGAACCTCCGCTTATCTGCTTCCTCTTGCCTTCGGTGCCACATTTGGCACCTTTCAGGGGAGAGGGGGGAATGGGTACCTGTTTTGACAGGCACCCTTCCCCACCTTTGGGAGACTGCACCGTGGCGCCATCCCGCAGAAGTTCAGCCCCCCTCCTCCTTCCTCTGCCGCCGGGCCACTTAGAAAGCACAGCAAAAAGGTGGCAGCAGCACCCGAGAGCCAATCCAAAATTTGTCTGGGGTGCCGACATATCGGGAACCCTGCACAGGTAAGTGTCCTAATATTAAATGTCAGCAGCTACAGTATTTGTAGCTGCTGACTTTTACATTTTTAGTGGGGGGGGGGGGGGCGAACTCCTCTTTAAGATGATCTGGGAAAAAAGAAGGTGGGGAGTAGGGAGTGTTAAAAACAGACACAGATCCATAGATTAACAAACCTCAAGTTTAATATATAACTGGAATTCAGCTTCAAGTCTGATAGGCCTGGTCTAGTTCCTAGAGTAAAAAATGTCAACGTCAGCTGCATTGAGTAGCGTACAGTAATAAAGTAGTGAGGCATGGTAAAGTAGCCTAGTAATGAGGAAATAAAGTATATTTAACCTGTCACAAATCGGGGAAATTTCATCAGATAAAAGAATCTACGTTTAGAAGATTCTTTAAGGGAAAGATTATGCTGGGGATTTTCCAAACTGGATGAGCAGTAGCAGAATAGAGCTTCTTCAGGGATCAGTGCCAGAGAAGAGGATTATTGCAGTTAAAGCGGGAGTTCACCCATTTCTAAAAAAAAAAATTTTCTTCCCCTAGATTCCTGCTCGTTCGGTCTAGGGGAATCGGCTATTTGTATTAAAATATGAGCCGTACTTACCCGTTTTCGAGCTGCATCTTCTTCCGTCGCTTCCGGGTATGGGTCTTCGGGAGCGGGCGTTCCTTCTTGATTGACAGTCTTCCGAGAGGCTTCCGACGGTCGCATCCATCGCGTCACTCGTAGCCGAAAGAAGCCGAACGTCGGTGCGGCTCTATACTGCGCCTGCGCACCGACGTTCGGCTTCTTTCGGAAAATCGTGACGCAATGGATGCGACCGTCGAAAGCCTCTCGGAAGACTGTCACTCAAGAAGGAACGCCCATTCCCGAAGCCCATACCCGGAAGCGACGGAAGAAGATGCAGCTCGAAAACGGGTAAGTACTGCACATATTTTAATACAAATAGCCGATTCCCCTAGAGAAAACGAGCAGGAAGCTAAGGGGAAAAAGTGCCCTCTAAGGGTGAACCCCCGCTTTAAACTTTAAAAATCCTGAAGTTGGGTTTTAATTACGTAGATTTCTTCATGCATTTGTGCATAGTTTATACACTTAACTACAGAAAAAAATGTACATCTGTGAAAGGGGCCTAATGCTTTTAAAGGTTGGCTTCTTAGCTGAGGATAAGATCCAGATGGGGAGAACAGCCTCCTCCGTCCTTTGCTGGTGGATTTGTTACCTTTCTACTGAAAAAAAAGAACACCCCTGTAAATAATTGTTTAGTTTCACCATATTATAAGGAACTCTAATGTAAATAAAGTTCCATTTGGGTGGCCCTTTAAATATCATTAGTGGAAACAATACAGACAACAGACATCATTTCTCACATACTCAAACCTAATAAATCAACCGCATGGAAAAATCACAGATTAAACAGGGTGTTTTCCAGCTTTACAAAGCAAATAATAATTCAATTAGATCCATGAATACATGCATTATATAATTTTGATGGGTTTGGAAGTGACAGGTATAGTAAGAGCCATTGTCTTTATTCAAAGTCAAATTAACCATCACATGCTCTGGCATATTAAATCTGTGCAGTGCAGAATTCCATATATGTGAGATTTCAAAACACTGTAAATAGTTAGAAACTTTTACCTGTACTTATGCAGGAACAGTCCAAATAATAGAGCCCCTCCATTAAAGAAACAATCACATATTTACCATGTATTCTAAAGCAGTTTGTGGCAGTAGCAGACAGAACATATCAGACCTACTCTCCCTATTTCGGCCAATGGCCGAATGCTTTGATGAAGGCTTCTTAGCCAAAATGCGTCAGTGTATAGCCTGTACCCATGTAACAAATAAAGGACTTTTATTCAAGAGCATCCGAGTTGCGAGCCCTTTTTGATTCAATGACCAAAGCTCTCTTTCAAAAGCCTTAAGAACAGTGATAGAGAACCTTGGCATCTCAGATGTTTTGGAGCTACATTTCCCATGATGCTCAACTACATTGCAGAGTGCGTGAGCATCATGGGAAATGTAATGGAATACTAGCCAGTACCAGTATGCAAAAGGGTGTTTGCTTTGAAAGAATAAATCACCTCTAATGTTGGGTGTAAAACGTGTGTTGATGTTGCCGCATTATGTAAAACTATTAGAATAGTTTTTACATTTTAGAATGGGTGCCTTGAGACTGTCCATAATTTGAAGGGTGCCCTGAGATTGTTCATAATTTTAAAGGGTACCTTGAGATTGTTCATCATTTTAAAGGGTTCCTTGACTGAAAAGAGGTTGAGAAACACTGATCTAGAACAACAGCATAGTAGCTGGTTGGTTAACAGTTCAGTCTTGCAACACAAGCATCATGGGTTATGTTTAAATGAACACAGTATCTACACAGAGCTTATAAGTAATTACCATGTTTATGTTTCCTCTTGTGATCCAAAAACATGCTTGTACATTACTGCCATCAAACTGTTTTTCTACAGGTAAATGTAGTAATATAGTAGAAGAGTACGTCTACATCAGGGGTGACCAACCAGTGGCTCGCGGAGCCCTCTGATGTGGCCCGCGACCTTGTGCTCTGGAATGGCGGGTTGGCAAGCCCAGATTGCAGGTTGCTGACAGGTCATACCGGAGCATCAGTGTTGTGAATGAAGCTGGTGGTAGAGGAAGAACACGGCTGCCGAGCAGAGCCCCATAAGCCGATGCGTCCTCTACAGCGCCGGCTTTTGTCACAAGTGGAGTCTATGGCAAAGTTCAGCTAACTCGCAGGATAGACACAGGTGCACTACGCTGCACCCGCTGTGTGGGTAAACCGCAGCACATCAGTGTGAAAGCAGTCTTAGGCCTTTTTCACACGATCAGCATGACCTAATGGAACCCTCAATTCACCTCTATAGAACGACAGATGTCCGTTTACGGCCACCTACATCCAATCGGAAAAACAGAAGGGTATTTGTCTCCTTCCATCTGGCCGGATCGGAGGGCCTATAGAGTAGCCGTGACCTATCATCCGCCCGCTCCACTCATTGTGGCCCACGACTGGTTACCAGTTACAAGGTGCTTAAGTGGCCATCGCTCTTCAAAAAGTTGGGCACCCCTGGTCTACATGAACCCCATATCTCAATTTTAGACTGATCTATAGACAGAATCAACCACAGTTGGTGAATTTTATGTCCCTGGACATGTATACTCATCAGTTTGAGGCTCCAACAAGCTGCCTTGGCCATACTAATGGCTCTTACTATTTCCATTGAATTTTTCAGTAGTGCTTAAAGTATCTTTCAAAATTCTTTAAACTTTTTAGACTGGAAACTGGGACATCTCTAAGTACAGAATTTTTAGGAAATGATACCCTCACCAATCCCACTGACCATGATGGGTTAAAGCAAAAGAATAATTAATTAATCCCACTGGGGCTTTTTACGTGGTCATTTTGCCTTTATACAAGCATTTAAAAATAATTTAAAGGATGACTGAAAAGATTTGTTCAATGCAAACACATTTTGGCAATTAATTTATATACATATATGTTTACCAATCTCTTCACAAAAACTAAAAAAGGACCAAGACTCCATACTTGGCGGACACAGCTACAAATTCTAGTGGTTTATACCTTTTTTTTGCATAATATTTAACAAAAAGAAAAACCTAAGATAAAACTAAAGCAGGACAATCAATGGGTCGTCATATACCTAATAAGACCAACCAGAAATGTAGGGTCCAACCCACAGTGCTCACAAGTTGTTACAAAACAAAGTAAAAAAAAAAATAAACAAAAGAAAAAGTATAAGCTGAAACAGAAACCATATTGATAATATAAAATAAACAAATATTCAAGGGTGGACCCTGAAGTATCTGGAAAGCAGTAGTGACTCAAAATAATACATATAAAGCCCTGATATAAAGCCCCTGAGGAGAGAATGGTAAAGTAAGCAACTAAAAGTAGGAAAGGAAAATATTTGTTTGTTCTTATTATTGAAGATCCCAAAAGATAAAAAAAAAGTAGATTACTAATTAACCACCTACATCATAATTAACATCACTATTGGGTTAAATGCCCCTCTGGCCCAGTTTGCTGCTTTGGCCATACCTCATATTATTTGCCTCTGGTGACCAAGACAGTTTTATATATATATATATATATATATATATATATATATATATATTTTTTTTTTTTTTTTTTTTTGAGAAACTAATGAAACACATCATACACAAGGTCATTAAACAAAACCCTAATCTATATTATCTGAAAATAATGATGCCATAGATTTAAAAGCTAGTATCTGCAATTTACTGTTTTCAAACTTTCCAAAATCATCTGTTCACTCATAGCAAATTCATCACTGCTGCCTCAGTTATGCCCTCTCACTCAAGTTAAAAATAGTTTCCCTTTTTAAAAACATATGTGTATGATATATATACATGTTAGCAAATATATATATATATATATATATATATATATATACACAGTATATATAATTATATATATGTAGGAAGGCCAATATGGTTGCCTGAATTTATGGGAGGAGTCGGGGGTTAATTTAAGCCTGTATCCCTTGTCGGTTCTGGTGCACGATATGTCACGCCACCAGGCCGGCTCTTCCTAGCTCACCACATGGTTTGTGGGTCCCTGCGTTCAATTCCAGTGTGTTGTGTGGCTTCTCCATTCGTGGTCTTCATTGGCCTTGCTCACTCGCAGTTGCAGGTAGGATTCAAAACTTTTTTGTATCATACTCAATACTGTGATTCGTTATGTTTGATATCCCGCATCACTTTCGTAGTTAGCTGCCTCCAAGTCAAGGCCAGTATATTCGTAGGTTCCCTCTGCCTTGTTTGTCACCTCTTTACAAACATACGATTCGTTCGCAGATCCAAATGTCCGAGCCACTGTCGGTCGTTGTCCGGCATAACTTGGCACAGGCTTCGCTGGTTGTAGGATTCACAGTCTATGGGGATTGCAGCCTCATTCCTTTGGAGCTGAGCATGTATTGATTGGTTCTGTGGCTGATTGTGGTGGTAATTTGACTCACTTGGTGTCTTGTCTACATTTTGATTAAGCCTCTGGGGCTGGGTGGTTGGTATGTGTTTGGTTTGGAGGGGGGGTGGAACTCTAACAATATACAGCAGCCTGATTCGAATCTCAGTTGAATTGGCATACCACATATGGAATCGTTCGTAGTTTCATTAAAAACCTCTGAGTCATTCACACACTCTACAGACAGGTTTGAATCTAGTCGCGTCGGCGGCACAACAATTCAAATCGGGTCCATTCATACACCACAGCCCAATTTGAATCTACTCGCATCGGTGGAACAACGATTTGAATCGGATCCATTCATACACCCTACAGTCCAATTAGAATCCGGTCGTTCCCGGGGATACGATTCAAATCCTCTGCACTGTACAAATCGATTCCATCTATCACACACACACCACAAGCTTCCTGCAGCTCGGTCTCTCTCGTGAAGAACCTGCCACAAGCAACCTATCGTTACGCAGATCATTCATACTCATGTTTTTTGCACCTATTCACAAACGCCGACGATACTCCTTTTTTATAACCCCGACTTGTGTCGGCGTGATTTGTTCATTTCCACATACATTTGCACATGACCATGGCTCATCCCCCACATGCTCCAATTTCTCTGCTGTCCTTGTTTTCGCCTCCCTGATGAGGCTACTTTCATGCAATAGTTGCAAGCACGTCTCCAGTGGCACAAAATCCGGCCACTTATTAACTCCAGTGGCATACAACCCGGCCGCTCACCGCTTGTCTGTCATTTCTACATTAGGTTAGTCGAGTTCAGGTAGTTCCATCCTGCACCAGGTAGGACATCGTTTTCTCAGGTAGAAAGGAAAAAACAAAAAACAAAATAAAAAACCTTTCTTAATTTATAAAAAAAACACACACACCAAGCATAGGGTCTGCATCTTCACTTTTGGGGGTCAGTCACATGTTAGGGGGTGGGTCAGAATTCATTCCATGCCGGGTTAAAACCTGGATTTTTATGTCATCTTTTCTACAGGTACTCAGTGGACTAAGTTTCTCGGCCTCAACCAAGACTTCACAACTAGAGTGTTGAGTCACGGGTTCCACCCTCACATCAACCTACAGCACCCTTTCACTATGTTCACTTCACATACACAATTTGGGCTGCTCATCGTGTGTTTGTTACTGTCACATAATTCTTTCAATTACACTCTGTTTTCAAAAGGTGACCCTTCACCTACGCAGACAAGGTCGCTAAACGTTGAGCTTGCTGGCAGTGCAGTCGTTAGTAGGCCGAGCACACGTCACAAAGTACAGAACGCAACATTTCTACTTAGGCCATACCAGACTTCAGCTTCTCGCCCCAGTACGCCTTGGGTACGCTTGGTCTACAGGTTTGTGCTCAGCACCGATGGGCAGCTGAGCTATCGGTGACCTGGCCAGTAACCTCCTGGCTCACCTCGGTTGCCACGCACTCTTTTGAGTTTTCTAAATTTCCACTCAATAGCATTCAATGCTTCAGAACGCAAATCGGCTTCCTCATTGCTCCTGTCGTTCCTTGTTCTGTATTTCACATTCATTTCTTACTTGTTTTTGTGTTTGCAACTCATCTCCGTTCTCATTTTGACGACTCAAACACATCCCAGTTGTATCTGCGGCACAGCGATTCAAATCCTTGACACAATTCAACACATCCTGTCTTACACACACTACAATCTTTCACAGTTCAGCCTTTCTCCTGAGGCACCTGCCACAAGCACCCAGTCGCTACTCATACCATCTAATTTCTACGTTCACACTCACTCGCAACTCACACAATGCATCGGTTTGCAGTTATGAATCGGCACGTTCCATTCTCATGTTACAAACATATGATTACAACAAGGACTAGCATGGTCTATGGTTCCTCCCCACGAAGAGTCCAATTTCTCTGCTTTCTTGTTTTCTGCCTCCCTCATGAAGTTCTTTTTGCAACACGTTATTGCAATTCGTCTTCCAGTGGCACACGTTCATGGCCACTCATCTACCAAGTGGCACATGTTCACGGCCACTCATTCGCATGTCTATCTTCCTCTCTCAGGTCAGTTGGGCCCCAGCAAATTTCAGACGTTCCCTGGCACTCCCCTCCACCTCAAGTGCTGTCCAGGGTATACCGACCCCCACATGGCCCCCAGGTGGACAAATTGGGATGGCCTGTCCTGTCACGGGGGGGGGGGGGTCCTGTCCTTCCTGTGCAGGCTCATGCAATTGTCCCTTCAGCATAAATTCAATGTGCACTGTACCTACATCTCGGGCAAGTGCAATGTCGCAGCAGACGCACTGTCCCATCTAACTTCACATTGTTCTTTCACAGAGACCTGGAGCCGACCCGACCACTTCTCATATCCCACCTTGCTCACAGCTGACGTTGGGCTAAATGAACACCTTCACAACACGACCCATCTCATTAACCAGTCATTATCACGCAACACACTGAAGGCCTATCACACCGCCTGGAATGCCTACTGCAGGTTTCTCGCCTCGTACCCCTGGTCTGTGACAGTAGACATCAAGCACGTCCTGGCCCTCGTGTCATTTGTCACACACAGCTGGATTTGTCCTACAACACCATCAGGCTGTATTTGGCCAGCATCCATCATTTTCTGTCCTTGTAGGACCCAGGAAAGCCTTCCTCGTTCACAGCACATGCAGTCATAGCCATCCTACCTGGTATTTAGAAGCATCAGCCAGTACCCAATAGCAATCGCTTACCCATTTCAAGTGCCACGTTCAGGGACACATCAGCCATCCTGTCTTGTGGAGTTTTTATGTGGTTCCATATTTGTCTCGGTTAAAGGACTTTGACCATAAATAAATATATATATATATATATATATATATATATATATATATATATATATATATATATATATATATATATATATATATATAGCTCAACAGAACAGCAAGCATTCATATCCAACAATATTATAGCTATAGAAGTTATATGCTGTTGAGTACCAGACTGAACTAAATGCAATGCCCATCTCATTTCATACAAAGATATCAAACCTTTTTTACATCTGATATATTATGTATTTGTTTATATTATTTATGATTTATCAAAAGGTAATAACTATTTAATCTGTTGCACAATCACATTTGTAATGCATGGTAAATAAAAGCAAAAGGACAAAATGTGTTAATTTCACGTATACTGCCTTAAGAGAGGCTACTCTCAGAATCAATCGGATTCTTAAAATGTAATTAAAGTATGATTTACACAGCTATGGTTCCACAGTCATGGGACCAAAAAAATAAAAATGCTTGTTATTATAGAATTAGATTTTAGGTTTTGTTGTACTCGTTGACGTTCATAAGTTAATACATTAATTACCTTACTTTGAAATGTTTCTGAATCTGGTGTTACATGCCTAATGGGTTGTGTCTGTTAGGTGTCACTGGAACTAAACAGCAAATTCAATAATCTGTGATTTAATTTATTATATTTTTCACCATTTAACCTCCTGCAGGCTCCCTAATGTCTTTTCAGATCTATATTAAATTAGGCACGGATGCTAATGAAGGGCAATAAACGAGCCTGTCAGTGGATTTGTCTTTCATTAGGCACATTATACTCTTACTGAGCTGTAAATGAGTAAACATTAGTTTTGTTAAACCAAGCAAAAGACAGAGTAAAATCAGTCTTAATTGTAGACCCTAAAGCCATACACATTTTTCTGTACCTTTAACATTTTTCAGAGGATCTATGAAAGACTCTCCAGAGGAGATATAAATATCAGCATCGCGGGGAATGTCTTTGGGTTCAATAGCTTCATTGCCGTCTGACAGGAATATACGGCGGGCGGCCATGTTTAGCTTTAATTTCTCGGTGCATCTCTCCAGTAACTGCGGCATACAAGGTAAGAGAAAATGCCATTCTGTTACTGACAAGTTCACATATTTATCATTTTAGAATTATTCACTAAAGCATGGAAAAAGAACAGTAACCCACAGCAAATGGTTATAATTCATTTTTGCGTGAACTTTTTTTTTTTTTTTTCTTCCAATAAGGAACTGAGCAATTATAGCTTTCAACAAAATTACCTTTGGCATTCAGGAACTGCACTTTGAATTTGAAAAAAAAAATGTGTCATGGACATGGCTAAACTACCAAACAAACCTACTGTGGATTTAGGGAATTAAAGTGTGCATGTGTCATGTATATATCTTTTTCTATTTGTGTGCTTTTTTTCACATCCTCGTTTCAGTTCTAGTTAAAAAAAAATTGTTTGACAATTTTAGAAGCCCAGTAGTAAAAATACAAAAGATAGTAGTAAAAATACAAAAACTCCTGATGGTAATAAAAATGAATAATAATATAATTATATAGGTTGGCTCTGATTGTTTAAAAATCACAAAATGCGTTTATCTTGATTTTCTTCACTTTTGTACTTGAGGTGTTTGTAGCCGTATTAGTGCAATAGTGACAATTGAGTACTGTCTGTGATACATTTTTTATTTGCACGAACATATCATTTTTCAGGATGAGTTTTCAGGGTATGTCCCCTTCTTCAAGGTCCAAGCAGTACTGATTCACAAAAGTTTTAGCAGAATGTTAAAATGTTTAAAAAAAAAAAAACTTTGTCAAAATATGTATCTGTATGTGTTTATGCTCTAACTACCAAAAAAGGAAATACAATTTCTTTTGGGACAGTAATCATGGTAGTAAAAAAAAAAAAAAAAAAAACTTTATTTACAATTAAGTGACACATAAAATATAAAATACATTGGCTGGTATATGGTACTTATAAAGAATACAGTCAAGATAAATACCCAAAGAAAGTCCCCATTGGGGATATCATATTATGATGTGACATCAATGGGGATTTTCTTTGATTTTTTATCTTGACACTTTAATAAGAAAAACTCATGATAGTAATAAAAATGAATAATATTATAATTATATAGGTTGGCTCTTTATTTTTAAGAGCACAACATATTTTTTTTATGTGTCAATTCATTGTAAATAAAGCTTTTGTACTTTTTTTTTTTTTTTTACTATATCTACGATTACCGTCTTGTAATGTCCCATAGGAATTTGTATGTTCTTTTTGATAGTTGGAGCATAAACACATACAGGCATATGTATTGCCTGACCTTTTTACAAAAGTGAACAAAATGAAGGTAAACGCTTTTTGTGCTCTTAAGCATCCAGAGCCATCCTATATAATTATATTACTATTCATTTGTATTACTATCAGGAGTTTTTGTATTAAAGTGTCAAGATGAAAACTCAAAGAAAGTCCCCATTGGGATATATAATATTATCATAAAAAATACGAAATACAGTGGTATTTATCCTGACACGCTGTATTCTTTATAAATACCATATACCACCCACTGCATATTTTTATGTGTCACTTATTTGTAAATAAAGCTTTTCTACTTTTTTTTTTACTACATCGACCATGATTACTGCCTTGTAATGTCCTATAGGAATTTGAATGTCTTTTTTGATAGTTGGAACATAAACACATAAGAACACAGCATGTCAGGATAAATACCCATTGGGGAATATCATGTTATCATGTGATATCACATATCACATACCATAAACCAACCACTGTATTTCATATTTTTTTATGTGTCACTTACGGTAATTCTAAATAAAGCTTTTGAACTTTTTTTTTTTTTTACTATATTTACCATGATGTCTGTCTTTTAAAGTCCCATGGAAAATTGTTCATGTTTTTTATGTGTCACTTAAAAGGGGTTATAAACCTTCGTGTTTTTTCACCTTACTGCATTCTATGCAGTAAGGTGAAAAAACACCTTGCAGTGTCCAGCCCCCCGTTTTACTTACCAGAGCCCTGAATTTCCGTGGGCGCGATCCCGCGTCGCTCTCTCCACGGCTTCTCGGCTCTTCATTGGATAGATTGATAGCAGCGCAGCCATTGGCTCCCGCTGCTGTCAATCAAATCCAATGACGCGGGCGTGGGGGCCGAGTCCTACACTCTGCAGCTATGGACGCCGAGTGTATGACACAGGAGCGCTCCCGCAAGGTAACCCCCTCGGGAGAGAGCTTCCCAAAGGGGGTTATCTGGTGTGGGGAGGAGCCGCGAGAGCTGCCATAGGACGCCAGAACAGGAGGATCTGAGCCACTCTATGCAAAGCGAACTGCACAGTGGAGGTAAGTATGACATGTTTGTTATTTTAAAAAAAAATTAACCTTTAGTGCCACTTTAATTCTAAATAAAGTTTTTGTATTTTTTTTTTTTTTTACTATATTAAAGCGGGGGTTCACCCAAAAATACATTTTTAACATTACATTCAGCCGAGTTGTCCTAATGACAATCGGCTGTTTTGTTTTTTTTCCCCGTACATACCGTATTTTCACCGCCGCTTCCGGGTATGTCTTCTGCGGGACTGGGCGTTCTTATCTGATTGACAGGCTTCCGACCGTGGCATACAGCGCGTCACGAGTTGCCGAAAGAAGCCGAACTTCTGTGCGGCTCTATACGGCGCCTGCGCACCGACGTTCGGCTTCTTTCAGCAACTCGTGACGCGCAGTATGCGACGGTCGGAAGCCTGTCAATCAGATAGGAACGCCCAGTCTCGCAAAAGACATACCCGAAAGTGGCGGTGAAAATACGGTATGTACGAAAAAAAAAAAAAACAGCCGATTGTCATTAGGACAACTCGGCAGAATGTAATGTTAAAAATTTATTTTTTGGGTGAACCTCCACTTTAAACATGATGACTGCTGTTTAAAGTCCCATGGAAAATTGTTTATATTTTTTATGTGTCACTTAATTTTAAATAACATTTTTGTATTTTTTTTTTTTTTACTATATTTAACATTATGATTGCTTTTTAAAGTCCCATGGGAAATGTTATGTCCTTTTTGATATGTAAAATGAGGACGTGGGCAGTGTAACAAAGTTTGGCTGCTATACAATTGTTTTATCAGTTATGCTCTAACTATGCAAAAAATGCAATGGCGTGGTTTGGGTTTCAAATATTTTTACAATCTCATTTAATGGCTTTGCTGGACCCATTCAGAGAAAAAAATAAATAGGTAATTGTCTTTAAATTCACTTTATATCTATTTTAAAGATGAATATAGTTGGCTCTATTGTATCCAAATAGCTTCTGTGTCAAGCCACAAATTGTATTTAAATATTAAAATAAATATATAATAAACATGTAATTGCTAATGTATTAATGACATACAAGAAATATAAAATTATTTTATGTAATTTTGACCTTCTAATAAAAGAGAACTACATTGAAATGGGGCACATAAACATGTATAATTATGACACCTCTGTAATTACCAGTGGAATTGTTGGTGCGGACACTTTAATGGGTGTTCCGTGGTCTCCATTTTTGTAAGCTGTGGCTCTGATGACCCACGGCAGCCGTTTAAAAACTGGCACTGCTCTGTATCCAGAAGGAGACATGTGAAATTTTTTCACTGAATACCTGAAAACAATCAGAATGACGTTATACCAAACCTTGCACTGTCACACAAAATTTACACACACGTAACTGAACACTATAATAATGGGAAGCTGTTAATAAAAGGAAGACAGGTCATCTCGTAGTTTTGATGACAAGTGCACTTCATTTAAAAATCTACGGAAAGCTGTGACTTCAGGTTCTAAGGCAGTTGTGGTGTTTAACAATATTTAATGTGCCTACACCGGGATTTCTCAACCTGTGGTAGTAGGACCCTCAGGGAAACACAGGGATGGTTTTAAATACAGTTTATAGTATTAAAAGGAGCTACAGTATGGAAAATCATATATAAATGCTGTAAGAAATGTATTGTGCTGTACATATACAGCACTACATTATATTTATGAAAACAGCAAATTTGTGAACATTTCGATAATTTAAAGGATAGTAAAATAGCAAACTAATTTAAACTGAACTAGAGGAAAAAGAAAAAGGTATAAACACTATAGCTAGCATTAACACAGCAGTTTTTGTTTTATTATGTCCCCCATGTAATGTAGTTTTATTACCGGTTCCGTTTTCCCTTTCCTGTAATAAGATGACAACACTATTCTTTTTGCAGTGAAATTTAACAGCAGCGTTGTCACCTTCTGATCATGGTAGTCTAATGCCGCGTACACACGGTTGGAATTTCCAAAGGAAAAAGTCAGATTGGAGCTTTCCATCGGATATTCCGACCGCGTGTCTGACTTTTTCCGTCTGTATTTCCGACGAACTTTAGATAGAGAGCAGGTTCTCTATTTTTCCTTCTGAAATTCCGACGGAGTTTGCCCGGTCAAAAGTCCGACCGTGTGTACGCGACATTAGATGGCGTATACAGTGCCCTGAAAAAGTATTCATACCCCTTGAAATTTTCCGCATTTTGTCATGTTACAACCAAAAATATAAATGTATTTTATTGGGATTTTATGTGATAGACCAACACAAAGTGGCACATAATTGTGAAGGGGAAGGAAAATTATAAATGTTTTTTTTTTTTTTTTTTACAAATAAATATGTGAAAAGTGAGGTGTGCATTTGTATTCAGCCCCCCTGAGTCAATGCTTTGTATTACCACCTTTCGCTGCAATTGCAGCTGAAAGTCTTTTTGGGGATGTCTCTACCAGCTTTGCACATCTAGAGAGGGACATTTTTGCCCATTCTTCTTCGCTCAAGCTCTGTCAGATTGGATGGAAAATGTCTGTGAACAGCAATTTTCAAGTCTTGCCACAGATTCTCTATTGGATTTAGGTCTGGACTTTGACTGGGCCATTTTAACACATGAATATGCTTTAATCTAAACCATTGCATTGTAGCTCTGGCTGTAGAGGGTTGTTGTCCTGCTGGAAGGTGAACCTCCAACCCAGTCTCAAGTCTTTTGCAGACTCTAACTGGTTTTCTTCTAAGATTGCCCTGTATTTGGCTCCATCCATCTTCCCATCAACTCTGACCAGCTTCCCTGTCCTGCTGAAAAAAAACATCCCCACAGCATGATGCTGCGACCACCATGTTTCACAGTGGGGGGCTGTGTTCAGGGTCATTTGCAGTGTTAGTTTCCCACCACACATAGCGTTTTGTTTTTAGGCCAAAAAATGTTGGTCTCATCTGACCAGAGCACCTTCTTTCACATGTTTGCTGTGTCCCCCACATGGCTTCTAGCAAACTGCAAATGGCACTTCTTATGGCTTTCTTTCAACAATGGCTTTCTTCTTGCCACTCTTCCATAAAGGTCAGATTTGTGGAGTGCACGACTAATAGTTGTCCTGTGAACAGATTCTCCCACCTAAGCTGTGGATCTCTGCAGAGTTACCATGGGCCTCTTGGTTTCTTCTCTGATGAATGCTCTCCTTGCCCTACCTGTCAGTTTAGGTGGATGGCCATGTCTTGGTAGGTTTACAGTTGCTCCATACTCTTTCCATTTTTGGATGATGGATTGAACAGAGCTCCGTGAGATGTTCAAAACTTAGAATATTTTTTTATAACCTAACCCTGCTTTAAACTTCTCCACAACGTTATCCCTGACCTGTCTGGTGTGTTCCTTGGCCTTCGTGATCCTGTTTGTTCACTAAGGTTCTCTAACAAGCCTCTGAGGCCCTGTACACACGATCAGTCCAAACCAATGAAAACGAACTGAAGTTCAGTTTCATCGGTTCAAACCGACCGTGTGTATGGCCTATCAGTCTTTTGTCCTTCAGTCCAAAGTTTTAGAACTTGCTTTAAAATCGGACTGATGGACCACTGACCGATAGGTCCAAACCAATGGTTAGTACACAAAAGCATCGGTTCAAAACCCGCGCATGCTCAGAATCAAGTCGACGCATACTTGGAAGCATTGAACTTCGTTTTTTTCAGCACGTCGTTGTGTTTTACACCACCGCGTTCTGACACAAACGGTTTTTTTAACTGATGGTGTGTACGCACATCAGACCCTCAGACCATCAGTCTGTGAACCGATGAAACTGAACTTCAGTCCGTTTTCATCAGTTTGGACTGATCGTGTGTACAGGGCCTGAGGCAGCTGTATTCATACTGAGATTAAATTACACACACAGGTGGACTCTATTCACTAATACGGTGAGTTCTGAAGGAAATTGGTTCCACTCGATTTTAGTTAGGGGTATCAGAGTAAAGGGGGGCTGAATACAAATGCACCCCACACTTTTCAAATATTTATTTGTAAAACATTTTGAAAACCATTTATCATTTTCTTTCCACTTCACAATTATGTGCCACTTTGTGTTGGGCTATCACATAAAATCCCCCAAAAAATACATTTACCTTTTTGATTGTCACATGACCAAATTTTAAGGGGTATGAATAATTTTTCAAGGCACTGTAAGTACAAGGCAAACAAACTAAAGTACAAATTCAGCTCCAACAAAAACTTATGTGTTAATGCTATTGACAGATTGTACAATATATGTCACTATATTTAAAATTGTTATACATTCTGCACTAACTACTCATTATTGCACTGTTCTATCAAGCTGAAAATGTTCAAATTTTTACCAATGCCAATAAGGTTATTCTTCATTTGTCAACAGTTTACTATGGAATGCTCCCATATTGAAGCTTAAACCATGTCGTTCTAAACCGTAAGCTGCAAGACTTTCAACAAGCATAACGCAAGAAAAAGGGATGCGACTAACCAACTTTATTATTTTGCCACCCTGTCTTCAAATATATCACCCGTAATGGGAAAGTTGACAGTGAATCCTTCAAGTAATTTATAGTGGTTTTGCAAATAATATCTTTTTTGGTTATAATGGCCAGGACAGGAACATTTTATTTAAGTGAGGTAACAATAAACAATATGATGTTGCATATGAATATTGTACATTCTCATTTTTTAGAAAGTGAAGCTTTAAGCTACATTTGCATCTCTGCATGTTGGGGTTGAGATGCATTTTGAATGTATTACTGTACCTATGGAAGGAGCACTTTGAAAGAGACTGTGCCAAAGATGTAGCAAACCTGATTACTTTTGAAAGTACAAGACAACAAAACGCTGAGGTGTTAATACACCCTTGAACTACTTCTCACATATTTACCTGTCTATCTTTATCTGCTTTGTTAAAAATAAAAGTTTATAGTGATCAATAGTGCAAGCTGTAAATAACACATACACATCTATATAAAAGATGTAGCTGTCTTATATGTTACATATTCCACCTGTATTTAGGATTGGTTCACACCTATGCAGTTTCCTTTTTATCTGCTTCTGTAGTGCTTTTTGCAGTGCATTTTACACACGTTTTTATGCATTTTTCCAAGCAGTTTTTGCATTTTTTATGTTTTTTTGGGGCCAATTTGTTGCTGGGTGGATTAAAAAATGCAAATTGCAATTTGTGGCAAAATCATGGTGAAATGGCAGCAAAAACAGCAACCTTTTCTAAAGTTGGAGCGACTTGTTCAGTATCAGTTAAGACAGCTCTCATAGGGAAACATTGAATTTGACATCTCATGCAACTTGGGGGTCTCACAAGTCGGACCATATGCCGCAGCAGTGTAAACCGAGCCATATGCCGCGTACACGCGATCATTTTTCAGCATGAAAGAAAACGTTGTTTTTCAGCATGTCCAAAAAACAAAGTTTTTCCAACTTCATCAATAAAAACTACGTTGCCCACACACTATCGTTTTTAAAAAATTATGAACAAAGCGCGGTGACGTACAACACGTACAACGGCACTCTAAAGGGGAAGTTATATTCGCCTTTGGACTGCTTTAGCGGATTCCTTGTTAGTAAAAGACGATTCGCGCATTTTGTCTTTTACAGCGTGATAAATGTGCTTACCAGAACGAGCGCGCCCATCTCATAACTTACTTCTGAGCACGCGCGGGTTTAAAACGTTGTTTTAGCCCACACACGATCATTTTTTTACAACCCAAAAACAACATTTTTTAAAACAACGTTAAAAAATGCAGCATGTTCGAAAACATTTTTTGTCGTTTTTCAGAAACTGAAAAATGATGTGCAGCCCACACACGATCATTTTAAATGACATTTTTTAAAAACAACGTTTTTTCATGCTGAAAAATGATCATGTGTACGCGTCATTAACCACTTGCCGACCAGTCACGCACATATACGTCGGCAAAGTGGCTTGTTCCCACAAATCGACGTACAAATACATAGGCTCCTTTATGGGCCATAGCAGGCTCACACGTGCGTGCACCAGCTGCACAACAAGGGACCCGATGAGCATTGTGCCAGCAGCCCACCCAGGTGTTACAACAGCAAATTAATATTCGCTATTGAAACCCTGATCCTCAAACCGGCCAATCAGAAGTAAATCTGAGACCCCCGTTTTCCGATTGGTCGAAAAGAGAAGATTCCCAATTGGCCTCCGAGCAGGAGGGAGAAAACGGAAGCCGCCGTGATGCCCGTGGAGAGAAGGGAAAGCCATTCCTGCCGCCTAGCAAGGAAAGCAGTCGGTGAAGCCCGAGAGAATCGCTGCCCACCATAGATGGGGTAAGTGCACCAGGCCCACCCAACCGACCAGGGATGGGAGGGGTGCTACCGTTTGAGCCCCCCAAATAAAAAAATTTTTTACCACCGCCCAATGTTTGCTTAGTTTAGCTTGAAATCTTGAAATATCATTTAAGAATAACGATTCTGTGTGGTTATTTGGTAAAATAATACAACTACATAATTTCATGGTGTCTATCTTACTGAGAAGCATTCACTTGACCTGAAACATTACAGTCTGCAAATGCTTTTATTGTGCGTCGACAATAAAGTGGAGGAAGCGGAAACATAATACCAGTGTTAGACATATAAATGAACTTTGCTTAACATGTGTAATTTCTTGGTAGAGGAACATATGAAGTGTAAGCCCAGAACAACAAGGAAATGCTTTTGTTTGATTACCTAACATGCCCCTGAGGAGCACTGACGGGTCTGTTTCTCTTGGACTGGGATGAGAGGCAGGGACTGCCAGCTATGTCTGACTTGTTGAGGTCGTCATCTGAACCTGCATTACTGTACTGAGCTGATGCTTTTTGATGTGTGGAACGATCTTGAGATGTTGATCTTCTTGCTACACGCACTGATTGAGGAGGAGAGGCTGAGCCATGTTTAGGTATATTATTATATTTTCTATCTTTACGATGTCTGGCTGAAGTCTTTGCATAAGGAGATGTATAATTTCTATACAAAACAATGAAAAAGGAAGCTGTCAGTCATAGCTAAAGAGCAAATACAGATTATAAAAAATATACATTAATTCAATTGTTTTCTTTTTAGTTTCCTTAATCTAATAGACAATTGCACATAAATTCTGTGTACAGTACTGTGAAAAAGTATTTGCCCCCTTCCTGATTTTTTTATTATATATTTTTTTTGCATATTTATCACACTTAAAGGGGTTGTAAAGGAAAACATTTTTTTTCATAATAAGCATCCTTTACGTGCAGACATTCCTCTTTTCACTTCCTCATTGTTCGTTTTTGCTGAGAAGTTGCTCTATTTCTTCTCTGTTCTGTTCACTTCCTGCTTGTCTGATTTTACTGACCACCGTGAAGGGAGGCTTTACTGCGGTGGTCAGTAACGTGCTCGCCCCCTCCTGGGAACTACATCTGTGTGGCAGAACGCTCTCTACGTGTTAGAGACTTCAAGGAGGTGTGAATTACTGGGCGTGCCGCAATTCATACTGGGAAATGTAGATCTTACATGAACGAGCGATGCAAACCAGGAAGTGAATGAGAGAACAGAAACTAGAATGCCGGAGGTGATATAGATGAAGGAATTTAATAGGTATTTACTCGTTTTTTAACAGAATCATTACACTATTCTGTCTTGCAGACATTAATTTTAGGCAAAACATTTTTTTCCTTTACAACTCCTTTAAGGTGGTTGTAAACCCTTACAACACACTTTATGCTACAGGTAAGCCTATATTAAGGCTTACCTGTAGCTACCCTGGATATCTCCTAACCCTGCACGGTTTAGAAGATATCCCCCTGTGTCTGCATGTGCTGAAGTCATCGGCACATGCACACCAAAGCAACGGTACGCCTATGGAGATTTTTAAATACCGAAGTTTGGCGCCATTCCACGAGTGTGCACAATTTTAAAGCGTGACATGTTAGGTATCTTTATACTCGGCGTAACACCATCTATCACATGATACAAAGAAATTGGGCTAACTTAACTGTTTTTTTTTTACCGTGTGACATAAAAAGTTGCAATGACGGCCATTTTGTTCCCTATGGTCTATGTTTTCTAGCAAACAAATTATGATCTTTACATGTAGGAGAGGAGTGCTGGAATTTGCACAGTATGGAAGTGATTAAGGGAAAAATATGTCCAAACCTGCCTATGTGAAAAAGTAATTGCCCCTAAACCTAATAACTGCTTGTGCCACTTGGTGGTGGCAATAACTGGCAATGAGTCTCTCACATTGCTGTGGATACATGTTGGCCAACTCCTTTTTTCAGAATTGTTTATATTTTCATTCAGCCACATTGGAGGATTTACGAGCATGAACATAATAAGGTAGGGATCCTCAATCTATGGCCCTACAGCTGTTGTAGAACTACACATCCCATGAGGCATTGTAACACACTGACATTCACAGACATGACTAGGCATGATGGGAATTGTAGTTCCTGAACAACTGGAGGGCCGTAGTTTGAAGACCCATGGTTTAAGGTTATATGATTCAGGTGACCTTTCTCTTCCAGTGTGACCTCCACCAATGTCAGAAAAACGCACTCACCAGATATAGTTGCTGTCTAATGAACAGAATAGCAAAAATCGCATATGATAAGATCCAGGTCATCAGAGGTATGTAGTCATCATTAGCTCGCATTTATCCCCTCTACCTGAACCACAGGACCGTCATCAGAGTGTATTCAAGTGAATGGATCATAACCAGGACGTTTTATTTCTCATGGTAAAAACAGCTCAGCATATCCCATCCGTAGTAATATGTCACCAATGACAAAGAAAAAATCTCATGGTGCAGTATTTATTGGCAAACCAGAAATGTATATATATATATATATATATATATATATACACACACATAGTAATATGTCACCAATGACAAAGAAAAAATCTCATGGTGCAGTATTTATTGGCAAACCAGAAATTTATATATATATATGAATATATATATACATACACACACACATATACTAGGGTGACCAGATGTCCCCGGTTTCCAGGGACAGTGCCTGGATTGAGGACACCATCCCTGGATTTGTCCCCTTATCTGTCATCTCAGCATGGGGCCCAGTGGTAGAGTGTGCGGTGACTCCCAAACCCTGTCCACCAATGAGCTAATCCCCTGCGGTACAGCTATTTAGAAAACAAACGTCTCCGGACCGCCTGTGTTCAGTGGGAGCCGGGGGACAGTAAGCGGACTATTTCTTCATTTTCGGGTATAGGCGGATTAATCTGCTGCAGCACACTACACAGTTGAGGCTCGGCCTCTTCAATATGAATACACTGCTTAATCCGTCTAAACCTGAAAATGAAGAAATAGTCCGCTCTCTTCCCCCTGGCTCCAACTGAACACAGGGGAATTTGCTTATTGGTGGACAGGATTTGGAGTCCCTGCCGCTCTACCTCTACCTTCTTCCAGCCCTAGTTGCCCAGCTCAGTGGTGCCCAGGAGGAAGGGAGGACCATATCTACCACCGGTGCTCAGCTGGTCCCAGGCTCCCAGCTGCAGGAGGAACCACCTGCAGGAGAAGCACTGCACCTGGACCTCAGAACAGGTGGGGGGGGGGGGGGCTAACAATGATGAATTTGAACAACCGAGGCTGCATTTCTTGGGCACAGCTGAGGCTGCATTCCAGGGCACAGATGAGGCTGCATTCCAGGGCACAGATGAGGCTGCATTCCAGGGCACAGATGAGGCTGCATTCCAGGGCACAGATGAGGCTGCATTCCAGGGCACTGGTGAGGCTGCATTGCTGGGCACTGGTGAGGCTGCATTACTGGGCACTGATGAGGCTGCATTCCAGGGCACAGATGAGGCTGCATTCCAGGGCATCTTCATAACATTTGGTAGTCATATCAGAAAAAATAAGAAGTATCTTTTTTTTAATCTTTATTTATGGAGGAAATAACGTGAGAAATAACGTATGTATATATATATATATATATATATATATATATATATATATATATTGTAAACACACAGCTCCAGGTCCTGTCAGGGGGGGGAAATGCTTATCCTCTGTTCATACAATGTATGAACAGAAGATCAGTGATTTCCCCTAGTGAGGTCCCCCCCCCCCCCCCCCACAGTAAAAACACACCCAGGGACATACTTAACCCCTTCCCCGCCCCCTAGTGTTAACCCCTTCACTGATCGCTATAAAAATGCCAATGGTCCCAAAAATGTGTCAAAAGTGTCCGAAGTGTCCGCCATAATGTCGCAGTACCGAAAAAAATCGCTGATCGCGCGCAATTACTAGTAAAAAAAAACAAATAATAAAAATGCCATAAAAATACCCCCTATTTTGTAAACGCTATAACTTTTGCGCAAACCAATCAAACGCTTATTGCGATTTTTTTTACGAAAAATATGTAGAAGAATACATATCGGCCTAAACTGAGGAAAAAAATCGTTTTTTTTATATTTTTTGGGGGATATTTATTACAGCAAAAAGTAAAAATATAATTTTTTTTCAAAATTGTCGCTCTATTTTTGTTTATAGCGCAAAAACTAAAAAACGCAGAGGTGATCAAATACCACCAAAAGAAAGCTGTATTTGTGGGAAAAAAAGGACGCCAATTTTGTTTGGGAGCCACATCGCACGACCGCGCAATTGTCAGTTAAAGCGACGCAGTGCCGAATCGCAAAAAGTACTCTGGTCTTTGACCAGCAATATGGTCCGGGGGTTAAGTGGTTAAGGTGAAAAAACATTTACCTTTACAACTACCTTAAGATTAATTCTTTTTTTTTTATGCGAACATTTTTTTAAATTGCTCTGGAGCCAAATTGGATAATTAGATAACCGTAGATGGATTCCCAAAGCTGTAAAAAAAAAAATTTTCAGACCCATTGACTGCACAACCTCAAATAAAGGGGACCCATTGCCCGTCCAGAAAACCAAAAAGTGGTGAGTTTAGGGGGAAAACGGTACTGTGCACCAATTTAGGAGATGGAAATAAATAATTGCCTTTATTTACTGTTTTAAATGATGGCAATTAGATGATTATTACACAGTTAGCATTATTTACTTTCTCAGTTTTGAATGTTGGTCTGCCACTCACGGTATTAAAAAAACAAAGTTTCCAGTGAAAAGCCATATATAAAATCCAGCCGCCATGTCACTGTTTTGAACGTGATTATAGGAGCAGGAGAATGATGGTTGCCAGGGAGTAGTACTTGTCATTTTCTTGCTGCACAGCTTTCCCTGTCAAGCCTTTTCTTTTCAATTACAGTAACATTAGAATATTAATGGATTGTAATTATCCACCATCTACAGCAAGATCCATCGCATACACAAAGTGCTTCTACCATTAATGTCAATCTATATTTATACAACTGTGCTCAGATGCAATGGCCTATCCTAACAGAAACTGCCAGAGGTACAAAATATTAAGTAATATGTCTTTCTTTTCTTCAAGGAGGGTTTGTTAACAGTAAAGCACAACACTTACAATGTATTGCCAGGAATTAAACATTTACACAGCTAATCGGCAATCTGCTGTGTAAACACACGTTATTGTGCGTTTTCACTTAATAAACTGTGATTATTGCAAATCTGTTTTAAATGCAATAGATGTAAACACAATACTGTATATGCAGTCATTGGTTTGGCCACAGCTATAGTTCAAAATGCAGTTTGGCTTTTAGAACAGATCTATGAATAATGCAGAACCATCAAAATATACTTTTAGAATATTAACCACTTAAGACCCGGACCAAAATGCAGCTAAAGGACCTTGCCCCTTTTTGCGATTCGGCACTGCGTCGCTTTAACTGACAATTGCGCGGTCGTGCGACGTGGCTCCCAAACAAAATTGGCGTAATTTTTTTTCCACAAATAGAGCTTTCTTTTGGTGGCATTCGATCACCTCTGCGGTTTTTATTTTTTGTGCTATAAACAAAAATAGAGCGACAATTTTGAACAAAATGCAATATTTTTTACTTTTTGCTATAATAAATATCCCCCAAAAATTTCTAAAAACATTTTTTTTCCTCAGTTTAGGCCGATACGTATTCTTCTATTTTTTTGGTAAAAAAAAAACGCAATAAGCGTTTATCGGTTGGTTTGCGCAAAATTTATAGCGTTTACAAAATAGAGGATAGTTTTATTGCATTTTCATTAAAAAAAAATGTATACTACTAATGGCGGCGATCAGTGTTTTTTTTCGTGACTGCGACATTATGGAGGACACTTCGGACAATTTTGACACATTTTTGGGACCATTGTCATTTTCACAGCAAAAAATGCATTTAAAATGCATTGTTTATTGTGAAAATGACAATTGCAGTTTGGGAGTTAACCACAAGGGGCGCTGATGGGGTTATGTGTGACCTCAAGTGTGTTTACAACTGTAGGGGAGTGTGGCTGTAGGTGTGACGTCATTGATTGTGTCCCCCTATAAAAAGGATCACACGATCGATGACGCCGCCACAGTGAAGAACGGGGAAGCCGTGTTTACATACGGCGCTTCCCGTTCTTCAGCTCCGGGGACCGATCGCGGGACTCCAGCGGCGATCGGGTCCGCGAGTCCCGCGGTCACGGAGCTTTGGACCGGGTCGCGGGAGCGCGCCCGCGACCCCACGGCTGGGCTTAAAGGACAACGTACCTATACGTTGATGTGCCCAGTCGTGCCATTCTGCTGACGTATATCGGCGTGAAGGGGTCGTTAAGTGGATTCGATTTGTATTCCGGATTGTGTCTCGGCTGGAAAGATTGACCATTGTCTTATGCCATCTACACACGATGAAATCGGACCAATGGATTTTTTCATCAGATATCCGATGAAGCTGACTTTCATCAGTCTTGCCTACACACCATCAGTTAAAAATCCGATCGTGTCCAACGCGGTGACATACAATACTACGACGTGCAGAGAAAAATGAAGTTCAATGCTTCCGAGCATGCGTCGACTTGATTCTGAGCATGCATGGATTTTTGACCGATGGATTTCCCCACAGACGATTGTTTTTTTCTATCGGTATTTTAACCATCAGAAAATTTTAAAACAGGTTCCATTTTTTTTCACCGATGGGGAAAAAAACGATGGGTCCCACACAGGATCGGTTCGTGTGTACAGGGCATTAGGCAGCCTTACTCTGCCTTTTTACCACAGAGGAACCCTTGAAATAACTTTCAAGTCTCAGGGAGCCCCTGTTGAAACCAATTCTTTGATATGTCAGTGTGAAAAATGCCCCCTGCATTGGTGGACAGTGGGGAAAATACCCCTTTACAGTGGTGGTTGGAATGCCACCCTTAAAAGATCACTTTTATCATGCAGTTGGCTCAGACAAGTGGTCCTGGAACTATGCAGGCACCATCAAATGGATGTTTAATCAGCCACACTTCAAGGAACCCCTAGCAAACTCTGGAGAAAAACCTGGTTAACCACTTGCCACCCGCCCACTGTCAAATGACGGAGGAGTGGTGCGGCTCTTGTTCTGGGACAACGTATTCCTAGGACACGGTGCGACCCCTTTCTCGGTAAAGATCAGGGCTCTTTAACCATGTGATCGACTGTGTCCAATCACAGCCGGTCACGCGGAAATGCCATTTATCAGCTCTCCTTGCCTCACACTGACAGAGTGTGTGGCGAGGAGAGCCGATCAGCGGCATCTCCTCACAGGGAGACCAGGACAGGTAATCAGTAGGGATGAGCTTCAAGTTTGAGTCGAACATGAGTTCGACTCGAACATTGGCTGTTCGCCAGTTCGGCGAACAGCGAACAATTTGGGGTGGTCGCGGCAAATTCGAAAAGCGCCCTGTACATGTATCAATGCAAAAAAAGTTTTAAAAACTGTAGTTTTTTTGGGAGCAGTGATTTTAATAATGCTTAAGGTGAAACAATAAAAGTGAAATATTCCTTTAATTTCATACCTGGGGGTGTTTAAAGTAAAGTAGCGCATGTTTCCCGTGCTTAGAATTGTCCCTGCACAAAGTGTCATTTCTGAAGGAAAAAAAGTCATTTAAAACTACTAGCGGCTATTCATTATTTGTCGGTCCTGGCAATACAGAGAAAAGTAATTGACAAAAATAACACACGGTTCAGGAGGGGGGGGGGGCGCTCTCTCGACCCCCCCCTCTTTTCCTGCAGCCTGCCAGGTTGCGTGCTCGGATAAAGGGTCTGGAATGGATTTTTTGGGGGAACCCCACTTCATTTTTTTTTTAATCACGTGGGGTTCCCTTAATATACATACCAGACCTGAATCGCCTGATATGGAATTTGGGGGGACTCGCGCTATTAATGAATTGTCGGGTCCCAGCAATACAGATACAAGTCATTGAAAAAAATGGCAGGGGTTCCCCTTAATATTCATGGACTGGGGAGGGGGGCCCTGTCATTTTTTTCAATTATTTTTCTCTGTATTGCCGGGACCGAAAATTCATGAATAGCCGCTAGTAGTTTTAAATGACTTTTTTTTCCTTCAGACAATTCTAAGCACGGGAAAAATGCGCTACTTTACATGCATATTTTAGACACCCCCCAGGTACGAAATTTAAAGGAATATTTGACTTTTATTGTTTCACTTTAAGCATTATTAAAATCACTGCTCCCAAAAAAACTCAAGTTTTTAAAACTTTTTTTTGCATTGATACATGTCCCCTGGGGCAGGACCCAGGTCCCCAAACATGTCATGTTCGTGTCCCATAGACTTTAGTGGTGTTCGCGTGTTCTAACACATTTTTTGCCTGTTTGCATGTTCTGGTGCAAACCGAACTGCGTGGCAATCGCTATCAAATGTGCAATGTGTTTTTGGGGGCATTCATTTAAAATTTTGGGCGCATAGGGCAGACCCCTGAAATGAAATGGGGCGCTCTATGTGCAAAGTGCGTAATCGTCTGAAAATTGAGAACACAAAAGTAGGAAGGCAAGATCTTGATATGTGAAGTGTGAATCGGGCTTAAGACAGGAGGTAAAACTTACCTGACCAGACTCCAAAAAAAAATTTAGTCTGTTTAAAACCAATGAATTTTTTTTGGAGTTTACATACACTATAATGCTTTGTAAATTGTGACAAAATGTACATTATAAATAGAACATTCTGTATTTAGAGTAAATTACTTGGAAAATTGTTTTCTTACCTGGGCAAAACAGGGCATTGTGCTTTTGGCTTTTCAATCTTGTCCAGATATTCTTTAACAATGATGTCTTCTAAGCTGCTTTGATGTGACCGTGCTGATGATGACAAATAACTGCGCAAAGAGACCGAAGACAATTGGCTCCCAACAGATGAGGCACTTAAAGGCCTTCTGTAACCTGCCATGACCTGATAAGAGAAGTAAATTCATTCAAATGGCTGTATAGTACCAATTCAACGTGTCATCAATTGCTGCTTTAATCAATCTACAAGCCCTTAAAATGAGAAAATATCTGTTAAAGAGCCTGAGCAAAAAAATTTAAAATAGCAATATACGGTATAAAAGCCCAATTGGAGTTCAAAAGAATGTACCGTATATACTCGAGTATAAGCCGACCCGAATATAAACTGAGGCACCTAATTTTACCACAAAAAAATGGGAAAGCGTATTGACTTGAGTATAAGCCTAGGGTGTCCATCTGCATGCCTCACTGTGCCTCACTTTGCCTCACTGTGTCCATGCCTCACTGTGCCTCACTGTATCCATGCCTCACTGTGTCCATGCCTCACTGTGCCCATGCCTCACTGTGCCCATGCCTCACTGTGCCCATACCTCACTGTGCCCATACCTCATTGTATCCATGCCTCACTGTGCCCATACCTCACTGTGCCCATACCTCACTGTGTCCATGCCTCACCGTGCCCATGCCTCACTGTGTCCATGCCTCACTGTGTCCATGCCTCACTGTGCCCATGACTAGACTTACGTTTAACATGGGAGTATAAAGAAGGGGTGCCGACTTTGAAAAATCAGTGCTCCACAGCCGTAGGTCCCCCAGACAACAAACTTTGCACACTTGTAGAGGAAGAGTGGTGCTATATGTGTGGCAAGTTTGGAGTCCAAGGGACCTACGACCGGCTGGTACCGGGTCCCCAAAGTTCGGGAGATCAGGCGCAAAAAAGGTGACTTGAGTATAAGCCGAGGGGGGCATTTTCAGCACAAAAAAATGTGCTGAAAAACTCGGCTTATACTCGAGAATAAATAATAATAATTTTTAGGTAAATCTTGGATTGGATTTAAACAGGGGCTGGGGAAATTTCAAAGACAGTCGGTGCAGAGTAAAAAAAAAAAAAAAATCAGGATTACATACCCACACTCTGCCGCTCCTACTAGCTTAGGGGGGTGTATTTTTTTCCATTATCTGTGCCCCTTTCTGATGATCATGTGCTGGTTCGGGTGCATGCCCATTCAGCTCCGCTCACATGTTCTTCTGCCTTGGTTGAAGTCCCGGACAGCCGCCTGCCTGCTTATCTCCTTGCCTTCCCCGGCGGAGTGATCTTCCTCCTCTCCCCACCCAGTAGTAGCTGGGGACCGGAAAGTAAGACTTGACAGGCTGTGAGGTGGGCGGCGACGGGCAAAGTCGCTGATTGCCGCCATTACTAGTAAAAAAAAAATATGTCCCCGGATTTCATTTAAAAAAATATGGTCACCTTAGAGTGGCGTCCTCAGTGCCATCCAGTGTGGGGATCCAGGTCAAGGGACTCTAATGCAGGGTTGACAATGCTGCTTGGGATTTCAGTGAAGCAGAAATGTTGTTGGCTCACAACAGGAAGTTAGAAATTTAGCGGATTTCTTCCAACATGTATTTTTTTTACTTGCAGGCGTTTTAAAGAACATCATCAAATGTGCAAATATTGAAGATTTTTACTTTGCCCATACATACACTTTAAATTCAATAGTACATTGGCCATTGTCTTGAATTGGTGCATTATTTTACAGAAATGTGGCTACAGAATGGGTTAACTTTTTCAAGCTAGAAAGTTAATCAGACAAACATCTTTTTTTTTTCATACAGACTTTGAATCAGTGAATGAACAATTTCACAAATTAGGATTGATGAAGTATGTCAGCCACTGGAAAAATTGCACCTTTTAGATTTAACATTTACCTAACTAAGCAGAAAAAAACATCTGCAGAAAAGGTATGTTCCTGATCTTTGCTGCTCTACATTTTGTTCTGACGATTTTTATAATTACACACTGATGTACTGTATTGGGAAAAGTATGAAGAACATGAAATAATTAGCATCTTCTGCTCTTGCATTAATTAACTATACAATGTAAACATATATGGTCGTTTTTTAGATTATCGGTTCATTTTCCAAATGCAGAACGAGCGCAAATTTCTGCATATTAAAAGGTAATACGACTGAAACGGATGTTTCCGATGTTGGTGGGTTGAACCGCACTCTGCTTTGTTTTTTCTAAGATCTCTTGGGGATTCCAGGAGCAAGAGCTGGAGTTTCAGTTTCTGCCCTACTGCTGCATCGTTATAAGATTATAAAGAAAGGAGGTACAAGACATATAAATCAAGGAGGTAAGTCAACCAAATGATTAGATTTTGACATGTAAAATCTCAGTGGAGCAGTGTTACCTTTCAGCACTAAAAGCTTCAGGAGAATAGGAGAAGAATAGCATTCTAAGGGTCTTTGTTAGGGGGTAGGTTTTTGGGTTGGGTCACGTTCTAGGGTAGAGTAGAACCTTTCCCCATAGAGGTCTACAAGGTGACTGCTCTAAAATTCTTGCCTATTTTTTTGCAGTCTGTACACATCTTATCTTTTAGAACACAGGTGTCAAACACAAGGCCCGGAGGCCGAATCGGGCCCTCCAGGCCATTTCATGTGGCTCTCACACCTCTCCTGCAGTTGGAGGAGAGCTGCAGACCCTTACTTTCTGCTTTCAAGCAATGCAACCAGTTTCTTCCCAGCAGCAGCATAAGGAAAGGGGGAAAAATTAATAGGTCTGGTGTCACCAGAGACACACCTCCATCCCTGCGTTTAGCATCAAAAAATATAAATTTGCCCATGGGACTTTGAGTGAGGTGAGCACTGTAGAGCCAATAAAATAACAAGAGTAATTACAGTATATATTGAATTCAAGTAAAAAGCAGTACATACATTAATGTCATGTACATGAGCCAATTCAAACAGAATGCAGAAAATAGGTAAAATTATATTGCGAGTAACTGTCCATATTAAAACACACACAAGCATCAAGTGTATACCCGACACGTTTCGCGAGGCTTAGCTCGTTTTTCAGGGGTAGATGCTCGTGGTATACCTAAAATGAAAGGATAGAGTATGTAGTATGATATGAAGGGCACAGGGTAAGGGGGGGCCCTTGATATGGAAAACCCCATACTCACCGATGGACAAAGACCAGTGCATGCGGTGGTGCGAATTGATGGCACAGTGGTGCAAATTGATGGCACAGTGGCTGCGTTTGATGGCATGGCACAGTGGTGCAAATTGATGGCACAGTGGCTGTGTTTGATGGCATGGAACAGTGACTGCGTTTGGGCACAGTGAGACTGCAATTTTTTTTTCCTTTGCGCCCCCCCCAAAAATTTTGAGCACCAGCCGCCACTGCTTGGGGGTATCCCAGTGCGCATGCTCAAAATTAACGGTGTAGCGTAAATGGGATACGTTACGCCGCCGCAATTGTATGTGAATCTGGCCCTATGTTTCTACTACTCTTGGCTCAGGTCTTTCATCCATATATAGACATACATGCATCTTTGTATGCTTACTTACCTTACTATTTTAACTATTTATGTACACATTACATCTTTGCATATAACTTATTTGGAGAATTTACCTGCAGCCTGTTCCTTCATTACTATCTTCACCACACACCTGCACTCTATTCCACTCTCACTCTACTTCTCTTTCTGCTTTCTTATCTAATTGTGGTTTTTTTTCCACCAGCCAGTTTCTGGCATCTTTCACTACATTCCCCCTCAGTCTATATGCTCACCACTCTTGGCTCAGGTCCTTCATCTACACATAGATACATATGCGTTTTTGTACGCTTATCTACCTTATTACTAAATATCCATTATACACATTTATGTTTAATCAGTCAATACTCATTATGGACCCACTGAGACACAAATTTCATCCATGCTGTACCCTCCTTCCGTTTGGCCCCAGTTGGGACTTTGTTTGGCCCCGCCTCCTCTGCTACCTGGCAGGACACTCACTGCCGCCATATTGGGGGCCTCGCATGTGCTGGTCTTTGACTATGTCCATCGGTGAGTATGGGGTTTTCCATATCAAGGGCCCCCCCTTACCCTGTGCCCTTCATATCATACTACATACTCTATCCTTTCATTTTAGGTATACCACGAGCATCTACACCTGAAGAGCGAGCTAAGCCTGTGTGTGTTTTAATATGGACAGTTAATCGCAATATCATTTTACCTATTTTCTGCATCCTGTATGAATTGGCTCATGTTCATGACATTAATGTATGTACTGCTTTTTACTTGAATTAAATATATACTGTAATTACTCTTGTTATTTTATTGGCTCTACAGTGCTCACCTCACTCAAAGTCCCAAGGGCGAATGTTTCTTTTTTGATCATAAGGAAAGGGGCTGCACTGTGATGTAAGGGAGAGTGGGGGGCTCAACTTCTGATGGTGGGGTGGCTCTTGACATCTAATATATGGGGAGGAGAATGCACTGGACATGTAATCTTACAGATACAACCAACCCTATTAAAGGCAATCATAATTCTGATGCAGCCCACGATGAAATTGAGTTTGACACCCCTGTTTTAGAAGGTTAAATCCCTGTGCAAGCCCCCATGTGACAAAACCTGGACCTCACAATTGAACATAGAGGTATTATGGGACAAGGGGACTCATGAACCAATAACTAATCATATGAGGCTAGAAGGGACAATGGTTTCCTTATGTTTAGGGGCAACTTTAGTATTCTCCATATCTCAACTTGTTTCTCCTGACAAGGTCTGAACATAACCGGCTAAGTCCTGGGGAAAAAAGTGTGGGAACTCCCACCCAAGATCCACCCCCCCACCACAAAAAAAAAAGGATACGCTCATATGCATAATTACTAAACCGCAAGTTCTTTCTAAATCCCGCGATAACTCACGGCAGGCCTCCACAATGTCTCCTGGGAACAATGACAAAAGCTCCCAGGAGACATTGCGGCATCGAGGAAGTGACGCAATACCCGCACACTACCCTATGAATCCATATACAGGAAGCGGCCAGTAACATAAAGAATTACTAAGGTTTGCCTGCCCCTGACAGTGACTCAAGCTGGGCATCGCCGCTTAGTGAAGGATCGGCTCGGGCGGCTCGGCTGCTCTCGGCTGCTCTAGTCCTGCAAAGGGAACTGAGTTCCTGCTGTGAAAAAAGTGCAGGGACGCCGTTCCCACGCGTTCCCGCAGGACTTGAGCCCTGATGTACAACCACTTCTCACTCTACATGTTTTGCTCAGAAGAGCTTCCTCAGGAGTTTTTGGAAGTTTAAATACAAATTTCATAAACTGTCAAAAAAACGTAATGAGGACAAAGATAGCTACACTTAAAGGGGTAATGCATGCCTTACGGGACAGGTTGTACCAAAGATGCTGTTGTCTTTTAAATTAGAAGTCAAGATGGGAAATGAGCATTGTCCAAGCTATACCGGAGTCATTTGCCAGATACAAACCTGGACATGAAGCAGTTATCTTTCCATTAGCTGCTATACTGTACCTATATTGTATAGTGTCGTTCTGCAGCATTCCCATCTATGCATGTTTATCAATCTGTCATCTTCAGCTTGTCACTATACTGTAGGTTCACCACGGTGAGATACTGTCACGTCAACATTCGTATGGTCCACTGCGCTCTTATAATAACTGTGAGTTATTATGGAAAGTGTTACTGTGTGAAGCAATCACGCTTAATATTTTTACTTTCCTACTTTGAATGCATGCTCATTTTTCAAACAAACATATTGCCTTTTTTCCAAGCAAGGCTGTAAAATGTTAGAAATCCTGTCCGATGGAGATGTTAAAGTGTATTGGGCCTGGGAGATTTGAAGTGCTTTTTAGACTGCATATGTGTGAGTAGGAGATTTTTATACAATAAAGCATTATTCGTTTAAACAAAGAGCACTTAGATTCCTTGCTTTACCCACATGTGTCTGGGGGAGTTTTTGAAGATGATCACCTGCAATCTGGTTTTTCTTTACCCCTAAGGCCTTGTACACACGGTCGGACCAAACCGATGTGACTGGTCCCTCGGACCGTTTTCATCGGTTCACCTCTGAAGTGGCCGTACGGCCTGATGTGTGTACACACCGTCAGTCCAAAATCCGATCGGGTCAGAACGCGGTGACGTCAAACACACGACGTGCTGAATAAAACGAAGTTCAATGCTTCCAAGCAAGCATCGGCTTGATTCTGAGCATGCGCGGGTTTTGAACCGATGCTTTTCTGTACTAACCATCGGTTTGGTCCGATGGGGCAGCAGTCCATCGGTTCGGTTTTGAAGCATGTTTTAAAATTTTGGACCGAAGGAAAACAGACCAATAGCCTATACACACGGTCGGTTTGAAATTTGACTTCAAAATGAACACTGGTCTGTAGTGCATGTTTATACCTCAATACCATAAATAATAACTTATTAGATTTTTTCACTCCAGCAGTATACAATGAGTTTGGACATTGTAGAGAAATGTTAACTAATGCATTACAATTTAATTGCACCCATTAGATTTTAGACGACTAAAATTAGTTTTAGTAGACTAAAATGTAGTGGAGATTTTAGTCGACTACATACGACTAAAACGAAAACAATTGCAGAAGACTAAAATGGCACTAATGCCGCGTACAGACGGTCGTTTTTCGTGATGAAAAAAAAACGACGTTTTAAAAAACTTAATTTAAAATAATCGTGTGTGGGCAAAACGTTGTTTTATGTCTTCAAAAAAACATGCTTGAATTGTTTTGTGTCGTTTTTCAAAACTTCGTTTTTTGTTTCACAGAAATTGACCATGTGTAGCAAAAAACGACGTATAAAACGATGTTTTTAAACCCGCGCATGCCCAGAAGCTAGTTTTGAAGCAAGCTTCAATGGAAAAAAGTGGTAAAGGTCACCTCGCTTTGCTAGAGCATTGTAAAAAAAACGATGGTGTGTAGGCAACGTCGTTTTTGAAAATGAAGTTTCAAAAACGTTGTTTTATTTCATGATTTAAACTGTCGTTTTTTTTCATCATAAAAAACGACCGTCTGTACGCGGCTTAAGACTGAAGCAGCGTACACAAGACCATTTTTCATGTCATGGAAAAAAACGATGTTTTTCTTGACGTGATTCTTGTCAAGCCTGCCTTGCGTACACACGATCGTGAAAAAAATGCTCGAGCAAAGCACGGGGACGTACAACACGTACGACGGCACTATAAAGGGGAAGTTCCATTCGAATGGCGCCACCCTTTGGGCTGATTTGCATGCGTGAACTTGCTTCTGAGCATGCATGTTTTTTTCCCATCGTTAAAGCCTACACACGACGAGAAAAACGACGACGTGAAAAACGACTAAAAAAATAGAGCATGTTCTAAATTTTTAATGGTCATTTTTCTCGTCGACTGTTTTAAACAAGCAATTAAAAAAAAAAAACATTTTTCTCGTCATGAAAATCGGTCGTGTGTACGCGGCATAAGACTAAAACTGAATCGAAATTTGCTGCCAAAATTAACACTGGTCTCTGGATCTCCTTCTCCACATGTGGAGGATATGTGTTATTGCTGTCTGGTCTTTGTGGTTCATCTTTCTGGACTTTTGGACATTTTGTAATTTTTACCTTTTTCTTTTTATTGGCATTTTGCGCTGCACATTATTGTTTTGAAAAATGTTAGAAAAACATGTCAGAAAAGTATATATAGATATATAGATATATATATATCTATATATAGATATATATATAAATATATATATATATATATATATATATATATATATATATATATATATATATATATATATATATATATATATATATATATATATATATATATATATATATACCGTATATATACACACACGTTTATATTACATCATATAGGTTTTACAGTGTAGCATTTTTTTATTTTTTTGTTATTGTAGCTACTGGAATGAAGTTTACATTTTGATAATTTCTAGTTTATTATTCAATATTTTTAGATATAAACATAATTTGTGCGCCCCTCTTCGTATTTTATAAACGATTTGGAGATGCCCTCCTCCTGAGAATTTTCATCTAATACATCTAACAAATGCACCATTTCCTGCGTTCTCTGCAGAAGAAAAGTCCTGATCTTGCAGTTCAGACACAGTTTGAAAACAGATGTATACAAGAGACTCTTCAATGAAATTGCATCTCCATGTTGTACAAATCCTTTGTTTCCCTATCAAATCCTTGTCGAAAACTTCCCCATCAAATTGCTTGGGAGAGAGACTTGGGCATCGCTCCTGAGTTGGAGGACTGGCGAACATGGACTACACGCATAATTAAGGGCATCATAGTTTTTTATACAGATGGCACTGTCCTGTAGCGTATGTAGTATCAAGTCACCTTTTGTATGTATATGTGTTATACTGTGCACTTTTCCTTTTTTTAGGGCTGTGCAAATTAACTTTTAATTAATCGATTAATCTTAAATTTTTTTGATCGATCAAAATCTTTTTGATCGATTAAAATTCTTTTGATTGGTACTCACCTCTCCGCCGGCTTCTGGGCCTTCAGAGAGTTCCATCGGAGATCCGGTGACGTCACGGACACCGGCAGGGCTTGCCGTGTCCATCCGAAGGGCTCCTTTGCTGTGCCTTCATATCTGCATGCCGGCGGGACCTTACTATCTGCCACACGCAAGGGCTGTTACACTTCCCTCTATCACTTCCCTCTATCAACCTGGGATTCTACAACCATCCACTGGGAGTTGTGATAGTTTCCCTTCATGGGACATCTACATGCCGACGGACTGATGTTAACCCCTCCTCATCTGGATTCAGCAGTGGTAATGTGGTACACATTTTTATACCAGTATCATACTTAGCTACATGTTTTTATGACTGCTTTTGCTACCGTTTGGTATTACTCGCACCATTTTTACAGTTTATGTAGCTACATCGATTTTATCTCCAGTGCAATATTTATTTGGTTACCTACTTGAAGACTATAAAAGTTTTAATGCTATTCCCATCGAGCGCTGCCTTTGTGTGTTTTTTGTATCCTGCTATCCATATTTCCAGTGGTTGGTAGCTGCACTGGGAATCAGCCTGCAAGGAGATCAGCTAAAAGTAGTTGGATCTGTATGTGTGTTATAATTAATCGAAATTAGTCGATTAATCGATTAAAAAAAAAAAAAGATTAATCGAACAGAAAAATTTTGATCAGTAACAGCCCTACTTTTTTTATTTTTTTTGCAAAAACATTAATAATATTACCATAAAAAAATAAAATAAAAATGGGCATCATGAATGCTGCCCTGATTGAAGCAGGGTACAAGGCGCTTCAGAGATGGCCCTTAGGGCCAGAACGCCTCTCTAAAATGCATGTGTAGGTACAATTTTAACCACTTAAGACCCGGACCATTATGCAGGTTAAGGACCTTGCCCCTTTTTGCGATTCGGCACTGCGTCGCTTTAACTGACAATTGCGCGGGCGTGCGACGTGGCTCCCAAACAAAATTGGAGTCCTTTTTTTCCCACAAATAGAGCTTTCTTTTGGTGGTATTTGATTACCTCTGCGGTTTTTATTTTTTGCACTATAAACAAAAATAGAGCGACATATTTGAAAAAAATTCAATGGGCCAGATTCACAAAGGTTAGCGGATCTTTAGATCCGTGTAACCTATGTGTTTTAAGATCCGCCCTCGCAAGTTTGTGAGGAAAGTGTCAAATTCACAAAACACTTACCTCCAAACTTGCGACGGCGGATCCTAACTCCCCCAGCGGAATTCAAATTCCGCGGCTGGGGGAGTGTCATATTTAAATCAGGCGCGCTCCCGCGCTGATTTAAATACGCATGCGTCGTCCGGGGAATTTCCCGGCGTGCATTGCTCCCACTGACGTCAATAGGACGTCAGTGGTTGCGACGTGAGCGGGACTTGCGACGCGCGTGTTCGTGAATCGGCGTACGCAAACGACGTAGGGAATTTCAAAATCGACGCGGGAACGACGGCCATACTTAACAATACTTACCCCTGCTTTTAGCATGGGTAAGTATACGACGGGTACCGCGCTACGGAAACGACGTAAGAACACCGCGTCGGGTCCGCGTACGGTCGTGAATTTCGCGTATCTCGCTGATTTACATATTATTCAGTGTAAATCAGCGGGAACGCCCCCGGCGCCATTTTTAAATCAAAAAAAAGATCCGACAGTGTAACACAGTGTGACACTGTCGGATCTCAGCCCTATCTATGCGTATCTAAATCTATGAATCAGGTGCATAGATAGGACTAGTAAAAATCCGAGATACGATGGTGTATCTGAGATACTCCATCGTATCTCTTTTGTGAATCTGGCCCAATATTTTTTACTTTTTGCTATAATAAATATCCCCCAAAAATATATAAAAAAACTTTTTTTTTTCCTCAGTTTAGGCCGATACGTATTCCTCTACCTATTTTTGGTAAAATTGTTTTGCGAAAAAATTTTTTTTTACTAATAATAGCGGCGATCAGCGAATTTTTTCGTGACTGCGACATTATGGCGGACACATCGGACAATTTTGACACATTTTTGGGACCATTGTCATTTTCACAGCAACAAATGCATTGTTTACTGTGAAAATGACAATTGCAGTTTAGGAGTTACCCACTAGGGGGACGCTTTAGGGGTTAGGTGTGACCTCATATGTGTTTCTAACTGTAGGGGGGCGGGGCTGGACGTGTAACATCATTGATCGTCTTTCCCTATATCAGGGAACAGATGATCAATGACACTGATCGGCGATCGGGTCCGCGGGTCCCATAGGGCGCGGTCACGGAGCTTCGGACCAGCGCGCTTGCGACCCCCACGGCTGGGCTTAAAGAGACACGTACAGGTACGTGATTGTGCCAAGCCGTGCCATTCTGCCGACGTATATCGGCATGAAGGGGTCCTTAAGTGGTTAAGTGACGTCCCTTTTAAGCAAATCCTAAGCTAAAGTACAGTGGAACCTCGGATTGCGAGTAACGCGGTTAACGAGCGTTTCAAAATACAAGCTATTATTTAAAAAAAATCCTGATTTGGTTTGTGGGTGTTGTCTCGCAAAACAAGCAGAATTCAAGCCTCTGCGGTGTGCAGTACAGCATTTGGCCAGAGGTGCGAGGGCACAGGTGACACTCAGAGCTGCTCAGAGATACACGTAAACACTCCGTTCCTGAGTGTTTGCGTGAGCTTTGGAGGGTTTCTGAGTGCCTCCGAGCGGTCTTCGAGTATTTCAGAGTCTCTCCGGCGCCCCCCCCAAATCTGGCTAAATGCAGTATTGCATGCAATAGACATCAATGTGGAACAAATTATCTTCGTTTCCATTGACTTCTATGGGGAAACTTGCTTTGATATGCGAGTGCTTTGGATTACAAGCATTCTCCTGGAACGGATTATGCTTGTATTCCAAGGTTCCACTGTATATCCAAATCTTTTACATTTTAGATAGAGAAGGGAATGGTTAAAGCTGCATTCTATTTTTTTCTCATCTTTTTGTGTCTCATTAGAGGGGAACTAAATCCTCCTATCGTTACAGCCAAGGAAGCTGCCATCTTAGCCTCTGATCTGCATCTACCATGGTGCTACACATATAAATCAGTTATAAAAAAAAACATTAGTCAAACCATTTGATGATTTGACAGTTTGGCTGAGAGCAGAAGTAACCGTGATCAGAGGCATAACTAGAACCTTTAGGGCCCCAGTGCAAGAAACAATAAAGGCGGCGAAACCCTGGTAGTTCTGCCACTGGTGACAGTAGTTTTTATTTTTTTTATTTTTTTTTACCATTGTATTTAATTATTTACAATATATATATATATATATATATATATTTTTGTCCGCTAGGTGGCGCTTCCGTCGTTTTCCCCGTCGAGTATGCAAATTAGCTAGATACGCGAATTCCCGAACGTACGCGCGGCTGACGCAGTAAAGTTACAACGTTTACGTTAGGGTTGTCCCGGCGTAAAGTTGCCCCTGGGTGTATGAGGCGCAACCAATGTTAAGTATGGCCGGCCATCCTGTGTCGAAATTTGAAAAGTTACGTCGTTTGCGTAAGTCGTCCGTGAATGGGGCTGGACGCCATTTACGTTCACGTCGAAACCAATGACGTCCTTGCGACGTCATTTGGAGCAATGCGGCCTGGGATATTTTACGGACGGCGCATTCGCAGTTCGTTCGGCGCGGGAACGCGCTTCATTTAAATGCTTCACGCCCCCTACCCGCCAAATTTGAATTCTGCCGGGTGATTTACGTTACGCCGCCGCAACTTTACACGCAAGTGCTTTGTGAATAAAGCACTTGCCTGAATAACTTGCGGCGGCGTAACGTAAATCAGATACGTTACGCCCGTCCAGTCGTCCGTGAATGGGGCTGGACGCCATTTATGTTCACGTCGAAACCAATGACGTCCTTGCGACGTCATTTGGAGCAATGCACCCTGGGATATTTTACGGACGGCGCATGCCCAGTTCGTTCTGCGCGGGAACGCGCTTCATTTAAATGATACATGCCCCCTACCCGCCGAATTTGAATTCCGCCGGGTGATTTACGTTACGCCGCCGCAACTTTACACGCAAGTGCTTTGTGCATAAAGCACTTGCCTGAAAAACTTGCGGCGGCGTAACGTAAATCAGATACGTTACGCCTGCCCAGTTTTATGCCAATCTACGAGAATCTGGGCCTAAGCCCTCAATCTCCATCTCTGCAGCCTTATCAGCACAGAATGAATGAACAGGAATAGCTCTGTATAGAGCTTCCCATTCATTCACAGGCTAAAGCATAGTGAACACAGTTTACTA
The DNA here is from genome assembly GCF_905171775.1 of Rana temporaria. NCBI lineage: Eukaryota > Metazoa > Chordata > Amphibia > Anura > Ranidae > Rana > Rana temporaria. The sequence continues at coordinate 31,885,393 of NC_053499.1, read as the reverse complement.
TGCTTCAGTTATGAACAGTCAGTGATCGGTATTGATCAATGACTTTATTCATTCATTTCAAAGGGAAACATGCATGGTTGAGGCTGCCAATCATCTTCGGTGTGCTGAGGGGGGTTGGCATCCCACAGGGTTCTGTGGTGTCACTACAAATGACTGATGCAGATAGCAGAGGGATGAGAGAGCAGGTAGGAACCACATTAGGTGCTATAGAGGGATAAGCTTTGTTTATTTTTCACTACAGAGGTGTACAACAACTTTAAAGGATACGTTCTCATTTTAACAGAAATGAATACATTTGCATTCTTTGCAGGAAAATGTGCATTTACTATTTTTTGTTTTAGGAGCCTGGAAAGCATTTCATGGCATCAGCAGATCGCGGATGCCATGCAGGTCTCGTGCAGACTGTCAGTGTGAGCTGTCTGCCCAAGTGCCCATACATCATACAGGCATGCAGTTTTACACTAACAGGAAAAATCAATGAAAGACTGCAAAGGCTGTCAGCAGTTGTAGTCCATTTGTTAACAGAACACTGCGAATAAATGACGCGGCTGGGCGGGCAGAACCCCTGCACGGCTGTGTTTTCTTTAGACTGTGGCAGCGACCATGGGGGGGGGGGGGAGATACCCCACTTGCTGCCAAAGCAGGGGATCGGGGGAGTGTGGGAGCTGGTATATTTGTAACATGTTACACCCTGATTCTGGGTGTAACATGTTACAAAAGGTGAACTTATCGTTTAATAAGGAAATGATGCAAAATAATAATGACTAAAAAAAGAAATGTGGATAGCATTGGTTAGTGAAAAAATGCCCCCTTACATTGATGGTTAGTGAAATGCCCATTAAAGCGGGAGTTCACCTAATTCGTTTTTTTTTTCTATTTTCCCCTTAGATTCCTGCTCGTTTTGTCTAGGGGAATCGGCTATTTGTTTTAAAATATGATCTGTACTTACCCGTTTTCGAGATGCATCCTCTCCGCCGCTTCCGGGTATGGGCTGCGGGACTGGGCGTTCCTTCTTGATTGACAGTCTTCCGAGAGGCTTCCGACGGTCGCATCCATCGCGTCACTCGTAGCCGAAAGAAGCCGAACGTCGGTGCGGCTCTATACTGCGCCTGCGCACCGACGTTCGGCTTCTTTCGGAAAATCGTGACGCGAAGGATGCGACCGTCGGAAGCCTCTCGGAAGACTGTCAATCAAGAAGGAACGCCCAGTCCCGCAGCCCATACCCGGAAGTGGCGGAGAAGATGCATCTCGTAAACGGGTAAGTACGGATCATATTTTAAAACAAATAGCCGATTCCCCTAGACAAAACGAGCATGAAGCTAAGGGGAAAATGTGTTCTCTATGGGTGAACCTCCGCTTTAACATCAATGTAAGGGGGACTAAACTGACCACCAACGTAAAGAAACACTTTATTGGCCATCAATGTAGGGGCCCTAAACTGACCACTAATGTAAAGAAGCATTTCATTGGCCATCAATGTAAGGGGCACTAAACCAATGAAGTGCTACTTTACATTAGTGGTCAGTTTCGTGCCCCTCACATTGATGGCCAATGAAGTGTTTCTTTACATTGGTTGTCAGTTTAGTGCCCCTACATGGATGGGCAATGAGAGGCTTCTTTACATTGGTGGTCAGATTAGTGCCCCTTACATTGATGGCCAACAAAGTGCTTCTTTGCATTGGTGGTCAGTTTAGTGTCCCTTACATTGATGCCCAACAAAGTGCTTTTTTGCATTGGTGGTCAGTTTAGTGCCCCTTACCTTAATGGCCAATGAAGTGCTTCTTTACATCGGTCGTCAGATTAGTGCCCCTTACATTGATGGTCAAGGAAGTGCTTCTTTACATTGGTGGTCAGTTTACTACCCCTTACATTGATGTTTAGTGAAATTCCCATTTACATTGGTGGTCAGTTTAGTGCCCCTTACATTGATGGGCAATGAAGTGCTTCTTTACATTGGTGGTCAGTTTAGTGCCTCTTACATTTATGCCAATAAAGTGCTTCTTTACATTGGAGGTCAGTTTAGTGCCCCTTTCATTGATGTCAATGAAGTCCTTCTTTTCATTGGTGGTCAGTTTAGTGCCTTTTACATTGATGGGCAATGAAGTGCTTCTTTACATTGGTGGTCAGTTTAGTGCCTCTTACATTGATGGGCAATGAAGTGTTTCTTTACATCGGTGGTCAGTTTAGTGCCCCTTACATTGATGCCAATGAAGTGCTTCTTTACATTGGTGGTCAGTTTAGTGCCCCTTACATTGATGCCAATGAAGTGCTTCTTTACATTGGTGGTCAGTTTAGTGCCCCTTACATTCATGACCAATGAAGAGCTTCTTTACATCGGTGGTCAGTTTAGTGCCCCTTACATTCATGACCAATGAAGAGCTTCTTTACATCGGTGGTCAGTTTAGTGCCCCTTACATTGATGCCAATGAAGTGCTTCTTTACATTGGTGGTCAGTTTAGTGCCCCTTACATTGATGCCAATGAAGTGCTTCTTTACATTGGTGGTCAGTTTAGTGCCCCTTCCATTCATAGCCAATGAAGTGCTTCTTTACATTGGTGGTCAGTTTAGTACCCCTTACATTGATGGCCAATTAAGTCCTTCTTTTCATTGTTTCGTGCCCCTTACATTAATGGCCAATGAAGTGTTTCTTTACATTGGTGGTCAGTTTAGTATCCCTTAGGGTCCTTTCACACGTGCGGACCGTTCGTCCGTTTTTTCATACGTCCGTTTACGGACTGCAATGCTTTCCAATGGGATAGCGTACTATAGCGGATGAGCATCCGCTAAAGTCCGTTAACATCGTTCTCCGTTAAGCTCCGTTTTTTTGAACGGAAGAAAACCCTATTTTTCTTCCGTCAAAAAAACGGAACGGACGAAAAACGGATGTTAGCGGACGACCTGTTTAACATCCGATCCGCTAACATCCGTTTTTCATCAAAATATGTAATAAAAATCAAGTTCTAACAAAAAAAAATAACAGATGAAAAAACGGATGAAAAACGGATGAAAAACGGATCAACTGATGATAAAAAACTGATCTAAAAAACGGTCCGCACGTGTGAAAGGACCCTTACATTGATGCCAATGAAGTGCTTCTTTACATTGGTGGTCAGTTTAGTGCCCCTTACATTCATGGCCAATGAAGTCCTTCTCTTCATTGGTGGTCAGTTTAGTGCCCCTTACATTCATAGCCAATGAAGTGCTTCTTTACATTAAGGCTTCATTTCCACTGACGTTTTTACAGCCACTTTTCTGAGCGTTTTTTACAGCTTAAAAACGCCTGTCCATGTTATTCTATGGCATCATGCCCACATAGGCGTTTTTGAGCTGTAAAAAAAACGCAGGACCCGGGCGTTCTGAAGCTCCAGAGTAAAGCTGTAAAAACGGCAGACGTTAAAAAACGCTCAAAAACGCTTAAAAACGCTTAAAAACGCTCAAAAACGCTACCGCTGCTTTTTTTTTTTTTTTTACAAAATAAACATGGACAGGCGTTTTTAAGCTGTAAAAAAGGCTAACAACAGTGGCTGTAAAGACGCCAGTGGAAATTAAGCCTGATAGTAGAGAATAGCAATTCATATGTTATTTCATTTGTAATTACCCGTTGGCTTAGATTTCAGCTCTGCGCTATCCTGCATTATTTTACCCCTGTAATAAAATTAGTCTTTGGATATCTAATTACATTATTTATTAATTCACGCAGCAAATCTCAAAACGCATTTGGACTCCATCTTCAGCATAAAACTCCTAATCCTCGACATGAGATTCAATGGGGTCCACACTCCTTCCTACAGCTTCTCAAATTACCATATATGACTGCGCTTCATTCCTTTGCTTCAGTGTTCACCTGCATTACATTAGACAAGGTAATAATTTATGATAATCATATGAAAATATACAATTAATATTCATCGCCTCTCATTTCTCATCACTTTAGATGATCAGTAATGCAGAGTGAAAACGCTGTCAGCTTTCTAATTGCTTTGTAATGGGCCTGAAACAAGAAAATCATTAAAGACAAACAATCTGTCACTTGTCTGTTACTTTAACTATCTATCACTAAGAAAACTAATTAAAGAAATTGCTAATAAGATACAAACGACGGCGATGCTGAAAGGTGATTCTGCCGCACACTTTAAAGACGCGTTCAAAATCCGCAGCCTGTTCCTAAAAAGAGCATTTCAGGAGGGATCGATCGACGCTCTGCGGGTGCCAAACTGCTGAAATTCTCATATATAAAAGGCAATTGGCGGGGGAATCCCGATAAAAGCAAATTACGCTTTCTTTTATGTACTAGCGAGTCAAGCATGGAATTCAGCGCACTGCTTGTTAAGGGTAATAAATTAAATTTAGTGCAACTAAATAATGATTTTATGTCAAGAACATGCACTTTAAGGGAAACCTGTCATGGGAGGAACATGCCATTGTTGGCCTCTCTTTCTAAAAATGACGGTTGCATGGTTGTCATGGTGACATGCGTGATATGATTATACAGGGTTGGGATTTTTTTTATTTAATTTTAACTAGTATTAACCACTTGCTTACTGGGCACATATACCCCCTTCCTGTCCAGGCGAAATTTCAGCTTTCAGCACTGCGTCGCTTTAACTGACAATTGCGCGGTCGTGCGACGTGGCTCCCGAACAACATTGGCTTCCTTTTTTTCCCCACAAATAGAGCTTTCTTTTGGTGGTATTTGATCACCTCTGCGGTTTGTAGTTTTTGTGCTATAAACAAAAATAGAGTGACAATTTTGAAAAAAAATGAATTTTTTTTTACTTTTTGCTATAATAAATATCCCCCAAAAATATATATAAAAAAAATTTTTTTCCTCAGTTTAGGCCGATACGTATTCTTCTACATATTTTTCATTAAAAAAAAATCGCAATAAACGTTTATTGATTGGTTTGCACAAAAAGTTATAGCGTTTCCAAAATAGGGGGTCGTTTTATGGCATTTTTATTAATATTTTATTTTTTACTAGTAATGGCGGCGATCAGCGATTTTTTTCGGTACTGCGACATTATGGCGGACACTTCGAACACTTTTGACACATTTTTGGGACCATTGGCATTTTTATAGCGATCAGTGCTATAAAAGTGCATTGGATTACTATAAAAATTCCACTGGCAGGGAAGGGGTTAACACTAGGGGGCGGGGAAGAGGTTAAGTATGTTTCCTGGGTGTGTTCTAACTGTAGGGGGGTTGGCCTAACGAGCAATCGCGGGTGCCCGGAGGAGATCGCGCCCGCCGGGCACGCGCGCGGGAGTCAGGGACGAGCCCCTAGTGGTCGTTTAGAGAGCCAGCGTTATTGTACGGGCTCTCGCGCAGGGGAGCCGACCTGCTGCCGTAGAACTGCGGCGGCAGGTCGGCAAGTAGTTAATGACTGTATGGTATTAATGGATTCCCTTAATTTGCATAGATTTCCTCTCACTTCCTGTTTGGCTATGAGGCAGGAAGTGAAGGGAAAGCTCTGCAATGGGACAGGGATGGTAAAAAATGAACTGACAGGGGCTATAACCCTCCCTTACTTTATTCAAAATGAAAAACAAAAAGTGTTGCCTATAGTTCTACTTTGATGGAGGGGAATAAGAAGATATAACCATGCCAATGGTACAGCAGAAAACATATAGCACAGTGAGGAAGATTTGTGGTCCAGGATGATAGGACAGTCAAAATTAAAAGCAGCGCCCCCCCCCCACAGTCACGGAATGCTGGCTGCCCGCGTACCGGAAGCAGTGCGGCCGCTTTATGGGGGCACTAGACTAATTTGCCTCTCAGCCCAGTCCACCCCATAAGACTGGCGCTACACTAACAGTGTAGCGCAAGCCGGCGGGGCAGGGGTCAAGTCCTGGGAAAAAAAGTGTGGGAACTCCCACGCAAGATCCACTCCCCCACCAAAAAAAAAAAAATTATACGCTCATATGCATAATTACTACTTTTTTTCGATCCACTGTACCTTAGTAATCCTTTATGTTACTGGCCGCGAGTTATTGCGGGATTTAGAAAGAAAGTTCTTTCTAAATCCCACGATAACTCACGGCAATGTCTCCTGGGAACAATGACAAAAGCTCCCAGGAGACATTGCGGCATCGAGGAAGTGACGGAATACCCGCACACTACCCGATGAATCCATATACAGGAAGCGGCCAGTAACATAAAGAATTACGAGCTGGGCATCGCCGCTTAGTGAAGGATTGGCTCGGGCGGCTCGGCTGCTCTCGGCTGCTCTAGTACTGCAAAGGGAACTGCGTTCCTGCTGTGAAAAAAGTGCAGGGACTCCGTTCCCACGCGTTCCCGCAGGACTTGAGCCCTGCGGCGGGGGCTCTTTCCGTGCCACCCCCCTGCAAAGTGCTGCCCTAGGGGCCTTGTTGGCCTAAGCCAGGATACGGCGTTGACTATGGCCAGAGGATCAGTTTGTTGTTGAATCTAAAAGCCAGGAGGTCCACATCCAGTGTTTTCGACCTGTTAAAGAGGTCATGAAGATATCACTCTCCTGAATCCAGGAGGTAGTCTACCGGAAAGTTTTTTTTTTTTTACACGCCTGGAATTTGCATGGTGGACAGGGCTGGTACGTGAAGTCTGCCCAAGTCAGAGTCAGAGTCTAGTGGGCTTCTTCTTGAGCCACAAACCTTCAGGTTCCTTCCTGATGATTGATGTAGCATTGTACAGTTGAATCTGGATACAATGGTCTTGCATTCGAGAGGTTTTTAATTACTGTATTTTCCGGCATATAAGACGACTTTCTGGATGCAAAAAAATGCATCCAAAGTCGGGGGTCGTCTTATACGCCGGGTACGGTCTCCGTGCTGCTGCGAGCGCCAATGATTTAAAAGATGCTCCTTCTCCTCAGTGTGTTCTGTGATAGGAGGAACACAATTCTTCCCAGCAGCGCCTCTGTTCTGTGTTCCTCCTATCACAGATGCCTTCTCATCCTCGGACGAGATGAGAAGACGTCCGTGATAGGAGGAACAAAGAACAGAGGCGCTGCTGGGAAGTTTTGTGTTCCGCCTAACACAGGACAGTCTGAGGAGAAGGCGCGTCTTTTAAATCCTTGACGCTCGCAGCACGGAGACTGTCACCGCACCGCACCGCCTGGCCTGCTATTCAGAAAAAAAAGTGAGTACCGTAAATGCACCGTTTGCAGTGATGGCACAGAGAGGGGGCAAGTGATGGCACATAAAGGGGACAAGTGATGGCACAGAAAGGGGGCAAGTGATGACACAGAGAGGGGGCAAGCGATGGCACAGAAAGGGGGCAAGTGATGGCACAGAGAGGGGGCAACAAGTGATGGCACAGAGAGGGGGCAGCAAGTGATGGCACAGAGAGGGGGCAAGTGATGGCACAGAGAGGGGGCAGCAAGTGATGGCACAGAGAGGGGGCAAGTGATGGCACAGAAAGGGGACAAGTGATGGCACAGAAAGGGGGGCAGCAAGTGATGGCACAGAGAGGGGGCAAGTGATGGCACAGAGAGGGGGCAGCAAGTGATGGCACAGAGAGGGGGCAGCAAGTGATGGCACAGAGAGCAAGTGATGACACAGAGAGGGGGCAAGTGATGGCACAGAGAGGGGGCAAGTGATGGCACAGAGAGGGGGCAAGTGGCACAGGGAGGGGGCAAGTGATGGCACAGTGAGGGGCAAGTGATGGCACAGTGAGGGGGCAAGTGATGTAATGGCACAGTGAGGCATGTAATGTAATGGCACAGTGAGGAATGTAATGTAATGGCACAGTGAGATTTGAAAAAGCCTGTTTCTGTCAGCGGTTCTGGCTCCCCCTCAGCTTCCAGAAAGACTAGTAAGAAGGGGGTAGTCTTATACAGTGAGTATATCCCAAAACCAACATTTTTCCTGGAAAATTAGGGGGTCGTCTTATACGCCCAGTCGTCTTATACGCCGGCAAATACGGTAGCTGTTTAATTGGACATAATAAAATATGATTGTAAGCTGGATCAACCAGACAAGTCCAGGGTCAGTGATCAGGGTACAATACAGAGATTTGTAGTATAGTACACAACATCCATAAAGAGGTCCAAAACATTGGTATAACCTGTTTGGCTTGTTCTTTATATATGGTGCTCTGAATAGGTGAGTAAACAACTATTAGGCAATAGTTACTATTCACACAATCCATTTTTTTTTTGTTCAAGCGGGAGTTCACCCATTTGTGTTTTTTTTTCTCTTTTCCCCATAGCTGGATGCTCGTTTTGTCTAGGGGAATCGGCTATTTGTTTTAAAATATGATCCGTACTTACCCGTTTTCGAGATGCATCTTCTCCGTCGCTTCCGGGTATGGGTCTTCGGGAGCGGGCGTTCCTTCTTGATTGACAGTCTTCCGAGAGGCTTCCGACGGTCGCATCCATTGCGTCACTAGTAGCCGAAAGAAGCCGAACGTCGGTGCGGCTCTATACTGCGCCTGCGCACCGACGTTCGGCTTCTTTCGGAAAATCGTGACGCGATGGATGCGACCGTCGGAAGCCTCTCGGAAGACTGTCAATCAAGAAGGAACGCCCAGTCCCGCAGCCCATACCCGGAAGCGACGGAGAAGATGCATCTCGTAAACGGGTAAGTACGGATCATATTTTAAAACAAATAGCCGATTCCCCTAGACAAAACGAGCATGAAGCTAAGGGGAAAATGTGTTCTCCATGGGTGAACCTCCGCTTTAAGTAAAAAAAGAAAAGACAGACTTTGTTGTGCATAAGGATGACACTGAAATCGTTAAGCCATTAACCATGGAAGCCATTGTGTTTTTTTGCTCTATATCCCCCTTTACGATTAGCAGTCCTGCGTATGGCCACACCATCTCACCTATATCCTGACACCTTATCTCCTCATAACAACTTCATTCGCTTTGCTAATGGCAATGAAATGGTAACAAAGTCAATTAGCAGCTAGATGACAGGTCATGATTGCTGTCTGGCTGCTAATATTTATTTATATATTTACCTTATATATTGTGCAATGACGACGGCGATTCTTATCGGTTTAGATTTTTTTTACTGAAATTATTTAAAACAATGCATTAAAATAATCGTATAGCTATATTTTGTACTGACCTTTTACGAAAAATAAAAAATTGTTATTTAAAAAAAAATAATAAAAAATAATCGTATATATGAACCTATCTACAATGCCTTGAAAAAGTATTCGAACCCTTTTGTTACAACCAAAAACGTAAATGTATTGTATGCGATAGAAAACACAAAGCGGCACATAATTGTGAAGTGGAAGGAAAATTATAAATGTTTTTAATTTTTCTTTACAAATAAATATCTGAAAAGTGCTGAGTGTATTCAGCCCCCTTTATTCTGATACCCTACACTGAAATCTAGTGGAACCAATTGCCTTCAAATTACCTAATTATCCTTCTCCTTTGAGCGTTTTGGAGCTTTGCGCTTCAAACTCCAAAACATTCAGGTATGAATGGGGCTCCACGGTTGTTTTTCTGTGTATGCCACTTGGTGAAAAAAGCTGAAAAACCAATTGAAGCAACCAATTTAGGTTTTCTCATGACCTCATATACATTAGCTAGCTAGTATTTCGCTGATATCCTGAGACACCATCTCCAATGCAGCACAACTAAAAAAAAAAGTAAAAAAAAAAACTCAAATTGCCCCCCAAAAAACTATTGTTGGTAACTATGGGCCAGATTCACAAACGAGATACAACGGCGTATCTACTGATACGCCGTCGTATCTCTGTTTCTAACTATGCAACTGATTCATAGAATCAGTTACGCATAGCTAGCCCTAAGATCCGACAGGTGTAATTGAATTACACTGTCGGATCTTAAGGATGCAATTCTAGGCCGGCCTCTAGGTGGCGAGGCCATTGCGGCCAGCGTAGAATATGCAAATGAAGACTTACGGCGATTCCCGAACGTCCGAACGGCCCGTCGATCTAAATCTACGTAGTTTCCGTCGAGTTACGCAGCGTAAAACTAGGGCTGAGCCCTAGTTCTCTTAAGCCATGGTAAGTATGGCCGTCGTTCACGCGTCGAAATTTAAACATCAACGTCGTTTGCGTAAGACGTCCGTGAATGGCGCTGGACGCCATTTACGGTAACGTCTAAGCAAATGACGTCGGTGCGACGTCAGTTAGCGCAATGCACGTCGGGTAATTTACCCGACGGCGCATGCGCAGTACGTCCGGCGCGGGAGCGCGCCTAATTTAAATGGGACTCGCCCCATTCGATTGCGCCGGACGGATTTACGTTACACCGCTGCAAATTTCCAGGTAAGTGCTTTGTGGATCGGGCACTAACTTGTGTAATTTGCGGCGGTGTAACTTAAATCAGAAAAGTTACGTTGCGCCCGCTGGTTGTGAATCTGGCCCTATGGTTATAGCTAATAAACGATTGTAGAGGTTAGGATCACTACTTCTGACTAAAGAATCCTGCTATATTTTAAGCTGACCATACATGGATCGAAAGTTGGCAAGCCCAGTAGGGACCAACTGAATTCTGATCCATGGTCACTGTGGGCGATTGACTTCTGTCTTTTAGAAAAAAGCTGCTCGATCAGTCTCTAGACTGCAGCACTGATCTGTGTATTCTGAAGGTGGGGAAATCTCCCTGCTGTCAGAATACAATGACATAGTAGGATGGATGCTGTTCGTTTTCATCCAATCTCTCCATAGCAAGCAGCGGCGCTCGACAAGCCCCTCCCCATTCAGTGAGCAGAGAGGGTCCTGTCATCCGCCGGCTCAACGGAGAAATCTCCCGCTGAGCTGGTGGACCGCTGCAAGTGGATCCACCCTGTTTGGAAGGGGCCTTAAGCTGCGTACACACAATCAGATTTTCCAACGGGAAAAGTGTGATGGCAGGCTGTTGTCGGAAAATTCGATCATTTGTATGCTCTATCAGACAATTGTTGTCGGATTTTCCGCCAACAAATGTGGGATAGAATGTTTTAATATTTTCCGACAACAAATGTGTCTTGTTGGATTTTTCGATTGTGTGTACACAAAAAAAAAAAATCCAAAGTATAAACACACATGCTCAGAAGCAATGCTAACCATAACACAACATTAGCAGAAGTTGCCCAAAGTGTGGCGCTAAAGAGCTGAAAAAACACGTAGTTTTGTGTTTGTTGGCCGACAATTCTTTGCCGTTTGTATGCAAGACATGTTCACGTCCAACGCCCTTCGGACAAAAGTCCTACGCTTTGTCCGCTGAAAATCTGATCGTGTGTACAAGACTTAACTTTGCCAGCTGAGGCCCAGATTCACAAACGAGTTACGACGGCGTATCTCCAGATACGCCGTCGTAACTCTGAGTGTGAGGCGTCGCATCTCTGCGCCTGATTCATAGAATCAGATACGCCTCACTGTTGCCTAGATACGAGCGGCGTAAGTCTCCTACACCGTCGTATCTTGGAGTGCATATTTACGCTGGCTGCTAGGGGCGCTTCCGTAGATTTACGCGTACAATATGCAAATGAGCTTGATACGCCGATTCAGAAACGTACGTGCGTCCGGCGCATTGATTTACGTTGTTTACGTAAGGCTTTTTCCGGCGTAAAGTTACACCTGCTATATGAGGCGTAGCCAATGTTAAGTATGGACGTCGGGACAGCGTCGAATTTTGCATCGTTTACGTCGATTGCGTAAGTCGTACGCGTAATAGGGCTGTGCGTAAATTACGTTCACGTCTAAAGCATTGACTATTTGCGGCGTAATTTGGAGCATGCGCACTGGGATACTTTCACGGATGGCGCATGCGCCGTTCGTTAGGATCGTCAATTACGTGTGGTCACGATTAATTAGCATACAACACGCCCCCTACCAGCCTACTTTGAATCATGCGCACTTACGCCGGCCCATTTACGCTACGCCGCCGTAACTTAGGACCCCAGGGCCAGATTCACAGTGGAGATACGACGGCGTATCTGCTGATACGCCGTCGTATCTCTGTTTCTATCTATGCGACTGATTCAAAGAATCAGTTACGCATAGATAGCCAGAAGATCCGACAGGTGTAATTGTTTTACACTGTCGGATCTTAAGATGCAATACCGCGGCCGCCGCTGGGGGGAGTTTGCGTCGTAAACCAGCGTTGGGTATGCAAATTAGCAGTTATTGCGTTCCACAACGTTTTTTCGCGTCCGCTACGTCGCCGCTAGTATAGTTTCCCGTCGCAAAGTTAGTCGTCGTTTTACCTGCCCTAACTTTAGTCAGCAAGTGTATTGCTGTCTAAAGTATGGCCGTCGTTCCCACGTCGAAATTTAAAAAATAACTTCGTTTGCGTAAGCCGTCCGGGAATACGGAATTACGCTACGCGCGTCGCCGTTCGAAAAAATGACGTCACGGCGCGGAATGCACGACGGGAGTTCGGAAACGGAGCATGCGCGGTAGGTCCGCTGCGGGAGCGCGCCTAATTTAAATGGCACACGCCCATTTAAATTGGCCCGCCTTGCGCCGGAGGCCGCCAGCGTAGGTTTTCATCGCAAGTGCTTGGTGAATCAGGCACCTGCGATAAAAAATTGCGGCGGTGTAACGTATCTACGATACGTTACGCCGCCGCTCTTCTATGTGAATCTGGCCTCAAGTGCTTTGTGAATACTGCACTTGCCTCTCTAAGTTGCGGCGGTGTAGCGTAAATAAGATACGCTACGCCCACACAAAGTTACGCCGCCCTACGTGAATCTGGGCCTGAGTGTATGTACTGACCTCTGATTGCCCTTCAAATTCTAAAAACAAAATCTCAGACCCAAAAGGTGACTTTCGCCCATTTACCAAAGAGACATTTTCACTACACTGTTTAATTAAGTTAAATAGGCTGCATTTCAACTACTTAACACATTTTAACCTACAAATTATCACCTTTTGCTCATTCAGATTCTACATTGGAGTGTAATGCAATTAATGACCTGCAATGAATGTCCTTTTATCATGCCAGCTTAACGAGAACAGTCAGATCAGGAATTTTTTACTGAAATAATATATTACTTAAAAGAAAACACCATGGATATTCATCAAAAACCTCCCAGCTGCATCTGGAAGACAATTACCCTCATGTACTAATAAATGCAAAGATTATTCAACGTCTTTGCTGAATTCTGTTTCCCAATATTTAGGTGAACTAAAAATAATTTTTGAAAATAGATTTACATTAGGCTTCATTTATTCTCTTGAAATATGTGCATTTCCTTTCAATAAAGTTGTTTTTTCCAAAAAAAAAAAAAAAAAAAAAAAAAAAACTGTAGTCTGGCAAAAGAGGGTATAGTATCTTTTCAGTAAAAAATTATTACATATTTTACATTACATTATTCTGAAATTTTTGTTATACATTCTCATGTAAAAATCAGCATTTCATTTTGCTAGAAAATTACTTGGAACCCCCCAAAATTATATGTTTTGAAAAGCAGAGACCTAGGAGAATATGAAAGTGGTTGTTGCAATTTTTTTATGAAAAAAGTTATTTTTAAAATGTAAGTTTTCAGTAAAAAAAAAATACACTTTAATGACAAAGACAAAATAGATACCTAATATCAAATCAAATACACACGTCTTAAAGAAAATCTTTTAGAGCATTAGCAGCGTTCCCCCAGTGCAAAAAAAACCCACTGTGGCCCAGATTCACCAAGCACTTACGCCGATGTATAGCACGTTACGCCGACGTAAGTGCAAATGTGTGCCAGCGTATGTGTGTGGCAGACCCACAAACCAACATGTGCCTAAAAACAGGCTACACCCCGGCGACGTAGCTTGCACACGCCGGCGTAGGGTGGGCTCACATATGGGCTGGGCGCATGGTGCTGCTCCCATTGATTAGCCATTCAAACATGCAAATGAGGGAAATACGCAGATTCACGAACGTGCGTGTGCCCGGCGCAGGCTACGCGAGATGTGCGTAAGTTGTACGTCCGGCGTAAATGTATTCCCCATAAATGAGGTGCAAACCGGCAACAGACATACACATGTCTGCACCAGGGAACACAAGCCGGTGTATTGTGCTTCGGACGTGTGTCTGGCTGGGCGTACGTTATGTTCACTGCGTACGCGGTGATCCGGCGTAGCTTAGGCAGTTGTGCCGGCGTGGTTGTGAGCAGGCGCAGGGGGGTGCTGTGCATGCGTCCACGTCACATGCGCAGTTCGTGATACACCGGGCGTAAAACACTGCGCCACGCTGACGTACCGGTCTGGCGCTCGGCCCATGATTTGCATGGGGTCACGCCCACTTCCACCTACGCCGGCGTGCGCCTTCGAAACCCACGCCACGCTGGCGCAGCGTTGGGAGCACTGGCTTGCTGAATGCAATGCTTGCCTCTCTGCGCTACGTTGGCGTGGCGTACGGTGTTTGCTCTACGGTGGCGTAATGTGCGCCTTGCTCTCTGTGAATCTGGGCCACAGTGTATATAAATTTAATGTCCATAAATAAAATGTGTGTGTGTAAGAATTGTTTTAATTGTTTATGCATGTGCGCTTTGGCAAGTGGTATTTTTTATTCATTTCTTTATGAGTTAAGGACATCGTACACACGATGCAAAAATCGGAAGTAAAATTTCATCCGACGATCGATCTGACGATTTTTGAATCGTTAGTATGGTGCTTTCGACAGCCAATTCCGTTTTTTTGTCCGACAAAAGCTGGATGTGCGGACTATAACATTTTTGTCGTACGTGAACTCATTGTCTGATTTTTGTTTAATTAGTGCGGTTTTCATCTGGAAAAAAATGGTAAGAGCAAGACTACGCATGCTCAGAAACAAAAGAATACATACAAAACTATTCAACACATTACGTCACTTCTAAAGTAACCTCTTCACTTTCGACATGAGACTAGCATGCAACAAAAAAGGGACGAACGGTCGTCCGAAAATCAAATCCTGTGTAAGGCCCCGTACACACAAGAGGATCGATCCGCTGAAATTGATCCGCGGATCGGTTTCAGCGGATAGATCCGCTGGTGTGTAAGAAATCTATCCTCTGGAATCGGCTCCAGCGGATCGATCCGGTGGTCTGTACAGACTCACCGGATCGATCCGTCCGAACCCATCCCTCGCATGCGTCGTAATGATTCGACGCATGCGTGGAATTGCTTATATGACAGCGTCGCGCACGTCGCCGCGTCATCATCGCTGCGACGGCGCGACACTTCATCGCGATGGGAATTCGGCGCGGATTTCGATCCGATGGTATGTACACTCCATCGGATCAAAATCCTCAGAGGATGTATCCGCGGAAACGGTCCGGAGGACCGTATCCGCGGATAAATCCTTTCGTGTGTACCCGGCATAAGAGGCTTTAGATACCTAATGCCGCGTACACACGATTGGAAATTCCGACAAGAAAAAACATTTCCGACAGAATGTTGGCTCAAACTTGTGTTGCATACACACGGTCACACAAAATTCCGACCGTTCAGAACGCGGTGACGTACAACACTACAACGAGCCGAGAAAAATGAAGTTCAATGATTCTGAGCATGCGTCAAATTGATTCCGAACATGTGTGTTTTTTTTTGCACGTCGGAATTGCATACAGACAATCAGAATTTTCGACAAGAACTCTTCTTGTCGGAAATACCAGCTCTCAAATATTTGCTGTCGGAAATTCTGACATAAAAACTCAGATGGAGCCTACATAAAGGTGCAGTCACTTTTGTTGCCAGCGGTTTAGACATTAAGACCCCATTCACACCTAGGCGTTTTTACGCCTGTAGCGCTACGCCTCTGCCGCCAGAGGGCTGGAAATACATGTCCCTCTATGGAGATGGTTCACATCTCCACGCCGAACGCCGGACGCCTGTCGCCTGCGGCGTGAAAAAAGGTCCCGGACCTTTTTTTCAGGCGTCTTCGAGCGTTCGGCTAGGAGATGGCAATCATCTCCATAGAGGGGGTCATCTTGGGGCACATCTAGGCGGACAATACCCGCGTTTTGTCGCCGCAAATCGCGGTACAAAACGCCGCTATTTTTACCGCGATTTGCGGCGACAAAACGCCGCGATTTCGTCCGTCTAGATGTGAATGCAGCCTAATGGCTGTGTGTTGAGTTATTTTGAGGGGACAGCAAATTTATACTGTTATACAAGCTGTACACTCACTACTTTACATTGTAGCAAAGTGTCATTTCTTCAGTGTTGTCACATGAAAAGGTAGAATAAAATATTTACATAAATGTGAGGGGTGTACTTACTTTAGTGAGACACTGTGAGAACAATGGTTGCTGCCTGGCTCAGGGGTTACACAGCATTGCACAGCGCTCTTTGGCTTACCTATTAAAGACCAATAAATATGACACCTTTTGCCTTTCCGTTTAAACATGTTGAAGGGAAAACTGACTGCCTATAAAGTATCGTTAACTAGGAGGGTGAATTACCTATTTCATCCTGATTGATTGTGAGCGAGTTATACGTTTAATAATTGCTTTAGTCTCAGTGTTGCGATACAAGCTAGACGCGGTTGGCATTTAATAAAAATAACTTGAAGCTATATTATAATTGACTAAACTGATAGATGGGTGTAAATTAACTCTAAAACACGTCTAATAAAAAAATCAAGCAATTTAGGAGCCGAGTCAATCAAAACTTTAAATGCACGGTTTTAAATAAGCGTTTAAGCGAAGCTAAAGGCACTGTACTTACTTACCTCCTCTCTCATGGCCTGGGTCCCTCACCAAAGATAGTTCTCTTTAAAGGGGTTGTAAAGGTAAAAAATGTTTTCCCTAAATAGGTTCCTTTTCCTTAGTGCAGTCCTCCTTCACTTACCTCATCCTTCCATTTTGCTTTTAAATGTCCTTATTTCTTCTGAGAAATCCTCACTTCCTGTTCTTCTGTCTGTAACTCCACACAGTAATGGGAGGCTTTCTCCCTGGTGTGGAGTGTCGTGCTCGCCCCCTCCCTTGGACTACGGGAGAGCCAGGACGCTCTCTACTTTGCAGATAGAGGGCCAGATTCTCAGAGGAGTTACGCCGGTGTATCTACTGATACACCAGCGTAATTCGAATTTCCCGCCGGCGTATCATTGTTTTGTATTCACAAAACAAGATACTCCGGATTTAGGCTAGGATGCGACTTGTGTAAATCACTTACACCGTCGGATCCTAAATGCAATACAACGCCGACCGCTAGGTGCCGTTTACGTTCTGGTCTCATTTGTTTATGCAAATGAGCCTGATACGCCGATTCCCGAACGAATTTGCGTCGCGTAGCCGTCGCTTACGTCGTTTGCGTAAGCGTAAGGTTACCCCTGCTATATTGAGGGGTAACCTTACGCCAGTCCGCCGTATGCCATGTTAAAGCGGAGGTTCACCCTTTAAAAATTTTTTTGACATTACACAAAGTCGCGCCATCCTACCGACACAATGCCGGTGTTTTTTTTTTTTGTCAGCGCAACAGAAAAACCCGAACGTCGGTGCGGCTCTATATGGCGCCTGCGCAGGGCCGGCCTTTGGGGTGTGCGAGCTGTGCGGCTGCACAGGGCGCCAAGGGCAACAGGGGGCGCCCTGCGGCACACACAACTCACAGAATGTGAGTCACATCAGGGCCGATCCTAGATGGGGTGCAGTTCACCCAGGCGCCACAGAGGTGGGGGCGCTCAAGCCCCAGCCTGCCCTATACCACCCCAGCCTGCCCTATGCCACCACAACCTGCCCTATACCACCCCAACCTGCCCTATGCTACCGCAACCTGCCCTATACCACCCCAACCTGCCCTATACCACCACAACCTGACCTATGCCACCACACCCTGCTCTATACCATCCCAGCCTGCCCTATATCACCCCAACCTGCCCTATGGCACCGCAACCTGCCCTATGCCACCGCAACCTGCCCTATGCCACCGCAACCTGCCCTATGCTACCGCAACCTGACCTATGCCACCAAATCCTGCTCTATACCACCCCAACCTGCCCTATGCTACTGCAACCTGACCTATACCACCCCATCCTGCCCTATGCCACCCCAGCCTGCCCTATATCACCCCAACCTGCCCTATATTGCCCCAGCGGTCCCAATACCACCCTATACTTGAATTTACAGGGGCCATTTGGGGGGGGCGCCACAGGATTATCTCGCACAGGGCGCCAGAACACCTAAGGCCGGCCCTGCGCCTGCGCACCGACGTTCGGGTTCTGTCGGCAACCTGTGACGCGCAGTATGCGCCGTTTGGAAGCCTGTCAATCACAGGCAGTGCTTGGGAACGCCCACTCCCGCGGGATCGGCGTGAGGTGAAAATCGGGATTAAGAGGTATGTGCTGACAAAAAAAAAAAAAAACACCGGCATTGTGTCGGTAGGATGGCGCGACTTTGTGTAATGTCAAAAAATGTTTTAAAGGGTGAATCTCCGCTTTAAGTATGGCGTCGGGTCCGGGTCGTCTTTTCCCGTCGGGTACGTCGTTTTCCTAAGTCGTTCTTGAATACGACTTTACGTCAATGACGCACACGTCGGCGTCATTGACGTTTTCCGTCGAGAACTGGAGCATGCGCACTGGGCTATTTTAAGCCCGACGCATGCGCAGTTCGATCGGCACGGGGGCGCACTTAATTTAAATAGAAGCCGCCCCCTTTGAATTCCCCGGGATACGCCGGGCCATTTACACTACGCCGCCGCAAATTACGGAGCAAGTGCTTGAGGAATACGGCACTTGCTCCAGTAAGTTGCAGTGGCGTAGTGTAAATGACTTACACTACGCCGGCGGCGTATGTACAAGAATCTGGCCCATAGAAAGGAGCTGTGTGTTAGTGGGCGTCCTGACACTTCTGCTCGCCCCCTCAAGAGGCTTGCTCCACACCAGGGAGAAAGCCTTGCATTACTGTGTGGAGTTACAGACAGAAGAACAGGTAGTGAGGATTTCTCAGAAGAAATTACATTTAAAAGCAAAATGGAAGGATGAGGTAAGTGAAGGAGGACTGCGCTAAGGTAAAGGAAGCTATTTAGGGGGGGGAAAATACTTTACAACCCCTTTAAACCCTTAAATGTTGAACCACCATCCTGCAGCCACAGTCATTGCATGCAGTTGCAGAGGGTTGCAGTGCAGCCCCATTCACCTGAATGGGATGCTTTCAATAGGCAGGGGGTTTCATTACTGCCTGTGTACAATGTACACTAAGGTGACCAGATTTTTAAAATGAAATCAGGGGACATATTTTTTTTTTACTAGTAATGGCGGCAATCAGCGACTCTCTGCCCGCCACCTCACAGCCTCTCAAGTCTCACTAATCGATTAATCGACAACTAATAGATTATGAAATTAATCGATTACAATTTTCATAATCGATTAATCAGCCAGTAACATAATGGGGTCAAAAAAACTAAAATTAGCCCTTTATAGTACAAAAAAGCAAATCGCTACTGTAAATATTACTTTCACTGTCCCACAGTAAAAAAATGAACAGTAGTGATTATTTGCTCTTTTTGTACTTATATTAGTTTTTTTAATCCCATTATGTTACTAAACCTCTTAGGCCCGGGTCACACCTCTGTTTTTTGGTGCTTTTTGCAGAAACGCACTACAGTTCATTTACATGTTTTCCTATGGGACACGTTCACATCCATGATTTTTTGGAAAGGGCAATGAGTTTTTAATGCAAAACGGTGCTATTTTTTTTTTTTTTTTGGTTCAATAGACTTCAATGGAGAAGCTGCAGAAAAGCATGTAATGTGTTTTTGTGGCAATTTGTGTTTTGTAATCTGTCCAACAACAAATTGGCCCCAAAAAAATTAAAAATGCAAATTTTTTTTTTTAAGGCTATTATCCGATTAATCGAAACAATAATCGGCCAACTAATTGATTATGAAAATAATCGCTAGTTGCAGCCCTACTCTCCGGGCCCCCGGGCTACTACTGGGTGGGGAGTGGAGGAAGATCACTCCGCCAGGGAAGGCAAGGAGATAAGCAGGCAGGCGGCTGGCAGAGACTTGAGCCAAGGCAGAAGAACATGCGAGCGGGGATGAATGGGCATGTACCCCAAACTGAAGAAATATTCACTCCATTTTGACCAGCACATGATTATCAGAAAGGGGCACAGATAATGGAAAAAGATACACCCCCCTAAGCTACTAGGCGCGGCGGAGCGGGGGGGGGGGGGGTGTAATTAAGATTTTTGGTCTGGTCACAGTGGGCCAGATTCACAAAAGGGATACGACGGCGTTTCTCCTGATACGCCGTCGTATCCCTGTTTCTATCTATGCGACTGATTCATAGAATCAGTTACGCATAGATATCCCTAAGATCCGACAGGTGTAATAGTTTTACACTGTCGGATCTTAGGATGCAATACCGCGGCCGCCGCTGGGGGGAGTTTGCGTCGTAAACCAGCGTTGGGTATGCAAATTAGGAGTTACGGCGATCCACGAAGCTTTTTCCCGTCGTTACGTCGCCGCAAGTGTTAGTTTGCCGTCGCAAAGATAGGGCACCTTTTACAAAGTGGAAAATTACTCCACCATGTAAAAGTATACCCGTCTTTCCCGCGTCGCTTTTGAATTTTTTTTTTCTTTTTCCCGGCGCAAGTCTTTTTTTCACGTCGCGATTCACAAAACGTCCGCGCGTTGTAATTTTGCGCAAAGCACGTCGGGAAATTTGCGTCGGGAGCATGCGCAGTACGTCCGGCGTGGGAGAGCGCCTAATTTAAATGGTACCCGCCCCATTTGAATTGGCCCGCCTTGCGCCGGACGGATTTACGATACACCGCCGCAAATTTCCAGGTAAGTGCTTTGTGGATCGGGCATTTAGACAGAAAATTTGCGGCGGTGTAACGTAAATCGGTTACGTTACGCTGCGCCCGGGCTACGTGAATCTGGCCCTAAGTCCTCAATCTGGGGACTGTCCCTTGAAACCGGGGATGTCTGGTCACCCTAATGTACACCCCCGTCTGCTTCCTTTGGCAGATTACTGTGAAACTTCAGTCCTGCTGATTACAGGCCCCGCCCCCGCTGCCATTATTGTGAATGTGCTGATGTGCCCACAGGCTCTGCCTGGTGTTCAGGTCCATTGGTGCATATTCCCACGCACAAGGGATTTCCCATGACACAGAAGGTTCCAGACTTCCCTGGTAGTACCCCATGTGGGAACCCCCATGTGTGTGCGGATGGCTGGGATAACCAGGGCATGCACAGATAGGACACGTGGCTCTATTGGGTGCGAATGCGATTTCGACCATACAAACCGTACGGCTGAATTGGCATCACACAGACATGGCATGTGGTCTGCACAGCAATGCGCTGCGTATGTTTGGCATTGCATTACTGCGATCCCGGCCTAAAGCCCGGTACACACAATCAGGAAATCGTACGGAAAAAACTCAGCGGTCGTACGATAATCAGAATGTTAGTACAGAGCTTTCGAGAGCCGATCATGACAGTTCATCCGATATTATTTGATCGGACATGCACAAATGTTTTTTTTCGTACGATGACCGATTGTACGATTTTCGTTTAATCAGTACAGCTGTCTTTCGAAAATGCAATAGTAATGCATTACAACATGACATCACTTCCAAATTTTTATTCGCTTGTACGAGAATTTTCGTGACTTTAGTAAACTCTTCAGGTTCGATCTGAGATTATCATGCCAAAAAAAAAGAAGGGCGATTATTCGTCTGATAATCTCACTGTGTGTACCGGGCTCTGGGATGCTTGTGCAATGCCTTTGCTTCTTAATGGCACTTAAATGGCGGCTGGGTGATGCCCCCTTTAGGGGGGAGGGGATGAGGCAATAAAAAGGCAGCTCAACCACATTTTTTTTTTTTTTTACCCCTCCTCCAACTATAAGTGGAAACAAACCCTAAAAAAAGATTCTCTCACGTTAGGAGACTTGCTCTAACTTCCTGTTGTGTCTCTGGGACAGGAAGTAAAGGGTAATTGGGGGCAATGGGGACACAGACATTGGAAAATCACCTGATAGGCATTTTTAACCTTCTATATTCAAAACTTTAAACAAAATGCTTCTATGTGTATATTTTAAAAATATAATCATTCAGTGATAGAAATGCATGCCACTGATTGGGGTGACATGAATTGAATGTATTCTCATATCGGATAAAACAACACACACCTTCTGTAGAGAAGTTCAGTATTGGATTCCTGTCAGTGTTCTCTGTCCTCAGTGTTCCGGCTTCACAATAACAATCCAGGAAAAATACGATTTTACACTATCGGCAACTTTCAGCTGCGGGTTGGGCCCTGAAGCGTGCTGGTTGCCATGGATACCACCCCAACAACAGCACACAGGAGTGCGATCGCTATGTACAATAAAGTTGGAAGCATTTTGAATGGAGGACGCTGCTGTTCGCAGGGCATGATGGGAGCTGTAGTTTTCTGGTGACCGGCGCACGAGTTGCGGATGGAGGCGCTGTGCTGGGCGGTGTGAGCTGGCCGTGGGTAGGTAGATGGTGAGTGGAGGAGGGGAGTTATTTTCGTTTTTTAATTCTCGGGTTTGCTTTATATTAGCCAGAAATGGCGCCATGCATAGCCTTGCTGTGTGGCCTGGTTGTGTTAGGTGGGCTCCTGGGGGCCAATGAGGGTGACAGGAAGTGATTGTTATCTGCTGATATGATGGCTGTTCAGGTTCGCTTTTAAAGAGGAACTCTGGACTTCCCTCCCTCAGATTTTTGCTGTTTTTTCCCATAGACTCCATGGGCTAGATTCAGAGAGAAATGCCTATCTCATATGCGCTACGCCGCCATAACTTTGACAGGCAAGTCCCGTATTCAGAAAGAATTTGCGCCCGAAGTTACGGCGGCGTAGCGTATATGGGCCGGCGTAAGCCCGCCTGATTCAAAATAGTCTGGTAGGGGGCGTGTTGTATGCTAATTACTCGTGACCCCACATATTTGACGCTTCTAACGAACAGCGCATTCGCCGTTCGTGAAAGTATAGCAGTGCGCATGCTCCAAATTACGCCGCAAATAGTCAATGCTTTCGACGTGAACGTAACTTACGCACAGCCCTATTCGCGTACGACTTACGCAAACAACGGAAAATTCGACGCTGTCCCGACGTTCATACTTAACATTGGCTACGCCTCATATAGCAGGGGTAACTTTACGCCGAAAAAAGCCTTACGTAAACGACGTAAATCAATGCGCCGGGCGGACGTACGTTTCTGAATCGGCGTATCTAGCTCATTTGCATATTCTACGCGGAAATCAACGGAAGCGCCACCTAGCGGCCAGCGTAAATATGCACCCTAAGATACGACGGCGTAGGAGACTTACGCCGCTCGTATCTAGGCAACAGTGAGGCGTATCTGATTCTATGAATCAGGCGCCGAGATGCGACGGCCCTCATTCGGAGTTACGACGGCGTATCTGGAGATACGCCGACGTAACTCCTTTCTGAATCTGGCCCCATATGGCCATATTAGGTCAATGATGTCACAAGTGAGCCCCGCCCATTTGTGGTGAGTCGGGGAAGCTCATTGGCCCAGGAATGACAATCAAATTCAGGTTTTGGGCCCAACACAAGCTCCTCCCTCTTATCTACAAAAACCATACTCACCCAGTGAATCCAGTGGTGTCCTGTAGGGATCTGCAGCTCACACGGTCTCACCCTGACATCTTCAGGGGCAATGATGAGCGGATGATCTTCCGAACCTATGTAGCTGAGTGTGTCTGGTGGATCTTACCTGTAATAGACCAATCACCTGCAGAAAGGCCATTCTCAGCCACACACATACAAGGGGTGTGTATACATATGGCTCTGGGGCGAGGGGGTGCACATGTGGCAGATGACCGCTTCCTGGTGGGCTCAGCCATGTGGGTTTCAAAGAGAATCCGTACAGGCTTGATCTCTTCTCTAATTGGAAGCTGGATCTCTCTTCCGGGTTCTTGCAGCAGTAGTCTGATGATGATGCATACGCAGCGGTCCGTCATCAGGGGTCCAACTACAAGAACCTGGAAGAGGCAGCCTGCCCACTAATGGTGGGATGTGTGATGTAAGTGTCCCAGGAGGCTGTGGGCAGCTGAACATGTCATTGTCACTTAGACCAGAAGCTTGGAAGTGCAGGGATTAGGGATCGGCCGATTATCGGCGTGGCCGATATTCACTTTATTTTTAGAAGTATCGGTCAAAAAACTAACTGATATTGCTTCAAGGGGTTTTCCCAGGGTGATGCATGCAGCTGCAACTATAACCTAACCCTGCTTTAACCACTTAAGGGCCGCCTCCTGCAGATATACGTTGGCAGAATGGCACGGCTGGGCACAAGCAGATACCTGTACGTCGTCTTTAAGTGCCCAGCCGTGTCCGAAGCTCTGTGACCGCGGCTGCGGGACCCGATCGCCGCCGGAGTCCCGCGATCGGTCCCCGGAGCTGAAGAACGGGGAGAGCTGTGTAT
The DNA here is from genome assembly GCF_905171775.1 of Rana temporaria. Taxonomy (NCBI): domain Eukaryota; kingdom Metazoa; phylum Chordata; class Amphibia; order Anura; family Ranidae; genus Rana; species Rana temporaria. The sequence goes on along the minus strand of NC_053499.1, from coordinate 31,861,120 downwards.
AAACACAGCTTCCCCGTTCTTCACAGTGGCAGCTTCATTGATCGTGTGTTCCCTAATATAGGGAAACACGATCAATGACGTCACACGTCCAGCGCCGCCCCCTCTACAATTAGAAAAACATATGAGGTCACACATAACCCCATACAGCGCCCCCTAGTGGTTAACTCCCAAACTGCAATTGTCATTTTCACAGTAAACAATGCATTTTTATAGCTCTATGCTCGTCATCCGACGCCGGACGATTCTTTCTCCAGGTCCCCGATGGCACAGGAGAGCCCGGAGAAGCACCGGATGGCGGCGGGAGGGGGGGTGTCCCCTCCTGTCACCTATAAGAACGATAAAGCAGCGGAACTGCCGCTATGATCGTTCTTATCGTGCACAGAATCGCCAGCATGAAAGAATGATGTTTGGATGATGCCTCTAGCTGCAGGCATCATTCAGATCCCCCCCCCCCCCCCCACAAAGTTAAGGACGTCATATGACGCCCACCCAGGATGGGAGATCCCCCTCTGTGGACATCATATGACTATGGCTGGGTAATGAAGGGGTTCCATTTCACGATCGGTTATAACCTGTGATCTCACAAGAGCCAGTCCTCTTCACTTCATGTGGACAGGCCTTCAACATCACCACTTGCAAAGCATTACCCGCAGTAGATGCTACTCTGCATGGTTGGTGAATGTGGAGGTGACAGATCTGTGCAGTAAACCCTTTAGGGTTGATTAGGATAGGGTGTAGCTGTGCATGGCAGCCAATCGGCTTATAACTTCAGCCTGCTCAATTAAGCTGTGACAATAAAACCTGGAAGCTGATCTGGTGCAGCTCTGCATAGAAACCAATTTTGCACTCTCCATTTTTAGTAAATCGACCCCTTCTGCATCTATGCCGGAGTTTCCTGTAATATAGATCAGTCACTGCTGGTCTCTCTCCTGGTATAGGGTGACTGGTCTTGTATCCTCCCCATCCTGTCATTCTGCGGTCATTCTCTATTGGATAATCCCACCTACAACTCTGCTCTCTGAACAGATCATTAGCAGCACATTGATGATGTCACTGCTATGTTTACAAGTAAGGCTGAGCTCCGCATGGTACACGTGCAGAGCCCGCCAGGAAGTCTGCGCTAATCACAGCCAGGGAGACATTTCCCGATCTCTACAGCCGAGCATCGGGAAATGTCTCCCTGGCTGTGATTAGCACAGAGCCGTGCAGACTTCCTGGCGGGCTCTGCACATGTACCATGCGAACACGCTGGAGCTCATCCTTATTTACAAGCATGGCCGATCCGCCCTATAGGTTCACTATGCAAGCCGCTTAGGGCCCCGCAAAGCTGCGAAGGGCCCCCCAAATTACTAGAGGCCCCACCTGGTAAGAAGTCATTTTCGCCCGCACCCCGCTTCTCAACTCACTGTCTGCATGGGAGAAGAGGCAAGAAGTCCGCACCCCTTGCTTCTCAATTTAATGTAAGATGTCATTTCCGACAGCAGAACACCCCCTCCCCCCACTTCTCAACTTTCTTTAATGTGACATGTCACTGTCGTCAGCGCCTCCCGCTTCTCATTTTTAATGTGCCATGTCATTTTGCTTAGGGCCCCAGGGAGGGCAGGATCGGCACTGTTTACAAGGCAATAACTAGGTTTGCAATGGCACTTGGTGCACACAGGATGGGCTTGCACTTTGTTTCTTTGTACTTTGTGGCTAGTGAGGAATATATTTGAAAGAAATGTTTGTGCCTGGAGACAAAGCTATAAAAAGAAAAAAAAAAACGTTTTGTTTATCTAGGCGTATTTTGAAGATGTAAGATGAACATTTGCTCATGGCTTCGAATTCAGCGACACAGAAGGACTGGTACTGCATTCTGGGGGCACATCCATCCGATAGCCAATCAGAGCTGAAACAGAAGTATCAAAAGCTAGCTCTGTTGGTGAGTATATAACATGTTATACATATGATAGTTCCCTGTGTATGAAAGGAGCCGTGTGCCTGCATTACATGTCAGTTGAGTCTCTCCACTAACCCTAAGCCAATGCAGCCAGGTAACACTGTTGTTCTGCCTGCCTTAAAGGGGTTGTAAAGGTTTGTTTTTTTATTTTCTAAATAGGTTCCTTTAAGCTAGTGCATTGTTGGTTCACTTACCTTTTCCTTCCATTTCCCTTCTAAATGTTTTTTTTTTATTTGTCTGAATTTGTCTGAATTTCTCACTTCCTGTAAGCTTGCACCCATCATCCAAGCTGTTGTTAGTCAGCGTGCTCACCCCCTCCCTTGGGACTACATCCCTGCGGGGAGACGCAGGGATGTAGTCCCAAGGGAGGGGGCGAGCACGCTGGCTAACCCCCAGCCAGAACGGCTGGGGGTTTAGAAAACCTTTACAACCCCTTTAAACTGGCCATAGATGGCTTCAATCTCGGCTGGTTCAGCAGGGACTGTCAAGATTCGATCCATGTATGGGCAGGCTGATTGTACCCAAGTTAATCCATCAATCTACTTAACCACTAGAGGGCCGCGCTATAGACGAAAGACGTCCACAGCGCGGCTCTCAAGTGCCGGGTGGACGTCCCTGCACGTCCTTTTATGTGCATTCCCCGCGCGTGCCGCTGGGGGCGCGCAGCGGGGAAACACTGTGCCCGGCGCATCGCTGAGATGCCGATGCGCGTGCCTGGCGGCCGCGATGTCCGCCAGGTACCCGCGATCGGCGGTGACAGCAGGGACGTGGAGCTCTGTGTGTAAACACAGAGCTCCACGTCTTGTCAGGGAGAGAGGAGACCGATGCTGTGTCCCTTGTACATAGGGACACAGCATCGGTCACCTCCCCCAGTCAGTCCCCTCCCCCCACACAGTTAGAACACACCCAGGGAATACATTTAACCCCTTTCTCACCCCCTAGTGTTAACCCCTTCCCTGCCAGTCACATTTATACAGTAATTAGTCCATTTTTATAGCACTCCGCTAGCCGCCCGAAAAGCGCCGCTAAAAGATGGTAAAACGCCTCTAAAAATGGCAGCGCTTTTAACGCCGACGCCCGGGTGCTGGCAGTGTGAAAGTGCTCTAAGGCAAGCGATTTTTCCTGTAACCTGTAGGACAAGGGCCAGGGACAAGGTGAGATAGTAGCGAGAGCTTATATATAGATTTTATTTTTTATTTTATTTTATATTGTAAAGATGCAAGGCAACATAATCTGAAAATAAAGACAAAAACAAACTTAAGTTCTGCTTTTAGGATGGATCTTCCTTGCTTTCTGTTCCTCAGCCTGATCCCGTCTGACCTACAAGAAAGTCCTCAGCTCCTAACTGGAGGCTTGGAGAAATACAGAGATACATTCTATGCTCATCTTCTGTTTGACATGCGTAGAGAATTGCTAAAGAATGGGCAGACCCCGGGATGTCTGGCATGCATATGTAAATCAGCTTTTGGGTTCTATTTCCTGCTGGTGATCAGATGAGAACTCAGCTGCTGCCTGCTTCCTGTCAGATTTCACCTCCCAACTGATCTATGAGACTGGCACAGGCATACCAACTTACCTCTCCTCTTCTGTGCCAGCCAGGGCAGCTCACTTGCCATAGGTAAGGCGATACCAAGCTGCTTTCATAAACACGGATGTTCAGTTCTAAAGCAGGCAATGAACTGTATGACCGGACATCAACTTTAAAGTGGAGTTCCACCCAAAAGTGGAACTTCCGCTCATCTGATTACGCCCCCCCCCCCCCACTTCAGTGCCACAGTTGGCACCTTTGACAGGTATCCTTTCCCTCTTTCGGGATTCCAGGCCGCGGCCCGTGACATGACCGTGGGGCTCCCGCCTCCTTTCCTGGCCACCAGGCCAGTAGGAGAGATGAGCGGAGCCTCGCGTATACGCATTAGGGTTCCCAGCGTGAAGCCGAAAGGCTACACTGTCGGGTTCCCTTACCCGCAATAGTGGCGGCAGATGGAAACATCAGCTGCGGTGCTGAACACCTGGACAGGTAAGTGTCCGATTATTAAAAGCTAGCAGCTGCAATATGTGTAGCTGTTGGCTTTTCATTTTTTTATTTTTTTTGGGGCGGAACACCGCTTTACGTGTATGTATTTCCAACACTGTTTTGGTTTAGGATAGGGAAGGGTTAGAACCCCTGTAAACATTTTATTGCCTGTGTCTCCATTAAGTTAAATTAACCTTGTTTTTGTTCTGGTGTCACTGAGACCGAAAGTGATGGGAAAGCCCAGATTTTCCAGTTGCCACCAGAACAAGAGATGAGGGGACATCCTCCAATGGGGGCACTTGTTCCTGTGACAACTGTATAAGAAGAGAATTCCCCCCGCTTTGTAGCTTCATCCTCACTTCTCTTCTTTTTTTTCCTGTCTCCGGACAGCAAGTGAAGAGAATTCTCCCCAAAAGGACCCGGATGCCCAAAAAATAAGCTGACAGGCTTTTAAACCTTTCCCTTCTTTATCTTAAATTGATTTTTTTTTTTACTATACCTATACTTTAAAGCGGAGCTCCACCCTAAACTGGAACTCCCGCTGATCGGAACCCTCCCCCCCTCCGGTGTAACATTTGACACCTTTCAGGGGGAGGGGGGTGCAGATACCTGTCTAAAGACAGGTATTTGCACCCACTTCCGGCCACACAGTCTCGGGCAGACTGCGGACATGGTGTCACCTTAGCCCCCCCCGTTGTGTTCTGGGAACATTCGGCTCCCAGTACACAGCGGGAGCCAATCGGCAGGCGTAGAGCGACTCGCACATGCACCGTAGGGAACTGGGCAGTGAGGCTGGAGCGCTTCACTTCCTGGTTCCCTCCCTGAGGATGGCGGGCAGCAGAGTGACGAGCGATCGCTTGTCCTCTGCTGCAGACGGCGCTGGACTCCAGGACAGGTAAGTGTGCTGATATTACAAATTAGCAGCTGCAGTATTTTAATATTTTTTTTTTTTTAGCAGACATCCGCTTTAAACTTTTTGTTGAGGGAATAATAATCAATCCCACCTTGATCAACATATACTTTCCTAACAAATGTATTTTGCAGGTCGGTACGTGCCTCTGGTCCGTAATTTACTCAAGTATAACCTGAGGCACCTAATTTTACCACAAAAGACTGGAAAAAACGTATTGACTCGAGTATAAGCCTAGGGTGTCCATCTGCATGCCTCACTGTGCCCATGCCTCACTTTGCCCATGCCTCACTGTGTCCATGACTAGACTGACGTTTAACATGGGAGTCTATGGAAGGGGTGCCCAGCTTTAAAAAATCGGTGCTCGCCAGCCAACAAACTTTGCACACTTATAGAGGAGAAATTGGGCTATATGTGTGCCAAGTTCCGGGTCCAGGGGACCTACAACCGGTCAGTACCGGGTCCCCAAAGTCACTGGAGAAATGACCATTTAACATGGGAGTCTATGGAAGGGGTGCCCGGCTTTGAAAAATGAGTGCTCCCCGGCCGTAGGTCCCCCAGACAACAAACTTTGCACACTTGTAGAGGATGAGTGGGGCTACATGTGTGCCAGGGGACCTACGTCCGACCGGTACCGGGTCCCCAAAGTCTGGGAGATCAGGTGCAAAAAGGTGACTCGAGTACAAGCCGAGGGGGGCATTTTCAGCACAAAAAAATGTGCTGAAAAACTCGGCTTATACTCGAGTATATACGGTATATAAACCTTGAAGTGGCTGTAAACCCTTACATGTACCCAGTAAAGCGACTGGCCACATTTGTTACACAGACATGAATCAGATCATCCTGTATAAGTTGTACCTGTTTATCTGCAGTCTTCTCTTCCCTACATCTGTTCAAAGTGACACATTTATACAGCTTATCTGGGCTTACAGAAAACGGGGTGGGGAGCTGAAGTTACTCTGCAGTGCTCCGTGAAGAGAGTCCTGAGAGCTGATTGGAGGGAAGGTACACACCCTCTCCACACAGCACACAGGAACAGAGCTGAGGCTGTAAATCAGCTGAAGGTCCCTCCCCATCACCTTTTTTTTTTCTCTTGGTGTCAGGAAAACCTGTCAATGGTGATCATGCTAAACAGACAGCAAATAGAAATGACACTTATGCCGCGTACAGACGATCGCACATTCCGTTGACAAAACCGTGGATTTTTTTCCAACGGAATGTTGAATGAATGAATGAATGAAAAATTTATAGAGCGCAACACATGCGAACTGAATCGCTTCTGGGCGCTAGTTGTCTGTGACTCATGACCTCAAAAGAGCAGAGTTTTGATCCGTCTTCTGAAAATCAGGTGGTTTTCCTCCAACCGAATGCTGGTTGGTAAAGCGTTCCATAGTCTAGGACCCTGGAAAGCAAACCTTCTTTCTCCTTTGGACTTGTATTTAGTTTTTGGTATCCTGACCAGATTTTGGTCGGTGGATCGCAAAACGCGATTCGAATTGTGAGGTTCTATCTTGTCGCAAAGATATTGCGGAGCCTTCCCATGGATGCACTTATGTGTCAGGCAGAGTGCTTTAAATGCAATTCTGTCTTTTACTGGCAGCCAGTGAAGGGTTCTCAGCGAAGGTGAGATTGATTCCCATTTTTTTTTCCCAGTCACCAGTCTGGCGGCCGTATTCTGTACGACTTGCAGGCGGGAGATTTGGTACTTTGGGAGTCCGAGGTACAGTGCGTTGGCATAGTCCAGTCTGGAGTTTATGATTGTTCCCACCACGACTGCTACGTCTTCTTTAGGGATAAATGGAATAAGTCTGCGTAGTAGGCGCAACAGATAGTGCGCTCCGCTGACTACTGACCCTATTTGTGCGTCCATTGTCATGAAGGTGTCAAAGATGACCCCGAGACTTTTGACTTTGGAGCTAGGGTTGATGATTTGCCCCAGAATGGGCGGTGGAGTCCAAGTTGTTACCACTTGACTCTTTCGGCTGGCCTGAAACACGAGGAGTTCTGTTTTAGAACTGTTGAGTTTAAGATGGCTATTGGTCATCCAGTTGTCAATCAAAGCAAGACATTTCTCTAAACTTGGATGATGATTCTTTTTGTTGCAGATGCGAAAATACAGTTGCGTATCGTCTGCATAAGAGTGATAAAGTAGTTCTTGGCTACTGATAATATCAAAGAGAGGGCGAAGATAGATGTTGAAAAGCACCGGTGACAGGGGGGATCCTTGGGGGACTCCACATGACACCGTGCGCCTCTCAGACGTGAAAGAACCCAATTTAACTGTTTGTGAACGGTTTTCAAGAAAGGAAGAAAACCATGGTAAATCACCTTCTGCAACTCCTGCTACCGAAGCTAGTCGCATCAGTAACAGTTTGTGATCTACCGTGTCAAAGGCTGCGCTTAGGTCCAGCAGAATTAGGAGACAAGATTCTCCTTCGTCTGCGGCCTTGAGGGCGTCGTCCCATATTTTAAGTAAGGCCGTTTCTGTCCCGTGTCCGGGACGGAAGCCTGATTGTAATGGATCCAGTAGGTTGTGGGTATCTAGATGCTGTTGCAGCTGTTGTACCACTACTTTCTCCATTATCTTAGAGAGAACGTTTAGGCCTGTTATGGGGCGGCGGTGAATTGGGTCCTTGGGATCCAGATTCGGTTTTTTCAGGATGGGCTGGATTATGCCCTCTTTCAGCATGGATGGCACTATGCCTTCCTTAAAAGATTGATTTATAAGCTGTGTGATGGGTGGTGCCAGAATGTCGGCACAATCCTTCAACAGCTTAGTAGGGATGATATCATTGGGCGATGTGCTGTTCCGCAAGGCACCGATGATATTTTTTGTGGTGTCGCTGGAAATAGGCTCCAGAGTGAATTTTGTCGAGTGCAGAAAATTTCTGTGGGAATTTTGTGGCTGATTGATAGCCGGATTGAGGTGGGTATTGTTTTTCAGAATACTTTCCCGGATTCTTTCAATTTTACTAATGAAGAAATCCGATAGTTCATTACAGAACTCTTGGGTGTCTGAGTTGGGGACTTCAAGACATCCCGGATTCATGGTCTGGGTGACCATTTTGAATAGTTCGCGGGGGCGATTTAGGGAACTGTTAATTGTCATAGAAAAATGGTGTTTCTTGGCTTTGAAAATTTCTTTGTGATATCGTGTTGTTATTGCTCTGTAGGAGATAAGATTATCCTCTGCAGGGTTTCTTTTCCAGGCGGCTTCCGCCCTCCTGCGTTCTTGTTTCAGAAGCGATAGCTGGTTGTTATACCAGCCAGACTTTTTCCTGCGGCTACCGAAATTGCGTTTCGGTGCTACTAAGTCGGCTGAGTGTAGTAAGGCTGCGTTTATGGCGTCCAGTGTATCAGCGGCTGTTTGCTGAGGCTGGATTGTTTTGATTTTGTTTCTCAAGGTAGATTTGAAGAGTTCCGAGCGGAGCTTCTTCTGAGACCTAGCCCAGTGTATTGTCACCGGTTTTGGTGCTTTTGACACTGGGGGGATTTTGGAGATTGTGAACTTGATTGCATGGTGGTCTGTCCATGGCAATGGTTCATTTTCTAGAATGCTTATTTCCAGATTTTGTCTGAAAATTAGGTCAAGTGTGTGACCTGAAGCATGAGTGGGCCCGCATATAAGTTGCTGTAGTCCTAATCTATCTAGGTGCTCAATGCAGGCGTCCGCAATGGGATCCTGTGTGGAGTTAGCCCACAGGTTGAAATCCCCGAGTAGCAAAAGATGTTTGCTGTTGAGGGTATAAGTGGATATAAACTCCGTTAATGATGGCAAAAACTGCGATTTAGGCCCAGGTGGCCTATAGCAGAGGAGAATGTGAACAGTCTCCTGGGGGGAGGTTTGGAGCTGAAGAGTAAGGGTTTCCATGAATGGAAGAGGATTTTGCAGGGCTGGTTTAGTGATTGCGATGTGATTCTTATGGATCACCGCAAGGCCTCCTCCTCTTTGCCCTATTCTGTTTTCTGTTATTAGGTGATAGTTTTCTGGCACCAGTTCATCGAGAATGGTGTTACAGTCGTCTGAGAGCCAGCTTTCTGTAATAAAGAGGCAGTCTAGATCGTTTTGTAGTAAGAAATCGTGGATTTCTGATCGGTGTTTTACTGCCGATCTTGTATTAATCAAAACACATGATATGTGTTTTGGCTGTGTCAAGTGGTTAAAATTTTTTTTTTTTTGATGATCGATCGTCGATCGACTCTCCAGAGTTGGTCTATTTTTAAGGCCTTTTTGGTGACGGCTGGTAATGTAGTTGCGAATTGTCTCAGATCACGAATGGAGTCCGCAGAGTAACGCAGATTACCCATTATTGCCTGTCACTGTGGGGGGGTTGATGATTTAAGTTATAATTGGAGGGAGGATTCATAGAGTCCTTCCTCTTGATCTTGGTCCGGAGGAAGGCGAAAAAACCCCTGGCAGAGCTGAGCCAATATGCTGTCACGGGGAAAAATTCCTTCCTGATCCCTGAGGGGCGATCGGCTGCAAAGCCCTGGACCAAGTATCGTAGGGTAGAGGGAGGAGAGGAGGGCGACAGGTGTCCCTGTTCTGAGGGGGTACCAAGCCTCAGATTTGTCTGGGTAGTGTTAGCTTTTTCTTTTATTAAAAAGCAAAAAAACACTGCTGATTGCTAATCCCGGGAGGACGGGGTCCTCCAGGGATATGGGGGGGGGGGGGGGGGAGTTTCTTTCCTAGGACTAGCGCATTTGTTCCTGGCTGCGGCGCGCCGCTAGGCCGCGGCTGAAGCCGCGGTGTTTCCTGATTACGGCGGCCGCGAAAGAGTCAGGCCTGGCGCGGATGCGGAGAAAAACGGCCGCCCACGCAGTGCAAGAGACGTGCGAGATGCGGGGCGATCGTGGGTGGTTGTATGGGAACCAATGTGGGTTGCAGTAAGCAGTGTCCACAGTTGGAATCGCTGGGGTGGCTGTCCTTACAAGGACGGTTCTCAGTGATTCCAGGGGGATAGACCTGAGAAGCAGGGATAGAGTCTTACCAGTCTTACCAGTGAGAGAGCTGGTCAGTCCAAAAGCTGCAGGTGGGAAAACGGCAGCAAGGCAGCAAGGTGCTGGAAGCGAGCGGAGGCGACGGAGAGGAACCCCTGCCTGTCTGGGACCAGGAGCCACACGTCCTACTACTAGGGCCGTGCGCCGATTACTGCTGGCCCAGTTCTAGCCCTGGGGAGGAGTCAGAGTCAGAGTGCTTCTGCTTCTGCTGATTGCTGGCTCAAACTTGTGTTGCATACACACGGTCGCACAAATGATGTCGGAAATTCAGATTGTCAAGAACGCTGTGACGTACAACACGTACAATGAGCTGATAAAAATGAAGTTCAATAGGCAGTGCGGCTCTTCTGCTTGATTCCGAGCATGCATGGATTTTTGTGCGTCGGAATTGCATACAGGCGATCGGAATTTCTGACAAGAACTTTTGTTGTTGGAAAAAATTGAGGACCACCTCACAAACATTTGTTGTCGGAAATTCCGACAGCAAATGTCCGATGGAGCCTACACACGGTCGGAACATCCGACCAAAAGCTCACATGGAACATTTGTTGTCGGAAATTCCAATTGTGTGTACGCGGCATTAGTGCTTTTAACTGAGACAAGTACACACTACAGAGGGCTATGCTTTGTTCATACTTCATGTCTGAGGTTTACAACCACTTTGGGCCCCGTTCACATGAAGCAGGGGGGGGGGGGGGGGGGTAGGCAACTTCGGCCCTCCAGGTGTTTTGAAACTACAAGTCCCATGAGACATTGCAAGACCCTGATAATCACAGGCATGACCCCTAGAGGCAGAGGCATGATGGGATTTGTCGTTTCTCCACAGCTGGAGTGCCGAGGTTGCCTACCCCTGTAGGGTCCAATCAAGTCCGCCTGTTAGGCGGACCTGATTGGATGGTCCAGTGAAGTCACGCGACTCCGGACAGTCAAAAAGCTGCAGTTTGCGGCCCCCGGAAGAAGAGGGGTGAAGATGGATGCTCGCTGCCTGCGAGGAAGACGGGGACATCGCGGGCTCCTACTGCAGGTAAGTGTCACATAATGGGCTACTATGCGATGCATAGTAGCCCATTATGCTTTACCTTAGCAGGTAAAGATAGAGGAAGTAAACCCCATCAGGGTTTACTTTCTCTTTAAAGCCCATCTCCAGGCATATGCATGTTGTCTTCCATCCCACCACCCTGCCACCCAGTGTAGTGTAGACCACCCAAGTCCACTATCCATGCTCCTCTCGGGCACTACTTCTGCATGTGGAGACTGGTGCATCGGTTTCACCAATTGGTTGCCTTTTCTAACGTCCAAACTTCTAACCCCAGATTGTTAGCAGCGCAGCCATTGGCTCCCGCTGCTGTCAATCAAATCCAATGACCCAGGCGCCAGTGGCGAGGCCGAGTCATACATTCAGCGGCTATGGTCGCCAAATGCTGGACATGGAAGTGCGCCCGTAAGGTAACCCCTCAGGAGAGCGCTTCTCCTAGGGCATAGGTGTCAAACACAAGGCCCGTGGACCGAATCCAACTATCCAGGCCATTTCATGTGGCCCTCGCACCACTCCTGCAGCTGCAGAAGAGCTCCAGCCCTCCTCCAGACCCTTACTGTCTGCTTTCAAGCAATGCATCCAGCTTCTTCCCAGCAGCAGCATAAGGAAAGGGGGGTACACTGTGATGTAAGGGAAAGTGGGGGACTCAACTTCTGATGGTGGGGTGGCTCTTGACATGGGATGCGCTGGACATCTAATCTTACAGATACAACCGACCCTTTTGAGGGCGATCATAACGCTGATGCGGCCCACCATGAAATTGAGTTTGACACGCCTAAACTAGGGGGTTATCTGATGCGGAGAGGAGCTGCGAGAGGCGTTGGGGGACCCTAGAAGATGGCGTTCGGGGGCCACTCTGTGCAAAACGAACTGCACAGTGGAGGCAAGTATGATATGATTTTTTTTTTTGTTTTTTTTAAACCTGAACCTTTAGTATCACTTTAATGATATTTCATGTCTTTTTGTATAACAAGGTTAGGGTTTGGAGAGAACAAATTATGGAAAGTCATTGAAGAGGGTGAAGGTCCAATTAATGAATTCTTGGAAAGCGGAGGGCCCCCCTAGAACTCTGATGCCTCAGGCGTGACACACCAGCACGTAATTGTAAATAAAAGCCTAGACTTTAAACAGATCTGATGTTCGTCACATAGCACCATTGTTTAGTCTAAGAAGTGCCCTGGTGGAAACGCAAATTAGGAGTAAATAGACAACTGGGTAGCGGTGGCAGCAAGCCAAGTCTCTATGGAAATGAGGCTCCTGGCTTGTTAGAAAGTGGATATGAATTTACATTATTCCAAGTGATGACTGCTCAGACAATTGTTGCAGAGACAATAACTCTATGAAACTAATTCAGAGCCATTGTCCGACCCCATCACTACCAATTTTTCTTCGCCCATTTTATATAGGCTCATATTTTTGGGTCAGTGCAGATCGGTTTTGGAATGAGCCTGCAGCTGTTGTGTGTATGGAAATTACTGTTTACAGACACGAGACCTGTAAAAATAGGGGGAAAAGTGCTTTTGTCATTATTTTTTCTTTTTTTTTTTTTTCTTTTGTCATTATTTCTTTTATTTGCTGTTATTTGAATATTCTTATTTTCCAAATGCAGGCAGGTAATTATAGTCAAAGTATTTCAAATGCAGATTCTTTGACAGGACGAAGCTTGCCATGCAGCGCGCCCATAGAGGAGTACAGGTGCAGTGGAGTTTGGATGTCATGATATGTTATAGAGGTCTTCAACGGAACAGTTAATCTCTTTCCTTGTCAGCTGCTAAAGAGAACCTGTTTATAGTGGTTTTGAAGGCAGATGTTGTTTTTTTCTATGCATTTACCACTTCAGCCCCGGACCATTTTGCGACCAGGCCACTTTTTGCGATGCGGCACTGCGTCGCTTTAACTGACAATTGCGCGGTCGTGCCACGTGGCTCCTAAACAAAATTGGCGTCCTTTTTTTTCCCACAAATAGAGCTTTCTTTTGGTGGTATTTGATCACCTCTGCGTTTTTTTATTGTGTGCGCTATAAACAAAAATAGAGCGACAATTTTGAAGAAAAATGTATATTTTTTATATTTTGCTGTAATACATATCCCCTAAAATATATATTAAAAAAATGTTTTCCTCAGTTTAGGCCGATACGTATTCTTCTACATATTTTTCATTAAAAAAATCGCAATAAGCGTTTGGTTTGCGCAAAAATGATAGCGTCTACAAAATAGGGGATAGTTTTATGGCATTTTTTATTATTTTTTTTGTTTACTAGTAATGGCGGCGATCAGCGATTTTTATCGGTACTGCGACCTTATTACTTACCTTTAAACCGAAGCCCACAAATCCGTCCTCCGGCCGCATCCATCGCTCCGGGTATCGCCGCTCCGGCGCTGTGATTGGCCGGAGTGGAGATGACGTCACTCCGTGCGGGAGCCGTCAAACACGGCATTGCCGAGTTTAGCACAGCTAATGTCAGTGCGCATGCACCGTAGACAGCGGTCCTGTCATTCGACGAATATCTTCTAAACCATGTAGGTTTAGGAGATATTGCTAACACCTACAGGTAAACCTTAATCTAGGATTCCCTGTAGGTGAACCTTGCAAAACTGGGTTTACAACCACTTTAATAGAATACATTGCTGTAATGTGATTAAGCTACTGTTGTAAAAAAGGGTGGAGCTCCGCTTTAAGGCCGGGTTCACACTGGTACGACACGAGTCGTATTACTTTGACTTCAATGAACAGGGATCCGACTTTGAGCCCGACAATACCAGGCACTGTGTCTGGTATGAATCTTTAGGAAGAACTCAATGGCAAATAAAAAAAGCATGGGTTCCACCTCTAGGAGCATACCGGGTCCTTCAGTCTGGTATGGATTTTAAGGGAAACCCCCCCAAAGCCCATACCAAACCCTTACCTGAGCACGCAGCACAGCCTGTCAGGAAAGGGGGGTATGGTCGAGCGAGGGCCCCCCTCCTGAACTGTAACAGGCTGCATGCCCTCCACATGGGGGGATGGGTGCTTTGGGGCAGGTAAGGGGGCCCCCAGATCCCAGCCCGTCCCCCCCACCCTATCACCCTATTTGAAGGAGTATCCCCTACCCATTCACCTACCCCTACCCTCCTTCCCCCTGAAAGGTGTCAAATGTGACACTGGAGGAGAGAAGGTTTCTAAAAAAAGAAGTTCCATTTTTGGGTGAAACTCCGCTTTTAAGTGGTTAAAAATCATAGATTTTTTTTCCCACTCTGTTTGGAGGTGATTTTTGCTGACACAAAATGCTCATACATTTTGGGAAAGGGGGATGCCACTTGGCACCTTTGCCTTGGGTGCTAGATGACCTTTGTCCTGGCACTGCTGGGGAAGGAAGTGCTAGATGATGGCGGACGTCCTCCAGTCTGGAAATGAGAGGGGCTGTATCTGGCTTGCTGTAGCTTCTAATGCACACTGAGAAAGCTCACAGTGTGCAGTGAAATCAGCAATCACAGTACAGAAGAAGAGCTTGTACTGCACAAGACGGAAGGTTCTGCTTTAAATAAGTAAAAAAAAAAAGAAAACGAAAAAACAACCTGACAGATTTCAATTTTTAATGTTCTATATAAATCAAGGGCCAGATTCTCAGTCAGCGGCGTATCTTTGCCCGGGTGTAACGTATCCGATTTACGTTACGCCTCCGCAACTTAGACGGGCAAGTGCTGTATTCTCAAAGCACTTGCTCTGTAAGTTGCGGCGGCGTATCGTAAATCGGCCGGCGAAAGCCCGCCTAATTCAAGTTTGGATCAGGGGGGCGTGTTTTATGTAAAACTACTGTGATCCGACGTGATTGACGTTTTTGCGGAACGGCGCATGCGCCGTCCGTGGAATTTCCCAGTGTGCATTGCTCCAAAGTACGCCGCAAGGACGTCATTGGTTTTGACGTGAATGTAAATGACGTCCAGCCCCATTCACGGACGACTTACGCAAACAACGTAACTTTTTCAAATTTCAACGCGGGAACGACGGCCATACTTAACATTGGTACGCCGCACTTATGCCTCATATAGCAGGGGCAACTATACGCCAGGAAAAGCCTAACGTAAACGTTGTAACTTTACTGCGTCGGCCACACGCACGTTCAGGAATTTGCGTATCTAGCTAATTTGCATACTCAACGTGGAATTCGACGGAAGCGCCACCTATCGGTCAAAAAAAAAATGCAGTTAAGATCCGACGGCGTAAGAGACTTACGCCTGTCGGATCTAATGGATATCTATGCGTAACTGATTCTAAGAATCGGGCGCATAGATACGACGGGTCGGATTAGGACTTACAACGGCGTACATGGCGCTGCACCGTCGTAAGTCCTTTCAGAATCTGGCCCCAAATTTATAATTCTGATTGGTGACCATAGGCAACAGCTCCAATATTTTATTTTGTATTTTTTTTTCTCATTTGTTTTAGTGAATCTGCACTTTAGTTACAAAACACAAGCCGGCTGTAGCAGAAATGTATTTAAATTTGTCTCATAGTGGAAAAAAAAAAGCCCAAATATTTCCTAAACACCAAGAAACAGCTTGGCTCAGCGGCAGCAAAGCAAAATAAAGTCGGTGCCAGAAAATGTCAGCTTGCAGAGAATCCCTCTAATGAGCGGCTTGTAAACCTATCCTATCATAAGCATTGGGTGGCAGTAGTGTGTTGTAGATTGCCAGCCTCTCGCCGTCTCATAAGAATTTCATATTTTGTCCTAGATCTTTTGTTACTGTATACCCAACATAACACGGAGAGGGGGGCTTGTTGTTTACCAAGCCAGTATGGAGGGCACTGCTCTGTAACCCATAGCAACCAGGGATCGCTCAGACCAACTCATACCTTGATTTAGTGTGTGGACCGGTGTCCATTGTGTAGGGACAACGCGAGGCAAGTTATGTGTCACAAAACTGCATTTCATGCACTTCGGACTGTGGCAGGCGTGTCTGCGTTTGTACACAACGCACCGCAACGCAGCGATGGGATGTGAACGGGGCACAGAGGAAACGATCGTCTTTTATGTGTCCTGTGCAGATCAGTGAAGCTCAACTAAAGCGGTGTGAACAAACCCTAATAAGAACAGGACGATGAAAGACGTTATGCATGTGCGTTACGTTTTTTTTTTCCCTGTATTAAATTGTGTGTTACCTACAAATGAATACTATATATATATTCAAATTTTCGTGGTCGATTAATCAATTTTTTTTTAATCAACTAATTTCGATTAATTATAACGTACATACATTTTTCGGATCACCACCATATATAGTCTCCACTGTAATATCCACATCTCCCCCCACTGTAATATCCACATCTCCCCCCACTTTAATGTCCACAATCTCCCCCCACTGTAATGTCCACATCTCCCCCCCCCCACTGTAATGTCCACATCTCCCCCCCCCACTGTAATGTCCACATCTCCCCCCCACTGTAATGTCCACATCCCCCCCCCCCCCCCCCACTGTAATGTCCACATCTCCCCCCCCACTGTAATGTCCACATCTCCCCCCCCCCCACTGTAATGTCCACATCTCCCCCCCCCACTGTAATGTCCACATCTCCCCCCCCCCCACTGTAATGTCCACATCTCCCCCCCCCCCCCACTGTAATGTCCACATCTCTCCCCCCCCCCACTGTAATGTCCACACCCCCCCCCCCCCACTGTAATGTCCACATCTCTCTCCCCCCACTGTAATGTCCACATCTCTCTCCCCCCACTGTAATGTCCACATCTCTCTCCCCCCACTGTAATGTCCACATCTCTCTCCCCCCACTGTAATGTCCACATCTCTCTCCCCCCACTGTAATGTCCACATCTCCTCCCCCCCCACTGTAATGTCCACATCTCCTCTCCCCCCACTGTAATGTCCACATCTCCTCCCCCCCCACTGTAATGTCCACATCTCCTCCCCCCCCACTGTAATGTCCACATCTCCTCCCCCCCCACTGTAATGTCCACATCCCCCCCCCCCCACTGTAATGTCCACATCCCCCCCCCCCACTGTAATGTCCACATCTCCTCCCCCCCACTGTAATGTCCACATCTCTCCCCCCCACTGTAATGTCCACACGCATGCAAGTCCCGCCCACATATGTAAACGCCGCTCAAACCCCACATGTGAGGTATCGTCGCGTGCGTTAGAGCATATGCAACAATTCTAGCACTAGACCTCCTCTGTAACTCGAAAATAGTAACCTGTAAAAAATGTTAAAGCGTCGCCTATGGAGAATTTTAAGTACGGAAGTTTGGCGCCATTCCATGAGTGTGCGCAATTTTAAAGCGTGACATGTTAGGTATCTATTTACTCTGCGTAACATCCTCTTTCACATTATACAAAACAATTGGGCTAACTTTACTGGTTTGTTATCTTTTAATTTATGAAACCGTTTTTTTTTCCCCCCAAAAAGGCGTTTGAAAAATTATTGCGCAAATACCGTGTGAGAAAAAAAAGTTGCAATGACAGCCATTTTATTCCCTAGGGTGTCTGCTAAAAAAAATATATAATGTTTGGGGGTTCTGATTAATTTTCTAGCAAAAAAAATTAGATTTTTACCTGAAGGAGAGAAGTGCCAACATAGGCCCGGTTGTCAAGTGGTTAATGGTGGGTGAATGTATTTTGTTTTTGCAAAACATGTACTATGCCTTTTTTTTTAGCTAAAGGTTTTCTAAACCGGGACAAAGGCGATATGTCCTTATTGCCCCAGTCTCTTTTACCTACTAGGAAATGATATCTAGAAGCTGTTCCTTTTTCATCTGGTTGCTATAGGTGATGCCCACTTTTCTTGCCATGAATAATGTGTTAATCCCAAATGTCGCATTGTGTCTCAGAATGAAGCTGGAAGCTGACTCTGCACTGGCCTGAGGCCTTATGTGTAAATGGAGATTCAAGCACCAGGGTTCTGGAGGAGGTGACAGTGTACTGTTAATTACAATTGTCACGCACTGGGTTAATTTCCTTTACTATTAGACAAAGCATAATTAGAAAGCTGTAATCGTTCTGCGTTCTGCGAAAAAGAAATTCCATATAGAGTAGAAGTTCTTCTATTAATTTTATTTTGTCTTGCAGGTGGGTGCCAGACACATTGCAGCCGACACTGCAAAAGCTCTTAATTTGAGAGTTGGGGGGTGGAGTACTAGATTATTATGTAAATTGTCAAATAGGACATTGAAATTAGCTGTTTGGGGGAACTCTAACTTATAAAA